>NC_060122.1:578194498-579444498 GCF_021461395.2 Schistocerca americana | reverse complement strand
TTGCCGTCACTATTACTATCATTTTCTTTATACCGCTACTGGAACACATGTGCTTGAAGATCATTTAATGCCTTTTGGTCGTTATGGAAGTAGTTGCCCAAGAACAGGTTCTTTCCCTGTCTACGGAATCCTTTTCATGTTAATATCAGACATCAGCAATTACTCGTACATTACATTAAAACTAAAGTGACTGATGAAGACGTTACTTGATAACAAAAACGCGCTTCCTTTCTTCATTTACTTGCGCCTAGAAATGGCTGTCGAATACTGCCAAACCAAAAGCCGAGGGATCTTCCTGCCTTGCGATATACGTCGTTGTCAGTTCTTCCATATGATTTGGCCGACGCGGCCTGTTTCAAGTTGTGTATGACAGAGAATGAATTAGAAAAATCAGTTGTTTTCCTTTACAATAAACAGAAAGATTTTCATTTTAAGCTATCCAAGTCAAAATTTTCGCAATATTAGTTCAAATTTAATATTCGCTCCTACAAGGAAGGAATGTATTTCACAGTTGCGAAACCCGCATCCGACTCATAGTCCTTGCACTTAGTCGCTGATCAAAATTCTAGCTCAGAGTGACACCAGTTTACGTAATCTAATGTAGCGAGGACTATTTCGCAGTGCTCTTTCTCGCCGGAAAATATGCAATTCACTCATTGGGCTCCATAAACACACTGTAACAGTAATTTCTGTGTGTACGCAATGCATACTGATTGTAGAATTTAGTGGTGCTCTCCCTTCCACTTCTGTATACAATATGCCTGACCTAAATGGGCGCTTTATCATTACAGGCTCTGGACGGTGCAACATCATACTGACAACAGTAATGTTCTTATACTGACAACCTCACTGTTCGTTTTACCTGATTTTGTAGTCATTTAAGCCCGCATCTCGTGGTCGTGCGGTAGCGTTCTCGCTTCCCACGCCCGGGTTCCCGGGTTCGATTCCCGGCGGGGTCGGGGATTTTCTCTGCCTCGTGATGGCTGGGTGTTGTGTGCTTTCCTTAGGTTAGTTAGGTTTAAGTAGTTCTAAGTTCTAGGGGACTTATGACCATAGTAGTTGAGTCCCATAGTGCTCAGAGCCATTTTTGTAGTCATTTAAATAAAACAACATGACCTTCCAGTGGGAGACATTTCGTTCCCCTTTTCCTTCTGTGAAATTTGTCAGCAAGGTTTTTGCCTTCCAGTCAGCGAAATGCAGTAGAGTACGGCCGGTAAACGATTCAAAAACCACGATTTAGTGCCGTTAAGACGATTTCTTTAACATTGGCGCAGCTGAAGGAATTTAGTTTCTTCTTAAATGGCCTTACGCATCAGCGTTCACAGATATCTCAAATAGGTTCAAATGGCTCTGAGCACTATGGGACTCAACTGCTGAGGTCATTAGTCCCCTAGAACTTAGAACCAGTTAAACCTAACTAACCTAAGGACATCACAAACATCCATGCCCGAGGCAGGATTCGAACCTGCGACCGTAGCGGTCTTGCGGTTCCAGACTGCAGCGCCTTTAACCGCACGGCCACTTCGGCCGGCTATCTCAAATAGGAAAAGCTGTTTATCCAGGTACGAATGTTGTAAAACAAGATACCCATTGCATGCGTCAGGTTGATCTGTTCGTCCGATGACACTGCGTAAGTATTTTGTCTAAGGGGTATCACAAGTAGTGTTCCTGTAGCTGTGGGAAACATTGGTTGAAAACGAGTCTAACACCATTGGGTACAGCACTGCTAAATATTCGAAATGATCATCAACCTCAGTTCATCCACAAAATGAGGCGTATTTATAATATTGAAGCTAGACTGCGTATCCTTGTCTTCCTTGAGTGGGCATTGGAAGGCGTTGACACACACATATACAATACAATGAGTACTTCGAACGCTATCGTTAACGTAGCTGTCATAAACTAATATTGTTTTTTTTTTTTTTCAATTCATCTGGTTCTTATGCGTGCAATGTGTGCTGTAGTTATAGTCTAAGAGAAAAAACTGACCGCCAACTGGTTCACGTATGATGGACAATACAGTCGTGTTCCCCTCTGAATTCTATGTTCGGCAATTTTCTCGACCTGGCAACATTGTAGACTGCTACACTTCCCGTAGGAACTCTTGACCGCAGTCAGAGTACATCACTCTTGTCTACGACCCTTGTCTTGATGTAAAACGCGAGACTAGCTAATACGATGTCTGGTAACCAAAAGCACACGTCGACAAAATTTTTATCGGCCCTTTCCTCTTCGTGCTGCAGCTATGAGTATAATTCAAGCGCCGGTCGGTGTGACCGTGCGGTTCTAGGCGCTTGAGTCTGGAACTGCGTGACGCTAGGGTCGCAGGTTCGCATTCTGCCTCGGGCATGGATGTGTGTGATGTCCTTAGGTTAGTTAGGTTTAAGTAGTTCTAAGTTCTAGGGGACTGATGACTACAGATGTTAAATCCCATAGTGCTCAGAGCCATTTGAACCATTTTTATAATTCAAGCGAATCATTCAAATGGAAAAGGAATTTCAAGTAAATTTAGCGAGTCAGTTCAGTACCATACGCGGAAGTGACTGCACTGTCACAGTGTTGCCAAATGTTTGTGACGATATTGCCAATTTTCAGCTGTGCTCGGAACGGCTCTGTAGCGTAATGGGAGGAGAATCCCGTACTCGTGTCATAGGACGATACAGAGAGGAGGAGAGGGTTTTGGTTAATATACAGCATTCTCTCCTACCAGTTGTGTCAAACATTCAGGTGTGTAATCTTCCATCACGATTTCAGTTTCCCACAAAACAGATACGAATAAAACACTTACCTTGTTAATTTGTGTCAAAAGATTATTTCAGTACAATAAACAGTCTTTGCAAATCAACTTTGCCCACCTGTCACGAAAAGTAAGATAACAAACACTTTGTACCTCGAAATCTATGTGCAGTCTTGTGATCATAGAAGTAGAAATTCATGAATGTAGAAAAATGTTGGTGCGAATGGAATCTGTAAGAAACACAGTTAACTAATTATTCTGTATCACGTAATAATCAATTCATTTGAAAATTCAGAAGAGAATAAACTAAAAATTATGCCATTAAGACAGAAACTAAAGTGCAGATTCGGGCACTGTGCAGATCTGCGCTTTTTCATCTTCAAATCTATACAAATAACGTATACCAACCAGGGTATTCATTGCTTTCGTAATGTTTCCCTCTTGTTTAGTCTTCTAGTGATGAACTGGATCCACACCCATGAGTCTGATTGTTTCTTTGTATCCTTTCACCCCCTCTCTTTGTGTGTTATTGTTCGGTGTTCAAAAAGCAAAATATTATGCCTGCTGCCACGAGGAATTAAAACAATGTCGTAAGAAGGCTAACGAATTATTATCAAAATACAGTGAGACGCCAATTTGTCTGTCGTCATGGTGTTAAGTCAACAGAAATAGTAGGGTGTTATTGCCTCCATCACCGGCATCCCGCTGTCGTTTTCTCTTATTGAGAGTTTCATATTACCCTGAACACAAGACGCCGAGATAAATGTGTATATTCTCCGTGACGAAACATCCCATATTCCATTCATCGTGATCCATTCGTTACATGCATCGGCAGCAATGAGTGATAGGGAAGCTGCTGTGAGGTGACGAATAACAATAAAAATGGCAGTAATAACGAATCAGTAATCAAGGATGTTACTGCATTACAGACGATTAAAAAAAAAAAAACAAGAAAAGTTGAGTGTTTAATTGGCCCACTGCATAGGTGTCCTTACCACTTTGTTACTGAATTCTGTTCTGGTTGTTTGCAGAGAGAAAGGAGAAACCCTGTAGCCATACATATCACTGCTACAACGAGATATTACCTATCAACTATCCTTCCTTTACATCACGAGACGAACATGGCGTCACCGAGTTGATATTTTAAATACATTTCTGTTTTCTCTCTCTGTCTCCCTTTTTTATTTTTGTTTTTATTTTTGGAGGAAAGCATCGCGAAGCGCGAATAATACGCAAGTAGGCATATAAGCTGTTTACTGGTATTTCCATTGGGATACGTAATGCAAAAATACAACTTTTAAGAGTATTATTGCGTAATTCTGATATCAATTTGGATGCGTACCGAGTGTATAAAGGTATATCTTGAAATACGCAGAAACTCACATAGACGTACTAAACTGAAACATAGCCATGACCAAGACTGTAACTGTGGTCGACAGCATCGTCGTCTACCACCTTGACAACTCGAACGGTGACAGTGCCCGGCCGGTTACTTACCTTTACTGGTATCAAGGCTACAGCATGAAAGCACAAAAATGTTAATAACCAGAAGATCATTAATTTTGGAGCCCATAGAAACAAAAGCAGTCATTAGTCGGAAGAGTGGTTTGAACACCTCAGTGCTTTAATAGGCACGGTCTTGTTGGAGGTGGTATGCCGTTGCCTTCCTCGGACCTTTGAGTTGACTTACCTAGCCAGTTAATAGGGGTACCCACAGTTTTAACGTGACTTCCGGACCACAGTGCAACTCGGCATTTTTCACATCAACAAACACTGGCGGGAAATAAGTGTAAAATGGCAGATAAAAACCATGGGCCTAACGAGGGATTGAACCTGAGACCTTCGTTTCGATCCTCTTGCTCTTTATCACTTCACCACCATGCAACTACTACTGTGGTTTCTAATTAGCATTAAAATTAAGGATCTCAAGTTTGTGCCTGCGTTGGCACATGAGTGTCCCTTAGGAGACCTTACTTTTGGGATTACCATCGTATACGTGTGTGTAAACGCCTTCCGATGCCCACTCAAGGAAGACAAGGATACACTGGCTAGCTGCAATATTATAAACACGCCTCGTCTTAACGGCACTAAATCGTGGTTTGTGAATCGTTTACCGGTCATACTCAGCCGCATTTCAATGGTTGGGAGGCAAAACGATTACTGACATATTTCACAGAAGGAAAAGGGGAATGAAATGTCTCCCACTGCAAGGTCATGTTGTTTTATTTAAACGATTACAAAATCAGGCAAAACGGACAGTGAGGTTCTCAGTATCAGCACATTACTGTTGTCAGTATGATGTTGCACCGCCCAGGGCCTGTAATGACAAAGGGCCCGTTCAGGTTAGGCATATTGTATGCGGAAGTGGAAGACAGAGCACCACTAAATTCTACAATCAGTATGCTTTGTGTACACACAGAAATTACTGTTACAGTGTGTTTATGGAGCCCAATGTGTGAATTGCATATTTTCCGGTAAGAAAGAGCACTGGGAAACAATCTCCCCTACATCAGGTTACGTAAACTGGTGTCACTCTGAGCTAGAATTTTGGTCAGCGACCAAGTGTAAGGACAGTGAGTCGGACTGCGGGTTTTTGCAACTGTGAAATACTTTTCTTCATTATAAAAGCGAATATTAAATTTGAAGTAATATTGTCAAAATTTTGAACTTGGATAGCTTAAAATGAAAATCTTTCTGTTTATTGTAAAGGAAAACAACGGATTTTTCTAATTCATTCTCTGTCATACACAACTTGAAACAGGTCGCGTCGGCCAAATCATATGGAAGAACTGACAACGACGTATATCGCAAGGCAGGATGATCCCTCGGCTTTTGGTTTGGCAGTATTCGACAGCCATTTCTAGGCGCAAGTAAATGAAGAAAGGAAGCGCGTTTTTGTTATCAAGTAACGTCTTCATCAATCACTTTAGTTTTAATGTAATGTACGAGTAATTGCAGATGTTTGATATCAACATGAAAAGGATTCCGTAGACAGGGAAAGAACCTGTTCTTGGGCAACTACTTCCATAGTGACCAAAAGGCATTAAATGATCTTTAAGCACATGTGTTCCAGCAGCGGTACGAAGAAAATGATAGTAACAATGACGTAAATAATCGAATTATCCGGTAACTTCACCGTTCACAGTGGATTTTCTCGAACTAAGAAATTTCCTGAATTAGTGAAAATTTCAAAATGGCTTCACATTGAGGCTATGATGCCTAGAAGAGTCTTTACAAGCTGTGACGTGAGAATAGCATAATCTCCACGTCAGAAACTTGCTTCCACTTATCCATTTAATAGACTCGTATAATTTCCACCGTGACTTATTTTGTAAGCTAAGCACATAATCCGTTCCCGGGGCTGGGGAATGTGGCCACAATGGTCTGGTGGAACGAACTATCTCAGGTGCAATGCGTCGGTTCAGGCATTTACTTTTAAGAGGCACAAACAGATTTGCTATACCTCTGGTAACCTCAAGAGAAAGACATTATAATCCAGAATCCGCATTAAACATCACGTTCCTTCATTCCCAACTGGACAGAGCCGGTTTGCCCTGGGAAATGACATAGGCGGAGGTCATTGTAAACAGATATACTGTCGCCAGTAAACTCACTTACATTACATTTAAAGGAACAGGGCTGTTACTTTACATGTACTTGATTGAACTAGAGACTTGAAAAATTTGGTGCTGGACTGTGATTAGAATTAGTATCTCCTCTTTCGAGGATCTGAATCCCTCGCAATAGTATAGTTCAATCATTTCGTTCCTTTTTCCAAGACTGCAATTTTATATAGGTCTCCCCCAAAGGAAAGTATGTGGGTCCGATTCCTGATCCAGTACAAAAACATTCATAATTTCCTTTCAGGGCCTATGACGAGCACACCAGCCTGCTAGTGAAAAATAACGTGTATTTTTAATGTCTGTTCATGTGTTGCCAACAATTTCTGGTCAAACACGCAAACATGTAACTGTTGGTGAGTAAGCAATTGACACATCAGCTATATTCGTGGACGTTAAAGAAGAATGATAGGAGAGGGGTTTGATTGTCGCTCAGGCACAAAAATTTGTAACCTTATTTTAGATTCAAACACCCAGCATTCAATTCCTTTACAGTAATTTTCTACCCTCTCTCTCATTCATGTGTGTGATATATATATATCACACACATTATTTTTTTATTTTTATTTGTTTGGTGTGCTCGACTATCAGCGAGGATCGAAAACGCCCGTGAATGAATTTCTTAGTTTTGACTACAGTTATGAAAGAAATATAGAAGCAACTATGAGAGTTACTGACTTACGATGCTTAGTTTGCAGTCAGTTCTGAGTATTATTAGTAACTACGCTCCAGTCCCTAAATCTAGTTACAGAAATGCGAATCAGACGCATTACGTATTTCAGACCATAGCAGCCGCGTCTTTGAGAGGCCAGCTATGGTCACTTCCCAGAACGCTGTAGGATCACATCGGTTCGTCTTTTTCCTGCTAGTACTGTAACGGAGATTTGGCAACAAGGCAACGTATATTTGGCAACTCTGTGATTGACGATTACTTCCTGGTGTGCACGGAATTAAGCCTCAAAGTTCACTTGATTTTTCCTGTCATTTCCACTGAATAATCTGAGTTATTATCGCTTGAGGTGTAACAAAACATCGTAAATTTACGGTTTTTAGCCCAGGAAAGTCCTAGCATGTGGAAATCGCAAATTAACCTCGTCCTTTAAATAGCGGTTTACGAGTTCTAGCGACTATTAGCCTCGTAAGAGGAAAGTACATTACATACCTCTTCGCTAGCTCTGTGGTGACGCGCTTACCTGTGATAAAGCGTCTGTTATGGTTCGCGGTTCCAGTCTCCCTGAATGCAACTCTTTTATCCCCTCTGTGAAAGAGCGACATGCAGTCAGATCAAACATCGATAGGAAATGCAAGAAAATACTTTTAGCTCTTAGTGCAAAGGTGAAAAACTTACATTGCTGCACAACAGGCAACGCCTCTTTCCGTTGCTGACAAGCAAATTTTGGGTTTCTAGGAATACATAACTTTATTAATAAATTGTCACAATTGCATACCTGTTGAGTATGACACAGCATACTAATTAAACACAGACCCAATCGAAATCTAAGTGAGTAGTATTATACTAATTCCTACCGATAGAGGCACGCTCGTCTACAGATACTCAGTATTATCAAAGCAGAGGATCGTGGATAGTTTTACTTCATTTCTTATAATACATTGAACAATTTTCGTAGGGTGTCTTTTAGTGTTGTTAAAACAATACTAAACATGAGAGAACATCAACGATATATGCGAATTCTCTGATGTTATCTATAACAGTCGGACAATGCACATGCAGTTTATTGATTACATGCATGTAGGAAACTTGTTCTGAGTTAAATCTCTCAAACAAGGTATGAAGAAGAATATAATGCCACTACCCGACGACAGATAATGTAGAAAATACTTTTCTGACTACTTTGGCACGATGCACTCTCCCCATACATAATACAAATGCTTCGAGATGCATCTCCTGCCTGGCCGTCTATTAAACCTGAAAAGAACAAAATGTCGCAGAAATTAGTCCTTTTTCCACATGCGGCTATTTTAGGTTGAGAAGTGAAGGGGATTATGTTCAAAGTTCCATTAAATTTGTACTTCAGCAAAAAGCAGAATTGCTTGGTTAGAAAAGTAGCATTGAATGTAATAGAACTCGCGACGTCTTATCTACGATGCGCGAAAACTTCCGTGACGTTCCTACTTGTCATCCAGCTGCAGCACCTCCAGAATTCAACAACAGTTCTTCCAGAATTTCCGCGTTCCACAGTGCTGTGAGATAATGCATACGGCCAGATCTAGACTTCTAGGAGACAGACAGTGACAGCGATTCTTTTGCACTGCAGGACGTTTTCAACAAACAGATAGCGCAATAGCGTAGCTCAATTGGAGAGAAACACTTCCTATTTAAATTTCTGCATCCTACGCTGTTGGCAGTTCTGTGTAGGTGGCAGTTACGTGATTTTATTTCGGTGATTACAAAATAGAGTCGAATGTATGCACTGGGTAGCCGAGGCACCTAGTTCATGGCGATTCGGTCAACCATGTAAATGAATGTACTGAACATGCTGCAAACCACTACAGGGAGCCTGTGTGTCGGAATTCTCATCGAGTATGTCGCAACGGTGTTATGATAGAAAAATGATTCAAACAGAAGAGGATTTGGTGGTCTGTTGGATTGATGATAGGTTCCTGTGATGATGCTCTGGATTCGATTCCAACTTCTGCCGATGGCTTTTAATAGTGAGAGACAGATTCTATTCTCTTCTGGCTACGCCAAGTGAAGAAGGTAAAATGGCGTTGTGGTCTGAAACTCACATTAAACATGATATTCTTTCTCTACCAAGTATACGTTAGGCTGAACCACAATAAAGTCAGGAGTGGCGAAATGTGGGAACTCTATCACCAGTAACCTTTCTTATACTAGTTATTTATTTCTACTGACGAAAAAAACGCTATGTAGGGGCACAGGACCCTTATTCCATCTTTTATTTGAGCTTCTTTATGCTGATAAATCTGGTTCTGAACTTGCAATGCAACTCTGACAGCCCTTAATACGGAATTTGATCCCTTCGTGACAATACAGCTAGACTGCAATTTGTTGTTTGTTCAAAACTGCAGATTCCTCAACATATTGCGCTTGAATGGGTTCGAATGCTGGCCCGGCACCAAAGGTTTCATTATGTATTATCAAGCACCAGCATGAGAACACCTATCTGCTGGTGGATAATATTTTTGATTTTTAATGCATTTTCATTCGTTGTCAACACTAACGATATGTGACGTTTTTGACTCCCAGTGAGACACAGAACTATTTGAGAGATCACTGTAAGTTCAAGGATGTTATTCCGAGCTGCTGGTGGAGAAAAATTCGGTACCTGACGTCTCTTTGTGTGTTGTCAACAACGGTAATTGTGGGGTTTGATTCCCAGTCAGCACTGAACTCTTCGTCATATTATTTCTAGTTTAAACATGCTCTCATGTCGCTGCTGATGTAACAAATCCATATTTAACGTTTGTTTTCTCTAGAATATAACAGCGATAGGTTCCGTGTTGGAGTCCTGGGAAGGAAAAAATTTATGTTTCGTCTCGTCGTTTCAGTTAAACATCTAGCTACTGCCGAGAAAATCCGATATGTCACAGTTGATTGTGCCTCGATAACAATCCGATTAGGTTCTGGGTTAGAATCTCTGTCCAACACAAAGTGTTACCTGACGGCATTTCGGCATTTCAAGTAAATTACTTGTGAAGAAGCAATATGCAACATCTCTCGTAGTTCGTTAACAGGGACAATAGATACTGGGTAGGAATTCGCGTCCGTTAAAAATGTTTACGTTATGTAATTTAACGTTGATATTTGCTAACTGATACTGTCTAAAATCGAGGTATATCTCTCTGTGTATACCCAGTCAGGAATGACTATTAGTGTGCGTCAGTCACGAAATCTTTGCTTAGTCTGCATGACCTGGGTTTGAATCCATATGCAGAACGAGACGGTTCGTCGTGTCATTTGAAGTTCATACATATTCTTAACTAGCTGCTCGTCAATAAGTAAATTTTTAGTGTCATGTTGAGTTGAATAACTAGTACGGTATGTTACTTTGAAGAGGAAATTATGAATACAACGAACTTACTGCGTGCATTACCTATCTGACGAAATAATGAGAGTTGTAACATTCCAGGTATGTTATTAATTGCAATAAATGTGAGCTTTCAAGCCTTAAGGATAGTCTTCTCTGTGATAAGGTGTTCCCTGATATTTGTAGTATCGTGGTATTGCTTTACATCTTGAGTTATTGCGATACAGAGCAGAGTTTTCTAGTGGTGACTTGTTGGAGCCATTTTCAATAGTCAAACGACTATACCAAGGTGCGACTAGAGGACCTGCTAGACAGCTGCGTTATGTGGGTTGCATGTAAATCAGGCGAAATGCAATTCAGGTCGTTCGGATACTTTTGAGCAAGACTGTACATACATATAAGGAAGATGTAACATTATGGAAGACAATAGACAAACAGGGGTGACTGTAAAATGGAGATAAAAACCGTAAAAAAGTAGCGCATACAAAACACCACATACTGGGACAATTAAAAGAACACAAGGCGAAGTATGACCGGTGCATAAAAGTATCGACGGACGGCATAGCACATAATAGTCACACTATGTACAAGTCCAGCACACAATTAAAATCACACCTCTTGACATACAAGAGAAAAGCACCAAACACAACACTGACGTAGCACACTGATGGCGATGAGCAAATCGGAGGATTTGCCAGGCGGAAGGCCGAGGGGGCCGGGGGCAACGTGGAAGGGAAAGAGGTGAGGATGGGGTGCTGGGACTTGGGGGGAGGAGGGGGGGGGGGGAAACGTCGGAAAAGTCTTTAACGAAACGTTAATATATACTAAAAGGGAACAGGATTCCGATGTGTGCAAACTGAGCAAAACGTTAGCTGAGGTTACAGATTCCGTCAGAGTAGAAATCAGAGATCTGCAGGAACGACTAGTCCAAGAGATTACGACCGTAAAGCAAGATATAATCAAAATCAAGTAGAAAATCCAAACAGAAAGCTTATATGTGACTTAAATAGCGTACCAAATGCTAGTGGTATTTGCAGTATCATCGATGTCCACACGGTGGCGCATAGTGATTCGGGGCCAGGAATCAGACGGCGTTCAGCTCACGGCCGATAGGCGGCGGCACCACCGCAGCTTAACAGCGCAGGCGCGACCACCCCTAAGCCGCTTCCCGGTAACCCCTGCAACGCCAGCCGGTATACATACGGAAAGTAGTCACTTACCGGCTACGGGCCAGTCACTTCATGCCATACCACCGCGGGCCTACCGGCGGCCTGTGTACTCCTGCGCCCCCGGACTAGTTAAAAGTGCACAGACGACAGTGCGAAATCAGGCTGCAGTCTGGCGAAGTGCCTGGACTCATCGCTTGTAACTACCGATATATCTACTTGAAGTGACAATGTTGTATAATTGTGATAGGGACGCAGTGCACCATTCCGTCCGACAGTGTTTGTATTCTGATCTTGTGTGATCTTCAGTTTAGAAATTAACTTGTTTTTCCACTCACGCACCAAGTCTCTGTCGTTCCACATTTCCCGGATGCAACAAGTTAGTGGCGTAAAAGGCTGGTTGTTGGTTTCGATTTCGGTTTTTGTTTCGTCGGTATTCTCTTGCTTCTAGTCAGGTGTTCAAAAAATGGTTCAAATGGCTCTGAGCACTATGGGACTCAACATCTTAGGTCATAAGTCCCCTAGAACTTAGAACTACTTAAACCTAACTAACCTAAGGACATCACACACACCCATGCCCGAGGCAGGATTCGAACCTGCGACCGTAGCAATCCCGCGGCTCCGGACTGCAGCGCCAGAACTCTAGTCAGGTGTCTCATAGCCTCAGGCGAGGGGGTCACTGTGCGATTCCTTTCTTCTCTCGTTTTGTGCAAACGGCTTTGGGAGACATCCACTTGTTACTTTGTTTTCGTCTTCCTCGTTTCTTCTCTCATTTTCACCGTGGTGCTCCCAAACCTGAGGAACCTGTGTCACTCGAAGATCTTTTGAAATGCAATTCTCTCAACTGATGGCGAAGGTGACATTGCCGTTGGACAACCGGCAGTTACAGCAGCAAGCCTTGCATCAGAGTATCACCCAGGCTGATGACACCGGCAGCCGGCACCGACTGGCCACTTCCTTTCTGAAGTTCGCGGTGCAGTGCAAGAAAGGGACAAATATAAACGGCAATTGTTTCAACACTTTGCTGCCTACAACATTTTAGGTGATATTCAGCGCTCTTATGTCTTTTCTTGGGTTGGTGTTGATATCCTGCGCATCTGCTTTAAGCTGTTTCCTCCTATTCGACTGCAATCATTTCCATTTCTCGGAGGTCATTGATGCTCTTGTTAAGTATTTCGAAACTCAGATGTTGGTCACCTCTGCTCGTTATAAGTTTTTTGCACAAAACGCCAACATTATCAGTCATACCGGCAATGGTTTATCGATTTACGTGGTATGACCCGCACGTGCAAATTCATCTGTCCTTGTGATAAGTCATATGCTGACGCTATGTTGCGGGACGCTATTGTTCAAAATCTTGCTTTTTCCCCACTTCGTAAGGAGTTTCTCAACCTACCAGTCCCTTCCATTCAGGATGACATTCGTATAATCGAGGCTCAAGAGTTATTCGACACCGCTGTGTCTGGGATGTCGCCCCAGTGGTCACCGCCCTTGACACCCATCGGTCTCCTCCACACAGGCCTTCTGTCTCTGCCTGGCACCGTACACAACCCACGTCACGTTCGTGGCAGCTCTGTCCTACTGGCAAGTTGCAACGCTACCTCAGTGCTACATTTCTAACCACAGGGATGCCTGTCGTTTCCGCCGAGTCATATGTTTGTTTTGCAAGAAGGCTGGCAACATTGTAGAAGTTTGCTCCCCTAAATTGCGCAGCCAGTCGGTCCCTCGGTCCACTTACGGCTCGGAGACAATGAATATCAATCAGGCCGACGATGACGATCTGTGTTCCTGCACCAGTCGCTTTCTGACAGGTCGTCTCCAGTGCAAACCTGTTATGGTGTTTTCACTGCACTCGGATGGGCTCCACTTATCAGTCATCCCCAGCACCTTCCTTGCTTTTACAGGAACCAGCAAAGTTGCGCATTCAGAACCTGGTTGTACAATTCCAGCTGGATACTGGGGCTTCGGTGACTCTGATTAATAGATAACGTTCGAGAAGCTCGCTTCTCTCTTGCTCGACGGTCAGACACAGCCTTCACCGCACGCAAAGGGGATCGCATTACCATCCTGCATATCTGTCGTTTGCCCATATAATACCGATCTACCTCTAACACAGTTCGGTCACGGTGTTCAGCTTCTATCACAGTCCTAACGTCTTTGCCCTTAACGCATTTGGCTGTTTTGGTTTTCAGATGTCAGATAATGTGGCGATGATTAACTCGTATATGGCATCACGAAGCTCTGTAACAAATTCCACCGGCATTTTGAGGACTCTCGGGGGAGGATACAGCCCAGCCAAATTTCATCAAAGCCCGAGAAGTTCTTAACGCTATTTAGGACGCCGCTGCACAGGAGTTGCATAGTATACTGGACCTGGGGATCCGTACACCTGTTTCTGCTGGTCTGTGGGTATCCCCCCCCCCCCCCCTCGTAATTGTCAGGGAACCCAAAGGCAGCCTTCGCCTGTGTGCTGATTTTTAATCCACCGTTAACAGTCATAGAGGGCTATCCTCTCCCTCACTCTGAGCAGCTAATGGACAAATTACAAAACAGCGTGTTCTTTTCCAAGATCGATTTCGAGAATGCTTACTTGCAACTTCCATTGGATGATGAGACGAAGTCCTTTCTAGTCGTCAACACTCAAATCGGGCTGTTCCAATATCACCGTCTCCTCTTTGGCAAATTTCTGACTCGCCCACCCTCTAACTCCAATTATAAGGACGACATCGTCGTTCCCGGCAGGACTCTAGAGGTGCATCTCCAGAACCTGCAGCGTCTCTTCGAAACTTACTGATGCCTGGTCTCAGGTACAACAAGGATAAATTCGAGTTTTCAGTGTTCAAATCGATTATCTTGTTCACACCATTGACGCACAGGATGTTAGCCCTTCTGCCAAATACTTGGAGGCTGTTCAGGATCTTCCTTCCCCGAAGAATCTCTCTCAGGTTCAGGCTGTCCTCGGCAAGTTCTCGTATTCGCTTCGTATCTAATGCTGCTCAGATCTCGGCACCGTTGCATGCCCTCCGGTGGAAGAATGTCCCTTTCGTCCGGTTGTGTCAGCAGGGGAACATTTTCCACACCTTAAAATAGTTTTCTTTAGCGACAGGATTCTGGTTCAATTTTATCCTTTTAAACAGTTGGTCCTTTTGGTGGATGCCTCCTCTCACAGCATAGGGGCAGTGTTGTCTCACAAAGCTGGTGCCTCTGCCCAACTTATAGAACTCTATCGAAAAGTACTTTGTTTGTGAGAACTGGCTTATGAACATTATACATACAAGAATTCAAAAAAGAAAAGAGAAAATGAGGCGTACAAAGAGGTGGTTGAACCACTTCTAGACAGTATTCCAATTGTGAACCAAAGTGTTATAAAGATAACAACTATGCGAAATGAGGAAATAACTCAAAAACATGCAAGCAGGGAACGTTTCCTGATGTGAGCGAGAATCAGACATAATATATCGTAAGTTCTTGTGTAACGAAATGTTTTAGACGCCAAAAGCAATCCAGATTGTAAGTATCTTTCATTGCGGACCTCTGATGAAGTTGTATTTTCATAGAACCAAACGCACTTCATGTCTAAAATACGCATGTTTTCCTAGTTGCAAAGACGATTTAAAATTATCTTCAGTAATTTCACAAACGATTTCGCAAAGGTTTAGGTCCTTGAAAGAGGTATAAGAGAGGTGTGGGAGAGATGAATTGAATGAAACAACAATATAGTGAGTGAAAATATAATTTTTCTTTTACTATATTCATTACTGTAGGCTATTACCCATAACTATCTTATGTCCATTATTTTACAGGTATCACGAATTACTGTACTTAACAAAGGTCCAAACAGCCAGCGGCTGCCACAATTTTCTTCCTAGCTTCTTCCACACTTTAACTCGAAGATATAATCTACAATGCGCAGTACAATTAATGGGACATTTTTCAAAACCCTATCATCGACTCCTATTCCGATACATATGTTTGAAATTTGGCTACAAGCTTCCTCTGTAATGGAGCAAAAGCACGGCGCCCTGCAACTCTACCCTCGGGCTCGATGCCGCTTCAAACAGCAAGGTATCGACAAGTACACAATAAGGCCAGAGCCTGAAAGCTCACGTGGCGTGTAAGGCAGGTTAATGACGTCACTTTGGTACCAAATTTCACCTCAATTCTGACCAGTGCCACCTTGAACTTCTTCTTAGCTACATTTCACTTCTTCTTTTGACACTTCTCCTAAGGCGATCGAAATTGCGATATCCAGCGTTGAACTAACGTGGTTTTCTTATGGGTGGACTGGGAAAAGACTTAAGAATCGTCCCATTCGATACGAAAAGGTCTCAGGGGCTGGCATAAAGGATATCAATGAAATCACCGCTTTGCTTGGGGCGTTCTATCCCAAAAATTCCATGGGCGAAAGCGAAAGTTCTCAGTGCGATGAACAACAGGACGACGACATCCTTGAAAAGTTAAAAAATCTAAATACCTGCCTCGATTGCGAAAAAAGCACCGAGTGTTAGGAGTTAACCCAGGTTTCGGCGTAGATAACTACACCTTCTTCAGAACGACAATATAACCGACAAGTGCCTAAGAAGACCTTTGCCAATGATTAAAAGAACACCATAGCTATACATTTATAAACGTAACAGAAAAGGAAAACACAAACAGTACATATGTACAAAGTTTTCGTTTATAAATGTATAGCTATGGTGTTCTTTTAATCATTGACAAAGGTCTTCTTAGGCACTTGTGGGTTTTATTGTTATTCTGAAGAAGGTGTAGTTATCTACGCCGAAACCTGGGTTAACACTTAATACTAGGTGCTTTTTTCGCAATCGAGGAGGTTTTTTAGTTTTTTTTAATATGTTAACCAACGATTGCTGACGCGCTGCTATGTTGAAGGTTCTTAAATCCTTGATAAACTTGGACGCTGCTGCCACGCACCACGTTTCAACCCTTTCCTCAAAATACTGTGGTGCTGCATCCCCATTGAACATGATTGTGCTCCTTTGGAGTGCAGCGCGACCACAATTATTGCTCTCGTGCACAGACTGGAGCCACAAGGGACCATTAAAGCCATTCGATGAAATTTTAATGTGATCCGAAGCAGCAACGGGTCCTTATGCTTTCTCAGCCCTTCTGTGTCACTCCCTACTGTGGTGTGATCACGGAGGGTTGCGACATTGACAAATGCTTGAAGAAAACGGCAAAGGACCCGTCTGAAACCATGTTCAGGCATCATCGTCGGTGGCACCCACGTTTGCTGAGAATTTTGAAAACGTACTTTTACACTTGTCAAAGAGGTAAACGACCGGGAGTGACATCGGCGTCAAAGTTTGCCAAGGACGTCATGCTGTTGCTTATCGCAACGAGAACTGTCGGTTTCGTCCGCGGGATGTGTAGGAATGAACCCCGCAAGGACAGGGGTGGTTTTACTGATGCGATTTATGCCGCCCCTGATGTCTTTCCGCAGAATTGCTTCTACCTTCAAATGACACTAGTACTGTAATCAATCCAAGCAAACGTTCAGAAACAGAATAAATAGCAAAAGTATCATTGATTTTTTTTAATGGTCTCACCCTCAATTTTAAAAAGACACGGCGTGTGTGTCATTCGTACTGGAAACAGATAACAGTTGGCTTCAACGGAAGAGCAAACATGTGTAGGGCTTTTCATTACACCAGAAGGAGTTCAGGGAGCGGAAATTCGTCGGAGTATGCCAAAAGTAAAGTGAGAACACTGCATATTCATTGCTGGGGTCAAATCATGGCTCAGGCTGTTCAAGGACGGTCACATATCATTGGCCAATGGCGCACGCACTGGAACGCCCCACCGTTTACACATGCCATTGTCCGTCAGGTGGTAGACCTCATTACTGTAGACGGGCGAGTTATGCAGCATCCATTGCCAGAGAAGTTGGACTGAGAGTTAGAATACTAAATAACGAATTTGTACTTACTGTGAATATACGATATAGTAAGACATGCTATCACAGAGGGTGGGATTATTGGTAATTAGGAGCTCCAATGTTGTGGAGCTCCTTTGGGATATGGCCGCCAAGAGTGAGAACAAAGCCAATGTGCGCTCTGTGTGCATGACGAGTGGAGTCATTCCCGACGTGGAACGGGTCGTTAGGGATGCCATGAAGAGCACAGGGTGCACTCATCTGCGCATGGTGGTTCACATGGGTACCAATGATGTGTCTCGCTTCGGATCGGAAGAGATCACCTCTGGTTTCGATCGTCTAGCAGAAGTGGTAAACTCTGCCAGTCTTTCTTGTGAGATGAAAGCAGAGCTCACCATTTACAACACAGTCGACACGACCGAAGTAGAGCTCACCATTTACAACACAGTCGACACGACCGATTGCGGACCTCCGGTACAGAGCCGTGTGGAGGGTCTGAATCAGAGGCTCAGCCGATTCTTCGACGGTGTAGGCTGCGGATCGCTCGACTTTCGCCATGGGGTGGTTAGGATTCGGGTTCCACTGAATAGCTTAGGAGCCCACTACAAGCAGGAAGCGGCTACAAGGGTAGCAGGTGCTGTCTGGTGCGTACTGGGCGGTTTTTTTAGGTTAGAGTGTACGGAAAAACACAAAAAGGACTTCAGTCTCAAAGGGTGCACTCCGGACACAGGAGGAACATAGGTAGAGGATCCATCGGTACAACAGTTGTAAAATGTCGCAGCTGTGTTGGGAAAGTACCAGAGCTCCTAGAGCTGATAGAAAGCACTGATGGTGAAATCGTTATAGGCACTGAAATCTGGCTGAAGCCGGAGACAACTTCAGCCGAAATGTTTGTGAATAATCTAATAGTGCTCTGAAGGGATAGACTAAACACAGTTGACGGTGGCGTATTTGTTGCTGTTAGAAGCAATTTATCTTGTTATGAAATTGAAGTAGAAAGTTCCTCTGAGTTAGTATGGGCATAGGTCATTCTTGGCACCCGGAATAAAGGAGTAATTGGATGCATTTACCGACCTCCCGACTCAGATGATACAATTGCTGAAAGGTTCAAAGAATACACGAGTTTGATTTTATACAAGTACCTGACTCATACAGTAGTAGCTGGTGGTGACTTAGACTTACCCTCGATATGTTGGCGAAAATACTTGTTTAAATCCGGAGGTATAAATAAAATATAATCCGAAATTGTGCTAAATGCAACTCTGAAAATTAATTGGAGCATTGATTTCATGAGCCAACGCGAATAGCAAACGGCTGTGAAAACACACTTGACCTCTTAGCAACAAATAGGCCTGAGCTAAAAACGACAATCAAAACGGAGAGGGATTGGTGAACACAGAGTTGTCATAGAGAGACTGAATACTGTAACTCCCAAACAACCAAAAATAAGCGAACAATATACATACTCAAAAAATGAGATAAAAATTCACTTGAGGCCTTCATGAGAGAAAATCTACACTCTTTCCAAATTAACAATGTAAGTTCAAACCAGATGTGGCTTGAATTCAAAGAAATAGTATCGGCAGTAATTGAGACATTTATACCAAATAAATCAACAAACGACGGAGCTGATCCTCGTTGGTACACAAAACGGCTCAGAACATTGTTGCAGAAACAACGAAAAAAACGTGCCAAATTCTAACGGGCGCTAAATCTCCCAGATTGGCGATTTTTTACTGAAGATCGAAATTTAGAGCGGATTTCAGTGTGAGATGCGTGCAATAGCTTCCTCAACGAAACTTTGTCTCGAAGCCTGGTAAAAAATCCAAGAAGATTTTGGTCGTATGCGAAGTATGCTAGCGGCAAGACGCAATCAATGCCTTCTCTGCGCGTTAGCGATGGAAATACTATAGACAACAGTGCTTCCAAAGCAAATACAGCCTTTCGAAATTCCTTCACCAAAGAAGACGAAGTAAATGTTCCAGAATTCGAATAAAAGGCATTTGCCAACATGAGTGACGTAGAATCAGTTATCCTCGGAGTAGTGAAGCTACGTAAATCACTTAACAAAAGCAAGTCTTACGGTCCAGACTGTATACCAGCTCCTTTCAGAATATGCTGATGCAATAGCTCCACACTTAACAATCATATACAACCGTTCGCTCGACGAAAGATCCGTACCCAAAGACTGGAAAGTTGCACAGGTCACACCTATATTCAAGAAAGGTAGTAGGAGTAATCCTCTAAATTACAGGCCCATATTATTAACGTCGTAATGCAGCAGGAGTTTGGAACACATATTGTGTTCGAACATTATGAATTACCTCGAAGAGAAGCGTCTATTGACACACAGTCAACAGGGATTTAGAAAACATCGTTCTTGTGGAACACAACTAGCTCTTCACTCACAAGAAGTGTTGAGTGCTATTGACAAAGGATTTCAAATTGATTCCGTATTTCTGTATTTCCAGAAGGCTTTTGATACTGCACCATCCTAGCGGCTTGTAGCGGAATTGTGTGCCTGTAGAATATCGTCTCAGTTATGTTACTGGATTCGTGATGATGATGATGATGATGATGATGAAATGATTAGGACAAAATAAACAACCAGTTCCCAGGTAGAAAAAACTCCCAACCCGGACTGGATTCGTGATTTCCTGTCAGGTAGGTCACAGTTCGTAGTAACTGACGGAAAGTCATCGAGTAAAACAGATTTGATTTGTGGCATTCCCCTAGGTAGTGTTGTAGGTCCTTTGCTTTTCCTTATCTACGTAAATGATTTAGAAGACAATCTGAGCAACCATCTTATGTTGCTTTCAGATGCTCCTGTCGTTTGTCGACTAAGTCATCAGAAGCTCAAACAATTTGCAAAACCGTTTAGAAAATACATCTGTACGGTGCAAAAATTGGCAAGTGACATTAAATAACGAAAAGTGTGAGCTCACCCACATGAGTGCTAAATAGAATCCGTTAATTTTCGCTTACACGATAAATGAGTCAACTCTAAGGGCCATAAATTCAACTAAATATCTAGGAATTACAATTACAAAGAATTTAAATTGGAAGGACAACACAGAAAATGTTGCGCGAAAGACTACGTTTTACCGGCAGGGCCCTTGGGAAAATGTAAAAGATCTACTAAAGAAACTGCAAACACTACGCTTGTCCGTCTTCTTTTAAAATACTGCTGTGCGATGTGGGATCCTTGCCAGACAGGACTGATGGAGTATATCGTGAAAGTTCAAAGTAGGGCAGCACATTTTATAGTATCTCGAAATAGAGGAGAGGGTGTCACTGAAATGATATAGAATTGGGGATGGTCATCATTAAAAAAAAGGGGGTATTCGTTGGGTAAGAATCTTTTCACGAAATTTCCATCACCAATTTTCTCCTCCGAAAGCGAAACCATTTTTTGAAGCCGACCTACACTGGGAGAAATGATCATCATAATAAAATAATGGAAATCAGAAATCGCACGGAAGATATAGGTGTACGTTTTTTCCGCTCGCTGTACGAAATTGTAATAATAGGGAATTATTGTGAAGGTTGTTCTATGAACTCTCTGCCAGGCACTTAAATGTGATTTACAGAGTATCCAAGTGGATGTAGGCATATAGATGTAGATGAGACACCGAGGGATCACGAGTTTAATAGGAGGAAAGCGTGTGGGGTAGAAATCGCAGGGGGAGACAGAGAGGTGAATGCAGTAGGCAGATTCAGAAGGGTGTAGGTTGCAGTAGTTATTCGGAGGAGAAAATGCTCGTAGAGAATAGAGTAGCACGGAGAGCTGCATCAAATCAATCTTCGGAGTGAAGACCGCAACAACACAAACAAATCAACAGCCAAGGGAAACACTGCACATTTTCAGTACCGCTTCCCCTTAATATGAAATTTTGTCTTAGAGTTTTTCTTCTTTGTTGTAGCTCCACATCATCTCTTTATAGAAACCAAGACACCAACATTAGTCATCCATTATCCCTACATCCCACCTGCCATGATAACGCGACTTTATTTCTTTCGTGTATTGATAAGCCTTTCTCCATGTTCGTCGCTAACGCCTCCAAGACTGTCAAGGAAGATTTCAAGATGGCTATGAAGAAAATGAATTTTGTGGCTCATATTGCATCCTAATTTGTCAGGGCTATCACCATACTCGTATTTTCCGCCGTGACTCTGAAATCTTGGTTTCCTATTCCCTAAGAAATCGTCACCCACATGCTAAAATACTGTCCAAGGCAAATATTCTCCTTGTGTTAGTTCATTTTCTGATACTTCCTCTTTCACCAAACTTCTAGTGTTCGGTCCTACAACTATTCCTTCTTTAAACTGAGACGTAGACAGAAAAGAAAATTTGAAACTTAAAACAATCAAAATCTTTAAGTAATGCTTTAACGAACCACTTAATGATGCCCAGTCTAATATGAAAAGATAGCAGGATGGTGTTCTTTCGTTTCACCAGAAATTCTCTTATCACATTTTCTCCCTAAGATTCATTTTGTTCTTGACGGTCATTCTATTCTATTCCAACACGATTCATGAGCACGACTTTCCCACAGGCACAGGAAACAAGGAGCTTCGTAAAACCTGACTGTTGTCCCAGGAGCATTCCTATTACTTTCAGGTCTCCACGTACACCCCATTGGTGTTTAGAATAGTTTAATGCATTCAGCAACATCTCCATATTTTCACAGGTTTCGTTTAAGTGCACAGAATATGCTACTGGCACTGAACCGTCCTTATTTCCGCTATATAGAAGCACGGCCTTGAGATTTCTTTTGTTATAATCTATAAACAGCCTCCATTCAAGCATGTCTTATTTAACACCATACCTTTACAACACCCTCAATTTTTTACAATAAGTAAGAGAGCCTTCTGTAGCGAAATGCTCAAGATATGCCCTTTTTTTTTTATAGAAACAAGTAGAATGTTTTGCCTGGGGCAATAAAATGTTTTTCCTTTATCGAGACCCCTAAAACCTGCGCTGCACCTTTTTACAGAGCCAGATCTCTTACCAAGTTATTCAGTTCTTCTGGTATAAACTGCTACGGTTGTCCTCTTAAGGCAGAGAAGACATAATCAGGATATGTGGTTTCACTTGATGGTGACGATGTTCAAGATTTTAAGGTAGTGGGCGGTTCAGGCACTGAAATGTTAGGACCATGTGGTGTAAGTCTTACGGCTGATTGTAGTTTCCGATAAACAGTTCCTTTCCCATTGTTCTTGTTATGCCCGTCAACTTTCGCATTCCAAAAATATCTATCATCTAAAGTGTATTCTTGTTCTCCCCGTATCATTGAAATCCCGAATGGTAAAGATTTCTGCTTGCCATATGTCCATTATCTCAAACCTGAAATTCATGAATGGCAAACAGTTTGTGGCGTGTAAATTTTTTTCCTTGTCTCCTAACTTTATACACTGAAATAAGATAGGTGTGCATCTTTGACAGATGTTGTTATGTTCTTTCTCCTGTTTTTGAGAGTGAGAGAGCCGCAGATGTAACAAAACACATCAGGGTCATTCACACCTGATCTTCTTGATGAAGTCGCCAGTATTAGACTGATTTAAAATAGCGTGGTAAGTCGACGCACACAAATTTCACTTCAAATATATTTTCAAATGACTGTGATGCGTTTGTGTACTTGTACCTCGACTTGGTGCTGCATGGTCAACAGCGCCCATAGCGTAATTCTCCTGCGAGTTGGAGGCCGTGAGTGCTGGCTAAGAGGTCTGTATGAAGTACTACGGCCTGAACAAAGTAATAGTATTGCACGCTCTAGCAGTCATGATGCAGCTTGAAAACATGCAGCTTGCCCATTTGGATACGCATCTTGGCACAAACAAACACATTTCCTGGTGCTAGGTATGTAACGGGGCTGCACTTCCTGCACGGTCGAGTGAACAATATATCTGCGCTCTCGGGTTCTAGTCACATGGCACCATTGAAATCTTGCATCACATTGATGACATTGATTAGGACCCACCTGAATCCATCGGTTCCATATTCGTATGATGACAGAGGGGTCCTGTTAACGCGACCAGCAGTATCTTGGAACTCTAAACAGGTCTCCAGTGGCCACGATCTTCCCCCTGTTGAATTACGACATGGGTGTTAATTCTATCTTTTTGCATGAGAAAGCATTTAGTAATCCTCGAGCCAATTACCAAATTCTAACTTTTTTTTTTACATTCCACCTTCATGGTGTTACAGTTTTCATGGCCAGGAATCTAACTTAGTCTATTAAGTACTGCTCTTGCTCTCTAGACGAGAATTTAACGATATTAAACATTTCTTTGTTCGAAGAGGGAACACGTCATACTGCAACATTGGAACTGTGTACTTGGTTTGATGTTTCACTGTCTCTTCTTCTTCTTTCCGGAAGTTTCCATCTTCTTCTATCTTTCCACTTCTCTTATTACATGGCTCTATGATGCATCGCCCGTCACACTCCATCATTTCAGTGTTGGCAGGGTTTGTCTCTTTTCTACGTTGTGAAGGTTCACAGTGCCATATTTTAGAAGGCCGTTTTCCTCTGATATTATACTAAAATGTCAGCACCATTTTAGCTGTTTATTTTCTATTGTGTCTACAATATTCTTGATAACACCAATCTGCTTCCGTAGAACTTCATTTCTTATTTTGTCTCTTCTTGTTACTTCAAAACTTCGTCTCCGAAATTCCATTTACATTGCCTGCACTTTCTTGCCGTAAACCTTGCAAATTTACCACAGTTCAGCACCATACAGAGCAATGCTCTCAACTACAATGTCGTATATCCTCCTTTTAAAATTGTTTGACGTAGCTTTATTCCAAATTGAAGATTAACTGCTTAGTTACCATCTCCCGCTTTCCTATTCTGGTCTTTGTTTCCTCCTTCCTTTCACATTTAACTGCGCGACCGCTACGGTCGCACGTTCGAATCCTGCCTCGGTCATGGATGTGGGTGATGTACTTAGGTTAGTTAGGTTTAAGTAGTTCTATGTTCTAGGGGACTGCTGACCTCAGAAGTCCTATAGTGCTCAGAGCCATTTGAACCATTTGAACCTTTCACATTTATCTGAAATAATTGTCCCTATATATTTATATTATCGAATACACTTTACCATAGGCCAAGCATCCATGACGAGATCGCTTCCTACACCTCCTGACAACCAAGTAGACATCCTTTGTGAAGTGAATTTTCATGCCACACTAACAAAGTTCTTCTTCAAGCTTTCGTAACATATAAAGCACATCACCTTCTTCCTCAGCGAAAGTAACCTGATCGCCGGTGAAATTTAGGGAGATCGGGGTATCAACATTGTGGTGTCACCGCCAGACACCACACTTGCTAGGTGGCAGCCTTTAAATCGGCCGCGGTCCGTTAGTATACGTCGGACCCGCGTGTCGCCACTATCAGTGATTGCAGACCGAGCGCCGCCACACGGCACGTCTAGTCTAGAGAGACTCCCTAGCACTCGCCCAGTTGTACAGCCGACTTTGCTAGCGATGGTTCACTGTCTACATACGCTCTCATTTGCCGAGACGACAGTTTAGCATAGCCTTCAGCTACGTCATTTGCTACGGCCTAGCAAGGCGCCATATTCAGTTACTATATGTCTTCTGAACAGATAATATTGTGAATCATGTACAGTCAAGAGCGACGTTCATCGTTAATGGATTAAAGTTAAGTATCAAACTAGCTACATCTGCTTTCTGAATTCTAATTCCTTGTCATGTTACAGACCTCACGTCAGTATAGTTCTTCCCTCCTCACGCGTAAGCAAATACGCGTGCATTTCGGCCTCCTCTAGTAACATGGTGGTGGCTCTTCTGCCAACACAACAATCATCTACTCTAATTCCCATGTTTTCACACTTTCTTTCCTCAGTTTTCAGAGTTTCCTTCAAAAATATTTTAAAGATGGCAGACGCTAAGCATCATCCTTGTCTCAGTCCTTTGCTAATCCGACTGATTATGCTATCGGGAAGGAAAGTAATCGTACCAAATTGAAGGGCTGCAGACTCTCCAGGGCAGCGGAATGTGGACGTAGCCATCTACTGATTCGACGTGCACTTTGGCTCCGCTTTCAAAAAATTGTTACAAGCCAGAACATTCGTAACAAAAATAGAGAGGAAATGGAGTAACAACAGTTAAATTAAGTTTGCTGCAGGGTCTTTCCATTTTCTTCTTATACAACCTTTGATTGAAAGGAAGCTGCATCAGTTGGGTGATACGACGGTGAAAGTAGCGAATAAAACAATTGTGGTAACTATTCACCTCATCGAAAGTCTCTGAGTAGTTGAGAGCACACAACGGACGTGGCACAGAAATTCACGAGATAACAACAATGGAGGTACAGAATACAGCTAAACTATTCGAAAGTGGCAAAACACTAGGAGCGGCAACTGTTTATGAGAAGTTGTTTAAGGCCGGGCGAAATGTGTTATTTGAATATTTCGCAAAACTTTTTAATCACGCAATCTTAAAGTTAGCGAGGAACTGTGACAAATGGAAGGTATTATTATTATCAATATTTCTGCAAACTGAGCGATGTGGCGAAGAAGTTAGGATACAGGAATCGCATTTGGGAGGACAACGGTACAATTTCGCATTCGGCCATCCAGATTTAAGTTTTCCGCGGCTTTCATAAATCACTCCAGGCAAATGTCGGGATGATTCCTTCGAAAAAGCACGGCCGATTTCCTTCTCTATCCAATACAATCCGAGTTTCTGGACCGTCTCTAATGACCTCGATGTCGACGGGACGTTAAAACCAAACTCCCTTCCCACCATACTTCCCATATTTCTTTAACGTGGTTCTTCACGCAGGCGAATGTCTCTGTGATGGACTGCCATATTACTTACGGCATGACCAGTATTCGTGACCTGTTCCTCAAGAAACGTTATTTGAAATTCACCTGAAATAATGACTTTGTGTTTTGGACCTCTACACTGTATATTAAAGTACGCAAGAATTTTTGTTTGTGTTCATCTTCTCACGAGACAGTGTGTGCGTACGTCAAAACTATTTTCTAGAAACTATTGACACCAGATAGATCACATTTTTGTGGACCAGCGCTATAGCCATAGAGTCATCGACGTCAGGTCGAATAGAGGAGCCGACTGTGCGTCAGACCACTTCCTCGTTGTGTACAAGCTTAAACTCTTGTTCACCTACATGCATAAGAAGGAGGTGACACTAGAACCTTTTTTGAATGTCGAGAAACTACGAGAAAGTGCCATTAAAGTACAATATGCTATAGAAATCAAAAATAGTTTTGAGCTCGTAGAGACCCTAGATCCAAGAGAGAACGTGGAGGAAAGATGGAAAGAAATAAAGTCCACGGTACTAAGTGTCGCGGAGAATATATTGGTAAGAAAGAAGATAATGAAGAAGAGGAAATGGTTGAACGAGACATGCCAGAAGGCTACAGAAAAGAGAAGGAAGATGAGAGAGAAGTGGCTTGCTGAAAGGGAGAATGAGCAGAAAAGAGAACATTTTATCAACATCAGAAGGGAGACAAAGAAGTGAATCCTAAGAGCAGAGAAGAGAACATATCTAACCAGTTTGCTAGAAGAAGTTGAGGCAGAGAGCCAAATCAAGAACTCAAGTCAATTCTTCCAATACATAAAAAATCGGAAACATGGATTTCAGAGCCCAAATTTTTTCATTAGAGATAAGAACGGCAACTTCATAAATGCCAAGGAAAGAATTGTAGAAAGATGGAAAGAATACTTCTCAGAACTGTTGAATCGCCCAGACCAAGATGAGATATTACCTGCAAACACTTCGGAGGGAAGGATAGATGAAGAAAATGCGAAGCTAGTGAAGAAGACGTGAAAATCAAAGGACTCAGAAACAACAAAGCCTCAGGGGAGTACAGAATAACATCAGAATTAATCAAGGAGGGAGGTGAGAGCTTACACTCAGAGATATTTAAACTGATCCAGATGATATGGGAGAAGGAGACACTGCCAGAACAATTTAAATTGGCTATAATATGCCCGATATACAAGAAGGGAAGCAAGATGGAATACGGTAACTACGGAGGAATCAGCTTGTTGAATGTAACGTATAAGGTGCTGTCCATCATTTTTCTCAGAAAATTGCAACTATTCATAGAGAACAACATACAGGAGTCCCAAGCTGGCTTTCGAACAAACCGATCGACAATAGATCACATTTTCACACTAGGACAATTGTTTGAAAAACATTGCGAATACGATAAAGATATCTACAGCCTGTTCATCGATTTTCAACGTGCATATGACAGCATTCACAGGAATAGCCTATACAATGCAATGCGGGTCTTCAGAATCCCTGAGAAGCTGGTGAGAATGGTGCAAGCTTGTATGGAAGGGTCAAAGGCAGCAGTACGTTTCCGAGGAGCCACATCAGAAACATTCGAGACTGAGACAGGCCTCAGACAAGGGGATGCTCTCTCACGTGTTCTGTTCAATGTCATCTTAGAGAAAGTAATAAAAGAGTGTAGGCAACAGGAGTGGGCTGGGGTAGTGATGGACGGTAACTTTAATTATCTCGCATATGCAGATGACATAGTACTATTAAGTGAATCAAAGCACGAGTTGAAAGAAATGTACCAGAAAATGGACAATTATGCACCGAAGAAAGGGCTCAAAGTGAATCGAGAAAAAACAGAGTTCATGCAATTAGGAAGAAGACAAGAGCAGGTAGAATTTCTTGAGATAGATGGCAGGAGGTTCAAGAGAGTAGACCAGTTCAAATACTTGGTATCGTGGTTTACCACGGACAACAACATAAAAATGGGCATCAAGGGAAGAATAGCAGTGGGAATGGAGTGCATGAATACCCTCAGAGAGACACTTGGCTCTAAATCTATCTCAGTGAACACGAAGATGAAAATATACAACACAGTGGTACGCCCAGCAGTAATGTACGGTTCAGAAACATGGAGCATGACTAAGCGAGAATGGGAAAACTATTAATATTTGAAAGAAGAGTAATGAGGAAGATATGGGGACCAGTTTTACATAATGGAGAATGGAGAAGGAGGAAAAACGGGGAAATCTACCTTCTGATGCGACAACCAACTATCCTACTGAAGATAACGAGCAAAACAATATAATTGATGAGCCATGTAGCCCGTAGGCCAGATGGAAGAAAGGCGAAGATGACACTAGCGAGGAAACCAAAAACCAAACGCCCCATTGGTCGACCAAGGCAGCGCTGGATGGACGACCTGGCGAAGGACCTAGCAGCCCTGAGAGTTGAAGACAGCTGGTGGAACCGGTCAAAAACAGGAAGGAATGGAGGCAGTTTGTGGAAGCAGTGCGTGGTCTGCACGGCCTGTGATCACTAAATATCTATCTGTATCTATATCTATCTACTGACAAAATTTGAACAGTGTGCTGTTAGCACTGATTCCTCTTTCTAGCCCATGACTTTTAATTGCTACCGTGGCAGTTCACATGCTACGGATGTAGGTCACGAGAATGAGAGGCATTCTTCCCCTCATTCTGTATCACTGCATGAGGGCTTTTGTTTTGAACAGTAGGAGCCTTCCTAAGGGAGCACGAAAGTTTTATTCAATGCCTTTGTTTCTCTTAGCAGGAGCAATCTCGCTTCGCTGTAGGTCCCGCTGTGAATTAGTGAGGAGGCGTTAACCCGCGTCCGCCTGCGGCACTATGGTGGAGCTGCCTTGAAGACCACCCATCACACGCACCACGCAGGCAGTTAATTACACGGCCCCCAATGACAGCGACTTTTTAGCGGCAGCGGCGCCGAGTCACGTGGCTGCGCCACAGCTCCTGCTCATAACGAATCGAATCTTGTGCAAGCTGCAACAACGAACACAAGTCAGCTATAACGAACACGACACCTTGTTTTATTGCGTTTCCACTTTTTCACCTTGAGATATTTATGTATTGTTATGTTCTGACAAGGATGGCATATTTGGCAATATACACTGATGGAAAATAAAAAGTCGCAACACAAAAAAGTAATTAATGTAGAGTAGTGAAATTTCTGGAATCCATTTGTCTAGGTTACATATTTAAGGGATTAACATTGTAAATTCACAGGTTAATGTATGCACGAGATAAGAAATGGTAAGTGCTGGTATATTAATAACCGGCGTAGTCGCCAGAGTGTTGAAAGCAATCATGCAAATGTGAGTGTATTGTGTTGCTCAGGTGTGGGAGTCAGTTTAGGGGCTGGAGTTCCATGCCTTTTGTACTTAGTTGGTCAGAACAGGGACGCTTGATACTACGCTTGAGCAATCGTCCTGTGATGTCCCGTATATGCTGGATTGGAGATAGGTCTGGTGATCGAGCAGGTCAAGGCAACTATTCGGCACTGTTTAGAGGATATTGGGCTATAACAACGGTATGTGGACGAGAGCTGTCCTCTTGGGAAACATACCCCTGGATCGCTGTTCATGAAAGGCAGAACAGCAGGTCGATTTACCTGACTATCACCAGATTGACGTACAAATTTGCATTCAGGGTACATGGGAAAACCACAAGAGCACTCAAGCTGTCATACGAATCGCAACCTCGACCATAATTCCTGGTGAAGGTCCAGTGTTTCTAACACTGGCTTCCTTCTAACCAACAAAAATGGCTCTAATCACTATGGGACTTAACATCGAAGGTCATCAGTCCCCTAAACTTAGAACTACTTAAACCTAATTAAACTAAGGACATCACACACATCCATGCGCGAGGCCATCACTGGCCACGGGGTGAAACCAGCTTTCGGCAGATAACACAACCTGCCCCCTTCCCCCAACGACACCACTGAAGTCGCGAGTGGCGGTCATTAGGTGTCAGTGTGCCACACACTAAAAGATGTGTGGCCCGGAGCTGCTCTTGAAGTAATCGATTTTCAACAGCTCATTGAGCCACTGTGGTCCCAAATGCTACTCAGATTACTGCTGCAGATGCAGTACGATACTACAGAGCAATAAGCCAAACACGAAGGTCTTCCCTCTCGGTCATTCCATGTGGCTGTCCGGAACCCGTTCTTCTTGCGATCGTACATTCTCGTGACCACTGCTTCCAGCAGTCATGTACAGTGACTGCATTCCTACCATATCGCTCTACATTATCGCAGAAGGAACTTACGACTTCTCGTAGCCCTATGACGCGAACTCACTGAACCTCAGTTACGTGTTGGCAATGGCATCTTTGTCGCCCTCAAGGCATTCGTGGCTAACACCAGCTCACCACGTCCAATGTCAAAAGTAGCTAATGCTTACGACCATTACAGCATGTACTGAAAGTGAACATGATTTTCATCTCTCGTATTCGACTGCTGCGAAATTTGAATATAATTCATCTTTCAAATGTAGGAACACGCCTGCCCACTTTCCTTTTTATGGCTTAGCGCCTTCTTGATGTTGCGAATCCTTTTCCGTCAGTTATTCTCCTGAATAAATTTTATTAGTCCGTAATATTATTCGATTCCTTCGCCTTGATAATACCTTAGCGGTTAAATTCTGTAAACCATGCTGCTGTAGTTCTGAAAGCCCTTAGGCCTCTCTGAAATTGTGTTGACCCTCTTGATCGAATAAAGTTCACTAGTCGTTTTGTTATAACAAGTTCTTCCTCTTTTCCAATGGATCCTAGTGTTCAGTCTATAGATAAGTGTGCAGGCACTGCCTCCTGACGATTTTCGTGAGAACTCATTACTGCTTCTATGAAGATGGGCTTTTAACTTTTATTGTACCCAACATGAAGCTTTTTCGGTATTACTCCTGGTTAATAATTAACTAAATATTTCTCAAAAAATGGTTCAAATGGCTTTGAGCACTATGCGACTTAACCTTTGAGGTCATCAGTCGCCTAGAACTAAGAACAAATTAAACCTAGCTAACCTAAGGACTTCACACACATCTATGTCCGAGGCAGGATTCGAACCTGCGACCGTAGAGGTCGCTCGGTCACAGACGTAGCGCCTTGAACCGCACGGCCACTCCGGCCGGCATTTCTCTGCTACGCGACCGCAGAGCAGCCTTCGCAAGGATCACTCGTGGGTTGCTACATGAACGCCGCTGTCATAGAGCCGCAACATGCAAATGCAGAAGCTGCGCCCCTTGGGTACGAAGCCGCCAAGACGTCGCACTACCTAGCGTCCGACTCAGAGCGTAGTTCCACGGTGCCGTCGCCGACGTCTGCGGCGATTTGGGGCTAGTCCCTGATTGATTATATGACCTTCATACTGCGGTAAGCCATCCTGATACCACGATAAAATATCACCGTGCCAGCGTGAGCAAGCCAGTAAGCTTACAGCCAGCTCCCATTAAGAAGCATCGTACTACCCGTGTTTACTTCTAAGCAAATGTTGATAATCGGACCTCCGTGTACACAGCCGGCGTTGTGTATTTCTCTAGACTCTCCAATCACCACAGCAAATACTGTGAGAGTTCAGCAGAAATTCCGCGTCCCTCGTGCAGCTCGTACTCAAAACGCTAACCCCAAAGTTTGAACCTTTCCAACCAATATACTTCAAGATACTTCACTTCAATGCTGGCATGGTCACCGTGTGGCAGCCCCTTTCTAAATAAAATGAGGATCGAATCCCGAGCACTTACGTTCAATAAAACTTTAAACTGTTACAGTGTGTCTCGGTTGAACCACAACTACAACGCTACTAAAATAAAAATCCCCTGGAAAGTTTAAATTACCAGTAACAGAACCATAAATGTGGCGGTAGAAATCGCTTGTGACTATTTTCAATAAAGTTCTCTAGCTCCGAGTGCCGCTAACTACCAAAGAATACTAAAAGACAAAACACAGCGAAAGTAATTGTCTCAGCTTCATTCAACAAAAAGAAAACTGCACCCTTCCCTAGTTTACAGGAAACAAAAAGTGAATAGTAAAATTACATATCGATTTGTAAAGAAAACGAGTGACTGCTCAGGCCATAACAGAAAGTACACTGAAGTGAAAAGTGTAATGGGATGCCTGCTAATATGGTTTCGGACCCCCTTTCTCCCGGAACAGTGCAGCAACTCGACGTAGCAGAGACTCAACAAGTCGTTTGAAGTCCACTGTAGAAATATTGAGGCATGTTGCCTCTATAGCCTTCCGTAATTGCGAAAGGGTTGCCGTCGCTGTATTTTTTTGCACGGAATGTCCCCTCGATTATCTCTTATAAATGTTCGAAAGGATTCATATTGAGTGGTCTGGGTGACCAAATGGTTCTCCTGAACTGTCCATAATGTTGAAACTTCCTGGCAGATTAAAACTGTGTGCCCGACCGAGACTCGAACTCGAGACCTATGCCTTTCGCGGGCAAGTGCTCTACCAACTTTTTTTTTTTTTTTTTCTTTTTTTTTAAATTTATTTTCGCTCGCTCCGCGAGAGAAGGGAAATGTGAAAGCGAAAATGGGAAAGAAAAAATGCCTTCTGGCTCTTTTTTTTTTTTTTTTTTTTTTTTTTTTTTTTTTTTTTTTTTCTCCCCAAGTAGTAGACAGAAATTGTTATGGTGCACCAAAGACTATCACTTCATAATTGAAGGAAGGTTGCTCCGCTCGCTCCGCGAGAGAAGGGAAATGTGAAAGCGAAAATGGGAAAGAAAAAATGCCTTCTGCATTGGTGAGCATCTGAATAGTATCGTAAAATTGCGGCAAGTGCTAAAGTCCCAGGAAGCAAATGGGAGTCATACATACAGGTCACTGGCAACCTCTGCGATCCGAAAGATTGTATTTGAAGCATTTAACCGTTAATTATGATGTTCAGCATATTTCCAAATATCCTCCTGTAGTCACAGTGTTGTCTCATTTTAAAGTGTTCAATTTCTATGTAAGAATAATAGTCGAGGAAAGTAGCATGCCTATTCTGCATAATAAACGATGCTGTGTGGCCCATGATCCACGTTGCAGCGTTGTTTTTTGCTCGTGGATATCTCAGTTTTTGTGGCTGAATGATCTCTAAAAGATCTACACCACAGGGCGTCGTACGGTCTATCACCGACAATCGTTGACGAAGAAATGTAGTAATTTCTTCTGCATGTCCGCACGTGAACCTATGAAGAAGCGTATCGACCCTTCCGCATGCGTCACAGTTGGGCGTTGGATGAAGGCCAATTTTATGTAGCTTTTCATTCGTGGCTACTTTATCGTTGACTGTTAGATACCAGTCGGCTATGACGCGTGACGGTAACACGTCGCTGTGCACATTCCGCCATACTGTACTCCAATGTGTATGTGGATGTTTTTCTTCGAGACGATTCCTGTGGTTTGTTGTCGTGAGAAGGCCATAAAGCTTCCTGTTCGTCAGGCTTCCGTTATCGACGATGTTGTGTCGAATGTAGCTCATTTCCATGTAGTACAGTCGCACATGTCGGTAAGCAAGTGGAATGCCGGCGATATTAACGGGTGGGTCAAGGCTATGAGGCTTCCACCGCTGAATGAGGTTTGTGATGATACTGGTCCTCCGGGTACGGAACTCCTTCCTGATGCGATTTAGGAGCAGGGTGACACATTTTTTGTGTACTTTAATGAGGTTAAGGCCACCTTTGAACGAAGGTAAGGTTAAGGTATCGAATTGAACTTTGAAAATGTGCCCCCTAAAAAGAAACCAACATAACGCTTGTTGTATACTCTTGGCTAGATGGTCGGAGATGGGAAGAATTTGCGCCAAATAAGTCATCTTGCTCGTAATGGCGATCTCGATGGTCTTAACTTTCTGTAGTATGTTCAAGTCACGGTCGGAGTGAAGTATCAAAGCAGCACGTAATTTATTAAGCATGTGTGACCAGTTCTTCGTCAGGAATTTGTCTGGTTTGGCCTCAAAAGTAACACCGAGGGTTGTGTGAGAATCCTTGACCTTGCACCAGTTAACATGGGATATGTCTCCGATACCGCCACCGATCTGCAAAGCTGTGGTTTTAGTTCTATTGAGTATTGCTCCTGAAAGAAACGTGAATTTTTGTAAAAGAGTTTCCGCTGACAGAAGTTGTTGCGATGATGACACAGTTACGCATACATCGTCAGCATACGCAATGCATGGGATAGTGACAGACTCGATGCTAAGTCCGATCCCGCTATGCGCCAAGTTGTTCAGTAGCGGCTCCACTGCAATGGCGTACAAAATCATTGACAGAGGACATCCTTGGCGGATGGATTGCTCAATGGAAACTTCTTTTGTAAAATGACCATTAATGAGAATCCGTGAAGAGGCGTTTGTAGTAAGTTTGCGAATTAATTCTATGAGATGAAGTCCCAAACCTAGTTTCTGCATGCTTTTAAAGAGGAAGTCATGACGTACACGGTCATAAGCCTTCTCAAAATCTAGAAAGATCAGAGCGCCCTGTCCTTTGGTTTCAGCATACGAACAGATGATGTCCCTCAAATCGCAGGCTGCTGAGATTGCACTTCGGCCTTGCACTGCACTGTACTGGTAACTGCCCAAAACCTTGTACATAACGGTTTGCATCCTTAGCTTAATCGATCTGGTGATGATTTTGAAGTCGGCATTCAGGAGTGTGATGGGTCGCATGTTTTCGACCTTCCTGCTGTTCCCTTTTTTCGGTAAGGGCAGGATGATACCTTCCGTAAATGCCTTGGGTATAGCTTCGAGGTGCCAGAGTTCATTCGCGATCTCGAGGAGCGTCGGACCGAGGAGGTTCCAGTAACGCTGGTAAAACTCAGCGCTGAGACCGTCGGGTCCTGGTGACTTCCCTTTCTTTGCACTGTGGACCGCCAGTCGGATTTCGTCCTCTGTGAAAAGAGATTCCAGATTTGCAGTATCCTGTTGCGACAAGCGACAGCTCAAGGTCCTAAGAAAATCGTCGCACGAGTGTTCATCAACGGCTTGCTTCTTGTAAAGTTGACTATAATAGTCGTAGACGTGCGAGATGATGTCACGTTGCTTCGTGATGGCATTCTCAGCGTCATCAACAACGGCTTCAATCAACATGGCTTTACACCGTTTCGTCGTTCTCAGGATGTGGTACAGAGAGGCCCGTTCTTCGGCGGCAACGTCCTTGGGGTGGGCTCGCACGATGATGCCTTGCATTCGTTGGCGTTGTATCGCCGTGATTTTCGCTTTATATCGTTTGATCTTTATGTCGATATCGCCAGAAGGATTGTTAGCGCGACTGTACAGTTCTCTCAAACAGCGATAATAAAACTCAATAGTCTGTTTCTGCCAAAAGCTTTTTTGTCGGGCGTAACTCATGAGGGTGAGGCGTAATTTAGGCTTAGCACACTGAGTCCACCACTGGAGAGCGCTATCGTAACGACGTCGTTGCCGCTGGAGCTGTTGCCACGTCATGTTCACCTCCTCTTCAAGTTGGGCATCCTGCAGAAGGCTGACATTCAATTTCCAGTAGCCTTTCCCGCGGTATATTTGCTGGCGGCGTAGGTTAAGGTAACACTGATACGCACAATGGTCGGAGATGTTAACAGGAGCTATGTCACAGTTCACAGCGTGTCGCTGGAGGGCCTCGGACACATAGATCCTATCCAACCGACTGGCAGAATGACTAGTTACGAAGGTGTACGCTACCCGTTCACCGTGCAGTTGTTGCCATGTATCGTGAAGACGCATGCCATGAATTAAATGTTCAAGTTCGATACATCTGTTCGTGTGAGGAGTTTGGTCTCTGTCGTTAAGCACACAATTGAAGTCACCACCGAGGATGAGATGTGCACGATAAGCGCTAAGAAGAATGGGAACCTCGTTTTTATAAAATGTTGAGCGATCTCTCTTATGAGTGCTACCTGAGGGAGCGTACACGTTAACAATCTGCACACCATTCACTCGAAGAGAAATGCCACGACCACTAGGCAGCCGCTGCACATCCGTAAATGGTATACCGTCGCGCAGAAGTATGGCAGTGCCTACAGCATCCTGGAGATTGATGTTATCAATGAGAACGTAACCGGGCACTTCTAAGACTGTGATTACCTCCTGTAGGAGGGCAATGTCAACGCTGGTACCATACAAGAACTCAGTTAGCGAACGGAGTTTCACCGCACTGTGAATTCTATTGACGTTAAGTGTGGTAACGTTGTAGGTTTGGCTATCGCACATGATGGTTCAGAGGACAATGAGCTCTGTGTTGGATCGTCCTTCTCGACGTCTTTGAATCAAACTCGTTGGGAACGTCTGGAGTACTCAGAGAGTGGAAATGTCGCAGCGCGATGGTCATGCGCGAGAGCAGCTACTGCTGCATCTCCTCGTCCTGCTGCCACCACGGCTCATTGCTGTCGGGGTGCTTCGCGGTGCGAGCGCCGCCCTGCCCGCCACCGCCGGCTGAGTCTGTCAACGTGGTCGCATCCGCCTGACCAACACGCGGGGCTGCGACTGACGTCAGCGAGTTCCTGCGGGAGCGCTGCTGCAGCTGCTCGCTGCTCTGCTCGCTCTTCCTCTTAGCCGTTACGGTGCTCTGTTCCCTCTCAGCGCTCAGTAGTGCCTTCAGGTGTTTGGTCTGTTCACGAATGCGTTCTTGCCTCGCGGTGTCCTCGCAGCGCACGGAGCAAGAAGATTGAGGTTCAGTCTCGCTGCCACTTTCTGACATGTGTACGGGTCTCAAATCATCCGACTTTTCCTCTTTGCTACTATTCCCTTTGCTTCTCCTTCGGCGGCCTTTCTTCGTGTCTGCTGCAGTCTCTACCGATAGGGGCGGTTCAGGCAAACTGATCTGCACCCGCTCCTGTATCTCACACGGCTTAGTTTCAGAGGTGGCTGGCGCATCGTTCTTATCCAGCGGTAACTGCCCCGGTGAGGATGACGGTGCCGGATCGACGTCCGTCCTACCGCAAATGTCTTGGGCACTGCATTCCACCTGAACTGGCATCTCCGCCTCGCTAACACGTTCCGGCTGCCGAGGTGGTGGTACCGTCCCCGCGACTACCTCACTCAATAGCGGAACAAGCTTTTCACTACCGTCTGCAGGACGTTCCCGTGGAAGTTGAAATGGACGTCGACGTGTACAGTTCATCCGCAGATGTTCTGTTGAATGGCAGATCGAACAGGTAGGGGGTTGTCCAATGTAAGTTACCTGTGCACGACAGCCGCCAATGGTAACATACGAAGGTATATGCTTTTTTAAGTCCACACGTACACTTCGCACCCCGCTGTTAACTTGGTAGCGATATGCACTCGACCATTTTTCATTGGTAACCGACAAAACAACGCCGTACAGTGACAGAGAACGTGCTATCAGGTCATTAGGGCACTCAGGTGGCACATTAAATACCCTGACGGTTCTCACTCCGTATCCCGAAGGCACGATTTGGACATTGCTAATACTGCCATCATTATGACGAAATGGTCTCACACCAGCATGCTCCTCAACGAATTTCTCATAAGTGTCACTCGAAATAAATTTGATAAATAACGAGTACTGCACAAAGTCCAACTGGAACGTGTCGACTATATCTTCCGGCAATTTCAGATCCTCAAAAATCCACTCATGGATTTCGAAAGCCGTCGGTCGCAAGGCAGCACGATCGAAAACACACTGAACGCTGTTCGCTCTGTTAATTGTCGACATCTTACTTACAACAGTGGTACAGAAACAAACGTTAACAGCGCTCGCACACGCTGCGCAGCTCGCCACCGCAGCACTGCTCGCGACGTAAACACTGGCCCGCGCTACCGCCCGTCACCGCGCGATGTGCACTGGCCGAGTGCCGGAGCACGACTGTACTGAGCTACCGAAGCACGACTCACGTCCGGTACTCACAGCTTTACTTCTGCCAGTACCTCGTCTCCTACCTTCCAAACTTTACAGAAGCTCTCCTGCGAAACATGCAGAACTAGCACTCCTGAAAGAAAGGATATTGCGGAGACATGGCTTAGCCACAGCCTGGGGGATGTTTCCAGAATGAGATTTTCACTCTGCAGCGGAGTGTGCGCTGATATGAAACTTCCTGGCAGATTAAAACTGTGTGCCCGACCGAGACTCGAACTCGGGACCATTGCCTTTCGCGGGCAAGTGCTCTACCAACTGAGCTACCGAAGCACGACTCACGTCCGGTACTCATAGCTTTACTTCTGCCAGTACCTCGTCTCCTACCTTCCAAACTTTACAGAAGCTCTCCTGCGAAACATGCAGAACTAGCACTCCTGAAAGAAAGGATATTGCGGAGACATGGCTTAGCCACAGCCTGGGGGATGTTTCCAGAATGAGATTTTCACTCTGCAGCGGAGTGTGCGCTGATATGAAACTTCCTGGCAGATTAAAACTGTGTGCCCGACCGAGACTCGAACTCGGGACCTTTGCCTTTCGCGGGCAAGTGCTCTACCAACTGAGCTACCGAAGCACGACTCACGTCCGGTACTCACAGCTTTACTTCTGCCAGTACCTCGTCTCCTACCTTCCAAACTTTACAGAAGCTCTCCTGCGAAACATGCAGAACTAGCACTCCTGAAAGAAAGGATATTGCGGAGACATGGCTTAGCCACAGCCTGGGGGATGTTTCCAGAATGAGATTTTCACTCTGCAGCGGAGTGTGCGCTGATATGAAACTTCCTGGCAGATTAAAACTGTGGTCCCGAGTTCGAGTCTCGGTCGGGCACACAGTTTTAATCTGCCAGGAAGTTTCATATCAGCGCACACTCCGCTGCAGAGTGAAAATCTCATTCTGTCCATAATGTTCTTCAAACAAATCAAGAATAATTGTGGGCACGTGGAATGGCGCATTGTTATCATAAAAATTCCATAGTTGTTTGGGTACATAAAGTCCATTGTGTCCAGGTAGCCGAAAATCGCCGTTTCCAGTCAAATATCGAGCCCAGAAAAGGCGTTGCAGAAGATGCCGTGCTGTTACCAACGGCAGTCGCTCGGTCTTCTGCTGCCATAGCCCATTAACGCCACATTTCGCAGCACTGTCCTAACGCATACGTTCGTCGTACGTCTCACACTGATTTCTGCGGTTATTTTGCGCTGTGTTGTCTGTGTGTTAGCACTGGCTACCTTACGCAAACGCCGCTGATCTCGGTCGTTAAGTGAAGGCGTGAGGCGCTGCGCTATCCGTGGTGAGTGGTAATGCTTGAAACTTGGTATTCTTGGCTCATTCTTGAGACTCTTGATCCCGGAAACCCGATTCCCTCACGTTATCCGAAGTGGAACGTCCCATGCGTCTATCTCCCACTACCATATCGCATTCAAAGTATTTACATTCCATCGTGCGGTCATAATCATGTCGGAAATCTTTTCACATGAAACATCTGAGTACAAAAGACAGTTCCGCGAATGCATTGCCATTTTATACCTTTTGTACGTGATATTACCAACTGCTTATGTGCTTATCGCTACCCTATGACTATTATAGAGGCTCATCTTAATACCTCCCTAACAGTTTATCAAGACAAATCAATTGCAACTATAATGGCTCTGCCACAAGCATAAATCTTTTAGTCCAGAACCAATAAAAAGCAGTTACTGGCTAATAGTAAGTCATAATGTTCTAGTTTCTGTGAGAGAATGTCGAGTTGTACATTCCAGGCCATTTCTCTGCACCTTTACAGAATTTGCAGTTCCCATCAGTGCAACATTCCTCGGAACTCGAAGTTGGGTGGCGGCTCAGAAGTTCTCTTGCTACTTACACGAGACAAAGTTTTTCACACATGACACTTCCTGGCAGATTAAAACTGTGTGCCGGGCCGAGACTCGAACTCGGGACTTTCGCCTGTCGGGGGCAAGTGCTCTACAAACTGAGCTACCCAAGCACGATTCACACCTCGTCGTCACACCTTTTCAATTCCGCCAGTACGTCGTCTCCTATCTTCCAGACTTCGCAGACGGGACGGGGCGTGAGTCGTGCTTGGGTAGCTCAGTTGGTAGAGTACTTGCCCGCGAAAGGCGAAGTTCCCGAGTTCGAGTCTCGGTCCGGCCAACAGTTTTAATCTGTCAGGAAGTTTCACATCAGCGCACACTCCGCTGTAGAGTGAAAATTTCATTCTGGAAACATTCCCTAGGCTATGGCTAAGCCATGTCTCTGCAATATCTTTTCTTCCAGGAGTGCTAGTTCTGCATGGTATGCAAGAGAGCTTCTGCGAAGTTTGGAAGGTAAGCGACGAGGTACTGGCGCAATTAAAAAGGTGTGGGAACGGGGCATGAGTCGTGCTGGGTAGCTCAGTTGGTAGAGCACTTGCCCGTGGAAGGCAAAGGTCTCGAGTTCGAGTCTCGGTCCGACTCACAGTTTTAACCTGCCAGGAAGTTTCGTATCAGCGCACACTTCGCTGCAGAGTGAAAATTTCATTCTTTTTTACACTTACTGATAAAATGATTTTTCAAATGGTTCTAATGGCTCTGAGCACTATTTGACTTAACATCTGAGGTCACCAGTCCCCTAGACTTAGAAATACTTAAACCGAACTAACCTAAGGACATCAACACACATCCATGCCCGAGGCCCAGTCTGCCTTCGGCAGGGCAACAGAGCGGACGCGTACGTGTTGACTTCGTGCGGAGCGCGAGCTCGCCTTGTTTACAATCTGACGGCCGTTGGTTAATTGCCGGCTTACCTTGTACGACCCTTGGCGAACCGTTACCATAAATCAACTCTCCGATTTACTTTCTGCAACGATTATGCCCGACCCAAAGCACTCGAGGTGGAGCGTTTTCTGCGAGAGGAAGTGAAGATCCCGGCGACCGATATTATCGGCATACATTTGTCAATCGTGAGCAGCACGGTCTATGTGAAAATCATTAACGACGCGGCGTGCGAACGCATACTACGTGAGACCAAACAGGGGCTCCACTTCTGTCATGCTGATGGAAATGTGGGGGAGGAAACCGTCGACCACGCAGGCTTAGGTATGCGAACGATACGCATTTTCGAATTGCCATTCGAACTTCCTGCTGAGAAAGTCGTCGTGGCACTACGCCCATACTGGCCCCACGGCCACACTGCGGAGAAGTGGACACAGTTTCGGACGTATCCTGCCCTCAACGGGGTCCGACAGGTCACCATTGGTCTCCGAAGCCACGTCCCGTCCTACTTACAGATCGGCGGGTGCCGTGCAATAATTATATACGACGGCCAGCCTCGGACCTGTTCCGGGTGCGGCTAAGAAGGCCACCTTAGATCCGAATGCCTACACCGGCGTATTACGCAACTTCCAGCTGCCAAAGAACCACCCACGTCGCAACCTACAGTGCTACCGGTGACCTATGCCGCTGCTCTAGCTTCTCCTACCGACGCACGGTCACCACAAACGACCCCACCAACGAGCCCGACCAGACACCGACGGAGAGCGCCTCGGACGGCGCGCCGCCTCGGCCGGCCATCGACGCCGCTGCGACGATGCCGACGCAACCAGACGCTGACCCTGACCTCGGAAACACGATGGAGATCGACTCGCTCATCGTTCCTATAGCGGCCTTTCTGCCAGAACGACGCGACTCCCTTACGTCGTCGGACACGGAGGGTCGCACAAGGAAACAACGTTCTCCGAAACGTCGCAAGCGAAGACGTCGCACAGTTTCCGGCCAAGAGGAGACGTTACAAGTCGAGGAGGAGGTAACCGTCGACCAGCACGAGACCTCAGAACCCGCTACTGCTGACGAAGACGTTATGAGCGCGGAGACATCTGTAGGTGTGCCTGCGCCCCGTGCTGACGCTGAACTAAATCATGAACGTATCGCAGGCGACACTACACTATGCACCATTACAACATCTTCTGCAGACAAAATGGAAGATACACCAGTGTCCGCTTACACGGCGTGGCGGCGTGGCACGAGGAGGAGGTCGAGGAGCAGGACCCGTTACGGGACCCTGCGCCGTCACGGCCGCACCACTAATCATACTCTCACCAGACTCCCCTGTGGGCCAGCGGGATAACGTTCCGCTGCGACGCCCACACCCTTGCGCGGACAGCGGAGTGGACCAGCCTCCAGCAATCCGACACCAGGCCTACCGGATAGCAACCATCAACACCAACAACATCCGTTCTAGGGTGAAAACCCGCCTTATGCAGGAGATGTTCTTGGCTTCGGATACTGATTTCGCCCTTCTGCAGGAAGTTCATTTAGCTAGTCTCCCGGATATCAATGGCTATACCGCCCATGCCTCCGCGAGTGATCCTATGGGCCGCGGAGTGGCCATCTACGTCCGCCACGGGATTTCTGTGACCGATGTCGCCTTCCTTCCATCAGCTCGAGGCATTGCACTCACTGCCTTGGGGACACGCATCATTAATGTCTACGCTCCCTCAGGCACCGACCGACGGCATGAAAGAGCCCAGTTTTATTCCGATGAAATCGCTCCCCTGTTTTTAGGGCGTTATGACCATTGCCTACTAGGAGGTGATTTTAACTGCGTTCTGCATCCTGAAGATCAGATTCCCCACTATACCACATGCCAGGAACTACGTATAGTGGTGCGAGACCTCCTGCTTCACGACACCTGGGAAGTTCAACACGGCGACCGTTATGGCCATACCTTTCTTACCAGTCATTCCGCAAGCCTACTAGACAGGATACATGTGTCACAAACTCTTAGATCTGCGATACGGGGCGCCGAACGCTGGCCGCTGGCCTTTTCCGACCATTGCGCTTACATCTGTACGGTCCTCCTTCCGCCGCAATCAGTAATGCGCAACCGTGCGCCATGGAAACTCAATACTTCACACTTGCATGACCTGTCGTGTCGCCAACAAGTCACTGAAACGTGGACAGCCTGCGAACGGTGCCTTCCCCGCTACCAATCGACATTGACATGGTGGTTGGACTGTGCCAAGCCGGCGATCCGGAGGACACTGATGAGATACGGGAAGGACATGGCCGACTGGCATCGCACCACTGTTGACTTCTATTATGCGATTCTCCAAGATATGGACGCTCAACCGCCAACCCCGGACAATCAGTAGAAACGTCAAAGAACTAAGGCGAAGATAATTGCACTGGCACGCCGGAAACTGCAAGGGTTCGTGATACGGACGCGACGCCACGATCACGCGGATTTAGAAATTCCATCCATGCATCATATAGTGTCCGACAAACGACGGCGTCGTCGACAGATCATCAGCACTCTGACCACGCCTCATGGCACGCAGGTGACTACTCAGAATGACATCGTCCACGCCTTCGTCGAGCACTACCGTCGTACTTATAGTGAAGAAGACACTGAAACTGCAGCAGACGACTCCATTTTGCATTACGTCACGCGCACCCTCCCCCACACGGAGGCGGATGCTTTGACAGTGGCGGTCAAGCTAGACGAAGTCAACAACGCAATCGCCAAGGATGCTGTCAACAGATCGCCCGGCATTGACGGATTACCGATTGAGTTTTACTGATGAAATCTGACCAAGCAATCCCACCCGCCTTTGCTGAGGGCATCATCATACCAGTCCACAAACCAGCCCGTGGTTCCGATGGTCACGAGTTACAGACCGCTCACCCTACTCAATGCCGATTACAAGATTTTCGCGCGCTTACTGGCAATGCGGCTCCGAACAATACTCCCTCATATCCTCTCGCCAGAGCAAACGACGCCTGGAGGACAGGTTAACATACAGACTGCCACAGGGGAATGCTGCGACCTAATTGCGATGGCGGCGGCCTGCAGACTCCGTGCGGCGGTCGTCGCTATAAACTTTGACAGTGCCTTTGATAAAGTGCGTCATCGTTTCCTGTTTTCAGTGGCAGCCCGAATGGGCATCCCCCCTCCGTTTCTCGACGTCATCCGGCGTCTTTACGACAGTGCCAGTTCACGTGTCCAAGTCAATGGAAGTTTAGCAGGGCCGGTACCTATCTGCCGTCCGATACGGCAGGGGTGCCCCCTCTCTACCCTCCTGTATGCCATTGCCCTTGAGCCCCTTATTGGGGGCTTGACAACCAAGCTCTCTGGCCTCACCCTACACCAACACACTTTTCGATGTCGGGCATATGCTGATGACCTCCTCCTCCTCATTCGCACCGGCTCTGAGATTCGAGAAGTCCTCGAATTGATTACCCGTTATGGTGCCGCCGCTGGCAGTGCCATGAATGTCGCCAAATCTTCTGCAATGCACATTGGACGAGGCCTCCAGGAGGGTGAAGTGGCACCCCTGCCGCTTGTGCGGGCTTTCCGGTACCTGGGCATTACCTTTACCCCCACGGTCACACGCACAGCGGCAACGAATTTCCGTCGCCTGTTACACGTCATCCGCAACGACGTCCGCCAGAACCTCTTGCGCCGCCAGGACACACTTAAACGGGTTGAGTTTCCTAATCTTTATGTGGCATCAAAATTGGTTCACATCGCGCAAGTTCTCCCTCTGGTCTGGCGTGAGGTCAGTCGTTTGACGGCGCGTTTCGGGGCGGGCCCGCCCGTTGCCGGCGCGCCGTAGGGCACGGAAGCTCGCACTGGGGCGTATCGCTTTCCAGTCGGGTGTGCCGCGGCAGTCCTCACAGGGGAAGTGAAGCGTCTCTCATAGCCTCTCCTTCCCAAGTGGCTCTTTCCGCCTTCCCGTGGTGCCAGATGTTAAGCTTGGCGTTCTGCCTTGCGACAAAAGGGAGAGCTGCGACCCAACCCGATGCGAAAGCGAAGGGTGCGTGGCACAGGGGGAGCTGTGTCAAGGGACCGAACACCAGTCCCTTTCTGTTCGCAGGGCACAGACCAGCAGGTGCTCTGCATGCCGGCGACCTCGTTTGTCGGCGTGGGATCACGGCGCGAGTCGGCAAGGGTGCTTCGCCGCGCCCCTGGGTAACCGGGGCGTGTTCTGCCAAACCCAGGAGGTGGTGACATCGCCTGGGCTAGGTTAGATGGGCCCAGACCGCCGAACGACTGGGGGACCGACCCACCATCTGAGTAGGAGTGGGTCCTTGGCCTTCAGGTGGAAGCTCGGGCAAGTAGGCGGCGAAGGGCGAGGGGTGCATCCGCCTCTCCGGAGTGCGGGGTGCAGTTGCCGAGGAGCGTCGTGTGAAATCGTCGACGACGAGGCCATCGATGGGGTCCAGTGCGCTGGCGACGGCGCGCTGAACCCTGCAGCTCGAAGAGTTCCCTTGGCCTTGGGGCGAGGCCGGTGGGAGAGCTGCCTCATGTCCCCCCCCCCCCCCCCCCATGCCAGAGGAGCCGGTCCGGGGCAAGAGACGGGCTCCCATCTTTTATCACTCGTTACTCATTATGGCGGCAACTGAAACGAGTGGTTCTTGTGCGACCAAACGCGCTTCTATTGCGCCTGATCCCTCTCCCCAGGACGAGATGGGACAGGTAGAAGATGAATCAGTTACACAAAGACATGGTAGAATCTCACTGCTCTTAGAGCAGAACGTGAAAAACGGGAAGATAAGCCAAGCGGCCTTAACAATCATTAAAAACGAACTTACTGCATGGGCCATCGCCCACGCAAAATTAGAAGGTAGAGTCGAAGAACTAGAAAAAGAAAATAGCAGATTGAGGAACCAACCGACCAAGACTTGGGCGGCGGTGGCTGCGCAGGCGCCAACCAAGCCGCATACAACAAAAGAAAGCATAGACAAAGCAGCCAAAAGAACAGACACTGCGGTCTTTCTCAGGACACTGCCTGGGCAAGACACCAGTGTAAAGAAAATACAAGAGTTGTTCACTAAAACTATAAACCCGGCCAAAGACAAAATCAAAATAAAACGAATTAAACCCAGCAGAAATTCAGTAATAGTAGAAGTAGCCTCAGAAGAGGACAAAGATAAAATAATGAATAATCAAAAATTAAACTCACTAGTCAAGTGAGAACCACCCAAGAAAAGGAATCCCCTTGTAATTCTCTATGACGTACCAACTATTATGAGAGATAACGAACTGACGAATACTATAAAAGAGCAGAATTTTGATGACATAAATGAGGAGGAATTCCGAAAGAGTTTTAAATTGAGATTTAAGACGGGGCCTCGGGGGCGTGATGTGGTCCATCACGTAGCTGAGGTCACGGCACCGATGTGGAGAAAAATCACAGCAATGGGCAGATTATACATAGGATTTCACTCCATCAACGTCAGAGACTACATCGTGGTACCTCGCTGCCACAACTGTGGTGACCTGGATCACATCCTAAGGCTGTGTACCAGGGTGTCGGCTTGCACGAAGTGTGGCACAAGTGGACACAACCGCAAAGACTGCAAAGCAGCAGCGGTTTGTGTCCCTCGCAAAAACCGAGGGAAGAAATCATGCGGAGCCTCGGGACTCAGTTGCCCAACATACAGAATGTTGGAACAACGACTTATCTCGAAAATCGATTATGGCTGATCACAGCCCACCAAATAGGATGCCAAAACATAAATCCCCAAGTAAGGGGAGGCGGGACGCTATGAGGGCAACCAGGTTCAAAAACTTCCTAGTGGCGCTTTCAAGTGCCACTAAGATAGAAATAATAGACAAGGCCATACAAACGGAGCCTTATATGATAGATAAAAATATACAAACAGATCTCCCAGCAATGAACATAGATCCCGCCCCTCGACGATGGGAAACAAAGCCGACAATCCATCCAAAGCGGCAAGAGCATCCTAGGACAGAAATATCTCAGATAAAACCTAGAGAAAAACCCATCCAAGATAGTGCTGTCACAAGCACAAGCTCGAAGCCCACAATGCAAAACACTCCGGTGGTCAGATTGCCACCCGTGGACCCGGTAAGGGTATATCCCAACATCGAGTACACGATGCAACTGGCCAGACTGGAAGAGCCGATTACCCTGGCCATTGCCTTACGGCATGTGGTCCGTGTAGGACACGAAGAGGGAAGAAAGGTAACCTTCTCGGTAATGGAGGCTGTAGATAGAATACAGCTCAAGTCAGTGAATCTCCCCACTGATTTCGGAGCCCTGCGGGACTTACTGAAAAAAGTTTTTGAGCGACGCGGTGAAAAGTTTGACCTTCAGGACATTTACGTACAGGCCGTACTGGCAAATGGACGAATTGCTTTCGACTGGAGTAAGACCTGGCCAGACGATCATATGCACACATATTTTCCATGACGACAGAGATAACAATTGGACAACTGAACACGCACAACAGTCGACTTGTTATGCAGGAGCTCCGTAAAGAGGTGGAAGAGAGGAGACTAGACGTGCTCTGCCTACAGGAGCCGTACTCCCAAGCTGGAAAAATAGCTTTTGCTGCTACAACTTGGCAGATTGTCAGCGGAGATGAGGATCCTAGAGCAGCAATAGTAATAACAAATAAACTCCTGAGGATAACTATGCTCTCACAATTCGCAACTCGTCACTGCAACGTCGTGGAGCTCCAGTCACCAATGGGAGTAATTATACTCATAAACATGTATTTTCAATACGGAGATGAAATAGAAGAACACCTGGAACATCTGGCAAGAGTCACCACGGCGTTGCGGGGACGAAAAATAATAATAACAGCTGACATCAATGCAAAATCCCCCCTGTGGTACAGCGGCACCAGAGACGCGAATGGAGACAAAGTAGAGGACTTTCTAATGGCTTCACAGCTCGTGGTGGCCAACAAGCCGGGCAATCCTCCTACCTACACAGCAGGAGGAGGACAAGGCACGAATATAGACGTGACCCTTACATCACACAACGCAGCCAATCTAATAAAGAATTGGACAGTTATAAGCAATGCCACCACGAGCGACCACAACTTAATAACCTTTACCTTAAGTGAAAGAGAGTGCCGCTGGACCATGGGTTGGGAGGTGCAGTATAATTATAACAAAGCAAACTGGGAACTTTTAGCGAGGGAGTGCGACATTCCTGCATTACCAGAAGGTGATGTACACGAAGACATAGACATAGACAAAAGAGCCGAGGAACTGGTGGCCGCAGTACATAGAGCGGTGAAGGCTGCCGTACCAACCAGGAGGAAGGCCGTGGCGGCCTCGCCAGCACCATGGTCGCCCGAATTAGAGGAGTTACGTCAATCTGTTAAAAGGCTAAGAAGAAACTACCAGCGCAGTGTCGTCTGGCTGGAAAGACAAAGATGGCAGTTACGATACAGGGAGGCAAAGCAAAGTTTTCAGAAGGAATTACGCGAGGTGAGACTGCGTAGCTGGGAAAGCTATGTGCTGAACCAGTTGGCCTTAGATCCGTGGGGTCTCCCTTATAAATTGGTACGGGAAAACATCCGCTCTCCCCTGGGGTTATCAACTGTCAGGCGAGGGGATGGGATGACGGAGTCTTGGCAGGAAACTGCTGAGGTCCTTCTCCAGTCCCTGTTGCCTGACGACAATGCGGACGGGGAAACTGAAAACCAGAAGCAACTGCGTGATGCATATTTAATGGATTACAACAACAACACGGCAGTCTACCCATTCTCGGAAGAGGAGGTGGCTGTGCAAATAAAATCCCTCAAAAGAGGGAAAGCTCCAGGACCAGACGGCATTGTGGCTGAGGTGGTGCAATTTCTGGCACCCCAGTTAGTCGCGCCGCTAACTCACCTCTTCAATGAATGCCTCCGACAAAGAAGGTTTCCCAAGAAGTGGAAAACCGCAAACGTAATTATAATTAAAAAAGGACCGGAGAAAGATCCAACTGAAGTCAAATCTTACAGGCCAATCTGTCTATTAGACCTATTTGGGAAGCTCTTGGAGAAACTGCTGGCTGACAGATTGACGGCTCACCGGATGCTGTGGGGGATCAGCAGCAGGCAGTTCGGCTTCAGGCCGGGGCGGTCGGCATCTGACGCCATCGCTCTGGCGGCCGAGGTCTGCGGCTCGACCCCGCGTAAGTATGTCGTCGGCATCATGGTGGACATCAGTGGCGCCTTTGACAACCTGTGGTGGCCTTCGCTCTTCTCCTGTTTACGGGAGAAAGAGTGTCCAGGGCCGCTATATGGGTGTCTGAGGAGCTATTGTAAGGATAGGGAGGTTTGGCTATCATCCCCTAGTGGGAGAATTGGAAAAATAATCACTAAGGGGTGTCCCCAAGGCTCTGTATTGGGGCCCCTGTTTTGGAACATGCACATGGAACCCTTATTAGACGAACTGCAACAAAGTGAAGAAGTGCTAGAGGTGATAGCCTACGCAGATGACCTCCTCCTGCTGGTCGGTGGTCGTAGCCGAGAGGACATAGAGCCAAAAACCAAAGGGCCATTGACAGACTGCACCAATGGTGCCTTAAAACGAAAATGAAAGTTTCCCCGACTAAGTCTACTTATCTACTACTAAAAGGTCAGCTTATTAGAAATCCCACTGTGAGAATTGATGGCTCACCAGTTCTTCGGCGACGTGAGGCGCGATATCTGGGAGTCATAATTGACGAGAGATGGAACTTTGGAAAGCACATAGAAACCGTAACACAGAAAGCCTTACAGTTATTAAATAATCTCATTTCCATTGGACATAAACGATTTCATCTCCCCCCTCATCTCATCAAACTTTATCATAATAGCGTCCTGACATCAGTAGTGGGTTACGGCTCGGGAGTCTGGGCGCACAGGCTCACGCGGGTCGTGCCCGCCATGATAGTGAGAAGAGTCCAGAGAAATATGATATTAAGATCAGTAGGGGCCTACAGGACATCACCAGGGGGAGCTCTGTTATTTATAATGGGGCTCTGCCCGTTAGATATTAAAATAAGAGAACAAGCCGCATGGTATTGGGCGAAAAAAGGAGATGGGGGAAAAATAACAGATATCATGGGTGTGAGAGTAGAGGATAAGAGGGAGATAAGAAACAGAGGGGAGGAACTGTGGCAGAGGAATTGGGAGGAAGATGAAACGGGGAGAAGAACATTCCAGTTCCTACCTAATGTTAAAGAACGCGGGACCATGAATTATTTCGAACCCACACGAGGACTCATCCACTTTCTCACTGGTCATGGACCCTATCCGACATACTTATGTCGGTTTGGGAAAAGGGCAACCCCCGAGTGTGACTGTGGCGCGGCGGAAGGAACTCCCGAACATGTGGTTTTCGAGTGCCCTCTCTTCAACGACGTGGCGACAACATATAGAGACAGACTTCCACACAACGAGACATACGACCTTCTAAGACAAGAAGACACTTTTCATACCTTGAATGCTCTGGCAGAAGAGGTATCACGTAAAGTTCTAGTAGAGTACCTAAGGGATCAAGAGTAAATACTAGATTCTCAACCAACCAACCGATTAAGACCTTATCCCAATCCCATACCGCCTGTGCGTGGAATGGCCGACTTCCATCAGTTGGAAACCGCCACGTACGGGATTAGGGGGATGGGATCAATCACACCGACTATGACAAAGCACCAACTATGACGTAGGTTAAGTTAGTAGAGTAGGACTTAGATTAGAATACTAACACAGGAAACTGCAGCGATTACTAACCTTGGCCGGCCCAGTGCCAGGGGAACGCTCCTCGGGGTTAGCTCGGGGAGCCTGGCCATTCCAAGTAGGTTTGTACTTACTGGCACACCTGTGACGCTGCAGTTAGTAGTCATTCTTAGTTTAGAAGTAGGTAAAATTAACTGCCCATTGCTACCGTAGGAAATTAACACTAGCTCAGGAACTTAACAAGTAGTAGTTAACTAATACAAATTGTAGGAAAATTAAAGTGTCCATAGTTACTGTAGGAATACAACACTAGCTTAGGAACTTAAATGTAGCTCACTAACACAAATTGTAATATTAGCTGCAAAAATATTTTTCAGACTCATGTAACAATTATGGCCCACTAATCATATCAGGAGGTGGGCTAAATATGTATAATTAATATTGTTGTTAATAAAGAATTTTTTTTTACAAAAAAAAAAAAAAAAAAAAGAAAGTTCTCCCTCTGCCAACTGCAATTGGGCGCAACCTGTAGGCGGGTTTTGGCTATTATCTCATGGCTGGTTCAATGTTTAAAGTCCGTTATTAGACACTTACCCTGCCCTCACGGTATGGTGGCGTCGGGCTCGTCAATGTCCGTATGCGAGCTGCAGCCTTGTACATGAGTACCATGATAAAACAGTGGATTGGCCAGGGTACATCTCTAACACGCAGCTTGCTTGAGGTCCTCCTACGTGCTTCCACCTCACCACCGGTGTCTGTCGGCCATATCGTGCCTCATTTGTCCCATATTTCGACCTTTTTCATCGACTACAGTTACATACATACCAGTCTCCCGGATACACGCCCACCCAGGACTAAGGATTTTTACAGCCTGTTGTGGCGCTGTGTTCCCCGGAATGTGATGGAGACCAAACATCCCTCCATCCAGTGGCCCATAGTGTGGACTACCGTCCACCAGCCCTTCCTCCCTACGAACATCCGGGTACTGTGGTATCACATAGTCAACAGGAAATTTGCCACGAAGCAGCGCCTGCACAACATTGGCTCGTCAGAATCCCCTCTTTGTCTCCTTTGCCAGCAACTGGACACTGATGAACACCGTCTGACATGCGCCTCATCGCTAGATGTATGGCGCTTCGTGCAGCAAATCATTGCCTGCTATCTCCGGGTGCCACCAGACACAACCGAATCTCGAATGTTTCTCTACCCGGAGGACAGACATTTTCCCGCCGCCAAATGTCATGCTATTACGTGGGTCAAAGGGTGGGCGGTCACTTATCTCTTTAATGAGGGACCTAAATCCCGCCTCGACTTCTGGACCCATTTACGAACAGCCCATGCAACTCTCGAAAACACGCCACGTTACCGAACATTAGTTGCTAACTATCTTCGAGCGGTCTTTGTTAGACCTCCACTGAGTTGGGGGGTGCCTGGCTCAGAGGGCACCTACCCCTCCTCCCCCGGCGGTGTCTGAGTTTCAACCGCCTACGATCTATTCTAGTTCTGACCTCCGCGGATGGGAAAGCGCGTCGCAGATTGCGCGGATTTTATTTCTTTTTGCTTTTCCTTTTTCCTTTCTTTTTCTTTGACCAGGATTTATATTTCTTTTCTCTTTCGCCGATGTGTTCACATAATTTCATGATATTAGTGAATATTACAAAAACACATACAAATAAATAAATAACAACGCCTTCCACTACTGTTGATTCCTGTGTCTCCCATTTCCCTAAGCACCACAGGCTCAGTGGTGGCGAGGTTCGCAGGAGAGCTTCTGTAAAGTTTGGGAGGTAGGAGGCGAGGTACTGGCAGAAGTAAAGCTGTGAGGACGGGCCGTGACTCGTGCTTGGGTAACTCAGTTGGTAGAGCACTTGCCCGTGGAAGGCAAAGGTCTCGGTCTGACTCACAGTTTTAACCTGCCAGGAAGTTTCGTATCAGCGCACACTTCGCTGCAGAGTGAAAATTTCATTCTTTTTCACACTTACTGATAAAATGATTTTTCAAATGGTTATAATGGCTCTGAGCACTATGGGACTTAACATCTGAGGTCACCAGTCCCCTAGACTTAGAACTACTTAAACCGAACTAACCTAAGGACATCAACACACATCCATGCCCGAGGCAGGATTCGAAACTGCGACTGTAGCAGCAGCGCGGTTAATGACTGAAGCGTCTAGAACCGCTAGGCCAATGACTTTTCCCTTAATGTGTTCGCTCAGCAACAATCTGAAATTAACATTTTCGAAGTTTTATATGTGAAATTAATATTTTAATGGGTAATAAAGAACAGATATAACTCTACAACTACAAACTTTCTGCATTGCAGTACGAATGAGAGACGAATTAATTTCTGCGACTTATACCGCGTCAACTTTTTTTTTTGTACTCAATGTGATGCAGAATATCTTATTTTCCGTGCACAAACCATGTGTAGAACAGAAAAGCGGAAATCTTTCTACATCATGTGCCACCACCACACAGCTGCGGAGTAATTTACAAAGTTCGAGGTTCGGATTCCCGTCCGGCACACAGTTTTAATCTGCCAAGAAGTTTCATATCAGCACACAATCCCCTGCAGAGTGCAGATTTATTCTGAGAACAATCCCCCAGTCTGCGACAAAACTACGCCTCTTGAGTACCCTTTCTTCCAGGATAGCTAGTCCCGCAAGCTACGTAGAACTTCTGTGGAGTTTGGAAGGTAGGAGTTGAGGTACAGGCAGAAGTAAAACTCTGAGGACAAATGGTGGCAAAATGCACAGTCCATGGTTTCGAATGCCGGTCAGGCACTCAGTTTTAATTCCCCATATAGCACAGATTGCAATGCAGAGTCGGAATCTTATTCTGGTTAGCGAAATTCAAATCGGTCTGTTTCCCCTGTAGTTGCGTAAGACCTACCGCCCTGTGATTGGAGACGCTTATTCCTTCATTTCAGCTACTAGACGGGAATACTTTCCAAATACCTAATGAACGAACAGGGCGTTAAAGACAGTTGTTTCGTTTGTTCAGTATTTGCGACGATCGGTAGTGGAACAATGAAAGACGAATCACGTTACTGTTTCAAATAATTTATCTTGTTATTTCATGTATTAAATTATACCGTATAAAATAGATTCAAGGGAATGCGCACATTCTGCTTAATCATTTCTGCCTTTTAAGAATCGTCTTGCTGCATTTTCCTAATGATTTAAACTTTCAGACGATGTGGTTCATTCACAATTCTGCTGGGCAAAACTTACGGACGAAAGTAACTTTCACATGCTGAGCACTGCCAAGAAACATATCTTGGTAAACCCTGAAAAACACACAGAAAGAACTGCTACAGTGTAGTCCGGAAGATAACCGAAAGACGAAAGTAACTTTCACATGCTGAGCACTGCCAAGTAACATATCTCGGTAAACCTTGGAACACACACAGAAAGAACTGCTACAGTATAGTACGGAAGATAACCGAAAGAAATACATAAAGAAAACAGAGACAATACTTTTATTCAAAGGTAACAATTACACTGACGTCACCGCGATTTACTGTGGTCTCCTGGACGTTGCAAAAGACGGTAAGTAATCTCTAATAGGATGCGTCATCACTATAGACAGAAATACACATTTTGCAATGTGCTCCCTTGCTGATCACAGGGTTGGTAAGGAGTTCTTGTAGGGGGCTCCATTCCTCCACAAGCGCGGATGATAACACTTGATGGTAGTTGCTGCATGTGGGTGAAATGCATCTCCCTAATCGCTCACCGGCTTGATCGGATTAAAGTCGAAGGAACGGGCAAGCCAGTACGTTCACCGAATGTCCTCTGATTCTGTCTTCCACATGCGCAGTTCGATTAGGTCGCGATGTCATCCATGAAAACGAAGTCAGAGTTGAATTCACTCCTAATCAGACCCTCATAGAGAAGGAGAACAGTTTCACAATGACACATTCAAACGTTTGAAGGTCGGTACGCCCATGCAGCATTACGCCTCCCCAGACCACGAAACACGGACCACCAAAACTATCACGTTAGATAACCAAACACGGCATTAAGAACCACGTCTCGCCTTTTGTGATGTCCAGGTTACCATCATAAAACGTGGTGTTTTTGTCTTTCAATAAAAATGTCTTTTCTGTTCATCTCTATGCGTATTTCTTTCAGTTACCTTCTGTGCTATAGAGCAGCAGTTCTTTTTATGTAAGATCCAAGTTTTATCGATGTTTGCTTCGTGGTAGCAACATATAATGCAAAAGTTACTTTCTTCGTTAGGATTCACACACCAGACTAAAAGTTTGGTGGCTTTTGTCGAAATAAGTAACCAGAGAGATTCACATTTAAAATTACTCTTGCTCTGTGATTTTCCTTTACTGAAACATTAAAATACAGTGAAGTAGCACTGTCGGATGGCAGGATCGGTAAGCGACGACGTCGACGTGGGGCGATTCATATAATATAACATTTTTCTTGATCCCATTATGGAAATAAACATCCTGAGGAGATAGTTGGAGGGCCGTTAGCTACTAACTGTCGTATAGAGAGCAGACTACTGCACATACGAATGAGAAGTACAAGAACATCGGCACATCTTGGAATAATTTGGAAACGTGGTTATTCGAACGGTAATGTACTCTACGACTGCATTGGAGAATTCAAGATTTAATAAAACAGCAGATTCATTCAATTTTCCTATCATAACTTCCATGCAATGGTCGAGAATGTGAAATTTCTTTTTCGATTGAGCGCACAGCATTTCACCCCTCTTGCTGCCTTGATCGTACGTCACAGTGATCTGGCTTTAAGGAGAAAATTTTTGTTAATCGCAGCAATAATTCAGTACACGAATTTGGCAGGTGCCATGACTCTCGATTTCTACCCACCGAACCATAATAAGTTTTCCTTAATTGTCACCAGCTGCCTTGTGTAGTGGCAGACATGGCAAGCAACTAGACACAGAATGTGTGTATGGGTACTGGCCATGTAACTAACCCCATACTGTGACCTGTAGCGTTTTTTCACACGCATGTCATACAAATGTCATAAAATTAATGAAGAAAGGAACAGGTAACTTGCAACTTGAGTCATGAAACAACTCGTACACGGAGGATCTATGCCTTTTATATCCATTCTAAATCTGCCGCGACTATGGGGGCAGCGTTTACCACAAAAATATTCGTGCGCTTATCTCCAGCGCGCGGTATAACCTTTACGGTATTATATGCGTATAATGAAACGTGGCCGAGATAAGGTCGCTCCGGTGCAATCTGTGCGGCGGTTCCTAATGATAGTCTCTGCGGGGAGGGCGATGCTATCGGCGTATACCACACACTAACAGCCGCGCCGCATTGTCGCTCCCTGAGCCGTGCTCGCTCATTTACATAGTCCCTCCAGGCGCGGCACAAAAAACGTCCTCGATTGGACCGTAACGAGCCGAAGAAATATGTTTCTGGCTGCCTAAATTGTCTACCGCTCTCTCCCTACGTTACCTCAGCCGAGAGTGTAAAGAATAGGACTGTGTTAAGGCGGATGTCCGGAGAGCGAGTTGAGTGAGGAGCTGCTGACGCGGAAACGTGAATACCATCTGATTGCGGCGGCGGCTAAGTGGCAGCGGAAAACCCGAGACGCCACTGGCAGGGCTCCGCGGTCAAAGGCGGCGTGTCGCTTGTTACACCGCTGAAACGGCTAACACGGCGAGGCGGCTGAACTCATTATTTCGTGGTGCTGGTGTCCGCGTTCACACGGTCGTCGCTACAGCCGCGTACACAGTGCTTCCTGTGTGAGATTCCAATCTCATCCGGCTCCGAGTGCAAAGCCTAAGATAATAGAGACATTTATACTGAGCTAGAAAAGAGAACCACTTGTATGAATGTCAAGAGCTCAGATGGAAACCCAGTTCTAAGCAAAGAAGGGAAAGCAGAAAGGTGGAAGGAGTATATAGAGGGTCTATACAAGGGCGATGTACTTGAGGACAATATTATGGAAATGGAAGATGATGTAGATGAAGATGAAACGGGAGATACGATACTGCGTGAAGAGTTTGACAGAGCACTGAAACATCTGAGTCGAAACAACGCCCCGGGAGTAGACAACATTCCATTAGAACTACTGACAGCCTTGGGAGAGCCAGTCATGACAAAAATCTACCACCTGGTGAGCAAGATATATGACACAGGCGAAATACCCTTAGAATTCAAGAAGAATATAATAATTCCAATCCCAAAGAAAGCGGGTTTTGACAGATGTGAAAAGTACCGAACTATCAGTTTAATAAGTCACGGCTACAAAATACTAACGCGAATTCTTGACAGACGAATGGAAAAACTAGTAGAAGCCGACCTCGGGGAAGATCAGTTTGGATTCCGTAGAAATATTAGAACACGTGAGGCAATACTGACCCTACGACTTATCTTAGAAACTAGTTTAAGGAAAGGCAAACCTAAGTTTCTAGCATTTGTAGACTTAGAGAAAGCTTTTGACAATGTTGACTGGAATACTCTCTTTCAAATTCTGAAGGTGTCAGAGGTAAAAAACAGGGAGCGAAAGGCTATTTACAATTTGTACAGAAACCAGATGGCAGTTATAAGCGTCGAGGGACACGAAAGGAAGCAGTGGTTGGGAAGGGAGTGAGACAGGGTTGTAGCCTCTCCCCGATGTTATTCAATCTGTATATTGAGCAAGCAGTGAAGGAAACAAAAGAAAAATTCGGAGTAGGTATTAAATTCCATGGAGAGGAAATAAAAACTTTGAGGTTTGCCGATGACATCGTAATTCTGTCAGAAACAGCAAAAGACTTGGAAGAGCAGTTGAATGGAATGGATAGTGTCCTGAAAGGAGGATATAAGATGAACATCAACAAAAGCAAAACGAGGATAATGGAATGCAGTCGAATTAAGTCGGGTGATGCTGAGGGAATTAGATTAGGAAATGAGACACTTAAAGTAGTAAAGGAGTTTTTCTATTTGGGGAGCAAAATAACTGATGACGCTCGCAGTAGAGAGGATATGAAATACAGACTGGCAATGGGAAGAAAAGCGTTTCTGAAGAAGAGAAATTTGTTAACATCGAGTATAGATTTAAGTGTCAGGAAGTCGATTTTGAAAGTATTTCTATAGAGTGTAGCCATGTATGGAAGTGAAACATGGACGATAAATAGTTTGGACAAGAAGAGAATAGAAGCTTTCGAAATGTGGTGCTACAGAAGACTGCTGAAGATTAGATGGGTAGATGACATAACTAATGAGGAGGTATTGAATAGAATTGGGAAGCAGAGGAGCTTGTGGCACAAGTTGACTAGAAGAAGGGATCAGTTTGTAGGACCTGTTCTGAGACATCGAGGGATCACCAATTGGAGGGCAGCGTCGAGGGTAAAAACCGTAGAGGGAGACCAAGAGATGAATACACTAAGCAGATTAAGAAGGATGTAGGTTGCAGTAGTTACTGGGAGATAAAGAAGCTTGCAGAGGATAGAGTAGCATGGAAAGCTGCATCAAACCAGTCTCAGGACTGAAGACCACAACAACAACCACATATTGAGCAGGCACATGCTATTTTCTCGACTCAATCTGCTGTCTTCATTCTTCTCCTTCAGGTATGAACAAAAGTAATGCTTTTCAATGCATAAATCGATCGTTCAGGTGATTGAATTTATAAATTCATTTCTTGCTTTATTAGCCCCAACGTACTTTGATATGTCAGTAATCGTATTAGGTTCTTAAAGTAGTGCGAGGCATTTAGAGAAAAGCTACAATTTCATCATCTGTCAGGTACTGCAAGTCCGAGGGCCGACTGTGCCTCCATTGCGAACACGAAAACATACTAAGGCTTGGACTGCCCCTGCTAGAGAATCGGTTACACAACTGGTAGGTGAGGTTGACAGTTGGATGAGGGTGACCGTATATTTCCGTTATCTTCCCATTAGTACCCCACGTAAAACTTAAATCTGATTAATGGTTTTAACTACCTTCTAACAGGCCGCAAGAAGTATTATGAACTATGTTGCCTCACGATATTTTTGCAATGTTTTCTCTGTTCCCCAAGGAGCAGAATTTTTATTATTATTTTCATTTCTGCTCTCTTTCCATTCATTTAGACGAGAGATGGTTTTCGAGCAATATTAAAGGTGGTTAGAAATTTTAACTCATTTGCCTTTGAAAATGACACATATTTTGTATTTGGAGAAAGTGCTGATCTAATACTGACAGTTTGGCGCTTTTCTCGTTGTTTTATGTAGCATTGTAATAGGCTGGCCGACACAGAAACAAATTCACCGATGTATAACTATTACGGCATCTGTTTTTTGTAGCACTTGATCAACAGACAAATTATTTATGACAAAGTATGTCACCATCGGTTGATGACATATTTAGGGTTGATGACATATCTAGTTACTTAGTGAACTATTTTGCAAAAACCGAATAGCTTTGCTCTCTTATTTTCTGAATGACACAATGTTATCCACGAGCTAAGCTGTGCCTCTGAGGTACATTAACTAACGTGCTACCCTTTAGTAAACAGATATGTAGTGTGTTGAGCTACTATGAGTATTGAAGCTTGTAACGGCGTATCATAGCCTACGAACACTGTGCAAAGACTACAGTCCAGTTACTGAGTGACGGTTTCGTCGTACTGTAACTACAAAGAAAATATTCAGACAAATAAAATCTGGAAGATGGTAGGACTTTATTGATGTCTATGGTTGTAAGGGGCATTCTATTTAATACCTGTAGATTTTTCATTTCCTTAATGTCCGGTGGCGACGCATAACGGAAAATCTGAAGTTGCCATTGGCAAGACTACAACTCTAGTATCACAGAACTGAAGCGGGACATCGATAAACAAAAGCAGAAATATTACATTTTGTCTTTAAAGGTTTTTTAGTAAGCCAAATAAAAACATGAAGCCATCATACAACAGCGGTTTTGCTGTTAAGATATGTTGTAATTAAATACAATTTTCAGGAAGTGCTGTTTAAAGTTTAGCGTCCTGTCAAAGGTGACCCCTACGTGAAGTGGACCTTTGTTACCGCTCCGGTGTTTCCCTTCGAGGTCTTATCTTCATTTCTTTGTTTGGGAGCTTGTTGTTAGAGTAGAAGCTGATTATTTTTGGTTTGGCAGAACTTGGCTACAACCTCCAGTTACGGAAGGGTTTACCAACAATTTGTAGGACTTCAGTCAAGACAGTAACGCCCAGGTCACTTTGGCTCGCAACAAGAGCCCAATCGTCAGCATATAAATATATAAAACGGTAATAAAACGTCCTATGAATTCACAATTGCGAGTAATGAATACCATCAGCTGCTGAATGGAATGACGACAATGAAGATTTGTGCCGAACCGGGACACGAACCTGGATTTCCCGCTCATCGCGAGCGGTCGCCTTACAATTTAGCTATCCGTGCACGACTCAATGCCAGACCCGAACTGCCATTGTCGTCATTCCATTCTACAGCTGATGGTAATCATTATTAGCTACTGCAAATTTATATTATGTATTTAGTGACGGCTGTGATCGCCGCAGTGCATCGTCATCAGAATAACACCGGCACTGCAATATCGGTAATAAAACAGGTCACAGTCGTCAACTGAAAAGTCATCTGCCTTTACCACACACATTCATTAATACGTAATCTCATAACATTGAATAAAATCATCCTCTCCATGGAAGTCATCATGGGTTGTGAAAGGAACGATCATGTGAAATACGATGCCATCTTATTGCACAGCGCATCCTCAGTGTCATAGATGTAGGAAACAAAGTGTATTCGGTAGTTCTACACATTCAACAAGCTTCATTGCCACGCCGCTACCTTTTAAAACGCGTCGCTGCTGTGCGATATCTAACCAGGTATGCATCTGGGCCGAAAACTGCCGGACATGTAGAACACATTATATTAATCCTTGATGGAGAGAGATCTCCTGACACCGAAATAGTAACTGGTATGTCTCAGCAGACGGAGCATTACAAATATGCTATACGTTACTGGCTTAGTGGCTAATAGTAGCTGTGGTTTCAGACGGTTCGAAGGTGATTCACCCATATATGAAAAAAATTTCTCCTGAAAATAGTTCATTAACGTCTATTTCGGTCTCGACAAAGTATTCATCTATTGTAAAGGCTGACAATTATTACATCATGCGGAGAAGTACAAAGTTATGCAATTCGCGTAATCTAAACACCAGGTGACATTTGGCTAGCCGATTTATTTATCACTAAACAAAGCGCGAGGATGCGGGACTGCACACGTTTCTACTGCTGCAGGCCGTAATTTCGACACTGTGAACACTCCATCCCACCCAACAAGGGAACCTCAGTCAGTTGGTACGGTCACCTGAAAATTACTGAAATTTTCATCCTTCCTGCTAGATCATTCAGGGGTTTTCGCTGAGACACAACCACTCCGTTGCAGTTCTGAAATAGCTTTAGTGGGATGGCAGCTGACAGCACAGAAGAAAAACACACAATAAAAATGTACTCTGTAGACCAATAGATATATTCGGAAAAAAAAGAAACACTTCGAAGACATAACATGATCTAGCCCTGAATAAATTCAATGTAAGCAGAAATAAATCATAGTTCTCCCGTCACTGTTGACGTTAAGAATCCAAAGTCACATTTGTTCCTTGAATTAGTTCTTTGAACTGATGGAGAAGATCGAAGTTACGCTGGCAAAATTCGTTTCGCAACTCACATTAAAGTTCAGTTGGAGTTGCTTAATATGAAACGAATCTACTCGCCACACTGTGCCGTATGCTGAATCACGCCAGATACGGTTCCCAACGTTTATTGTGTTTCAGCCTCTCGGCAGTGTTTAAAGAGTCCGAAAGCGAGTAGATCATTGCAAATCCCGTCATCTAACATGACGAACAATCTTCTGAGTTGATACACAACGTGGTTTTCCAGGCAGATCGCAGTCTAGTGCTGTGACGACGTCTTTCTACGTCTTTCCGACCTCTGGCCGGTGATGTACGCAGCGTCTATCTCTCGGCGCAGCCTGCAAACGGCAGATCCACCCTCAACTTGCTACTTCCTGCGTTTCCCCATGTAAAACAAGGTGTATCCACCATCCGATCAACTAAGTCCAGCGTTCGTTTTTGAGTCTCTGCTGCAAGCTGATAATTTTCTAACTTTCGGAGATCTTCCCCTCATTGAAACTCAGTGAAATGTATCACCCTAGTATGTTAAACGAAAGCACATGAATATTTTAAAGACTCGCCAGGTCAGCTGTGGGCTCTGAAGGAACTCACGAAAACTTAATTTCGGCTAGAGTAATAGCTTTACACTGATCCAAAATCACTCACCGATGCGATATTCTATAACGAATAACATATCAAAATATCTGCATTGACAGGTGAAAACGATGGGTACTTAATGTAAACAGGTTTTACAGTACTTAATGAAATCATTAATTTGAAAATAACTTTGTTAAATTGAAACACATTTTAAATGTGTCCATGGAATTCTTACTTTTTATGAAATAATATACACTTTACTTTTGCACTTAAACTATCGAACGCCATTACCTAGCGGCCATAAACATATTAAAAGAAAGAGCAACATCGCCAAACGTATGTGAAGAAACTTTGCGAAACATACTTTCTTATTACGCTCTTTGCATTGACAACACTACATTTATCGCAGAACTCTTCTTTAGCGGTTCTACGAAAAGTGTACAACAGGTTGTGATGTCACTATTAAGCTCTCTGCACGGACCACGACAGACGGAAGGCCGCACAACAAGGCTGACATAGGAAGAACGTGCGCCAGAGACTGAAGAGATATCATTCCTGTCCGAGATGATCAAACAAGAGGCATAAGCGTACAGCTGTCTGATGACCCTTGAGCGACGTGTCGTTTCAGAAGAAGAAAGGTGACAGCAAGAGGCATGGTGGCATAACCTACTGTTACGACCATAGAGGGTCAAAATCTACAGTTCCTTCATTTCTCGGATAAAATTAGGCTGCATCGAGCGAAGCTAATTCGGACTTGAATTGTTAGATTTCTTTTTTCTTTAAGAGGCAAATATGAAGAAGTCACACTATAACCGGGATGAAAACAACGTGTAGGACACTGTGGAAAATGTCAGATTTCTTGAAATGACAGGCAAACGAGTAAACAGAAAGCAAATAATAGGCCGACCCACAATCATCTAGAAGAAAGAAAGAATAAGGAAAACCTGAAAACTATTCCAATGAAATTGCACGGAAAAATGTCCCAACAAATAGAAAAATGTTTGAATAAATCTAAGGTTAGATGTGGTTTTAAAATTAACAAGACTCTGAAACTCCGTTTAAAACACAGTTTGAGTAAAGACTTTGATAAACTTGACGGTTCTGGGATTTACAAAATCATTTGTAGTAGTTGTGACAAATTTTACATCGGTCAAACTGGCCGCTCTTTTAAAATTAGTTTCAGTGAGTATTCGCATTAGGAATACATTTAGCAGAAACCAGCCACACTGGAGACAATATCGAGAGATGTATGCGTATTTTACACAGGGCAGAGAAGAGTCGCGCTGTAGACTTGTTGGAATACTTAAAAATTTACAAAGCCAAAAAGGATGAGCCCACTAGAATACACAACGCCAACTTTTTTTTTTTTTTTTTTTTTTTTTTTTTTTCTTTTTTTTTTTTTTTTAGCAGAATGAGGTTAAGTCACCGGTCGCCAATGCTGATTATTAATAAAAGTTTAAGCGGTGGCTAATATCGAACCCGGGACCGAGGACGTTTTGATTACTAATCAAAGACGCTACCCCCCTTTTTTTTGACCTCTGCCTTTCGCGGGCAAGTGCTCTACCAAGGTTTTTTTTCTTTTTTTTTTTTTAGAACCGCTTTTTTTATACAAATACATAAATAAGAGTTAGAGACAAGTTAAATGAAGGTGATAATAAGAAATAAAAATCCGTATTCCAAGCGGATTTTTTTTAACTCGTTTCTGGGAGCAGGATAAACAAACAATCTTTATTCGTACAATTGTACCATCTTAGGGATAAGAAAAGGATCGAGACAGCAAAAACAAAGCAAAAACAATTTGGAAACCAGAAAATCAACGTAAAGGCCGCCCTTTTTTTTGTGTAACATGAATAAAGTAAATGACAATCCTAGTCACGGGCGAGAGTGAAAATGAAGTTATCATCTGCATCACAATCCCTGCAGCACACGGTGTCGCATCATAAATCTGGCAGACAGCCATATAATCTTGACCACTTGTGCCTTTGTGGGTGGCATATATTTATGTATTTCTCCTGCGTCGACCATGTAGGGGCCAGTTTTCTTCTCAGTGTGCTGTATGCCAATATAACTGATCCGCGCAGTATTGTCTCTAGTCGTTCTGCTGCAGGAGTCTTCTCAGTTCTGGGACACCCCAGCTGTCGGGCGGATTGTGAATAACACTTCCTAAAAAATTGGAAAAGTAAGTCCTGTATTTCGTATGACTCCGTATGAGCTCGTGTTGTTCTTGTAAATACATCCAATAATCCATCACGGACTTAATATCGTACGAATACAAATATTTCGTCGCATGTCCAGCGATCCAATTGACCGCATACGTCTTTTGTTTGGGAAAAAAGGTCTTGTCCGGTAGAAAAAGTACATCCGATGTGATTTCTGTGTAGTTAGAGTGCCGAAGGAAGTCCAATATTCGACGCGTCAGCATCCAGACGTCCCTCGCTGCGCCACACACTAAACCATGTTCTTCCGTTGCTAACAGGCTACAGTTTGTGCAAAGAGGAGAATCGACCATATGAATTGTATGTAATCGACTCCTGGTCACAAGTTTACGGTTTATAAGAATGTACCACATCGATCTCGCTGCTGTTGACAGTAATGGAGTATGCACTGCACACCAAATGTGGTTCCAGGTTCTCGACGGGTATTTGAATTCCATTACGTTGCAGGCATGGTGATCCATCAAGCACCTATAGATCTCCCGAGTCGTGGGTATTCTCGTCGAAGGTACTTTCAGACGAACATAACTGTAATCAACAAGAAATGACGCAATGTGTGCAAGAGAAGGCGAAATATTGCCCACCGCAATAGGGGGTTCGTACGAAGGCGGAACAAGTACTTCTATCAGAGCTGACGTTATGGTGTGCTTTCGTTGTTGCCAATTTCGTATCATCGCTTGCATGTAAAGCGCCAGAGCTTTGTTTCGCACGTTTGTGAGGTTGAGGCCACCGTTCCGGAATTGTAGCGTTAACGTGTCATATGTGATCTTAAATAACATCCCAGTACTAACATTGTAACCAAAGGCAGCCATGAGGCGGTCTGCAATACCCTTCGGTATTGGTAGGATCTGCGCTAAATGGGGCAGTCGTGAGGCTATGTGAACGTTAGTGTATGCCACACGCTGGATCATGTCAAAGGCTCTCAGTGAGTTGTTCCGTATCGCCAGACGAACATTTTGCAGAAGCCGCCGAGAACTCGCCACCGCCGACCGCCGTAGTGAACGGGTAAATGTGATCCCCAGACATCTCAGCGATTCCACCGTCTGAAACGGTCCCGGTACGTCTTCCAGACCCCGTCCAATGTGCATAATTTTGGATTTCGTCATGTTAATGACACTGCCTGCTGCCGTCCCGTAAGAGTCTAGGTATTCAACAGACTGATGCACTTCATGACCTGATCTGACAAGAAGGATCAGGTCGTCCGCATATGCGCGACAAACGAAGGAGGTCTCATTAAGTGCTATCCCAGTAATTGAGCGCCACATAACACACATCAGCGGCTCAAGCGCTATCGCAAACAGCATCATGGAGAGTGGGCACCCTTGTCGGACGGAGCTGTTAATAGGAACCGAGCCCGCTTCCCGACCGTTTACAATCACCTTCGAAGTAGCCCCTCTTATTAGCCTCATAATGATGGAGATGAAAACAGGTGGAATCTCCATTCGGCTCATGACTGACGCCAACAAGTCATGGTTTATCCTGTCGAACGCACGATCGAAGTCCACAGATATCATCGCTGCTCGCATTTTACAAGTTTCCGCAAGGGCGATAACGTCACGGTATTCACTTAACGCCGAGGAGATGTTGCTTCGCACCCCTAGGCAAGCCTGATCAGGGGATATTGTCCTGGATATCGCCAGCTTGAGATGAGACGCTAGTAGCCGTGCAAAAATTTTATAATCGGTGTTTAGCATAGTGAGAGGCCGATATTGATTAACACTGCGACTCCCCGCCATCTTCGGGATGGGAAGAAGAAAGCCCGTCACAAAATCCGACGGTAGGCGCATGTTCGGACTCATCGCCTCATTGTACATCGACACCAACTGTGGCATCATCATGTCCACGAATTCTCGACAAAACTCTAGCGTAATCCCATCTGGCGCCGGTGATTTATGGGCCGCTCCTTTTGTGAGTGCCACCTTTATATCGTCTTCTGTGAGTGGCTCCATAAGCGCTGCCTTATCCGTCTCTGTCAGTGTCGTTTGCAGATGTTGCAGTATCTCTTCCCCTACCTGACGGTCCGTCGGTGTACCGGCATAGAGATGGCGGAAATGCTCTAAAAATTCATTTGCAATGTCCTGTTGTGTTGTCAGCTGACGGCCATCTAAACCGTGGAGCACTGTTACCAATGCCCGGCGGTAACGCTTATGTTCCCGCGACACATGGTGCATCGAGGTACGTTCCCCAGTGATTGTGTCAAGACATCTTGCCCGTATTGGGATGCCACCCAGTCATCGTCGCGTGATCGATAGGATTTGTGCCTTGACACGATGAACTTCCGCGTGATGTTCTGCAGACGGCACCTGGAAGGACAGCTCACGAAGCATGGTGTAATAATAATCAAGAGTGTCTCTCTGCCATCTCGCCTTATCCCGACCGTACTGTATTAGAGCTCTTCTTATTGCCGGCTTAGTGCACTCGAGCCACCATTGAAGTACGGAGGTATACGTTGGTAGACGGCGTTGACATGTGGCCCATACCTCCTCGACTCTCTGACGACCTTCGGGGTCCGCCAAAAGGGACGAATTGGGCTTCCATGTCCCGCGGCTTCTCCACACACTTTGCCTAGGGAGTGACATGGTACAAATGTAAGCCAGATGATCAGTAAATGCCGCAGGCCATCGTTCCGCGTCGACCACCTTATCCTGTAGGCCAACCGAAACATATATTCGATCGAGTCTGCTCGCCGAGTGACTGGTAAAAAAAGGATATCCCTCACGGTTCCTATGAATCATGTCCCAGGTGTCGCTTAACTCCAGAACCCGGCATAGCACATGCAATTCACGACAGGTATTGTAATGTGGTGTTTGGTCTTTTTGGGCTAAAACACAATTGAAGTCACCACCTATAATGAAATGATCGAATCTGCCGGTAAATAAGGGCACAATCTCTTCCGAATAATATCTCCACGCGCCCGTCTGTTTTCTGTGCCGGAAGGGGCATAAACATTGATAATGCGAATTCCATTAACAGTTATCGCCAGTCCTCTTGCCGAAGGTAGATAAGCCAGGTCTCGGACCGGAATCCCGTCCCGGACCAATATCGCCGTTCCACTGTCGTTGTTCGAGTGCGGTGAGGTGTAGGAGATGTATCCATGTACTTCCTGGAACTCAGGAATGTAAATTTCCTGCACCATCAGTATATCCACATCCGACGCGTATATCACGCCCTAAACAACTGCTGTTTCACGGGCGATCTGATGGTATTTACATTCACTGTCCCTATTCTGTATGCCTGGGGTCGAGTAGCTGTCATCTCCACATGATGTTAAAATGACAAAGTTTCACCGTGTCGATAGTCCCTTTGCACATCCGCCGAGGGTCGCCCGAGGAACGTGTCCCTGCGGCATTAGGTTTCTTGAGATGCGGACGGATGCAAGGCCCCGCCAATAGAATGGTCCGCATCGGTGATGTCGTCGTCCTGCTTATACCAGCTGATACTATTGGTGTGCTCCAAATTTTCCTGTGCGGCATTGATGGGTTCTTTCGCAGCTGTAGACTCCACCGCCGAAGGGGTAGCAGGCCCCTGAGCGGATGCGTCGTCTGAACGATATGACATCATTTCACTGTCCGAATTCATATGATCTGCGACATCCGAAGCTTGTGGTTCCATGTCAGACAGGTCCATAGTGTTAGACTCGTCTGGGCTCCCTAGAAGAGAAGGGAGCGTCTCCGCAGAGTTTAGTCGGCGCTTCTTGCGGCGCTTTGGCGAGCGTTGTTTGCGGGCCCTAACCTCGGCCTCTGGTGTTGGCGCATCTTGCATCTCCTGCGTTCCCGCCGCCGCCACAATGCCCTGGGGCCGTTCCACTTCAGCTTCCATGCCTGTTCTGATGCTCTCATCCTCTTTCTGCGCCACCTGTAGTGTCTGAGATTGGAGGTTGGTCGGAGCCATTCCTTCTTCAGTGGCGTCCGAAGGCGCCTCAATCAACTGCGGCGTCGGTTCGATGGTGCGCTCCGACCTCGGCGTCACCTCCCCGTGAAGTGCCGTCACGTAAGTCATCGGCAGTGACGTTGGTGTAGTCGGATTCTGGAAGTCTCCGCTGGGGAGTTGCACGAGTCTCCTCTGCATACACGCTGATCGAAGATGTCCTTCACCACCACACCCGGAGCATGTCCGGGGCTGTCCATCATAGATGACAATAGCTCTACAGCCGCCGATATTTATGTACGATGGCACATGTTTCGTAAGGGCAATTCGCACCTGTCGGACACCATTGAGCACTGGATACGTGCTAAAACTTGCCCAGCGTTCGGCCGTATGACTAATAACTCTGCCATATGGCTGGAGTGATGCAGTGATTCTGGTACCTCGAAAGGCAGCTCGAAGATTCGAATCGTACGCACGCCCAGGCCCGAATGAGCGACTAAAACTTCGCCAATATGACCATCGGAGTGTCGGAACTGGAATCCTCGTTTGGCGGCTTCAATGATCCTATCACATGCTGCGTCGTCAATCATCTTTACGTAAAGAGTGCTGCTCACGATTGATAAATGAATTCCAATAATCTCCGTGTAATTAAGATGCACTTCGTCCCTCAAGAAACGTTCGATTTCGAAAGCCTTCGGTCTTGCATACTCGTTACAGAACGTTAACTGTATCGTGGTTTTTCGGAAATTGTGTGCCATTACGTTCGATTCAAACAGTAACACACGCGAGTGACGACGGTGTAAACACCGCTTCTTCCGCGACCGTTTGCAGCCGAGACGTAAACAAGTCCGAGATGCTCCGCGGCGAAAGGCGGACTGCGCTTTGATAACATTCTACGATAACCAAATAATTCTTCGCGTATTTATACCTAGCCCTACTTGATGAGTTATGTTGTGAACACAAGGCATTTCCCTTACTTCTGCACAGTAGTCGCTCTAATCTTGTAATTGATTACCTCCTACCTACTCATGGAATGTATAGCCAAACTATATAATTTTATTTACTGAATGCTTATATGTTGTTTAAAAGTTTTCTGTGGGAGACATATCACGATGTATGTAAAGCCCTCTATTGTTTGAATTCTTACGATCGGTGCGCGCCTACACAAGATCCTAGCAGCCGACCCAACAGAGAGCGCTGTTCAATGATCTGTGTCTTTTTCAGCTGTCATATAGACATTTTATCTTTCATAAGTAATTTAATGGTTGCCACAGGAAATGTACTACGCTATGTTAATTGTTGACCGTAAATTCACCATGAAAAAAAAAAGGTTCGGACCTATACTCTTCATATATTTTCTTTTAATAATTTTACATGGGTAACTGCATTCATCTTTTAATGTGTCACAATTGGTTTCTATTATAGCCATCAATTTTAGTAAGTCTGCTACGTGCATTTTATCTAATGTGCTTTTATCAGATTTTGTTCTTGCGTAAATGATGACTACATATAAGCAAGCCCACAGTAGCGACATCTAGGGAAAGTGTAGACAAACAGGTTTCTAGTTGCTACTGTACTTCAGTAGCTAGTTGGCAATAATCACTGTGTGGACGATGTGGCCTATTCTACACCATATCTTAAATCTATGTGACGATGCTATGCTGATTATATTTATTTGTTTTGACGATGCCATTGTGGCCGGATCACTTTAGGACATGGTGTGAAAATCTTACGTTGTACCATATTTTATCTGCACATTTCCCTGGTATATGACAGTATATTGTGATACAATTGCTGTTTTATGTTAAAAGACACACTGCACACTAGATTTATATATTTATATGTTTTAGATCTGAAGATGGTCATTACAGACTGTAACCGGTTATCGTCTAAAGAAATCATTTGTGATCAGAGACTGGAATAAAAAAGCATAAACGAGTGAGAAATATCCAGTTCCCAGAAGAAAGTCCAGTGATAGACTTGAATAATTACAGGGAAAATAAAGCAATGTCCATATATAACAGGGCGATGAAAGGGGAATATTGTTTTACTACCAAGCTTCAAGGAAGACTATCTTCAATGCCACATTTAAGAGGGTTCGGCCCTTGAGAATAATGCTCATATAGAATTAAACAGTCTTTAATCACTTGTGATAAATTTTTCACTAAAGATTAAACGAATATTCTGCTTTAGGCTTATTCTGTTGAAATCTTTAGCATATTAACTATATTACGGGTTTTTGCTTGTTTATGTTTACTTTCTCCCGACGCGAAATCTTAGTAGTAAGGTGCGTAATTTTGTTTCATTGTTACAGCCATTTACACTCCATTCAAACATATTTTGTAGCAAGAATGACTTCTTTGCACGCTACAATCTATTACCATACACAGCTCTCCAAAAATTTAAACGACCAGAATGCAAATGAAGAAAGAAATTTTCAAAAATTCCATTGAATTACGAATTATAGTTTTATTTAGTGTAGAGGATGTCCCAATACACACTTCAGAAATTATATTATCGCTAAAGCTTACGTAACGAATACTACCCGTTCTTCATCTATATCATCGCTCATTTTATTCTTGGCGATCGACAAGCCGGTAAACTCAACGAAAGAGTTATATAAAAATGAATAATCAAGAATCTTGCCTCTTTTTTGGATATAGTTCTGAAGACGTCCAAGTTTCTGTGCTATAATTTGAAATCAACATCTACAGTAATCTCTGTAAAATACTCTTAGAGAATAGCAACTGTGTGGACTGATCCAACGCCCGGGTTCCCGGGTTCGATTCCCGGCGGGGTCAGGTATTTTCTCTGCCTCGTAATGACTGGGTGTTGTGTGCTGTCCTTAGGTTGGTTAGGTTTAAGCAGTTCTAAGTTCTAGGGGACTGATGACCATAGATGTCATTTCCCATAGTGGTCAGAGCCATTTTTTTTGTGTGGACTGAAGAGAAGTTGTGGAGTCAATCTTTCCGATTTGATTCCACATTTCGACATAATGCCTAATGAGTGACTAAGAATTACGATGTCAGCGTAAGAGTGGCGAAGTCGTTAAGAGAATACAGAGTGCAGAAAGCAGCAGGCGGTAGCTAAAGAACTGCCTGTCGCGGTCCACCGCAGCGAGAGGTTAAACAGAGTGAGGGCAAAAGTTGGTGGCAGGAAGTTGCGGAGGCAGCGGCGGTGGCGGCGCCGGCAGGACAAGTTCCAGCAGCGGCACACACGCCGCGCCTGCGAGTTATGTGACAGCGCCTCCAGATGACTGCCGCAGATACGCCGCAACATTCGCCAGGGGCCGCAGCCCAGCACAGCGCGCCGCTGCTGCCTGCTACCGGCTGCCTGCCGTCCTACCTCAGGGCACAGTGCTGCGCCCTGCGCTAACGAAAATACAAGTAACACCTGCTGCCACCGAGCAGCCATGTCTCAACCAGCCATACGATACGTACTAGAACTAACATAAATTTTCCATTGGCGGAAATGATTCTGTAATCCATTTATAGTAGTAAAACCCATAAATATAGTGTTATCTGTTAAAAAGAGCTTATATACTCCGCAAAATGTCATTTATTCCGTTTGTCACACTGAGACAAATTTTTGCCGGTATGCTAGACACATAAACCTAAAGGGTCAACGAAAATATTGAATTACCACAAACACAACGAACTGCCACGCCTAATACACTGTAGGAAACCGTTGGCTTTCAAATCACCTTCCAGTCGTCTCGGTATGGATAAATGCAGGTCCTGGGTGGGTTTCAAAAGAGTCATTCACGATTATTCCTGCAAAACAGTGGTAACTTCAGGCAACGATGATGGAGGTGGATAGCGATCGTGCAACCTTATCTCCAACGTTGACAACAAAGTTTAAATAATACTGAGATCCAGTGACTGGTGTCACAAGAGGAGGTGAAAAAGTTCATCCTCGTGCTCCCAAAATCAGTGCTGGATGATGCGATGTGTGAACAACGGCTTTGAAACACAGCGTCACTATTGGGGAACAAACATTGTACCATGGGTTGAATGGACCTGATCAGTCAAAATGCTCACAAAACCAGTCCTGGACGATGCGAGGTGTGTGAATAGCTGCCCTGTTGTCTTTGATCACACCACTCTTGCGGAACGAACATCGCACAGTGGGATGGATGCGATCAGCCAAAACGATCACATAATATTTGGTAGCAGTGTGACCTTGTAGAGTAACCATTGGGCCCATGATATATCACTAGAATAGATAGCAGGTGACAACCCGCCAGGATAGCCTAGAGCGCTAACGCGCTGCTTCCTGGACTCGGGTAGACGCGTCGGCCCCGGATCGAATCCGCCCGACAGATAACCCACGAGGGCCATGTGGTTTTTAGGCGGTTTTCCACATCCCGCTAGGTGAACACCGGGCTGGTCCCCACGTTCCGCCTCAGTTACACGAATCGCCGACATCTGAACATGTTCGCGCTATTCCATGAATTACACTAGACGCAGACAGCTGGGATACAGTAATTCCGTCCTGGGGGGTACAGGTGTGGTGGCAGGAAGGGCATCTGGCCACCCCTTCATTGTAACCTTGCCAAACCCGTTCCTAACAATGCCGACCCTGCGTCAGTGCGGGACATGGCACCAGTGAAAGAAAGAATGAAATTGCAGGTGACACTGGACAACTCTGTGTAAGACTACAGAAGTGTTCTTTTGTCGAGGAATCTACAAAAGATACTGACTTTTTATCCAAGGTATTCAAGGTAATCTTACATGCCGTGTACGGGTGTGGCGAGGGGGTGGGGTCATCAGAATTATTGAAATATAAAAAAAAACGCATTACAATGCCCAATACTTTGCGGACAAACCTATGGCATTCAGAAAAGCTTCCAATCATCATGGTACAGTTACACACAAGTCCTCTGTGGTTTTCAAGTGACTTTTACCACACTACCATACTTTCTGCAAAACGACGCTAAGTGCAGATAATGATGACGTAGGTGGTGACTGGTGGTCAGGGGAGATGTGGCAATTCATCCTCGTGTTCAGAAAAAGAGTCCTTGGTAATGTATTGTGTATGAACACGAGTCTTGTCGTCTTGGAACGGAGAATCACTACTGAGGAACAAACATTGTACGGAGGGATGGACACGATCAGCGAAAATGGTCGCATAATTCTCGGCAGTAATATGGCCCACCAAGGTAACTATGCGGCTAATGGAATACCACGACACGGCTTCCCAAATCACCTCCCATCTCCCGCCATGTGTCAATCTTGGGACGTAAACTTGGCAAGTAATGTGTTACACAACACTCATCCGATCTAATGACCTTCTTCCATTGCTCGATAGCCCAGGTTTTATGGCTTTGGCATCAGGCTTTCCTCCTTTTATACAGCAATTTGCGTCACTCTTGAATGATTTTGGAATTCCAGTTCGCCTTAAATTCTCTGTTTATAGAGCTGCCTCCACGCCGTTTTCGTAATGACGGGGTTCACGAGTGCGATACTCAGTTCTGCAGTCAGTTTTGCAGTTGTCGTCCCTTCATTTTTCGTGAGAGTCCTTTTCAAAGACCGTCTGTCATTATCACGCAACACACACATTCATATGCATTATGACTTAGTGGATAACGATTTTCCGCTTTCCCTGTATACGGTACATATTTTCGATATGGCGCCTCTTCAAACGCCAAATATTTCGGCTACCCTGGTTACGGAAGCAACCACTATACGACCACTGATAATTTGCTCCGTTCAGATTCAGTTATCTTCGACATACTGTATTTACAATTACACAGAACATTGTTCTGACCATGACTGACCCTTTTAACGCATTTGAGACGTTGCACAAGTGCTGTTCGTGGTGAAATACAATACCCCCACCTACAGACATGGCTAAGATCTCCATTTATGTTCAGGCACGAGTTTCTAGTGGTGATTCTTAATTTTTGTCCAACCCCTGTTATTTACTCCACAGTTTTCATGAATTTTGAAGAATTATTTAATACAATCCTGAAATCAGTTACCTTGGCGTTTAGCTTACATGATTGGCTAACTGTCGTGTCTCAACAGTTAGTGATTTGGGGTTCCTGAAATTTTTATTACCCTTTCTCCATAAAATGAGTTGAATGAAGGAAAACAGCAATACTGTCTTTCACGTGACCTTGACATCCTTCCTCTCTTTAAGTCTAAAAGGATTTTGTTTAAAATCGACTGCAGCAGACCACTTTCAAGGATTTGTATGTTTTCACACTATGGCGAAGAACGATACTAATGAAAATAGATATGTCTCTATACATCTAGTTACGAGTGCCAGAACTTGGAAAATTATCCTCGATGTCTAACGTTCGTTAGAAATCGGGATAACGTTCAGAAAATCGGAAATGAACATTATAAAGTGTAATTCGGAAACAATGTTAGGTATTAAAGCAGCTGATTGTATGGGTAGGGCAAGTTTAGAGATCCCACATCCGAGACAACGACATAGGGCATGCATCGTACATTTCCCATTCCGGAAGTGTAGGAAGTTTTTTCATTGATTTTCACTCAGGAATACAGGCGATAATATATTGTTAAGAGTAAGAAAAATGGCTCTGAGCACTATGGGACTTAACATCTATGTTCATCAGTCCCCTAGAACTGAGAACTACTTAAACCTAACTAACCTAAGGACATCAGACAACACCCACTCATCACAAGGCAGAGAAAATCCCTGTCCCCGCCGGGAATCGAACCCAGGAACCCGGGCACGGGAAGCGAGAACGCTACAGCACGACCACGAGCTGCGGACGTTAAGAGTAATATGAGTGCTTTACCCAAGTAAAACAAAAGTTCTATGTAGCGCGTTTTTTTTAAGTTTTATTTGAATTAGTTTGTAAGGATAAACCGTATAAATCCGCAAAGCTTCGCATCACTAGGCGTAATAAAAACCAAGTTACCTCTGGAAGAGGAAACACTCTGATTGAAATTACATGTAGAAGCTATACTTCAAATGTCAGCTGCAATAATTTTACACAAATCTAATGAGGGTAAACGGTTAGACATCTTTGTTAAATGCAATATTGTACATTTCACTGTAAAATGTAAGTGAAACTATTACTTACGCGAATGAATAATTATTTACAGTTAGGAAAGTGTGGAAATGGATGTCAAATTTGAAAGGTACAGATTCTTTCATCTGTAGGAAAATGTTGAGAGATTGGCGTAAACTATCTTTGCGCTCACATAATGATGCTGTAGTGGGTTAGAGTAATGTCTGGCTTCGAAAAAGGAGGTACTAGCATTACATCTGGATAAATGAAGACACGCAAGAGATGTTAGATGAATCTTACCGTTTATGCAGTTTATAGAGGCATCCTCCTAGTAGAAAAATACGCATTGTTTATACCACAAGTTAAAAAAAGAATACAAACAATAAATAAAAGTACTCACAATCATTTCATATAAAATTCATACCGGGATTAATAGTTTTAGTCTGCAGTCATTCTCGTATTTTGCTAAGTCACTACCGGTTTCCGTAACAAGTGCCACCATCAAGCCATTTGCGGAATCGTGGTAGTAAAAATCGCATATCCGAATAGGTGTTTCATTACGTCAGAGATATGTGAGAAGTATGATTATTCCTGCAATCAGCGATGTGGCCATTCCAGTTTCGTATAGGAAAAGAGTGTTAATTCTGTACAATGAGGGACAATTTAGCTCAAATAGTTAATTATGTTCTTTGTAGATAATCTATATGGTGAAAGTGTACGCAGGCACCTATGTAATCATTCTGTTATCATTGTTCCACCTCATAACATTACTGAATACTAATCCAAGCTATTCTTGGCATCAACTGATTGCACATGCTATTACTGTTTCAATAGGCTGTTGTATCCACAATTTTGTGATGTTTAGTGGAATAAGGGTTCCGTAATCACAACACCAACAGTTCTGTTTCCCTGTTTAACTTTTATTCTAGGCTTATTCATTGTGTTCTAATTAATCTGAGTAACAAGAATGGCGAGACACTCAAATCTGTTGATAATTTACATGATGCCATTCCATATCACTAGTGCTGCACTTGCTACCGTTGTATGCAGAGGTAACCGACGATTCGTCGAAATGATGAATTGGTTAAGAACATCGTCCTAATAAATTAGAAAATAATCATAATCTTGTCTGCTGCAACAGTCCATTTAATGTTCTCCGCGTTTATGATGGCAACTTATAGAATTCTGAAGCAAATGGATGGCGTATAGGCCAGTTCTACAAATGTTGAGTCGACGAAGATTTGAACATGCACGACAAGTGCCTCACTGCAAATTCCTGTGAACGACCTTTCCAGCAAAATATGACGAATTGAAGATAGCTGTGTCCGTCTAGAAATGAGGCTGTGTAATCGTTACTGACACAAGTTAGTGTTGCAGCTTTCTGGTCTGGATGCCTTAGAATGATTTATTGATCTGTTTGAATACGAACCTGTCGCAGTTTCGCTGCTTGAGTTATTACTCCCAAAGGTGACACAGGATTTACCATCAAAATAGTTCTGTCATTAAGATTGAACGCCAAACAAGACTTGAAAGTACAAACTAACGAACCGTCTTTCCTTATAGCTTACACCTACTCTCCAGAGAGTTTGGTATCATTATAGATTGTTGAACACATCTTTCAGGTAAACAAAAGTATCTTTACTTTCCTTAAGTCTTGCTTCCATTATCAACAACACCATCAGAATTGCATCTTTGGGAGAGGAGATTAGTGTTTAACGTCCCCTCGACGACGAGGCCGTTTGAGACAGAGCACAAATGCGGATTAGGAAATAACGGGGAAGAAAATCGACCGTGCCCGTTCAACGGAACGATCCCGGGATTTACCCCAAGCAATTTAGGGGAATCACGGAAACTCTAAATCTGAATGGCCCGACGTCGTCCTGTCGAATGTGAGTCCAGTGTGCTAACCACTGCGCCACCTCCGCCGGTAACTGTTTCTATTGTGTCTACCTTTTACGCTAAAATGATTGCCGTCTAACAGCTCCTCAATTTATCCCAGTTTAACCACACTAATATTACACGAGCGAAAATAAATCTGTATGTTACCTTTTCACGACTAGGTCGCTGAATAGATTTCAATGAAATTTGATATCGGACATACGCTATTTCAGAAAGACAAAATATGGACCAAAAAGGCATTGAAGTAGAGAGTAGGACATTTTCTCTTTTACATCAGTTTACAGAGACAACGCTAAATATTATTGGTCGTTCAAAGATTTTGATGGCGTTAGCCGCATTTGGGCAATGAAATGCATCAATGGCGACAGACGAAAATTTGACCCGAACTGCGACGCGAACTCAGATTTTCCACTTTACATGAGTGGGCGCCTTAATCATCTCTGCCGTCTGAGCAGGCCTTCCATCCGACTACGCTTCCCTTCCTCTCCAATTTCCCAGCCTGTTGGTCACTGCTTACGCAGAGAACCTGGAAATCACAGATACCTCTAAGAGATCGGGCATAATGTGCATCTGCTCTGAAAGACAGGGTCTTCGGTCGTCGTCACCTTTACATACACCTGGTGATACAGCGGCTTTGAAGCTAAGTTCTATGCAATGTGAAGTGCTTTCTAGTACAGCGCGAAGTATTTTCATATTTTCTCGTTCGCTACCCGCAAGCTCTTAGTTCTACAGAAAAAATTAACGTTACCCTTTCGTGTGAAATTTATTGTAGTTAAATTTTGTGGTGGGATTCTTCCTATCTAGAGGCCGTAGATTTCGAATTAATCACGAAAACGTACAGAAGTGACCTTCGAACGCGTTTTCCTTGAATAACTGGAAAACTGTGGTCTCCGCGAAAATGTATTCCGGTACAAAATTCAACTACATTAAATTGCCTACCAAAAGCTCCAGTTTACCTTTTTCTTCTATAGGACTAATAGTTTTAATATTTTGTGCGCAGCAAACTAGAGAAAAGGAAAATCGTGCGAGTATTATTTGAAGCCGTTGTGGCTTGCATAGGACTCCGCAGTATATATATATATATATATATATATATATATATATATATATATATATATATATATATATATCTTGAAACCCGAGAAAGAACGTAGACTAAGCTATAAAGTCTGTAACAGAAGACATTTATTGATAACAAGAGTATAACGCGAATTAGGGAAAAATACTTAAATGATAATTTTTTTGAAAACCCGCCTCTGCCGACAGGTGTTGTTGATATACATCGATGGAGACTGCTGGAAATGTGTGCCCCGACGGGGACTCGAACCAGGGATCTCCTGCTTACATGCCATATGCTGTATTCATCTGAACCACCGAGGACGCAGATGAATAGCGTGACAGTAGGGAATTATCCCTTGCACGCTACACGTGAGACCCACATTCCCAACTGTCCACAATCAACATACGTAATGTACCTAATAAATATTTGCCTGTACACTCATTACTCGCGCACACTAAGGTGACGGTTCCCGTAAGAGTTCGGGTAACCTGTGCGCATTCGCACAGACGAAGGTCAATAGGTTGTTAGGCTTTAACTATATGTATGAAGATATTAACTGTTCTCGAAAGAACAGATGCGATTGATGACCGTGCAGCTTCTCTAGAATAAATGATAATTTATTTGAAAACCCTCAGCTGCTGACAGGTGTTGTTGATATACCTCGACGGGGACGGCTGAAAATGTTTGCCCCGACCGGGACTCGAACCCAGGATCTCCTGCTTACGGGAAGCAGGCTCATATCGATAGAGCATCTGCCACGTAAGTAGAAGATCCCGGGTTCGAGTCCCTGTCGGGGCAGACATTTTCAGCTGCCCCCATTGAGGTATATCAACAACACCTGTCGGCAGCAGAGGGTTTTTCTAATAAATTATCATTTATTCTAGAGAAGCTGCACGGTCATCAATGGTATTTGTTCTTTCGAGAACAGTTACTATCTTCATATATATACGAAAAATACTTACTCTTTGACAAAGTTGTTTACCTTTAGAAATTTAAACTCCTTTATATTTGTAAAAATGTCGTTATTGGTTGATATGTTGTATGTAATATGATTCAAACCTAATAAATCCGCCGCTTATACCATCTTCATACTGCTTAATCTACAGTTCCATAGTAGTACTGTTAAATGGAATAGTAACTCTGTCCGTTACATTCACGACTAAACAGTTGAATCGATTTCGATGAAATTTGATATGGTGATACGAAGAATACAGGCTACTTGAGAAAAAAATGTAAATGGGGTCCTAAGAGAGTGAAATAAGGAATGGAACAACTGTATTTGCATCAGTTAAAATAAACCATTTCAAAAATTATGAAATTGGTTGCATAATGAACATGCCGTATAACTACAGTTAGTTCCATAGCACGATGCGTAGATGCACGCGCCTCTCCATTCCCCTCCGCACGCACCGCTCCGCAGCAATGCTGAGCGTGCTGCGACGTCGCGTCGTGCGTTACCGGTCAAATGGTTCAAATGGCTCTGAGCACTATGGGACTTAACTTCTGAGGTCATCAGTCCCCTAGAACTTATAACTACTTAAATCTAACTAACCTAAGGACATCACACACAACCATCCCCGAAGCAGGATTCGAACCTGCGACTGTAGCGGACGCGGTTCCAGACTGTAGCGCCTAGAACCGCTCGGCCACTCCGGCCGGCCGTGCGTTGAGGCAGCTGCCGTGGGTCACTCCTGTTGTGTTGCAGGCAACAAACAACCTTGCTACTGTACATACGACAAGCTGGTGGTAAAGAAACGCCTAAAAGGCGCAGACGCAGCTCTTGGAGGGTAGAACGGTCCGGAGGCCCCGGTGACTGTTCCCAGCGCCAAGCAGAGAGCCGACAGAGCGCGACGCGTGACGCAGCCGGGGCGCTCGGCAGGGGAGGCCGGCACGACAAGCCGCAGATGGGCGCGGCGGCGCGGTGCCGTGTTAACGGCGCTGTCGACACGCGTCCGCCAGGCCGCTCCACGCCGTGCCGCGCCGGCCTAATCGCCTGCCATTCCTTCCGGCTGTCACCGGGACCTGTTCGGCCGCTGTATCCGCCAGTAATGGCTGTCCAAGGTAGCGGACACCGAAAGCGAGCCCTCCCGCTGCCAGTCCCTGTCTGATGGTACTGGTATCGATGTCGGCCTCACGATGTGCGTTCACGTAACTCCGCACTCAGCAACCAAGAAATTCCTTGTCGTGACAGCTTCATAGTTGTTGCTCCATAATGGACTTTTCCGTTTCCGTTGACATGCCGGTTTCATTAGTAACGTACTATTTAAACCCTTACAGTGTACTTAATGCCTCTGTTAAACGTCTGATAGTCAGTTAGTCTAAGCTCGAAACTTGAAGTACAAAGTAGGGCTGTTTATAAAATATCGATAATCGGTACGTTTCTATAATGTTTCGATATATACAGTAGTCACCTCTTCATTGATATATCGATACTCCATATCGAGGTGGCAATACTACCGAGTGCCGATATTTTTATTTTGTATTATAATTTTATTGCAATTTTCGATAAATATTTCAAGTTGTTCTTTTGAAATTGTAGTAGAGCATAATTTTAATTTCACTGGGTGAAGGAGTCTTATTAATTTTTGACCTTTCATCACGTTCAGTCTTCCTCTCTGGCTGTGTTAAGCAAGTATAGATGGCACAAAGAAGAAGTCTGATTGCATTGGGGAGTGGCGATGTGAACAGAATAACAAGATATTCGATGTGAAAAAATAGCACACCAGTTCCGTAAAAAAAAAAAAAAAAAAAAAAAAAAAAAAAAAAAAAAAAAAAATTATACACAGCTAGCGTGTTATTTGTTCACATCGGCATTCTTCAAAAACAGTTCCTGAGATTGATGAACAAAAATGTAAGTGACAAGACTGGTCTTTGCGGTGGGCGGAGACGTGTGAGGGGAAATGCTGACGGAGTCGAGCTCGGCGCTACCAACAGAAACTGCAACGTTTCGCTTCACCAGGCAATCTTGACATTACAAGGTGCTAGATCGCTGGCGTTTGCAGAACTGGAAAAAACAGAGAAGTCGGTATGAAGTGTTTCAAATTCGATATGTGACGAAACTCAAGAACGGACCCATCGGACACCTTTTATGATTCCACTTATCTGTAGTTACCATTGTTGGCAAAGTGGTTATCGCCAAGCGTGAACGTGCATCGTTTTCCTTTCAATTCTTGCTCTTAGAGGGATAACCTGGCTGCTAGTTTGTTGATGTGCAGAATATTTAATAATAAATCAATCCTTAAGTATGTAGTTCTAAGACTGGCAGTTAATTTTTTTTTGGTCCGACGTGGATATTTTCCGTCGATATACCTATACATCGATAACTTTTTCGGTATATCGAGGGCCAACAACGATATTTTTTTAAACTTCTGTATCTCGGATTCCCGATATTTTTGAAAATATCAACAGTCATACCACAAAGGTGCACATTCTACATGCGTTGTCAATAGCTACATGCATGTTGCTAAGCTGTATATCGCACACTAAGGCCAACGCTAGTACAGCTCCATTGCAGTGGTCACAAATGAGGATAGTGAAGAACAGACGATAATCTTTTTTTTTTGTGATATCATCCATTCTCGCCGTAGGACCTATGAAGGCCGGAAGTTATTACATTACCCACCTCTCGCTCTGAACAGAATTTTAAAATTTTTATTGAAAAGTGAGGTGATATATAGTTCATCATTGCAGGAATAATGACTACAGATTCAGACAAAATTTAACCCAAAAAGTATGCTCAAACAGTCGAACCATTAGTTCGTCCCCCCTCTAGCGGAAAAGGACAGGTAAATTCGCGTATGAAAATGATCATAAAGGTGTCGAATGACATCCCTCCATAGATTATCCTAAACATGCTGCACCTTTGTTGTACCGGGTGATCAAAAGTCAGTAAAAGTTTGAAAACTGAATAAATCACGGAATATTGTAGATAGAGAGGTACAAATTGACGCACATTCTTGGAATGACATGGGGTTTTATTACAACCAAAAAACATACAAATGTTCAAAAAATGTCCGACAGATGGCGCTTCATCTGATCAGAATAGCAATAATTAGCATAACAAAGTAAGACAAAGCAAAGATGATTTTCTTTACAGGAAATGCTCAATATCTCCACCATCATTCCTCAACAATAGCTGTAGTCGAGGAATAATGTTGTGAACAGCACTGTAAAGCGTGTCCGGAGTTATGGTGAGGCACTGGAGTCGGATGTTGTGTTTCAGCATCCCTAAAGATGTCGGTCGATCACGATACACTTGCGACTTCAGGTAACCCCAAAGCCAATAATCGCACGTACTGAGGTCTGGGGACCTGGGAGGCCAAGCATGACGAAAGTGGCGGCTGAGCACACGATCATCACCAAACGACGCGCGCAAGAGATCTTTCAAGCGGACATTTTGTAAACTTTGTATTTTTTTTTTTTGTTCTAATAAAACCCCATGTCATTCCAAGCATGCGTGCAAATTTTTACCTCTCTATCTACGTTATTTCGTGGTTTATTAAGTTTTCAAATTTATATTGAGTTTTTGATCACCCGGTAGTTCGGCAGTGTTTCTGCCAGGCACAATAGTTCCATTTCCTCATGTCCCACACGTGTTCAGTTGAGACAGATATGGTGACCTTGCTGACCAGGGCAATTTTTGTAAACCTTGCGTCGCAGCAGCCGTATATTGCAATGTCCTGCTGAAAAATCACACCACCTTCCTCTCGAAGAAATTGCACTCTGTGCAGTCCGGCAGGCACTGGTTACTTTACCGTGCAGAAACACCAGATGTGACCAGGAGTTGCAACTATTTGCCCCCACGCCCTGAAACCTAGGATGGGACATGTGTGTCGTGGGTGAATGCACTATGCACCGGGCCCCTCAACGGGTGGTGGTGGTGGTTAGTGTTTAACGTCCCGTCGACAACGAGGTCATTAGAGACGGAGCGCAAGCTCGGTTATGGAAGGATTGGGAAGGAAATCGGCCGTGCCCTTTCCGAGGAGCCATCCCGGCATTTGCCTGAAACGATTTAGGGAAATCACGGAAAACCTAAATCAGGATGGCCGGAGACGCCCTCAACGGGTCTACGAGTTATACGTGTACGTGCACTACTCACATAGAGGCAGAACGCCATTCCACTCTCCCGTCAATTCTTTCACGAGGCCATAATAGCCATGCTTGGCGGTGTCTTGCTGTCTGTAGTAGCCTGGCCAGACACACTCGCGATCGCAATCCTGCTGCAAGCAGGTGCAAGATGTGTCAGGAATTCGCCCTTCGTCGACCACCGTAACTCGCACAAAACATCGAACTGGAAATCCGGCTGTCCCACATGGACGTCCAGACTCTGGTCTAAGAGGTGTAATAATGTTCCACATACCACTATCGAAAGCAGTGACACGTCACTGACACATAGTGCCCGACATGTGCCTAAATCCGTTGATGCGTCCATTCAGTTTGCCGCAGGCCCAGAATGCGGCCTCATTAAAATGCCCAAAGCTGTTCAACGTGAGTACATACTCGTCAGTGGGCCATAGTTGAATTCTACAAAGAATGTTGCAGAGTAACAGCCTGATGGACCAAATTTGGGGGTGCACGCACAGGTCTCCGGAGAACCATCTAATTGCCGATGACCGTGCAAAATACACACTAACACCAAAACCCGTCATTATGCACAAATTGTACTCTCGTGCTACAGAACGCAGTCCTAGAGGAGGACTTTTTCCAGCAGTGTAGAATTCACTTTAACAGATTATTGAAAATTAAGTTACTGACGAGCCAGAACGTAATGATCACTTACTTAACAGCGTTTTGGTACAACTCTAGAACGCAGTGCAACAACATTCCTGCGCTACACGGATTCGACAAATCCTTGCTAGGTTTCCGGACGAATGAGCCTCCAGGTACCTAAGCAGAAGTCAGACAATTCCCATAAACTGTGGGTCGGTGGTTTGTTGGGGCCCGACAGGGAGCTGTAGCATCGCGTATGGTTGAGATTAGACACATTTGGCAGTCAAGACTAAAGTGAGTTGGCTACCGTGCTCCTCGAGACATTTTACTACGATCCTGGCCTTGAGAGATGGATTATCATGCTTGAAGAAACCATAGTTCTGGTGGAAGACATGAACCTTGAAGGGCTCAAAGTGGCCCGCAGTAATGTTCACAAAGTCCGCAGCAGTTGTGGTGACATCAGTTGCTACACACGTCTCCGGAATTAATTTTCATTCTGCGGCTTAGGGACTGATGACGTTAGCAGTTAAGTCCCATAAGATTTCACACACATTTGAACATTCTGCAGCGGAGTGTACCCCGATTTGAAACATCTCGGCACATTGAAACAGTGGGCCGAATAGGGACTCTACCATTTGCCTTCCTTCGGCAAGTGCTCAACCAACTCAGCAATTCATACACGTATCACAACCCGCTCTCAAATATCCACATCCAGCTGCACATTTCCTACCTTCGTAACATCACAGTTCTCCTGCACACCTTTCGGTTATACAGTGATAGCTTAATCAGACCCTGGAGTATTCTTTCCTGAATGAATATTCACTCTTCAGTGTACTTCACTCTGATCTGAAACATCCTGGCAGATTAGAACTGTTTGTTGCACTGGGATTCGAACCTGGGACTTTTGCTTTTATCAGGCAACTGTTGTACCGACGGAGCTATCGAAACACGACTCTTGACTTGCCCTCACTTGTTTATCTCCGCCACCCTCTCAGCTCCTATCTTTCAAACTCATCTCTTCCATAAGTGACAGTTACTTTTGCAGTACAAGTTTTGCGAAGTTTGGGAGGTAGGAGATGAGATACGGTACACAGTATTACTCTGCCAGGAACTTTCATTCCGCAGGTATCACGGATGTCTCCCAGAGCTCCGTACTGCCCCCTCTGCACTATATCCCTGACAGAAGTCACTCCGTAAATCATCAAACAAAAAAAGAAGAAGACTGGTATTAACCCTGTTGGCTGAATAATTATTATTACGAGATGGCCAGTAAGAATGTTATCCCACTACTGAATACAAACGAGAGAAATTTGAATCAGAAACTCTGGATGGAGATATTGTGCATCTGCTTAAAGCGGCGCTGAGTAATTGGTTTCTCAGGAGAAAGCCGTAAAGGCAATGTTAAAGCAAGGCGCCAATTTAGCCCAGCGGCGCCAGGTATCCGCCGCCAGTCTACGTCTCCATGGGGTTCCCCAGGCGGACCGACAGTAAAAACCCGCGCACCCTGCCCCACGCGGCATCCCGCCTCTCTCTCTCCCCCTGCCCCCCTCCCCCACACACCCGCCTAATTCCCTGTCCGGGACGCCGCTTCCCTCGGCCATCTCCGTCACACAAACACTACCTCCTTCAAAGATTTATAATTTCTCTAAGATGAGGCTACCCCTCTTTAATTGGCTGTAAGGAAGGAAAATAAAATTTTTACCTCCCACATTTACTTCACCTTCTTTCGTCTTTCGACCCAGCTTCACCTGGAGAAGGAAAAAGGAGCAGTAAGAGAAATAACAGGACGAGTGGAGGGAGGGAGGGGGGAAGGAAAGGAACGTTTATTGCTTAATTTTAAAGCAAAGTTGATTTTGAACAGCGGCACTAATTAGTCGGAAATGTGAAGGGCCATAAATATTAATCAGCACAAAGACCATTTTCCGTGAACGTTGTTGCTGCTTAACGGTTATTTATTTGGTTTCAATGGCTTTATCAGAATTTTGCCACTTAGAAAGAGGCACTTACAGCAGTAAGAACGTCTTTCACTTTACTCGAAAATGCTGGAAAGAGGAACTCTTATTCGAATTACTTTACACTTCAGTCACTTATTGGTTATTTGGTTATTGACACCACTGAGAATTAGCAGGCGTAACTCAACCCATATATGTATACAGGGTGAGTCACCTAACATTACCGCTGGATATATTTCGTAAACCACATCAAATACTGACCAATCGATTCCACAGACCGAACGTGAGGAGAGGGGCTAGTGTAATTGGTTAATACAAACCATAAAAAAATGCACGGAAGTATGTTTTTTAACACAGACCTACGTTCTTTTTTTAAATGGAACCCCGTTAGTTTTGTCAGCACATATAAGCAAATACGTAATCAGTGCCGTTTGTTGCATTGTAAAATGTTAATTACATCCGGAGATATTGTAACCTAAAGTTGACGCTTGAGTACCACTCCTCCGCTGTTCGATCGTGTGTATCGGAGAGCACCGAATTACATAGGGATCCAAAGGGAACGGTGATGGACGTTAGATACAGAAGAGATTGGAACAGCACGTTACGTCCACATGCTAACACCTTTTTATTGGTCTTTTGCACTGACGCAAATGTACGGTCTTAGATATAAAAACTGACCGCCGGCCGGCCGCCACAGAGACTAAGTCCGAGTCGTTCACTTAAGGTGGCCAATAAAACTGACCGCCCCTGACGACTCTAAGTCCGGCCATCTGCACAATCTGGCAACACTGTAAGATGTGGAAGTGTTAAGAGGAAGTGTTGTCTACTTCCGAGACCTTCTCGGGTTGTGTGAGCCCGTGGTCTAGTGGCAGTCTGCCGCCGGCAGTGCTGCGAGGCGGTCACGCGCCGGAGCGCTGCGGGCGAGGCGCGCACGTTGTGTTTGTGTTTACTTCGGTCGCTGTAAGTTCCGTTTTCCTTCTAGACCACTATGGCGCACAACTATCGGAAGAAGACATTACGTTTCAATTTTTGTTCCGACTCCGCCCGACCCAAGGCCCTGGAGGTAGAACGATTTATACGCGATGAAGTTAAAATACCACCAACGGATCTAATTGGTACCCACTTGTCCATAGTTAGAAGTACCGTCTACGTCAAAATGATCAACGATGCGGCGTGCGACAAGGTGCTTCAAGAGGCCAATCGTGGACTGCGCTTCTGTCATTCCGACGGCAACGTCGGACCCGTTACCGTCGATCACGCGGGTCTCGGCACACGGACGATAAGGATCTTCGAACTGCCGTTCGAACTACCTGCAGACGTCGTCATCGAGGCGCTCCGTCCCTATGGCAACGTTCTGGAACATGTTGCCGAACGATGGGTCCAATTACAGACCTATCCAGTTTTAAACGGTGTTAGACAGGTCCGCATCGAGTTGCAGAAACACGTGCCTTCCTATCTACGTATCGGAGGCTGCCGTGCCATTATAATGTACGACGGCCAACCTCGGACCTCTTCCGGTTGAGGGAAAGAAGGTGACCTACGGTCTGAATGCATTCAACGACGTGTCGCGCAACTCCCATTGTCGGAAGCGTCCGTCACACCCGCGATGACCGCCCTACCGGTCACTTACGCAGCGGCTCTTGCCACGTATACAGTTTCGTCCAGTCCGTCGCCTGGTCCTTCCGATCGGCACGTCCCACCGTCCCAGTCACCAACGGACGATGCAGACGTCCCACCTGACAACCTTGCCGCCGAACAGGCTCCCGCACTGGACGCTGAGGAGACCAGTACATCTTCACAACACCTGTTTGACAATTTCATTGTACCCACCGACGCCTTCGAACCAGGTCGACGCTCCTCCTTGCCGTCTGAGGAACACGTGCGCAAACAACGCTCGCCACGTAGGCGCAAACGCCATCGCCGTTCACCCACGGGCTCTCAGAGAGTTGCCATCCGCGACGACGAAGACGACACCCAAGCAGCCGACATCTCCACGCAGAGGTCGGCGGACAACTTTCACGATGAACAAGACGTTTCGCAGGACGGGATCTCTATGGAGGTCGCTACGCACAACGTAACGATCAGTGCGCCGGTTGAGACGCCTGTCTCCCCGCCGACAACTCCAGATCTCTCTCACCACGACGCAATTCCCATGGACATTGGACAGACCCACGGCACAGGAGCATGGGCCGACGACATTGAGGAAGGTATGCCCCCTCCTCCGGATGAGTTGCCTCCGCCGGACGAGGCTGCCTGTTAACATCAAAAGCGAGGCATTGCAGCTGATGGGACGGGACTTCCTGTCGGTGCCCTCCTCTTACTTCCCTTGGTGATGGTAGATGCGCGTCCATCACCACTGAAACAAACGTACCGGTTTGCCACACTGAACATCAACATGATCGGCGCTGCACCCAAGCTGCAACTCCTATGTGACATGCTTCGGGCCTCTGACGTCGACGTCGCCCTTCTTCAGGAAGTACGCGTTGCCACACTACCACCAGTCTACGGCTACGACTCATACACGTCCACATGTGATCAATCAGGGTGTGGAGTCGCTTTCTACATTCGCGAAGGAATCCCACTCACGGACTCGACAATCCTTCCCTGTGGAAGAGACATGGCTGTTACCATCTTCGACACGCGCGTCATCAATATCTACGCTCCGTCTGGCTCCACGAACCGTCGGCAGCGGTCCACTTTCTTCAGACATGACGTGGCGCCCCTGTTTTCTGGACGCTATGATCGCCTTATCATGGGAGGCGATTTCAACTGTGTCCTCCATCCGCAGGACCAAGTGCATGGTTATTCGCCATGCCCGGCGCTGCTCACCTTAATCGAAGATTTTCATCTAGTGGACGTTTGGGAAAAAATTCAGGGCAATACCCCCGGTTTTACCCATTATACAGCACATTCTGCGAGCAGACTGGACCGGTTTTATGTCTCTGCTCACCTCGGCAATGAAGTCGCCCAAGCTGAACGATGGCCCCTTGCATTTTCGGACCATTGCGCCGTCATTTGCTCCCTGGCTCTGCCACCTCAGTCAGTGCGGCGCAGCAGAGGTTACTGGAAGCTTAATACCTCCCTCCTTAATGATCTACACTGCCGACAATGTATTGCCACTACATGGGCGTCTTGCGAAAGACGCCTTCCCCAGTACACATCCACGTTCCATTGGTGGCTCAAATGTGCCAAACCTGCGATCAGAAAGGCCTTCATACAATGTGGCAAGGAAGCAGCAGCATGGCATCGAGACCCACAAATTTTCACTACGCCGTCCTCCGTGAGCTCGATGCGCTCTCTCCATCACCTGACACCCACAGGGAACGACAACGTACTAAAGCTCGTCTCCTCTCTCTTCAACGTGCACGACTGCATGGTGTCGTGGTGCGTTCCCGACGACAAGACCTCCTCCACGACGAAACCCCATCCACAATCCATGCCGCATCCGACCATAGTCGTCGACGTCGGCTTTTCGTCCCCAACATCACGACCTCCGATGGTGTTCACCACACAACACAGGCGGCATTCGTGTCTGCCTTTGCTGAAAATTATCGCCAATTTTATGATGAACCGATGGCGACGCCCATTCCTGATGATCTCCGTCCTTCCCCTGATCGGACCCTCACCGTAGCGGAGTCAACGTCCATGATGTCTGCAATCACCGCAGAAGAGGTGGTAGATGCGATCAACAAAGGGGCCAAGAACAAATCACCCGGACCAGATGGTCTTCCAGTGGAGTTTTACCGGGCGTTCACCACGTTAATGCTTCCTCGCTGGACGGAAATGATTCAGGAACTCTTTACTCCGTCCTTCCCGATTCCACCTGAATTCGTCACTGGCATTCTTCTACCTGTGCCTAAACCGAAGGGAGGGTCTCATGTCTCTGCATATCGCCCCCTTACACTACTGATTGCAGACTATAAAATCTATGCACGCCTCTTAGCAGCGCGCATATGCACCGTCTTACCTACAGGCCTTTCACCTGAGCAGACTGCACGTGGTTGTGGGGCCACCTTACAAACAGCCCTAGGAGAATGCCGTGACCTCATTGCACTGGCGTCGGTTTGTCGTCTTCGTGCAGCACTGGTATCCGTCGATTTCACGAGTGCCTTTGATCGCGTCCGACACCCATTCCTCCTCATGGTGGCGACACGTATGCTTTTTGTCGATGCCATTCCCCGGTTACTACTTCCCGCGGTCTCGATGGTACAAGTCAATGGGAGGCTTGTAGGACCGATTCCTATACGCCGCTCTGTGCGTCAAGGATGCCCTATGTCTACTTTACTATATGCCATTGCACTTGAGCCTCTCATCACTGGACTTACCTCTAGACTGCAGGGCCTCACTTTGCGTGACCACACCTTTCACTGTAGGACTTATGCGGACGATCTCCTCTTTCTCACCTGCTCCTCCACGGAACTCAATGACGCCATCCAATGGATCCACCAGTATGGACGTCTTTCTGGTAGCATTCTTAATGTCCGTAAATCGACTATGATGCACATTGGGCGCGGCCTCCCGGCTATGGTGCCGACCCTACTCCCAGTCAGTGCCACCCTTCGTTACTTGGGTATCGAATTTACGAGCTCCACACACCGCACAGTGGCCCTGGCGTACCGGCGGCTTTTGCAGTCGATTCGGCACCATGTCCGCGGTCAAGTGCACCGTAACTTAAACCAACTCCAACGTGTGTCCTATGTCAACATCTATGTCGCCCCTAAACTGGTACACGTCGCCCAGATCCTCCCAATGCCGTTACTCCTTGGCCGCCGCATCCAATCAGCCTTTGGATATTTCGTGTCAACAGGGGCCCTTTTCAAAGTCCGCTACAACACCCTAACACTGCCTCCTACAAAAGGTGGCCTCGGACTCGTCAACGTGCGGGCACGCTCTTCTGCACTCTTTGTGCACACTCTGTTGCGGCACTGGCAGGGGCTGGTCCCGTCCTTAACACGCAGTCTCTTAGATATCCTCCGACCAGCTTCTCTCGATCCACCGATCAATGTGGCACCTATTTCTCCATTATTGTACTACGTCGCCAATTGTTTCATAGAACTCAGCTACGTTCGGGCCGATCTTCCAGTCACCCGTCCTCCCCGTACAAAAGTTTATTATCGTTTGATTATGCTGTCCAACCCTCGCGACCCCATAGTGCTACAGCATCCTGACATTAACTGGCGCAACGTGTGGGGGTGTGTGCATGCACCCATTTTACCGTCGTCTGTGTCTGCACTCTGGTATGTTTTAGTCTATGGAAAATTCCTGACTAATAGTCGACTTTATCGCATAGGACTGGCCACCTCCCCACTCTGCCCTGACTGTCAGCTCGAAGACACCGACGAGCACCGTCTTACGTGCCCCCTGAAACAAAACGTATGGCTCCTCATCCAACGAATCGTGGGCTTTTACCTCCGTGCCCCGCCAACGACGGTAACCCCGGATTTCCTGTTGTTGCCCAGACATTTCACTACCCTCTTGCAAAGCACCATACCCTAATCTGGTTTCGAGGACAGGCTTTAGAATATCTCTTTCAGAGTGGTCCGCATACAGTCCTTGACTTCTGGTACAAAGTTGTGACCGCCCATGGCACCCTCACCCGAAAACAATCTTACCGACAAACTTTTGCCGGTTATCTCCGCAGCGTCTTCTTTGACCCCCCTCAAAGTTTGGGGTGTACCATGCCTACCTGTCACATGATGCAACACCCTTATCCACGTTCTCATGCATCGACCAAAAACAAACACAAATTTGTTTTTTTAAAAAAAGGAAGAAGACAGAATATGTTATATTTTGTTGTATTTAATGTTTTTCTTTTTTTAATATTTTTTTTGTTTAACTAACAGCCATTTGTATATTTTTAAATGGTACCTCGAAGAACTCTTGCATAGTGAATATATATGTACTTTTAGTTTGTTCAATACAAATTTTTAAACAAAAACAAAAAAGGAACAAAAAACAAAAAAAGGAAAACAGGATATGTTCTAATTTGTTGTATTTAATGTTATTCTAATAATTTGTTTACCTAACACTCATTTGTATATGTTTAACTGGTACCTTGAAGAACTTTTGCTTTGTATATATATATATATATATATATATATATATATATATATATATATATATATATATATATATGTACTCTCCGTTTGTTCAATAATAAAGATACAAAAAAAAGGTATCAGCGCTCTGGATTGCTAATAGAAGTGGCACGTGTTCTATTCCTGACCAGGTCGGAGATTTACTATTATAAAAAAAAAAAGTGGTAATTGTCGTGCATTGTAAACTTGTAGTCGCCTGTTCGCGTCCAACTGCATCTTTTTTCTTTTTTTTTTTTTTTACCGTTTTCAGTCTAAAGTTATGAGTCTGATTGAACATCGAAGATAATTCGCTTAACATTCTACACACCAGCAACAACGAGTACTTCCAGAAACAATTCCGCAGGACAGCTCGTAGCTGCGTCACAATCATAACAGGTTACGCTCGAGCGTTTCCTCGCGCTGCAGCGCCTACCGGCCACCGGCCAGACGCCACCCGCCGCCTGAAATACGGCGCCGCCCATGTGAACGCGGCGCCATGCTTTCAGCGTATGTATCAACTGTCATTTTCGAATTTGAAGTTCTAGTTATCATTTTGCAGTTAAGCATTGGACTTTGCATACTTGAAAATCATGAACTACTGTTAAGCATTGCAAAATTGAGTCGCAAGTGGAAAAAGGTGTAACATCTGCAACACAACGTTTACTTTTGGTATAACAGAGGGGTGAATGCAGAGGAGGCAGCTAGGAAGATTTGAACTGTGTTTGGAGCGAGTGCTTTTGGGAAAAATACGCCAGAAAAAGATATTCTTGGTTCAACAAAGATCGTTCTGGCGTGAATGATTTTCCACATTAAGGAAGTCTCAAGTACTGATATATGTGGTAGATTACCATTTTCCCATCATGCGACATTTACATTCAACAGGCAAAGTTCAGAAGTCTGGTGTATGAGTACTGCATGCTCTAATTCGAAACAACTAAAATCAACGGAGCGACTATTATTGAACGTCATCAGGTCGCTCATTGAGCATTCCTATGCAGTACTGTTACTGGTGACGTCCTATGATGCCTTTATCGTTAACTTCCTAAGAAGAAATGCAAGGCTGAGCTCCACCAAAAGACGTAAACTCGAGCAAAGAGTGGCGTGAACATAATATTTTACATGTGATAGCTCCAAAAGTGTGTTTTGGGCTACGAATTCTGCCTCAAGGGGTGTGTGCAACACAGCTGGAATTTCTTGTCAACAACTGAACGAGCAACAAAACTACATCACCTATGCTACTGCATGATAACGCACTATGTTGACTTGAGAAACAGAACAATCCAGGAGATTGATAGGAAAGTCGTCTCTCAGGCACTTGTATTGATAGGGAACTCCTCTCTCAAGCACTTGCCCCTCTCGTCATATATTTGTATAATTTTACCTTTCCCGTTCTTAATCGATGAACCGTCAAAGGAATTCATTTCTAGCCGAAAATACTCTTAAAACTACTCTGGTTTAATGGCATCGTTAGAACCAGTAGGTTTCTACAGGCGTAGAATTTGGAAACAAGTTAAGCATTGTCAGATTGTTTTAGATATCGTGAAAGAAAATTCTGCTGCTGATTAATTTCTCTTTGATGATTACTGTTGCGTTTAGTAAACTAATGGAAAATGCAATTAAAATATTCACTGTACTAATGGAAATTAAATTCAGCTTACTACAGAAACATCACGACGGCAGTCTATCTTAATAAAGCATTAAGGGTCTGTAGGACGATTGTGCTTATTTTAACACGAATTTGTAGTATATTACCGACTTTTGAGTTCGAAAACCTCTGTATTTACTTCATTTCCTGTACCATTCGCAAGTATTATGAAAATGTGGAATTTATAGATAAAATTATGTATTCACAACAACAAAAAATATGTCGGCAGGAAACAAAAGTGGCATTATGAATTTGGCAGTACTTTAAGGTTTTCGCTCTGACACTAAGGGTTATTGAAAGTAGCAAGACACATTTTGCTCGAGCGTTGTCTTACGATTCCCTTACCGAGTTTGTATCTGCCTGCTTGTAGCTCTGCTACAAAAGAATTAAAAATCTGACTTTCAGCGAGTTCGAAAGGCGAACGAAAGCAGATTGCACCTGGTAGGCAAGCATGTTACCTGGGAACTGTTTTTTTTCCTAAAGTGGGAAGACATCCTTTTGTGGTTGAATTGTTGGGAAATGTCAGTCAGGCGTGTGCCGTTGGTCTAAGCGTTTCGGTGTGTTGAATTTGTACCAATGATTTTTCTACAGGATTTTTCTGTCCCAAATGGAGAGTTGAAGTCTCCCATTAATATTCTCACGTCATCTTGGTGAATTTTGCTCATAGTATTTTCGAGTGTGTTCCAGAATTTTTCTTATTTTCGATGTTGGTGGGGGCATGTGCATTGATGAGTGTATATTATTTACTGGGGCTCTGAATGAGCATAGTCATAAGTCGATTGTTGATGGGCCAGCCGCGATGGCCGAGTGGTTCTAGGCGCTTCACTCCGGAACCGCGCTACTGCTACGGTCGCAGATTCGAATCCTGCCTCGGCCATGGATGTGTGTGATGTCTTTACGTAAATTAGGTTTATGTAGTTCTAAATTCTAGGGGACTGATGACCTCCGCTATTAAGTCCCATAGTGCTCAGAGCCATTTTAACCATTTCTGAGGTCATCAGCCCGCTAGAACTTTGAACTACCTATGGACACATCCATGCCCGAGACAGGAATCGTATCTGTAACCGTAGCGGTCACGCTTTTCCAGACTGTAGCGCCTAGAACCGCTCGGTTACCCTGGCCGGCAAACTTGTATACTGACCAATTGTTATTTGACTAAATATGAACTACAATCTCATTCGCAAAAATATATGACATGGGTTAGAGCCGGGACAAAGCAATGACTAAGGATTGGATGCCGTTGAAGTCCTGTTACATTGATGGCAAGACAAATGTTCGCAAGTCACCTCTATTGCCTCAGAAAACAATTGCATCTTAAATATCGAAGGACAGAATTTTTCGACATTTTCGGTGTTTTTCTTATTTTCGATGTTGGTGGGGACATGTGCATTGATGAGTGTATATTTTTTACTGGGGCTCTGAATGAGCATAGTCATAAGTCGATTGTTGATGGGCCGGCCGCGATGGCCGAGTGGTTCTACGGGCTTCACTCCGGAACCGCGCGCCGGGCATGGATGTGTGTGATGTCCTTAGGTTAGTTAGGTTTAAGTAGTTCTAAATTCTACCGGACTGATGACCTCCTCTGTTAAGTCGCATAGTGCTCAGAACCATTTTAACCATTTGATTGATGATGGGTGTGATTTCTTTGATAGAGTTGATGATAGATCTGTGTTCGAGAAATGCAATGCTGAAGATTGGTACGCCTTTCGCTACCTTTTGTTGTATTTTTCTCTTGAAGATGCATTGGTTTCCGTAATGCAAGGCATCGTTGTCAATTAGTCGTGGTTCTTGAAGAGCAAGGATGAGAATTTTTTGTCGGTCGATTTCTGTTCTGGGATTATTTCTTTTTCGTGCTTGGATCAATGTATCGATGTTTAGTTTTAAAGTTCATGTTTTCTGCTTGTAGGGAAACTTACCAGAGATCTTCGATATTCTCTGCCGTGTTAACCTGGACTCCCCAGAATCCGAAAATCCAGCTGCCGCCTGCCGACAGTAGGGTTGTGTACCACCTGGGGTAATGTTGACTTTGCTTGCACAGTTAATGTTTACTTGTGTTTCATTGGTTTGACTTGGGTGATACCAGGACCGGACAGGACCAGAGGGTGTTGAAGCCTTCGGAAACAAATATTTTCAGCCGAGCTCATTGAGCTAACAGACGGGGACCAGAATAGCAGTGATTTTCACTCAGACGTGTTTGGATTTTGGGTTCAATGGATTGAGTAGCCGTTCAGGATTGTGTTAGCATTTGGAATCCGAAAATCCAGCTGCCGCCTGCCGACAGCAGGGTTGTGTACCACCTGGGGTAAAGTTGACTTTGCTTGCACAGTTAATGTTTACTTGTGTTTCATTGGTTTGACTTGGGTGATACCAGGACCGGACAGGACCAGAGGGTGTTGAAGCCTTCGGAAACAAATATTTTCAGCCGAGCTCATTGAGCTAACAGACGGGGACCAGAATAGCAGTGATTTTCACTCAGACGTGTCTGGATTTTGGGTTCAATGGATTGAGTAGCCGTTCAGGATTGTGTTATTATTTGGTTCACCACAAGTATTTGATTTCCTCGGTACCACCCATATGGGGGAGGGTTTCCCCGGTCGGCCACACGGGATTTTTATTATTATTATTGTCATTATGTCATCAGCAAATCCGATATGGTGTATCTTCCCACCACTGAATTAGATGTGTACTGCTCGATTCAGTATTTCCATCACATAAATATGGGTTATAATTACGTTACATTGCTGCTAGTAGGCGTATTTCTCACTTTTTCTTAGACAGTTGCAACCTGTTACTCCATCATAGGAATTTGTGTGCGCCACATTGTTGCAATACAGACGTTCAAATTATCCGATCTCTGTAATTTCATTCGATACCAGATGGTTCTAATCGGATTCAGCCAGTCAGTCTTAATATGGATATCCGACTACGACTCTCATCATTTGATAGACTGGGTAAACCACATTCTTAATCGGACTGTTGAATCTAGATCACTGATCTATGACAGGGCCTGAATTCTTAAACACTGTGGAAAATAATAATACAATGTGCTTATTACAAATACGTAATTTAAATATAAATATATGAACTAACGAGATAACAATTTATTTACAGGAGCAGAGCCCCATCCATCGCAGCAGAGCAGTGCGAGATTGGTTTCAGAGCCAAGAGAGGATAAAGCTGTTGCCGTTTGTTCCACGCTCATCGAACATCAACCAGATAGAGAATATGTGGACAGAGGTAGCAAGGTCGATCCCATGTGGACTTACAAATGCAAGCGACCTTTGGACGAATATAGAAAACGTATGGTGGGAAGTAAACCATCATGCTACACTGTCGGCGACTTAATGAAAAAAATGCCCCTACGCCTTCGAGAAATCTTACGTAATGGTCTGGGTGGGTTGGTTACTAAAAGTATACTCTTCCACAATACACATGTGGACAATTATCTGATAATCGGTCAAGCTTTGCTTTGTCGCAGCTCTTTAGCATACAAGTTCAAATGGTTCAAATGGCTCTGAGCACTATGGGACTCAACTGCTGAGGTCATTAGTCCCCTAGAACTTAGAACTAGTTAAACCTAACTAACCTAAGGACATCACAAGCAACCATGCCCGAGGCAGGATTCGAAGCTGCGACCGTAGCGGTCTTGCGGTTCCAGACTGCAGCGCCTTTAACCGCACGGCCACTTCGGCCGGCCGCATACAAGACCATTTACTTTCAGTCTCCTCCTTACAATTCTTGCAATGCAAGGTAATTGAAAAATCTCATCCACTCGACGCCAACTGAGGCATTTACTGGTGCATGTGTTGTTCAACACACAGTAGTTGTCACCCTCACTGGAATCAATGACTGTTTGTTTTTGAGTGTGTGTGTTTTCGTGTTCACGCACAATCTGAATCAATATTATTAACATTAGAGAGACAACCATCAATAACTATTGCATCAAATATGACTGTAAAGTATTTTAATGCGATGGGAAGTTACAAACTGAATTTTTACCCAACCCACGACCTGCATATTACGTTAAGTAAGATGTATTAACTCCATAGTCTCGTTAGCAGAGACAGTGCGGTCTTGTTGTCGAGGCTCGCGACAAGTGCAGCGTTTAGCAGTGCCCAATGCCGCCGCGACTTGTTTATGTTGGCTGAGCGTGGACACTACAGCAGACGCTTCGCCATAAACAGAAAGAAATCACCTTGGCTCTGACTGCAGCGAGCGGATATCACTGCCTGCGTGTTCTTATAGTAACCAATGTGAGACTCTACTCACAGGTTCCACGGAGCAATTGCAACGGGTATCATGTCATTAGTCATCAGAATATTAACCAGTGATGAAATATCCACTCTATTTTAATCCCAAGAAAATAGGAACCTTCTCACAAAGGAATGTGAGGTGATAGCAAAATTTATCCAACATGGAAAAATTAACTGCAGGTCTTTCATGTATGCAGTAGTAGCAAACAAGGAAATATTATGTCTTGGAAGCGTATATTTCATTTCCTCTTCTCATATTAACATTAACGCACTTGTTTTAGTATGAAGTGAGAAAACAAACAGGAAAAACTAAAGTTTCTGAGAAGCATTCCAGTCATTTCCTCTCCTCATATCATAACTTTTGTTTCAGTGTAAAGTAAAAGAATTAACAGTTTAGGTTTTTGAAGCATAATATGACACCAGATTCTTATCGTAGGCGCTATCTGAAACGCAAAAGCAGGCACCTGTCCATTCATTTGTCCAACAGTCTGTCTCCTTTCATGCATTACTCCCGCTAGAAGATTCTTATTTAAGGACCTGTGGGCATCAAGTTCTTCAGCAGAACGAGCCTTATGTTAGTGTGCTAGTTACGGTATGGAAAAAAATGCAACACAGTCGATTTCCCCTAGGGCAGTGGGAATATTTGCACATGTCTGTATTCAGCAACGACTGCAAGCTGCCACAACACTTCACAGTATCCATGCGGCAGGCAACACAACTCTGCGTGCACATCATACTTCATTCAGTAAAACGTCAGGAGATGGATGGGAACATCAAATTAACGTCGCTTTCCGAGTCGTATTCAATCCAGAATGAAGTGCTATTAAGGTAGTTGAGCGTTCTAGCAATTACACATTTATAATTCCCACATGAGTATTCCGATAACCAAAAAAACCCGTTAGTGTGAAACCATCGGGAACTGCATTAATATCAAACTGCAAGATCTTGACACTATACGCGGACTCTTCTCTTCGCTGGGTGACCTATAACTGCTATTTAGAATTCTTTACGTCCTAGGCGTAATGCAAATGGAACTACAGAGGCGCTTTCCGCTATTCTTGACAAACATCGGCAACTTGTAATCACTGCGAGTTACAACTGCGTGATGATAACGGTTCAAGTTGTCAGTAGTTGTGGTGGTGGGATGCTGTCAAGTGGCTTACAGTAACGTTAATGGTGGCTCTCATAATTTAGCGCTGACTACCTACTTAAGTAAAGATAGTGTCGTGGCGTCGTCACTTCTCTTTATTTGCCCTCAGCTTGAGTAATCCGATTTAACGAACATAGTACTCCATTCGCGGGCTGCTAATGGTACAGTATGACTACAGTGATCATCGTGCGGGTATGACATTAATTCTGCATTGAATTGCTTAACAAATATTACCCTCAGCTATGCAGCTGGATTGACTCATTACACAGATACTGTATGTTGCACTTGGTTAAGTGATCAGTTCGCTTCAATCCTGCTTTGTTCGTAAATACTTGTATACTTAAAAAATGGTTCAAATGGCTCTGAGCACTATGGGACTTAACTTCTGAGGTCATCAGCCCGCTAGAACTTTGAACTACTTAAACCTAACCAACCTAAGGACACACCCATGCCCGAGACAGGATTCGAACCTGCGACCGTAACGGTCACGCGGTTCCAAACTGAAGCACCTCTAACCGCACGGCCACACCGGCCGGCGTTTCATGAGGAAACATTTTCCGAATGGCTCTTAAGATAAAAATGAGCATGTGTGTGTGTGTGTGTGTGTGTGTGTGTGTGTGTGTGTGTGTGTGTGTGTGTGTCTGTTCTTTCGGACATTTCCGAAAGAACAGACACTAAAAATCGAAATAGGAATCCTTGTTAATCAATTAAAGTTTGGACAGATGTCCAGGCTGTCATGGGCATTAAAATAGAACAACGGCGTCAGATGAAAATTTGTGCCTGACCAGGTTCGAACCCGCATTCGTTGTGTCTTTACTTTCGGACATTTCCGACAGAACAGACACCACACATATATCCATATACAGGGTGTTATAGGCATTTTTTCTGCAGTTTGTCTGTACTACCATCTCCTACAATATTTACTATTCCTCCTGAAACATTCTGTATAATTATTTGGGTCTCGACGGGTCATCGAAAGTTTTCAGTGCTAGACGCACGACATCGTTCGAACCCTCGCGGGAATACAGTGTGGCCGCGAGCGAGTGGAATAATGGTGGGGGTGGGGTGGGAGGGGGGGTGGAGTGCTGGGGCGTGGGTACCGCGCAGGTGGTATTTGGTAGTGATGGGAATTCGCGTCTGACGACGAGCGTGTGTAGATAGGTGCTGCAGAGAAGTTGGCTGCTGTGTCCCGACAGTGCCCACCGTCCGAGGTTCGAGTACTCCCTCCGCCATGGGTGCGTGTGCTGTCCACAGCGTATCTTAGTTGAAGTTAGATGAAGTAATGTGTAAGCTTAGGGACCAATGACCTAAGCAGCTTGGTCTCATAAGTTCTCACCACGAATTTACAAAATTTTAAACCCAAAATACTGCATCTCGGTTCTTACAATAGCGCAGTAGGTGGGCACTGGTTAGATCTAACTGAAGAGAGACTCCAACTCGGATTGTGGTTAAGGATGAATTCCAAGCGCATGGCCACGAACAATTTGGAGCGGAAACTTGATGTCATCGGAGCCTTGTTGAAGGACCATGACATGCGATCGTTAGACCGACTGCAGAAAGTTCACTTTATAAATACACACATACTTAGCAAAATATATCATGTCACAGCAGTCTTACCGATACCGCAGGTCACCGCACATAAAATACTAGCTGTAGCGTCTTGGTATGTGTGGAAACAAAATATCTTCAAAATATCCTTCCACACGGCGACTTTGCAGAGGGAAAATGGAGGACTTGGAATTAAAGACGTGATTTTAAACTAATACATGCCACTAAGACAGGGATCACGAAATTTCTGTTCCTCTCGTTAGATACTGGGGATAGGAGCGCTCTTGTTAATGTAGCATGCCAGCCTAGATTACGTCCGAAAGTACTATGGCGATTGGAGCGGTATAAGACTTCCACCAGCACAAACCAACACTACCCCACCTGCTCTCGACTGTGGTGTCACATTTGCCAACTTTTTAGTGCAGTTTTCCAGTGACTATTCAGTGTTGTTTGTCTTTCTCGTGTTGCGAACAGAAACCATGCTGTCGCTCGGTGTGAATTTTATGTCCTTTGCGAACAGAATCCAGACTGTCGCCGTGTTTTTTTAATTGTCTATTGTTTTCCCTGTCTGCTTCGTGTGTATTTTTAATAGCGTCATCATCCCTGTGTTGTTGTTTTAAGTTCCACGATTTCTTTTCGCGTTGTTACTCTCTAAGTCTCCGATTTTATCGCCTGTTTTTTATTATTTGTTCTCTTGATCTTTGTCACAAAATCTGTCGGCTGAAGAGCGGCGTACTAAGCTGCTGCCAGCCCGCCCCCTTCGGGGGGAATTGAAATTCAATAAATGAACAAGAAACCAACACTAGAACCGTCTATGATTATGTTAGTAGACATCATCTTCACAAACCAGTTCCGGTAAATTAACCTACAAAAAACTGGAGGAACGTCTCGAAAAATATCAACAGTAAAATTCTACCAACTAGAGTCAGTGCCGAATGGTGCGACGTTGAAAACGATACCATACAGTCAGTTGCGTTGACTCTAAAATCAGAACTGTTCTAATTTGGCAAAACCCCTCCGGCTCCGAAATTTTTTTCATTTGTTGAAAAATATATGGATTCCTACAGACCTCGTATGCATCCAGTACATAATAACTTAAATTGTGAATATATTTCTGAATGAATGTCTGTTATGTATTTTTCCGTCACCCTTTTCACTGTTATAAGCTGTGTTCTACAAGGAACGCACGCCATTGGAGGCGGCGATCTGTAATAAATTTTACCTTAATTACTACTTCTATTTTGTTCTACAATTTAAAGGAATATATGGGTGCAAACATGCAATACATGGGAATAATGCAGCTGCTCAGTGACAGGTGTGGGGGGAGGCATTGTGGCCAGACCTTGGATCTTCGACCCCTGCCCTCTTTGCATCCGCCAACCTGGTGCTGGAAGTCTTATCAAACTTTTTAAAACAAATAATAGTTCAGTGATCAGCACGTCTATCTAGTAAGCAGGAGGTCCCGGTTTGAAGACCAGTCGGTCACGAATTTTCATCTGCCGACGTGGCTGTATTTCAACGCGCTGTGACAGTGTGGACGTCGGTCCTCCGATTTTTAAGATGCAATTGCTTTCTGAGGCAATAGAGGTGACTTGCGAACATTTGTCTTGCCATCAATGTAACAGGACTTCAACGGCATCCAATCCTTAGTCATTGCTTTGTGCCGGCGCTAACCCATGTCATATATTTTTGCGAATGAGATTGTAGTTCATATTTAGTCAAATAACAAATGGTCAGTATACAAGTTTGCCGGCCAGGGTGGCCGAGCGGTTCTAGGCGCTACAGTCTGGAAAAGCGTGACCGCTACGGTCGCAGATTCGAATCCTGTCTCGGGCATGGATGTGTCCTTAGGTAGTTCAAAGTTCTAGCGGGCTGATGACCTCAGAAATGGATAAAATGGCTCTGAGCACTATGGGACTTAATAGCGGAGGTCATCAGTCCCCTAGAATTTAGAACTACGTAAACCTAATTTACGTAAGGACATCACACACATCCATGGCCGAGGCAGGATACGAATCTGCGACCGTAGCAGTCGCGCGGTTCCGGAGTGAAGCGCCTAGAACCACTCGGCCATCGCGGCCGGCCCATCAACAATCGACTTATGACTATGCTCATTCAGAGCCCCAGTAAATAATATACACTCATCAATGCACATGCACACAAACATCGAAAATAAGAAAAACACCGAAAATGTCGAAAAATTCTGGAACATACTCGAAAATACTATGAGCAAAATTCACCAAGATGACGTGAGAGTATTAATTGGGGACTTCAACTCTCTATTTGGGACAGAAAAAAAACCTGTAGAAAAATCATTGGTACAATTTCAGCACGCCGAAACGCTTAGACCAACGGCACACGTCTGACTGACATTTGCCAACAATTCAACCACAAAAGGATGTCTTCCCACTTTAGGAAAAAAAACAGTTCCCAGGTAACATGCTTGGCTACCAGGTGTTTCATGCCGACATATTTTTTGTTGTTGTGAGTACATAATTTTGTCTATTAAATTCCACATTTTCATAATATTTGCGAATGATACAGGAAATGAAGTAAATACAGATGTTTTCGAACTCAAAAGTCGGTAATATACTACAAATTCGTGTTAAAATAAGCACAATCGTCCTACAGACACTTAATGCTTTATTAAGATAGACTGCCGTCGTGATGTTTCTGTAGTAAGCTGAATTTAATTTGCATTAGTACAGTGAATATTTTAATTGCATTTTCCATTAGTTTACTAAACGCAACTGTAATCATCAAAGAGAAATTAATCAGCAGCAGAATTTTCTAACACGATATCGAAAACAATCTGACAATGCTTAACTTGTTTACGAATTCTACGCCTGTAGAAACCTACTGGTTCTAACGGTGCCATTAAACCAGAGTAGTTTTAAGAGTATTTTCGGCTAGAAATGAATTCCTTTGACGGTTCATCGATCAAGAACGGGAAAGGTAAAATTTTACAAATATATGACGAGAGGGACAAGTGCTTGAGAGAGGAGTTCCCTATCAATACAAGTGCCCGTGAGACGACTTTCCTATTAATCTCCTGGATAGTTCTGTTTCTCAAGTCAACATAGTGCGTTATCATGCAGTAGCATAGGTGATGTAGTTTTGTTGCTCGTTCAGTTGTTGACAAGAAATTCCAGCTGTGTTGCACACACCCCTTGGGGCAGAATTCGTAGCCCAAAACACACTTTTGGAGCTATCACATGTAAAATATTATGTTCACGCCACTCTTTGCTGGAGTTTACGTCTTTTGGTGAAGCTCAGCATTGCATTTCTTCTTAGGAAGTTAACGATAAAGGCATCATAGGACGTCACCAGTAACAGTACTGCATAGGAATGCTCAATGAGCGACCTGATGACGTTCAATAATAGTCGCTCCGTTGATTTTAGTTGTTTCGAATTAGAGCATGCAGTACTCATACACCAGACTTCTGAACTTTGCCTGTTGAATGTAAATGCCACATGGTGGGAAAATGGTAATCTACCACATATATCAGTACTCGAGTCTTCCTTAATGTGGAAAATCATTCATGCCAGAACGATCTTAGTTGAAACAAGAATATATTTTTCTGGCGTGTTTTTGCCAAAAGCACTCGCTCCAAACACAGTTCAAATCTTCCTAGCTGCCTCCTCTGCATTCACCCCTCTGTTATACCAAAAGTAAACGTTGTGTTGCAGATGTTACACCTTTTTCCACTTGCGACTCAATTTTACAATGCTTAACAGAAGTTCATGATTTTCAAGTATGCAAAATCCAGTGCTTAACTGCAACATGACAACTAGAACTTCAAATTCGAAAATGACAGTTGATACATACAGTGAAAGCATGGCGCCGCGTTCACATGGGCGGCGCCGGATTGCCGGCGGCGGGTGGCGTCTGGCCGGTGGCCGGTAGGCGCTGCAGCGCGAGGGAACGCTCGAGCGTAACCTGTTGTGATTGTGACGCAGCCACGAGCTGTCCTGCGGAATTGTTTCTGGAAGTACTCGTTGTTGCTGGTGTGTAGAATGTTAAGCGAATTATCTTCGATGTTCAATCAGATTCATAACTTTAGACTGAAAACGATAAAAAAAAAAAAGGATGCGTTGGACGTGAACAGGCAACTACAAGTTTACAATGCACGACAATTACCACTTTTTTTTTACCCCTTTTTTTTTCTCGCTACCGCTTTTTTTTTTACACACGCTACCGCTTTTTTTTATTTTTTTTTACAATTGGTGGTGGACGATGGAATGGATTTATTTCAAGTATATATATATATATATATATATATATATATATATATATATATAAGTGTGTGTGTGTGTATACATTTGAATTACAAAAAACAATTAATTAAAAAAAGTTGCATCGCGCGAGATTCGATCTCTTTTTTTTTTTTTTTTTTAATTTTTTTTTCAAAGCCAAACTCAATATTTCTTTTTCCTGTAAGAACAAATTGTGAGGAATAAATAAGGAAAAGTTTTTTTTTTTTTTCGAAAGAAAACAAAGACTCCGATTATACTGGTTTCTCCTTCCAGTAAACAAAAATGAGTCTCCTTCGTCTTGTTGGCGAAGAAGCAATCCTTTGGAACAAAAAAAAGTTTCTCATAGTCAAAATCAAATTTCTTTTTCCTTTAAGAACAAACTATGAGGAAGAAATAAGGAAAAGCTTTTTAAGTCGTCATGCGACTTGTAGTTAAAGTCCAGTTCTTACAGGAGCTCCTGAAGTGTATCCGCCTACAGCATGCCAGCTCGTCCAAACGTGTCTTCTCATGGCGTAGGCGTGAGTTCAGGGTAGCAGATCTATTCAGTTCGGTTCGTTTTATACAGTTTTCAGCTTCTCAGGGCTTGGACGTTCCAGCTACTAGGTGGGTCATCGAAAGTGCTCCGTAAGAAATTAGAAAAATATTGTTTATAGCGTGGGTTGCGTATCAGGACGCAGTGTCGTTCGTTGAGATAAGTCCAATATCCTAGCGTAGACTTGTCGCCTGAAGTAAAAAGATAGCGGATCGTGTGGCCACATGTCCAATTCACAGAGTTAGTTTTGGCGGAGGGGTAGAAAGTCTTATCGGGGTACAAAAGCATGTGGACGTCGATCTGAGCCGGTGTCTGGCGAGTAAGAAACGCCAAAATTCGCCGCGCAAGTGTCCAGACGTCTAGCGCTGTGCCACGGTGGAACCGGTGGACATCCGTGTCATCAACGCCACAGTGGATGCAGAGGGATGAATCGGCTAGATGGATGCGGTGCAGACGATCTCGGTTAACTTGTTTGCCATTCACGGTGATGTACCACGCTGATTGAACGTCTGATTCGAGAAAACGCGCATGGATCGCCTTCCATATGCGTCGCCACACGTACTGTGGATACTTACGTTCGATGGGGTTGGACGGGCGGCACTGTTGTAACAATTCGGAGACTTTTTTCGTGAGGTAAAAACGTGTAGGTGGTAAGGACCGGTAGATATAACTGAACTCCAGGAAAAATCGTTGGATGTAATAAAAGGGGGTTGGAATGGTCGATATCAGTACTGGGGCGGACAAGGAGGCCGGTGCAAAGTTGTGAAGCAGGAGGCTAGTAAGGCTCTGCGGGCAACGATGCCAAAGTTTGAGTTGGGAGCTGACGTATAGTGCCTTGACACGAGTCGGCACGTGGATGAGTCCCACCCCGCCACGATCTCGTGGCAGTGCAAGGGATTCATACTGCACCTTGAATAACATCCCCGAGCTGACGAAGGAGCCGAAAGCCATCAACAGTCGTCGCGCCAGGAGGTTTGGGACTGGTAGTACTTGAGCCACGTGTGGTATACGGGAAGCATGATACATGTTCACGTATTGCGCGCGTTGGATAACGTCGAGAGCTCGTAGCCGGTGATCGGTGAGATTTGCCCTGATTGTCTGTAGCAAGCGTCTACCATTGATAGCCGCTGAGCGGCGCAGGTCTGCTGTGAAATCAAGTCCAAGACACCGTATGGTGGCGGCGACACTAAGGGGGGCAGCGCATCTCTCCGGCAAGCCCTCACCAGTGAGCAGGACCTTGGATTTTGACACGTTGAGGCAGCTCCCCGATGCTTCGCCGTAAGTCGCCACCCATGTCAGTGCTGCTCGTACTTCATCTTCACTGCGCGGATATAGTACTATGTCGTCTGCGTAGGCTGTACAACAAAAACGGTGGCCTTGCACAGCCATGCCTTCCAAACGTTGGCGCATGCCCTGGAGCTGGGGTTCCAAGGCGAAAGCATACAAAATCGTGGAAAGCGGGCATCCTTGCCGTACAGATCGTGCGATGACCAGGGACGGTGTAAGACGACCATTGTACATGATTTTAGAGGTTGCACTACTCAACAGGCGCATAACCACTGTTACAAAACCGCCAGGAAAACCCATATGCTGAAGAACTGTCCGTAAATAGAAGTGGTCAACACGGTCGAAAGCCTGGCTAAAGTCCAGTGAAGCCAAGGCGCCAGGGAGACGTTGATGATGCGCTAATGCTATCATATCTCTCTAACGGCAAAGGGCCGTACGGATGTTGTTGTCGCCTCCTAGGGAAGTCTGGTCGCAGGATGTGACATAACGTGCGACCTTCTTGAGTCGCGATGCCAGTAGCCGTGTGAATATTTTCATGTCGCTGTTGAGCAAAGTAATTGGTCGATAATCCTGGACCCTCGATAACCCGCGCGGTTTATGTACGGGGATAATAATTCCTTCTAGAAAGGCGCTCGGGACCACTGTCCTTTGTGACATCAGCTCTTGTGCGATTGCCGTCCACGTGGAAGCCAACAAATACTGAAAACTTTTATAAAATTCGATGGGTATACCGTCAGGTCCAGGAGACCTGTTATCGGAACCCGCCTTGATAGCATCTACCACTTCATTTGTGGTTACGTCGTCTTGGAGGTCATGCACTGCATTCTCCGGAAGAGTGTTCGTAGTGAGCTGAGCGACTTCTGTGATCAGTGCTGCAGAATGCGGTACGGCTGCATATAGCCCGGCAAAATGAGCATGGAGAGCACGACCGATGCTTTGTTGGGTGTCGTGCCGGCGCCCTTCCACATCAGTGAGGACTTGGATCAGAGCTCGTCGTCGTCGTTGTCTCTCCTGAAGGAGGTGGTACATCGACGGACGTTCTTGAGGGATTCGATTAGAAGCTCGAGAACGGACTACAGTGCCTTCCAAGTTACGCCGCATGATCAAGGAGATCTGCGCCTTCGTGCGATGGACCATCGACTGCCGGGCTGGCGAGAAAGGCATCGTCGCACAGTCACGTAGAATGGTGTAGTAGAAGTGCAGGGTATTAGTTTGCCACGCCTTTAATTCCTTCCCAAAGCTCATCAGAGTCTTCCTGAGGGTCGGCTTTGCACAGGAGAGCCGCCATGATAAGGTGGAGTCATAGGCTTCTCGACGATGGTGGCAGCGTGCCCACGCTTCTTCGACCATACGGCGACAGTCTGAGGAGGTCAGGTGAGCGACATTGAGTTTCCACAGACCACGACTATGCCACACTTGCTGTCGGGCGAGAGTGACGTCACAGAGGTATGCATCATGGTCTGAAAAGGCCAAGGGCCAGACTTCCGCATGATGTGTGCCATCTGCAAGGGAGCGGGTAACGTAGATGCGATCTATGCGGCTGGACGAGTGAGAGGTGTAGAATGTATAGCCCGGTTGAATTCCGTGGAGCTTCTTCCATGTGTCAACAAGTCGGAGACGGTCGATGACCACTGAGAGAGATGCACAAGGGGAATGTCGCGGGAGTTGGTCCGCGGGCTCTTGTGTCGAGTTAAAATCCCCACCGAGTACCAAATCGTCCTGCGGACCGGTGAAGAGGAGTGTGACGCTTTCGGCAAAAAAAGTTTGTCGGTCATGACGGCGGCCAGTGCCGGACGGAGCGTAGATATTAATAATACGCACGCCGAACAGTGTGAGGGCCATACCTCGCGCAGTGGGGAGGTAGATGACGTGTTCTGCAGGGAGTCCGTTGCGTAGCAGGATGGCGACGCCGCTACCAGTATCGGATGCGGGGGAAACATGGGCGTTGTATCCGGTGGGAACTAGGAAGTCAGCCACAAACACCTCTTGTAAGAGTGCTATATCCACATCCGCAGAGTAAATAGTGTCTCTGAACATGGCCAGTTTATGGGGGGCACGAATGGTGGCAAGATTCATCGTGGCGATACGATAGTGCTGTGTGCGGCCATCCTCAGTATTTGCAGAACGTGCGGTAGATGTAGCCGGCAGGTGGAGACCCGCCGGTGGTCCCGCAGTGGTGATAATTACTGGCGGGGCTCCAGCCCCAGTGTCGCCGAGGTGGACTCCTGTGCAGACACGCTGGCAGTCTGTTCCGCTTCTTCTTCAACGTCATCGGCCCAGGAAGCTGACGACGTGGACATGTGACGGTCACGTACTTCCGAAACGGGTGTTGTGGATTCCGCAACATGAGTGGCAGGGGGACCGCCGTCATCATTCGTTGACAACGGCGAGGTCACGTCCCTGGCTGGGAGAGTAGGCGTCACAGGAGGGGCTCCTGTTGCTGCCACATCGCGTGACTGGACGCAATGTGGGAGATCACCGTCAGACATCAGGTCGACATCTCGTGGGGCCGTCTGAGAAAGGGCGTCATCGGAAGGCGTTCGTCGTCGTTTCCTGTGTTTGCGAGGCGACCGCCGTTTTCTGACGTGGCCTTCTGAATCAGAATGTGGTCGCCCGTCGTCTGACGCCGAACCCGTCTGGACAAAGGCAGACGTCGGCACGACACCGAGGTCGACGTCCATGGTTCCAACAGGAACATCGGTTTCGATCTGTAAACCGGACGGTCCTGAAGCGAGCACTGGAGGTGACGCCGTGCTTGTGTCCTCGGCGCGTTGTGCTGCGGCGGGTGGCGTTGACGATGCTGCTGGGGCAATCGAGATTGGTACGACGGGGTCCTGTGCAACCTTGGCGTAGGTGATGGGTAAGGACGTGACCGTCGAAGCCTGGGTCTCTTCACGTAACGGCGTCTGTATTAAACGGCGGTGTAAGCATTCGGAACGTACATGTCCCTCCTGGCCACATCCTGCGCACGTTCGTGGCTGTCCATCATACATGACGATGGCCCTCACACCGCCAATCAGCAGGTACGATGGGACATGTTTCGTCAGCTCAATTTTTATTTGCCTGAGGCCATTTAATACGGGGTAGGTCGTAAATGTTTGCCACTTCTCCGCGACGTGACCCAAGACGGTGCCATATGGTTGGAAAGCGGCAATGACCACATCCTGAGGCACCTCGAACGGGAGCTCAAACACCCGCAATGTCCGGAGACCGAATCCAGCATGGGCGACTGTCACAGCACCCATATGTCCATCAGAGTGTTTAAATTTCAGTCCGGTGGCATGACGGTGAATTATGTCATTGCAAATTTCCTCCGTCGACATCTTCATGTAGACAACACTTCCAGTGATGGAAAAATGTATGCCGATTACGTCCTGGGGGTTCAAACGTAGATCCTCACGTATGAACTGTACGACTTCGAAAGCTCTGGGTCGTGGATGTTCGGCCTGAAACGTTACTTTGATCGTTGCACGGCGGTACGAGTGCGCCATGGTGTACGTTAGTACTGGACTCGATAGACACAAACACCGCGACGCGGAAGTAAACACCGCCAAGAGCGGAGCGTCACATGGCGCGCGGAGCAGCTCCGCACGCTAACACGGCTGCGAGCCGACTGACCACAGGCTCACACAACCTCGAGAAGGTCTCGGAAGTAGACAACACTGCCTCCTAACACTTCCACATTTTACAGTGTTGCCAGATTGTGCAGATGGCCGGACTTAGATTCGTCAGGGGCGGTCAGTTTTATTGGCCACCTTAAGTGAACGACTCGGACTTAGTCTCTGTGGCGGCCGGCCGGCGGTCAGTTTTTATGTCTAAAACTGTACATTACCATGAGGAGTGAGGTACACGTACACGTGTGGTTTCCATTTTCAATTACGGAGTGGAATAGAGTGTGTCCCGACATGTCAGGCCAATAGATGTTCAATGTGGTGGCCGTCATTTGCTGCACACAATTGCAATCTCTGGCGAAATGAATGTCGTACACGCCGCAGTACATCTGGTGTAATGTCGCCGCAGGCTGCCACAATACGTTGTTTCATCTCCTTTAACGTACCCCACAGAAAGAAGTCCAGAAGTGTAAGATCAGGAGAACGGGCTGGCCAATTTATGCGTCCTCCACGTCCTATGAAACGCCCGTCGAACATCCTGTCAAGGGTCAGCCTAGTGTTAATTGCGGAACGTGCAGGTGCACCATCATGCTGATACCACATACGTCGACGCGTTTCCAGTGGGACATTTCCGAACAACGTTGGCAGATCATTCTGTAGAAACGCGATGTATGTTGCAGCTGTTTGGGCCCCTGCAATGAAGTGAGGGCCAATGAGGTGGTCGCCAATGATTCCGCACCATACATTTACAGTCCACGGTCGCTGTCGCTCTACCTGTCTGAGCCAGCGAGGATTGTCCATGTACCAGTAATGGATGTTCCGTAGATTCACTGCCCCGTGGTTTGTGAAACCCACTTCATCGGTAAACAGTTAGAACTGCAACGCATTCTCTGTTAATGCCCATTGACAGAATTGCACTCGATGATGAAAGTCATCACCATGTAATTGCTGATGTAGCGACACTTGAAACGGTTGAAGGAGGTGACGATGCAGTATGCGCATGACACTACTTAGACTCAGTCAACCGGCTCTCGCAATGTCCCGTGCACTCATGTGTGGGTTCATGGCAACAGCACCTAACACACCAACTACACCCGCTTCTCCTGTGACGGGCCTGTTGCGGACCCGTTTGCGTGCTACGACCATACCTGTTGCATACAGTTGGCGGGAGATGTTTTGCAATGTGCGGCACGTTGGATGCTCTCTGTCCGGGTACCGTTCTGCATGCACCCTGCAGGCTTCAGCTGCCCATGGTCACAGTTCCTACAACACTACACTATCACAGACGTCTGGTAACACGGTGTACTGCAGTTGGTCTGCGTGCGGAGACGAATGCAGAATAACAATGGCAGCAAGCGCTACATGTGGACACTGCGACAGCTAGACCAAACCACAACAGTGCACTACAGCCACACTCGTAAACACGGTCGTCATCGTAAACATGTCCCTGCAGATGCTGCTCGCCGACTGTGGCCCGTGTTTGTTACAACACGCAACTGAACGTCGGAGGTTTCAAAAGTGGTTCAAATGGCTCTGAGCACTATGGCACTTAATATCTGTGGTCATCATGCCCCCTAGAACTTAGAACTACTTAAACCTAACTAACCTAAGGACACCACACACATCCATGCCCGAGGCAGGATTCGAGCCTGCGATCGTAGCGGTCGCGCGGTTCCAGACTGGAGCGCCTAGAACCGCTCACCCACTCTTTCCGGCGGAGGTTTCAAGCGTCAACTTTAGGTTACAATATCTCCGGATGTAATTAACATTTTACAATGCAACAAACGGCACTGATTACGTATTTGTTTATATGTTCAGATGTGCTAACAAAACTAACGTGGTTCCATTTAAAAAAATGTAGGTTTGTGTTAAAAAACATACTTCCGTGCATTTTTGTATGGTTTGTACTAAACAATTACACTAGCCCCTCTCCTGACGTTTGGTCTGTGGAATCGGTTCGTCAGTATTTGATGTGGTTTACGAAATATATCCAGCGGTATTGTTAGGTGATTCACCCTGTATATAGTGTTTAGATGAGTCGAAAAGTACATATGTACACTAATAGCTTAAGACATCTGTGTCAAATGTGTAACTTCTTATAAGTAAGCATATGTATCGTGTGTGAGATAAAGGAAAGATTAAAAGTGAATATTTACTTTGATCGGGTGCTCTTGATAACATATATGTGCTTGTTCAGACAAGATTTTCCAAAGCATATAACGTGGAACATTACAGAATATATGACACGTGCAACTGAATAACTGTTGAAAACTCATCAGTGTAAAACGCATACTACTCATTGTTACGCGTAATTTTGTACCAGAACAATCGTGTATACATGTGAAAATACTATAAATTTCTACTTTTTTCCTTCATTCTATATTCAAGGTCATAGAGTCAGCTTTCCCCACGTGTTTCTATATTTATCTGGAACCCATACTAATCCTCCCCGGGATCGACTTCTTACTTATTATCGTACTTTTTGTTTGACTCTCTTATACCTGAGGAGCGGCTCGTTGATGTTATATGTAAGAAACAGTCTGGGAATCTGATTAAATAGGATTGTAGTGTCCCGTGATACACAAAGGCTGTGCTACAAGTGAAAATTTCTTAAACTGCCAGAAAGTTACAGAAGACAAATGAGGCCTTCTGTCCTAAACTTCATGTTATTCATCGCCACAGTTCGCCATAGACTCTGATGGTAAAAAAAGCGAAAGGGACTCGGGGAAAACGACCAAAGGATGTTTGGTGCTTGACTCTTGTGCGTGTGGTGGCGTAGCGCGGTGTGGCGGCGGCAGAGGTCCGGCTGATGGAAGGCGATGGTTTCCCCGAAGCTTTTCACTCGGCTCGCGCCGCTTGTGGAGAGGGAGACGGATTGCGCAGGTGGCCTTTGTGGCGCCCGGAATTTATTGCGGGTCGCTCCACGGCCATCGGCCTTTGTTGACCGCGCGGGCGGCGCGAGGCGAGAGTAAACGCCTCTCCGCCCCCGCCGCCGCCCCCGCCTCCGCCGCCCTCGAGCACCCGGCCGTACGACTTACTTTATACGGCGCGCGCCCCTCCAGATCTCTAAACAGATAACAGCATTCTCCCTGCGATCGCCGTAACTCATTTTATGACGGTTCTTCGCGCGGGACGCTTTTAAATTCTCCGCTCGGTGCCATTATAGTCTTTCTTCCACGAGAAGCGCTCGCAGCAGTAAAGAGGACGAATTACGAGACATCCATTTCGCTTCCTAATTTACGAGGTACTTGAAATATTTAACCCTCTCGACTGTTCATCAAGCGTTGCAGGAAAGACAGTAAAATTCGTGACCCCCCTCACAGCAATTGTACAAAAGTATAACCTTACAGTATGAAATCTAGTACATTTATGGACATAAGGTACATGCAAAGCTGTCAACCAAACGCCTTTCATGTAGATATCTCCTCAGACGTAACACAATTATTTGACCTCATAGCCACTTGTAGTGAGTTACCGCAGGAGAATTTCGACGATGGGTTAGGTCATTATGTACGTGTTTGAATATCATGAACGCCTTTCAGTCCTTTATGACGTCCTTACTCCAGTTAACATCTGATATCTATGTGCTGGGAAGGGTACCCTGTGCGTCATTACCCTGCAGCCATAGTTCGTGAGCCGACTTTCAGGAGTGCGTCCGAATGAAATTTGTACTAATATTATTTTGTCACTTTCTCTTTTGTGGAGAGACAGATCTGCAAACTGTCAGTGAAGACATTTTGAACATGAGTCACTATATGGAGTCATAGCGCCGCTCTGGACTTGTCTACATTTGCGAGGCACGTCTAGTGTTACGAATTTCAGGGATCTACTTTGTCCTGTATGTGCTTCAGTGTCCGTAAATTTATCACTGAGGTTTTCGATCAATAGGTATGCTCGAAGAATAACGCAGTGTTCGATTTCACCATGCTGATTTTTCTGTAGCTACTCTAAGTCATATCAGACGAAAGTCGAGACAGTAATCGTTTAATGTAGGGTGATTCTAAAATGACTTTATAACTTCACTCAGATATTGAATTTTATTTGAGCAACTTTGAGACATTGTTAGTGTGACATCTTGTACCAAAATACTTCAACCACCATTAATTTATAGATTTAGTATCCAATTGCACCACCAGGAACGCCAGAAAACTGAAAATAATTTGGTTAGGATAACACCTTGCTGCGAAATTATAATCCACTAACTGCAGCAGTACCGAATTCCGCCACTAGGAACGACAGAAAGTTTCAAATGAAAATTCCAGACATCAGAGCACTTGAACGTGCTCGCTGCATGTTTTAGATGGCAGAAAGAAAGGTCTAACATCACTTTCGTTCGGAATACCATAAGGAACCTCCTAGTAGGCATACAGTTTACTCATGGCATCAGTATTTCGTTGAAACAGGTTGTAGCATTCCTTATAACAAATTTCCAGGTCGCTCGCGACTTTTTTGAGGCTGTAGTTGAGCGAGCGAGAGAAAATTTGTTCGCAGTCCCAGGAAATCAACGGAGTGCGCCGCGAGAGCTTTGAGTACATCAACCAACTGTTGGGAGAGAGTTTGGAAAAATGTATTGCACCTGAATCCATACAAACTGTCTTGTTACAAGCCCTCGTAGACGCAAATAAGGAGGCAAGTAACTCATTTTGTGCAGATGTGTAATATTGGATTGAGGATACCGGAACTTGCTTTAGTGACGAGTCAACACTTCATACCAGCGGCAAGATCACCAATCACGACTATAGGATTCGGGGCACTGAAAAGGCAAACGAGTACATGGAACAAATTCGGGTAGGCTTAGAGTGAATTTTATGTCTTAAATATAAGTAAAGTGCACACACCCTTCTTATTTCATTAGAAAACCGTAAAAGGTTTTACGTATCTCGATATGCTCAAAAATTTTATGTTTCCACTGTTACATGCAGAAGATTGAGATGAACACATTCACTTCCAGCAAGACGAAGAACTGGTAGTGGAGCATGTAGAGCATCAACACACATTGCAGGTTGGCTACATCAAGGGTAGGTATACATACAGGGGCAAACTTATTGTCCTCTTTTGACTGATAGGTCTTTAATCTGTCCTTCTGCTAAGTGGATCGTGAACCCCTGGGGATAATCCTACCTTTTGACAAGCTCTTAACCTATTGTTCTTCTAAGTGGTTGTTTTCCTTGTCACCCCTGTCCTTCTTTCTCCCCCTCCTCCTCCCCCTCCCCCTCGCCCTTCCCCTACCCCTCCACCATCCCCTTCATTGCACTCTCAGAACTTCCCACACCCACTCAGGCACAATTTTGATATGAATTTCATTGGATTATTAATTAAATTGATCAATTAATTAATCTCTTCCCCCCTAAGAAACCCCCCAGCCCTAGCCCTCTCCTCCCCTACCTGGAAAATGGTGCGGAAAATAGTCAGCTGAGTGGTCATTTTGAGGGAAACCATTGCATTGTACTGAATGTTGTGTACACAATTTAAGCAATGTCTAGGATATTGTTTATTTAAACAATTTATAGGATAAAATATGATGTATCCAATATTGTTTATTTATTCATTTAAAGTATTTGTTGGGATATTGGCTGCAGTGTATATAATACTGTTTATTTAAACATTTGGGAGTGACAAGGATGTAATAAATGTGAATGTATGCTTTCCCGGCGTATACAGCTGGCGAAGAGTTCTCGGGCTTCCAGCCGGGTGGCGGTGTCTTCAAACTGCGACGTTTCGACTTCGCCAGAAGATGATGAGTATGTCACTCGTCGAAACGTCGCAGTTTGAAGACACCGCCACCCGGCCGGAAGCCCGAGAACTCTTCGCCAAGGATGTAATATTTAAACAATTTATGGGATACAAGGCGGTGTATGGAATACAGTTTATTTATTTCAAGAATTTGGAGAGAAATCGATTAAACACTTTAGACAATGTGTAGAATATTGTTTATTTAAACAATTTATGTGATACAAGGCTGAGTTGGAACACAGATATTAATTTATTTTTTAAGAATTTGTCAGGAAATTGAGTGCAGTGTATGGAACACTGTTTATTTAAACAATTTACAGGCTACAAGGTGGTGTATGGAATATAGTATATTTGAAGAATTTTGCAGTAATTGATCGCAGTGTACCGAATATTTATACAATTGCACTACTTTTTCCATTCCGATTGCATAAGTAAACATATAATCACACTGTCACAGATCTCTTATGCATAACTAAAAAGCCTTTTTGCATCTCGCCACCTGCACAGGCTGCCCGGAGTCTGCACGCTCGAGAGGGACTTGGAAACGCCAAAGGGTTCACCGCACCACTGTTGGCTGTTTGCTCCTCCACAGCAATACGAAGTACCGTGCTAGTCTTTGGAACAAAAGCACACATCCTGTTCACGTCCTTTGCCATCTCAAGAGGTCTGTATGCATGAACCAACCTATGAGACACCATCTTCGTACATCCATATTTAAATTGGATGATGGTGGGACATCAACTGGTATAATTTTTTTAAAAATTGAAACTCTTCCAGTTGTACTTAAGAGTTCATATTGATTTAGCTACTAGTTTCGACGTTGCGTCAACGCCATCTTCAGGCCCGTACACTTTGATGATATCAGTTGTGAGTGGCTGAGTACTAGAAGTCCGCGGTGAAACCAGTACATCGGGTTGACGGAGGAGATAGAGAATATCCAAAGAAGAGCGGCGCGTTTCGTCACAGGGTTATTTGGTAAGCGTGATAGCGTTACGGAAATGTTTAGCATACTGCAGTGGCAGACTCTGCAAGAGAGGCGCTCTGCATCGCGGTGTAGCTTGCTGTCCAGGTTTCGAGAGGGTGCGTTTCTGGATGAGGTATCGAATATATTGCTTCCCCCTACTTATACCTCCCGAGGAGATCACGAATGTAAAATTAGAGAGATTCCATCGCGCACGGAGGCTTTCCGGCAATCGTTCTTCCCGCGAACCATACGCGACTGGAACAGAAAAGGGAGGTGATGACAGTGGCACGTAGTGCCCTACGCCACACACCGTTGGGTGGCTTGCGGAGTATAAATGTAGATGTAGATGTAGACATATGAAATCTTAAGTAGAGCTGGAGGAGTTTTATTTTCAATAAAAAAAAAAAAAACATCAGAGACCAGTCCACGCGAGAGACGCCTTCCTTCCAAAGCAAATACCTGACTGGGAGTCAATCCAGAAATACTGCTGAAGTTAATAAATAATTAATTTCCAGTCACATGATCATGACTTAGGAGACAGAAGGCGTATGTGGTAGGTATTCCACCCCCCCCCCCCCCCCCTCCTTTCCAAATACAAGTACACACATAAATTGATGATGCCACAAAACTAGTAGTAGGCTGACTCGGAACACACCTCAAAAGAGATGTAAATTAAATACTGGATACAAAGACAGAGAGCTGTAGTTTGTTATGCAGATGACAAAGAACTTTTTAAGAACTTTTTTTATCAGTCTTCTGACTGGTTTGATGCGTCCCGCCACGAATTCCTCTCCTGCGCTAACCTTTTCCTCTCAGAGTAGCACTTGCAACCTATGTTCTCAATTATCTACAGTTTTTTTCCCTCTACGGCTCCCTCCAGTACCATACAAGTTGTAACTAGGCTGTTTACGTTTACTTATTGGCAACGTTACGTAGCGCTCTGTATGAAAATCACTGGCTGTGCTGTGTGCAGTCTGTGGCTAGTTTGCATTGTTGTCTGCCATTGTAGTGTTGGGCAGCTGGATGTTAACAGCGCGTAGCGTTGCGCAGGTGGAGGTGAGCCGCCAGCAGTGGTGGATGTGGGGAGAGAGATGGCGGAGTTTTGAAATTTGTAAGAATGGATGTCAATTATGGCTATTAAGGTAAATACATTGTTTGTTCTCTATCAAAATTTTTCATTTGCTAACTATGCCTATCAGTAGTTAGTGCCTTCAGTAGTTTGAATTTTTTATTTAGCTGGCAGTAGTGGCGCTCGCTGTATTGCAGTAGTTCGAGTAACGAAGATTTTTGGTGAGGTAAGTGATTTGTGAAAGGTATAGGTTAATGTTAGTCAGGGCCATTCTTTTGTAGAGAATTTTGAAAGTCAGATTGTGTTGCGCTAAAAAATAATGTGTGTCAGGATAAGCACGGTCTTGTATAATTGTTCAAAAGGGGACGTTTCAAAGTAATTCCCTCATGTCTTAACAGATGTCCTATCATCCTGTCGCTTCTCCTTATCAGTGTTTTCCACATGTTCCTTTCCTCTCCGATTCTGCACAGTACCTCTTCGTTCCTTACCGTACCAGTCCACCTAATTTTCAACATTCTAACAAGAACTAGCATGGGATATTTAAACAAGTACACTTTTTCATTCCGCCACGGACTCTAAACTGCCCCAGCCTTCCTGGCGCACTTTCTTGGAATACCTTTCATGAACTGCTTCAGGAGCTATTAAATCCGTTGCATGTCATGAAGATGTTACAAATGTTGCTTCAGAAGATATCTCACAGGAAATATTAATTATATCGTTAACATAGACGTTTAAACACTTTGCTTCAAACACACACACATAAACAATTTCAAACTGCTCGAAATAATACAGATCGACACTGCACAATATTGTTCATGCATAAACAATAGTGTTATGTTTTTAACGAGAAATATCATTAAATTATCCAAGCCGATTACTATTTGACTTCACCCCTTTTAAGTGGAGATGTATGAAATGATAGTTTGGATTTCAAATTTCAATGTCAATTTATACTAAAACGGTTACGGATTTCCTGACCACTACCGATCAGCTAAATGTATTTTATTTTTTTGAAGTGCTGTAGAATTCCTAATTTGGTTCTCTTCTCTACATTTGGAAGAAGGAGGAAGGTTCCACAATCAGAGGGGTAGCAACAACTACAACAAATGTCACTGCGATGTATTGAGAAGCACTAAATACGACAACTTAATCTGTGATCCAGTTCGTAGAAGTAAATTGTCATGTCTAGATACAAGACATCGCTATCAATCGGGAATGTGACGTTTCGATTGGCTTTTTAAAGCACTATAGAATTCCTAAACTGGTTCTCTGCACTACATTTTGAAGGAGGAAGAGTCTACCGTGAGATAGACTAGAGACAACAGCAAATATCACTGGAAGATGGAGTCCATTGAAATAAATTGAGAAGCACTAAACACGACACACTTAAGCCACGGTGCAGTTCGTAGCAGTAGTTGCGATGGCTGGATGTCAGAGATCACTGAAACGCTTGCACAATCCGTGCGCTTATGTCCCAACGTCTACACCCAGTGTGCCATTCCGCTCATATGCCGCCAGCGCTAGTGCACAGAAGTCGGTGAAAACTACTGCTGCAAACACAGCCGCAGTCGTGGAAATGTGTGTATGCCAGTTTGCACCACCCCCGGTCATAGAGGGTATCAAGGGACGATTGAAGTGGTAGGAATTTGGATCTTATCGATACATACCGCGCAACTATCTGAAATTTTGAATCTTCTCTCACACAAAACACGCATATGCTTCTATGTCCGCTAACTCAGTACACTGGTCACTTAGCTAGACCCTACTGCCGTGACCAATAACAGACAGGTCGGCAGCTAACTGCTTGTCACAAGCTGAGTTAATACTTTATGTCCAGTCATCGACTCCTGACCACCCATGCTGCCAGCTACAGTGCACTGAAAAACAAACAGCTGCGGATTGGATGTATTCAGGAATTCTAACCAATTCTAGCTCGACTAGGTATAAATTATATGTCCCTTTGGAAGTCAGATCTGAAGCTGGAGAGATCTGGAGAGATTGAATAGGAGTCTCTGACCGTTCTTTCCACCAATCTGTCGTCTTTTAAAGTTGTGCCCCAGTGCAGAAGACAGTTCGTCGGTTGTGAGATCTTCTTCGTCGGAGGCTGCTACGCTGTCTTGATTGTGTTTTTTTGTGGGATGCCACTTGCCCAGGTTAGTCTCTGTATGTACAGAGGGAAAGATCTGTAGTACTGACAATGATGGTAGGTGACACTTCCCATTAGTGTATACTGTTTGGTTATTATTCAAATATTCACACATTTACACTCTTTTACAACATTCGACATAGCTTTTTTAATTGTATGGAGACTTTTCCATCCAACTTTCAAAATATGATACACATGTCTGGCTCTCTGGTATGCACTACACAGAGTGAGTATTACATATTCATAACTAAGTTATGGCCGATGTAGAGTGTTACATGTTCGGCTCTGAACAACACCCGAAAAAGGGTGACTATTACATATTCACATCTAAGTTACGCTGAGATACGTGTCCGACCCTCCAGAACGCCCAGAACAGAGTGACTAGCGCAGCCGAAGTACTTCGTCTTTCAGGCGCACCAAAGCAACCCGAAGGTCTCCGAAGCACTTCGGTTGCAATATCGTTACTCTTATGTTTCTCAAAACTACTGAAATTTAATAAACAAAAATGATCGTCTAGTATGGTAACTATGAGAGATTGTCATACTAAAAACTGCGTTAAATACAATGAAAAGGATATAAATAATTAATAAGAGATGTTGGGCGTTTCCGACCCACCAGCACCCAAACATGCTGACTAGTCAGAAGTAAGTTCAACAATACAATTGGCGGAATCTCCGACAGGACTGGTAAATTTTGCAGCATCTGTCACTTGTTTCTCACCACACATTTGTACCATATGCTAATTTACGTTTATCAAGCTGCATCAAGGCGAGCTTCTAACAAAATAAAATACTGGCGGCCACAGCCAGGAACATCGCAATATACCCCCAACCCCACCGTTTACAAAATCTACTGTACCCAATCCGAAAAGCGATGTTTTTGACCATAAACCTCGAAGTTCTGACACAAAGTGTAGATTGCCCTTTTTTGTAAGAGTTATTTCGTAAGGCAAGAAGCCGGTGCATACACGCGTTTTCACATGGCTGAAGTATTGTTACTTGTAGTGAAACTCCTGTAACAGTATTGCATGGGTTACTTTTTTTCTAAGTATGAGGTAGAAAAAAATCTTTCTTTATCTGTTAACGTTGTGCATCATAGTACCAGAATATAAAGCACCTCTACCTCTGTCAGATGATGCCCCTCACTTTCGACCCCTCTCTTAATGCTACCAAATGCCTAGCTGCATATGAAGTCTCTTACGGTAACAATACAGAGAAGTTGTAAATATAGGTTTTATACTACATAGTACTTTATAAATTCGGTAATATATCTGATGTTATTGAAATGGTTGTCTCTTCCTGTGCAGATGAGAGATTGAAATTTCGTTAAAAGATATAGAACCAATTCAAGAATCATACCTGTGGTAGCCTAACTATTGCTTCCACACACTAGGCGGTATGTTATTGATATCAAAATAGTAAGCTAATTAATTAAATTGATCATGAGAGTCACTTTGCAAGGTTAGTTGCTTTTCTTTTTCAGTAGTAGGACTGCACACACCAGGTAGCTCAAATGTGAGTCTCTGGAGGGAAGATGATGATGTTATTTTCAATGAACACTATTGAGAACCGACATCTGAAGCTGACTGCAGAAGGATTCTACCGCCAGCAACATACATTCTGCATAAGGACCGTGCTATTAAAAACATGACCACAACCACTACTTTACCATCACCCTGCATAAAAAGCGGTCTTAGTTGTACTCGTACATACAAACAAAAGAGTAACCGATAATGCTACGCTTTCTGATAGAAATGCTGTTTGCGATTTGGAATCAAGTCTCTCCATTCAACTACATACTTGCATTGGATCCTATGGAGATGCCTTTCAATGGTTTCAGCCACTAATGAATCATTTTCGTGACACTCTTGTTTCTCGAAACGAGTCACCTATGTCGACCTCACCTGCTAAGGACCCCATACAGTAAAACTGCAGTGTGGTTTTCAGGTAGTCCCTCTGCATCTTGTAACTGTGCCTCAGTCTCTCTCCCACCCCCTGTGCAATTTTGTCCATGTCAACGTTGGTGTTTTAAGTTGGAACCAGATGGAAGTCAGAGAGTGCTGTATCTAAGACTTGTAACCTGTGGAGAATTAGGGTGAGCTGAGTTTGCTCTACAAGACAGTGTTTGCACCACTCAGTGGAAATGAGAACACGTTGTAGTAGCTCAGTCAAACATTTATGAAGTGTAAGGCCAACGCCAAACAAAGTTTTTTCTGGCAACACGAGGTATTAGAAGACAGTACAAGCAGTTACAGTGGTGTTCTTATAGGTAAGATGAGGAAGGCTCCACATCATATGGGAACTGGAAGAAGGTTGAGGTTTCTGCTACTGCATTGCAGTGTGTCTCCACACTACATACAGGTACTACAGTCCAAAGGAGATCTGTGACCCTCAGGATCGATTCATGTCTGTCACTCTAATATTCTCTCTGCCCTCCTTATTTTGTGCCATCCAACAGCGAAAAACTATGAACTGTAAAAGCTCTACTAACGTCATCCAGTAGAGAACTCGACATTACCATGTCCCTGTTGTACGATATATTGAAGATAAATACTGTCTGCATGGTAGCATCGAGAAATTTCGCGATCCTATTAAATAAACATGTCGACTGGAGCAGGTGGCCACCGATCTAAGTCGCTTGCATAAGCCATTGTAAAGTTTCATCGCCCATCCTTTAGGAGGACCATATCCCACAGACTATCACTCGCACAAGAGGGTCCCTGTGTTGCTGTCTGATTCATTGTTCTTTTTCTGCTGTAACATATCCAAGCAGTGTATGATTGCAGCTGAGCATGCTGCCATACATTTGGTTTTGACACCACGACTTAGTGGTCTGTGTCATGTGCTAAACTGGCATTAACTCATTTGAATACACTGGCTATGACTGAAAGCTGCTGCTGCTGAAGCTCCCCCCACAACACACATGATCATTCAGAAAAACGACAGAGGCTATGCACAGACACAGACAGACAGGAAACAGAGCAAACGCATTGCAACTGTAGAATACGTGCTTCGAGGTGACTGGATGCATTCAAGTACAGTGTCATACTATGCTGTCTGACCAGAAAAACAGTGTATTTGCGTAGGTGTTGACAACTGTACGTTACAAGCGGTTTTCGAATATGTGGCATGAAGTGGTGGCATGATCGCATGGGCAGAAGTGACATAAAATCCATAAAATTAAGAAAAAAAGACGGAAAATACGTATAAATTGAGGGAAAATATGCCAAAATACAGGGGAAATTGACGGAGAATGATTGAGTACTTGCATGTCTTCTGCTTGACGCAGGATAATTCTTGTACATTAGAATAGGTATGTAACAGAAAGAGAAATACGAGAAAAATTTGGGATGGAAGCAAATGGAACAAGAGAAACAGTCATTTTTCGCCGACAGTGATAAGACGATTGGAATAGAATGTTCAATGTAATGTAGAGTAATAATTTATATATGTTGGATCACAAGCACAGATGTGACCCCAAAATTATGGGCAACCGCCTTATAAATTTTTATAAAGTGTCCTTAGCTAAAGAGCATTGTACTACCAGCTGGGGTGACTGCAATAGACAATCACATAATGATCACGTGCAGGGCTATTTAGATGTTTTATGCCTTAACAATTAATATTTACTGTACAATGTGCTTCCCTGTATTGTCCACCAATCACAACCATATGGTGTCAGCTAACAAATACCTTACAAATACTTGCTGTATAGATTTTTAACAACATTCTACGACATATAGTGATGTATACAAGCTGCTTCTGCCTTTGATGCTTTCCTAGAAAAGCGAGTCACCTTCCTCTAAACTGACATTAATCTGCATTAAAGGATGATAGAAAGTAGATGAAGTGCTCTGTTAAGAGGGGTTGTAACGAAGTATGATTTAATGGTGGACTGATGATGCATTCTAGAGAGAGGGAGATGTTGCTGTATGTCATTTATCACGCTTTTAAACATTTTTTTTCCATTGTCCTCTCGGTGTGGATCGGTTGTGTGGTATAACTTGCGATTGACTCGTAAACAACTGCGCGTTCTATGTGTGACTTAGAGCACTATTTACCTGCGATGGTTAACAACAAGCCTCTCCACACCACCGTCATCAAAGGACTTCCAACTCTCCGTACCACAGTCATCAAAGGACTTCCAACTCATGTGTGATGAAACATCCATCGAGGGACCGAGCGAGGTGGCGCAGTGGTTAGACACTGGACTCGCATTCGGGAGGACGACGGTTCAATCCCGCGCCCGGCCATCCTGATTTAGGTTTTCCGTGATTTCCCTAAATCGTTCCAGCCAAATGCCAGGATGGTTCCTTTGAAAGGGCACGGCCGACTTCCTTCGACATCCTTCCCTAATCCGATGAGACTGATGACCTCGCTGTCTGGTCTCGTTTCCCAACAACCCAACCAACCCATCCATCGAGGGAAAACCTGTTTCGAAGACGAAGATGTATGCAAACTACTCCATTTCTCTGTCACATCTTGGACATAAACCGAAGCTTCAGTTTCATATAGGTGCGAAGCAACTGTTACTGTATTTTTCATGTTTGTCCTATCTAAAATGCAAGCATGTGGATTATCGGGGAGAGGGCAAGCCTTAGGATTTCTTAGTAGGTTGGATTATAAGATACGGAAATATGCTCATACAAAATCACACTACGTGGGTATGCCAGCAATATGAACATATACGTATTGGAAACTGTGGAAAAAATAGATAAAATGGAATAAAATCACTAAAATTCGAGGAAAACCTGGTTCAATCACGAATAATTAGTGTTAAATACGTAAAAATACGGTGAAATATGTAAATCGTGAAAATTTAGTAAAATAACAGAAATTGACTGAAAACACATAAATTAATACTGAGAAAAATCATTAAAATTGTGTATTCTGGAGGAAGAGAATAGATTGACTCTACATATACACACCTTAATAATAAAAAGAGGAGACATACTAGAGATGAGGTATCAAGGTGAAATGGCAACATTTTCCGGCACATGAGCAGTACAACCTAACATCAGACTATGACTTTTGTTTGCAAGAGGAAACTGGCAATGGTGTCAGTAGCCAAACTGAACAAGTACCGAAACATGTAGGGAGAATGTATGTCATGAGCTGGAAACATATTTCTTGCACTGGAATATCAACAGCATTGCATTCCACATAACTGATAGGTCAGAAAAAACCTGGCTTTCACATTATAGCATGTTCAACTGCAGGACCGTGTAGTTTTAGGAGTGCATGTGTTTATATTCTATAATCATTTATCTCTTACCAGTATCTTGTCGGTACTGACCACTGACACTAGAACAATACTTAAGAATTGATAGCGTAGTTGCTTTACGTAAAATGCTTCAAGATCCGTCCATCTGAAGCCCCATCATGCTTAAAACCACATGTTTCTTCTTAACTATGCCATTATGTGGTAAAACTTCCCTCCTCCTTCTTAACGCAGCGGACAGAAGCAAATTATAAATTCTATAGCATTTTAAAAAGGGAAATACGCTTAGCAGATCTGTAGTGGTCGGAAATTCCGTAAGTTCATGTCTAAATTTCGAATTCCAACAATCATTTCATACATCACCACTGAATATTCGTGACGCCAAACAAGGATCAGTTTGGATTATTTAATGATATTCCTCGTCAAAAACATAAAACTATTGTGCAGTGTGGATATTATATTTGTTTCCATTAGTTTTAAACTGTGTGTGTGTGTGTGTGTGTGTGTGTGTGTGTGTGTGTGTGTGTGTGTTTCAAGCGAAGTGTTTGAACGTTTATATTAACGACTTAACATTTTCTGTGGCACATCTTTTGAAGCATCATTTTTGACATCTTCAAGATACATACCAGATTTAATAGCTCCTGAAGCAGTTCATGAAGTGTTACCCAAGAAAGTGCGCCAGGAAGTCTGGGGCAGTATAGAGTCCATGGTGGAATGAAAATAAATATCCCATGCTAGTCTCTTTGTCATCTGCACAGCAAAGTACAGCTCTCTCTCTCTCTCTTTACGTATACAACATTTAGTTCCAATCTCTTTTAAAGTGTATTTCGAGTGAGCGTGATACTTGTTTTGTCACGTTATTAATTTTTGTGTGAGTGTGAAATAGCTACTGCATCCGCCTTATATCCCCTACATCATAATCTTGTGACTGGGAATTAATTATTTAACTTCAGCAGTATTTATGGATAGACTCACAGTCAGGTACATCCTTCGGAAGGAAGGCGTCTCTTGTGTGCTCTGGTATCCGACTGTTGGTTCTTGCATACAGGCCTCTTCACATGGCAGTGGACATCGATAGGCTGTGTGCTTTTGTTGCATTGATTAGCACGATACTTCACTTTGCTATGCAGCATACACTAACCAACAGTGGTGCAGCTAGCTTTGGCATTTCCACGTCCGACAAGCGCGCACCTACTCCAGGTAGACTGCGCAGGTGCGACATGCGAGAAAGTTTTGCATGTATGGATGATCAGTTTGTGACAGTGTAATAATATGTTTCCTAATGCAATCAGAATGAGGAAAGCACCGCAATTGTTTAAATATTCCACATACTGCTATCGGTTCCTGACAAATTCTTCAAATAAACTATATTCCATACACCACCTTGTATCCTGTAAATTCTTTAAATAAACAATGTTCCATACACTACAGTCAATTTCCCAACAAATTCATTAATTTAATGAATAAACTCTATTCAAAACACTGCCTTGTATCCTATAAATTGCTTAAATAAACAACATTCCACACATCCACAATATCCCATACACTGCAGTTGATTTCCCATGAAGTGGCCAGTCAACTGAGTCTTTTTCCCGCCAATTCTCAGATGGGAAAGAGGATGGGGAAGGCTGGAGGTTTTCCCTGAGGGGGAGGCGTTAATTGGTTGATCGAGTTTATTAACTACTCAGTCAAACGTATATCAAAACTGTGCTCCTATTGGTGAGGGTTGTTCTCAGAGAGGTGAGGGAGGGGAAGGAGAAGGGGAAAGAGGAATGGGAGGGGTGACAACACTGAAAACTCCGTAACCGAACAATAGGTTAAGGACGTGTCAATCGAAAGAGAACAATAAGTTTTCCCCTGAAATTATACTTGCCCGTGATGCAGGAAGCCCGCGTATGTGCTCTTGCTGCCCCTGGCACTCTACTAGCACCATCTCACTACTCCGGGGGACTGCAGGATGCTGTGGATAATGACTCCAGAGCTAACTCGAATGGTCGAGGGGGACCGACTGCATCGCTACCCCATTCTCCATTCTTTACCTCCCTCAATGTTTTTCTTTAGGGTTTCATTAAAGACCGGGTGTATGCTCCACCATTGCGAGTGGGTCTCCAAAAGCGAAGAAGTCGAACTAGTACCTCAGCTGCATAAGTGACGTCATAAATGCTGAATAAAGTGTGGCAAGAAGTTGACTACAGATGGGATGTTTGCTCGGTAATGAACGCCATACGAAGCCAAAGTGAAAGATAATGAGTTTGTGAAGTGATAGTGAATGAATGGGATAGAACTAGCAATATTTTGCGGCAACGTGACACCTGTGCTAACTGTATAACACTCCTTAATTAAATTCTGTTCGTTAGTAAAGTTGTAAACCCTTTTTAGAACCATCCTGTATATCTTACGTCTGATAACCAAATATTGTGTCCGCCCCCGGTAGCTGAGTAGTCAGCGAGACAGAATGTCAATCCTAAAGGCTCGGGTTCGATTCCCGACTGGGTGGGAGGTCTTCTCCGCTCACGGACTGGGTGTTGTGTTGTCCTAATCATCTTCATTTCATCCCCATCGACGAGCAAGCCACCGAAGTGGAGTCAAATCGAAATACTTGCACCCCGTGAACAGTCTGCGCGACGGGAGGCCCTAGTCACACGACATTTACATTTTACCAAATATTGTAGTTATGTGATAGAGGAGCTGCTCCACGTGGCTTAACATTTGGAGTAGAAATGGCAGCGCAATGTAAAATACGGTTGAATCATGAACGGAGATATATTAAAATCTTTCCGCTGCGAAACACGGCTTTCCGTAAAATAGACATGTTTATCACAGAAAAGTATTCTTTTTTTGTTTTGTGTTTCGAAATACGCAACAAGCGGAGTAAATAAGATTACTGATGTATTTTAACTAAATTTAAGACTAAGACTGCTATCCTGTAATTGAGGTTGAAGTTGATCACTGACATGTTGTAAGTTATATCTAAAGATACGAAGAAGACATCAAGGTGGCTCACAATAGCCTCGTTTTGTTAAACGAGTTTCTCTTGATTGACCACACAGTCGGAGAACGTCCGCCTCAATGCCACGTCGCTGCTTTAGAATGACGACGCAACTCCATTGAAGCAGAGAAGAGAGAAATGAATTACTTGGCCTGCTGAATACAGGAGGCGATGTTATCTACAGATGGCGTGTTCTTCTGGACTGAACGAAACCTTAGCCTCATTAGACCAGCTCTCGAAGTGAAAGGTCAAACGTCTTAAATAATGATGGATAACGAGTGATTATCCACTGCGTAAGGCTCTCCCTCTCTCCTCGTTCTTTAAGAATTTGGAATAATAGTTCGGACTTCTTTCAAATAAGTCTGAGATAGGTGCCATTAAGGCGTCAACACAAACTGCTAAGTGCCTTGTTCATGTAGTTATATAACAAAAACGGTGTTTCGCTTTGTGAAACTTATGATACAAAAAATGACATCAAAGTATGTGGTCGTAACGGTAGTAATGATAAAAATCTGCGACTGATGAAAACGATGCAAAACTCAATGAATATAAATTGTGTTTGCACAAAGCGCAATCCTTTGTGCATAAAATACATGTTGACATGGAATTGAGGAAAATGGTAATGGCTGTGTATTTCTGTGTGACAATACATATGTAACTGAAACGCTGGGCAAGATAAAATCTGACGAGTAATTTGTAGCATTATGTGGTGCATCAGAAGGGTATTGAGGTTACGTAGAAGGCTGTTAAAGTTACGTGAACAGATAAAGTGCGAAATAAAGATGTACTAGAAGAAATAGACAAGAGGTTTGTAAAGGAATGTGAAATGGAGAGACAAATCAGGAGTACTTGGCTACGAAGAAATTGTTTTGAAAGAGATTGTAACTATTTTAACGTTATTGTGTAAGCAACGTGCAAGTGAAATCAGGAGTGAGAAGCTGTTAAAAATTTATTCGATCATATTGTTGGTAACATCAAATTCTACAATTATATTTCATATTGACCAGGTCACACAGTAGATCACAAACGTATGGGAGCGAAGCTACAGGCACTACTGAACTTTGGAATTTCTTTAATTATTTCACAATCGATTGGTCTTCTATATAGGAGAAGGGAATATGTGCATTGATTCTGATTATGCAATTAGCAATGTAGGAAGAGAAGATTGGCCTAATTCCATACCAGTTGTTTACAATACGTGAAATGGTAAATGTTCGCCATCAATAGAAGAAATAGCATTTTTAAAGCTATGAAGTATTAATAGTTAAAAAATCAAAATATACCGATAATAAAAGATGAACGCCATACAAGAAGAGCGACAAATTGTAATGTCTAGCTCTCGGATAGTTGCTTCCATACTGCCTAGCCATTCGTGCCCAGCTCATCTGCAGTGACAAGCGGTCCCTCTCGAAATATACCGAGGGCCTCACTGGGGCTTTTACAGACCATAAGTATCTTCCCAATCTTGTACAAAAACAAATCTCCCGTGCCTTAACTTTCCTGTCACCCACCACCTATTTAAGTCTCACCGTCCAGCCACAGAAGGGCTTCCTCTCGTAACTCAGTACCACACTGGATCGTAGCAAATGACTTACGTTCACCGCCGGGATTACGACTGCCTCTCGTCGTGTCCTGAAATGAGAAATGTCCTGCCCACCCATCTCACAGTTGTATTCCGCCATCCACCTAACCTACACAATATACTCGTCCATCCCTACACAACCCCTGCTCCCAACCCCTTATATCACGGCTCATATCCTTGAAATAGACCTAGATAAAAGACCTGTCCCGTACTTCCTCCCACCACCTACTCCTGTCTGGTCACAAACATCACCTATTCCATCAGAGGAAGGGCTACCTGTGAAACCAGTCATGCGATCTACAAGCTCCGCTGCAACCACTGCGCTGCATTCTATGTGGGCATGACAACCAATAAGCTGTCTGTCCTCTTTAATGGCTACGAATAAACTGTGGCAAAGAAAAAACTGGAGTACCCTGTTGCTAAGAAAGCTGCCCAACACCACAATCTTCATTTCAATGACTACATCACAGTTTGTGCCATGTGGATCGTTCCCACCAACACCAGCTTTTCTGAACTGCGCAAGTGGGAACCCTCCCTGCAATATATCCTACGTTCCCATAACGCCTTTGGCCTCAACCTTCGTTAGTCATTGTCGTCGCGCATCTATCCCCTTCCCTGTTACCATTCCAGCACTCCACAGCCTTTTGTTCCACTAACTCTTCTGTTCTGCTACCTCCCCTCTCCCCTGCACTTCATCTAACCTCTCGACTGCACCTGTCTGTCCTACCTTCTCTCCACCTCATCCCTGCGCACTCCCCAGCAGCACTTTAACGTCCCCCATCTGTACCCTACTAGTCCCCTCCCTCCCCCCCCCCCCCCTCAGCCGCCTACTTCCCCCCATACAGCTGCCTCTCCCATCATACACTGCTGCTGCTGCTGGGGTAGTCTGGCTTCAGCTGCCAAAGACTGTGGTCATGTGTGTTTTATTTGCGTTCGCATGAGTGTTCGTGTCTGTCTCTCTGTCGTCTGTTCTTGACCACGAACTTGTTGGCCGAAAGCTTATTTTGTGACAATCTTTTCGTTTTGCCTATTTGCGAGTCAGCATCTCCGCTATAATGTCAGAAGCAACTATCATTTTCATGCTGTTGTTTCATTCCATCCCGGATTTTTCATTATTTGATTTTTCTCTTGATATACACTCACTTTCTTAAACTTTTTTGGCGTGTGTTAGTACTTTCAGCATTATTTCATTACAGATCTAGTACGTTTATGACCCCGTTATATGAGACCTAGGTCACAAAAACGTTTGAGTCAGTTGTTCCATTATTCCGGTGGGTTAAGATGTCTTAACGTAACATATTTCCTTGCTTCTTGTCTTTTTGATCCTGTGATAGTTCCATCTCCTTCCGGCTCTTACTTCCCGCTTTCCCACTTTAAAAAGTTCACCAGTCTTACCTGTTATATTTAAATTGAAGGTGGATGGAAGAGAAAGGAAAGAAAAGAGAAAGGACTATTGACGTCAGCGTCATCGGGAATTGATTCGGAATTAGAGGCGACGAGTGTTACTGTGTACCAGAACGGGAATCGAGCCTGGGATCTCCAGCTTACTAGGCAGGTGCATTAGCCACAGAGCCACACGGATACAATCTTTATTGCAATTGCGCTGACCCTCTCGGAACACCTGTGGGTCGACCCAAACTTCCAACTCGCGCCACCTATTCACAGTTCCTGCCCATGTCCTCCAAGTTCGTTGCTGTGAGATTCCAGCAAGAGCTCATACGTCATGTGCATCTGCACTGACGAAGGTGGATTCGTTGCCCATCGAGGCGAGTCAATTATGCAAAGGCGTAGTGTCTGTTCTTTCGAAAGAACAGACGCCAGGCTTTTATGTAATCTCATGTCTGTTCCTTACCACGTTTCCACTACGGGGCGTGTGAGGCCTCAGCACTCACGGCTAGTATTTAAGATTAAACAGTTTTCTGTCTGTGTTTCCCTGTTGCGCAGCTCGTGGGAAGATTTGTATGGAATTTATGTAAGTAATATATGATTTCTCTCCGTCCCCCCTTATATATTACGTTTTACATGTTGCAAGAGTCTGGTGACCTTCAGCGTCCGGCCGTGATGTCCGTTTTTACGGATTTTTCTAGGTCCTTTGTATCCCTCTGGCACATAACCTTTGGTTCTATAACAGCAGTGGTGGAAGGATGACCTCAGATGGTGATTTTATTTGCAAGTAAGTCCTGTTTCCTCTTTTAATTTACTTTAGTTCGTTTTAGAAATTTTAGCTCCGTAGTTCCTTATCTGACATTTCAGACTTGCGGGTCGTCTTTCATTATCATGTAACACAATATTTTCATTATTATAGTTTCCGGCTGCCTCATAACCGCAATTAACTCTGTTGGCTGAATTTCGAAGTCAACTAAGTCAGTAACCATTTTCATCGAGTGTCAGTTGTAGTTTTACGAGGGCAAATAGAGTCTTCATATTGGCAAGTACGTGCCTCAGTGGTTAGTAGACTAATGCGGTGCAGTCGTCTGCCATTGCTGCACACGCACTTTTGTAACGAATGTGATCACAGAATGATGAAGGTCTCCAACTTTGAGCAGCACCAAACCAGCACACCAATACGGAAAGAGCTGAAGTACCAATTATTTGTAGTTTGAAAGGACTGGATAATATTATTGGCCACTCACTGGACAGCAGAACAACAGTTTAACTTGCACTTCGTAACAATAAAATATTAGTAATAGCTTTAAACAAATATTAAACAGAGAATAAGATAGAAGAACGGGGATTTTCTGTCCCATCGAGAAGGAGGCCTTTACGGATAGAGCACATACTCACATTGGGTCGAGCATGGGAGGAAAGTATATGTGTGCCCTTTACACAGGAATTGTTATTCATCAAGACGGGAAGGGAGCAGGAGAGAGAAATTTTTTCTAAGTTTCTACAGCTCAGAATTACTCAAGCATATGGAAGTATCAATACGAGCCAGCCGTTAGGCATAAATATTTCGACACGGTCAGTCGGTCACCAAGAATATGATATCAACTGTTCTGTGTGTGAGTATGAGCAATCTGAGTGGTATTAGACAAGTGCTGACGAACTTGCCTCCGTTACTCTTGTGACATTATGTGAGAAGCACAAGGAACGACGCAGAAACACCTTTTAGGGGTTTGACGAAGCAATTATGATTCTCAAACAAATTGATCGTGCCAATACAGCGAAACTGAAGACTGCTGACAGTTCGAAATGAGTGATTAGCATTCGATGATTACAAATGATATTATACAGTAAAGCCACTCCTCAAAGCCATAAACATTCCACCTCACTAGTCTAGAGTCAGTCGATCAGTGGGATCGATGGCGATTATGTCGCTTGCACTTGATTATCTTATTATTATATTTGCAACATCGTTTGTAAGGCTGTCCTAGTAACGGTCCTACTTTTGCTGCCTAATGTGGTGACCACCAATCCATAGCCATGGAAAACTACGAGTTAACATCCAGCATATGAAATACAGTACGATTTCCAGTAGATATGTGATTGGCAGAACCAATTTCATGGTTGGTGTGTGAAAAAGCGGTCTGCTTCGACATTAACGTTCGAATATTACACTTGCGTTTATTTTGGTTACGAGATGATTGGGACCTTTTGGAGGACAATATAAACTACATCGACAATGCGTACTTTTGTGTCATGAAAAGAACAAATCGTGTTTTTAACTACCGGTGCTTGCAGAAGCCATATTGATTCCTAGGGAAGACATGTTTGCTCTACGTCAAAGTCACCACAAGCGAGCACAAAGTATATTCTGTATCTCTATAACGCTCAGAAAGTGAGTTAGTTTTATCCTGTGCGGCTTCCGTGAAATTCTTCTTACAGGTTAGAACGATTTGCGCCACTCACGTGACATACTTTGTTTATCTAGACGCCTATGATACATTGTTGCTAGAAGCGGGCCTAGGTCTTGTGTGTGTTCTATATACAGATTTACTAGCACACGTAAGGTACAATCACCTTTCGACTGTGCAACATCGTGTTCTGGTTTTCAATCGCACGATCGCTTATTTCCGGATCTCGGTGATGGTCAGAGATACGGACTGGAGTACATTCTGCTTAAATGAAGGAATTTCTAGAAACAGATTTTGTCTTTCGAAGGACATCATCTTTCAGCTCTTGACTGTAATGAATTAACGTGATGCTGCACATAGGGCCTTCAAGCGTAACCCAACTCCCGAGGCGTACGAAGCTTATAGGAAACTCCGAAACAGAACCAAGCAAAGCGTGAGGAATACCAAAATCAGACATGCCCGCTCTGTCGTACGCGGCATATCAAAACCTGCTGCACTGTGGAAAAAGCTGCGCAGTTTCGGTATAGGGAAGCGAAGATCTGACGCTGTTTATCAAGCGTCTGCAGAAGAATTAAACGATTTCTCTCAACAGTTGTAAACTGCCACGCAGCGACAAATTACCAGCCTCAAGATATCAATCTCTCGAGAGACAAGTTTTTCCTAAAACATGTCACTACCGGCACTGTACACAAGGCCATTATGAGAACCTCTTCCGAGGCAGTAGGAAATGATGGAGTGAGCATTGGCATGATTAAGAACGTCGTAGACACTATTATTCCAGTTATCACAGACATCATCAACCTGTCTCTTGTCAGTAGTACATATCCTACTGAGTGGAACCAAATTTTAGTTCAACCTATACCCAAGACTGACAACCCTAAGTCGCCAGGTGACTACAGGCCGATCAGCATACTACCTGCAATATCTAAAGCCCTAGAATACATCGTCCATGAACAGCTGACGGATTACCTCAAAACTCATAACATCCATGACGAATATCAGTCAGACTTTCGAAAGCACCACAGTACAGCAACTGCATTAATCAAAGTAACTGATGACATTAAACATGCTATGGACAGAAGTGAAGCTAGCATCCTAACACTGCTTGACTTTAGCAAGGCTTTTGTCACAGTTGACTTTGATATATTACTAATTAAAATGAAACAGCTGAATTTCTCAAACAGCGCAATACGCTGGTTCGACAGCTACCTCAAAAACAGAAGTCAACAAGTCGTTTGTGGGTCGGGAAGGTCATCATGGAAAAACGTGTGCTCTGGAGTTCCCCAAGGCTCCGTCCTTGGTCCATTACTCTTCTCACTGTACATTAATGATATTTCTTCACTGATTCACTCCTGCAACTACCATCTACATGCCGACGACTTCCAACTGCACATAAGTGCAAGCCCCAAGAACATTGCTGACGCAGTAGCGAGTATGAACGCAGATCTTTGCTCTGTTTCTCGATGGGCACAGAACCTAGGTCTGAAACTAAACCCCAAGAAATCCCAGGTCATACTTATATCTCATCCAAAGTTAATCAGCCGGTACTTTCGCGAAACAGTCCCTCAAATACTCCTCAATGGTACCCAACTACCATACCTAAAAACAGTAAAAGACCTTGGAATTATTTTGGATGAACACCTAAACTGGGAAGAACAAACAGTCACAGCTTGCCGGAAATCGCTCTCCTCCCTACATGCAATTCAAAAATTTAGAAAAATATTTCCAACCCATGTTAAACAAAAATTAGTCCAAACACTAGTCTTGCCTAATCTTTACTACTGTGATGTAGTTCAACACGGCACAAATAGTGAAAATTCTAGATGCCTCGAGCTGGTGATGAATGCTTGCGTTAGATACGTATGCAATATTCGGTTGTATGATCATATCAGTCCTTCACACTCCCAGCTAGGGTGGATACGCCCACATAAGGCACGCGATCTCCACACGATGTGCTTACTTCATCGATTTCTTAGCCACTGGTGCCCCCAATACTTATCTTCTCACATTAAACACCTATCATCATTCCACAACCGCAATACCAGATCGGATACGTCTAGCATCTTGGCTGTACCTTTACATAACACAAAATCTTTCTCCTTGTCATTCTCCATCTCAGCCATACGACTATGGAACGCGCTCCCCTGTGATCTGCGTCTTATCCAGAACGACCCAACATTCAAGAGGGAACTCAAAACTTACGTATTAGGGACGGTATAGCCACCATTGTTGTGCCCCTCTCATCTCTTTCTTTCTCCTCTCCATCACAGCTTCGAATATTACCATTCTATTTCTCTTCCTCTAACCTATCTACCTCTTCTATATCTCTTTCATCCCATTCTATCATCTTATGTCTCTGCTCGATGAGAATAACTCACAAGCTGCAAGAACATAACGAGAAATTCCCAACTAACAATAAGACTGACATTCACAAAAGAAAAGTATGTTTACTTTCATAAACATAGTCATTACTACTGTTATTATTATTATTATTATTATTATTCTAGATTGTTGTAATTATTTTTTATTGTTATAATTATCATTGTACTACTGTTATAATCTCTATTTTTTTTTCATTAACATCACTACTGTATAAATGGAAATGTCGTGTGGCTAGGGCCTCCCGTCGGGTAGACCGTCGCCTGGTGCAGGTCTTTCGATTTGACGCCACTTCAGCGACCTGCGCGTCGATGGGGATGAAATGATGATGATTAGGACAACACAACACCCAGTCCCTGAGCGAAGAAAATCTCCGACCCAGCCGGGAATCGAACCCGGGCCCTTAGGATTGATAGTCTGTCACGCTGACCACTCAGCTACCGGGGCGGACAATACTGTATAATACGTTATATGTCCTTAATGTTCTGTAGAAACTGTAACTCGTTCAATCTGAGTATGCCTGGTTAGGTGCAAGAGAGGGCCTGAAGGCCCTAATCTTGCCAGGTAAAATAAATGCATAAATAAATAAATAATATTTCGGCACTTAGACTGTTGTCCAGTGTTAAAAACAGTGTTGCAGGATTTTGATATGAAGATCAATTTAAGCCATCCAGGCTTTCTTCATGATGGCCTCGAATATCTCTGTGATTATTAATGACCGGATATTTTAGACATTTTGCCGCTTGACAGTGGCCGCAGTGAAGAAATTGCAATCATGTACTAACAACTAAAACATTACAGTCAATGGTGTTTATTCAGTTTTATTATTTTTCACTGCGGCTCATTCATGATCAATGAATATCTGGGCAGATGATATTGTTCTTGTGACTAATTTCCCGTAGGTTAAAAATTTTTCTGGTTTGTTAGAGATGATCTAGTTTCTCATACAACTCCCTATTCTTTCGTTTGTCAGCAAATATTGTTTCATTTTTAATGCATGTTAAATATGATAATATTAGCAACTAGTACGCAGCTAAGTCGAACACCATAAACTAACAACAGTCGCTGTCGTAACCGAAATATATTCCTGTTCAGATCACCATCATACCGTCTGCACGACTGTGGATAGTGATGAACAGTCAGCATGAAAATTTTTGTTGCTAGAATATCTATGCGCCCCTTATGGGCGATATGGGCTCATTCTCACTAAAGGCTGAAAATAACTTGCGCATGATGAGTCACTGCCAAATACTGTATCTCGATGAAACTAAGACCATACGTAGAAAGAACTGCTGCAGGTTACTAGAGAAAGCAAAAGAAATTCGCAACGACACACATAGAAATGACACCTTCATCCAAATACAATAACTACACTGAATCCGCTTTGATTTATGATCGTTCCTTGAGCATTAAAGAATATGGATACGCTTCTTAATTGGGTGTGTGACAACCACTGACACCAGGCACGCTCTGCAACGTGAACTCACGCACGGCACAGGATTGGCACAGGATTGGTAAGGAGTTCTTGCGTTCCATTCGTCCATCAGTGGCCGCTGACAATTGCTGGGCTGTCTTTGCTGCATGTGAACGTGGTCGCTCAAATTGCTCCCGTTCATTGTCACAGTCTGTAATCAACTATTTGAAATGAGTGATCTAAGATAGTTCTCTAGAATATAAAGTTCTCAAGATTGTGAAAACGTTGGCTTGAATTATAGCAACTGCTGATTCTAGGACCATTATTTGTCCAATAATTAATACAGAAATTACATTTATAGCTACTGAACGTCCTGATCTTCCCAGGGCATTCCACACGTGCGCGATGCTGTTGTTCTGTATCTGTCTATATTTAAAACAGTTCCATAGTCGTTTTGTATTTCTCTGTACTCACTTAGCGAGAACCTGTTCACAACTGCGGGCTCAATAAGATATATGAGTGTGCTACTAGCAATGTCTGATGGGTTGCAACCCTCCCTCTTCGGCTTAATTCGTTTGGCAAACGACACAACTTATCAGAATAACCACTCATTATACTGCCTCCTAAAAATTTAATCAAAAGTATAGTAATTAATAAGTTTTTTTTTTCATTGATTAGCTGAAAATATAGTTCAATATTATTTGTATTCCATTGAAATACATACCACAAGGTGATAGGATACGGTCGCCAGTCCTATAATGGACAGTATCTATTTTACATACGAGGGTTATTCGGAAAGTAAGGAACGATCGGTCGCGAAATGGAAACCACAGTGAAAAACTGATGAAGTTTTTCCCAGGTGTGTTGGGCAGTGTCTCTGGTATGGCCGTCGATCGCGTTACGTCGTTCTTTTTAGTTCTGAGCACACAGGGAGCATTTAAAGATACTTAGAACAACAGTGTCTCCCACCAAGTACGAGGGCCTGGTGAGAAATTTCGCCTGAAGCTAAGCAACCAACATAATATAACTGTCGTGCGTTTTCTTCTGGAAGACAATTCTCAGCCGAATTGTGCAGGGGCAATGAAGATGCTCCTGCATCGTTTCCAATTGGAAATGTTTGATAATGCACAATTGAGCCCATAATTGTCTCCCTCTGAGTTTCATCTCTGCTCACATAAACCGCTAGTTATGAAGGCAACATTTTGGCACAGACAACGATCTGTAGGTCAGCGTAGAGAATTGGCGGAAAGTACTGGCGGCTACCTTTTATAACGGTGGTATTGGAAAGTTGGTACAACGTTACGACAAACGTCTAAGTCGGATCGGCGACTATGGAGATAAGTAGCTGGATGTTGTAACTAACTGTTGCACATAAAACAGTTTTGACTTCCACTGTGGTTTTCATTTCGCGACCTATCGTTCCTTACTTTTCGAATAACGCTCGTAATTAGAAATGACAGACTTATTATGTCCACCTAAGAATCTTACATACTTGTTCAGCTGATGGCAGTCGCTACGCACGCAGAAGCAAATTATAGTATACAGTTAATCGCAAAGCTACCAATATCAAAAATTTGTAGATTCTAAACGTAATTAAGTGTCGGTTAGACCGTCAGTGAGAGAGCACTTCGATTTCCTGCTGCTAATAAGGCGAGTACACCGTTCGCTTGTTACACATTTTTACGAGCTTCAAACAGGTACAACTTATTTTCAGTTATCTGGGTAGTTACTATTTATTTTTGTAATTTCTTGCGTGTTTGAGTGCCTACTAGACACAACCTTTTATTTTAATAACAGTGTAGTGTACAGTATCGCCGTTGCTACTGACCCTCGTATCGTACAGGCTTTTGTTTGTTTGGTTAGAACAGCTCAGTGTCGGTTAGACCGTCAGTGAGAGAGCACTTCGATTTCCTGCTGCTAATAAGGCGAGTACACCGTTCGCTTGTTACACATTTTTACGAGCTTCAAACAGGTACAACTTATTTTCAGTTATCTGGGTAGTTACTATTTATTTTTGTAATTTCTTGCGTGTTTGAGTGCCTACTAGACACAACCTTTTATTTTAATAACAGTGTAGTGTACAGTATCGCCGTTGCTACTGACCCTCGTATCGTACAGGCTTTTGTTTGTTTGGTTAGAACAGCTCAGTGTCGGTTAGACCGTCAGTGGGAGAGCACTTCGATTTCCTGCTGCTAATAAGGCGAGTACACCGTTCGCTTGTTACACATTTTTACGAGCTTCAAACAGGTACAACTTATTTTCAGTTATCTGGGTAGTTACTATTTATTTTTGTAATTTCTTGCGTGTTTGAGTGCCTACTAGACACAACCTTTTATTTTAATAACAGTGTAGTGTACAGTATCGCCGTTGCTACTGACCCTCGTATCGTACAGGCTTTTGTTTGTTTGGTTAGAACAACTCAGTGTCGGTTAGACCGTCAGTGAGAGAGCACTTCGATTTCCTGCTGCTAATAAGGCGAGTACACCGTTCGCTTGTTACACATTTTTACGAGCTTCAAACAGGTACAACTTATTTTCAGTTATCTGGGTAGTTACTATTTATTTTTGTAATTTCTTGCGTGTTTGAGTGCCTACTAGACACAACCTTTTATTTTAATAACAGTGTAGTGTACAGTATCGCCGTTGCTACTGACCCTCGTATCGTACAGGCTTTTGTTTGTTTGGTTAGAACAGCTCAGTGTCGGTTAGACCGTCAGTGAGAGAGCACTTCGATTTCCTGCTGCTAATAAGGCGAGTACACCGTTCGCTTGTAGGGTAAACATAGTCATGTGTAGGGACTGTGGTTGTTGTGAGCGGACGCAAGGAGAATTGGCCACTCTTCGGGGGCAGGTGGAGGCTTTGTCTGTTAGGCTCATAGAGCTCGAGGCGCAGGCGTCGGCTCGTAGTGGCGTTGGGGCAACTGTGGTGAGACCTATGCCTACTTCGGTGGCCTTGGAATCGCATGGAACCCCTGATGTCGCTGCGTCTTCCGGCAGTGAGCATCTTACCGGTCAGCCATCACTCCAGGGTGAATGGCGGACAGTGGTGGGCTCGCGCGTGCCTGGCCGAAAGGCGAAGGTGGGATCTGGCCGCGTGGCAGCTGCCTTACCCCTTTCCAACAGGTACGGGGTGCTTCCTAGTGGTGATGACATCGTTTCCGAGCCACCACAGGATGCCTCGCCTGTTGGGCCAGTGGCCGATTCTCCGGCAAGGTCCCGACAGTCACAGAGGGCGGGCCTATTAGTTATAGGGAGCTCCAACGTTAGGCGGGTTATGGAGCCCCTTAGGAAAATAGCGGGTAGGTCGGGGAAGAATGCCAGTGTGCACTCGGTGTGCTTGCCGGGGGGTCTCGTCCGTAATGTGGAGGAGGCCCTTCCGGCAGCTATTGAACGCACTGGGTGTGACCGGCTGCAGATAGTAGCACATGTCGGAGCGAATGACGCCTGCCGCTTGGGTTCTGAGGCCATCCTTGGTTCCTTCCGGCGGCTGGCTGATTTGGTGAAGACAACCAGCATCGCACGCGGAGTGCAAGCTGAGCTTAATATCTGCAGCATAGTGCCCAGAGTCGATCGCGGTCCTCTGGTTTGGAGCCGTGTGGAGGGTCTAAACCAGAGGCTCAGACGACTCTGCGACTATAATGGTTGCAAATTCATCGACCTCCGTTATTGGGTGGAGAACTGTAGGGCCCCCCTAGACAGGTCAGGCGTGCACTACACACCGGAAGCAGCTACTAGGGTAGCAGAGTACGTGTGGCGTGCACACGGGGGTTTTTTAGGTTAGAGGGACCCCCCCTTGGGCGAAACGATAAAATACCTGACGGCTTACCAGAGAGGACATTATCATCGTTGATAAAGAACGTCCGTCCTCAGAGACCAAAAACAGGAAAAGTCAACGTAATATTGGTAAACTGCAGGAGTATCCAGGGCAAGGTTCCTGAATTAGTATCTCTTATTGAAGGAAATAGTGCGCATATAGTATTAGGAACGGAAAGTTGGTTAAAACCGGAAGTGAACAGTAACGAAATCCTAGACACAAAATGGAATATATACCGCAAGGATAGGATAAACGCCAATGGTGGAGGAGTATTTATAGCAGTAAAGAATTCAATAATATCCAGTGAAGTTATTAGCGAATGCGAATGTGAAATAATCTGGGTTAAGTTAAGTATCAAAGGTGGGTCAGATATGATAGTCGGATGCTTCTATAGACCACCTGCATCAGCAACCGTAGTAGTTGAGCGCCTCAGAGAGAACCTGCAGAACGTCGTGAAGAAGTTTCGTGATCATACTATTGTAATAGGGGGAGACTTCAATCTACCAGGTATAGAATGGGATAGTCACACAATCAGAACTGGAGCCAGGGACAGAGACTCTTGTGACATTATCCTGACTGCCTTGTCCGAGAATTACTTCGAGCAGATAGTTAGAGAACCAACTCGTGAAGCTAACGTTTTAGACCTCATAGCAACAAATAGACCGGAACTTTTCGACTCCGTGAATGTAGAAGAGGGTATCAGTGATCATAAGTCAGTGGTTGCATCAATGACTACAAGTGTAATAAGAAATGCCAAGAAAGGAAGGAAAATATATTTGCTTAACAAGAGTGATAGGGCACAAATCGCAGAATATCTGAGTGACCACCATCAAACGTTCATTTCTGAGGAAGAGGATGTGGAACAAAAATGGAAAAAATTCAGAAACATCGTCCAGTACGCCTTAGATAAGTTCGTACTGACTAAGGTCCAAAGCGAGGGGAAAGATCCACCGTGGTATAACAATCATGTACGAAAGGTACTACGGAAACAAAGAAAGCTTCATCATAGGTTTAAGAGTAGTCGAATCATAGCTGATAAGGAAAAGCTGAACGAAGCGAAAAAGAGCGTAAAGAGAGCAATGAGAGAAGCATTCAACGAATTCGAACATAAAACATTGGCAAACAATCTAAACAAGAACCCTAAAAAGTTTTGGTCATATGTAAAATCGGTAAGCGGATCTAAATCCCCTATTCAGTCACTCGTTGACCACGATGGCACCGAAACAGAGGACGACCGAAGAAAGGCAGAAATACTGAATTCAGTGTTCCGAAACTGTTTCACTGCGGAAAATCGTAACACGGTCCCTGACTTCAGCCGTCGCACGGACGCCAAAATGGAAAATATTGAAATAAACGATATCGGAATTGAAAAACAACTGCTATCACTTAGTAGCGGAAAAGCATCCGGACCAGACGAGATACCCTTAAGATTCTACAGTGATTATGCTAAAGAACTTGCCCCCTTTCTATCAGCAATTTATCGTAGATCGCTGGAAGAACGTAAAGTACCTAGCGACTGGAAGAAAGCGCAGGTCGTTCCCATTTTCAAGAAGGGTCATAAATCAGATGCGAATAATTATAGGCCTATTTCGCTTACGTCAATCTGTTGTAGAATAATGGAACATGTTTTGTGTTCTCGTATTATGACGTTCTTAGATAATACAAATCTCCTTCACCATAACCAACATGGATTCCGCAAACAGAGATCATGTGAAACTCAGCTCGCCCTATTTGCCCAAGAAATTCACAGTGCCGTAGACACTGGCGAGCAGATTGATGCCGTATTCCTGGACTTCAGGAAGGCATTTGATACGGTTCCGCACTTACGTTTAGTGAAAAAAATACGAGCTTACGGAATATCGGACCAGGTTTGTGATTGGATTCAGGATTTCCTAGAAGAAAGAACACAACATGTCATTCTTAACGGTTCAAAATCTGCAGATGTAGAGGTAATTTCGGGAGTACCGCAGGGAAGCGTGATAGGACCTTTATTGTTTACAATATACATAAATGACTTAGTTGACAACATCGGTAGCTCCGTGAGGCTATTTGCAGATGACACGGTTGTCTACAAGAAAGTAGCAACATCAGAAGACTCGTACGTACTCCAGGAGGACCTGCAGAGGATTAATGCATGGTGCGACAGCTGGCAGCTTTCCCTAAACGTAGATAAATGTAATATAATGCGCATACATAGGGGCAGAAATCCATTCCAGTACGATTATGCCATAGGTGGTAAATCATTGGAAGCGGTAACGACCGTAAAATACTTAGGAGTTACTATCCGGAGCGATCTGAAGTGGAATGATCACATAAAACAAATAGTGGGAAAAGCAGGCGCCAGGTTGAGATTCATAGGAAGAATTCTAAGAAAATGTGACTCATCGACGAAAGAAGTAGCTTACAAAACGCTTGTTCGTCCGATTCTTGAGTATTGCTCATCAGTATGGGACCCTTACCAGGTTGGATTAATAGAAGAGATAGACATGATCCAGCGAAAAGCAGCGCGATTCGTCATGGGGACATTTAGTCAGCGCGAGAGCGTTACGGAGATGCTGAACAAGCTCCAGTGGCGGACACTTCAAGAAAGGCGTTACGCAATACGGAGAGGTTTATTATCGAAATTACGAGAGAGCACATTCCGGGAAGAGATGGGCAACATATTACTACCGCCCACATATATCTCGCGTAATGATCACAACGAAAAGATCCGAGAAATTAGAGCAAATACGGAGACTTACAAGCAGTCGTTCTTCCCACGCACAATTCGTGAATGGAACAGGGAAGGGGGGATCAGATAGTGGTACAATAAGTACCCTCCGCCACACACCGTAAGGTGGCTCACGGAGTATAGATGTAGATGTAGATGTAGATGTAACAGAATGACAAATTTGTGGGTAAACGCTGTGCACATTGCGTTCAGAATGACGTTGTCTGATTCTACTGTAACCCAGCTGCTACGAATTCTAACAGACAAATAATTTTATATCGTCAAATATCATTACGAGTATCCTTCGCAGCAATATTAGAGTTTTCAAATAGACAACAAAACACTATTGAAACATTGGAGTGCGACAAAAAGACATCGACACAGACAATCATAGTAATTAAAATAAATTAATTTAATGAAATAAAACGTTACTGTAGATTCTCAGATTATGCTCTTTTCAGAAATTCTTAAAAATATTAACTTCAAAAATTCGGTTAGTATTATTGTAATTAAAATTTGGAATAATAGGTCAATTACTTAGAAACTAAACATATCTGAACTTCAAAAATTAGAAAGAAATTACTTTTACTTTTGACACCACTAATAAATGTAATTAATGTTGGAAATCATCGTTCATAGTATGGCACCCAGAGTACAGGACAATAGGACATAGGTCCTGTTCATACAGTAATGACTTAGAAAATCAATCACCACGGCGTACGTTTGCATTTCATAAAAAAAATTCCACTGTTCATATTACGCAAACTGCCAGCAAGCCTTGCATAAAGCCAAAAGGTGTGTACTGGTCTGATTTTACGGTTTTTTTTTATTGCTGAAGGCGCGAAATAGTAGCTCGATAGGCTGAATGTTACATACTTCCACAATATCATAGCTCGCTCCACGAGGATAATGTTTCTGGTTCTGATAATGGCTCGGCAATTGCTAGTACCAGGCAGTACTCCCCTTCTCAGCTTCTCGGAGGCCACATAATTAGTAACTGATATTCTGTGGCCTCTGCATCCTGTAATGAAACTCGAAACTACCAAACCTTGCTGCTCTCGGCGCCACCGTGCAAGTGTGAACGGCTTTTGCATCCTCTCTCACAGTTTCGGCAATACATCTCTCCAAGGACTATCTATGGTTGTGTCCAAAGGTTTATAGTATTACGTCAGTCGGCTTTGCGCTGCCAGTCACACTGTTTTATTTACATGACGCAAAGTTACCTACATTTACAGTGTGTGTACTATATCCATAAAATACATAGTCGGGGAGTTTTACATAAAATATTTGAGCTACAAGAAATTCACAAAAATTTCGCAGTACTTACCCATTATTATACAAGGTCATTCATATCCAAACATAAAGATTACTGTTTCAGTAGCGAAAACTGTGTTGTAGCTTCGCAAGGTAGTTTGTGTACTGGCACATCAAACGACGTCTTTGTTTCTGATGAAACGTCATTAACTCTGACCTGAACAAATCGACCTCACAGCATTTGGCCGAAACGGTTTGGTGACTTCCGTTCGATTCTGCATTACATTGGACCCTTGCTTGTGACGAGATAATATGCTCAAATTTATGTACAGCGTTGTTCACTAATACCTCCAATACGTGAGAAGAAGATGGACACACACACACCAACGGCTAGAACATCTCTCAGAGTCATTTAATCACATTACAACTGCTCAATATAGGTGCTCTTTATGATGCGACAAACGTCAGTGCGTGTCTGCAATTCACAGAAGTTGCTGACATCAACTGCCCAGGAGGCGAAAGAGCAGCCCGCTTTGGAAAACTCTTACTTGGGTTGCCTATCTGCAGGCGCGGACAATTCGATATGACAATAGGTACCCAATGATTTCAGTGCATGTTCTGACACGTCTAGCCATACAAACACGATGTGTGGGCCGAAGCTCGGCTTGTCTCGGTTTTGCACTGTCCTTCTCGGAAGTACCCCGTACGATGCGTGTTTCATTTAACATTGAGCTGCGGCGTTTTTCGATGGGCAACACTTTCTTCGGTTCGGCATAATCCTGGTGTCAGCGCTGTTTATCCTTCTCTGCTTGTTCGTTGTATAAAGGAAGGTCACAGGTCCACGGACTGTTTGAGCAAAGAGAGGCAGTCTAGCAAATTATGGTCACATGCCTTAAAAATGAATAGGAATGAGAGAAGAGAAATGTAAGAATTCTCAGTATCTGATATGCAGTCACACAGTCGACGGGTACCGCAAATTTTCTATGGAACGGCATTAAGGCCCCATGCAGAAACAATTTAAACATTTGGTTGACGAGGGTAGAGGAAAAAATTATTACGGTCGACAGACGGCAGTGTCAGGTCAGAGGCGCACGGTCTTCTGTCTCGGCTTCATTTATCGGTTCAGCATCTGGAAATATGTTTCGCATTCAAGGAAATGCCGAAAAATTCCTGTGGACGTTTTTTTAGGTGTGTCGTACTTGTGTTGCAGATGCCATAAATTCGAAACGCTATTCGATCATTGTCACGGTGCTCTACAGCCTGTCAACAGGCAGTCCAGAGAAGTTACAACCTATCGTCGAAGTTGGCCACTGAGAATAACGCCGATGTCGTCCATGAATAATATTTAGGTCTTTTAAAGAAATAGTGGCGCTGTGCATGTCAGAACTACAATTAGTTTTTAACATTGTCCATATATGCATTACTTTTTCAGCCGAATTAGTGTTTGGATCGATTCATGAAGGGAGATATTCATGGTTAAGATCGTTGCCGGCAGTGAGATATCGGTTTCGGTAGGTCGTACAATAGGAAGAGACGACCAACATCATCCCAAAATAAACAGAGTTAAGATTCAACTGAATTAACGAGATTGTTAATATATTTTGGCGTTCCGTGCGTTAGTAAATTATCAAGTGACATGAATTATCATAAAATACATGTAGAAACAGTCGAATCACACTAATTCAATGACATAAGCAAAAAATAATTCATGAGGTAATATTTTCGAATATGTGTATATTTTCAGCGTACTGCGCTGCAAGTAAGAGATTATAAAGACATATTTCGTGCATGAGAAGCATAAATTTCTGCTGTAGCTTGTTGTTTTTGCCACAGACACCTTTCTTGATACTTAAAAATTTTTATGAAATCTAATGATTCACCCGTTCTTAACCTTCGCTCCACTTCCTAATATACGAATATGTTTCTAAATATAATTACATTTTCTTTATATGTGAATGTGTTGAGGATTCCTGCCGTTTCTGCCTCATATTTACCAACAAGTGGGGAATTGGCTTCTTCTGTGTTGGGAAAGACTTTTACTACGTTTTGCGATTGATTATCGTACCTGTGTAGTTTTCCCTTAAGATACAGTTGTGGTGGCTCATTTGGTAAGTTAATTAATGTAGCTATTACACTCCGTATAGGTTTCCTACGTTCCAAGTTCAGTGATTTGACTGACTATAGCGAACGAAAGTCTACTTTCTTGGGTAGATGTTTGTTATTAACAAACTTTCCTGTAAGTTTCCGTTTCGTACCTCCCATGGTTCTTAGGAATTTCAAGAATGAGAAATGTGGCGTCAGTTTTTAGTTATTGTCGATTTTATTGCGCTATATACACTACCTATTGTAAAACCTGTGTTACAGATCAATGTAAAAGTTTGTATTCGCACCCATCCGATATCTCATTCAGAAATGTTCTTGACGACCGCTTGGTGCGGTGCCAATGCTGTGGGTAAGAAAAATGCGTCGGAATGTCGCGACTGTTATCTTAGACTGTGGTTTCAATTTGTTTAAATTGTTTAAATGTATGAACTAGGTTGTGGTGGTGCGATAAGATTTTTCGTTGTAATTCTTCTTTACTGTTCGTTAGTGAGTCCTAAGAGATTCTGCTGGCCCTCGTACACTCGCGACGTACTGACTGTACCTGATATTACAGATAAAAATAAATAAAGGTTCGATAATTAAACGCATATCAGCCTCCCGACTTATAATTGCAATAAATCCCCCTTCGTTGAAATGCAAAATGAGAGTTCGAAAGATTATATCAAGAATATATTCCAGTTGGTCGTAATTGTATTACTTGCCAACAAAAGAATTATTACTTAAATTAAGCATTTATATATATATATATATATATATATATATATATATATATAAAAAATCGCTGATTTGACTTATAGATTAATGTCTATGACGTGGCCATAAATTTTACCGCAGAAAGTAATTTTCGCTTGATGTAAATATTATTGATAAAAGTTTACATCAGTAGTTTCTGCAGCTATTATTGATTTAATGTCATTGTGAAAAAGGTGTTACTGTTAACATTCCCCCTTTTCCTCTGAGGATGTCCAGCGCAGAGCTGGACGGAACCTCAGGAACAGTAGAGTTTCTTGGACCACGACCTCACATCCCGAAAAGTTCACCAGCAGCTGTACTGAAAATTTGTTTTGTTTGTGATATACGTAGTTGAGGAACATAAGATATGAAATCAAGTCATATGTAGTGCGACTGTATAGCAGTTTCCCCCTCTTTCCCTCCTCAGACACAGATAGCGTGTCGCGGTGGTGAAGGAAGTATGGACCCAGGCGAGAGAGCTAAGGCACGCCAGCCAGAGCCCTTCTCGCATGCCCAGTTTCTGGCATTTACTCACCTCATGGAACTTTTTGTTACAGAGTGTATAATGAATTGAAAGTTAAAGAGCTACTCTATCCTATGATATTTTCATTTCTTGTATTTTATTTTTAGTCTTTAATTTTTCGTGCAGTCATATTCTGAAAACCAATGAGGTATTTATAAACAACCCCGTATTTTAAGAGGGATATAATTAAAGTCTGCGTTGCTTAGCATAGCGACATACTCTCAAGGAGGAGGACGTTATGTGGAGGACGACGTGCATGGGCGGAAGCGGCCACCGACAGCGCCTCGAGTCTGCACGGGGTTAGGAGGCTGTTATCGTGGCAGATACCCTCAGCAGCGGCAGCAGTGGCGGAGGCGGCGGCGGCGGCGGCGGCGGCAGCACGGGTTCCACCCGCGCCCTCCTGACAAACGGCTTTCTGTCAAACTTGGCTGCCGCCGCCAGCTGCGAAGTTAACCCGGCCACCAGCCGAGCTTATAATGAGCCCTCATCGATCGAGTCGCACTTGAGAGTTTCTCGTTACGAACCTGTAATCCAGATCGCACAACTCTCGCGGCAGATGGATGACGGAGGATCGTGAAGAGGCCCGCGCTCGCTCTGGAGCACCTGTCTGCTTCTCCGATATCTTCCGTATCTCGAGCAGGTGGAGGGGCGGCGCGCAGGTCCCAACTTCACAACTACTTGCTTCGTCGCTGTTATAGGACGACTGTCGTTCTCGCGGGACTCTCTGCAAACCTACTTGGTACCCGAAATACAAGAATTGGATAAAAATCAGTGGAAACACTGTTATAATTCATAACAGACTTCATTAATAGACTTTCACCATGTTGCGTGCCCTCGGAATAATAGTCCTCCATTTTGATCGCTTTCCCTCACACAGATGGAAGATGTCGTACACCGTCACACAGACACCGTTAGCGCATCCATTTCTGTCGACATCTCGTAAGAGCGGCGCCTTCTGCCTTTGTGAGGGAAGGAGAAGCAACTTCGGGGCGATTGTATTGATTGCATATACACTGCTGGCCATTAAAAGTGCTACACCACGAAGATGACGTGCTACAGACCCGAAATTTAACCGACAGAAAGTGGATGCTGTGATATGCAAATGATTAGCTTTTCACAGCATTCACACAAGGTTGGCGCCAGTGGTGACACCTACAACGTGCTGACATGAGGAAAGTTTCCAACCGATTTCTCATACACAAACAGCAGTTAACCGGCGTTGCCTGGTGAAACGTTGTTGTGATGCCTCGTGGCAGGAGAAATGCGCACCATCACCTCCGGGCTTTGATAAAGGTCGCCTATCGCGATTGCGGTTTATCGTATCGCGGCACTACTGCACGCGTTGGTCGAGATCCAATGACTGTTAGCAGAATATGGAATCGGTGGGTTCAGGAGGGTAATACGGAACGCCGTGCTGGATCCCAACGGCTTCGTGTCACTAGCGATCGAGATAAAAGGCATCTTATCCGCATGGCTGTAACGGATCGTGCAGCCACGTCTCGATCCCTGAGTCAACAGATGGGGACGTTTGCAAGACAACACCCATCTGCACTAACAGTTGGACGACGTTTGCAGCAGCATGGACTATCAGCTCGTAGACCATATCTGTGGTTACCCTTGACGCTGCATCACAGACAGAAGCGCCTGTGATGGTGTATCCAACGACGAACCTGGGTGTACGAACGGAAAAAAGTAATTTTTTCGCATGAGTCCAGGTTCTGTTTACAGCATCATGATCGTCGCATCCGTGTCTGGCGACATCGCGTTGAACGCACATTGGAAGTGTGTATTCGTCATCGCCGTACTGGCGTATCACCCGGCGTGATGGTATTGGGTGCCATGGTTACACGTCTCGGTCACCTCTTGTTCGCATTGACGGCACTTTGAACAGTGGACGTTACATTTCAGATGTGTTACGACCCGTGGCTCTACCCTTCATTCGATCCCTGCGAAACCCTACATTTCAGCAGGATAATCCATGACGGCATGTTACAGGTCCTGTACGGGCCTTTCTGGACACAGAAAATGTTCGACTGCTGCCCTGGCCAGCATATCCTCCAGATCTCTCACCAATGGAAAACGTCTGGTCAATGGTGGCTGAGTAACTGGCTCGTCACAGTACGCCAATCCCTACTCTTGATGAACTGTGGTATCATGTTGAAGCTGGGTACGGCCAGACGTGGTTGTTCTGAGTACTGATTTCTCAGGATCCATGCACCCAAACTGAGTCAAAATGTCAGTTCTAGTGTAATATATTTGTCCAATGAATACCCGCTTATCATTTGCATTTCATATTGGTATAGCAGTTTTAATGGCCAGTAGTGTAATACGGTGAACGTCTATAACTAAAGTCTGGTATGAATTACGTTGCCCTTTACTTTTTATCCAACCCCAGTATTACCCGACAAGAGTTACCAAGTATTTATTACTCATACTAGTTTTGGAGAGTTTCCTCCAATTGGTGGCAGTCTCACATATATTTTCCCTTAAAACAGTGGTACCAGCCAGGTGCGATACTGGCAGACTACACCCTTAGAGAAGTAGTACTCCATTGATGAACTTGAGACATTAGCAGGTATTTTCGCCGAGGAGAAATTCATGTGCTAGCTAGAAAAGTGGCCGCTCCTAGAACAGACTGAAAATCAGGCTCTGAGTTGGGTACTGGCGCGTCCGGTTCGCACGAGCCGCATTGCCCGGTGAGTAAAGAGTGTTACGGCCTTTCGGCTTGGGGTCAGACTTGTAAATGGGGTCAGACTTGTAAAGGGGATTCTCAGGAAACTGACTTCAGTCAGCGATGTAAGGATTGAAAGCTAAAGGGAGTGAATCACATTTTGGACGATTTTCCTGCGTTGTTTGAGAATATTCCCAAATATTGAGAAGAAGATTGTGAGGGCAAGTAAACGCCCTCTGGCGTTACGGTGTTTCAGTGCGGATGCACAACAATACCCGAAACCTACCGGCGACGCAGTTAGGCTGCAAGTAAGTGGATGAATAGATAGCGGATGATAATTAGTAGTGTGAGGAGATCTGGATCAGACGGGGGACCTTCTAGAGTGGTTTATGTGGTTATGGCGACAGTACGCCTAAAGCGGTAAATCCAGGTTCGACTCTCGATCTAGCACAACTTTTCATCTTTCGCCACTCATTACTTCACTGCAGCTAAATGTCGGCTATTTCTTTCGTTATGTCATCTTTCGCCGCTCATTACTTCACTGCAGCTAAATGTCGGCTATTTCTTTCGTTATGTCTTGAATATGGCTGTTGATCGAATTAATGGTGTCTATTCTTTCGGTCATACACGTGTGAAAGAACAGACACCATGCATATACAGGATGTCGCAGAAATACACCGCAAAATTTTACGGACACGTTCCGTACACCAAAACAATAAAGAGAGTTAAGTAATCATCGTCACTAAAATGCTTACCTTAAGGAGTATTAGCACTTGTTTATCTTCAATCTTATGAAATACTGTATGGGAGCCGGCCGGAGTGGCCGTGCGGTTCTAGGCGCTGCAGTCTGGAGCCGAACGACCGCTACGGTCGCAGGTTCGAATCCTGCCTCGGGCATGGATGTGTGTGATGTCCTTAGGTTAGTTAGGTTTAATTAGTTCTAAGTTCTAGGCGACTGATGACCTCAGAAGTTAAGTCGAACAGTGCTCAGAGCCATTTGAACCATTTGAACTGTATGAAAGGAGACTGTATGGACTAAAACAAGAAAAAGTATCTAGTAAACATTGGCTCTAAAATGCATACCTTACGAACTCTGAGCACTTGTTCAGTAAAAGAGATGTATTTTATTACTTATGTCTATTGGACAATCTTTTTCTTGGTTTGGTCCCTATTACCTCCTCCCAAAATATGGAGAGCGAAGTCCTTGGAGTAGAAGACATATGTTTTACAGTATCGATGTCGAATAAGTGCTCGTAGTGCTTAAGGTATGCATTTCCGGTCCCGTGTTTACTGGACAGTTTTTCCTTGTCTTGGTGTAAGGCACCTGTCCCGTAAGTTTGTCTGTGTTTCTTTGGAACATCCTGTGTAGTCCATATACAACCTACTCTGCAATATTATGGGTAATAATGGATCCGGGATAGTGGTACTTACGTAAGTTCTACCTATATTATTCCTCTAGCATCATTCTCCCGTGATGGAGAGAGGGATAGGGGGGGGGGGGATACTTGGGTGTTTCCAAAGCACCCACGCAAGGAGTTCATATGGAATGTCTGTCTATTAGCAACCCCACAAAGGATTCTAAACTTGGTACGTTGGCTTATAGGCCTGTAGAACTTCCGATGAATAAGTTATATATAGATTTTGTGGATTTGTGCCAAAAATCGCGGGCAGGAAACAGGTACACTCTGGTAAGAGTGGAGGACTTTACGAGGTACGCTTTGTTGTTTCCTGTTATATCGGCCACAATCTGCAGTATACTGGTTGAATAGGGTTTTCTGTGCCTTTTGTCCTTGTCGAGGGTTCCATTCTGATAATGCTATGAATGAACGTCCAGAGCTTCCTGAGAATTCGTTTTTGGTTTAGGAATCACACAATCTACTGCTATCCCGTAGTACTGGAAACCACCGTCCACGGAGAGTAAACCGAAACATAAAGGCGGATTTTACTGGTTATCATTACTCTGATCGCATTAAGTGGTGTGAAATTGTGAAATGGCTAATGTAAGCCTTTAACAGAACTGGGCGCGAGACACATTAGTGCACGCTGATAGCATTAACGTTTGTGCTCAGAACCAGCTCCCTGTCCACTAATTTGTTGTCTACAGAGTATTTGCCACCCAACAAGATATCTCCTACAGAGATACGGATGAAGTGGCGTAACGCCTGAAGAAAACACGCTGGCGGCCCACGAGCAAAGCACTCAGATCCGTTTCCACTGGGGTATCGGGTATAGTAATTTAGGTACTTCCTAATCCAACTCCCGTATAGCGTTTTTTGTCAGTCTAGCAGCGTGCGAGGACATTGCCGTGGAGTAGCATCACTTCAAGCATTCTTCCTGGCCGTTATTATTGAACTGCGTCTGGAAAATGTCTCAGATGTTGACAATAAAAGTCAGCAGTGAAGTTACACCGCGGGGAAGCAATTCGTAGGACTCCACACCGTCGCTGCTCCGCCAGATGCGTAACATTATCATTTGTGGAAGCGCGCAGTTCTTTGTACAGGGAGTTTCTACTTTGATTGGGCTCTGCCATTCCTTTCATACTGTTATGTTAACAAACAGACACCATCTCCCGTCACCAGTAACCTTACAGGATAGGAAAGGTCGGTGTTGTTCACGGGTCAATTGGCGACGAGCAAGCAGAGGTGCACATATGGCAACAAGCTGATTTTTGTGTTTTTGGCTTATGTCATGTGGTACAGATACACCAGATTTTTGAAACTTCACCTCTGCATGCAAACGTCGCACGATTGACACATTTTATCACATTCGCCAGGTCTCAAGTACACTGACATTGATAACTGCGGATTAGGGCGTGTAAACGATTTTCATCAAACCTCGGAGGTCTTCCTGAACGTGGAGAGACTCTGATGGTAAATTCTCCTTAAAAAAGCAACAAACCTTTTTCTTGCCGTTCTTTGTCCAATGGCGATATCCCCACACACTGCGAAAGTACATTCAAGTGCCAAAGAAATTGGTATAGGCATGCGTTTTGAAATACAGAGATATATAAATAGACAGAATACGACGCTGGGGCCGGCAACGCCTATATAAGACAACAAGTGTCTGGTACAGTTGTTTAATCGGTTACTGCTGCTACAGTTGCCGGTTATCAAGGCTTAAGTGAGTTTGAAAGTGGTGTCGAAGTCGGTGCATGAGCGACGGGACGCAGCATCTCCGAGGTAGTGATGAACTGGACATTTTCCCGTACAACCATTTCACGAGTGTATCGTGAATATCCTGAATCGGGTAAAACAAAATCTCCACATCGCTGCAGCTGGAAAAAAAAAATTCTGCGAGAACGGGACCAACGACGACTCAAGATATTCGTTCAACGTAACAGAAGTGTGACCCTTCCGCAAATTGCTGCAGATTTCAATGCTGGCCATCAACAAGTGTCAGCGTGCGAACCATGCAACGAAATATCATCCATATGGGGTATCGGAGCCGAAGGCCCGCTCGTGTACCCTTGATGATTGCACGACACAAAGCTTTACGTCTCGCGTGGGCCTGTCGACACCTACGCTGGACTGTTGATGACTGAGAGCACGTTGCCTGGCCGAACGAGTCTCGTTTAGAATTGTATCGAATGGATGGACGTGTACGGATATGGAGACAACCTCATGGACCCATGGACCTTGCATGTCAGCAGGGGACTGTTCAAGCTGGTGGAGGCTCTGTCATGAACATTATTGAGCATATCTGGGGTGCCTTGTAACGTGCTATTCAGAAGAGATCTCCTCCCTCTCGTACTCTTACGGTTTTATGGACACCCTTGCAGAATTCGTGGTGTTAATTCCCTCCAGCACTACTTCACGCATTAGTCGAGTTCATGCACGTCATTTTTCGGCACTTCTGCGTGTTCACGGGGCTCCCTACACGATATTAGGCAGGTGTAGCAGTTTATTTGGCTCTTTAGTGTATTTGCGGCTGCTTCCGCCGCTGTCACCGCTCCACTTAAGTAGAAGAATATATCATGTTCCGATTTCTCAACTTCGTACTCTATTTCCTAGCGTCCACAACCCCACTCATTATCTCCAAATATCAAAATAACAGTACGGAGAGTCAAATAGCAACAGTGAATTACATATAAGAAATGACAGCCGATTAAGAAATCCACAGTAACCGGAATACCAAGATGCAAGACTAAAGAGACTAGAACTTATGCACCAGTATTTATTGCAGATGTGGCGCAATGTTCTGTCTGCTAACAGAGGAGGAAGCAGGGATCAGCTTGTCGCACATGGTGCCACGAAAGGACTGGCCGCAGAAGAGAACTACTGCCGCTAGCGTCGACTTGGCCGAAATGGACGCAGGGACACACTGCTGTACAGTTAGCTGCTGGACGACCAGGAAAGAAGGAGGCTGCAGAGCCCGCCACAGGTAACCTCTAATAGGTGATATGCTGCAAACGATCAGTGGACATACGGGAACCGCGAAGTCAGCATTTCTGGAATTGCCGACGTCAGCTTCAGCTTTTTCTCCGGACTCTCTGACGCCAGCTTCTGGCCCTCAGCAATTATATGATTCCTGGAATTCCCCCTCTACGGCCTCCTCCGCCTATCACCGAACCGTGAAGCGGAGCCACAGGGCACAAATGGCGTGCAAGCTCAGTGCGTGTGACCATTCTATCCACATTAATTTTTATTGTTCTATTGTACGAGCGCTGTCATTTCTTTGCTGTCTCTACGTCTTTTCACGTCTCATGTGCTCTCTTGATGAGACAGGCGTTGAGCAATGATGACTTTAACAACGCTTTTGCTGTAAACATGTATCAGAGGAATGTGTTCACTGGGTTCTGCATCAGGAATTGAAAGAAATGATAACAGGCAGCATATGACTGCAGACAGGAGCAATATTGTTCAACAAGTAATGGAATAGCAACAGAATGGTAATATGGTGCATTAGTTGATTGGCTCCACCCGTACAATGTGTGGCATTTGCTGGAACTGCTTGTGTTTAAAATGTATACCCAGTCTCTTTCCACGCAAGAAGCGAACTGTGAACTACGCTGAAAATACCTATCAGTAAGCATTTCATTGATACGTGTGTGTGTGTGTGTGTGTGTGTGTGTGATTACTTCGCGTGATTGCAGTATATACACTGGCGTTACGCCAGCGTAATATATTACACCGGCATACACACCACAATTATACCACAGACACACCACACATACCTCACGATATCTGCTCATTGCTCACTACTTTGTCATTGAGCTTCATAGGTACTACTGCCAGACGCAGCACTTCCTCGCGCTTCTTCCTGCTAACCCACAATCCCTGCAGCCTTATTTCATTTTAAGTCTTCCAAAGCTGTTTTAAGTTTTGATTCTAGTACTGGTTCCTTTGTCTGTGCCCTATCGACTGCCGTTTCTCCTTCTATCACATTATCACACAGGCCGTCCCCATCTCTCCATAGCATTTAACAGAGGAGTTCCTGTTGCACTACTATTGTTAGCGACCTTGCTTTTAACCACGCAATTTTTTTTCCTACCACGTTCAAACTTCCGACATTCCACTCCTTAAACCGTAGAACGTTATCCTTTCGTTGGTTTTGTCTTCTTCTCTTGGCCATCGTCCCCTTGGCTGTTCCCTCAGAGGGATCCGAATGGGGGACCAGTCTGGAATCTTTAGCCATTGGAAAGATCATCTTGACTCTTTCTCAGTGACAAGCAATTTGCCCTGTGAATACGCATTATGTGTGTTTAATACAGTGCCTCTCATTGCCTTCTGCATTATCATGCCGCTGATCATTGCTAATGCAACCACCTTTTGGAGCAGTAACCCACCCCAAGGGCCAGGAGTGCCCTGAAACTCTGCCCGCTTCTCCGTTCTTTTTGACAAGGCTGTTGGCAGACTGAGATTGAATTCTTATGCCGGAAGTCTTTTGCCGTCATTGCTGATGATTTTTATTCAAAATTTTAAGCAGTAGCACTGTTTGAAGCCGGAACCGAGAACGTTGTGATTACTAAAAAAACCGCTAGCCGTAGACTACGGGTGTCTACAATACTGACATGATTAATACTTGTGATGTACAATCATGACGAGAAAAGATGATGGAAACCTATTTTTTTCTGTGGGGATGCTGAACCAGTCCAGTGTTTACATGTACGTATGTCCAAACAACAATCTGTCTAAAATACTAGCTAATTCTCCATACATGTCATAGATTCTTCGTGGTTTATGTGGATTCCGATGCGAAACTATCACAATAGCATACTAAATTACTGCAAACTAGTATTCTGCACTCTATATGCATATAAAAGGCTTTCTGATTCAAGAAGCAAAGTTAGTTTTCATATAAATAGCCCTAAACCTAGTGTTTATTTGATTTTCATATCGCTAAATTGGAGCAAGAACGCACTGCATCATGACACATGCTGGGCATGGGGTGGTTTTGGGGGAAGAGACAAAACTGCGAGGTAATCGGTCTCATCGGTTTAGGGAAGAACGGGGATGGAAGTCAGCCGTGCCCTTTCAACGGAACCATCCCGGCATTTGCCTGGAGCGATTTAGGGAAATCACGGAAACCTAAATCAGAATGGCCGGACTCTGGATTGAACCGCCGTCTTCCCGAATGCGAGTCCACCTCGCTCAGTCATGCTGGGCATGTTTGCTCTCTGAGACTGCTAGTGGTTCAAATGGCTGTGACATCTCTGTGTGCATGCGACAACAGCTGAGGGGTGTGACAGAGACAGCCATAGCACACAGCACCTCGCGAAATGCATTCATGCTGCATGCCATCCTGGTCCTGTAGAACTGCTCTCTATGTTAACTTACAGGGATGCTTTAAGATGTGATGCTGACTTGTATATAAATACAGGGCGCCCTTATCCAACGATTTTTTCCTTCCACATCTGGGTAGCTCAGCTGCCGGCGAGGTGATCACAATGTTGAGAAGGCATGTCCTGCATGAGGCTGTGAAAAACTGGCAGTGATCGTGATGGTAGACAATCCATAGGCTGTTTGGTGAGTGGTAAAAGCGTGTCTTTCTTTATGGCAGAGGCAATTACTCTAATCGTGTTATCATAACATCAGGCACCAGTATCTACCATTTTTTTAGCCCAAAGTGTAGTGGAGCACAGGTACATGATTGATAAACAACTCAGACACTTTTGAATAAATGCTAATTGTGACACTGTTGTTAGCTGTTTGCTTGAGTGCTATTTTGGGCGAATACCTACACAGAATAACGGAAAGCTAATTATTTACATTGTACACATTTTTTCCTGCATTTACACAGTAAACAGGTACACATACATCTCTATAAAGTGTTTAGATTTTTGGCTGGTACATTTATTTGCATTTTGGTGTACTCTTCCAATTTTTTACTAATTTCCAGATTTGGCATCACTCAACATTTTTTGATTTTGCCATGACGTCATTAATTTTTATACTGTCAAAGTATCTTACTGCAGAATATGTATGATGTATGTGCATTGTATGTATTGTGTAATCATGGTGTATATGCCAATGTTGTGTGTGTGTATGTGTGTGTGTGTGTGTGTGTGTGTGTGTGTGTGTGTGTGTGTGTGTGTGTACCAACAGTTCTAGGTTGACAGGGTTGAAAAAATAAAAAGGAACAATATATTTCTTTACACTATATTTAGATGTATATAAAATCAATTCACAACTTAAAATTACGGTAATAGCCACTGACTGCCATGCTATATTTTTCCCGATTGCTTGGCAGTCCAGATAAACTTGATATAGAAAGCCGCTGTTGTGGCTCATAGAATACATCTGTATCCTGTTCCAGCAGCAGATTAGGGCTCTTTGACCTGCGGATAGTTGCTGTAGTGGCTGTGCTGCAGCATAGTTGAATGACAGTACGTTAGATATGTTAGGCTGGCACCCTGTGGAGGGTGACGAGCTGCTGCTGTATATAAGTACATCACCTAGTCTATCCATATCCTTATCTGTAACAAGCACAGCTGATAAGAAATTTTTCGCTTCCCAGGAAGGAACACATGGGAGTGACACACTCGGTATCAGGCTCTATGTACCTCAAAGACAAAATTGGTTCAAATGGCTCTGAGCACTATGGGACTTAACATCTATGGTCATCAGTCCCCTAGAACTTAGAACTACTTAAACCTAACTAACCTAAGGACACCATACAACACCCAGTCATCACGAGGCAGACAACAAAGGCAAAGTAGTGAGCAATGATCGCCAGGTGTGTGTGGCGCGTATGTGGTGTAATTGTGTATGGTGGTATAAAATATTATACTACCATAATGTTGGTGTATACGCTACGATCACGCCAAGTTATCTCACACACACATACACAGTAATAATAATAATAATAATCATAATCATAATAACAATAATAATAATAATATTTTAGAGATGGATGAAATACCTACTGATAAGTATTTCCAGTGTAATTCAGAGCCACTTCATGCATGGTAAAAGACTAGATATACATTTTGAAAAGAGTACTCGATTCCAACAAATTCAACCCGTTGTGTTGCTGAATTCAGTCATGTAATGTATCTTCTTAACATCCTGGTTCATTGCCATTATTTTTTCAAGAGTATTGCTCCTGTCTTCAGTCATATGCTGCCAACATCAGGAGTTTCTATTTTTATGGAAAAAGCTGAGCACATTTTTCTGATATATGTTTGCAACAAATGGAGCTGTTAAAAACCTTCTGTAATCAACGTAGGTACCCCTTCATCTAAACACATGAAACCTGGAAGTATGTACAAACAGGGATAAAAGGCAACGGTTATGTAATTGAACTATAAGAGTTAAATTTGAACTGTGCTCCCTTGCCATTGGTGCTCCAGAGTCCATCTCTGTAACTCCACTGGCCACAGGTGAAAGTGGTGGGAGGAGGGTGAGGGGGAAATCCAGGAGTAATGTCGTTACCCGAGGGCAGATGCCGGTGCCAGCGATTTTGGGAAAAGAGCTGATGCTGACAGCAAGTTCAGAAATGTTGAGTTTGCTGTTTCCACACGTCCACAGGTCCTCTACTAAAGTGACATCACGGGAGGTCAGTGTGGGGCATGGCTGCTGTGTATTACAACAAGCTGGTGGAGTGGTTGGTGTCTTCACGGTGGGAGGAATGCGATTCCAATGGAAGTGAAGGAAGTGGCTTCTTCACGTCAAGAACAGCACAACTTGCTTGCTTTAGTAAATGACGGCTATATCCTGTTGGCTGGGCGATTCAACATGAAGTTCAGTGCTGGATGCAAGTGGTGCATCGACCACATTGGATAGCACATGGTATTAGCATAGACAGGTTGTGGTCGTTCTGTAATTGTACTGTGTGCGTGTGGGTGTGGTCTCTGAAAGCGAGAGAAACGCTGATTTTGCTACATTATACGCAGTGAACGTGATTTATCTGTATTACACAGGAAGTGCTATTGTTTGTCTTACGCTATGACCATGACTGATTTGTTGGTGCCTTTTGTACATAGAAAGACACCATGTTACGTGTCTGTGCGAATGATCAGTTTGTATGTTTTATTACACATGAGTTTATTGACATATATGCGTAGACAGTTTTGTGGAGGGTTGGTGGTAGCTTGCTCAAGTATGTAGCGGGTGACGGCAGTAGTAGTAGACCACTATTAAGTTATTAACTCTGAGATTCGTTGAAGCCTCTTAAGCTTTATGACGATCTATATCTGTTGTATATCCTGTCTGTGGCATAGGGCCATATATTGTAAACGTTGCTGTTGTTGCCCAATTCTGTGTTTCTGTGTGCTGGAGGAAAGGTTCTGTTTTTATTTCGTTTATTGCACTGAAAGTATTTCGTTTGTAATTTCTAGTTTGACCGCTGCTTTTCAAAACTATATGGGGCTGCAGAACAAATTCTGTCTCACTGTTATCGTATTGTTGTTCTGTTATTAAGAAGATACTTATGTTCAATAAATTAATGTTATACTGACCCTTCCTCCTCCACAACCCCCAGCCCGTATTACACTCCACCCAATTCTACGTTACAGAACGATATTGATGTTTTCTTTATTTACTATAATTTCACATGTAGCAATCTTAATGACCATTAGTGTATTTATAATATGGTTACTAACAGCTTTGCCGGCCGCGGTGGTCTAGCGGTTCAGGCGCTCAGTCCGGAACCGCGCGACTACTACGGTCGCAGGTTCGAATCCTGCCTCGGGCGTGGATGTGTGTGATGTCCTTAGGTTAGTTAGGTTTAAGTAGTTCTAAGTTCTAGGGGACTGATGATCACAGATATTAAGTCCCATAGTGCTCAGAGCCATTTGAACCATTTACTAACAGCTTTCTTACCAAATGTATACTAATAGGTATACCACACTATTCGTCATACACTGACACGTGATCAACGAAAACCATTCTTCTTCCTTACAGAAATTTACTACTATCAGTCCCCAGACCCATGACACAAATATTTAGATATCCATAAATATCCATCTGGTTTTACAGTCCTTTCTTTATGAAGAAAATTTCGGAGGCAAACCTTCTGATTTTCGTCTAGTACCCCAAGTCACTGATTTGCTCCTTGTATGCACTCAAATCAGCGAATCGTCTGATGATCACAGCCCATTGCACCTGACGAGAAAATTCGTCAGAACACAGCGTGAAACGTTATGAATATCTGGACGTCCGCAAACCACACAATGTGAGATTGTCATTAGCTTACCATACAATTGTGTCTTGTCCCGAAACTAATGAGTATGATGCTTGAGCAGCTTCCAGAGAAAATTTTTATCATTCATCAATAATTAACGACCGACCATTCAACAGGTGTAACAAGATAATAGCCTTATCTCAAAATTACCTAATATTCTCTATGATATTGAATTATTTAACAAAGCAGGACAAGGGGACTGCACAAATTACTGCTGTTTTTCAACAAAACAAATCTTGAAACAGTGATATTCAAAAGGCCTTTTCATCTTGGAGCACATCGTAGTTTCTATAGAGCATATCTCTATTTCTAGGGGCACTTGTTGATTTAAGATATTACGTAAACCTTGGTCGTTTTCACTGCAGAGTAGCCTTACAACTAACTAATTACAATGAAGCTTCGAGATAGTCTTTCTAAATACCACCTTGATCTCTACTGTAATAAGCCACATCAAACTTCTTTCTTGAACTGACTGGACCTCAGCTGCTACTTTTGTTAAACCATGCAAATGTTCTGGCACTTGCCCAATGTTAACTGATTCCTAATGAAATAAATTTTCACTAAGAATATGTGGTAGTCAAGAACAGGAGACGTCATTACAAACAGTGTCATGTCAGATGCTTATTTACCCAACATGTCGACGGATACTACATGGAAGATGCCTCGTTTGAGAATACAGCCCATCTTGCAAGTCCGTGTACCATACCTCCACCGCATTTATGTTTTGCGTTGTTCATTCTCGTCAGAGGCTAGTAGGTTGTACACAGTTGTTACACTACAACAGTTCAGGTGGAATTCTGATAGTAGAATGGGTTTTTCGAATAACGGCAAAGAAGCTTGTCTCGGAATGTTTCCTGTGGCTCTTACCGATAGTCCTTACAGATTTTAGGCTTCCTTCGTCTCTGAGCAATGTGTTTGTCCAGGTTTTACAAGGGTCATTCGTTTTGGAGAGTTGTGCTCACAGTATACTCCAAACATTAACGTCAGCCGATGTGCTTGTGGCACTGTAACTGAAGTAAAATTGTTGGTTCTCTTTGAATGACAGATAGTATTGCAATTTTGCTACGTTTGGTACTAAGGGCTCATATACTGATTTTCATGACTGGAAATGTAACAAAATACGACATTTTAGTTTTGATAACTTACGTCACAGACAATATGTTTGACTAGCAGTGCACCGTTTAAGAATGTTATACGCTATTTCTTTCGTCTGCTCAGCGGTTGCACAGAAACTGGCAATCCCTATGCCATTTGACGTAAGGAAGGACGCTACGACAACATGAGTTGAAAAATACGCGAACGCAATAAAAATGGAACCACAGTTACGGAAAAACACGCACACACGCGCCCGTGCGCATCTATAGGCAGTTCTATCAGCACATCGCACCATAGACGCGCTCAGAGAGGCTGGCAGTACTGAATCGAAGGGAAATATGCCTGTGCATTGTAGTGAGTAATGATTGTTAGTGGACTTACTGATAGTCAGTTCTAAAGATTAGTAATATTCAAATTCTAAAATTTAGTGACTTGGCGATGTACAGTACTTAAGATCAGCTATCAGTTACAAGCAAAAATGTGATTTACGGTCGGTAGTGATAATAATCAGATTTTACTGTGAACAGGATTTAGTAATGCGTTGTTTCGCATCTTACTAGTGACAACGAACAAAAATACTGGGAAATAATGTGGCCAGCAGCAAAGATTTTCAACAAACAATAATTGTATTATCAAGTAGTGTAGCTTATTGAACCGAGTGAAGGCTATTGCAACTGTACATACAATTAAAATAACAGATACGTCGCTGTTTCAACTCCATTGTGACGTGTCCATAGTGGCCATACCTGTCCTCCATCCAGAACAAATATGCTGTACGTACGTTCTTGATTTGTCCAGAGTAATTGGAGCAGACCCATAGCTTCCGATTAGCGGATGTGTACAGGTATTGCGGCCAGCACTGCTGCGTCTGGATTACGGCGCCGGCGCGACAGGACGTTACTCAGTGTAGAGGCTACTACCGCTGATGTCCCTTACATTTTTACTTAAAGGATTCTGACGCTAATAACAAAAAACAGATTATTCGCCTGACTTCTTTCGATTGTATTCCGCAGATCGTTCATTTGAAAATAATAAGATAATTTGTACGATCTCACATTTATAGTTGTGAACGATTAAATAACGCAGTGCCTACCGCCCTGCAGATTAATTTGCGCGAAGTAGTCATACAGATTTAATTATCACCCCAAAAAAAAAATTCCGTAATTATTTACTTGTCTGATTGAAGGTACATGTCTGAAGTCGTGGTACACAATCGTATATGTGTGACACAGTGCAGTAACACGTCACTACACGAGGAGAAACAGAATTTTGTAATCTCACGATAAATTGAAGTATCGTGCGGAAATACATTTTCGGTGTTTGAAGAGTAACAACTCTCCAGCATTTCATATTGAGTCGACGGAAGTGTAAGCTAAGACACACAATCTCATGACATAGTGTTTGAATGGTGAACTGCTTAAGAAAACCTGGATGAGGAAGAACAAAGTGGCAGACCATGTCCCTGTCAAAATTCGGGAATCGCCTGTGAATTCAAGGCGATGGTGCTCAAAGATCGGCGTACCGTAATCGATATGAGGGAGGAAAAAGTGAAAATCACCCTTCGAGCAGTTTTCAACATATTGCACGACGTTTTAAACATTATAAATGTTGTTCCCCCCTGGGTTGCTCGATTGGTCATACTTATTAAAAAATCCCGCCGCACCGAGGTATGGACTAATGATGGGTGTACCACAGACAAATCCAGAGACAAATGAGCATAGATAGCAGTGGAAACATAAGAATTCAGAACCGCCGTAAAGGGCGAAGACTGAACGATCATTTGGCAGGAGATACTGAGCTCTACAAATACATGTTTTGCATTTTTTTTAAAAAAACAATTTCAGGTGGTCCTAAAGTTTTCCTATACTCAGCGTTCTGATATGCTAAAGGTTTCTTTCTGTCACGTAAGGTTTTTCACAAAGTGATGCTGACGATTCAGATAATTCATAAAGACGAGAATATTTAGTGTATCCTTACTAAAGGAAGAGGTAAAATAATTCATTGATACGCTATAACGAGATGCTATACACTTCAGGACTAATAAAACAACGTCAATCTTAGTGTTTCTTCTTCTTCACCTCAGATCGCCGTTTCGAACATTTTCTTTTGCGCACAGCCTGTGGACACACCCTATTCAGCATCCAGCAGCAGTTAGCTGACAGCAGTACCTACATCTACATCCATTTACATACTCCGGAGGCCACCACTTGGTGCGTGGTGCAGGATACCCTGTACCAGTATTAGTTTTCTGTTCGTTTGCAAATAGAGGGAGAGAAATACGAATGTCCGTACGTGTTTGTACGAGTCCTAGTTGTTCTTACCTCATCTTCGGTCCTTCCGAGAAATGTATATTGGCGGTAGTAGTATCTTTCGGCAGTCAGCTTCAAATTGCTGGTACGCAAAATTTTCACAACAGTGTTTCTCGAAACGAACGTCGCCTTATATCCACGGGTTCCCACTGTAGTTCCCAAAGCATCTGCGTAATACTTGTGTATCGATCCAGCCTACCTTTAACACATCTATCAGCGCACCTCTGAATTGCGTTAATCTCTTCCTTTAATTCGAACTGGTGTGTATCCAAAACACTCGGTTAGTTCTCAAGAATTTGTCGCATTAGTGACCTGTGTGCTGTCTCCTTTAGCGAAGAACCACACTTTGCTAAAATTCTCCCGGAGGAGAAGGAGGAAGAAGATTAATGTTCAACGTCCCGTCGACAACGAGATGATTAGGGACGGAGCACAAACTCTGATTAGGGGGAAACGTAGATGGAAAGCGGCCGTGCCACTAAAATTAGCCCAAAAATACAAAGTCGACCACTCACTTTCTCTACCACAGTCCTTACACGCTCGTTCCACTTCATATCGCAGACGACGTGACTGTGTCAAGCAGCACACTGCTATTTCTGTATCTCAACATTACGGGTTTGTTTCTCGCTTATTTACACCAATCAGAAATTTTGCCTAGTCGCCTTGTATATTCATACAGCCACTCAACGTCACCTTCCGTTCACCACAGCAGCATTAGCAAACAGCCGCAGATGGTTGCCCATCCTCTCCGCGGGTCATTTATATAGTAGCCGTCCTGTCACACTTCTCTGGAGCACTCCTAACGATACCATTCTCTTTGATGAACTCTCGCCATCGATGACAACGTTCTGGGTTCCGTTACTTTAGACGTGTTCGAGCAGCTCACATGATGTGGGAAACTATTTCGTGTGCTAGTTCACTCGTTAATAGCCTGCATAGGTGCACCGTTTCAAACGATTTTTCGGAAATCTAGAACTATGGAATATTTCTGCCGTCTTTCATCCATGGGTTGCAACATATCAAGTGAGAAAAGCGCAAGCTGTTTCTCCCTACGTCTGTTACACAGTATATGATAGGCGACCTCATTCGGTTTGGTTATGTGCTGTAACTCGTCAGTAACCAGATGGAATTACGCTGATCGATCAGTCCACGGTATTTGTATCCAGTCAGCTCAAGTAACGTCTCCCTAACGTTCTGTATTAATTACGTCTTCGGGTAATAATAGTACAACGTTGATTCTTGGTAGGTTATTTTACCCCTGTATCCCTGGACGCAATACCAGTCGTCCGTCCGGAGAAATTTATAATATGGCTTGTCCTGTCTTTAACGGATCAGTGGCACATGCTCTTCTAATATTATTAAAGAGCAATATTTATGTAGAACTTCATGAAACTAGCATAATCTAAATTCTATGTTTCTTCGTTCCTGTGGTTCACAGAGATCTTTAAATCAGTAAAGTGTGCAAAGTGCAACTACCAGATTAAAGTCTCTTCATTTACTTAACGTCAGATTACTTAAAGTACATTTTTTCATGACTCTGACAATATTTTAGGCTACTATGAGGTAATCTTTCATCATAATTCTGAGTCAATATATTGTCACTTTACAAGAATCACTTCGCCTACCACAAATTTTCAGTTCTCGTAAGTAGTACTTTTCAAAGATGCGACACATCGTAGTAACTTTCAGCAGTCAAAATATCTATCAGTCTTTTAGTTGGAATGATCTTGTTCAAATGCATAAGTTAATGCTTTCTCCATAGGAAAAATACTTTGGAAATAAACTTGATAGCACAGGTGTACTCGTTTCCAATAACAAATCGGTCACGATATTTTATTTCACTACAGATGAGTATTATTATAAATGAGGACGTATACCAAACATTTCCGACGACATGCAGTGTTAGTGGTTGAATATTAACATAGAGTGACCTCATTTTACACGCAGCACATTTTTCCTTTACAATAACAACAATGTCATTTCATATTTTAGTAATAGGTCACAGTGGCGACGGCTTTCCCTCCTGCTGCACTTGTGTCGGTAGAGTGACAATGACGTCCATCATCTTGACTTTGTAACACCTCCGTTTATTTCGACCGTCCTGACCTGATCGAATAGCAGCCCAATAATTATTATTGATGTGACCGTGTACCTAGTGGGGCTGGCAATCGGAATTGACTGCTACGGAAGTTGTTACTTTCCAGTTCGTCCTTCTCAAATGCTGTAATAATGAAATGTCTGGTAACAAGAAAATCACCAACACAGTTTCACTAATTACGAATCTATATTCGTCTCAAAAAACACAAAAAGGAGGAGACAGCCACTGCCTTCGTCATACATATCTAAATACGGCTAATCTCAGCACAAGCCTCTTCATTTTCCATTATCGTCACACGCTAATCCATCACTGCAATCCAACACTGCAATCCAAAGTGATGCCGGCGCGGTAGACGCGAAACCAAAATATCGGCACTAGAATGTCACTAATCACTTTCGTAATAATACTTCTTCACCTTCCCGATATTATTCTAGTACAAAGGGGTTAAACCACGGCGATGGCAACCCCCTTTGTCGTTAAAGCCTTGCATTACAACAACTGGCGTCCACACACCTCTACCCGCAACATGGCACTGACTCAACTCACACTCGCTCTCGCAACACGACACAATCGATTGTTCGCCCTATCGACCTGTGCCGAGTGCAAATTTATAGTAAGGGCCTACGGACCCCTTACAATTTGCAGAACACGAATCGGGGATCCCGTCGCCTTTGTATCTGCCTCCTCGCTACCATGAAGCACAATAAAACCACACAGTATTTTATCCTGTATATTACTACCAGCATTTACCACAAATACGTGTGTGTTTGTGAGTTAGGGTGTGCTGCTGGCATGTATGTAAATATCAGCACAGATCCTATCGGCCCTGGTTAGCCTGTTTCAATTCATTATTGTCACCCCTTTTTTCGTCCATAGCACCAAAATGTTCTCGGAAACAGCTGACATGGGAGTCCAGGAAGTGGAGCGTCGACCTAATCGAGGGACACAAATCTTGAAACTTATCCAACTTGTTTCTTGCCATGTTCTCGTAATCCGCATCCTCTTTCAAGGCTATCCAAGCTGATCGTTCGATGTATTTCGTTTTGTATTGAAATGTTTCGTCTTTCATTCATTTCCGAATGTCAGAGACGACGAGAACCACTTCGTTCAACTTGCCATATACTTCAATACAGATATAATAAAGTGTTTAATAATACCTAGTTTTATGTGGAGGCAGGAGTATTTTCGAAGGGTCGACTAAAGAACCAATTAATACATTTTTTCCCTCCATGTTCTGGTGCTCGGCTTGGCTGGATTTTTTGAGAGTTGTGCTTCTGTCTTTCATGACGGTCTCATTCCTACAGGAAGAAGGGATACTAGGTATGCTGACATTGTAGGTCAAGGATGATGGAATGTAATTTCGAATCCCCGCAAATAGTCCATTCGTATTTTCTCCTTCTTTGGGCTCAGCACAAGTCTCATGACTCACGTAGGCCGAGTTAACGGGACTGCAGTATAGGCTATATTATACAGTGTAGACGCATTAATGTGACAATATATAAAAAACGTGAATAACCACCTTTCGCAGCGCAGACGAGCAGGACGACAGTCAGTGAGATTCTGGAAGCTACAGACAGGGATGTGGATCCATGCTGACTACAGTGCCGCGGCCAATCGCGTTAATTTTCTCGGTTGACGATCGGTGGTGTGAACAGCACGATCGAGGTGGTCCCACGGGTTCTCGGTTGAGTTTAACTCCTGAGAATTTTGTGGCTAGGGGAGTACGATAAACTCAACCTGGTATTCGCTAAACCATGGATGCACACTGCGAGCAGTGTGACACGTTCATAGATGCCATAGACCCAAGGAGAAAGCTAACTGCTTGTTTGGTTCTGTGCATAGTTCCCAATGATAGACGCATACTTGCGTTGATCCATTGTGCTTTTCAGAATGACGAGACCACCCAGGGAATGCCACGAAAATATTACCTGACAATAAGGTTTCTTCCTCTGGCCTGGAACCTTGCTGCCGGACCACACACGCCAACGCCATCTCTTCGATGAAGCACGAAACTTGATTCATAAACAGCTACGTTCTCTGAATGATCCTAGACACTGTTGGTATCCCGTGGTTCATCTGGATGGTCAGCTGTTCAACAGCTGGACATCCATTCCCCCATACACATCTCCGCAGCCGTCGTACTCCGGTGTCATCTATGGCCTGTGGTGCACCACTGCTGTCTCGGTGGGGGATTTGGATAGCGCCATTTTGCCACGCATGTATATTTTAACCATTGCGACTATTGAAGGCTTTACCGGCTTAACTGTTTCGGAAAGGCTTCCACACTTCGCCCGAAAGCTCCGTTTGCGTATTACTTCAATGACTGCGCTATTGTCCTCGTCCAACTGAAATGCTTCGTATACCGTGACCGTTAATAAAACCACCAAACTGCAGTAACGGAATTCTGACTGTAAATGGAGGAAAAACCCTCCGATCAATATGAGTCCGGAAATGCATCGTTGCCCCGTTGACGAATGAATTGACACAGCGTACTGTAAGCAGCAGAATGGTCCAGTTTTCATGTCAGGAACAAGCAGAGATGGTGTTTGTGTACGGCCTTATCAGATCGAAACGGTCAAGAGGCAGCACGGCTGTGCCAAAACAAGTAACCTCAGAGACACCAACCGCACCACAGAACATTTCAAACCGTTTATTGGCGCCTGCGTGACCACGGGTCCTTTCGAACGAATTTTCAGGGAGGTGGCGGACGGTACGTACACCAGACTTGGAGGACAGGGTTCTACAAGGTACTGAAACAACCTTAGTACAAGCTTCACACAAGTGGTATGCCCACATGGTGTAAGCCAGAGTACGATTATGTTTATCCTGTATGACAACCACTACTATCCCAGTTACCTGCAACTAGCGAAAAGTAGAGGAATTTTCACTTGTCAGCGCCATCTACCGTAGCAACGATACATTTCCGGACACACGTTCGTAGGACTTCTTTTTCTCCACTTCCAGTCAGGAATCAGTCCCTGCAGTTCCTCGGTTTTGCTAATGTGCGCCCTGTACATCCTCCACTATCAGTGCTTCCATCTACCGTCTGTAAGTAGCCGTTGCACGTTGACGTCGTACATCAGCGGCGATCACATTACTGTAGCTGAACCGTGTGTAAAACATCTTTTCGTAGCACGCTGCATTGCGAAACATCGCACAACAACGTGAAAGCTCAAGTCATAGCAATCTATAAAAAGAGTAGACAATCGGATGCACATAATTACCGGCCAATTTTACTGATATCGATTTGTTGTATCATCATGGAACATATTTTGTGCTCAGGCATAATGACCTTTCTAAACTCTGAGAGGCCCGTCTACCGAAACGAGCACGGTCGTAGGAAACAGCGGTCATGCGAAACACAGCTGGCCCTCTTTGTGCATGATAAACAATCGGCTCTACATACTGGCTCCCAGGTTGATGCACAGATTCCTCGACTTTCGAAAGGCGTTCGACTCAGTTCCGCACTGTCGCTTGCCCCAAAAAGTGTGTGCTTACGGTCTATCCGATGACATATACGGTTGTATAGATAGTTCTCTAACATACAGGGAGCAATATGTCGTCCTGAATGGGGAGACTTCAACAGAAGCAAGCGTAACACCAGGTGTGCCCCAGGGCAGCGTAATAGGTCCGCTCCTTTTTACAATTTACATAAACGATCTTTGATGGCATTGACAGCGGCATTAGACTGTTTGCTGATAATGCTGTAGTCTACAGGAAAGTAGTATCACATAAAATTTGCGAACAAATCAATGATGATTTGCCGAAAATAAATGCATGGTGTAATGATTGGCAGTTATCTTTCAGTATTAGTAAGTGTAACCTACTGCGTATAACAAAGCGAAAATAAATGCCCCGTCTTTGGAAGCGGTAACATCCGTCAAGTATCTGGAGTGTGACTATTCGAAATGATCTCACATGTAACTATCAGATCACACAAGTAATGGGTAAGGCGAACTCTAGATTGCGGTTTATTGGTAGAATCCTGAAGCGATGCAGTCCTTCAACAAAAGAAATTGCTTGCAACACTTTAGTTCGACTAGTCTTAGAGTGTTGATCGTCTGTATGCGACACTTATCAGTTGGGTCTGATCCAAGAGACTGAGAAGGCCCAAACACAACCGGCAAGATTCATGACTGGTTCATTTAGCCATCGCGAGAGCATTACGAATCACATTGAAAGATTGAAGTGGGACACGCTTGCAGATAGACGACGCGCTAAACAGAAAAGGCTGCTCACTACATTCCAAAAACCGATCTTCGCCTAGGATGTAGAGCATATATTATTAACACTAACATTCAAATCGTACAATGCTCACCATTGAAAGATAAGGGAAATTAGAGCTCTTACTGAGGCGTTCAGACAGTCGTTTTTTTTCCCTCGCGCGATCCACGACTTTGGCACTAATAGTGCCCTCCGCCAAACACCGCTTGGTTGCTAGCGGAGTATATATGTAGATGTAGACATTATTATTAGATTAAATAACTACTAAATATGCCGTTGTTGAAACCCTCTATAAGAAAGGTGGTAAGAGAGACGTCATTAACTACCCACCTATTTCACTGCTGACATCATTTCCCAGAATTTTTTAGAAGGTGATGTATTGTAGAATAGTATCCCACCTCGACAACAATAATATCCTCAGCAAATCACGGTTTGGGTTTCAAAAGGGCTGCTTTACTGAGAATGCAATTTACATGTTCACAAACAAGATATTACAAGCATTAAACAACAAAATAGCACCGCTAGGTATTTTCTGTGACCTATAAAAGGCATTTGATTCTGTGAATCATCGTATACTCCTAGATAAATTGAAGTTTTATGGGATTGATGGTATAGTCAACCAGTGGATCATGTCATATCTTAGTAGTAACTCAACCAACAGAATCCAGGGACAAAATTGTGACTGGGGAGAAATCACTTGTGGGGTTCCCCCAGGCACAGTGTTATGTCCACTACTGTTTCTCATATATGTAAATGATCTACCATCTGATGTACAACAAGCAGAACTAGTTATTTTTGCAAATGACACCAGTATTGTAATCACTCCTAGTATACATACAGAAACGGAAGAAATGGTGAAGTTCTCAAAAGTACCATTGACTGGTTTTCTGTGAATGGTCATACTATGAATTTCACAAAGACACGTCATATTCAGTTCTGCACCTCTAGGGGTACTCCACCAGTGATAAGATTAACATATGATGAAATAATACATAGGGTGGAAACTTCAAAATTCTTTGGTGTTCGTGTTGATCAGATTTAATTTGGAAAAAAAAACATTTTGGAACTCCTAAAACAACTTAATTCAAATACATTTGCACTTCGAAATCATAGCAAATTTTTGGGAGAGAGTAATCAGTAAGTTGACATCTTTTGCTTATTTTCATTGAGGAATGTCATATGTTCTGGGGTAACTCATCTTTAAGAAAGAAGGTCTTCATTGCCCAAAAACGTGCTCGCCCACGATCATCTTGTAGACATCTCACTACTGTTTCACACTATATTTATTCTCTTATGATGATTGTAAATAATCCAGTAGAGTTCAAAAGGGACACTGAGGTACATAATTACAATACTAGAAGAAAAAATGACATTAATTACTCAACATTAAGGATATCTTTAGCACGAAGAGGGGTGCACAGCGCTGCAACAAAACCTTCTGACCACTTACTCGGTGGTATAAAATGTCTAAGAGAAAGCAAGGTAAAATTTGAAAATCAATTGAAAAAGTTTCTCCTTGACAACTCCTTGTATTCCGTAGAAGGATTTCTATGTTTGTGATGTGTTAAATGTGGTGTGTAGTAATTGCTATCTCAATCTGTATTGCTTGTTTTCATTTCGGAATAATAATATGGTGATGTTTAGAGTATAAATAGATGTACAAATTAATTTGCAATATGAATATAAAATGACTCGTTCCACATCATAATGATTTATCGTGCAGAACGATCCATGTACCATGAAAGTAACTAACTAACTACCTAACTATAAATTCAGTACTTCACAGAAACTTTCAATTTGTGTCAGAAGTGCATATGAGAGGACTTTTAAGTTTTTCAGTTAAAACTGACACCCAAAAATACACTAGAAACAACCCTACCTTGAAACAAAATATTTCATTGCCTATCAGGGTTATGCTCGTCAGCGGCAAATCGTCACAGCTACGTGTTATCGAAATCTCCTATCGAGACTGCGGAAGGCTGCCGTGGCGACGTGTCGCTGATAGTTGCTCCAGGACAGCATCCCAGCTGATTCCGCACAGGACACAGTCTCTGAAACGTACCTTTCTTGTGTATTAAGATATATCAGCGAAAAATTTCTCACTGAGGGACTTTGCAAAATATTGCGAATAACGTGCGATTTAAAATAAATTAACTATCACAACAAGAATTCACGTTTCACATACTATGGCGTAAGTCTGTTTTGCTGACGCACCGTGTGGTGCAAATAAATTGAAAATGTAAAAATCAAAATTCCTTAAATTTAGGATCTGCCACCGTCAATGAGATTAAAAACGACGATACCGTATCAGGCCAGTGAACGTATTGGACGTCGATGATGCGTGACGATCAATCGAGAACTATTCTTACGCAGAAAGATACGCAAGTTAAAAAAAAAAACGATCGGCAAAATAATCTCAGGGAGGGTTCTGTCTTCGATTAAAGAACAACTTACGAAAGAACGTGAACAGTGTTTACTCGCTTCATCAACGAACTATCCGCTTCTATCGTCTCGTACCGTTTACAATAAAACACAAGAATGTTACAGAAGTTATCATCATTACTGAGAGATAAGGAAGATACCTGATTTTTTAATAATTATATACGATTTATTATAATGAACAGATCAGCTATTACCAGCAACTCTAATACATCGAAACATACGTCCGCTGTCTCAGAGGCCACACAGAAGAAAGCTAGAAATATAATGATAATTTAAGATGTATATTCATTTGTTATCAGAGATATAACATAAAAGTTCTGTGGCATTCCAGAGGCTTCTCATTTAACATACGTTTACTTTGACTATCAAAGGAGAAAAGAAAAATATTTTTTCGGGTACCTGATGATGTAGTTTCATAAAAAATGTATTCATATAAATACACTTAGGGTAGGGTTATTTAGATGTCAAAAAAAAAAAAAAGAAAAAGACAATGCTTCGTATCACATGCTGCTTCTGTAGTGAATCTAATTTTGCCTCATCCACCGTATTCACTTGGCACTCTAGCTAGTGACGCCTCTCACTTTGATCAGATGAAGATCCCATTACTTGGCAAGTAATTCCTGAATGACAACAAGGTAGAGCGTTTCCTAAATCCCCAAACTGCATACGTCTTCCACCGGTGTCTTTCTGAAATCATAATTGTTTGGCAAAAAAACATCGAATTGAAAGACGGATGTCTGATGAGAGACTAATAGCAAGTTTTGTGTTTGAGGCTTGCTTTTTTCTTACTACGTTATAATTATAAGGGGCCATAAAAAGCTCCCGTTAGAAGGCGGTGCAGTCCAGAAACGGTACATTAATTACGCAAAATCAACGTGAGGACTGAGGAAATCGTCCCACCGAGGCACCAGGTTGAAGTACCCGTTTGGTAACACACAGTGTCCTGCTGCGTCAAGAAGTCCGTAATGTCGACTACATCTTCGTCCGACGGGAATCTGCGACCCACTAAGGCGTTTCAAAGAGCCCGAGGCATGATAATGGCATGGCAGAAGATCAAGATTATAGGGCGGGTGCTCAAGTGTGTCCAACTTGAGTTGGCGTAGCTTCTGTGTTACAGTTGCGACATGGGGACTTGGGTTATTATGAAGCAGCAGCACCCCTTGTCGTACACCATTTCACAATCGTAATTTTAGACAGACATGCTGCCCCATACACTTTCTTTATTCTTCGACTGATGTCTACCGGTGTTCATCCTTCAGTGGCCGAGAAACAAATATCATCACGTTGGTCCTGTTTGGAAACATTTGGTAATATCTTCGTCATAGTTCTCGCTTCCGTTTTTCCGCAGCACGTCATAGAGCCCCGAATCGATTTCGCACTTGTCAGTGTTTATTTACTGGCATCGGAGTCACGTTAAGTCATATATACGCAGCAGTAACTCCGTCAAACGTTAATTTTTTATCGTCCATTGTACAACTTTGACTAAGCCTTGTAAAACTATAGTAAACAATCAGCAGTGGCACCTAATTATTACATCCTTACGTCGTTACTGTTTGATAGAATTCATGTACTTCCATTAATATGCTTATCAAGCATACTTAGTTGATTTTACTCAAACCGACTCAAATATCCCAATGTCTACAAACAATCGCCTACTGAAATTTCACAGCGTCACTTTCTGAGAAACATAATCCTATATCCTGAAAGTGTCTGTGTTTACAGTTATCTATTTATTAACTACTATTTGCCCTTCACTTACATGCTGTATTCGTACTCTGTTCACTCAGTCACTTCACCTGAGATTTTCTTTGTACTCGCAGCTTACATGTCTATAGCAATCAGCAGCGTAAATAGCATCAGGTCTGAAGTTACACGAAATAAATTTTGAAGGAAATTCCACTAACTTTCAGTGAAAAAATCAGATTTTCCTTCTGTAGACAATCTCCGCACTACCAGATACCTCCACGAGCAGAACGGTTCGATTTCCATTGGACGAAATCCGCACCAAATTAGCTGGTCTCATACATGAATTGAACTTAGTCTGTAAATAAGATTCTGTGTTTCCAGCTCTTAATACCTGCACGGCACAGCCGGAAATCAGAATGAATAATGCTGTTGACCGCAGGTTACATTTCATTTACTGCTGCGTGTGAAAAAGAGATTTTTCTCTGGTGTTATTCTGTCACCTCCGGGCAGGATAGTCCCTATGTCTCGTCATTCGAGTCACTAATGCTATTACCCAGAGAAGTTTAAAGTGTTGATTGTCCTTCTTATAAGGGCAAGAAAATCTATTTCAGATCTTTTAATGCTTAACGAGATGCTCTTACTCACTTTGTATGAAATCCATCACAAACTTTATTAAGTCTGTCACTCCAGCACGTTATACAATAATAAAGAAATACGCATGAATTCCTCATCATTGCTCAACAAAAGAGAGTTTTAGGAGTCACCAAATCATGTGATTTGCTAAGTGGAGTGATATTTTACGTAAAGGGCTAATACGCTATTGTTATCGGTCATTGGTGTTTCACTTCTTCTACAAAGCCTCACAACATAATAAAGAACGTCTCAGAATAATATATTTCCAGGCGGTCAGTCCACCTGATGGTGTTTGTACGACTGGCATATGTTCTAAAGAAGCTTCACCCAAAATAGATACGTATCTCCACGCCACGTTGTCTGTTCTTACGGAGAACAGGTTTCTGAGAAGTGGACCAGATCCCTTCTGACAGACTCATAGACTACTCGCAGCATGGGGCCAACACACTAAGCTGCCACGGATCGCATCAGCATGATGTATCGTTCCTGACAGGTACCGGTCCAGTCTGACCTCATCTCTACATGGCCGTTTTGTTTAAACCGGCGTTACACGTCAGTTTCAGCCCGATTCATTCTACGTTCTTCACTAAAAAACTAGTCAGTTGCCTTACTGCCAAGCCGGAGAGTTGAGTTGATACTAATCCCTGATACGTCACATGAGAATACGTTTCCCTCGTGGGACAATATGGATGGAGTTTTGTTTTCCCTCCTCTCCATTAACTTTCTCCAGCTGATATCCAAATGCTCAGACGCGGTCTAGAACGTAATATTCTTTACTTTGCTGTATGTGTGTTTATAAACACTGACAATATTAAAACTGATCCAGTTCAACAGGTCCGAATACTACGAAAACATCAGTTTAATAAGACATGGCTCCAAAGACTAAGATTAATTAAACTCAGAAGAATACAAATATTGGTAAAATCAGACCTCATAAAACTCCATTTTGGGATCCAGAGAAATTTATGAACACACGAGGCAATACTGACCCTACGAATGATCTTAGAAGATTATGCATCTGTAGATTTAGAGAAATCTTTGACAATATAAACAGGAATACAGTGGTTTTCGGAAAGTAGCAGGGATAAAATACAGGTATCTAAAGGTTATGTACAACACGTACAGATAATGGACTATAGCCGTCAGAGCCGAAGGACATGAAAGGGGCGCAGAGTTAAGAAGAGAGTGGGACAGGGTTGTATCGTATCTGCGGCGTTATTCAGTCTGTGTACTGAGCTCGCGAGCTCGCACTTCAGGAAACCAAAGAGAAGTTCAGTGAAGGAATTAGTTTACAGAGAAGAAACATGAAGTTCGCGGTTTGCCGATTATATACATAACATCCTCATCCGGTCAGAGACAATAAACGACTTGAGGAAGCAATTGAACTGAATGGAAAGAGTCTTGAAAAGATGTTATCAGAGGAGCGTCAACAAAAGTAAGGCAAGGTTAATGGGGTGTAGCCGCATTAAATGAAGCGACGATGCAGAGGGAAGTAATAAAATGAGCGACTAAAAATGGTAGATGAGTTTTGCTGCTTGGATAGTAAAATAACACGGTGAGCGAAATAGAAATAATATAAAATGCAGACTGACAAAAGCAGAAAAACCGTTTCTGAAAAAGAGAAATGTTTTAACATGTGGTACATTGGAAGTCTTTCCAGAATGTATTTGGGACGGCATAAAGTAAGAATATGATGAGAACACAAGCTTACAGAAACACGGTGTTACAGAAGAATAGTGAAGGTTAGATGGACAGATGGGGTAACTTCTGAAGTCATACTGAATATAAATGGGGAAGAGCAGACATTATGAAACAACAATGAAGGAATCACCAATTTAGCAAAACTCAAGTGAGGCAGGAGAAGATTGTAGTAGAGGGAGACCTTGGCTTGACAACAGTAACCTAAGAGAAGTGGGTGTGGTTGTACAGAGATGAAGCAGCTTGCCTACAGTACATTTCCATGGAGAGCTGCCTCAAACCATGTTTTGTAATGAAGACAATAACATCAACAACAAATTAAGAGACGTCATCAACGTCTTTCAGTAATACAGTTTTTAAGGTATTCTTCGACTCTCTACCAGTGACATTTTTCCATTGTCTTCATTTCTGCAGAGGTTCTAGCTTTGCTGTAGTGTCCGCTTTCAGCAGCAGATAGACTTAGCGATGATGCTGAATCATAGAAATATTTCAAGCAAAATCAGAACTGAAAACTAAATTATAGCAACTGTCACAGAAAGAGAACCTTTTGCAATAGGACGTAAATCAAGTAATAAGTATGCAGCGCGATCATAATGACTGCATGCATACCCCTGCCGGCACCGTGAGTAATTTTACGTAGTCTTCAGGGTCTCTAAGGGAATGATACGTAGGAGGTTGTAGTATACTTCCATATTCTTGTCTTAGTATTGGTTTTTGACAGTTCGTAACCATGCTTCTACTTGATACTTAAAGCCTATCGTCTAGCGGCTGCCAGCTCAAGTTCTTCGGAATGTCGTCGACGCTCCCCGGACCGTCAAACAGTCCTGTGAGAATTTTTACTGCATTGAAGTCCTATTTAGTATGGATCTTACACACTTGAGTAATATTTTATGATGGTTCGCAAGAATGCGTTGTGTGCAATCTCCTTTGTAGACTAGTGGCATTTTATTTTCTCAGTATCCTCCAAAGAAACTGAAATCTTCCACTTGTTTTGTCTACGACCAACCTTAGGTGATCGCCCCATTTTATATCCACACAATCTTCTGCACACAGTATTTCTATCAGTTGACTTAATAGTGAATGTCCTGTCTGTGCTCTTCTCATCAACGTCATTTCGAATGGAAAAAAAATTAAATATGTTAGATGGCTATCAGTTCTGGGGAAAGTAAAAGCGTAAGAGAGACACTTCCGAAATTTCGCTTGACAGTGGAAGCAATGAGTAAGAAAAATCAAGACACGTCCAAAGGACCTGTCGATCTGGGAAATGGCGATTGCAACGTAAAACGGTGCAATATGTTCGAAACTCCGAGAACAATATCAGTACGTTGTTGGGAAAAACTGGTAATGTAGGATATAAATAGTTACACAGAGAAAAATACGAATGGAAAATCAAGTGCTCGCATTAAAAAACGTGTAAGACGGAGATATATTCTTTCCCCTCTACTGTTTGATCTATACAAGAAAATGGCAGTGAAGGAAATAAATGTTCAAAATGTTCAAATGTGTATTAAATCTTATGGGACTTAACTGCTAAGTTCATCAGTCCCTAAGATTACACACTACTTACCCTAAATGATCCTATGGACAAACACATACACCCATGCCCGAGGGAGGACTCGAACCTCCGCCGGGACCAGCCGCACAGTCCATGACTGCATTGCCTTAGACCGCTCGGCAAATCCCACGCGGCGAAGAAAATAAATTATAGACCCTGTAGTGGGATTAAAATTCGGGCAGCAATGGTATCAGTGATTAGATTTGCTGATGACATTGCTATGCTCAGTAAAATAACAGTAATTGTTGAATGAACTGTCTAATGAGCGTGGTACTGGGATTTAAAGTAAGCCAACGGAACATGAGAGTATTGAGAGGTAACAGAAAAGACATAAGCAACAAACTTAACATCAAAATCGGTGACTATGAAGTATTCGTAAATGCAGTAAAGGAATTCTGTTACCTTAGATGCAAAACAACACATGAAGTATGGTGCAAGCAGAACATAAAAACCAGACCGCCACAGGCACAGTGCACTCCTGACAAAAAGAAGTCAGTTAGTATTAATCATTGGAGTTAGTTGGAGGAAGAAATTTCTGAGAACGTACGCTTGGAGCATGCCATTGTATGGTAGTTAACCATGGAAAAGAATCGAAGCGTTTGAGATGTGATGGTATAGAAGAACAATGAAAATTTTGTGGAATGATGAGATAATAACTGAGCAAGTTCTCTATAGAATCCACGAAGAAGGAACATACTTACAGCCCTGACAAGAAGAAGGGATAGTACAACAGGATGCGTGTTAAGGCACCAGGGAGTGGCTTCCAGTGTGTTAGAGGCAGCTGTAAAGGGGTCAGACAGAAATTGGAAAAACACCAAGAAAAAATTGAGGACGTATGGTCAAGAGTTACTGTAAGATGGGGAGATTGGTGCAAGAGTGGAATTCGTAATTGGCTGCATCATACTAGTCGGATGTCTGATGACTCAGAAAAAGAAAAATAGTGGGATATGTGGTCAATATACCATCATCGTCAGCTTTCTGATTTGCTCGTCCTACTTCTTATTCGGTTACCTTCTCAGGTGGCTCAGTGTATCTCGTTGCAGCCCTCCACCTACCCTCCTCATCACCCCCCCCCCCCCCCTCCAACCACACAGACACAGACACACACACACAAACACACACACACACACACACACACACACACATATATATATATATATATATATATATATATATATATATATATATATATATATATACACCAAGAAAATATCCTTGGCAAGTACCGCACATCGAATCCGATACTTTTCTATGACACACACAGTGATTGCACAAGTGTGGCCACAACCAGCCGATAAACCGCTGAGCATTTATAGTTTCCCAGAGCTGTTTCCACTGTCTTTGCCTCACATTTTCTAAGTTCCTGGATACCTCTTTAATCTGACAGTCTTCGGTCACCATAGCAAAACCTTCTGAAAAATAAGTGGCGGAATATGTGGCCCCCAGAATTTTTACTTGGGAGTGAAAGCCACCAATCATTTTGGATACTTACCAGAATATCATTTCCTGCATACCTTGCCTTTTTTGTCCATTGATATTCCGGTAATTTTATTAAAATGTTCATCTTGAGCAACTTTACAGAAAATTAATTATGGTAGGAAGTGATGTGTTCGAAACAAGTTTCTTGAAATCATTATCCCACGGTGTCTCCGTTCTCCTCCTGAATCACAAATAAAATGATTAGCTTTTTCAAAGAGATATATAGCCTACCTCCAGAAAATGGAATTAATCGATATCCGTTAAGTACTTTTTATTTACATTCGGTTGACAGTGAAGTTACACCCTAAAAATTTTAACCGCTGAGATCTCAAATAATCGAGTGCACATACTGCTAAGTTAGAAATAGCGGTCATGTGTTTTGTAATAAACTGAAATCAGTGAGAACTATATTGCAGCCCATTGCGTCACTAAAATCTAAAAAAAATCGAAAAAGGAACGCTAGAATCGTGGTGCTGTCATACGGCACCAGTCCCATTATACGATAAACGTAATGAAGACAGATATAAGACAAAACTCATTACACATCCTTGTTTTAAGCGACCACGAAGCGCAGCTACGTTTGATTCATTGCCGGGGGACGTTCATAAATATGTTAAGGGCTTAACGAACGTCTTAACTTGATCTCGAACCAATTACTGCGTCTCGCTTCAGGAATGGCCGCTGCAGGGGACCACCGGCACAGTAGCCACGTGCGTCTACCGGCAGGGGCTGCTCCGACGATGACGAGAGTTACATCTTCCGAGAGGAAAATTTCATTAAACTGGGTTTCTGTAGAACAGCTTCTGTCAAGCAAGGCAAGAGCTACTCATCCCCGTAAAGCTGAAAACGAATTTATGCAGTCTCATGGCGATGTGAAGAACTTCCAGTTTCACTGCAAGTTGAGAGCCAGTTCCGCTAAATAAGTTACAACATTGCGCTATACTGATTCAACCTGAATGTTTACACGTGGCGCAATGCCTGGATTTGCTCAGAACGAAAAAACAGAAAAACAGAATGGGAAATGCCGGGTATAATGCTGGAATATCTGAAACAAAAACAGCGAAGACATAAAGAGCAGTAATGATGCTCTCTGTAAGAGAAAAATAACTGAACAGGCGCAGGTAGGAGTTGCACACTGAGGTTTCCGATTACATTTATTTATGTATATGGACAGTTGGACCGATTCTGGAAACCGATCTCCACGATTTTTGACTGTTGTTGACATATTGGCAAGATATTGGTCCCAGGAATTGCACGACTTTCAAGAGTGTTTGTTTCAGTTTCAAGTTTGAAATTGGGTAACAAACGAAGAAAGAGATATTTTCTTTCATGTAACGTAATTATAAGCGAACAATTTTCTGATTTTTTTCTCTACCTGTTCTTGGAAACCTTTCATCTTCCCAAGTTTTATTATTTTACGTCAAATCGAAGTACCCTATAGGTTTTAAGAGTGAGTTTGCGAGTGTCAAAATATGTGACATAAAGGACCGTATCTTTTTATTTCATTGACTTAGAAGCTAGCGTTTAGTGTACCGCGAAGAGCAAATAGAGCTCAGAGTGTATCATAATTTTTAACTTTAAATGTCTTCCCGTTCCTGAAAAAAAGCTGACTTAACACACGGACGGACAGACACAGTCGTGAAATTAAAACATCCCATTACAAAAATTAAGAATATCAGTATTGGTAAACCTCTTACGTTATTTGATTTTCAAACAGCTGAGCAAAACTGAACGTACTCAGACATTTCTCTCTTTACTTATTCTGATCAACAGTAAGCTGACACACAATTTTTTTTAGCTCAACACAATCTGACTTTCAATAATCCCAACTACTGAAGGCAGTAACTACTGATAGGCATAGTTAGCAAATGAAAGATTTTGATGGAGAACAAACAATGTATTTACCAAAAGTCATTTTATATATATATATATATATATATATATATATATATATATCAGTTCATGACATCCAGTCTTACAAATTTCCTTTTTCTGATGGGCACACGTCCTGATCGTCCGCTCTCAAAATTCTGCCAGCTCTCCCCCCACATCCACCACTGCTGGCGGCTCACCTCCAACTACACAACGCACTGTTCACATTCGATTGCCCATCACTACAATAGCGAATATTCCAACAGTGCCAACCAGCCACAGGTTGCACACAGCAGTCAATGATTTTCATACAGAGCGCTACGTGTCGTTAGCAGCATAAAAACCTTAACAGCCTACTTACAAAACAAATGACGAAAAAATCATTTTTTCGCATGATATAATCACAGATTCACAATTTTCGGATTATCTTTTTTTACCTCTACAGTGAACCTTTGCTTCTTGTCAAATTTCATGATTCTAGATTAGCGGGAAATACCCTGCAGATTTTGATCTATGAGTTTGCAAGTATCAAATTATGTGACACAAATGGCCGTATCTTTTGGTTGCTTTGACTTGGAAGCTTCACTTTCTTACACTGCCTGCACTGTCCTTAATGTGTGACATAAATTTCAGCTTGATAAGTCTATCGTTCCTCATGAAAATGGTTTTGAACAGTCGGACAGACAGACAGACAGACAGACAGACTGAGGGACAACAAAGCGACGCTAAAAGAGTTCCCTTTTTACCAGTTTCGTAAGGAACACTAAAAGTCAAGTGAATGCAGCCATGAAGAAACTTCGATGATATTTTACCTACACCTGATTAGGGCGAATGGTAATGTGGCATAGAAGAGAATTTTCGGACATGGTAACCAGGAAAACTCTCGCTGTAGCAAGTGGCTGCAAGGAGTCAGAAATGATCTGATAAATAGGATAATCGAATACTAGCAATTTTTAAACTGAGGTACATCTAAGTTAATCCTGTTTACAGAGAAATGAAAAAAAGAATTAAATTTAGTGTAAGATCAGAAATGAAAACGCCCAGGCCGAGTGAAACAGTAGTTGGAAAGCCTGAATTAAATATGTGTTATCTATTTCGATGTTATACAGGAGATTAAATCGGAAAAAGTTCGCACCTCTTACACAAAAATACTTCCAAACTCTTGTAGCAATCGACTACATGTTAGATGTCGGAACGTACCGCAACGCTTTCGATATGCTCCAATTATAATAAATATATTAGGAACAGTAACTAAATTTTTACTATCATCAGAAATATAACGTACAATTATTTTAAAGGTCAAAAGGAACTGATAAAATATTTCGATACTTATAATACATCCTGAGCATAAAAACAGCTTAAAAAGTCCCACTGTTCTAACTTTTATTTTGTGTTATTTTTCCGATTTAGTGGCAAGGCTACGGAGGTAACAACGTTGCAGAAATAATAAACTGCAATAGCTTAAAATCTAGCTTAGGAAGAACATTCACTGATGTTTTCAATTGGGAACGAACCACAAATTACTATGGAAAGAAACAGTATTATTGTGTTCATCCCTCTCTGAACGTTTTGCAAGCAATAAGTTTTCACACCGAAAAATTTTGAAAAGGTAACACTAAAGCACCAAAGAAACTGGTATAAGCATGCGTATTGAAATATAGTGATACGTAAACAGACAGAATTCGGCGATGCAGTTGGCAACGCCTATATAAGGCAACAAGTGTCTGGCGCAGTCGTTATATCGGTTACTGCTGATACTACGGCAGGTTATCAAGATTAAATTCATTTTGAACGCGGTGTTACAGTCGGCGCACCAGCGATGCGACACAGCATCTCCGAGGTAGCAATAAAAGAGGATTTTCCCGTATGACCTTTTCACGAGTGTGCCACGTATATCAGGAATCCGGTAAAACATCTACTATCCGGTGTCACTGAGGCCGGAAAAAGATCCTGCAAGAACGGGATCAACGACGGCCGAAGAGAATAGTTCAGCGCAGCGTGACAGAAGTGCAAACCCTCTTTTAAATTGCAGCAGATTTCAATGCTGGGGCATCAGTAAGTGTCAGCCTGCGAAACATTCAACGAAACATCATTCATATGGGCTTTCGGAGCCTAAGGCCTTCTCGTGTACCTTGATGAGTGCATGACACGAAACGTTACGCCTCACCTGAGGCCGTCAACAGCGACATTGGACTGTTGATGACTGGAAACATGTTGGCTGGTCGGACGAGTTTCCTTTCAGGTTGTATCTAGCAGAAGGACGTGCACGGGTCTGGAGACAACGTCCATGGACCCTGCATGTCAGCAGAGGACTCTTCAAGCTGGCAGAGGCACTGTCATGAACATTACTGAGCATATCTGGGATGCCTTGCAACGTGCTACTCAGAAGAGATCTCCACCCCTTCGTACTCTTACGGATTTATGGAGAATACTGCTGGATTATAGGTACCCGTGGTCTAGGGGTAGCGTCTTTGATTCATAATCAAAACGTCTTCGGTCCCGGGTTAGATCCCCGCCACTGCCAAAATTTTGATAAATAATCAGCATTGGCGGCCGAAGACGTCCGGCATAAGAAGTCAGCCTTATTCTGCCAACGGCCTTGTCAAAGAGGGCGGAGGAGCGGATAGAGGTTCAGGGCACTCTCTCGTCCTAGGGGTGGGAAACTCCCCCTAAAGGCGGAATAATAAGCAATGATCAACGACATGAGGATGCAGAAGGCAATGGAAACCACTGCTTTAAAGACACGTAACGTGTATCCACAGGACATGTGGCCTGTAATTGAAGAAGTGTCATGATGATCTCTCCATTGGCAAAAGATTCCGGAATAGTCCCCCATTCGGATCTCCGGGAGGGGACTGCCAAGAGGGAGGTTACCATGAGAAAAAGATTGAATAATCAACGAAAGGATAACGTTCTACGAGTCGGGGCGTGGAATGTCAGAAGCTTGAATGTGGTAGGGAAACTAGAAAATCTGAAAAGGCAAATCCAAAGGCTCAATCTAGATATAGTAGGGGTCAGTGAAGTGAAGTGGAAGGAAGACAACGATTTCTGGTCAGATGAGTATCGGGTAATATCAACAGCAGCAGAAAATGGTATAACAGGTGTAGGATTCGTTATGAATAGGAAGGTAGGGCAGAGGGTGTGTTACCGTGAACAGTTCAGTGACCGGGTTGTTCTAATCAGAGTCGACAGCAGACCAACACCGGTAACGATAGTTCAGGTGTACATGTCGACGTCGCAAGCTGAAGATGAACAGATAGAGAAAGTGTATGAGGATATTGAAAGGGTAATGCAGTATGTAAAGGGGGGCGAAAATCTAATAGTCATGGGAGACTGGAATGCAGTTGTAGGGGAAGGAGTAGAAGAAAAGGTTACAGGAGAATAGGGGCTTGGGACAAGGAATGAAAGAGGAGAAAGACTAATTGAGTTCTGTAACAAGTTTCAGCTAGTAATAGCGAATACCCTGTTCAAGAATCACAAGAGGAGGAGGTATACTTGGAAAAGGCCGGGAGATACGGGAAGATTTCAATTAGATTACATCATGGTCAGACAGAGATTCCGAAATCAGATACTGGATTGTAAGGCGTACCCAGGAGCAGATATAGACTCAGATCACAATATAGTAGTGATGAAGAGTAGGCTGAAGTTCAAGACATCAGTCAGGAAGAATCAATACGCAAAGAAGTGGGATACGGAAGTGCTAAGGAATGACGAGATACGTTTGAAGTGCTCTAACGCTATAGATACAGCAACAAGGAATAGCGCAGTAGGCAGTACATTTGAAGAGGAATGGACATCTCTAAAAAGGGCCATCACAGAAGTTGGGAAGGAAAACATAGGTACAAAGAAGGTAGCTGCGAAGAAACCATGGGTAACAGAAGAAATACTTCAGTTGATTGATGAAAGGAGGAAGTACAAACATGTTCCGGGAAAATCAGGAATACAGAAATACAAGTCGCTGAGGAATGAAACAAATAGGAAGTGCAGGGAAGCTAAGACGAAATGGCTGCAGGAAAAATGTGAACACATCGAAAAAGATATTATTGTCGGAAGAACAGACTCAGCATACAGGAAAGTCATAACAACCTTTGATGACATTAAAAGCAACGGTGGTAACATTAAGAGTGCAACGGGAATTCTACTGTTAAATGCAGAGGAGAGAGCAGATAGGTGGAAAGATTACATTGAAAGCCTCTATGAGGGTGAAGATTTGTCTGATGTGATAGAAGAAGAAACTGGAGTCGATTTAGAAGAGATAGGGGATCCAGTATTAGAATCGGAATTTAAAAGAGCTTTGGAGGACTTACGGTCAAATAAGGCAGAAGGGATAGATAACATTCCATCAGAATTTCTAAAATCATTGGGGGAAGTGGCAACAAAACGACTATTCACGTTGATGTGTAGAATATATGAGTCTGGCGATATACCATCTGACTTTCGGAAAAGCATCATCCACACAATTCCGAAGACGGCAAGAGCTGACAAGTGCGAGAATTATCGTACAATCAGCTTAACAGCTCATGCATCGAAGCTGCTTACAAGAATAATATACAGAAGAATGGAAAAGAAAATTGAGAATGCGCTAGGTGACGATCAGTTTGGCTTTAGGAAAAGTAAAGGCACGAGAGAGGCAATTCTGACGTGGCGGCTAATAATGGAAGCAAGGCTAAAGAAAAATCAAGACACTTTCATAGGATTTGTCGACCTGGAAGAATCGTTCGACAATATAAAATGGTGCAAGCTGTTCGAGATTCTGAAAAAAGTAGGGGTAAGCTACAGGGAGAGACGGGTCATATACAATATGTACAACAACCAAGAGGGAATAATAAGAGTGGACGATCAAGAACGAAGTGCTCGTATTAAGAAGGGTGTAAGACAAGGCTGTAGCCTTTCGCCCCTACTCTTCAATCTGTACATCGAGGAAGCAAAGATGGAAATAAAAGAAAGGTTCAGGAGTGGAATTAAAATACAAGGTGAAAGGATACCAATGATACGATTCGCTGATGACATTCCTATCCTGAGTGAAAGTGAAAAAGAATTAAATGATCTGCTGAACGGAATGAATAGTCTAATGAGTACAGCCGGCCGAAGTGGCCGTGCGGTTAAAGGCGCTGCAGTCTGGAACCGCAAGACCGCTACGGTCGCAGGTTCGAATCCTGCCTCGGGCATGGATGTTTGTGATGTCCTTAGGTTAGTTAGGTTTAACTAGTTCTAAGTTCTAGGGGACTAATGACCTCAGCAGTTGAGTCCCATAGTGCTCAGAGCCATTTAGCCATTTTTCTAATGAGTACACAATATGGTTTGAGAGTAAATCGGAGAAAGACGAAGGTAATGAGAAGTAGTAGAAATGAGAACAGCGAGAAACTTAAGATCAGGATTGATGGTCATGAAGTCAATGAAGTTAAGGAATTCTGCTAGCTAGGCAGTAAAATAACCAATGACGGACGGAAGAAGGAGGACATCAAAAGCAAACTCGCTATGGCAAGAAAGGCATTTCTGGCCAAGAGAAGTCTACTAATATCAAATACCGGCCTTAATTTGAGGAAGAAATTTCTGAGGATGTACGTCTGGAGTACAGCATTGTATGGTAGTGAAACATGGACTGTGGGAAAACCGGAACAGAAGAGAATCGAAGCATTTGAGATGTGGTGCTATAGACGAATGTTGAAAATTAGGTGGACTGATAAGGTAAGGAATGAGGAGGTTCTACGCAGAATCGGAGAGGAAAGGAATATGTGGAAAACACTGATAAGGAGAAGGGACAGGATGATAGGACATCTGCTAAGACATGAGGGAATGACTTCCATGGTACTAGAGGGAGCTGTAGAGGGCAAAAACTGTAGAGGAAGACAGAGATTGGAATACGTCAAGCAAATAATTGAGGACGTAGGTTGCAAGTGCTACTCTGAGATGAAGAGGTTAGCACAGGAAAGGAATTCGCGGCGGGCCGCATCAAACCAGACAGTCGACTGATGTCAAAAAAAAAAAAAAAAAAAAAAAAAAGAAGCTGGATTCATGGTGTCAAGTCCCTCTTGCACTACTTAGTCGACTCCATGCTACGTCGTGCTGCGGCACCTCCGCGTGCTGGCGCGGGTCCTACACGATATTAGCCAGGTGTGCCAGTTTCTGTGGCTCTTCAGTGTAGGATGGGTGTTGTCACTGCATAATACGTCCGAGGTACATTTTATCAAGCAAATAACCTTTTAACAAGTGTTACCACAGTATCAGCAATATTATATCATACTGATTTTGCAGGAATGACTTGTGGTTTTCCCGGTAGCCTAAATAAGGAATTTTATGCTGAAGCAAACGCCTTTTTCAACAGTAGTTCAGTTTATCGTGCTTTTTCGTTGTTTGAAAACTCATGTCGGAATTCACCTTAGCAGATTTAAGGATACTAATTTGTGGCTAATATACAATTTAATCAGTGCTCTCCCAAAATAAAAGGGTAGTTTTTAGCTGCTAAACTACTTCGCTGTCTCCTTGGAAGGACGAATCAGGTAAGGCGTTTGGTTCTAAGCTCATAATCTTTAATATATTTCGCCTACTATTACAAAATTCTTTCGGAAATATCTGCCACGGTAGGTAAATTTAAAAATTAAAAATTTCTCAATAGTAGCAGGAAATGTCTTCAAAACGCACATTACCTTATAAAACTGCGGAGGTGATCTCTTCCTTAAATAGGGTAAAATAAAGCAATAACAATTTGGGTCGACATGTTTGTGATTTAAAATTATTAAACTGTGGAAGTAACAAAAAAGTGTGGTTAGAGCTGAGCTAACTTCACATGTATTAATGTAGAAGCATTTCGGACTATTATAATACGTTTAGATAACAACTGTGTTTACTTTTTAACACATGTGTGAGGTGTTCTTGCTTCTGTCTGTTCGTCCTGCTTGCGCTGAATATTTATGTTGAAAACATACATATTTAAATTTTATACAGTTTTCAGTCCGACAGATTTTACTTCCAAAAGTAGTGCGGACTTCAGAAGAAGAACGTTCCCTGATAAACAGAATTGCGGAAATGGAACAAACGTGGAGAGCCTCTAGCGACCTAGGGCTTCTAAAAATGTTGTTATAAATAAAAGAAAGAGGGACGACTGTAGCGTAACTTATCGTTCAGGACGAATTCATTATAGACAAAGGTCAAACACTGAATGGACTATGATGGGAACGAAAGTCAGACGTGTCCTATTCGGAAATATTATCTCGATCTTTGCCTTAACAGAATTACGAAAGGTATGGAAACCGAATTGTGGTGGTCAAACGGGATCTCCCGAACTCTGACTCACATCGCTTTCTATCGCCAAAATTTTTCCTATGATTCTAGTCTGAATATGCGCATAAGGTATGAAAAACGTATTTTATGAATGTTATGAAATGTTGCTTGAACCGTCTGCTATTCAGTCATAGACATTTGTATGATAAAACTCACTGTCGAGAATTTTGAGTAGTCGGTCCGAGCATGACAATGTACGGTACTATTACGGTCCAAAAAGCCAGGGATGAAAATGTTATTTTTCTTGGAGTCATATCTGGGATTCCACTGGTCACAGTGATAAGAGGTCAAGTGTCTCTGATAGCCCTTGGCCTAGCGACCATTTGTGTACCTAATCTATGAACGGGACATATTTCAACATTACACACATCCTGCAGCCCTGGCAAACTGAGCAAATCGGTTGGTGCTTTTGAATTAGGTGTGGTCCAGACTGGGCCTCAGGGGGCTTTTAGAAACGCCGTTTATTAATTGGTACTTCCTGAGAAAACCCCGAAAATAGTGAATTTTGGGTACCATTCCTACAAGAGAGTGCAAGAATTCAAATACCTAGGGGCACTTTTCACTGAGAACTCGTCATGTGAAGCAGAGATCAATGCCAGAATACTAGCAGGAAACCGATCTTACCACAGCCTTGCACAACTGCTTCGGTCCAAATATCTCTCCAGACAGTTCAAGATTCGACTGTACAAAACCCTGATCCAGCCTGTTGTTCTATATGGCTGTGAGACATGGAGTATCCGGAAACAGGACTTCCATAAGCTCTTTGTTTTTTAGAGAAAAGTTCTTCGGAAGATCTTCCGTCCCGTTTTGGATGCAGATACAGGGAAATCGAGGATCAGATACAACCAAGAGCTTGAGGAACTATACCAGCAGCCCAAAATAGCAGGAACTGTCGAAGCCAAATGAATGCAGTGGGCCGACCTAGTGGCCCGGATGGAGGATCACAGATGGCCTCGGAAGCGCCTGGATTTCACACCTATAGGAAAAGAGACCGCCAGGGATAGACTCCATGAAGATTTAAACCAAGTGTCAATAGATGTGAACGGATGGCGGATAGCAGCAATGGACAGAATACAGTGGAGGAGGAAACTTGTAGATGCGTGTGGTCCATTGGGCCTGATCACGTAGTAGTAGCAGTAGTTCTTAACCTGATGTTTCCATGGAGCGTTGTAACTTTTCTTGATGTCACTATCAGTTGCCGAGTCCCAGAAGTTCAGACTTACCGGCGTATGCACCTAAAATAGGCATTTTAGATGGGGTCTGAGACGTAAATGTAGTTTTACCTGACGTAGCGAACGCATTACAATGCTTCTGAGGCCATCACAACGGTTCTGAGGTCACCAAACTATTTTTTTTTCACCAATTAAACTTTAAAATTAGCTGTCTCTGTATAAATGGTACTTCGCATCTGCACAGGTTGAAAATTATTCGATAAGGCCGTGTGGCGGTGTAAGCGCCTTACAAAACATTATTTTGCCATACGAAATTCTTCGTACTTTCAAAAGAAAATCGGCATTTGCCGTATGATTTAGGTGTAGCTTAAAAATGTTGCGCGTTTTTATGCAAAGTTGTGTAAAGTGAACTGGTGTTGAATTGGAAACGATAACTTTATATTATGCCTACTTATTTGTTGTTTATATGAGTCAAAGTTTGCGAATGTATCGAAGTGTATAAATAAACTGTCAACATTTTACTGCCCTACAGAATTTATTCTATACAGGATGTAACGGGTTTAAGAGCAGATATTTTAATATTTGGTACCTTACTTTGTACACACACCAGTGTTTTGGTTGTTTTTCCCTGCATCGAGCAATCTTTCTAGAAACCTGTTTGTACTGTTCTCGGGTCTCCAGCCGGGTGCAGTCGTTTTCAAACCACGACATTTCGACAGCTTTCCTTGCCGTCATCTTCAGGTGATACCTGCAGACTGAGCGTCTCCGCTGAATCTCCGCCCCTTTATACCCTGAGCGCTCCCCAACCCTTCCCCCCGCGTCCTGCCGCGCGCGGCGTTGCGTGGAGTGGTGGTGGGGAGGGGCGGGCTGCTGGTTGCTGGATGCGAACTGTGGACCATCAGATGTCCTGTGGCCTTCGTCGGGCGCGGAATTCGCTTCGGGTCGGCGCTGTGCCTTTAGTTGACTGAGTGCTGGGTCCCAGGCCTTGCTGAGGTTGAATCCGGCGTCTCTGTTGATCAGCCCATCAGCTACACCTATTTCAGTCTCCTCCTTCAGAACACAGTCCCAAAAAGGACGAGGGCTGCCGTATAACTTCCGTTTCCGCGTACTCCATAGTATCTCCAGTATCCATGTAATGTTCCGCAACCGCAGATTTTGTAGGCTGCTTCAGTTCAGTGTGCCTTCTGTGTTCCTGGCATCTTTCTTCGGTTGTCCGTACAGTTTGCCCAATGTATGCCTTACCGCATTTACACGGAATACGGTAAACACCAAGTTTGCGCAGCCCCAGGTCATCTTTTACTGTACCTAGCAGGGCACGCGTTTTCGGAGGTGGGTGGAAGACGCATTTGATGTTACACCGAGCCAGAATTCTGCCGATTTTGTTGGACACTTTGCTGGCGTAAGGCAGGTACGCCGTTGTCTTCTCGTCCTCTTCGTTCTCTCTCTACTGGGCTTGTGCATTCTGCCTGAAAGCACGTCGAATTTTACCCTCATTATATCCGTTCTTCTTGAAAACGTCCTTAAGGTGGTTAAGTTCTCCTTGTAGGCTTTCCTCATACGATATTGCGCGGCGCCTGTGTACCAGTGCTCGCACTACACCCCCACGCTGTGAAGGATGATGGCAGCTGGTAGCGTGGAGAGACAGATCAGTGTGTGTTTGTTTCTTGTATAAACTGTGACCCAAGGTGCCATCCGCTTTGCGCTTGACTAGGACGTCCAGAAACGGGAGTTCACCATTCTCTTCCACCTACATGGTGAATTCGATGTTAGGGTGCAGTGAATTCAGATGTTGGAGAAACTCATGAAGTTTTTCTCTTCCATGAGGCCATATCACAAATGTGTCATCAACATATCTGTAAAAGCACATAGGCTTCAGTGCTGCCGTTTCCAGTGCTTTCTCTTCGAAGTCCTCCATAAACAAGTTTGCTACCACCGGTGACATGGGACACCCCATGGCAACACCAACCGTTTGTTCGTAATAGTTTCCATCGAAGAGAAAGAATGTTGATTTGAGAGTAAATTCGAAAAGATTAGTCATTGGCGGGTTGAATTTCTCCCTAATCAACTTAAGAGAGTCAACAAGCGGCCCTCTGGTGAAACGTGAGACCACATCGAAGCTCACCATGAGGTCCTGGTTACGGAGACGCCGTTCCTGCAGCCGTTGAATGAAATTTACTGAATTCCTGATGTGATGCTGACATTTCCTGACGTGAGGGCTTAACTCCGCTGTTAAATATTTGGCTAGCTGTTGCGTTGGAGCGCCTATGTTGCTGACGATAGGGCGCAAAGGAACATCCTTTTTGTGCACCTTTGGTAACCCATAGAGCCTTGGGGGTGCAGCAGCTCGAGGTCGGAGCTTCTTGACGATTTCCTTCGGCAGGCACGGGCGTAAAAGATCAATAGTCTTCTTTTTCACCCTGTTGGTCGGATCTCCCTTCAGTTTTCTGTATGCTGCATACTCGAGTAGGCCGTACAAATGGTTCAAATGGCCTTGAACACTATGGGACTTAACATCTGACGTCATCAGTCCCCTAGAACTTAGAATTACTTAAACATAACTAACATAAGGACATCACACACATCAATGCCCGAAGCAGGATTCGAACCTGCAACCGCAGCGGTCGCGCTCTTCCATACTGAAGCGCCTAGAACCGCTCGGCCACACCGGTCGGCTAGGTCGTACATTTTGTGGTTGTACTCTGATAATGGAAGCAATACAGTTGCATTTCCTTTATACACGTGTAAAATAACTATTTTAGGATCATTCCGTAGTTCTCGAATGGCAGCTCTTTCTGATTTCGTGAAGTTCTGCCTCGGTAATCGCAAGGCACATTTCCCGACGTATCACTTCTGCTTCTTCGTTGGGAAGGGTGGAAATTACTTGTTCTATACCACTAATAAAGTCTAGAAACCTGTCACAGAATTTACTACCAGAAGTTATCTGCACGGTCCCAACTGCACCACCAAATGGACTGTGCTAGCCAGTACAGACAGTTTGGCATCCAAGTCTCCTCACTTCAGCATCTGACTTGCTGCCCAGGGGAATGTAAGCATTAATGCCCTGTTCTTACCATATGTTTTTGGAGGTACTAACCAACCTAAACACATACGACTTGTAATAGTTGTAATTATTTGTCTGCAGATGACGTAAATACTGACGTAATGTTGTTCAGTACCTGGTAGAAATATTTTCACTTACACCTGTTATGCCCTGTATGACCAGTACACCCTGATGTAGCAGGGAAGAAGAGGGACTGGGAGAGAAATGCCCCTGTCGAAGCACAAAGAAGGAAAATATGCTCCTCATGAACTGAGACACTGACAGCAATGTGGGGAACCAACTGCTCCAATTAAAACAAAAGTGTCTCAATGCGTTTTGAGGCATAACCTTCCCATCGGATGGTAAGAAACTATGGAAATGGAAACGAGCGTTTGGCGTCATTGGCCGGGAGGCCCCTTACAGGGCAGGTCCGGCCGCCTTGGTGCAGGTCTTGTTACATTCGACGCTACATTGGACGACTGAGCTCGGGATGGGGATGAAATAATGATGAAGACAACACAACACCAAGCCCCTGAGCGCAGAAAATCCCCGACCCAGCCGGGAATCGAACCCGGGCCCCTTAGGACCTCAGTCCGTCACGCTGACCATTCAGCTATTGGGGCGGGCGGTAACAAACTATGAAGCGTGACTACTGTTTTCGAAAAACGGTGTGCTTTGGGCGTGGGCTGTACTAGCCACAATATTCCGAAATAGTGGGTATAACGTACTTCCTTACAAGTATTAAGCAACAAATATGCTGAAATTTAGGCTTAACGTAGGCTTTATCTTTCACTAGAACTGCTGTTAATAAGTGAGCTGTCCGGGGCGGGGACTGTCAGTGTGTGTTGTTCCTACGTTCGAAACTCCACAGTCCCTCTCTCAAATACCGTTACGGGTTAGCAATCAAAGAATGAACTGACGAATTTTTTAGTAAAGCCTAGGAACAACTCTGTTGCGGAGCGTATGCTGTTGTGAAACTAGCTGGCAGGTTAAAGTTGCGTGACTAAGCATTACTGCACTGCACCCAATCCGGCTGCTGTTTCGACAAAGTCTTAAGAATACGAAAGTATAAACGGCGGAAAACGGCGGAGGAGGGGGGGGGGGGGGGGAAGGGGGTTGGGACGGCGTACGGTGAGTCGTGCTTCGATAGTCCAGACCGTTAAAGACTGGTATCCCCAATTGTCTCCGTCTAGAATGCAGGCTTACTTCGCCACAGCATCACGGAAATGAGTTAATACGTAGCGCATTGGCTATAACAACATTGATTTGGTATTAGCTCTAAATACCTCTTCACAGCTTTCGCGAGTAAAGCTGGGGGTTATTTCTGACGAATGTGCGGTACTGGAAGCCGGTACGTCATTTATAGAACAACGATGAAAACTGTCACGTGCAGATGTGCCCGAGCTGCGTGGCGCTATCCTGAAATAGTAGTGCAGTGCCACGTCATCTTTCAGTGAGCGCTGCGCTGCGTTGCATTGCGGTGAACCATAACGCGTTAAATATTTACAGCGCAGTTCTGTATCGCAGCATGTGTACCCCTGCAGGCCATTAATTGGAGCAAATGGATGCGCTGTTTGTTTCGCTTGATGACACTTGAAACAAGTGATTAATGCCGCATTTGCCGTTCGGCTCGCATCTCCTTCTCTATAGGACATCAATCTGGATTACGCGCGCCGCGGTCGCCGAGAGCGAACATGTGTACTTTCTCCACAGCGTCAATAAAAAGTTAATGGGATGACAATTAAATAATGCGGAAATATTTCGGTGCCTGATGCGTAAATGTTGCAGCAATGGCTGGAAAATTGAATATTTTATGTCACTCACAACGTGTCGGTACCTGATGCTTTGTGTTAAAACAAGCAAGTAACTCAGTGGAAATACAGTTTGCATGAGGTATGCAGAGTTCAGCGATCTATATTTCTAATTATTGGCAGAGGGTATAAAATTAACTGGATCTGTTTCCTTTACGTTTGCCATACGTCATATCATAACTTGTAGTGAAGGAATTGAGTGGCAGGTTTGGATTAGAAAAAGAAACCTGTTTAGCTCAAATTAGAAACGAGGATTTATTGATGTCGTGTCCTAAGCCTAGAAGATACTGATATTTCCTTAGATGACTGTAAAAAGCATATGAACTGACCTCCTCACCGATTCCTATGGGCAATAGTTTCCTTTACGTATCGTTACATATAAGTAGAAACTTCACTGTGCTTTCAGCGGGGTATTACTGCGGGTAATAAAGCTTTTAACGAACAAATGTAAGAGCTCATTTTCATGATGCTTTTAGTCCTTAATGTCCGTTGTAGCTCAAAGCGGAGGGCAGAAAGACACAGAATGCGTGTTGTATGGAAAGAGAAACACTGTCTAGATCACTTTTTTATTTTATTGGAAAACCGGTATAAATTATTTTTAGGTCATTCTCCAAACCATTAGTGACTGAAAATTTGCTTATTCGGGGAATGCTGTCGCGAAATGGTAGGTCTGAAACTGCAGAGTACAGAAGAACTTCGAATATTTTTTTGTGCGTCTTTGTCGCTTAGATATTAAGCTGCTGCAGTGGTTACCGGTTTCGAGCTGACGTCCTTATTCTCAAATCATGCACCTTGCTATTAATCATACAATATGGTGGAAAAAAGGCACGAATAGCATCTGTACGGAAAGGCATACTGTGGACAACAAGTACCCTCATTGGTATTAGCAAGGGCGTACGCAGGATCTGAACTGGTTGGGGGGGGGGGGGGGGGGCAGGTCACACTAGCCTCAGGATACAAGGACTCGACATACAGTACTTCTTATTAAATAAAACAGTTTACCAGTGAAAAACTGCTTTTAATAAACATCTTAAATACAAGAATGCACTTGTACAATCCGAGAAAACATGCAGCATTTCTTATTAAATAAAACAGTAAACTAGTGAAAAACTGCCTTCAATAAACATTTTAAATATAAGAATGCACTTGTTTAAAAATACAACTTTTTAATTCAGTAATAATCTTCTAGGATTTTACGCAAATTTCTCAATTACTTTCACCTGGCCGTGAGCCATGAGATATTATTGTTATTTGTGAACTCGTTAATATATTCACATCATTTATACTCCTATGACTTTTAGTAAATCCAACACGAAGCAGACAGAATTGTAACTCAAGCAACAATCAATTTATGTCTGGAACGAAAGTAATTTGCTGTTGTAACGCTCACAAGATATTTCGAGTCACATTTTATTATACATTATTCGTTGAACATGTCAGTAGAGCTGTTCCTGCATAAATATCATGAATTTGTTTATGCATCATATCGCAGTTTGTATAGAGAACATCGAATACTAGTAACCACTATTATTGCTTCACAGATTACAGTATAATAAAATAATTTCCACAGAAAAAATAAAATTTAGTTAAACATCCTACCTCTTAAAAAACGCGAGCAAAGAACAAGGTAATGTAACTAAACTCACCTTTTTTAAAAAATTTCCTGATGTCCATTTGATGGTTACAATAACTCCATGGAACAATAAAAAACTGGTAGCTTAGTTTAAATTTACACTGCTCCCCCGATGAAATACAATGCGATGTTGAGCCGAACCGAGCGATGGCAATGGAATGGAAGCAGATTCGTGTAATGAGCGTGGCTGGGGGGGGGGGGGGGGGCAGCTTGGTTTGAACAGTAGCATAGCGAGGTGTCCGTTTAGACTGCGGGCTGAGCAGAGCGATGCAGAACAGTGCTGCGCGGTAGCTCCGAGCTTTGCTTCGTGCGATTTCTTGCGATGGACATCGAAAGTCCCATATGTACGTCAACATCCCGTGTTGTGGGATCATAAAAACAAACACTGCCACGACAGAGGTCTGGTATGCCAACCTTGGAATGAACTGTATAAGTACAAAAAATTAAAATAAATAACCACCAAAAATACTAAAGACAAGAAACGCATAAACATTGGTATATTATCATATTTGAGTTAAGTACAAATTTTATCATTTTAATAAAGAAATGATAGCCTCAGTAGTTGCAGTATTCAATAAACGATTCATAAGGTAAACTTCCAATAAAGACATTTGACAGGTTTTGAACACCTCTCCTCCGCTCCTCATCCTTCTTGAAGCTCCACTGTTTGCTTCTGAAAGCAAGCTGTTTTCAATTATGTCCTGATAAAAACTCAACTGAAGGGAGATTTTGGGTCTACCTTTATCGATTAATATGTTGTGAAAGAAGGAGATGCACTGAATAACAATGTCTTCGTGTTCTAAAGGAGTTTTTTTTTTCTTTGGGAGAATATGCAACTTGCTCGTCAAATGGCTCTGAGCACTATGGGACTTAACATCTATGGCCATCAGTCCCCTAGAACTTAGAACTACTTAAACCTAACTAATCTAAGGACATCACACACATCCATGCCCGAGGCAGGATTCGAACCTGCGACCGTAGCAGTCGCGCGGCTCCGGACTGAGCGCCTAGAACCGCTAGACCACCGCGGCCGGCTGCTCGTCAAAAATCCGAACGTGCGTTCCACTAGCACTCTAGCCGCCGATAATTTTTGGTAAATAATCTTTCTTCGTCACTTAGTAACAATCCAGAAAATGGACTCATTAAATTATGCAAGTGAACAAGGGCTTCAGGCAGCCCTAATGCGGCTTTTACTAAAGTGTCCGGTAGTTTTTTCGGTGATGGCCATTTTTGTGGAGCGTTCTAAAAATTATTTTATATATCACTTGCGCTAAATGTCTCGCCATCTACTGCTTGTCATAACCTGCACGTTAACTGGTATTAATCTACAGTTAGCGTCAGCTGTAACTAAAAAATTAATAGTTTAGGAGCAGAAAAGCATTTTACATTTAAATATGGTAGGAGAAACGATGTTGTTCGTTAGAAACTTCACATAGTCATGATCCCTTACTGCCTACAAGTGAATACGCTGTTCCTTGGCGACGTAACATGCCTGCGAATAGCAGAGCGGATTGCCTATCGATAAATTTATTATTTCTATAAACTTCCCTGCCGACAGTAACGTGCCGAAGACGAAAAAATTATTCCCGGATCTGCGCGAATGAGTTCGAATATCTTCTAGTGGGAGGGGGGAGGCAGCTGCCCCCCCCCTTTCCTCTCGCTGGGTACGCCCATGGGTATTCGCCTATGTATCGTAGGGAGTGCGTCAGAACACTCCAACACATTAAAAACAATATAGTCAACTTGACGCTATTCTCTGTATTGTGTAAGATTGGAAATAAATAAGCACTCAGATATCGATAGTAACAATCTGAGGGCGAAGCATGGGAGAGGGATTCTAAGTTTTTTTGTGAGACTAGCAGCAGTCTGAGGGCGAAACATGGGAAAACATGGGAGCACGATTCTCAGTAGTGTCAGTCGAGAGCTCGGAGACAGAAGACGTCTCACACTCCCCTCACGTCGGTAATGGGAAGATCTTACCACACTCAAGGCCTGATTTCATTTATGTGGCCAGGAGAGATTTAGATGGCTTAACTACGCTTGAAGATGCAATTCAAGGTAAAATTCGCAAGCGTTGTGTAAAGTGCAATCCCAGGGCTAGGCTCGTGATTGTTAGTCTGGGTTTACAATAATTCCATGTTTTGCTTCTCTGTTAAAGAAGCCTTCTTATCGTCCAAGTAAAGATGCCTTGGTTATTAAATGTTAATGTAACTTTGGTTCAAATGGCTCTGAGCACTATGGGACTCAACTGCTGAGGTCATTAGTCCCCTAGAACTTAGAACTAGTTAAACCTAACTAACCTAAGGACATCACAAACATCCATGCCCGAGGCAGGATTCGAACCTGCGACCGTAGCGCTCTTGCGGTTTCAGACTGCAGCGCCTTTAACCGCACGGCCACTTCGGCCGGCAATGTAACTTTGAAATTGAAATAATTTGTTAATCTGGCACTCAGCCATTATTCATACTTATGTCACTGTCAGGCATTTCGCCATTATCAATACTTGTCAAGCTATTATTGGTCATGATGAGTTCTGAAGTTTTGAATAGACTTAATTTATTAAATCCCTTCCTACAAGTTATTTACTAGTTAACGGGACCCAAGCAAAGTCCTTTTTATTAAATTCCTTCTTGGTAACCATAAGCTTTAGCCTCTACTGATGCATGGTTCTGCGAATTGCTGCAAACCATATGGAAAAAGACTGTCAGCTAAAGAGTTGAGTGGAGAACTTAGGGCCAAAACAGAGACACTAACACAGTACAACATGTCATATACTTTAATCCGTTGCACAAGTCAGATTCTGTATCACATGTAAATTCTTATTCAAAAAGGCAATCAGATAGACTAAGCATTCATTGATACAGTTTCATTTGTTCCTGTAGTTTTTCGTATTCAAATAAGGAGTCAGCTAGCTTATCCAAATTTTAGTTTTAAGTTTTTCATGTAACGATCTGTTGAGAGCTTAAATGACAGTGAAACTGACACTCATACAGTGTTATGCAAGTTTTATTCCCATTACTGATAGCTCAGGTGGCTTTCCCATTTTCACAAACGAACATAGGCTTTATTTGTTGTACGAACGTCACATATTTGTTGTAGGTACGTTACAGTGTCTGCTGCACCTGCTTGACATAACCAAACTGAGTCAGATGCAACAGACACATAGGCTAATATCAATGTGGATACTTGTTGCCCACGTATGTCTTTCTGCACAGATGCAATTCGTGCCTTTTGGCTCCATATTGTATGAACAAGGTGTGTGGTTTGAAAACGGACGTGTCAACTTGTAACAGTTAACTACTGCAGCAATTTCATATCAGTGCAACTGAGACAGACGAAATAAAAATTATCTAATTTCCTGTTACTAAAAAGGAAAGGAAAGGATCATAATAGTACAAAGATAACCGTAACATGACATAAAAATACATACAGTCGCAATATGCAAAACAAAGACAAAACGCCGTGAATCAAATCAGTCATTTGGCAAAGTTTCAGTTAAAGCTACTAAAGTTACGATAATTAAACTGCAAGTAAACGAAGCATTTAAAATTCATTAATTCTTCTGTTCCGAAATTACGAGGAAAATTAACTTTCACAAAGAGGAGACGGGTATTCGGACTATTGTAAATAACGGAAATTGCCCTAGTTTCCACCGGCCGGAGTGGCCGAGCGGTTCTAGGCGCTACTGTCTGGGTCGAATCCTGCCTCGGGAATGGATATGTGTGATGTCCTTAGGTTAGTTAGGTTTAAGTAGTTCTAAGTTCTAGGGGACTGATCGCCTCAGAAGTTAAGTCCTATAGTGCTCAGAGCCATTTGAACCATTTTTGAACCCTAGTTTCCTCCTTAACAAAGACCTAGACTTAAATCGTAAAATGCAATCACCTCGTACCAGGCCTGTCACCTGTCAGAATCGTATCTACAGGAATCAGCGGTCTCATATCACTCCAACTGCACTAGCCCAACACTATTACACAGCTTTCACCAGCTTGAACAGCCTCCTGCTGACATGCAGGGTCCATGGATTCGTGAGGTTCTCTCTATACCAGCGCACGTCCATCCGCTCTATACAATTCGAAACGCGACTCGTCCGACCAGGCAACCCAAGTTTCCAGTCATCAACAGTCCCATGTCCGTGTCGACGGGCCTACGCAAGGCGTAAAGCTTTGTGTCGTGCAAACATCAAGGGTATACGAGTGGACCTTCGGCTCCGAAAGCCCATATAGATTATGTTTCGTTGAATGGTTCCCACACTGATACTTGCGGATGTCCCTGCACTGAAATGTGCAGCAATTTGCGAAAGGGTCGCATAGGCGTTGCCGACCACAGAGCAGTATTCTGCCTGTTTACATATCTCGATATTTGAATACGTTTGGCTATACTGGTTATTTTGACGCATCCCATTAGATACAAGCCTACGTTCTTTCAATGCTACACAAAATGTCCCATATGCCATTAGCACAGGACGAGATTATAAAAGGAATTGACACTATGAAGTTCGTTGTCAGAAAAAGTGAATACGACAACAACTTATTTACTTGTGTATATGACAAATTTAATGGAAAAGAGAAAGAATCTAAATTAAATAAGAAACATAAGTACGTCAGCATGACATTTCACGACCTATCATCGGAAAAAAACTGAATGGTCCTTACATAAAACTGAATCAAAACTCTTTAGTACAGAGAGGAAAACGTAATATCTGTTGTGAAAAGAAAAACAAAGACCTACACTCACATTTCTATGGAGCACATGTTGTGTTTGCCAGCAACAATACATTTTGCAGACCTAACATTTAAAACGTATCAGAGAGTGTTCCTACGCACAGAATATAACCAGACAGGGCAGGTGTAAGTCAACATAGACTAATACAATCTCAGGGGTAGACGCAAACGTAGATATTCTCCATTAGCAGAAAAAGACACTATGTACAAGTACTGAATGAGTTTGAAAAGCATAAGAGTGAAAAAGACGATCCCCACAAGATTTTGAGGAAGTAGTACGACTTTTCACTGAACGGATATTTCAATATATATGATGGCGGCCAGTGCTAAACTAAAATGATGGTAAACTAAAATGATTCCATAAACGTGGTTGCGCAGTCTACGAGAGCGTCTGGCTACAGACTGCAAAAACAAATACCATTGCTAAGCTCGATCCTCAGCAGGCTGCGAGTCCGCCTCGGTAGCACTCCCGCTGCGCACATTTGGGTAGTAGGTTGTCCTAGTTCCGCTTGGTCATTCTGTTTCCGTCCTATTTCCGTCAGTCACAGCGCCACCTATCTTCCTTGTTTCCGTCCAGTGTCGCGTGAGTCCTTGTGTGGATCTCATTGTTGTTTGTGCAGCCTTCCTGACATGGCGTTGTCTCGTACCATGATGTCCAACACGCTTACTACGTCTGTTACCGGTTCGGTTTTGATAAGTCCATACGGCATGGGCAACCCGGCTCTTTAGATCAGGCTCTTTAGGTGGTCACATCAGGTGCATACTGAGTACTTTGATTCTGAATTATATGCGATTTTTGTCATGTATCTTGACCCCTTTCGAGTTTGCAGTATCACTTCACTGTCCCATTTAATCACCGTGATGGATCCACTAGCAAGATTCTTTTGGTGAATGCAGTAGTCGCGGTTTTTAATCTTCCATTTCCTGTAGATGAAAGTTTTCTGAGGTCCATGCTGCTCACGTAATTCGAAGGAAAAGCTGGTCTACTCAACACCACTTACAGATCCATAGTGGTGTTCGGTCGGAATAAACGATGATGAAAAGACATATTCCCTGTTACTTGCATATGAGGGGCTACAGGTTCGTATTATTTATACCGGCCAGACAGGAATCTGCTTTATTTGCAGTCACAGCGGCCGCCTCTATACCACTTTTTCGCACCGTGTGTTTGTATTAAAACCCGCATACGGAAAGCATAAAAAATTTACTTTAGGGGGTCTTCTCCCACAGGATTCAACAGCTGATCCAGTCCACGATTATTGAGGATCAGAGCGTGTCTTTGAGGAAAAATGTTCGTAATTTTCCCCCACTGCCCACACTAGGGACAATAACGCCGTCACTCCAGTGATGCCGACTCCAGTTATTCAAAACAAGCATCACAGAACGCAGAGCCGATGAAGTCGCATAGCCTTTTCCGTTGGCTCGCCCTTTCTGCAGCCTTCCATGGAAGGATCCTGTTCTCCGGTTTAAGTTTGTGGACGAGGACACCATGGTTGCCTCTGCTCAAAATCTGGCGGTTGCTGATAAGTCATCTGGCGATTTTCATGTCAAACAGGCCCTATCATCGCCGCTGCTTGTTAAGGAATCGGTTTCAGGAATCCATTTTTCTCCCCTGGCTCTATCGATAACCCCTCATATTGTCTCAACTTCCCAAATCACTCTGCCTCGTGATGACCGGGTGTTGTGTGCTGTCCTTAGGTTAGTTAGGTTTAAGTAGTTCAAAGTTCTAGTGGACTGATGACCATAGATGTTAAGTCCCATAGTGCTCAGAGCCATTTGAACCAATTGAACCAAATCAATTCTGCATCTTCTGTCGCAGCCTCCACGTCACAAACTCTTGATGTGCGTAACCTGATTGATTCCAAGGGCAAAAGGACACGGATATTACTAACTAAATCTCCATCGACGGAGCCCAATCTGTCGATGAGTGGGCTGCGGAGATATCTCCCTCTCAGTCTGAAACGGATTTTCTACATGACTCAGCCACACGGTCGCATGATCTAGCGGCAATTCTGAGGAGCTGCAGTAAGCAACGTATTGATCCTGAGAGAGTCGCATCATGGAAGTAAAGTAGTTGAAAGATGGGGGAGATGTTAACACTTCTTCATCCGTTTCGTCCATTGATCCTACCATGGATACTAGATATCTCCGTTTGATGATGGTTAAGTCATATCGTAGTTTTTGTTCCAGTTGTATTGTCCATGCAAGCACATACCTTCCTCACTTTGAATAATTACAGGATTGATTCTGACTCCAGTTCAACGCTTTGTGACAGCTATTTTTTTTTTTTTTTTTTTACATGAAGTATTATTTGACCAGTTTTTAATTCTAGGATTCTCAACCTTCTTTACTGTGGTTTCCAATATTTCTGTTGATATTGCCTCATTTTATAGGGAAGCAATTCCTTTACAAGATTTCGAAGTTCTTGATGATGGAAGTGAAATCGTAAATCACCTACAATGATTCTTTTCGGTGGTGATTTTAATTGTGCTTTCCGTCTAATTCAGTTTTAGAGAAAAACTCGAGGACATGGTATACACCTTGCACCAACGTGACGCTGGATTTTTCGGTACTTTACACTTTTGCAAAACACTATCTTTACTGCCACCTCTAGCAGAAGACTTGATCGCTTTTACTCATCTGATTCCTTTTGCGGGCATCGTTTGTTCGTTGAACTGATACCCGCCTGTTTTACTAATCACTGTTCCGTAGCCGTCAAATTTAATTATGTGCAGCAGCCGGTAAAATTGTATCGGTCTTCCCCGGGTGCTCAATATGGCCTATCTAGAAGACCATTCCCTTGGTAGTGTCATTGAGGAAGTACGGGCGCGTTGCTCCCGTGCTACAGAACGTTTCTCATTTGTTATGGAATGGTGGATACTGCAAGCCAAGCCACAGATTGGTAAAGCTCTCATGTGTTTTGGTGCCGTGAGGGCGGCAGAGGTCCGGCGGACCCAAGGTTTTATTACTCCTTATTATGTCAGCTTTACTGTAGCAGAGGCAAGATCCTCTATGGATTAAGGATGTATGGCGGATTAAAACAAAATGGCTACAGTTAAAACTCTTTCAAAGGGATCGTCTGATGACGACATCTCAACCATGTCCCATTTTAGAAGACGAACTGAATTCACTACATCATCTCATCGTACCACTGGCGCGCAGGAAACGCATTTGCGTTGCATCCCTCGCTAACGTCGATAGTCGAAGACCAACGTGCCACCGAGACTTGTTCAGATTAATTTTTAACCACTTCACTGAGTTGTATGATGCCAATGACCAGGTTAAAAATTTTCCAGACGACTTTTCCTCTTTGATAGATTGCATCTTTACCCATGAATTAAATCATGTATTTTTCAGTGATTTCCGCAAGAACGAGATATTTGATGTTGTTACCAGACCACAGTCACGCGAGTCACCTGGATTGGATGCCATTCCTAAGGAATTTTATGTTCATTTTTGCCTCTCATAAGTAACACAGTGACGTCGATGATCAATTAAGTCATACGGGGTGTCTCACTTCCTGCTCCTTTCAAGGAAGGTACAATGGTCCCCATCCAGAAAAGCAGTGGTAGGCCTGACCTTCAGTGACTTCGCCCTATTATTCTCCTAATCTTCGACTATAAAGCTGTTGCGGTGTCACCGCCAGATATCACACTTGCTACGTGGTAGCCTTTAAATCGGCCGCGGTCCGTTACTATACGTCGGACCCGCGTGTCGCCACTATCAGTGATTGCAGATCGAGCGCCGCCACACGGCAGGTCTAGTCTAGAGAGACTCCCTAGCACGAGCCCCAGTTGTGCAGCCGACCTCGCTAGCGATGGTTCACTGACTACATACGCTCTCATTTGCCGAGACGACGCTTTAGCATAGCCTTCAGCTACGTCATTTGTTACGACCTAGCAAGGCGCCATATTCAGTTGTAAGTAGGCTGTTTAGGTTTTTTTATTGGTAACGCCACCTCTGTATGAAAATCACTGGCTGTGCTGTGGGCAGTCTGTGGCTGCTTTGCATTGTTGTAATACTCGCCATTGTAGTGTTAGGCAGCTGGTTGTGAACAGCGCGTAGCATTGCACAGTTGGAGGTGAGCCACAGCAGTGGTGGATGTGGGGAGAGAGATGGCGGAGATTTGTAATTTGTCATGAACTGCTATATTTATATATGATGATATCAAGGTAAATACATTGTTTGTTCTCTATTAATATCTTTCATTTGCTAACTATCCCTATCAGTAGTTAGTGCCTTCAGTAGTTTGAATCTTTTATTTAGCTGGCAGTAGTGGCGCTCGCTGTATTGCAGTAGGTTGAGCAGCGAAGATTTTTGTGAGGTAAGTGATTTGTGAAAGGTATAGTTTAATGTTAGTCAGGGCCATTCTTTTGTAGGGAATTTTGAAAGTCAGATTGCGTTGCGCTAACAAAATATTGTGTGTCAGTTTAAGCACAGTCAACGGGGACGTTTCATATGTCGACCCTTAGCCTAGGATACCTCACTGGAATCTTCTGATTTTTTTCTTGTAGTTTGTGTAATTAGTGTAGCTATTGTTTATTGCTAGCGCGTAATTATAGAGAGAATTTCCTTTGTAGTTGTAGTTTTTCATTGTTGTACAGTAAAACAGTTGTGGCATGCATGTAGATTTGCACCAAGTATTTCGCAGCTGCGCTGGCAATTAAGTAGACATTATTTCCATTGCTATGTTATTTTATTTTGCTCTTCAAATTGCGCTTTTCTGTGTTATCGTGTGAAATACTGTGACAATAATGGCGTGTGAAAAGCGTAATACTAGGCTCCAAAGTAAACTGAGAAATGTCAGTGAAGACGAAAGCAGTGTGTTAGCGCCGCAGAGTAATGAATTAACTAATGTTCAAAGTAGTAATTTGGTAATTGCGCATAGGGAAATGGAGCGGACGGCAAACAATGGTGTAGACAGTGAAACAGGTAGTGAACAGGGAAGCGTTATCGATCGATTGGTCGGCAACAGCTCGCCTCAGGAATCGGGAATGACAGAACACAATATTGCAAATACTGCAGACTCAGGTTTTGGGTTCCCACCGTTTTCTCAAATGAGTCAAGACACATTTTCCACTTGTCAAAATGTGAATGTTGCCGGTGCAACTTCACTGCCGAAAAGCACTGAGGAACATGTTTCAGACACCAGGGCATTGTTATTGCAATTAATGCAACAAATGGGACAAAAGCTTGAAAAGTTAGACACAATGGAACAACATCAGAGACAAACACAGCAACAGTTAGACACAATGGAACAAAATCAGAGACAAACACAGCAAAAGCTTCAAAAGTTAGACACAGTGGAACAAAATCTTAAAAACTTAGACTCATTGGAACAAACACTTGAACAAACACGTGAAGATTTAACTACTGAGTTACATAACATTGAATCGAAATGTCAAAAAGTCTGTAATGACGTAAAAACACAAATTTGTGAGCATTTTCAACCTATTTTTTCGCGGCATGAAAATGCATTACAGAATCACGAAGCAGCCATAAAAGAACTGCAAATTATTGTTCATGAAAATCATGAGACCTTGCAAGCTAAATTTGACTCAGTTGCATCTACCGATTCGGTTACGCAACTTGCAAAAACTCAGGAAAACTTTAAGGACACAGTAGATACTCTGAAACTTGGTTCAGAAAAACACACTGAAGAAATAAGTACACTATCGGAGAAAGTAGGCGAACTTTCGGATCAGGTCACTAACTTATCTACAAAGGTAGATGATGATCTGAATGACACAAGACCCGTAGCCTTCACTGACACGGAAGAGTATGAACAAATAAGAAAATTCAAACAAAATCAGAATCAAATTAATACACAACACCAAAGAGAAATCCGGGAAGTACAAGATCAGCTGACACAGGTAATACAAGAATTACGTGTTTCGGAGGACACTCGCGCTCCAACACGGGAAAAGGGACTTAGAAACACGGAAAAGCCGCAAAATAATAACACAGGGCATTTCGGAAGTTATGAAAGGAATTGGCAATGTGCACCGAATTTTGAGATGGAACGGCCGACACAACCTAACAATGACCGATATGCGACTCGCCGACACGATGATTTTGACTATAAGCTGTTCATTACTACACGTAAATTCAAAACATTTAAGAATTCTGCCAACGACATTCATCCACAAGCGTGGCTCCGTCAATTCTCTCATTGTTTTCCTCCCAACTGGTCATTGGAGCACAGGTTAGAATTTATGTGTGGCTACTTAGAGAATGAACCAGCTGTAAGAATGCGATCGGTCATTCACGATTGCCACAGTGAAGGAGAATTTTACCATGCCTTCCTCTCAGCATATTGGTCTCAGGCCACACAAGACCGAGTAAAACATGGTATCAAAATGATGAAACATTTCGAACAATCTGAATTCTCCAGTCTTGTGAAATATTTTGAAGACATGTTGCACAAGAATCAGTACCTGTCAAACCCATACAGCCCCTCAGAACTCATCCGCATTTGCTTAATCAAATTACCTGAACATTTACGGCATATTATTTTAGCAGGACGTTGCAAAGACGTCATTGAAGCTTTTCAAGGACTGTTACAAGAACTAGAAATTGACACTGATAATCGCGGAACGCGAAAACAAGGACACAACAATTACAGGTCACATCCGTCACAATTCCGTGACGACAGAAACAATAACCGGACACGACAGGTCTCTTCTTACAACGCAAATCGTGACCAAAATAGACACCACCCGTACGACAACCGTTGGCAGAGTAGTAATAATTACAGGGAAAGATCACCTCTCCGCGGTAGTGACTATCACAGAGACAATCAGAGAAACAGACAATTTGGGAACCAAAATAATTATTATCAAGGGAGACAGAATAACTTTAGACGCAACGGTCCAGCGCGCAGTTACGATTCAGGGAGAAATTCTCCACCACTTAACCGACAAGAAAGAAACTACAGGAACTACCGACATGACGACAGACGATGTGATCGTAACGACAGACCTGAATTGCATCAGAACTGGCGGGATTCAAACAGAGCAGGGCCCTCTCGAGGAGGTGAATTTGTAGAGGTTAGGTCTCCAAATCCCAATAACGGCGCGCGCCAACAAAGAGACAGACAATGACTCGCACAGCAGGCAGCCGCGTGCGGCTGGCTCCGAGAAAAATAACATAAGACGCTAGCCTTGAGAAAAATTTTAGCATTCCTTACCGATGTATACCACATGATAATTGCGTTGAAGTTGAAACTCTGCGTACTAGGAAGAGTGAAGGTTTACACCACATTTCACATGTAAAACCATTTATTGAAAGATAATCTGCTTTTTAACTTTGTCTTTGCCATAAAACTTTTCACTTCACATTTCTAGTATGCTTTGTCAGACTTAAGAAACTGTTATCATGCAACAATGTTTGAAGTTAAATATCCAGTCTAGAACCTAGGGAACATTTTTAAACAGAAATTACGAATGCAATGTTATAGTGAACAGACGACACAGTGTTGTATTTGTACATTCTTGCTTGTTAGTTGCACGATTATGGAACGACTATAAGGCTTACATACTTAGAACATTTACCAGTACTGCTAATGAGATTTTAATGCAACATTTTGGTTTACTTGAAAATATATTCTGGATTTAAAGTACTTTCAGTGAGATACCAGATGGCACAGTGGTTAGTTTATGTGACAGCTACACGATTTTATCACGACGCTACTAATGAGTGACAATTTACAATGTTGCTTTTGTAGTGTTTGTTTTATTTCTGCACAGTTTTTCTGTTTTATTCTGCAAAGTAAAACATGTTTTAGTAGTAACTTTCGTGGTATAGCTACAAGGAGACAGCCTTTTCCATAGCACAACAACACGTTACAGCACAGTCCTTTCATCATCACAACAATAAGCGTAATAACTAAGATATCTCTACGCAAAGCATTTCACTTTTGTTTATCATGAGGTAAGTACATTGGCTTCTGCAGAACTTAGCTTTCGGAGGAAAATAACTACGACACTTCCACAGAGATTATCTTACAACAAGATGCACATTTAGCGCTACAGGACACGCATTTCAGTGAATAATTTTGTACTTAAACCATTTATTTTTCAAGATCTTTGAATTACAAAGAAAGTTTTCCGTGATACATTTCATTCCATTGCTGTAATCTGTAACACCTGAGGGTATAATTACATTAATCCTCAGGGGGGTATACGCCTACTTTGTGTACCATGTGTTTGGCTACCACAAGGAACCCTAGCTAATATGGTATTTGCTTATACAACTTTACACATCGGTACCATATTTCTCTAACACACAAATTACACAGCTATCTGATCATTTAACTGAGAGATAAACATGTTTTTTACTACGTCAGTGACACATGTTTACGTAATTACACCGTTGGATAACTTCACACTTACGAAATTGTATTTTGTCTGTACTGTGTGAACTCTTCATATTTTTTTCGGAATCATTTTGATACTATGAGAGCTTTGAATGATGTATTTGGTATGGATTCATGATCTTTAAAGTACGTTTGTGGCAGATGACACTTTTGACATTAGCAGAGAATTTTTTTAATTATTGGAGGAAGCTACTACGATTTTGAGATTTGACTGAGGTGTTATGATGTTATTTTTACGACGACGATGTGTATTATGCTGCTGAGGTATGTTTATGATTGATAGGCTGAGGCTATATGAGTTATTTGATTATGCTTCATATTTATAATGACGAAATATTGACGAGTGTCGATGGATACGTATATGTGTAATAAGGTAAGGAGTAATGAATAGTGATTAGGAACTCTGACTTATGGAAAAGGATGTTGGAAACCAAGAATCATACTTTAGAATTATGAAATGTGTGTACATGTGTGAATCATGTGTGAATGTATCACAATGCCACTGAAAATTTTTTTGGACACTGTTATATTCATAGGATTTTGTTTCTACACATTTGCAACGTAAATTCTCGACCTGTGAAATTTTGTATATATGACTGTCACTGTAGCGGAAACTGCTGTCGTAAATATTTCCGTAAGAAAGTTAAGTGACCACCTGCACGTAATGCGTCGCGGGCACCCACCTGGGCGACAGCCGCCCAAAAAAAAAAAGCCATTAGCCTTTCAGTGGCACAGGTAAAAAAAAAAAAAAAAAAAGGGGGGGGCCATTATACTCGCTATTGACATTTCCTTGTCGAAAGCATACTGTGGAGCTCGTAATTTATGATATTTACTGAAATGCTTATGAATTGATGGGAAATATTCTTACATCTGCAAACCTGATAATGACAAGTGTCTTTCTACGAGAGTTGAGAGCTACTGACTTACGAAATGCCACATAGCTATTAATGATGTTTTTATGCTTTGGTTTGCGTAATTGCTTATTTCATTTGATACCTGTTTTCCAGCTGTGTTACAGCATTAGTTTTATAAAATAAATTTAGACGCATGTGCTAATGTGAACACTTTCTGTCAACAGATCTATTAAATAATAATTTTGTGATCCACATTCTTTAAAAAAAAAAGGAGCACTTGGAAAGGAAAGAACAATAAGAAGGGACTAGTAACAGTAACTGGACACATAATTTTCTTTTCAAGTACATGGTAATATTTTTTTTACAATAAGTTGTTGTGGTGCACCACTTTAAATACTTAGACATTAAGATGTGATTATACATTTCCCTTATCTGCATTGTTATCTTTAGTGAACTATTTTTTTTGCTTGAGCTATGTCATGTTTAGATATAAGCTGCTGTTTGCCAGGCATAGTGCTACTGAACTTTAATTTGTGTTACTCTGCTAAGCCAGATTTATTTTTTGTTTGCTGCACATTGGCTCATATTAGTTGTAATGTTGAATTGCTTGGTAATTTAGGTTTACTGTAGCTTGCTTTACGATTTTCCATTTTTTTTCATTGCTATTTATATTAATTGTTTTATGTGCTGCTGCATTGCCTCGTCCCTTAGTTTAGCATCTGAGCTCAGTAGATTTAAGTTAGCTTAAGAGGGGGTAGCCTATAAGAGAATGAGTTGCATTGAATTTGAAGAAATGCACTGAGAGGCTATACGAGAATAGAATACAGAAAGCAGGTATAGATAGGACCTTTTGGGAATAATGATGAATGAAGGGAGATCTCCAAGAAGTAAAGAAAGTTTTGTTTGCAAAATACTGCAGTACAACAAACCCTGTCCTTTCCTTTTGTGTTATCCCACTATATGTTTGTGTACCCTCGTGTATTTGTTTTCTTCCTGTTTCTGTGTAGTTTCATAGAATTTTTTCTTCTTTTAATATTAAGCTAAATTCACTATGATGAGGAATACTGTTATCCTCAAATTTAATTTGCATTAATAATATGTTATTTACCTTGTAAATATGCTTAGACATTATTTATTCTGGTTTGTTGCTCACATGTGAAGGTGATGTTTCAAAAGTTCTTGTGATCTTTATATATTTACTTATGTCATAATTCCTGTAACATTGATGTATATGTCTATTTCTATTCTTTTGTAAAGCCTGTTTTACTACAAATGTTATCTGTATTATTATGTTTTTAATGATGTGTTTTGTACCTTTGTAATTGTATTCTTATGTTATAAAATTGTAATTGTCACCAGTTCATCATATTATTAACTTGTAAGTTACATTTCACTGCACACGTTTCTGTTGGTCATAGTATATGGACAATATGTGAGAATTAGGGACTGATAGTGTTTGCACATGTGTTAATAATTCAGCAAGGGACTGGATAACAGCATTGCTGGTTCTAAGGACAATTCCAAAAACTTAGTGAGTGCACAAGTGGTGGTTTATGGACTTGCTATATTGTCCGCAAGACTCCTCAGTGGTGATTGTGCACCTGCACAGTCACAACAGATGGCTGCTGGCCATCTCTTCAAGGACTACAGTGGGTCTACATCTTTGATGATCCATCAATACCATTGTTTCTACAAGGACTGCAGTGGGTCTGCACCTCTGGTGGCCCACCAATACCGTAATCTCTACCAGGACTACAGTAGGTCTGCTCTGTGATGACCTACCTACCAATATTCTTCCAAACTTCGAATGACTCTGCTGTGGGTTTGCTCTGTTGTGACCCATTACTTGTCTGCATGTCGAGAGTCAGCACTGTCTTTCCGTTGGAAGGACAACGCTACTTCTTCATGACTGCACAGAAATCCACTACTTCTGTGTGCATTCTCTTTTACTAATGAGACATTGTAAAAAAAAAAAAACTGTAATTACTATATGATGAATGATCAGGACTGTCTTTATGGACTGTGAGAAAATTTGAGCTTTTGACCAACATTGTATCAATAAGTGTGTGCATTTGATTTCTTTGTTATTGTAATTATGAAAAATTTTTTTCAAATCTGTATTGGCCACTGCCCAATCCAATTTGTAAAATTTTTTGTGGGGAGCATGGGGGCTATGTAAGTAGGCTGTTTAGGTTTTTTTATTGGTAACGCCACCTCTGTATGAAAATCACTGGCTGTGCTGTGGGCAGTCTGTGGCTGCTTTGCATTGTTGTAATACTCGCCATTGTAGTGTTAGGCAGCTGGTTGTGAACAGCGCGTAGCATTGCACAGTTGGAGGTGAGCCACAGCAGTGGTGGATGTGGGGAGAGAGATGGCGGAGATTTGTAATTTGTCATGAACTGCTATATTTATATATGATGATATCAAGGTAAATACATTGTTTGTTCTCTATTAATATCTTTCATTTGCTAACTATCCCTATCAGTAGTTAGTGCCTTCAGTAGTTTGAATCTTTTATTTAGCTGGCAGTAGTGGCGCTCGCTGTATTGCAGTAGGTTGAGCAGCGAAGATTTTTGTGAGGTAAGTGATTTGTGAAAGGTATAGTTTAATGTTAGTCAGGGCCATTCTTTTGTAGGGAATTTTGAAAGTCAGATTGCGTTGCGCTAACAAAATATTGTGTGTCAGTTTAAGCACAGTCATGTATAATTTGTTCAAAGGGGACGTTTCACAGTTACTATAATGACTTCAAGAATGTATTCTGAACAGATAATATTGTGAATCATGTACCGCGAAGAGCGACGTTCATCATTAATGGATTAAAGTTAAGTATTAAACTAATTACGTCCGCTTTCTGAATTCTCATTCCTTGTCATGTTCCAGACCTCACGTCAGTATAGTTCTTCCCTCCTCACGCCAGCCTGTGTGAGCTAAAACCGTGCACTTCGGCCTCCACTCGTAACACGGTGTTGGCTCTTCTGCCAACACAAAATCTGTCGATCGAGCTACAAGCACCCGTGTCTCTAAGTTTCTCAACAAAATCGTTGTCGTTCATCAGAGTTGTGTACCTGGACGCACGGTGCTGGCATCTATTATCTAACGTCGAAATGTCGTTTCATTGTGAAATGCGATAATGGTAATGGCACACCAAAATCACGATAGTACTCCGTTGTACTTGCTATATATTCTATTAAAAACAAAAGCATTATAAAATCACAACCACAGTAATACAGGAGACTGCCTTACAAGGCCAGATCACTTGGACAAATAACAAATGAATTCCTTTAACCGGAACAAGACCCATAAAACTTGAAATATGAATACGGCTAGGTAAATATACTCAGGTAAAGCTTTACTTAAATAGCACAAATGTTCATCCAATTCCCACCAGAACTCTCGTTACGTGCAATCAGCTGAGGAACAGATTAACGGAAAGAACACTGATATTTCAAGGTTTGGCTAGCCAACGTTCCTAAATAAAACTATATACAAATGACTAAAACAGTTAAGGACGTGCTTTAATTTTGACCAACCCAATCTTCAGATTTACTTAGTTGATCAACAATATTCTTAGAATGATTACAACTGGAACATGACCATATGGCAATACCCCTAAAATGAGGTCGCTTCAATATTGCGTGTGAATTAGCGACAGACGCGCGCAGACCAAGGATTCAAATCAATACGAGAGATCCACGAGACAGGAAATGACATAGAAATGTACTCAACTTTGCACTGCAATTGAACTTCGGATGCTATAATTCTCCACCAGAAAGATGGAATCACGCAACAGTGAGAACATAACCCAAGATGTAAAGGAGAGGACAGGACCTTAAATATCTCTCTGCCCCCATGGTGCTCTGCTCCCAGTATGCTCGCATTGACCGCTGCCAATTATCTGTAACACAACACACATCAACGGCAGACAACATTCTGAGACATAAACTACGCAACATTATATAGAGAACAGGTGATCAATATAACTGAATAGAAACAAATTAGCCTCCGTGAATTACTTGCCTAGTGCCAGCCCTTAAATTTCGATTAATAAGTCCGCTAAAAATCATGCCCTAAAGTTAAGATGACAAGAATTATCTCGGCGCACATTTACACGCCAAACTATCAAATGAACTACAAGGTAGAATAGAGGACGTATCTCGGCGTGTCTTGAAACGCCAAAGTCCAACTTACTCACTACTCGTTGCACTCCTAGCTACGTCTTCAACCACACTTTATGTCGGTTGGTTAGGCGTAGCCACACTTCCTCAACTGCCGTCGAGATAGTTAGTCACGACGCCGAGGTAGGTGATAAATAACTAAAACAATTCCAAAGGATTTTTAGTACACTGCCATATTCAATTAAGCCGCACGCAACCCACCGAAGCAACTCGGCGACTCCAATTCAATTGGCCGGCGTAGCTTATAACAGACTCAAAGGAGCTTATCCTTCCCACCTCTAGGAAACCGAATCAAGATGGGCGGTGGATCTGCCCTCACGACTCAACACGCCGTAGCCGCTGACCCCGACCCTTCGTTGGCCGACTCGTCCTCTTACCGTCCTGTCCGTACACAGTCCCACGTGACTCCAGCTCACCGTCGATCCAGACACACCTCCCCAGCAGAGCGCACCCGCTGCCGTTAAATCCGCGCAGCCGTTAAATCCGCGCCGCCAAAGATGAACAGAAGACAAATAAGCATCGAAGTTGATTCAAAGATCAAAATGACGATCGATGGAAACTGGCGCCAGAAAACGCACCAGTTCATATTGGCTGCCGCCGATTATATCTCGAGTGCCTTGCTTTTTCTCGACCCACAAGTCGTTTGACGGTGTCAATCACGTTTTCACGCCTCGGTAGTTATGAGCGGTCATGTTACAAGCCCTCTTCCCCACCCGCTCCACTCCAACCCCCCCACCCCCCCCCCCCCCCCGCCCCTTCTTTTCAGTGAACCGCTTACCCAAGTCACTCTTCGTTTTGTGCTTAGAACCTTTGTTTCCGCATATTGCCTTGGAACTTAGTGGCTGGACTACATTCAGGAAATTATTCTCAGTTCGCGCTTACGCCGGCAACGTTTTGGTTTTAGTACGAAATGTCGACGACATTTCTGGGCTCAAGAATAACTTAGATTATTTTTTATGTCTTTCTGGTGCCACACATTAATGATCTACAATGCACGATCATGCCGTTTCGGCAAATTAACCAAGTGATAATTTCTTGCTCGACGGTGGTCGATCGCCACAAGGTTTATAGTGGACCACAATACGATCAAAGTGACGGCACTTAACTGGCGAGAGGTTACGATTCGTATTCAGGGAGCGATTCTCGAACACTAACGCCTTTCGCTTGGCCTCCTTCACCAAGTGCACTTCTTAGACAACTATGTGTGCAGTATAGTGCATTGCACTGCACAGATATTCCCGCTTCCTGCGACGATCGTGCGCAGACTCGAACAATTACACGTTCGATTATTGTGGCAACGAAACACCTTTCATTTTCGGTATGACATGGTGGCCAAGCCCTGCAAACTCGGGTCATTAGGTCTTCCCAACATTAAAGCAAAGCGTCCTTCCTGTTTCTTATAGAGAATCTCTTAACGTGTACGCAGGCACTGTACTCAATTACAAATCATTTTCCCAACTTCAGCCGGTCAGGCTTACTCCTCCCGTTGATGTTGGATGGATTAAACCTAAATTGTGACACATCGGCATATGTTTTACAGTTGTCAGTTTCTTAGGTGCTGATATTCTCTCAAAGACGCACTTTACTACCCTAGTCTTATTGTCCTGATGTCCGCCCCAATAGCTGAGTGGTTAGCGTGACACATTGCCCGGGTTCGATCCCCGGCTGGGTCGGAGATTTTCTCCGCTCAGGGACTGGGTATTGTGTTGTCTTCATTTCATCCCCAACCGGCGCGCAGGTCGCTCAATGTGGCGTCGCATGTAACAAGACCTGCACCAAGGCGGCCGGACCGGGCCACTGACACCAAACGCTCATCTCCCTTATCCTGATGGGGTCAATCATCTCGCCTCTCCACTGTCAGCTCCTCCACCTACATCATGTGAAGCAGTCTTGTCCCATCTTAGTCTTCCTATATTACTGATAGATACCGCTTCGTCATGATGTAGGGTCATTCATCGTTTGATGCCTATTGGCGACGGTCTTTTTCGCATAGGCTTTGGCCCGATTGACCGGTGTGAAGAATGTCATAACATCGGTACCTTACGTCGCTGGCTGGTCTCTTGTGAACGGGATCGTTTCCTCTGGATTCGTGGCAGTTGAAGTTCCGGAACAGAGGACCCGAATCCGCTTTTCCGGATGAATTCCTTATTCGGCCGGACGTATCCTCGTTTCCTTAGACGAAAATAAATACGATTGTCTGGCTTCTGGGCCACTACTTCCACTATGTTGTTGAAGAAGGGAATGACCTTGACTCCCGTGTCTTTCACCAGTGTCGTGAGGCTGCGCATTGGAAGTGGATGCAATTTCCGCGTTATGGAACACAATTTACAAATATTGTGTTCCCTGTTTTTAGTCGACAAGATGCTGGATAATTTACCCTGTGGGCTTTGGTACCTCCCTGCTCAATCACATAAAGCCTTTTTCCGTTCAGTCTTCTTTCTTATACACCAATTTAACAAATTAAAAAATAATATATAACAAAAAATTAGACAATACGTTGTGAGAGAGTTTCCTGGTTACTCAGAATGTTTATCTCTCGTTTTGTTACTAAATTAGAAGCAAAAAATATTGAGAAAATTGAAAAATAAGTAGCTGTGCAGTCAGCTTGGCAGAGTGCTAAGTGAAGGAGCTGGGATTCGACTCCCAGTAGGGTCGGTGTGCGGACATTTTCCACGCCGGACATTTACCACGATTTTACCTGCTCCGAACGGTTGGGTACCTAGTCTTCACCTCCTTCTCCTCCTCCTCATCGCTTAATGAGCCTTTCCGCTGGTTTACTTAACACTGAACCAGAATCTCTTTGGATTTTCCGCCATATTTCTAGAGAGAGTTTCCTTGTGGAAACAATTAAATGCATCTAGCATTGAAATCCGCACCAAATTTCCAGCCTCAGTAGAACTTCGCAAATCTGGAAGATTTTGCGTTTGTCTGAATTATACTTGCCTTTTTCAGTGTTCCTGCAGCAGCTTTCTGTCGTGTTTTGTGTACCATGGGGGATCTGTTCCGTCTCTTATTAATTTATTTGGTATGTTTCTCTCGAGTGCTGTTGTTACTATTTCTTTGAACTTAAGCCACATATGGTCTTCACTTGCATAGTTTGGAAGGATTGGAGACTGTCTCTTAGAAAGACGTCAACCGAATTTTTAGTTGCTTTTATGAATAGATATATTTCGCGTTTAGTTTTGGTGAATTTCTTTGTTACGGGATTGAGTCTCGCTACGACTCCGTGTTCACTAATCCCTGTATCCGTCGTAATGCTCATAGTGTCTGAAAATGTATTTTTGTCAACATACGGAAGGTAGATTGAAGTCACTACCAACTATACTTGTATGAATAGGGTACCTATTTGTGATGAGACTCAAGTTTTCTTTGAAATGTTCAGCTACTGTTTCATCTGAGACCGGGTGTCGGTGAAAGGAGCCAGTTATTAATTTATTCCGGTTGTCGAATTAACCTCGGCCTATACTAAGTCACAGGAACTATCTGCTTCAATGTCGCTTGTGAGCTGCAACACACATTACATTATTTTTCCTTAAGTTGTGCTTCTTGTTTCTGTTGTAGTGCACATCATTACAATTATGGCTTTTCCCTCCAAAACCTAGGATGCTTTCTCCGTGACCCTACAAATACCAGAGCTAAACACTGTAGAACAACAACGTACGTGACAAGCATAGCCTTCTGTATTTCTTCATTTCCTTATATCTAACAATTTAAAAATTGTACGTCGACTTAAGATGACACGTCAGTCATAGATGTTCTTATCTCTACTTAGTGAACGTATTTTCAGTCACGTTTTGAACATTGTCCCGTTACACATTAATAACTAATGTTTCGCCGCAAGGGATATCGCATTTTAGAGAGTAAATTAATATGGAGTATATCGTTCTTCTTTTTTCACATTCACGTGCCCATTTCTTCTTTCCTTATTTTCTTTTGGGCATGCAGTTGTAGTATTTAAAGTAGGCACAAACGCAGTGATCAAAAAGAAGAGAGTAGCGTACATTCGCATTCTGTTTACATCGTTCCTTTCTTGTTGCTACCATGGCGATGGACTGTTCGTATCGCAATCAGTAAGCGTGAAAGGAAACTACCGTACAGACAGAGGGATCTATATTTATACTTGACAGAACTACTTACATACTGACATAATCGTCGGTATTGCTTTAGTTTCCCAAAAATTATAAATATTTCGATTACGGAAAAGAAGCTCTATATTTGGCCAAGATATCGAAGAAGACGGTGCCTTAACTACAGGTTGTATCGAGTAAGATGCGGAGTCAGTGGTTTGAAAGCGGACAGAAGAAGTACGAGGAAGGGCGTCCCTTACTCGAGGGATCGCTACCTGGCGAAGGGGCAAGTGTGGCAAATGTCCGGTGTGGCAAATGTCCGGCATTCAGTAGGATTGTCGGTTTTTTCGGCTCAGGGTCTGGGGAATACTTTATTCTTACGTTCGTGTCGTCATAACTGACGTTACTATTGAGATGGCTGAATAGACGCTACCTGAAAGCAAATAAAGTGAAAAAAGGAAAACGTGTGCTGCAGGTGGTGTCTTTATTGAATACCTTAATTTGGTCTATTGTAAACTTTTCCTTTTGTTTCACTTGTAAGTAGGCTGTTTAGGTTTTTATGTTGGTAACGTCACCTAACGCTCCGTATGAAAATCACTGGCTGTGCTGAGTGAAGGCTGTGGTTGGTTTATAGCGTTGGAGTATATGTTATTGCAGTGTTGGGCAGTTGGCTGTTAACAGCGCGTAGCGTTGCGCAGTTGGAGGTGAGCCGCCAGCAGTGGTGGATGTGGGGAGAGAAACGGCGGAGTTTTTAGAGCGGATGATCTGGACCTGTGTCCATCAGAGACAGTAAATTTGTAAGACTGGATGTCATGAACTGCTATATATATATTATGACTTTTGAACACTATTAAGGTAAATACATTGTTTGTTCTCTATCAAAATCTTTCACTTGCTAACTATGCGTATCAGTAGTTAGTGCCTTCAGTAGTTTGAATCTTTTATTTAGCTGGCAGTATTGGCGCTCGCTGTATTGCAGTAGTTCGAGTAACGAAGATTTTTGTGAGGTAAGTGACTTGTGAAAGGTATAGGTTAATGTTAGTCAGGGCCATTCTTTTCTAGGGATTATTGAAAGTCAGATTGCGTTGCGCTAAAAATATTGTGTGTCAGTTTAGTGTTGATCTCAATAGGTAAAGAGCGAAATGTCTGGGTACGTTCACATCTGCTCAGCTGTTTGAAAATCAAATAATGTAAGAGGTTTATCAGCACAGTAATTCATTAATGCTTCTAAGGGGACGATTCACACTTTTTGTATGATAATTAATGTACATTAATTTTAGGCATCATATATGCAATTTCATCCCTATTGCGCTTAGGCTTTTGATGTAAAATATTAACTTATTATATAGTTGAATTCTGTCATACGAGAGCGCTGAAGTCTGTTTTAAGCCATGGGAGAATACGTGCATTAATTTCTCTGTATTCAGTTTCCATAACCTTAGCAGTCTTAATATGAATCTTTGTCAATTTGTGACGTATGGTTCCCTGTAATTTGGTATGACTTTCTTCACATTGTTTTACTGTTATATTGCATATTACTTCTGCATATATTTGTATGTCATTTAACGACTTTCTTTGTGTTGTCGTGCACCCTATTCTTCCACCTTTAAATAATAGATGGATGTGAGTGTGACATGAAGAAGGTTAGAAACTAGTTACCGAATAAAATAAAACATTTGCCTAGACGGTATTTGTCTTTCTTTATGATGGTCAGATCCCCAATGGATGTTACGTCTTCTGTTCTTAAATATATGCCTCATCAGGTGAAGGAAACAATTGAAAATATGGCAAATATTTAAGTTTAAAATTGTGGATAAGAACACTAACATGAAGTTTAATAAGACAGGTTTTAAACATGATGTAATCTCACTATACGCTAAAGTAAAAATTTAGAGTGAAACGTTAATTTTTTAAAGAAATATCAATTTCTTGGCTTCAGGTTCGATCACATTCATCCACATGGAAAAACGCTACCACAACACACTGGAGACGATGTTCTCCTCAGTTACGACTATACGAAAGTAAGGACAACACAACACCCATTCTTCCGCACTGACAGCACAGCTACCGAGGTGGACGAATCATAAACTGCGTGTGACATTGAACGGAGAAGTGGACAGTTATAGGTTAAAATCCATCTCGGTAATACTACAGATGTAAACATGTGTTTCTTAAGAAAATATTTTAGTACTATCTGTATGCAACCGACATGTTATTGGCACCGTTTGCTAATGCGTTTTTTGTGTGTTAGGCCATTTTATGTATGGTATTTCCGACGTGTGACCTGCTGTATTGTTCTGTGGCCATTACTGTAATATACAATCACCCATTATATTGTAATTAATGTTGGAGTTTTACGTATACATAGCAGAAAATTTTGAAAAGAAAACACTATTTCTAACGATTTCCTTGTAGTCCTGTAACGCAGGAACACGCATATTAAACACCACTCACACAATTTATACTCGTAGTGTACGGCACATGATAAAAATAGAAACGTACAGTAACATACACTAAGAAAAGTATTTTACATATACTCAACGGAAGTGATGCTACAGTTCGTCCACATAATATGTATGCTACGATTTAGTGCAGAGAGTATTTTTCTTACGTAAATCGAATCATAATTTACTAATTTATTAGTAATTAAGGTACTTGTTCTATGTATTACTGTTTTATTTATTTGTTCAAGGTTTCTCTCGAGGCATCTGAAGATATTCATTGAGTCGCTTTCACGTTTTTCATTTAATATTTCATATTCATATTTTTTGTTACGTGTATATGTCTTCAGTTCTTCCAACTCATCGGTTTTATTACCTTAATTTAGCCGATGGAGTAGTTTGTAATTTTGCTCTATCATTCCATATGGGTGTACCTTATCGTGTATGAGAGTGTCAGTTGTAACTGTGATGTGTATGTTATGTGTATGTGTAGACTCTAAGGTTCTCTGAATACCTGATGTGGATATTGCGAGCTTTTAGTCCTCGGCAGAACAGCAAGGATTTCTGACATGTTGTTTTGCATATTCCAGAATTTGAATATGGGTCACGATAACATTTTATGTTTTGTATTACGTTACATTCCCAATATGTGGAATGGTAAACGTACATCTTCTTCTTCTGTGGTATGTTGCATCTGGATCTTTTGTATCTTCGATTAATTTTCCCGGTACTGAGTCAATATTTACAGCAGTGTAATCGTTGGCAACGGCAATCAGATTGACTATATTTATTTCCTGTTGCATGTTTTGTTGGCTCAGAGTTATTTTATGTGCTCTGTGCAGTGTGGACGTATATTTTGCTTGTTTATGAATGTTTGGGTGACATGAACTTGGAGGGATAGTGATGTCGACCATTCGTCGTAGTTACCTTCATCGCAGCTGTATTTTTATGTCCCACTCTTGTGACTGCCCCTTTTAGTGATGTCCATTCCTCTTCATGTGAACTGCCAATAGTGGTACTCATTATCGCAGTGTCTACAACATTCATACATCCCTCATTATTTCTCAGTCGTACATTATTTCAAATCTTTCTTTTGTACGATTCTCTTGAACTTGAGCCGACAGCTCATCATTATTAAGTTGTGACCTGACTTCGTATTTGCGCCTGGGTACGCTATAAAACACAGTGTATCATTTCGAAATCTCTGGCTTTGGTGTAATCAAGCAGGAATCCTCAGTGTCTCCAGCCTCTACCAAATAGACCGCTTCCTCTCGTGATTTTTGACCAGAGTATTCACGATTACAAGTTGGAATCTATTGCAGAATTCAGTTAGTCTTTCTCCTCTTTCATTCCTATTACGGAGCCCATACTTTGCCGTTACTCTTTCCTCTATTCCTTCGCTACCATAGGGTTCCAGTCACTCACAATTACTAGATGTTCATTTCACTCACTGACTGAGTTACACCTTCAGCAGCATGGTATACGTGTACTTTCTCGATGTCTTCATCTTCTACTTGTGATATCGGCCTGCGCACCTGAAATATTGCTATCGGCGTTGACCTTTTCTTCATTCTGATAGCAGTAATCATATCACTGAACTGTTAACAGAAATTCACTCTCAGCCCTAACTTACTACTGCATTTACACCATTTTCTGCTGCTGTTCATGTCACCCAATATTCTTCTGACCAGAAATTCTTATCCTCTTTCCATTCACTGCACGGGCTACCACTATACCCTGATTGAGCTTTCGTATTTCCATTTCGAGATTTTTTTAGCTTTCCTACCAAGTGCAAACTTCTGAAATTTCACACTCCGAATCGTAGAATGTTACTCTTTCGTTGGTTATTCCTTCGTGGTCAATTACCTCAAGGGCATCCAAATGGACCACTAGTCCGGAATTTATTTCAAAGAAGAAACCATTTTTTTCAGTTACAGGCCGCTCATGTCCTCCAAGCGTATAAACCGAAACCTTACTGCAGAGGGCCGTTATGTAGTGCAGGCCCGTTCACCGATGTGTTGTGTGCTTGCTCTCATTCCACAGCAGTGAGCAACCGGCTAGATGGAGGCAAGATATGGTGGAAAGAGGAGCTGGGAGAAGAATGTAGGGGGAGTGGCACTGCAAGATGATAGTTTTGCAAGATTCTACGGTCAACAATGATGTTATGTGAAGGTGTATCTTTTCACGGTCGCTTATTAAAAAGGATTTAGTGGAAAATAAATTTTCTAAGACGGTTCTGATAAAGCGAAAAATGATAAAAGGAAACATATCTTTTTTAAAACACTTTTATGAAGCGAAGAACACGGGACAACTAATTAATAAACATTTCATGCAGGTTTTAGGACGTAATTCCAACTGGCGTAAATTTGTATCAGGTAAACATCTTATTTAAAACCTAAAAACAAAAACACAGGATGTTGATGCATATTACATGTTTTGTGGTTCACGAAAAAATCAGTATCTGGTACCACTTTTTGAGCGCTAATAATTCTAATACGTGCCTTTTAATTGAAGTCTGTCAGTGAGTTTCTGTAGGTAGATTACGTACTCTGCATAGCGGAATAATGTTATCACATAAGTCTATTGATACAAACTTCGACATAATTGTAGCTGCAGACTTGTAAAGTCTTGTAAATTTATCTGGAGGAAGATTTGTTATAAACGTCTGCGAGACTAATTTATTATAAAATTTGTCACTGAACTGCTTGTCACATTGTAGATCCATAGGTTTTAACTGCAACTGCGTACCCATTGCAATGCAATGCATTGCATTAAAACAAGCGTTCAGTGCATAGTGCTGTGGAATGCAGAAAAAACAGCAAATTGGCGCTCATAGGAAGGAGAACAAGACCAAAAATGCAACAGGAGCGTAATATGTAAGAAACTGTCCACGCAACCTGCCACTGATGATGCCTTGCAGAAAATAAAGGCGAAACGCGTATGGCACTAAAATTGTGTTTTATTCAGTTGCTATCAGACGGTCCATAAGTGAAAAGCATCAACATACCGTAGTACTATCTGTCTGTTAGAAAACTAGCTGTCTAATCGCATATGTCATCGGATAGGCCGTATGCGTGCGCTTTTTGGAGCAAGCGACAGTGAGGTACTGTGACGAACGCCTTTCGAAAGTCGAGAAATATGGCATCAACCTGGGAGCCGGTATCTAGAGCCTGTTGTTTATCATGTACAAAGAGGGCCAGCTGTGTCTTGAATGACCGCTGTTTCCTAAAACCCTGCTGGTGAGCGTCTCAGCGTCTAGAAAGGTCATTATGTCTGAACACATAATATGTTCCATGATTCTACAACAGATCGATTGGCCGGCAATTATGTGCATCCGATTTTCTATCCTTTTTATAGATTGCTATGACCTGGGCCTTCTTCCAGTCCCGTGGAACTTTCTGCTGTTTCAATGATCTCTGATAGATGATGGATAAGAATGGAGCTACATTTGTAGCATAATTAACATAAAATCTTACGGGGATACCGTATGGGCCAGATGCCTTCCTGGCGTCTACGGATCTTAACTGTTTTACGATCCCAGTGACACTAAACACTATGTCAGCCATCCTTGCATCTGTTCGATGATTGAAAGGTGGAATTGTGCTGCAGTTCTCTACCGTAAACGAGTTTTTGAAAGCTAGGTTTGGAATTTCGGCCTTCTGTTTATCATCATCAGTTACATTACCCCTACTGTCAGCAAGAGAAGGTATCGAATTATTTATGACGTTCATAGATTTTACGAACGACAAAAATTATTGGCGATTATTTTTAGAATCTGCAGATAAAATATTGTTTTCAAATTCATTAGAAAAATCTCTCATTGACCTTTTGACAGCTGCTTTAATTTCGCATAATATCTGTTTGTCAGCGAGGCAATGACTACGTTTAAACGAGTGTGCAAAAGTCTCTGCTTTCTCGGCAACTTCCTATTATGTTTGTTGTACAAAGGTTGATGCTTTCCCTCCCCTATATTTTTGCTAGGCACATACTTCTCTAGCACATGGTGGACAATGCCTTTAAATTCCGACCAAAGATGCTCAATATCTTCGTGTCTCGCGCTCGCGGTGAATGCTTGGAGCTGACTACGAAGATATTCATTAATGACACTTTTATTTGCTTTCCCAAACAAGAAAACTCTACACTGTTTTTTTTTTTTTCATTGACGGAGAAGCCACAACGACATTATGGTCGCTAATACCTACTTCAAGATTAACCATCCTCAAAATGATCAGGTCTATTTGTCGCCAAGATATCTAATATGTTCCCATCTCGAGTTGGTTTTCTAACCAATTGCTCAAGGTTGTATGTTGAGAGCGCTCCTTGAATAACTTAACACAAGTCTTTGCTTCTGCCCCATGTGATAAACATGTTATTTTCCCAGTCAATGGACACCAGATTAAAGTCTCCACCTATAACTAATGGATAATTTGGATATTTATTTCCTATGTACTCAGGACTTTCCCTGAAACGTTCTGCCACGTTGCTGGTGGTCTATAAAAACATTCTAATACAATGGTCAATCCTTGTCTGATTGACAGCTTTATTCAGACTATTTCAAAGTCCGACCCAGTATCGATCTCAGCTGCGTTTAAACAACTTTTAACTGCAATGAACACACCACCTCCCATAGCATCAGTCCTATCCTTTCTAAACGTTGTCCAATCCGAGTTCAAAATTTCACTGCTATTTATGTCTGGTTTCAACCAGCTTTCAGTACCTAATACAGTATTGGTATTGCTACTGTTTATTTCGGAGAGTAACTCGGGGATCTTGCTCCAGATACTTCCACAATTTACTAACTTGAGATTTAGCATATTTAAATTCTTTGGAAAGACCTGTTTAGGCGAACTAACAATTTTTAAAGTTGACACACCCATATCAGTGGCATGAACTGAAGTTCGTGGTGAAAATATTGTAGAAATTTATTCAGACATTTATTTCTCTGCTCCATATGATGATTATTTACTTCAGTCACATCACTAGACAGAGCTTCCTTTAATGTTGGCACCTTCGCTTCCCGCTCTTTGCCTTCCGTTCGTACATAATATTTTGCGTGGAAGATATTATAATGCCTTTACAAATTGAATTTTTTCGTTGCAATCTGCGTTTTGAAGCACGCTAAGCTTCTCAAGCAACCGACGTATACCACGAACGTATAGGCATCCTGCACTGATGTGTTGTAAATGATGTTGGTGTGTCTGAGCTTTACTTTGAAGTTTTTTCATATGCATATTGACCTTTGTCGCCATAGTCTAATGCTGCGGAGTGGAGATTAGAATTTTCGGTGAATTTACCGCTTTGGGGACTTGAACAACAATAACATTTCTTGATATTTAATATAAAATTCATGTAAAATCATCAATTACTTTTGAAAAAACAGATTAGCTGCGCAGTACTGTTGTGAAAGTGACTTGTGGACGTCCCTTGGTCTTAATTGAGAGATACAAATGTAGTACTCACAAAGCGCAAAATGGGCGAGAGATTGGATAGGAATAACAATGTGCGCTAGGAAGCGTAACATCCAGTAATATGGCAATACTCACGAAGTGCTAAAATCGAACAAATCGTGGAATTAGGGACCCAGTGGCTACGAAATACCATAGCTACGAAATACCATATCTGCACATGGCGTTTTTGTGTAATACGTCAGCTGAACAACTTAAGGACATTCCTTAGACCACGTAGATTGCAATATATCTCCAGCCTGACGAACCCCACTTTATCTATATTCAACACTTTTACTTTTTCACTAGTGAGTACTGGCTGAAGAAGAACCGCCTACATATGCTCTTGTTGAATATATTTGAGATGCCATGTCATGGAATTTACAGCCCTAATACAGAAAGTGAAACGTCCCCTTTGAACAATTATACAAGACTGTGCTTAAACTGACACACAATATTTTGTTAGCGCAACGCAATCTGACTTTCAAAATTCCCTACAAAAGAATGGCCCTGACTAACATTAAACTTTACCTTTCACAAATCGCTTACCTCACAAAAATCTTCGCTGCTCAAGCTACTGCAGTACAGCGAGCGCCACTACTGCCAGCTAAATAAAAGATTCAAACTATGGAAGGCACTAACTACTGATAGGGATAGTTAGCAAATGAAAGATATTAATAGAGAACAAACAATGTATTTACCTTGATATCATCATATATAAATATAGCAGTTCATGACAAATTTCAGAACTCCGCCATCTCTCTCCCCACATCCACCACTGCTGGTGGCTCACCTCCAACTGCGCAACGCTACGCGCTGTTCACAACCAGCTGCCTAACACTACAATGGCGAGTATTACAACAATGCAAAGCAGCCACAGACTGCACACAGCACAGCCAGTGATTTTCATATTGAGCGCTACGTAACGTTGCCAATAAGAAAACAAACAGCCTACTTACATAGAGAAAACATAAACAGCCTACTTATATAGCCCCCATGCTCCCCACAAAAAATTTTACAAATTGGGTTGGGCAGTGCCCAATACAGATTTGAAAAAATTTTTCATAATTGCAATAACAAAGATATCAAATGCACACACTTATTGATACAACATTGGTCAAAAGCTCAAATTTTCTCACAGTCCATAAAGACAGTCCTAATCGTACATAACAGTAGAATAGCAGTGTTTTTCTCAAAGTCTGAGCAGTAAAAGAAAATGCACACGGAAGTAGTGGATTTCCATGCAGTCTTGAAGAAGTAGCGTTGTCCTTCCAACGGAAAGACAGTGCTGACTCTTGACATGCTGACAGATAATGGGCCACAACAGAGCAAACCCACAGCAGAGTCAGTCGTAATTTGGAAGAATATTGGTAGGTACGTCATCACAGAGCAGACCCACTGTAGTCCTGGTAGAGAGTATGGTATTGGTGGGCCACCAGAGGTGCAGACCCACTGTAGTCCTTGTAGAGATAATGGTATTGGTGGGTCATCAAAGATGCAGACCCACTGTAGTCCTTGTAGAAATAATGGCGTTGGTGGGTCATCATAGATGCAGACCCACTGTAGTCCTTGTAGAGATAATGGTACTGGTGGGTCATCAAAGATGCAGACCCACTGTAGTCCTTGTAGAGATAGCCAGCAGCCATCTGTTGTGACTGTGCAGGTGCACAATCACCACTGAAGAGTCTTGCGGATGATATAGCAAGTCCATAAACCACCACTTGTGCACTGACAAAGTTTTTGAAATTGTCCTTAGAACAAGCAATGCTGTTATCCAGTCCCTTGCTGAATTATTAACACACGTGCAAACACTAACAGTCCCTACTTCTCACATATAGTCCATATACTACGACCAACAATAACGTGTGCAGTGAAATGTAACTTACAAGTTAATAATATGATGAACTGGTGTCAAGTACAATTTTATAACATGAGAATACAATTACAAAGATACAGAAAACATCATTAAAACATAATAATACAGATAACATTTGTAGATAATAGGGGCTTTACAAAAGAATCGAAATAACATATACATCAGTGTTACAGGAATTATGACATGAGTACATACATAAAAGATCAGAGTAACTTTCGAAACATCAACTTCACACATGAGCATTAAACAGAACAGAATTAATAATATCTAACATCTTTACAAAGTAAATAACATATTATTAATGCCAATTATATTCGAGGATAACAGTATTCCTCATCATAGTGAATGTAGCTTAATATTGAAAGAAGAAAAAATTCTATGAAATTACACAGAGACAGGAAGAAAACAAATACACAAGGGTACCCAAACACATAGTGGGATAACACAAAAGGAAAGGACAGGGTTTGTTTCATTGCAGTATTTTGCAAACAAAACTTTCTTTGCTTCTTGGAGATCTCCCTTCATTCATCATTATTCCCAAAAGTCATATCTAAGCCTGCCTTCTGTATTTCGTTCACATCCTCTGTCAAAAATAGTTTTTCTCTCTGCTTTCTGTATTCTGTTCACATCCTCTGTCAATAATAGTTTTTCTCCACTGTACAGTATCCTTTTTATTTTGCCAGACCATTTTCTGATAGCTTCTTAATGCATTTCTTATAAATTTATAATAGTTAGTTTCTTATATAGTCTCCTCTTAAGCTAACTTAAATCTACTGAGCTCAGATACTAAACTAAGGGACGAGGCAATGCAGCAGCACATAACAAATTAACACAAACAGCAATGCAAAAAAAATGGAAAATTGCAAAGCAAGCTACAGTAAATATAAATTACCAAGCAATGCAACATTACAACTAATATGAGCCAATGTACAGTAGCAAGAAAAATAAGTCAGTAGTAAAATTAGCTTAACAGAGTAACACAATTTAAAATTCAGTAGCACTATGCCTCGCAAACAGCAGCAGCAAATATAAAAAATATAAAAAATATAAAACTTATATCTATACATGACAAAGCTCAAGCAGAAAAAATATTACAGTAAAAACAACAATGCAGATAAGGGAAATGTATATGCACATCTTAATATCTATGTAATTAAAGTGGTGCACCACAACAACTGATTGTAAAAAGAAATATTACCATGTACTTGAAAAGAAAATTGTGTGTCACTGTTACTAGTTCCTTCTTATTGTTCTTTCCTTTCCAAGTGCTCCTTTTTTAAAGAATGTGGATCATAAAATAATTATTTAATAGATCTGTTGACAGAAAGTGTTCACATTAGCAAATGCATTTCATTTTATAAAAGCAATGCTGCAACACAGCTGGAAACCAGATATCAAATGAAATAAGCAACTATGAAAAGCAAAGCATAAAAATATCATTCAGTAGTCATGTGACATTTCATAAGTTAGTAGAAATTCTCTCAACTCTCATAGAAAGACGCTTGTCATAATCAGGTGTGCAGATGTAAAAATATTTCTCGTCATTTCATTAGGCATTTCAGTAAATATCATAAATTAAGAGCACAGTGTAATCGTATGTTTTCAAGTTCGACCGTGTCGTTTTTGCGATGCTTTCTACAAAGGAATGTCAGAAGCGAGGTTAATGGCCTCCCTTTTTTTTCTACCTGTGCCGCTGAAAGGCTAATGGCTTTTTTTTTTATTTTTCGGGCGGCTGTCGCCCAGGTGGGTGCCCGCGACGCATTACGTGCAGGTGGTCACTTAACTTTCTTACAGAAATATTTACGACAGCAGTTTCCGCTACAGTGACAGTCTCACATAAGAATATTTCACAGGTCAAGAATTAGCGTTCCAAATCTGTAGAAACAAAACCCTATAAATATAACAGTGTCCAAAAAAATTTTCGGCGGCATTGTAATACATTCACACATGTACACACATTTCATAATTCTAAAGTACGATTCTTGGTTTCCAACATCCTGTTTCACAAGTCAAGAGTCCCTACCTACTATTCATTACTCCTTACCTTATTACACATATACGTATCCATCGACACTCGTCAATATTTCGTCATTATAAATATGAAGCATAATCAAATAACTCATATAGCCTCAGCCTATTAATCATAAACATACCTCAGCAGCATAATACACATCGTCATCGTAAAAATAACATCATAACACCTCAGTCAAATCTCAAAATCGTCGTAGCTTTCTGCAATAATTTCAAACCCTAAAAAAATATTCTCTGCTCATTTCAATAATGTCATCTACCTCAAACGTACTTTAAAATCATGCTCCCTTACCAAATATATCATTCAAAGCTCTCATAGTATCACAAGGGTTCCGAAAAAATATGAGCATATCACAAAGTACAGACAAAATACAATTTCATAAGTGTGAAGTTATCCAACTGTGTAGTTGCGTAAACATCTGTCACTGATGTAATAAAAAAAGTTTATCTCTCAGTTACATGATCAGATAGCTGTGTAATTTGTGTGTTAGAGAAATATGGTACCGATGTGTAAAGTTGTATAAGCAAATACCATATTAGCTAGGGTTCCTTGTGCTTGCCAAACACATGGTACACAAAGTAGGCGTATACCCCCCCTGAGGATTAATGTAATTATACCCTCAGGTGTTACAGATTACAGCAATGGAATGAAATGTATCACGGAAAACTTTCTTTGTAATTCAAAAATCTTTAAAAATAAATGTTTTAAGTACAACATTAATCACTGAAATGCGTGGCCTGTAGCGCTAAATGTGTGTCTTGTTGTAAGATAATCTCTGTGGAAGTGTCGTAGTTATCGTCCTCCGAAAGCTAAGTTCTGCAGAAGTCAATGTACTTACCTCATGATAAACAAAAGTGAAATGCTTTATGTACAGATATCTTAGTTATTACGCTTATTGCCATAATGAGGAAAGTACTGTGCTGTAACGTATTGTTGTGCTACGGAAAAGGCAGTCTCATTGTAGCTATACCACAAAAGTTACTACTAAAACCTGTTTTACTTTCCAGAATAAAACAGAAAACTGTGCAGATATAAAACAGAAACACTGCAAAAGCAACATTGTAAATTGTCACTCATTAGTAGCGTCGTGATAAAATCGTGTAGCTGTCACATAAACTAACCACTGTGCCGTCTGGTATATCACAGAAAGTACTTTAAACCCAGAATGTATTTTCAAGTAAACCAAAATGTTGCATTAAAATCTCATTAACAGTACTGCTAAATGTTCTAAGTATGTAAGCCTTATAGTCGTTCCATAATCGTGCAACTAACAAGCAAGAATGTACACACACAATACCACTGTGACGTCTGTTCACTATAACAGTGCATTCGTCATTTCTGTTTCAATAAGTTCTCTTGGTTCTTGACTGGATATTTCACTTCAAACATTGTTACATGTTAACAGATTCTAAATCTGACAAGCATACTAGTAATGTAAAGTGAAAAGTTTTATGGCAAAGACAAAGTTAAAATGCAGATTATCTTTCAATAAACGGTTTTACATTTGAAATGTGGTACAATCTTTTACTCTTCAAAGTATTCAGAGTTTCAGCTTGAACGCAATTATCATGCAGTATACGTCGGTAAAGAATACTGGAATTTTTCTCAAGGTTAGCTTCTTATGTTATTTTTCTCGGAGCCAGTGGGCGCACGCGGCTGCCTGCTGTGTGAGTCATTGTCTGTCTCTTTGTTGGCGCGCGTCGTTATTGGGATTAGGAGACCTAACTTCTACAAATTCGCCTTGCCGAGAGGGCCCAGCTTTGTTAGAATCCCGCCAGTTCTGATGAAATTCACGTCTATCGTTATGATTATATCGTCTGTTGTCATGTCGGTAGTTCCTGTAGATTCTTTCTTGTCGGTCATGTGATGGAGAATTTCTTCCTGAATCGTACCTGCGCGCTGAACTGTTGCGTCTGAATTTATTCTGTCTCCCTTGATAATAATTGTTTTGGTTCCCATATTGTCTGTTTCTAAGGTAATCTCTGTCATATTCATTACTACGGAAATGCGATCTTTCTCTGTAAGTATTATTACTCTGCCAGTGGTTGTCATATGGATGGTGTCTGTTTTGGTCACGATTTGCGTTGTAAGAATAGCCTTGTCGTGTCCAGTTATTGTTTCTGTCGTCACGGAATTGTGACGTATGTGACCTGTAGTGATTGTTTTCTTGTCTTCGCATCCGGCGACTGTCTGTGTCAATTTCCAGTTCTTGTAAGAGTCCCTGAAATGCTTCAATGTCGTCTTTGCAACGTCCTGCCAAAATAATGTGTCGTAAATGTTCAGGCAATTTGATTAAGCAAATGCGGATAAGTTCTGAGGGGCTGTATGGGTTTGACAGGTACTGATTCTTGTGCAACATGTCTTCAAAATATTTCATAAGACTGGAAAATTCAGATTGTTCGAAACGTTTCATCATTATGATGTTTTGTTTTACTCGGTCTTGTGTGGCCTGAGACCAATATGCTGAGAGAAAGGCATGGTAAAACTCTCCTTCACTGTGGCAATCGTGAATGACCGACCGCATTCTTACAGCTGGTTCATTCTCTAAGTAGCCACACATAAATTCTAATCTGTGTTCCAACGACCAGTTGGGAGGAAAACAATGAGAGAATTGATGGAGCCATGCTTGTGGATGAATGTCGTTGCCAGAATTCTTAAATGTTTTGAATTTACGTGTAGTAATGAACAGCTTATAGTCAAAATCATCATGTCGGCGAGTCGCATATCGGTCATTGTTAGGTCGTGTCGGCCGCTCCATCTCAAAATTCGGTGCACATTGCCAATTTCTTTCATAATTTCCGAAGTGTCTTGTGTTATTATTTTGCGGCTTTTCCGTGTTTCTAAGTCCCTCTTCCGGTATTGGAGCGCGAGTGGCCTCTGAAATACGTAATTCTTGTATTACCTGAGTCAGCTGATCTTGTACTTCCCGGATTTCTCTTTGGTGTTGTGTATTCATTTGATTTTGATTCTGTTTGAATTTTCTAATTTTTTCATACTCTTCTGTGTCAGTGAAGGCTACAGGTCTTGTGTCATTCAGATCATCATCTACCTTTGTGGATAAGTTAGTAACCTGATCCGAAAGTTCGGCTACTTTCTCTGATAGTGAACACATTTCCTCAGTGTGTTTTTCTGAACCAAGTTTCAGAGTGTCCATTTGTGTTGAAATCGAATCTACTGTGTCCTTTAAGTTTTCCTGAGTTTTTGCAAGTTGCTTAACCGAATCGGTAGATGCAACTGAGTCAATTTTAGCCCACAAGGTCTCATGATTTTCATGAACAATGGTTTGCAGTTCTTTTATGGCTGCTTCGTGATTCTGTAATGCATTTTCATGCCGCGAAAAAATAGGTTGAAAATGCTCACAAATTTGTGTTTTTACGTCATTACAGACTTTTTGACATTTCGATTCAATGTTATGTAACTCAGTAGTTAAATCTTCACGTGTTTGTTCAAGTGTGGTGTCTAACTTTTGAAGATTTTGTTCCATTGTGTCTAACTGTTGCTGTGTTTGTCTCTGGTGTTGTTCCATTGTGTCTAACTTTTTAAGATTTTGTTCCACTGTGTCTAACTTTTGAAGCTTTTGCTGTGTTTGTCCCATTTGTTGTATTAATTGTAATAACAATGCATTGGTGTCTGAAACATGTTCCTCAGTGCTTTTCGGCAGTGAATTTACACCGGAAACATTCACATTTTGACAAGCAGAAAATGTGTCTTGACTTATTTGAGAAAACGGTGAGGATCCAAAACCTGAATCTACAGTATTTGCGAGATCGTGTCGTGTCATTTCGGCTTCCTGAGGCGAGCTATTGCCGACCGATCGATCGATAATGCTTCCCTCTTCACTAATTGTTTCACTGTCAACGCCATTGTTTGACGCCCGCTCCATTTCCCTGTGCACAGTTACCAAATTACTACTTTGAACATTAGTAAATTCATTACTCTGCGGCGCTGATAAGCCACGCTCGTCGTCACTATTATTTCTCAGTTTAGTTTGGAGCCTAGTGTTACGTTTTTCACACGCCATAATTGTCACAATATTTCACACGATAACACAGAAAAGCACAATTTGAAGTGCAAAAATAGGAGAACACATTAACATAGCACTGAAAATAATATCTAGTTAATTGCAAGCGTAGCTGCGAAATACTTGGTGCAAATCTACATGCATGCCACTACTGTTTTACTGTACAACAATGAAAGGCTACAACTACAAAGGAGATTCTCTCTACAATTACGCACTAGCAATAAACAAAAGCTACACTAAATACACAAACTACAAGAAAAAAATCAGAAGATTCCAGTGAGGTATCCTGGCAGGGTCGCCATATGAAACGTCCCCTTTGAACAATTATACAAGACTGTGCTTAAACTGACACACAATATTTTGTTAGCGCAACGCAATCTGACTTTCAAAATTCCCTACAAAAGAATGGCCCTGACTAACATTAAACTATACCTTTCACAAATCGCTTACCTCACAAAAATCTTCGCTGCTCAAGCTACTGCAGTACAGCGAGCGCCACTACTGCCAGCTAAATAAAAGATTCAAGCTATGGAAGGCACTAACTACTGATAGGGATAGTTAGCAAATGAAAGATATTAATAGAGAACAAACAATGTATTTACCTTGATATCATCATATATAAATATAGCAGTTCATGACAAATTTCAAAACTCCGCCATCTCTCTCCCCACATCCACCACTGCTGGTGGCTCGCCTCCAACTGCGCAACGCTACGCGCTGTTCACAACCAGCTGCCTAACACTACAATGGCGAGTATTACAACAATGCAAAGCATTCACAGACTGCACACAGCACAGCCAGTGATTTTCATATTGAGCGCTACGTAACGTTGCCAATAAGAAAACAAACAGCCTACTTACATAGAGAAAACATAAACAGCCTACTTACAAAAGGTTGAGATCTAAGAAGACGAGCGTAACAAATCTCCATGAATTTAAAAAGGTACTTCTAAGTACATGGTAAAGTGAACTGCTCGCATCAGTGTACATATTGCTGGAAATTTATCTAACAATGCTGTAAAGGAATTCTGATTTTCTTTCATTTGGTAGACTCACAATAACTAGAGCATTAAAATAAGAAAATAAAATAATTACATAACAACAGTAAATATCTGCAGTGATGTATCACGGTAACTTAAAAATATGACACACTTCAAGCTGAGCTGTTTTGTTCCTTGTGAGCTTTTCTACCACGTCCTTCAATAACTCTGTCCCTAATTGGAGCCCTCGACCCTTCCAAGATCTTTGGTACATTTAAGCCTATGTGTAATCATTAAGTGCTTTTCTGTGTTTGCCTTTAGAACGGAATTTCACAGGCAGTACCACAAGGAGGTCTTTAGCAATGCTTTTTCATCCTTGTGAGAGCAAGTAAGAATCTACTTCCAGACGGAGCAGTGGGTCGGGTTTCAAAGGCCAACAAAACTAACGGGACAGTGATTCGCTGACCGCATCCCAATCGAGTACTATTACTTAGTAAAGGTAAGCGAATGAGTACGTGATAGATCCCGATGTTAACTATGGATCTCTAGTGAATAGGGAGTGTTGACTGTCGAAACGAGACAAACGACCGAACCATAGGTGCAACCACAACAGAGGTGTATCCCTGGATAAGCCAGGCCAGCATTTGCTTTCAATAGGGGAGCAGCAACTTTTCAATAGTTCTGTAGTAGGGACGATGATCTGGATGAGTGACTGATCTGGCCTAGTAACATTAACCAACATGGCCTTGCTGTGCTACTACGAACGGAGAAACTACAGCCGTAACTTTTCCCGAGGGTATGCGGGTTTTCTTTATGATTAACTGACGATGGCATTCTACTGGCTAAAATATCCTAGAAGCAAAGGTGTATTAAATAAATTAGTTCTTCATTAATGGCCTGTACAGACGCTAGATAAATTCCCCATTGGACTTTGCTTCCATTATATACTTGCCTTACCGGGTCACGTGACCGCAACGCCATCATGTGGCACTCCAAGGGGAGGTAAGAAGAGAAAAAAAGAGAAGATAGGAGAGGAGGGAGGAAGAGGACAAGCAAACCAGTGCGGACCAGTGTTTATCAGGATAACGCAACTATGCAATGATCATCAATTGCGAAGCTTCAAAGAATAATTAGATTTGGTAACAAAACAATATAATCGAACTGCACACATTATTATGGTTGTGTGTACATTGATATGAGCTGGTAATTAAGTTCTTCATACTGGTCAAATAATAAATCCCGAAAACATTCTGAATTTGCATGTGCAGTTAACAATGGATAGTGGGACATTCACCTCTAGTCGAAGAAGAGCGTCTATTTTAGCATGACAGTGTTTCAAAGCAATGATTGTAGCAGAAATGGACGTGTGAATGAAGAGTTTATCAGTATATAATGCAGATGAAAGACTTTATCGATATTTCAACACACCCATTCGGCTAAAAAGGTGAGAGCATTTCGTTCAAAAGGAACTATTTGAATATATACGTGACGTAGATGAGTATATGTGCTGGAAAACTGAGAGAGTATTCACTATCGCACGTTTGTTAACTTTGTAAAATATTTCTACTAATTAGGTGTTACAAGGAAATGATCTTTATAAATTTTAGGAGCAGTGTCATCTCCCATAGGCAGTAATCATTATGTGAGTTTTCTGTGTGTTCCACTTGAATACAGCTCTCCGCACCTTTGGTTCAAATGGCTCTGAGCACTATGGAACTTAACATCTGTGGTCATCAGTCACCTAGAACTTAGAACCACTTAAACCTAACTAACCTAAGGGCATCACACACATCTATGCCCGAGGCAGGATTCGAACCTGCGACCGTAGCAGTCGCGCGGTTCCGGACTGAACACCTAGAACCGCTAGACCACCGCGGCTGGCCCTCCGCACATTTATTCCAAAAGTTAGTGTTCCATTTAATTTATCCTGCGCCTTTGAATTTTAACCTGTCCAGCACCATACAGGTCCAGTAATTTTATGCAGTGTTTCATAATTCTATTTATGACGTTCCCTTTTCTAATACTTGTCTTACTGTTTAATGGATATACAGGGGCGTCTTTTTTGACTGTTCCATTGTTCCAAAGTCGTAGTTCGTACGTAGTCTCTGTATCTGTGAGGCTTTCAACAAGCGGGTGTCAGCTACCTTCATTATATGTTGGACGAAGCTAAAGGTATCTTCAGATTTATTAAAAGGGGATTTAGTATTAGCCACAAATGCTACCACTACTGTGATGGTCAGTGCCTTGATAATGAGAATAAAGAAAATGAGGCTGCTGCACAAGACGGGTGAGAAACCTACGGAGGTCCATAATTACTAACATAGACTGAAAACTTTTTTAACGTCTCCATATACCAACCGGCTGTTGAATGGGAGACAGCTGTAGTGTTCAAGAGACCAAAATAGAGTGATTTGGCATGCGACTGGGAAGTCGTCAGATAACGTTCAGGTTAACAAGCCTGTTGATGTAACCATTATCCGTAGCAACCATAAATTTCGTTTCACAAACTGAATGCATTTTTCTTGCTGAAATTTATATTTTTATGTTACATTGGTTTTTTTCTGGACTAAAGCAGTTTTGATTTTATATGCGATACTTACAAATGAGAAAAGAATTTCCGTTGTAATTTGTACAGTAATTTGTTTTTTTCCGACCGGAATCTGTATTTCCTCTCATCTGATCGCACTGTCAATTTACTCATAAAAAGTCGACACATTTTTGCGTCACAAAAAAAATCAGCTGTCTCATAGGTCTTGAAAAACAGGTGGAATGGTTATATTACGGATGGCTCTCTCAAGGATCTCAATAACTCTGAGGGAATATCTCCTACTCTGGCGACCTTGTCTCAGTTTAGATCATCCAGCGATCTGTAAAATTTTTCTCACAATATTGTATCTCCGATCCCAGTTTCATCTGCTTCAGCTTTATTTCCGTAATACTGTCTTCAAGTTCATTCTCCTCTTTATGTTCCTTCAGTTTTTGGCTGTCCGTTGTTTGCTTAGTACTGGCTTTCCATATGAGCACTTTATATTCATACAGTTACTCCTCTTTTCTCCAAATACCTTCTGTAGGCGGTATCTAACTTCAAAATGGTTCAAATGGCACTGACCACTATGGGACTTAACTGCTGAGGCCACCAGTCCCCTAGAACTTAGAACTACTTAAACCTAACTAACCGAAAGACATCACACACATCCATGCCCGGGGCAGGATTCGAACTTGCGACCGTAGCGGTCGGGCGGTTCCAGGCTGAAGCGCCTGGAACCGCTCGGCCACTCCGGCCGGCTATCTAACTTCATCTTGGTTACATGCTTGTACGACATTGCGTATCTTGTGCAGCTATTCCTGCGTAGCTATTCTGGACCTATTGCCCAGTCTGTATTCACTTCCTTCATTTACTGCATTTTTTTACGTTCTCCGTTCGTCAGATAAATTCAGTATTTGCTGTGTCATCCAAAGACTTTCTCCAGGTATTGTCTTTTAACCCGTTTCAGTCTCTCCTGCCTTCATTTTATCATGTTGCAAGGCTAACAATTCGTCTTGTACCGTATTCTCTTCCCCTATTACAAAAAATGCCTAGTGCTCCCTCTAGAACTAGAAAATTGCTGTTTATTCATATAATCTACGCCCCATTGTCTTAATCTCCAACCTGACATTCTGTTATTGCCGCGCGCCAGTGAATGAGTTGTTCAGCTGTTAGCATGTTACTGTTGTGAACTTCTGTGGAAAGCCGTTGAGGAATGGTGAAACGACAAGTAGGCGACTAGACGTTAGACATGAACATCTAATTGCAGAACGTGGAAGTCGGAGATTTGTCGACTCTGATGCAAGATTGGAGGCGATCTATGGCATATCCGATGACTACGTGCAGTTCTGGTACAGCCAAAAATGTTTCGAAGCATTCAGTTCAACGTACATTGTTCCACACGGGGCTCCGCAGCAGACAATCCCTACTTGTTGGCTGAACGACATCATCAATTACGATTTGAGTGGGTAACTGATCATCGAGATAGGTATGTGGATCAATGGAAACGTGTAACTTGGTCGCTTTCTTTTTAAACCACATCGATGGCCGTGTTCGGGCACTCCATCATCCAGGCCAATGACTGCTGACCATGCACCGAGCCCCGGACGCAGACCAATGGAATCAGTATTATATTATGGTCAACATTTACGTCAGCTTCCTTGCGCGTAGATAGCTGCTCCCAAATAATCCGGAAACCTAATGTCAATTTGTTGACTCCACGTCCTGCAGAAATCGCTGCTGTATTGCCTTCCAAAGTTGTACCAACAAGATACCAGACAGGTCGTCATAATGTTTTGGGTAATCAGTGCAAGGTACCACCGAAGCGTCATGCAGCCCACTCTGTTGCGGCCACGAAAGAGTCAGGGGAGTGTGGCGTTCCATTGTGTTAATGCTGCTCGCGTTTGTTAGTACAAGTATTGAGCATGTGAGGAAATTCGATGAGACGAAGACTGGTAGGTGTATTATTGTAACACTTTTAAACAGTTGCTGAGAAAATGGTGGATGACACTGGACAACTGTCTTTAAGACTACTGGAATGGTTTACTGCTAGATGAACTTACAAAAAAATATGACATTGTTATTTAAGATAATCTAACTATTGGGAAGCGGCGCTGTGAGAATAGCTGTACGTCGTGGCCAGGGAAAATGCGGTAACTTATTCAAGTGATGACAAGAACAGTCCTGGACAATGCGAGCTCTGTCAGCACCTGCCATATCGTCTTAGCAACACCGTTGGAGAGCTAATATATGAGGGCTTCTCGGAAATGGCAACCACAAAGAAAATCAAAACTGTTTTATTTGCAAAAGTTAGCTCCACCTTCCAGCTGCTTCACTACATAATCGTCGCTCCGCCTTAGACATCTGTTATAGCGTTGTACTAACTGTCCAATACCCTCGTCATAGAAGGCAACCTCCTGTGATTCCCGATAATTTTCTACGCTGGGCTGCAGCACTCTCTCTGTACCAAAACGTTGTCTTCATAGCGAGTAGTTCATCTCAGCAGAGATGACAACCAAAGGGACCCATGTCCGGGCTGTATGGTGGACGATCAAACACTCCCCATCGAAAACGCTGCAGGAGCGTCCTCATTGCCCCTACACTGCATGACCGGGAACGGTCATGATAGAAGGAACTGCGTAACAGCTAGGTTATGTTGGGTTGCATGAAATCATGCAAAATCGCTCGACAGGCACCCATACTTAGCGAGAGGCACTATTTTCTAGACAATTTTACGCGCTATGTGGGGTCGGAACTGAGAAGGACGAAGTTACGCTGTCTACGGGCGTACTGGAGACTATGATACATCACACAGCGTAACTTGCAGTGACAGTGCGAGAGGGAGAGAGACAATGATATTGTTTATTACTCTGTGGCGGTCAGCGCTCACATAATTATTCTGAGGATATAGAGCTTTTGTTCTGGTTAAGAGTAATTTTACAAGAGGAGAGCCATTCTTGTGATGTAAAAATCGACTCCATTGCGAGATTTTGATTCACATTGTAAAATATATGTGTATATGGAAGGAAATCAGTTGCCGGCCGCGGTGGTCCCGCGGTTCTAGGCGCGCAGTCCGGAACCGTACGACTGCTACGGTCGCAGGTTCGAATCCTGCCTCGGGCATGGATGTGTGTGATGTCCTTAGGTTAGTTAGGTTTAAGTAGTTCTAAGTTCTAGGGGACTGATGACCACAGCAGTTGAGTCCCATAGTGCTCGGAGCCATTTGAACCATTTTGAAGGAAATCAGTTAATAGAACAATAAAATTTAGTTCATTTCAAGAAGGTACGTGTTATTCTACAACCAGCGTATACTTCTATTGTGATTTAATAATAAATACCAGCTTGAGAACAGTTCCGACGGGAGCGTTCAGTTCTAGTGAAATAGTTCGATGCTTTCTTCGGAAAAGAAGTCACTTCATGGATCATTCAAATCCAAAATTGTACCTGGACATTTCTCAGAACTGAAAGCAATCTCATTGCTATGCAACAAAGCCCCGAAGAATATTTCTCCGTACTTTGGTTACCACTTTCAGCTCAACACGGTATCTGCAGCACTGGAGCAGATTTCTACAACAGCGGAAGCGAGTATTCGCTATCAGTTTCACACATCGCCGTGTGTACGCTGTATGTATTTACCCACAACAGTGAACATACAGTTACTCACACACATAGAAAGACAATACAAGGTGGTGTGAGAAACATTTCAGTATAAAGGTCCTGTAGAGCTACACAGTAATTAGCCTAGTAGTAGTAGTAAACAAGTTTAATTTTTTTCAAAGGAGCCTTTATAAGACACTGCCACCGCGACTGTTGAAAACTTCGTATCATTTTCACTGTGGTTTCCATTTCGCGACCGACTGTTTCTTACTTTGTTACATGGGTTGGATACGATCAGACAAAATGGTTACATAATCCTAACTCGACCTTGCAGAGTACCGTAGAGGCTGAGGCGTAGCGTCTTGCATTTCGACTATGTAAGTAGGCCTAACAGACCGTATCAGGCAGACAGCTTCATAGATGAGTCATGTCACATATGACAGATGTGCTCTTCTCCTGTTGGTAGCTGTATATAGTTTCGGTTGTGGCGGAAAGGTGTCAACGTCTTACAGACCAAGAAATTACCGGTAAACAAAACTGTATTTCAAATTCTTGTCGGGTCTTCAACCGGATTAAACTGTCATCTGCACACAGTATTTCCGTTGTCCACCTGGCGCTGATAATTGATTCAGACCGTCATTGACGGAATCTCAATATGCAGCAAAAATACGAAAGAGCATGCGCTAAGTTAATGCTCCTTGGCTCAAGAAGAGTTGCAGCGCCTCCAGTGGTGAATACCGTTGAAAAACGATATAGCGTTAAAAATTGTTACAATCGGCCTATTCAGATGCCGCTGTTTCTCCACATATGATAAAACAGGATTCCAAGTTTTACTTAGAGTGTATTAGTTGCTAAGATTAATTATCCGTTAGCCTGACTTCGACAGATTCTTTTAAAACACAATCCCAATAACGCGAGGCGCTTGCAACCAGTTCTGTCTTATTGTATAGCTTCCTACGTTCCTCTGTAACAGAGTTCTCAGCCACTGTAGATTTGTCACGTTGTGATAATCGCTTTTGGAGATGACTTTAAACACATCTGTCATTGAAGGTACGAATAGTTCTGCCAATCTGATTTCATGTTGCTTCAAAACACTAATTATCTAGGCAGGTACGTTCCTAGAATGTAGAAGGAAAGCAGCAGAATTAAAAGTGTCTTCGTTTTGTCTAGGTAGTGGCCCAAAGTCAAAAGTAGCTACGTCTGACACGTCTGTGTGTAAAGCAGTTATAATTAAACATGTCCTTCAGATGTTTCAGCTCTTGTTGGAAATTCTCAGAATCCGAGGTTGCATATGCTCTTTTCAGTGAGGTTGGTAGGACTCCTGTACGTTGAAACGGTGGATGACAGCTGCTAACATGTAAATATCTATAAGTGTGTGTCGGTTTCCTATAAACTCTGTGTTCAAGAGTGAGTGCCGTAAAAATATACATTGGCCAAATTATTCGTACCCACAGATGTGTTGAACATATTGCCACACGTGATTATTACAACCTGACAAATCTGCAGTGGCTGAGCACTGTCTTACAGAGGGACAGAGGATGTTTCTCAATCAGATACAAGTGGCTGCAAACGCCTCACGTTTTTGGATTGTGTTTTAATGAAGCCTGTCGAGATCAGGCTAACAGATGATGTCATTAACCCAGATAATGCATATCCGCAAAGTAAAATTTCAAATCCTGTTTTATCAGATATGACAAAAGAACGGCATCTGAATCGGCCGGCAAATAACTTTAAACCGTATACTGTTTATCGACAGTATCCACCAGTGGAGGCGCTGCACCCCTTCTCGCGCCAGGCAGCAACGATTAAGCGCTGGCGCATTACCTTAGCGCATGCGCTTTCGTATTTTTGCTGCATATAAAGGCTGCGTCGTTCACAGTTTGAATCGGTTACCGGCGAGAGTGGCATAGCTTTTCTCACGTGATGATGGCGAGCAGGTGGACCGCGGAAATAATGTGTACAGATGACAGTTTGATCTGGCTGAAGACCCGACAAGAATTTGATCTGTTCATACCCCGGGACAGTCTACATGGTCACAGAACTGTAATTATTGTGACTTTTATTAATATTGCTAACATATTTAATTATTAGTGTGAATGATGGGGTGAGTAAAAAGCATTAAATAAAATAGTATTGGTATGTCTATCAACTGAGTATACGTTAGTGTGAGAACTGTGTACTGAGAGGGTTAATCATACTCAGGGGAAATTGTAATGTGCAACTAGCCAGTTTATGGAAATGAGAAAACAAGATATATTTTACGATAATTTTGTTATTTAAAGAGGGAGTTACTTTGATATTTGTGGAGTTCACAAAACATTTTATTTTGTTAAATTGTTCATAAAAGCTGTTAAGATGTGGTTGGACAAAAGTAAAAGACGCGGGATTGCGTGGTTTAATGCTAATATTGGATTAGTTGCGATGTATGCAATCAGAGGACAGTACAACGAAAAACTAGCCAAACCTGCAAATTTAACTTTTTTTATTCACTCATTGACTAGATTCAGGTAGGAACTATTTTCAAATCGTCATATGGGCTGTAAATATTCGTTTGCACATTTTTGCCACGGTTTTTGCGTTTTTGGGAACACCAATTTCACTATCTGTAAAGATGATTTGAATATGGGTCCCGGCTCGAAACAAGTCATCGGCTGAATAAAAAAACTGAAATGTGGAGTTTTGGCTCGTTTTTCGTTGTAGTTATTAACAAAGTTTCTGACCTCCAATCACTGGAAGTTCGTAAAATCAGAGGACAGTGAGTTCGCGCGTATTTTATGGGCTAACAGTACTGCTTTGAGAAGCTTACGTGCAGTTAGGATCTCACCTTCGCTCATGTTCGGACCTGGATGTAAGAAACTCTGAACAGATGGGAAAATTTTACGAAACAATGGTTAAAAGTTGACCACGAAGTGATTCAAAGTGAACGCTAAAGTATGAAAAAGATGAGCACGTTAAATTCCGATTATAATATGTAAGCTGTGACATTTTAAATACTAAAATCTGAGGGCGTATTAAGCCATGCGCGACCGAAAACTGATCTCTCATAGTGGTCAAATTGTGTAGTATTTGAGCCATCATTCTCTCACAAATAATCTGTTTTGTAATCCTTTCTGGTATTAGGTTTGGTTTGATACCATAAGCTGGGTATTACAAGTGACTATGTTTGCTTGTAAGTGATGAAAGTATAACTTAGGATTAGCACACGCATTGCATGTTTTTTTTTTTTTTTTTTTTTTTGTGTGAAACATACGCCAATATATAGTTTGCACTAACAAAATTTCTTTCAACTAATCGCCCAATTAATCTGACACTGAGTAACATTTCATGCATCCTTTGGATTTGTATAATTCTATCGGTTCTACTACAGCTTTTCCAGTAGAAAAACAATTCTTTTTAACAGGGAAGGCGTGAGGACCGGACTCCAGAAGAAAAAATTCACCACAAGGTGAGTGGACTCTTTTCGTCGGACGAGCGAAATTAATCTCGCCGTTAAAAGGTCCATGGAATACCACGATATGGCCCCCAAGTTATGACTGAACCCCAGCCACTTTTCATTCTTGAGTCGTAAACTCGTCCCACTCTGTGAAACAAGACTCCTCCGACCAAGTGACTTCTCTCCATTGCTCCATAGTGCAGATTTTATAATTTTGGCACCATGCTTCCGAGTTATGGGCATTTGCATCACTGATGGATGGCCTTGCAATTCTAGTTAGCCGAGCGGTTCTAGGCGCTACAGTCTGGAACCGTGCGACCGCCACGGTCGCAGGTTCGAATCCTGCCTCAGGCATGGATGTGTGTGATGTCCTTAGGTTAGTTAGCTTTAAGTAGTTCTAAGTTCTAGGGGACTGATGACCTCAGAAGTTAAGTCCAATAGTGCTGAGAGCCATTTGAACCATTTTTGAATTCTAGTTTGCCCTGCTTCGGTAGCTCCTTCGTGCTGAAAGGGTTCGCGAGTGCGACATTCTGCTCTGCAGGACTTTTGTAGATGACGCCCTCTTACTTTTCACCAAAGCCCTCTCCAACGACCTTCTGTCACTCACTGTCTTGGCGGACAATGTTTTCCGTATTTCCTGCACTAAGTATAGATCTTCGATAGGCTGCCTCTCGAATCCCCATACGCTAAGGCTACCTTCGCTGTGGAAGCACGCATCATGCGAAAACCAAAGTCTGGCCTCCGCTCGAAGTCACTGGGCTCCGACACACTGCACTCACAACTACACAGATTACTGTTATGACTTTGACTGACTCTTCCAGTGTATTCGGGACAGTGCACAGGCGTCATTCGTGATCATATGCTAACAGCGCAAGCTGCAAGATTTATGTTCAAGTATGCGTTTCTCGTCGTGTTTCGAAATATTGGTGGTCTGGTACGTTACCTTCCGACACAACCAGTATTTCCGTGAAAGTTGCCGACGAGGATTTTCTTGTGATTATGACAGTCAGCGCAACTGTGAGCCAATGGAATAAAATAAGGCGATAAACAGTCTCGAGCTAATGTATCAAATCTTCAAAAAATGGTTCAAATGGCTCTGAGCACTATAGGAGGTCATCAGTAACCTAGAGCATAGAACTACTTAAACCTAACCTAAGGACATCTCACACATCCATGCCCGAGGCACGATTCGAACCTGCGACCGTAGCGCTCGCGCGCCTAGAACCTCTCGGCCACACCGGCCAGCTATCAAAACTTCCAAAAAAGTGTTTTTCATTGTTCATGCATAATTTGTGAGATGTAATACCTGAAACGAATGTCTTATATTTCGACCTCACATACATACTACACTACTGTCCATTAAAATTGCTACACCACGAAGACGACGTGCTACAGACGCGACATTTAACCGACAGTAAGAAGATATGCAAATTATTAGCTTTTCAGAGCATTCACACAGGGTTGGCACCGGTGGCGACACCTACAACGTCTGATATGAGGAAAGTTTCCAACCGATTTCTCATACACAAACAGCAGTTCACCGGCGTTGCCTGGTGAAACATTGTTGTGATGCCTGGTGTAAAGAGGAGAAATGCGTACCATCACGTTTCCGACTTTGATAAAGGTCGGATTGTAGCCTACTGCAATTGCGGTTTATCGTATCTCGACATTGCTGCTCGCGTTGGTCGACATCCAATGACTGTTAGCAGAATATAGAATCGGTGGGTTCAGGAGGGTAATACGAAACGCCATGCTGAATCCCAACTGCCTCGTATCACTAGCAGTCGCGATGACAGGCATCTTATCCGCATGGCTGTAACGGATCGTGCAGCCACGTCTCGATCTCTGAGTCAACGGATGGGGACGTTCGCAAGACAACAACCATCTGCACGAACAGTTCGACGACGTTTGCAGCAGCATGGACTATTAGCTCGGAGTTCATGGCTGTGGTTACTCTTGACGCTGCCTCACAGACAGGAGCGCCTGCGATGGTGTACTCAACGACGAACCTGGCTGCACGAATGGCCAAAAGTCATTTTTTTCTGATGAATCCACGTTCTGTATACAGCATCATGAAGGTCGCATCAGTGTTTGGTGACATAGCGGTGAACGCAAATTGGAAGCGTGTATTCGTCATCGCCATACTGGCGTATCACCCGGAGTGATGGTATGGGGTGCCATTGGTTATGCGCTTCTGTCACTTCTTGTTCGCATTGACGGCACTTTGTACACTGGACGTTACATTTCAGATGTGGCTCTACCCTCCATTCGAACCCTGCGAAACCCTACATTTCAGCAGGATAATGCACGACTGCATGTTGAAGGTCTTGTACGGACCTTTCTGGACACAGAAAATGTTCGACTGCTGCCCTGTCCAGCACATTCTCCAGTTCTCTCACCAATTGAAAACGTCTGGTCAATGGTGGCCGAGCAACTGGCTCGTCACAATACGCCAGTCACTACTCTTGATTAACTGTGGTATCGTGTTGAAGCTGCATGGGGAGCTGTACCTGTACACGCTATCCAGGCTCTGTTTGACTCAATGCCCAGGCGTATCAAGGCCGTTATTACAGCAAGAGGTGGTTGCTCTGGGTACTGATTTCTCAGAATCTATGCACCCAAACTGGGTGAAAATGTAATCACATTTCACTTCTAGTATAATATATTTGTCCAATGAATATCCGTTTATCATCTGCAGTTCTTCTTGGTGTAGTAATTTTAATGGTCAGTAGTGTATATACGTTTTTAGTTATGAAAATGAGAAAGAAGTTTGTGCTAACATCCTGAGAGTAAAAATTGATTTCTTCTATAGGGCACACAATAACTGTGTATGTCAGTAACGCGTTGGTCCATCTCTAGCCGTTATTCATGCTGTTATTCGGCTTGGCATTGATTGACAGATTTGTTGGATGTCCTCCTGATGGCTGTCTGGCCTAATTCAATCCAATTGGTGCATTACATTGTCAAAATACTAAGATAGCAGGAGAGCCCTGACCATAATGCCCAAAATTTCTCAACTGTTGAGAGATGCGGCTACCTTACTACCCAAGGTAGAGTTTGGCAACAATGAAGAGAAACAGAAGAAAATCTCGCCATGTGGAGGCGGCATTATCTTGCCTAAATGTAAACCTAGGATGGCTTGCCATGAAGGGCAACAAAACAAGGCGTAGGGTATCGCCGACGTACGGCTGTGCTGTAAGCGTGCAGCGGATGACAATCAAAGGGGATCTGCTATGAAAAGGTAAGGTACGCCAGACCAATACTCTTGGTTTTCGGGCCGTATGTTGGGTGACAGTCAGATTGGTATCCCATCACTGTCCAGAGCGTCTCCGGAATATCACTGTCGGAGCAGAATGGTCTTAAGTGATGTGCCGTCTCGAACAGAGCTGCGATGATCAGTGAAGACGAGACTGGAGAAGTCCCGGGCAGTGGCTGGATACAAACCTGAGTGTCGCCCACCATGCGGCCCAACATTCAGGCCTGGATTACCATTTCATCTCATAGCAGGACCTCTTTGGTTGTCAACGCCGGCAACCGTACAACAGAGCCGTACGTCGACAATATTCTACGCCCCGTTTTGTTGCCCTTCACGGCAAAGCAGGCTGAGTTTACATTTCAGCAAGATAATAAGCCCCGCACAGAGCGAGAATTTCCACTGCTAGTCTTCCTGGTTGCCAAGCACTTTGGTCAGCAAGAGCGTCTAGTCTCTCTCCTGTTGAGAAAGCTTGAAGTATTATGGGCAGGCCCCTCCAAACATCTCGAGATTTTGACAATCCAGCGCGTCACTTGGACAGATTCTGGCACGCTATCCCTCAGGAGGACGTCCAACAATACTATCAATCAATTCCAACCGAAGTAACTGCTTGCATAAGGACTAGAAGTGGAAGTTATTGACTTTCTCTGTTTGCGAAGCTCTTTCCATTGAACAATTCATCTATTGTTTCTGGAATCGTAATTATTTGCTTGTAAGTACATGTACATCTCATCTACCGGTTTCCGTCCGATTCGGATATTTCCCTTGTGTTGCGTCGCATTTTTGTCTTAGAGTGTACTTTTGTCCCATTCTTACCCTCCTGAAATGTTTACAGTTAAAGCCCTAAATCTGCTGTAATCAGTTGATGTTCGGACACTCTTTCTTGTGACTCATTTTCATCACTTTCATTCGTTTTGGTCTGTATGTCAGTCTTCGCTAAAACCAAAATATATCTGTAATGAGGAACAATTTATGTTATCCTAATCTGTAGCTGTAAGTCCTGTTTTAAATTCTTGACAAGAATTCTTAAACTAAGCAATGATCGAAATGAACGAAACGAATTTTTTTCTCTTCCACGCTGATTGAATAACACACAACTGAGTGTAGTTAGCACTACTAAAACACGCTGCAAACACTGCTGGATGTCGCACGCCTGCTCCTCACCACAGTCCACTGGCCCAGTATACAGGTGGCTGGTGTGGAGGTGGAGCAGGCTCCGTCGACGCCGGCGGGGAGTGCAGAGCAACTGAGGAGGGGCGGCTTACTTATGCGTGGAGTGACATGCGCTGGCGGCCGTAAATTATTCATGCGGCCGTGCCGTGTTGTTATAATATGACATCGACAGCGTGGTTACGCCGCGCAGCATGGCGGCAGGTCGTCGGCCCGACCACAGGGGTCGCCTGTTGCCCCGTAAGCTGGACCTCCACCGTGGGCAGTGGCCGTCGTCTGTGTATGAATGGTTATGTAAGATATCACACCCAGGATATTCGGTATTAATGAAGCGATCCGACCAATCTGCATTGATCTTCGTAACACTTAGGAATCCCACAAAGAAAGGAAAGTCATCTAAGGTCTTGCCTCGTATTACTTGCGCGGTATCACGAGCGAAGTGCAAAGCGGTATCCGAGTTATAAAAGAAAATGAATTCGGAGTTTTTGTAAGTTAATGTTAAACTTTCCCGTTTAGTCTCCTTTCGTAATTTTATAGTTGTATCCTATTTATCCCCAATATTGTTCAGTTTGTACATCGAGCAAGCTGTGTAGAACTACAAGGAAAAGTTTGGAGCTAAACTGAAATTCCCGGATAATTTCTGTACCAATCATTTCGCATGCATGTATCCCAATCTTCCTCTGCAGTTTTTACCCTCTACAGCTCGCTCTAGTGCCATGGAAGTTATTCTCTGATGTCTTAACATACGTCCTATCATCCTGTTCCTTCTACTTGTGAGTGTTAAGCATACATTCCTTTCCTATCCGATTCTGTGCAGAATCTCCTCATTCCTTACCTTATCAGTCCACCTAATTTTCGATATTCTTATGTAGCATTGCGTCTCAAAGACTTCTATACTATTCTGTTGCTGTTTTTCCACAGCCCATATCTCAATGTCACACAATGATGTGCTTCAAAGGTACATTCTCAAAAGTTTCCTCAAATTTAGGTATATGTTTGATACTGGTAGACTTCTTATGGCCTGGAATGTGCTTTCTGTCAGTAACAGGTTGCTTTATACATCCTCCTTGCTCCGTCAGTCATAGGTTATTTTGCTGCCTAGGAAACAGAATTCCTTAACTTCATCTACCCGGGATTGCCAATTATGATGTTACGTCTCCCGCCATTCTTATTTCTGCTACTTCTCATTACTTTCGTGATTCTTCGATTCTACATCTACATTTACATGGTTACTCTGCAATTCACACTTACGTGCCTGGCAGAGGGTTCACAGAACAAATTTCATACTACTTTTCTACCATTCCACTCTCGAATCGAGCGTAGGGAAAAGGAACACCTAAATCTCTCCGTTCGAGCTCTGATTTCTCTTATTTTATTAGAGGATCATTTCTCCCTACGTAGGTGGGTGTCAACCAAATATTTTCGCAAAGAGAAAGTTGGTGGCAGAAATTTCGTAAATAGATCTCGCCGCAAAGAAAACCTCATTTGTTTCAATAACTGCCACTCAAACTCATGTATCATATCGGTGACACTCTCACCCCTATTGCACGATAACACAAAACCAGCTGCCCTTCTTTGCACTTTATCGATGTCCTCCGTCAATCCAACCTGGTAAGGATCCCACACCGCGCAGCAATATTCCAGCAGAGCACGGACAAGTGTAATGTAGGCTGTCTCTTTAGTGGGTTTGTCGCATCTTCTACGTGTTCTGTCGACAAAGCGCAGTCTTTGTTTCGCCTTCCCCACAATATTATCTATTTATTTATTTATTTATTTAATCGTATGGTGATTTTATGCAATATACAGTTGATACGAGGCAAGTGACTTTATAGAATATACATTTGATATAAGACCAGATTAAACCTTAAAGTCCGTGTTTTCCAACCAATTAATTAAGCTGGGTGTGAGAGTGAACAAGTCGTCGGGAATTCCAGGGTATGTATGAAGTGGACAGCGTTGGACTAAATGTTTAATTGTCTGCTCTTCTTTATTACATTCACACATTGGTGAACTGATCCAGCCCCATTTGTACCTGAAGTAGCTACAACAACCATGTCCAGTCCATAACCTGTTGAGGCGGGACCAGAGGTTCCTCGGTAGATCAAAACCTTTTGGCTTCTTTGTGGGATCAAGGTGATGGGTTCTTGTTCCCAATGTTTTTGTTTTCCATTCATGCTTCCAGCTTTCATTTAGATCAAAACCATCCGCGATGAGCTGTCCTGCAGCAACACTTGCTGGTCTTCTTGATTGCAATCGTTGCTGTGGCGGATGACAGAATTCCTGGTGCAGTAGTAGAGAGGGTGATGCAGAGATTTTCTTGCCCTCCCTCAGTAGAGCTTGTTTCCGCCTTAAGTGAGGTGGAGGGATGTGACTCAGTACACGTAACCAGTGGCATGGGGTTGATTTGATGGAACCAGTAATGCAGCGCATTGTGTCGTCAAGTTTTGTGTCTACCTTCTTCATATGTACACTTTCCAACCAGACAGGTGCACAGTACTCAGCAGCAGAGTACACAAGACTGATTACAGTTAATCGCAGACAGTTATCAGAGGTTCCCAGGTTGTACCACTGAGCTTATGTAGTATGTTGTTCCTTGTAGCAATTTTATGAGAAAGCTTGTTGATGTGCTCTTTGTAGCTCAGGGTTCTATCTAGAGTGATTCCGAGATTTTTTGGGAAAGGATTGTACCTCAACATTTGTCCATTGAGCAGAACTCTTGGTTTGTAGTTCGCAGCGTGATTCGCTAGATGGAAACAAGAGACTTCAGTTTTTGATGTGCTTGGGATCAATCTCCAGGTCTCAAAGAAAGGTTATCTATGTGGTCTTTCCAATTTAAGTTGCTCGTAATTGTAATTCCTAGGTATTCAGTCGAATTGACAGCCCTTAGATATGTGCGATTGGTTGCGGGGTGTCGATGGTTAAACCCGGGACTCCAGATGGGCGAGATCAGGCCGGGACCTACCGCACCGCATTTCGTCAGGAGGCCGAGCAAGTTCAAGAGTGTCGAGGGGCAGTGCAGAGTGATACAGTGGTGTTCGGTAGCATTGCTTTATTCAGATAATTTACAGTACTTTGATGGGTGCAGCGTAGTGTCGGCGTGCCGCCCGAATCGTTTTCCCGTGGGTCCAGCAGGCCCAGAAACTCCTGGTATGCCGACGCCGCTAATCCATCATTAAGGACGTTCAACTTGGAGTCAGCCGCACTCTTCCCGGTCACCGCCCACCGTGGCGGCGCGTCCTGTGCCGCGTAGCTGCCCACTTTTCCAGAGACTACTACAGTTCCTGGTCCCCTTCTGGATGAAGTACCGCAACTTGCCGCTAGTGATGGCAACACCCGCCATCATCTCTGACGCTGCTGCTTCGCTGTCGCGCCTCCCATAGCGTACGCCTCGCCAAGACACCGGTACGCCAGGAGGGAAGCGAACGTGGCCCGTCTTGGACCCACTGCAGACCACTGTCACTGCCCTCCTTCAGGTACGTGCAATCTCCAAGTACCCATCTGCTGATCCGTCCCGGCGCGGTGTTGTGTCCCCAGAGGCAGAATTCAGCCTGAACAAGTACATACAAACAAAGTACAGATTTACATAGAATATTTACAACATCGCTGCCTGACTGGCCGCTATAAGTGTAGACAAGCACAGATCCAACCCGACTCTCGACTGCCCTGGCACACCTCTCAAGCTAAGACTATTTATACTGTTTTTTCCCTTGCTTCTGACCTAGTGTCAGAGAGAGACAGAAACTATGGCAGGTGTGAATTCAAATATGACAGCCATTTACACATCTCCACTCCTGGCTCTGGCCTACTGCCTTGTTTCATACATCGCAATAACTTAAAGCAATGCTGCAGTTCCCTGCCTCGCTGTTGCTCCATCCCAAACACATCGTACATGTAAAACGCTGTTGCAACTCTGCACCATGTTTACTCTGCCTGGCCTACTGGCTGCCGACTACTACCACCCACTGCCAGCGGCCCCAGACTTCATCGCCCAACTGCGCCTTTATAATTTTTAACAAAATTCCCCTTTCCTATGACTAAGACTAATACTAGTGCAGCACACCTCCCTCCTTTCAACAAGATTCCTTGTCACAAAACTTACGTGCTAGGGACTAAAACTAACGAGAACATAAAACATTAACTCTACCTCTATACACTGTTTGCACTGGTTACCCATGCCGTAGGCAACTGATGTATTGGCACCTCCTCTACTGGTGCATGTTTCCACACTCTCCGCAAGGCTATACTCAAGAAAAATAAAAAAAACGACACACCCTGTGGCTGAAATAGTCACTGTCATTATTCTGTCGGTGTGATGCTGTCGTAATGTTCGAACTTGTTCCAATACTTTATTAACCGTGGTAGATCCTTCCTGTGCATTAATGAAGGAATGCAACGTTTCCAAAAGCTCTGGATTTAACGTGGAGTTTAAATGTCAGATTCTGCATTGGTAAAATCTCCAGAAACCCTTCCCATTAAAAACCACTACAACATTGTATGACATCCTCAAAAATTCTCGATAGTTCACTCTGTCCCTATCAAATTCCCTGAACAAAAAAAGAAAAACTAGTCCCCCCATACGAAGACAAAAAAATTAAAACAACAAACAAGAAATACGCAACTATTATCTGACCCACCAAAACACAAAAAAACGCAAATCATCCCTTAATACAAAAAAAATGTAAACATGCCATACGATATTATACATATAATAATTTACTCTCTCCGTGGCCGTAACGCATACGGAACGTTATGCGTCCACTGTTGTCCCTCTGCAATTGGGTCACTTCCTTGTAAGTTACGTAATCCATCCACCATTCCTTTAAAATGCTTTGCCGCGCAGGGTTAGCCAAGCGGTCTAAGGCGCTGCAGTCATGGACTGTGTTACTGATCCCGGCGGAGGTTCGAGTCCTCCCTCGGGCATGGGTGTGTATGTTTGTCCTTAGGATAATTTAGGTTAAGTAGTGTGTAACCTTAGGGACTGAAGACCTTAGCAGTTAAGTCCCATAAGATTTCACACACATTTGAACACTTTTTTAAAGGCTTTATTTTACTTACGTCGATAACGGATGTTTTTGTTGGCAGCTGCACTCTAACATTTACAGGCGAAGTCATCTCCGCATGGTCCGCGGTACTTCGTCAAGAATTTTTTCGTCTTTCCCGTAGGTGTATACGGATTCGTGATCAGTACACAGTGACCTAACCTGTACTGTGGTAAAGGTCCCAACCACTTATTCTGTTCTTCCTGCCTTTCCAACGCTTTCTCATTGGCCTTCTGTACCCTCTTCCAGACTTCCCGCGTTGTTCGTGCAAATTTCCTCACTGCTTCCTCTTTAACTCTCGATATCAGACATGGAACGTCGAACGGTGATGGCAACTTTCTTCCATAGACCACCTCGAACGGTGGCAATCCGACCCCCGAATGAATTTTGGTGTTATAACTCGATACCACGGACGGCCGCGGTGGTCTAGCGGTTCTAGGCGCGCAGTCCGGAACCGCGCGACTGCTACGGTCGCAGGTTCGAATCCTGCCTCGGGCATGGATGTGTGTGATGTCCTTAGGTTAGTTAGGTTTACGTAGTTCTAAGTTCTAGGGGACTGATGACCACAATTGTTAAGTCCCATAGTGCTCAGAGCCATTTTTCGATACCACGTACAGAAGATAAACGTCCCAGTTAACATGGTTTCCATTCACGTAATAAATAAGAGTTTTTGACGTTGTCTTATGTACTCACTCCATTCTCCCATTCACCGGCGGATGAGATGGACTGGTCTGTAATTTTCTAATTCTCAATAACCGACACAACTGTGTCACTAATTCGTACATGAAGTTCGTTCCCTACTCCGCAATTATGGTATCAGGCACCCCAAACTTCAGTAACCAGTTATTGACTAGAACTTGTGCATCCGTACTCGCCTGTTGGCCTGGTACTGCGACCATGACAACAAACCGCGAAAAATTATAGTTAGAACGTAACGATTCCCTGCCGGTGTTTTTTTATATGGGACGCAGGCATCTAGCCTGATAAACTAGAACGGTTTCGAAGCCTCTAATAACCGTTGCAATGGAATTCTTGAGCGTGACACATCCGCTCGCTGCGCACACGGTACACAATTTGCTACACTACTGGCCATTAAAATTGCTACACCAAGATGAAATGCAGATGATAAACGGATATTCATTTTCACGCAATTTGGGTGCATAAATCCTTAGAAATCAATACCCATAACAACCACCTCTGGCCGTAATAACGGCCTTGACACGCCTGGGCATTGAGTCAAACAGAAATTGGATGGCGTGTACAGGTACAGCTGCCCATGCAGCTTCAACATGATACCATAGTTCATTAAGAGTAGTGACTTGCGTATTGTGACGAGCCAGTTTCTCGGCCACCATTGACCAGACCTTTCAATTGGTGAGAGATATGGAGAATGTGCTGGCCAGGGCAGCAGTCGAACATTTTCTGTATCCAGAAAGGCCCGTACAGGACCTGCAACATGCGTTCGTGCATTATCCTGCTGAAATGTAGGGTTTCGCAGGGATCGTATTAAGGGTAGAGCCACAGGTCGTAACACATCTGAAATATAACGTCCACTGTTCAAAGTGCCATCAATGCGAACAAGAGGTGACCGACACGTATAACTAGTGGCACCCTATACCATCACGCCGGGTGATATGCCAGTATGGCAATGACGAATTCACGCTTCCAATGTGTGTTCAGCGCGATGTCGCCAAACACGGATGCGACAATCATGATGCTGTAAACAGAACGTGGATTCATCCTAAAAAATGACCTTTTGCCATTCGTGCACTCAGGTTCGTCGTTGAGTACACCATCACAGGCGCTCCTGTCTGTGAGGCAGCGTCAAGAGTAACCACAGCCAAGAACTCCGAGCTAATAGTCCATGTTGCTGCAAACGTCGTCGAACGTTTCGTGCAGACGGTTGTTGTCTTGCAAAGGTCCCTATCTGTTGACTCAGGGATGGTGACGTGGCTGCACGATCCGTTACAGCCATGCTGATAAGATGCCCGTCATCTAGACTGCTAGTGATACGAGGCCGTTGGGATCCAGCACGGCGTTCCGTATTACCCTCGTGAACCCACCGATTCCATGTTCTGCTAACAGTCATTGGATCTCTACCAACGCGAGCATCAATGTCGCGATACGATAAACCGCAATCGCGATAGGCTACCATCCAACCTTTATCAAAGTCGGAAACTTGATGGTACGCATTTCTCCTCCTTACATGAGGCATCACAACAACGTTTCACCAGGCAACGCCGGTGAACTGCTGTTCGTGTATGAGAAATCGGTTGGAAAATTTCCTCATGTCAGCACGTTGAATGTGTCGCCACTGGCGCCAATCTTGGGTGAATGCTTTGAAAAGCTAATTATTTACATATCACAGCATTTTCTTCCTGTCGGCTAAATTTCGCATCTGTAGCACGTAATCTTCGTGGTGTAGCAATTTTAATGGCCAATAGTGTATATACTGTTCCACATCACTTCTCCGAGTGCCCCACCAAAATCGTTCTTCTACTCGTCTTTCCGTTGCTCGACGACCCCCATGCCCTGAAAGCACATGATCATGGGCCTGCTTTAAGACTTCCTCTTTCAGACTCATTGATACCACTATACGTGGTCAACACCTGATAACTCTACAGAACAATGAAATGTGGTTGAGTTCTAAAACCCTGGCACTCCTCATCCTCTGCTTGTGCCCATTGCCATTCCGCGACACTCTTACCCATTTCTTCTAATGCGTCTGACCTGCGCCTTAATGCACCTACTTTCCCGTGTTTCTTCCCTGTCTTATGAATTACTTCAAAGTCAAACTCACTTAATTGTGGGGCCCATCGTGTTAACCGACTAGAAGGGTCCTTCCGGCCCAGTAACCGTCTCAACGCTGCGTGATCTGTCACGACCTCAAACTTCCAACCATAAAGGTAACAATGAAAATACGTTAGCCGCGCGGAGTGGCTGTGCGGTTTGGGGTTACATGTCACGGATTGCGCGGCCCCTCCCGCCGGAAGTTCGAGTCCTCCTTCGGGCATGGGTGTGTTTGTTGTTCTTAGCAAGTTAGTTTAGGTAGTGTGTAAGTCTAGGGACCGATAACCTCCGCAGTTTGGTCCCTTAGGAATTCACACACATTTGAATATTTGAAAATACGTTACTCCAACATCTCCTTTTCCGTTGTGAAATAATTCCGCTCTGCCCTAATTAACTGTTTGGATGCATACGCCACCTGATAACACCCGATGAGTCCATCCCGTAGCTGTTGTTCTATAAACTCCTCTAGTAGTGGTTGCATATGACATGCTACCCTATATGGTTTCCTAAACACTGGTGTATTATCCTCCCGTGGTACGCGATGCTTGGTAATCTGTGTTGCCCGTAACCTACCCTCCGTTCCGAATAAATCTTTAAATGTCAATAACAACGCGACCCTGAACGTCTCCCTGCATAATCTGTAATTTTCCCCTCAATTGCGCTGCATCGACGTTTTGCTTAGGGCTCGCCTCTAAATCCTCCCTATCGAGGTAATAATTTTCATCAAAAACCCCAATGTGGCCAATAACAACCCTTTCGACAAGCTAAAATCCGCTCTGCCGAAGTTATCTATACTTACCGGATCCCTACCATAGAACCTCCTTCCACATAAATTGCGTGCACACATGGTAACACCTCTACCTGTTCCCTGAACTTAGCTCCTGCGATCATAAATTGAAGTACCGTCGTACCCAATAGCTCCACTTTATTATCCCCTAGCCTACGTAACCTATAACGTGGTGGCTCAAGCCTTCTCCTGATAAACGGGTTAGACTAATAACAGACACGTGTGCCCCCGTGTCAAACAGAAACCTCTGTTCCGTTCACCAAGCCTAATAAGCAGCATTCCGTATGCGCACCTACAAGCGCATTACCTACTGTCACTGGGACCGCCCTCCGACGGTTAAAGTAATCCCGTTCTCGTTTAACAGCTGCTGTCGCCGAGGTTCCCTCCTACTTTCACTCCTGCACTTCACTGCCCGGAGACCCGTTTTCCCACAAGAGTAACACCGCGACTGACGCTGACACTGCCTTCTAATCTTCCCTACCTGGCCGCAACCAGAACACTTAATTTCCGCTACCCGAACTTTATGCTCCACCCTTTGCTTCCTTGCATAATCTACCTCCTCTAAGTATGTGGCAATACTTAGAGCAGCCGCAAGAGCACTGGGATTCTCCATTCTCACCCTACGTGACACCTCCGGCGGTACTTCCCGCAAAAACACATCTAACGCCCTGTTCTCGCCTTCCTGTAACAGCACTCTATTCGTCTCCTTATTGGGTGGCAGTTCGAACGTTTGTGCGTTCAGCTTTCGAATCTGTCTGAGAAAACCTCCACACTCTCGTTTCTCCTCATAACTGACGCCATTTTTCACGAAAAAACGTGGTACTATCTGTTTTTGGTACCTCTGGCGTAACCCAGCCTAAAGCTCTGCAAACTTCCCCACATTGTTCAACGTTTCAAGGTATAGTACTTACGACTTGGCATCCCCTATCAGGCGTAACTTTGCCACTCTCAACACTACAACATCCGACCACCCATTGGCCTCAGCCATCGTCATTAAGGAATACCGACACATCTTACGTTGTTTTACACGAAAAAGGGTTAATCAATAACGCGATTGCAGGGTTAAACGGTCTATAACAGATCCCGACCTGCAATTTACTTTCATCCGACGTCCTTTTCCCTACTTGCAATGCCTTAGATCTCCCTGCTAATTCTTCATATTTTTCTTTGTCCCTTATCCTTGTCTCTGACAATACCCGAATCAGCTGAGTTAGAGCAGCTACAGCTACCACTGTAGTCACTGCCGCAGCCTCTGTTGCTTGCAGTGTTTCTACCATTCTTGCTTATAGCCCTACTGTTAGTGTTAATGCCACTCTGCTACTCCTAAAACTTAGTTCTTGCAGCGAATCATCGCCCATCTAGATTCTGAACAATTGCGCGCCAAATGTCCAAATCCGTTACGAATAAAACAACTCTTTGGCACCCACTTGCACACGGTAATCCGAGACCTGACAGATTACAAAACTTACATCGCTTAGGCGCTATATCGTCATGTCCCCCATTTCCCCTGAATTAAATTATATCTACAGGCTCCTCCAGCCTTGCAAAAGGCACCATCAAAAAGTCCATCGTAATTCACACTTAACCCCTTAACACACAAAATAATGATACATTAAACAAAAATTCAAACCTCTCTAACCCATCCCCATCAAGCTCGTGCGCAGGTGACAGTTTTGCTTTCCTTTCTATGCTGGTATGGACGAACACTTCCCGAACGACAAGACGTAACAAGAAGTGTACGACCACCCGCCATGAATGCAGCCAAACCCCTCAGCTACCCGTCTGCAGAGGCACACCTGAACGCTACCTTCTCGACATAAGATGTAGGAGTGGAAATCCGGTACCAGAGTTGTAACGGACACCACTTCTGACACCACTGTTGTGGGGTGTCGATGGTCAAACCTGGGACTCCAGATGGCCAAACTGAATCCGGGACCAACCACGCCGTATTTCGCCAGGAGGCCGAGCAAGTTAAAGGGTGTCGATGGGCAGTGCAGAGTGATACAGCGACGTTCGGTAGCACTGCATTATTCATATAATTTACAGTACTTTGATGGGTGCAGCGTAGTGTCGGCGTGCCGCCCGCAGCGTCGTCCCGCGAGTCCAGTCGGCTCTGCAACTGCTGGTACGCCGACACCACTGCTCCGTCATCAAGGACGCTCAGCTGGGAGTCGGCCGCACTCTGTCGGTCGCCGCCCGCCGAAGCGTCGTGTCATGTGCTGCGTAGCTGCCCGCGATTCCGGAGACTGCTACAGTCGCTGGTCCTCACTGCAATCCGCCCTTTTCGACCTGCTCTGTCCGACCATGGGATGAAGGTGAATGTACTGGTCACCCGTGGCCCTCGGGCTGCCACAGGTCCCAGGACAGAACCGGACTGGAACCCACGCCTTCCTGGATGCAATGCCGCAACTTGCCGCTAGTGGTGCTTGCTGTCACGCCTCCCGCAGCGTACGCCTCGTCCAGACCCTGGTACACCTTTCGTGAAGGAATTACGGAAAACTCTAATTAGTAACTCCGCTTTAATGGCACCATCATTGGTAACATTTCCATCGCTATCGCGCAGTGACTGTATTGACTGTTTCTTGCCACTGGTGTACTTTACATGCGACCAGAATCTTTTTGGATTTTCTTCAACATTTTGAGACAATGTTTCATTATGGAAATTATTAAAAGCACCTCGCATTGACGTCCGAACTAAATTTCGAGCTTCCGTGAAACTTAGCCAGTCTTGGGGATTTTGCGTTCTTCTGAATTTGGCATGCTTAGTGTTCTGACGTGTTTTGTGTACCATGGTGGATCAGTCCATAGGCGCCAAAGCACTCGCCTCAGGTGTCCCAATGTCACCGCGGCCCAGGGCAACAGCCTGGAGCCTGTCGACCACTGAAACGCAGCTTCCAGCTGTTTACGTACGGTGGCCGATTCCCACTGAATCCGTACACAACAGGCGCAGCCCCTATCCATCCCTAAATATTTTTTATCCTCTCTTTTATCTCACAAGCCGTTCAAAACAAACAGATGACTGACGACTACGCGAATTTACACTATTCAGGTACTAAAAAGCGATGCTACAACCCTCAAATACTGTAATACACCCGAAATTTGTGAATTAAACTATTAAAGTACCCAAAAACACACAAAGAAATTAAGAATTAAACTATGAAATTCTGTATCCAGTAGACTGTTCATTCTATTGAATAGGTCCTCTCGTTCTTCTTCACTTTCACTAAGGATATAAATGTCATCAGCGAATTTTATAATTGAAATCCTTTCACCCTCTTCGACGTATAGACTGAACACCAGGGATGAAAGATAGCATCACTGTCTTACACCGTTTTTAAACCGTTCACTTCGTTCTTGGACTTCCACTCTTATTGTTCTCGCTTGTTTCTTGTACGCATTGTGTATCACCCTACTGTCTATACATCATACCCATATTTTCCTCAGAATTTCGAGCATCTTGCACAGTTTTACATCTCTGTCACGTCACACAACTGTTCCATGAGGTTCACGTCGGGCCATATTGGTGGCCAAATGATTCGCTCGAATTGTCCAGAATGTTCTTCAAACAAATCGCGAACAACTGTGGCCTGGAGACATGGCACATTGTAGAATGAAAACGTACAGTCCACGAATGCCTGCAAACGGTGTCTAAGTATCCGAAAATAACCATTTTCTGTCAATGATCGGTACTGTTGGATCAGAGTGCCCAACCAATTCCATGTAAACACAGCCCACATCATTATGGACGCACGGCCACCTTGCTCAGTGCCTTTTTGACATCTTTGGGCCATTGCGTCGTGGGGTCGAAACCTACCCTCAGCGCTTACCAACTGAAATCAGGACTCATACGACCAGGCCTTGGTTTTCCAGTCGTCTAGGGTCCAACCGATATGGCCACGAGCCCAGGAGAGGCAGGCGATGTCGTGTTGTTGGCAAACATACTCGCACTAGTCATCTGCTGCCATAGCTCATTATCATTAAATGTCGCAGCACTGTCCAAAAGGATACGTACTTCGTGTGTCCCACATTGATTCCAGAGGTTGTTTCATGCAGTACCGTGAGCTTTTTGCGAGTATGCTGTGTCTGGTATTTAATCGTCAAGGATATGGATGACATGTAGAATCCCTTTTCTGTTCGAATGTTTCATTCTTGTTACCTAGCTTTTGCAAAATTGAAAGATATAAAAAGAAAAAGAAGAAAATGAAAGAAAGTTATTGAGTTAAATGGTGCTCTTGGTACTTTCGTCACGGTCCCATTACAGGTGTATTGTTACACAGTTTATTTCATTTTTATGGCACTGGTTATCTTGTTCTTTTTTTTTGTTTAATTAATAAAAAAAAAATTGTTGCAGGTCAAGACTGGAAATTATTTTTTTAAGTAGCAGAAACCATGTAGGATTAAGTCCGATTTTCTTTATTTTCTTTTTGTGTAGCAAGTTGTAAGGTCTCAACAAATAAATAAAGGTAAGGCCAGTGCCATGTTTGGGATCAGCGCACTGACAGGCTGTGGTGGGGAGCCAGCGTGGAAAGGCCGCGGAAATCGACCACTGCCCACCTTGTCTCCACCGAGCTTGAAGCCGACTATGCCCGGAAACCAACCCCGCTACCGCCTGAGTTTTGAATTAAAATCATCAGCAGTCGCGGGCGAAGACTTGCGGCATAAGAAGTCACCCTCCTTCTGCCAATGGGGTTGTCAAAGAGGGCAAAGGAGCAGACAGAGGTTCAGGGTACTCTCATGCCCTAGGGCTGGGAAACTTCCCCTAAAGATGGAAGAATGAGCAATGGTCGAAGGCATGAGGATGCAGAAGGCAATGGAAACCACTGCATTAAAGACACATAACGTATATTCCCAGGAATTATGACCTGTAATTGAAAAAGTGTCATGATGATCTCTTCATTAGCAAAAGATTTATTTATTTATTTATTTACACGTCAAGTTACGTAGGAGCGAATTGAGGAGCAAATCTCTAAGGCCATAGAACATGTCAGCACATGAAATTACAACAGAAAAGTAATAACAGGCTAAAATAGAATGTTTATCCACCCGAAAAAAGTCAGTCCATAAATTTAAGTAGATGCAATCAACAATAGAACAAGAATCAGCTTACTTTTTCAAGGAACTCCTCGACAGAATAGGAGTGACCTATGAGGAAACACTTCAGTTTCGATTTGCGCGTTGATTACTGCTAAGATTTTTGAATTCGAGTGGTGGCTTATTGAAATGGATGCAGAAGTATACTGCACACCTTTCTGCACAAGAGTTAAGGAAGTCCGATCCAAATGTGGGTTTGATTTCTGCCGAGTATCAACTGAGCGAAACACGCTTATTCTTGGGAATAAGCTAACATTGTCAACAAGAAATGACAGTAAGGAATGTATATATTCAGAGGTTAGTGTCAAAATACCTAGACTCGTGAAGAGGGGTCGATAAGAGGTTCGTCAACTAACACCACCTATTGCCAGGACCGCCCGTTTCTGGGTCAAAAATATCCTTTCAGAATGGGAAGAGCTACCCCAGAATATAATACCATACGACATAAGTGAAGGAAAACAATCAAAGTAGAATAATTTTCGTATCGAACGATCACCCACTTCAGATACCGTTCGAATAGTAAAAATGACAGCATTAAGTCTTCGAACAAGATCCTGAACGTGAGCTTTCCTAGACAGTTTGCTACCTATTTGAAGACCTAGAAATCGAACTGTTCAGTTTCACTAATCATATGCCTATCCCATGAAATTAAAACGTCAGGTTTGTTGATTTATGTGTTAGAAACTGTAAAAACTGAGTCTCACTGTGATTTAACATTAGTTTATTCTCTACAAGCCATGAACTGCACTCTTTGAAACCGAACCAATGCTACACCCAACATCCTTTACTGCTAAGCTAGTGTCATAAGCAAACAGAAATATTTTAGAGTTACTCCTAATGCTAGAGGGCATATCATTTATATAAATAGGAACAGGAATGGCTCCAACACTGATCCCTGGGGCACCCCCCACTTGACCGTACCCCACTCAGTCCCCAAATCACAGCCATTCTCGACATTGTGAATAATGACCTTTCTCTGTCTGTTGCTAAGGTAAGAGGTGAACCAACCATGAGCTACTCCCAATATTCCGTAATGGTCCAACTTCTGGAGCAATATTTTGTGATCAACACAGTCCAATGCCTTACATAAATCAAAAATGTGTCTAGCGCTCGAAACCTTTTGTTTAACCCATCCAGTACCTCACAGAGAAAAGAGAATATAGCATTTTCTGTTGTTAAGCGTCTTCTAAAGCCGAAATGTACATTTGACAGCAAATCGCGTTATATAAAATGATCAATTATCCTTACATACACAGCCTTTACAATATCTTTAGCAGTCACTCATGGCATAGAAATAGGTCTAAAATTTTCTACATAATCCCTTTCTACCTTTTTATAAAGTGGCTTTACTACTAGTACTTTAATCGTTCAGGAAAATGACCATTCCTCAAGGAAAAATTACAAATATGGCTAAAGGACTAACATATGCAGCACAGTACTTGAATATTCTGCTAGGCAGTCCATCATAGCCATGAAAGTCCTTAAACTCTCAATAGACTCCCATTCGAATCTCCGAGAGGCGACTGCCGTGGGAGAGATGACCATGAAAAAAAAGAGTTACTAACCAACGAATGGATAGTGGTCTCCGAGTCGGGGCTAGGAATATCAGGGTGAGGAATGCAGAAGTTTGAACATGGTAGGGGAGCCATAAAATCTGGAAAGGGGAATGCAAAGGCTCAATTTAGATATAGTGGGGGTCAGTGAAGTTAACTGAATGGAAGACAAGGATTTTTGCTCAGATGAGTGTAGGTTAATATCAACAGCAGCAAAAAATTATACAGTGAGAGTAGCATTCGTTATGAATAGGAAATTAGGTCAGAGACTCTGTTAGTGTGAACAGTTCAATGATACCGTTGTTCTTATCAGAATCGACAGCAAACCAACACTGAAGACGATAGTTCAGATATACATGCCGACGTCGCAATTTGAGGGTACCGAACGTGTAAGGGAGAGTAGGATCTTAAAAACATGGGAGACTGGAATGCGGTTGTAGGGGAAGGAGTGGAAGAAAGGGTTACGGGAGAATGTGGGATTAGTAATGGGAAAGAGAGGGGAGAAGCTTAAGCTAGTAACAGAGAATACCTTGTTCAAGAATCACAAGAGTGGGATATATACTTCGAAAAGGCCTTGAGATACTTGAAGAGTCAGTTAGACTGTATCATGGTGAGACAGAGAGTCCGAAATCAGGTACTGGATTGCAAGGTGTACACAGGAGCACATATGGACTAAGAATTTAGTACTGATGAAAGATATGCTGGAGTTCAAGAGAGTACTCAAAAACAATTAAGAGGCAAAGAAGCACTAAATAGTAAGGCTTGAGAGATTCTCTTGAAGTTCTCATAGGCTATTGATGCTACGGTAAGGAACAGCTCAGCAGGCAGTTCAGTTAAAGAGTAATGGTCACCTCTAAATGGGGCAATCACAGAAGCTGGAAAGAGAAACGTAAATACAAAGAAATCAACTGCGAAAAAACAAAGGGTAACAAAAGAATTACATCAGTTGATCGTTGAAAGAGGGAAATACCAAAATGTTCAGGAAAATAAAGGAATATAGAAACGCAAGTAGCTTAGGAATGAAATAAATAGGAAATACAGGGAGGCTAAGGCGCAATGGCTGCATGAACAATGTGAAGAAATCAAAAAGAAATGATTGTCGGAACGACTGATTCAGCGTATGGGAAAATCAAAACAACCTTCGGTGAAATTAAAAGCAAGGATGGTAACATTAAGACTGCAGTTGGAATTCCACTGTTGAATGCAGAGGAGAAAGCGGATACGTGGAAAGAGAGCACTGAAGGCCTCTTTGAGAGGGCAGACTTGTCTGATGTGATGGAGGAAGGAACTGGAGTCGATGGGGAAAAGATAGGGGATCCAATATTAGAACCATAATTCAAAAACGATTTGGAAGACTTAAGACCGAATAAGGCAGAAGGGATAGATAACACTTCACCAGAATTATTAAAATCGTTGGCGGATGTGGCAACAAAACAACTAGTCACGTTGGTGAGAAGAATGTATGAGTCAGGTGATATACAATCTGACTTTCGGAAAAACATCATCCACACAATCGAAGATTGCGAGAATTTTATCGCACAATCAGCTTAGCAGCTCCTGCATCCAAGTTGCTGACAAGAATAATACACAGAAGAATGGGAAAGAAAACTGATGGCGAGTTATATGACGATCAGTTTGGCTGTAGAAAAGGTAAAGGCAAAAGAGAGGCAGTTCTGACGTTGCGGCTGGTAAGAGATGAAACACTGAAAACACGTTCATAGGATCCGTCGACCTGGAAAAAGCGTCCGACAGTGTCAAATGGTGCAAGATGTTCGGAAGTCTGAGGTAAATAGAGTTAAGCTATATGGAGAGACGGCTAATATACAACATGTAAAAGAGCAGAGAGGAAATGAAAAGACAGGGAGGCCGACAACGAAGTACTCGCACTTGAAAGATTGTAACATAGATATGTATTCACCTCTTCAGTATATTGAAGAAGCAATGATGGTAGTAAAGAAAATGTTCAAGAGTGAAATTACAGTTCAGGGTGGAAGAATATCAATTATAAGATTCGCTGGTGACATTGCTATAATCAGTGAAGGAAGAATGACGGAATGTGTTGAATAGACTGAACAGTCTAATCAATACACAATATTGATCGAGAGTAAATCAGAGAATCACAAAAGTAATGAGAAGTGTCAGAAATGAGAACAGCGAGAAACTTAACATCAGGATTAATGATCACGTAGTAGATGAAGTTAAGGAATTCTCCTACTTAGGCATCAAAATAACCACTGACGGACGGAACAAGGAGAACATCAAAAGCAGACTAGCTCCGGTAAAAAGGGCACTCCTACCAAGAAAAGGTTGTTAATATCAAACATAGGCCTTAATTTGGAGAAGAAATTTCTGAAAATGTACGTTAGGAGCGCAGCTTTGTATTGAAGCCAAACATGGACTATGAGAAACCTTCAACAGAAGAGGATCGAATCATTTGAGACGTGTTGCTACAGATGAATGTTCAAAATTAGGTGGACTGATGAGCTGAGGAATGGGGAGATTCTGCGCAGAAACTGAGAGGAAAGGAATATATGGGAAACACTGACAAGAAGGGACAAAACGGTAGGACACCTTTTAAGACATCAGGGAATAATTTCCACAGTGTTAGAGAAGCTCTGCATGGTAGAAACACTAGAAATTGGAATACAGCCAGCAAATAGCCGAGGACATTGGTTGCTAGTGCTACTCTGAGACGAAGACGTTGGCACAGGAGAGGAATTCGTGGCAGGCCGCGATGAACCAGTCAGAAGAGTGATGACAAGAAAACCAAAGCTTAGAAACCACGGTGTCAGGGCAATGCTAGTCCATTGCGCGATCGCTGCTTCAGGATATAGGACAGCATCATATTTCTTTCAACTTTCTATCCTAGTGTAAAGCAGTCTACGTGCAAGATCACAGTTAGGTCGGCAAATTGGCTTCCAACACCACAGTGTTCTTGGGATGTTTTAGAAGAAGGAAGGAACGAAGATTAGGGTCTATCTTGGCAACAGTGCGGACATAAGTGATGGTGCATAAGCTGGGAGTATGAAGGACTGGGAAGGAAATCGGCAGTGCCCTTTTCAGAGGAGCCATACTAACTTTTGCCTGGAGCAATTTAGGAAAAATCACAGGAAAAGTAAATCTGGATGCCCCTCGCTCTGTGATGTAGCAGATGTCATTAATCAGAGACTATTAGAAGGTAGAATGGGTTATTTCTATGTGGTCAGAATCAGTATCCGGTGACTGATTTTGGTTACAGAACAGTAATGTAATCCTGCGGCAATTCTTGTTTTCGTCTCTTCAACATTTTAACAAGTGTTACTGATTTATGTTTTGGTGGATGAAATTGTTTTCCACTTCGCTTAAATATTTCAGTCATAGTCAGAGTCAGATACATCATTCGTGATGTTAGTGAAACTAACAAAAGACGATGAAATAGTTTTCGTTAGAGGGCCATATAGTCCAGAATCAGTATACGAATCAGGAAAAAATGCACAAAGCATTGATGCAATCATCCCACCATCGCAGCAGGTTGAAAATACACGTTTGCTAAAACACAGTGCCCTGCTTCGTGAAGAGGTCTGTAACTGCCTGCTACACGCTCTCACCCGATAGGTATCGTCGACCCTTCAAGGCCTCTTTTAAGGGAGTGAAGCCATGATAGTGGCATAGGAGGAGATCATCGGTAAAGGGCAGGTGCTTGAGTGTGTCATGTTTGAGTTGGAGGCACTTGTATGTTACAACATTTGCGGTACGGGGACGCGCGTCATAATTAAGCAGCAGCAGCCCTTATCGCCATTTTCCTGGACAATTCGCCTAACTACACGCCATGATTTCTCCACCGTTGCGCTGTACCGTCCCCCAATGATGGTGACAATACGTTCATTCAAATCAATAAGCAATGAGTCCCGCTAATAAGAGAACATGGTGAGCATCACCTTTCCGACAAATGGCTGGCTTTGTTGCGATGGGACGATGGATAACACCACTCTACTCGAAGCTTTCAATTCCGGTTCGCACTGGTGGTACCAGCTCTCATCGCCTGCAACATTACGCTCAACGAACAAGCTGCCTTGAGCATTCAAACGCATAAGGTTCTTGAAGCAAACAGCCATCTAGTTTGTTTTCTGTTCGCCATTCAACGGCCGGAGTATCCACTGGTTGCAGACCCTATGACAGCCCAACTCCTGCCGGTTGATGTATTCCTATCGAGGCTGATGTCGAGCTTCTTGACTAGCGCACAGATGGTTATGCGCCTTACCGCCCTAATCGGATCATCGACCGCCCTGTTTTTGTTATCAGTAATGGGGGAGGCTTCCCTTCCAGATCTAACGCCGAATCACAACCAGCCCGGAAATTGGCACCCCGTTCCGAAATAGTGGTTTTCAACATACCCCGTACACATTCTTCATTCTCAGATGGCTGTCTACCGGTGTTTGTTCTTCGACATTCAAGAATAGTATAATATGAATCAGTGTCAGTCACATGCAACTGACTGCTCATGGTGATTCAGAAGGAACTTTCAGCATTACCAGATGTAAGTTCAAAAGCAAAGAGCAGCTTATAGTCAACACATATGAATATAATTTCCTGTAGGATCCCCCTTGATAAATTTCAAGGGAAAGGCAAACTGATTAAGGGCGTACTCTCCTGATTACATGACAGGTCAGCAATATACACCGCAGATGATTTTCATACGGAACTTATCTTCCATCTCTTATTTTCGCTTCTTAATGTAATATTGTTTGTAATCCCATCCAGTATTTTTGGCAAAGAAAGATGATCCGAAGAGTATACTAGGGAATGACTTGACTGTTCCGGGGATGTGGAGTGTGTTTTAGGAAGCAGGAGTAGCCATAACATCAATGTGAGAGGAAATTCTGCAGGAATGAAGGTCGTTTCATCAGGACATTTATTTTTATTTTGTGACTTAAAATTACATAAAATTTAGAATTCATTAACTGACTAGCTATTATTGATTTCAGGCAAAGCCTGTCTCATCAGATACAGTGTTAAATTACATACCGTGCTAGACTGAATTGTCGTCCCGAAATTTAGAGAAAACTTCTGTCGGCACTGAACATTTAATTGAAAATTGCGCGATATTACACAGGTAACCTTTACCTTTCTTTTTTATTTTCAAATTCTGCGTACACATATGATTCAGTCAAATCTCCCCACAAAAATCAATCTACGTTTCATTGAAGAATTTTGTTTGGGTCGAAATTAAAAATGTCTCAAGATCTTGTAAAGAGAACTCCGATTTCATTATTCACTTAGTTGTCTCATTTAGTGAAGTGCAGAGCTCCATAATCACCGAACTGCTGCTTTTAAGAATCACGCTGCTGCATTCGGCAACGCCTATATCAGACAACAAGCGTCTGGCGCAGTTGTTGGATTGGTTACTGCTGCTACAATGGCAAGTTATCAAGATTTAATTGAGTTTGAGCGTGTTGCTACAGTCAGCTGACGAGCGATGGGACAAAGCATCTCCAAGGTAGCGATGAAGTGGGGATTTTCTCATTCGACCATTTCACGAGTGTACCGTGAATATCAGGAATCTGGTAAAATATCAAATCTCCGTTATCGCTGCTGACAGAAAAATCCAAATACGGGACCAATGACGACTGAAGAGGATCGTTCAGCGTGACAGAAGTGCAAACCTTCCACAATTTGCTGCAGATTTAATGCTTGCTTAAGTGTTATTGTGCGAACCATTCAACAAAACATCATCTTTATGGGCTTTCGGAGCCGAAGGCTCATTCGTTTACCCATGACGACTTCTCGACACAAAGACTTACGCCTCGCCTGGACCCGTGAACACCGACATCGGACTGTGGATCACTGGAAGCATGTTGCCCGGTTGGACGAATCTCGTTTCAAATTGTATCGAGCGGTTGGACGTGTTCGGGTATGGAGACAACCTGATGAATCCATAGACCCTGAATGACAGCTGGGACTGTTCAGGTTGGTGGAGGCTAAGTAGTTGTGTGGAGCGGGTGCAGTTAGAGTGATATGGGACCCTTGATACGTCTAGATACGACTCTTGACAGATGACACGTACGTAAGCATCCTGTGTGACCACCTGCGTCCATTCATGTCCGTTGTGGAGTCCAACACACCTGGGCAATTCCAGCAGAATAAATCTACACCCCACACGTCCAGAACTGCTATAGAGTGGCTTCAGGAACACTATTCTGATTTTAAACACTTCCGCTGGCCAACAAACTCCGCAGACATGAACATTATTGAAAATATCTGGGATGACTTGCAAGGTGCTGTTCAGAAGAGATCTCGAGTCCATGCCATGTTGTGTTGTGGCACTTCTGCGTGCTCGCGGAGGACCCTACACGATGTTAAGCAGGTGTACCAAAATGCGACCAATTTTTTACTGAGAGTGATGAATAACATTACTCTAGAAGAGCAGTATTGTTTCACAAGAGAGGTAGGCTCGAAGGTTTTTGCAGCATTACTATGGGCTGTATGAGAGAGATACGTTGACAATAATAATAATAATAATAATAATATTTCTGCTGTGTTCAAGATCTGTAAAAACTTTTGGTATATTGAGTGGAACAGATTAATACTAATTCTAAGAAGACAGTATCGACTGGAGATAAATAACTTTACTTGAGGAATTGTACCTTATGTCGTAAATCGAGAGTCAGAGCTGGTGGAGATCAAACGGGAGAGTAGAAAAAGAAACACGTGTCCAGCGATAATATTGCGTTTTAGCTTCGCAGTTTAGGGTGTAACTGGAAGAAATAATAGGCATACACTAGAATGGCACGAGAGGATTTTGTGTAAGAGGCAAAAGAGGATATTGTATTCGGTTTTCCGACTACACGGTAACACTGGCGGAATCTAAAAAGGTGTCTAATAAAATGCTGTTATACCAAAATAACAAATGTGTAGAATTCAGAGTGAACATAATTAGAAACGACCAAAAGCTTGAAGCTGGGCAAAAACGGAGAAAAGGGGAACCTACGATAGACGGATAACATGCATACTTACATTGCAAGTATTGTAACTGAAAATGTGAGCAGGCAAACGATCGACAATAATTGTAGCCAAGTGAGCACTGGACGAAAAGAGTAACATGCTAGTCAGACCACTGAGCACAAACCTGCGAAAGAGATTGGCCACATGCTGATTCCGTGATGATATTATAAACTTTCAGGTATGGTGGAGAGGGATGAATATCTTACTTTAGGTAATGGACCCTGGTCCAGAAACGAATTAGTGGAAAGATCTATGCGCAGATCGTTCTGATATCTCCGACTGTCGATCCCCTATTTTGCTAACTTTTTGCTTTCCATATCTTGGGAGGAGGTAATACGGACCGAAACGAGAAAAAACATTTCAGTAAACATGGTCTCTAAAAGATATACCTAAAGCGCTATGAGTACAAGTTCAGTAGAAAAGGTAAATAAATTACCATAACTTTTAAGCTATGTATTTGAGCCCATGTTTAATGGAAATTTTTTTCTTGTTCTTGCGGGCTTTCTAAACACTACGCACCGTCCGAATCAATGTTGTAATACTAAAAGTTCTGGCTGATTTCGTTGTCTAGGGGCTGGGATACATAGTTGCCGCATTACAGGCCAAATACTGCTGAGTCTACAGTATACGATAAGAATACACACATTAATCGAATGGTTGAAGGTTTCTGTCACTTGGCAATTGCGAATTATGAAAGTAGCGTATAAATTTATAAATGAAAGATTGCTATTAAATAAAATCTGCAGGTACCATCATAACGACTTTAAATGGTGAATACGATAGTAGAAGTACTTTTGAGAATGCGGTATATTTCTGCAAAACACTTACTGGTGTCGATGGTCCAGCAATTAAATAAAATATAAGTTGAATAACAGGGAAACAATAGATTCCAACTTCAAGTAATTAGTTATGAGCAACAATATACACTCCTGGAAATTGAAATAAGAACACCGTGAATTCATTGTCCCAGGAAGGGGAAACTTTATTGACACATTCCTAGGGTCAGATACATCACATGATCACACTGACAGAACCACAGGCACATAGACACAGGCAACAGAGCATGCACAATGTCGGCACTAGTACAGTGTATATCCACCTTTCGCAGCAATGCAGGCTGCTATTCTCCCATGGAGACGATCGTAGAGATGCTGGATGTAGTCCTGTGGAACGGCTTGCCATGCCATTTCCACTTGGCGCCTCAGTTGGACCAGCGTTCGTGCTGGACGTGCAGACCACGTGAGACAACGCTTCATCCAGTCCCAAACATGCTCAATGGGGGACAGATCCGGAGATCTTGCTGGCCAGGGTAGTTGACTTACACCTTCTAGAGCACGTTGGGTGGCACGGGATACATGCGGACGTGCATTGTCCTGTTGGAACAGCAAGTTCCCTTGCCGGTCTAGGAATGGTAGAACGATGGGTTCGATGACGGTTTGGATGTACCGTGCACTATTCAGTGTCCCCTCGACGATCACCAGTGGTGTACGGCCAGTGTAGGAGATCGCTCCCCACACCATGATGCCGGGTGTTGGCCCTGTGTGCCTCGGTCGTATGCAGTCCTGATTGTGGCGCTCACCTGCACGGCGCCAAACACGCATACGACCATCATTGGCACCAAGGCAGAAGCGACTCTCATCGCTGAAGACGACACGTCTCCATTCGTCCCTCCATTCACGCCTGTCGCGACACCACTGGAGGCGGGCTGCACGATGTTGGGGCGTGAGCGGAAGACGGCCTAACGGTGTGCGGGACCGTAGCCCAGCTTCATGGAGACGGTTGCGAATGGTCCTCGCCGATACCCCAGGAGCAACAGTGTCCCTAATTTGCTGGGATGTGGCGGTGCGGTCCCCTACGGCACTGCGTAGGATCCTACGGTCTTGGCGTGCATCCGTGCGTCGCTGCGGTCCTGTCCCAGGTCGACGGGCACGTGCACCTTCCGCCGACCACTGGCGACAACATCGATGTACTGTGGAGACCTCACGCCCCACGTGTTGAGCAAATCGGCGGTACGTCCACCCGGCCTCCCGCATGCCCACTATACGCCCTCGCTCAAAGCCCGTCAACTGCACATACGGTTCACGTCCACGCTGTCGCGGCATGCTACCAGTGTTAAAGACTGCGATGGAGCTCCGTATGCCACGGCAAACTGGCTGACACTGACGGAGGCGGTGCACAAATGCTGCGCAGCTAGCGCCATTCGACGGCCAACACCGCGGTTCCTGGTGTGTCCGCTGTGCCGTGCGTGTGATCATTGCTTGTACAGCCCTCTCGCAGTGTCCGGAGCAAGTATGGTGGGTCTGACACACCGGTGTCAATGTGTTCTTTTTTCCATTTCCAGGAGTGTAGCTCGCGAGATATTCACTTGTAAACGCACACTACGTCTTCACAGCAGAAGCCACGGAAATCACACAAAAGCACAGGTCGGCACTCCGAAATATTTCTATCCTCCGCGACCACGCGCAAACTGCTCCACACTCTCCAAGTCTTTCCGCCGACTCTGTGTCCGCCGCGCCGTCCAGCACTACCCGCGTCCAGTACCGTACTCCTCGGGCCACACCATTCCGAACCCTCTCCTCCCCCACTTCCATACAGTCTCACCATTAACCAGCGCTGTGATTGGCTATTGAGCTCACTCCATGTTTCCAAGCAAACGTACACTCACAAACATATTTAAACACGTACCGACATAATGGATTACATTTAAATACTTGAATTTAATAAATAATCCTTCAGCTGGACCATAAACACGCTCTAACACACATTACTAAATACATAAACAATTAAATAAACGTATATCAAAAGAAAAGAAGCAAAAGGTGGGCTAGGAGCCTAATGTTCAAAGTGGTTCAAATGGCTCTGAGCACTATGGGTCTTAACTGCTGTGGTCATCAGTCCCCTAGAACTTAGAACTACTTAAACCTAACTAAACTAAGGACGTCACACACATCCATGCCTGAGGCAGGATTTGAACATGCGACCGTAGCTGTCTTGCGGTTCCAGACTGCAGCGCCTAGAACCGCGCGGCCACTCCGGCCGGCGAGCCTAACGTCTCTGTGCTTTCTAAAACACAGTAAATAATTGACCAGTTTCTTCATGAATAGCATATATCGGGTATTAAAAAAGACATAGATGAATCAATATATTTATAAGCGTGCTACTACCGTTTTATCGTGTAACTGAGGAGTACTTATGGCCCGACGCGACAGATAGTAATCTGCCACTTTGACCTCCAATAACTCATGTACTATTCAAGTTACGTGCCTGTATTCATAACAATTTAGGTTCACACTAATAGCTTTCTAGACACACGACGATCGACAAAATGGAATGAGGCGTTTATATTTTGGAAATTCGTTGCTTGGTGTTACTTGTATAATTTACTGTCAGATACCAAACTTTAAACTAATAAAGATATTGAAAATCTGATTTCACCATTACAATCGTCGTGTAAATAGTAGTAATGCACATGTTTCTTTTTGACATACCATGATTCATCTGGCTGCCATTAATTTCTGTATGAACTGTGAAATGTCTGCCATTAAGGTTTCATAAAGTCCACCATCTTTGGCACTCCCGGCATAGACATCCCCTTCATCGACACAAAGCACCGTCCTCGTCGCAGCGGAATTCCCAGCCACGCTCTGGACTATGCGCTGGGGCTACCCCTCTCGTTCGGCTAACGTCTGGCACCATGTGTTAACATCTGGCACCACGTGTTTGCTACCGGGCCCCGGCTGACCGAGCGGCCGCTCCAACTCCGAACACACAATATTTCCAGGGCGCTACAACTCACCCGTTACCTCACATTCTCATGCCTACTACCTCCTCCCAAAATATGGAAATCAAAGAGCTTGTAGTAGAAGATGTCCACTGCCATAATTATTAGGATTTTCTCCTTACATCTATCCACTCTGTCGTTTGTGGACCAAGGTCCATTACCTCAATTTCATATCTTTACCCTTGTCCATCACAGCTCAAAGTTTGTAACATTATCAACATCATGCATGTAGAGCATAACTTTATATGGAGCTGAGAAATACAAATTATGCAAGGAAATTGAAAGGGGTCTGGCTGTGCTGGAACTGTGGGTTCTGAGAAAATTAGATTATGTGAGTTGGGAAGATATGTCTTGGAACAAGGTGTTGTGAAAGAATTGGAAAGGACAGATATCTTTCAAACACGATACTGAAAAAGAACAAAATGGTTCAAATGGCTATGAGCACTATGGGACTTAACTTCTGAGGTCATCAGTCCCCTAGAACTCAGAACTGCTTAAACCTAACTAACTTAAGGACAACACACACACCCATGCCCGAGGCAAGATTCTAACCTACGACCGTAGCGGTCGCGCAGTTCCAGACTGTATCGCCTAGAACCGCTCGGCCATCCCGGCCGGCGTAAAAGAACAAAAATTGGCTAGATCTCATCTTGAAAATACAGTGGTAACTACATCAACGAATTGAGGGAGTGAGGGGAGGAAGAGATTAGCGACAAAGGGACTGTGTCAGGAAGGTTAGAGATCATTTCGTAGAACAGAACAAAAAAGCACAAGTCACGGAAAGGTTGGCAAGTATTGTGCCAGGACTATTTCTCTTTGCATTCAGGAAAGGTCAGAGATTCACTGCTTCTGTGTATCAGTCGAGTACTGTCTGCTAGAGAGAACGATTAACTTTGAGTAAAAGCTAACAGCAGCTGATCACGTTCTTCTGTGGTGTTGGAGAATAAAAAAGCTATCAAATTTAAATACATATTGCAATGTGACAGCTACATAGCTGACAAATCGAGCCAAGGTACACGCACCTCGTCATTAGCTCAAAGAGTCAAATGAAACAATTTGCGAGCAATCGTCGTGATATGAGTCGGCGCAGCGTACTCGGATGACAAGGATAGAACGTTACCCGATATTACGAAACAGCACCGACTGAATTGCGTAAATGTTAGTGTCCAGTGGCATCATGGAAACCAGCGAGGGTTTCATAACTTTGAGGGCCACAGTAAATGTAATAACACCTTGTCCACTCGTATGCAGAGCACCATGTGCACGCAAGGTTGCGTATTACAGGTCAACTCCAAGATGTAATCAGAGTTACACTAACTATTAACGCTATGCAAGATTAATAAGTCACAGTTAATTAATTTCAGTAGAGTAATTACAAAATTAGCCGTCCATAACTAACACACTTGAGCACACAGTATGTAGAAAATTTCATGACTGAAGTTGACATCAAATTTTAACCGTTATTAATTTTTATGTGAGTAGTCATTGAAACGAAAAATGTGTTTTACAATTTCCGTACGCAATTTTTGGAAAAATAGTGAAGTTTCCTTCAACTTGAAGAAATAGTTATTGGTCACATAATAGGAATCTCCTGAAAAGTGTTCCCTGTCCACCGATAATTTGCGTTTATGTCCATTTTTTTTGCGACAGTCATTGTTTAAGATTTTTGTTCATTTTCTCAGGTGAACAATCAAGTTCAAATAAAGTACAATCAAGGATTACACCATTTTATCACCGTTTAAATGATTAATATTTTTTTGGTACTACAATATCTTCTGCGGAACGTATTATAATAGTTTACATTTTCCTTCTTTTATTACACGACGTAGTAATAACTTAAAAATTTTGTCTGCAAATGTCACAAATTTAAAGTTCCGTTTTTGAATGATATAATACTTTTCATGACATGGAGAGATTTGTTTTCAATAAAATATGAATTTGCTGAAAAGAAATAGCTCAGTGAATCAGGTCTATTGGGAGTTTGATAATTGAATTTCAGAAATTTGTACATACTTCTGATGTCTCAAATGTTAAGCGACAATTCTGAATTACTTATTACTCGCTCGTAGTCCTCATCAGAGTATCTGTGTAACTGGATGATGTACTTATTTTGTCATAGCTGCTTTGCAGCGAGGAGGGTGGGATTTCTATCGTTAGAGGGGTAGTGAGACAGACGCCGAATAGAGGACTCGTGGCAATGTAGACGTAAGGATAAGTGCATCTGTGTTTAAGTAAAATAATTTGTGTTTGAATATTGTGAAACAGAGGAGTAAGATTCGATATGTGATTTAGAATGAAATGAGATGTAAAGAGATTAAGAAAGGGTATGAAGAAGAATGAAGGTAATATTTTTATTATTTAGTTACATCGCAGTCGCGTTTAGTTTAGAACCATTGTTAAATTGAGACATCCATACCAGGGAACTTAAGATTTTTCATTGAGGGTTGCGTAATTTTCACTGTGAGAAATTTTCAGTTCGTCAGTTACTTGAGCAACGTTTATGAGAGTAAGTATTTGATATCAATGTTGTCCTTTGGCAATCTTAATGAGTACTGTAACTGATTTCATACAGTTAATAAAATATCAGATAATTTAAAATCAGTTTGTTAAAGGAATATTTCACCTAAGCACATCCTCGATCCAAGTCATTTTTATGTAAAGAGTGTCTCACTCAGTGATATGTATAAAATGGTTTGCTTATTGTCTAAGCATTGCACAAAGCCTCAGCAACTGTAGTTAGAAATATGCAGCTGGCGCACAGAGAGCAGTAAGCATCGCGTTTCCAAGCAATTTCATTACGACGTAAAGTATTTTCGTTTCAGCATCAGTTTGCTATGAAAATCATCTACGCGCAGGGCCACTACTTGTAAGCATTATTAGGCGATCATTAACACACAGTGACAACTGTGTTTAATTAAAGTGATTAATAGTCAAGTTCGGGATTCAATCAGTTTGCACATTTTTTTAGAAAGATTATAAAACAGGGACAAATTTATGTGGTATTTTCGTAGGCAGATGTATTCGTTTCCACTCGCTACTGGAAATGCACAAAGTCACCGAAAGCCGAACGGCAGCCAAGTTAAACAACCAACCAACCACGTTAGTACGAGTTCAAAATCAAACAAAAAGTTTCAATGGAAACATTCATGAATGTTCATTCATTAACAGAGTGGTTTAGCGAGATGAGACAGGAAATATAAAATTATCCACAGTTTATAAAAATATTATTAACAATTAGCCATTAATTTTTTTAACCCATCTACCGCTGTATAATTCACGACGTTCACAGAAACTGGTCATACGTATTAGTTATTGTTCTAATACGTAGGTAACGAAACCGCTCTCACTATAGCAACGAAATTTATGAGGCCTGAAGTGAAACGCCACTGTACATTAAATTTCTCCAGCAACGTGAGTGCTAATCGAATATCTATCTCCTTTTTTACAGTTTGACATGAAGCTCCCAACACACATCTTGGCCGTCCAACAGCACTGTTGATATATCTCGCAGATGATTTATGCTTCGTACATTTGATGAAAATAACTAATACGTTTCTATAGTGTTGGGCTTCACTATGAATTACAATCAGTTGATTTCTCCCATGATGACGAGGAAGAAATAAAATGGCTTATTAACTTTTGTGGTTTTCCAATGTGTATCCATTCGACTTCTCAGTAATAATCTACTTTCGAGGAAATATCACTACTGGATAACTAGAGTTTAATAAAGGGATTGGATTTGTGAAAAGGTTTTTCAAACATACATTTTATTTTAATATTTGCATTGGCATCAGTCTTTGTTCATGGGATGATTAAGATTTTGGAGCATATTTTTCGGTGTTTTAGGTCTTATTACCACTACACGTTATATCACTATGTCTTTGCGTTCCATGAACAGACGTAGCGGCCATAATGGTAGCCACCATTCTTGATCACCTAAGGATGTTGGATTGCCCTACAGAAACATACGAGCAGAGCTGTCACAATGATTATTTTTATGACAGACAGGTAAACCCCAGATCTCTACATCAATAAAAAGATACACAAAGTTCTCCAAAAGGAGCCATTTGAGGTTTTATATTCTATGATTTGACCCTTTAACCTGTTCTCGGAATGTTGCAAGGGAATTACTCATACTTATCGGAACATTTGTCGACTATGTAAATATCCTTTCGAAGGGTAGATCAAAAAACAGTCAGTAAACGTGTAGTAATACAGTTCTTCAAGAGATGGTGTTTGGTGCTGATGGTTAATGTTAAAATAAGCTCTCTAAAAGTGTAATATATTTTAGTAAAAGGACACCTATTGGAATAACCACTAATGCCACTTAATAGTACGCAAGTGGAAAGAAAAACTGTACCCAAATATTATGGTGTCTTTCTAGAAGAGTGATTCAATTTTAGAGCTCATATAAAGAAGTGGGTAGTTGTAGGACGAGCTATGTTCCCGGCCATTTTGTTACTGGAGGTTGCCTACAGCAGGGGCGAGTATGCACTCAGGGGCAAACGTATTACTCTGTTAAGTGCTTCTCCATGTCATCCTATTGTACTGTTAAGTTCTTTTAGGTGTCATCCCCGTTTCCTTTTGATTGATATGCACTTAACCCATTGTTCCCCCCACCTCCTCCCCCAACTCCCTCCTCCCTCGCTGCTAAAGGTACACTTTCAGGTCTGAGTTACTGGAATAGGCCCCCTCTCACACTTATCAATTTGATTGACTACTCAATTATATTGATCAATTAGTTAACCTCTCTGGTGGGAAAGTGCCACAGCCCCCTGCCATGCCTCCCAGGTGAGAAATTCAACTTTTGCCAGATTTTCGCGAGTGCCACGCCCACCTGGACTTGGAAGGAAATAGTTCGTCTCCACCACGATCCTCAACCGACTGCAACATCCCCCTACCAAACTATGTTGGCAGGCTAATGTGGATTAACGTAGACTAACGTCTACTAACGTATACTAACATGTAATAGTTTGAACTAACGTGTACTAACATGCACTAACATGTAGTAACATATACTAACGTGCACTAACATGTACTAACGTGCACTAATGTGTACAACCATGCACAGTGCACGACCTCAACCAAGATGGCGGCTGTGAGAGCAGTTGATCATGCAAGTGCCACATCCCCCTGGAAGTTTGGAGTTTGCATTTTGGTGGGAAGTGCCATGCCCCCCTCCCCCAGAATAATGGCACTTAATTAAATTAATCAATTAATTAACCTCTCTGGTGGGAATGTGCCACACCCCTATGCCATGCCCCCCTGGTGTGAAGTTCAAATTCCATCAGGAAAATGCAGCCTCTGCTAACCTAACAAAATGGCGGGAAAAAGGACACCTCCACAAACCTGTCATCCAACCGCCACCTCTTCCTAGGAATTGGTGGGAAAAGACTCATTTGATCGATCATTTGGAGGGTATTCGATTGCAGTGTATGGAATATTGTTTAAATGGTTTAAACGTTGTGTGGAATATTGTTTATTTAAACAATTTAGATGATTCAAGGCATTGTATGGAATGTATGGAAATTGGTGGAGAGGAAGGATCTCATAACAGGAAATTCAAGGGTATATTGTTTATTTATAAAAAAATTAATTTTTATGATTAACGGTGTTTTTGTGATCATGCAAAGGCTTTCAGTGCTGAGAACATTTGCGTATGTTGAAAGTGGGAAGGGTAACACATGATGGATGGACTGTCACGTTATTCTGCACTATAAGTCCTACAAAAGCGCACATTAAGTATTTCTGGGACAATATGCAATTTGGAAGAGTTCGCTATAGATACTGAGCTTCGTTCTAGAACCACAGCCGTCCAGAGGAGACATTACTTGTGCATCGATCGGTTTCAATCAGCAATCGCAATATTTAATTGTAGTTACACTGGTAAATGTGTTTCTAGCTTTCAATATTCTTGGGAGCCTTGTATGTATTTGAAGGCAACTTTTATGGTGTTTAACTCTCTGTGCTATTTAGTGATCTGAGCAAAATAATTTTTACCGCTGAAAGTCTCGTCTGCAGAAAGCAACGGTGAAAAGATCGCTAGGAACAATGCACCTTGTGCTATTCTTGGAAGCATCGGAAAATCTCTCTCGGTACTGGATAATACCACAGCTATGCAACATCGTGAATGGGACCAGCATGAGTGCGTCTTGGAGTTGTGTGATGTCAGTATAACACACGAAGAATTCTAACTGTATACACGAAAATAGACCCAATTTTCACCTGCAGCAGTACGAGAGCGATGCGATGACTCGCACTGGCTTGCCTCTGGCAGTGGCTCACCACGGTGGCTGCGGCAGGGGGTGGGGGGGGGGGGGGGCGTCGGAGTCAGGCGTCGAGTGGTAGGATGTGTTCTTTATTAGCAGTCTTTCGTTTGAAATACATTCCATCGATTTAACCAACCAACAGGATGCTACGAATTAAGAAAAACTACCCCATACATGTGAAGAATACCGATTTAATCAATTTGCATAAACTTTTTATATCAATGTGGTGTTAACGGTACAGTAGTTAAAGGGAGGGAGTGTGTGAGTGGGTGGCCTGCAGGAGAACAGCAGGTTATGTGCAGAACACTGCATTAATTTGCATTATTTTATGTAAAATGCAGTACTATAGTTTAGGGGTGGGTGACAAAGGAGAATGCGTCGGAAATGGCGTTGAAAAGAATGTGTAATTCGAAAAGTGTACCAGAAAAAGGTGAGAGCACATAACTGATTTCTTAATATGCAACACGGGCGCAAACATTAGGTTAAGACACCCAGAGTACAGTGCCGAACATTAGGTAATGCTTGATGTTTGCCCCATGTAACTGCTTCTTGCAAGACCTACATGTTTCCAAACAGCAGAGAATCATGAGCAAGAGAAATAAAAGCCCCCAAAAACTGATTTTTTAAATAAACAATATACCCTAGAATTTCATGTTATCCTTCCTCTCCACCAATTTCCATATATTCCATACAATGCCTAGAATCCCTTAAATTGCTTCAATAAGCAACATTTCAGACACAATATTCCATACACTGCAATCGAATACCCTCCAAATGATCGATCAACTGAGTCTCTTTCCCGCCAATTCCTAAGAAGAAGTGGTGGTTGGATGACTTAGTTTAGTGTAGGTGCCCTTTCTCCTGCCATTTTCTTAAGTTAGTAGAGGTTGCATTGTCCTGATGGAATTTGAGCTTCCCACCTGGGGGGGGGGGAACCAGGGGGGGGGGGTAGCACTTTCCCACCACAGGTTAATTAATTAATAAATTTAATTAAGTAGTCAATGCGACGTACCTTCCTCCCATTTCCTTATGTTAGTAGAGGTTGCATTGTCCTGATGGAATATAAACTTCATGCCATTTTTCAGGGGGGGGGGGAAGGGGGAGGTGTGGCACATTCCCACCAAAATTCAAACTTCCAGCTGGGGGAGGGTGTGGAACTTGCATCATCAACTGATGTCACAGCCGCCATCTTGGATGAGGTCATGTGCTGTGCACATTAGTACACGTAAGTTCTCATTAGTACACATTAGTAGACGCTAGTACACATTAGTGTATGTCAGTACACGTTAGTACACATCAGCCCGCCAACATGGGTTGGTAGGGGGATGTGGCGGTCAGTTGAGGATTGTGGTGGAGACTAACTATTTCCTTCCAAGTCCAGGTGGGTGTGGCACCCTTGAAAATTGATTCCATGTCCAGGTGGGCGTGCTCCCGAAAATCTAACAAAATTAGAACTTCCCACCTGGGAGGCATGACAGGGGGCTATGGCACTTTCTCACCACAAAGTTTAACTAATTGATCACTTTAATTATGTAGTCAGTCAGGCTGATAAGAGTGAGAGGGTGCCTATTACAATAAGTGTACCTGTAGCAGCAAGTGAGGGGGGGATTGTGGGAGGGGTGGAGGGTACAATAGGTTCAGTGTCTATTAATCTAAAGGAAATTGGGTTGACATGGAAAAGCACTTAACAGAACAATAGGTTAAGTACCTGTCAATCAAGTGGGAACAATAGGATTGACTCTGAGTTCATACTTGCCCCTAGTGTAGGCAACCCGCACAAGGAAATTGCACCAGCATCCCCGTCCTTAGGGGGCAGAAGAGGAGAGGCGGTGGGGGACATTAGGTTAAGTGAAGTGACATGGAAGAGCACTTAGCAGAACAATAGGTTAAGTACTTGTCAATCAAAGGAGAACAATAGGTTGACATGGAATTGCACTTAACAGAACAATAGGTTGACATGTAAAAGCACTTAACACAACAATAGTTTTGCCTCTGGTTGCATACCTGCCCCTGATGAGGGCAACCTGAACTAAGAAAATGGCCCAGAACATAGCTTGTCCCGCTACTGTGGGTACGATAGACTGCGATGCAAAAAATAATAAGCTTAGCAAGATGAGATCATAACTTGGAAATACAGAAATTCGAGGGTATCTTAACTGCTATTGTTAGGTATTGTGCAATTGCTGGGCTCACTTCTGCACTGGTGTGCAAAATTAAGTGTAAGTAACTTCCATGTTTCGCTTCGTCTCTTTTCTTTTTGTTTTGTTTTACTATTACTCGCGTAACAACTAATGTATGAGATAAAATATGTTATTACGAAAAGAGACCCGAAATAACTTTTAGTGATGCTGTGCTATGCCTTTCTTTGGATCATTAATTTTCAACAAAACAGAAGATATTGTGTTCTTATTGTTCTGGACCTGGATTTCTATTAAAGGAACATTTTTTCGTCACTGTAACTCGCCATAAAGTTCAACATATCTTCCTTACTTTATAGTTATTGAAAAGGTTAATGAAAATTACTTCGTTATCAATACTGATGTTACAGTACGCAATGATTGTTCAACATCATGATTTTGCAGTGGATTTTGTTAACAGTAAAACAACAATAAGTACGACGACTAACACGAGAACATGAGACTGTTATCGGAGAAAAAAGATGTTTTTACTATAAGGTTGCCAGACCAGAACTACGCACAGCAAGATTTCTTTTATGTTATGAAAGTAAATTATCTTTTTGCACTGTTAGTAATATATTATCAGCAGCCCGCATCAACCTGTAAAACACATCATAAAATCTGTTGCTCTGCTCTGCAACTCCAAAAGCTGAAAGAAATAATTTCTACTTCACTATTACCTGCCCGCTTCTTTGCGGTATGATAGATTTCATTTAATGCAATTTGAATGCGCCGCGGCACCGGCTCGTTCGTTCGTAGCGCAGCTCTGCACCACGGATAATATTTAAATAACTGAAAATGTCTTAAAGGGATGGGATAAAATACCAGGCAAGCTTATTACAAATCATAATGCAAGGTTCCACTAAGTAACTCTATTCAAAACATTTAAACAATTTGATTAATTACACACCTTTTCAAAACCTTACTTAATGGCGTCCCTCTTACAAACTTGACAAAAGAATGCTACGCTAGCGTACAATATAACGTCACAGGCTATCCTACTCACGTAACTCCAAGAAGACGACAGAGAAATTAATGTTCGTTCTGTATTATTTATACTAGTCACATATTCTCATCTTTGTTTGATATTTATCGTCTGTGGCGGTTTCAGTACTCGCCGACACAGATATTATCTAAAATAAATAAAAAAAACAGTATGTAATTTTATACAAGAACAAAACATCATACACAATGTTTTCTCTTTATTACATAATATGTCTTTTGCTAAGAGACGTTACACATGTAGTGTGTCATTACCAAATTACATACATGGACATACTTGAGCAGTACACAGAAAGAAACGCTGCAGTATTGTACAGTAGATAACTGAAGACATACGCAACGAAACCAAGAGAAATGACACTTTTATTCAAAGATAATTATTAAAACGCGTTTGACGGTGGTCCCGGAACATTACAAAAGGCGAGAAACGTGCAGGCCAGTCCATTCACCCAAAATCCTCTCGTTCCAGGAGCTTCTCCATTTATAATGTCATACACGGTCCAGTATTGTCGTCCACAAAAGTAAAGTCATGGCAGAATGCAGTCCAGAAAAGACGCCTAGAGTGAAGGAGTATGTCACCATAGCTCTAACCGGTGAGTGTCCGTGTTCGAAGATTTGGTGGTCACCACGCCAGTGCAACATTACGCTCCCCACGCCCTAACACCTAGACCACCATATCGATCATGTTCGACAATATGCTTGGGTGCTTTACGTGTTCCCACTTCTCACCATATGAGGGTACGTTCAGAATCACTACTCTGACTCTGTCCTCAACCGAGAAAAGGACGCGACTCCACTCTTCGTTTGTTCAGTCTTTATGTTCTTGGCACCGTCGCAAACGGTGCCGACGATGTGCGAGCATCAACAGAACACAATGCACTGCTCATCGGGCAAAGGAACACTCTCATGTTTTGCCACACCACTGCGAGGTGAGAGACTGCTTGCCTTGCGATCGTCTTACATGAGAGGGGCTCGACAACTAATGCAACACATTTTTTCCTGGTTAATTTCGGTTGAAATAATGTGGGACTTGTTTGGATATCGTGGCATATTCGCGCTTCAGCCCCTATAATTCCATGAAGTTCCGATATTTGTCGGCACTATACGTAGCCTTCATGTCGGTGCATGTAATGGAGGTGCGTTGCAAGCAGAGAGTTATTTCTCTTGAAGGAGAGCATGGCTGATATCCAAAAGCGCTTTCAGATTGTCTACAGAGACCGGCCAGTAAATACACTACTGGCCATTAAAATTGCTAGACCAAGAAGAAATGCAGATGATAAACGGGTATTCATTGGACAAAGATATTATACTAGAACTGACATGTGATTACATTTGCACGCAATTTGGGTGCATAGATCCTGAGAAATCAGTACCCAGAACAACCACCTCTGGCCGTAATTAAGGCCTTGATACACTTGGGCATTGAGTCAAACAGAGCCTGGATGGCGTGTACAGGTACTGCTGCCCACGCAGCTACAACACGATACCACAGTTCATCAAGAGTAAAGACTGGCGTATTGTGACGAGCCAGTTACTCTGCCACCATAGACCAGACGTTTTCAATTGGTGAGTGATCTGGAGAATGTGCTGGCCACGGCAGTAGTCAAACATTTCCTGTATCCACAAAGGACCTGCAACAGGTAGTCGTGCATTATCCTGCTGGAATGTAGGATTTCACAGGGATCGAATGAAGGGTAGAGCCACAGGTCGTTACACATCTGGAATGTAACGTCCACTGTTCAAAGTGAAGTCAATGCGAACAAGAGGTGACTGAGACGTGTAACCAATAGCAACCCATACCATCACGCCGGGTGATACGCCACTATGGCGATGACGAATACACGCTCCCAACGTACGTTAACCGCGATGTCACCAAACACGGATGCGACCACCATGATCCTGTAAACAGAACGTGGATTCATCCGAAAAAATGACGTTTTGCCACTCGTGCACCCACATACGTCGTTGAGCACACCATCGCAGGCGCTCCTGTCTCCGCGTCAAGGGTAACCGCAGTCATGGTCTCCGAGCTGATAGTCCATGCTGCTGCAAACGACGTTGAACTGTTCGTGCAGGTAGTTGTTGTCTTGCAAATGTCCCCATCTGTTGACTCGGGGATCGTGACGTGGCTGCACGATCCGTTATAGCCATGCGCTTAAGATGCCTGTCATCTCGACTGCTAGTGATACGAGGCCGTTGGGTTCCAGCACGGCGTTTCGTATTACCCTCCTGAGCCCACCGATTCCATATTCTGCTAACAGTCATTGGATCTCGACCAACGCGATACGACAAACCGCAATCGCGATAGGCTACAATCCGACCTTTATGAAAGCGGAAACGTGAATGTACGTATTTCTCCCCCTTACACGAGGCTTGGCAACAACGTTTCACCAGGCAACTCCGGTCAACTGCTGTTTGTGTATGGGAAATCAGTTGGAAACTTTCCTCACGTCGGCACGTTGTAGGTGTCGCCACTGGCGCCAGCCTTGTGTGAATGCTCTGAAAAGCTAATCGTTTTCATATCACAGCATCTTCTTCTTGTCGGTTAAATTTCGCGTCTGTAGCACGGCATCTTCGTGGTGTAGCAATTTTAATGGCAAGTAATGTAAACTCATGGTGAGTTTCTGTGTGAGGCGTCTGTGATTATCGCCCCAAGGTCGCGCAGGCCTGTCCAATCTTTCGCGTGGCGGCCGGTTGCACACACTCTCAGGAAATTGAAAAAAAAAAAAAAAAACAACTTTATCGTGTTCCTTGCCACAAAATTGGGAATGAAATTCTCCTTTTCCATGACAACGCAATCTCTCACATAATTCAGCGCACCCGAGAGAAGTTCCCAAAGCCTTAATGGATTGTTCTTCCAAACTTTACTGGTTGTTCTTTCCCACCCATTGTACAGCGTGGATCTCGCACCTTTCATCTGTTTGTTCCAATGAAAGATTCATTCCGAGGGAAGCAGAACGTGGATGATGAGGAGGTTATCTGATGCAGACGACTTTGGATCAGACGTCGACCCTTAGAGTAGTACCTTGCGTGTATGAGACTCTTCCACTAAGGAGTCATAAGGCCGTCGAATTGAAGGAAGATTATGTTGAAAATTGGCGTTTAACAGCCGAAAAAGTTGAGTGTAATATGGTGTACTGGAATCCGCAAGAAAACCAACTTGTTTTTAGAAAAAAATTTGTTGCATTACTTATCCAACTATATGATTGTTAGAGTATATGAACCAAATAGCTGCTTATGATAAATAAATTTTATTTAAGATTCGCCCTTTCGGCTTTATCGCCATTTTCAAGTACTTGCAATTACAACTTTGGTGAAAACATATATGAAAGCGAATGCCATTTGTATAAAAGTTGCTGCACTGTTCTCACGTCTAGATAGACTTGACGTTCATATCACATCGTTAGTAGAGTGTCCTGTAACTGTCACTGTTTTAATAACATGGTAAATTACGTCAATGTGTTGAAAATAACCTCGGGCATGGAGGTGTGTGATATCCTTAGGTTAGTTAGGTTTAACTAGTTCTAAGTTCTAGGGGACTAATGACCTCAGAAGTTAAGTCCCATAGTGCTCAGAGCCATTTTTGTTGAAAGTAAAATGGTAATCAAGATGTGATACTAGTTTTACAGTTCCACTCTTACGACACTATATTTTCACAAAGAATGTGCAGATGAGAAGCGATATTATTTTACTAACTTAAATCTGTTACGATCGTCTTTGGCTGTTGCGTATGTTGTTTCCGATATATCCATTTGTGCTCTAAAAGTTCAATGAAGATTTTAACGTAGTACTTGCCTCTGAATTCTGTATCTTCGTTTAATATTTCTTGTGGGCATTTTCTCGTGTACATATAGATTTCTAATTCTCCAAGAATGTCCATTGCACAATCTTTTGCTATTCTGTGCAGCATCCATAGTGCATTTTCGATCGTATCAGGGGTGTGATTTAGATTTTTCAAGCGTAGCCTGATTATATATATTCTCTAATGTGTTCTTTATGTCTCACGTTAAAATTTCTTCCTGTTTGGCGAATGTAAAAGCTATTACAGCTCCCACATGTGATTTTATATATGTCTGGATTATCATATTTCGATGTCCTGGTGGTGGCAGCGCGTGATTTTATACAAAAGGTTGTTACTGGCTCGAAAGGCTACTTGAACATTCATGGCTTTAAAAATTTCTGTTGCACATTCTACCAAGGTAGACTGCTGGTACGTGTCCTATTTTTTGTATCGGTGATGTTACTCGAAGTAAGCATATGTCGCTAAGTATTGTGTTCCGCTTTCGTGTTGTACATTTATAGTATAATTTTGTGATTGTGTTGGGTCAAAATCGTTTGTATAGGCTATATAACGAACTGTGTTAAGTTCTTTTGGAACTGCTGTTTTTCTAATGATAGGTTCTTTAATCTATTAATCATTGAATGAAGAAATGCTAGTTTATGAGCCAGTGGATGACGCGAATTGGCATTTATAATGTTCTTAGAAGTGGTATTCTTTCCAGAGATATCAAATGTGTGACGATTATTATTTTTGCCAACTGTGAGGTCTAGATAGTTAATGGTACTTTCTTTCTCTATTTCCATAGTGAATGTAATTTTAGGGTGCAGTTGGTTGGGTTTTTTGGTATATATCTTCGGTATCTGTGAGGCTGCCATCTACCAACATCAGGGTATTATCTGCATACCTAGAATAATATACACTCCTGGAAATTGAATTCATTGTCCCAGGAAGGGGAAACTTTATTGACACATTCCTGGGGTCAGATACATCACATGATCACACTGACAGAACCACAGGCACATAGACGCAGGCAACAGAGCATGCACAATGTCGGCACTAGTACAGTGTATATCCACCTGTTGCAGCAATGCAGGCTGCTATTCTCCCATGGAGACGATAGTAGAGATGCTGGATGTAGTCCTGTGGAACGGCTTGCCATGCCATTTCCACCTGGCGCCTCAGTTGGACCAGCGTTCGTGCTGGACGTGCAGACCGCGTGAGACGACGCTTCATCCAGTCCCAAACATGCTCAATGGGGGACAGATCCGGAGATCTTGCTGGCCAGGGTAGTTGACTTACACCTTCTAGAGCACGTTGGGTGGCACGGGATACATGCAGACGTGCATTGTCCTGTTGGAACAGAAAGTTCCCTTGCCGGTCTAGGAATGGTAGAACGATGGGTTCGATGACGGTTTGGATGTACCGTGCACTATTCAGTGTTCCCTCGACGATCACCAGTGGTGTACGGCCAGTGTAGGAGATCGCTCCCCACACCATGATGCCGGGTGTTGGCCCTGTGTGCCTCGGTCGTATGCAGTCCTGATTGTGGCGCTCACCTGCACGGCGCCAAACACGCATACGACCATCATTGGTACCAAGGCAGAAGCGACTCTCATCGCTGAAGACGACACGTCTCCATTCGTCCCTCCATTCACGCCTGTCGCGACACCACTAGAGGCGGGCTGCACGATGTTGGGGGGTGAGCGGAAGACGGCCTAACGGTGTGCGGGACCGTAGCCCAGCTTCATGGAGACGGTTGCGAATGGTCCTCGCCAAAACCCCAGGAGCAACAGTGTCCCTAATTTGCTGGGAAGTGGCGGTGCGGTCCCCTACGGCACTGCGAAGGATCCTACGGTCTTGGCGTGCATCCGTACGTCGCTGCGGTCCGGTCCCAGGTCGACGGGCACGTGCACCTTCCGCCGACCACTGGCGACAACATCGATGTACTGTGGAGACCTCACGCCCCACGTGTTGAGCAATTCGGTGGCACGTCCACCCAGCCTCCCGCATGCCCACTATACGCCCTCGCTCAAAGTCCGACAACTGCACATACGGTTCACGTCCACGCTGTCGCGGCATGCTACCAGTGTTAAAGACTGCGATGGAGCTCCGTATGCCACGGCAAACTGGCTGACACTGACGGCGGCGGTGCACAAATGCTGCGCAGCTAGCGCCATTCGACGGCCTACACCGCGGTTCCTGGTGTGTCCGCTGTGCCGTGCGTGTGATCATTGTTTGTACAGCCCTCTCGCAGTGTCCGGAGCAAGTATGGTGGGTCTGACACACCGGTGTCAATGTGTTCTTTTTTCCATTTCCAGGAGTGTATATTTTGGTTGATAGTAGGTCATCTGAGATAATGAATTGTCTTCCAGAGAATTTAGGAAAATATCGGATAATGTGCCTGCCACACTATTACCCATGGCTACTCCATCTGCTTGGATATAAATTTTGTTATTTTGTTGTTAAATTCGAAATAATTTTGTGATTGTTCTATTCCCAAAAGATATACATATAAACTCCCTGGCAGATTAAAAGTGTGTGCCGGACCGAGACTCGAACTCGAGTCCTTTGTCTTTCGCAGGCAAATGCTCTACCATCATTTTTTCCCACAAAAACAGTAAAAAAAATGGCTACAATGAAATGACATAAATAAGGTGACAGATAATTGCAGTCATAAATTACAGCATTCAAAGAATGAGGACATATTGAGTCTTTAGCAGTAGCACAATTTAGCACCTTCACTGTCACCTTCAACTAGTGGCAGTTCAGCATGCACATATTCTTCTGAGCTACCCAAGCACGACTCTCGCCCCGCCCTCACAGCTTTACTTCTGCCAGTATCTTGTCTCTTACTTTCCTAACGTCCCGAGTTCGAGTCTAGGTCCGGCACACAGTTTTAATCTGCCAGCAAGTTTCATATCAGCGCACACTCCGCTGCAGAGTGAAAATCTCTTTCTGATATACATATAATTTCAAGTGTTCCAGCCATGGATATTTTCCTACACTGTAACAGGTCATATTTAATTATTTGGATATTTTCCTGTACTGGCACATTGGTATAGAGATTAGTGACATCAAATGAAATAAATTTACCATTAGGTGGTATCTGTATGTCTTTTATATCTCTTGCCAGATTATGCGAGTTTTTGAGAGTTTGAAAGTAAAAAATTTTGTTGTTAGTGTGTTTAATATTTTGCTTATCAAATATGATGAAATATTTATGAAATTAATTACGCTCCTAATTGGAACCGTCGTTTTCTGTGTCTTTGGTTGGGCTCGTAATTTTGATGTAGTTGGATTAATTACCGTGTATGTTCTTTTTTCATGTTTAGTGAGAATGGTATTACAGTTTTCAATGGATTTCTTTGTTTTGGATGGAAATCTGCTGGTAGGGTGTGAGGCAATTCTATGGTACTGTTAGATTAAAAGAATGACGTGAGCTAACATATATAGCCGTTTTTGTCAAGCATGACCACACTATTCCCTTTATCAACTTTCAATGCTACAGCATCATTTAATAGCAGTTTATGGTTTATGTTATTCAGAATTTTCTGTTCTGTCTTGGACTGTTACTTGTATGCAACGTCTTTGTATAAATCCTTTTCTATAGTGTTTGTTACATTAACTATACTTTGATTCTGTTTTCTGTGTGAGAGATTCGCTACATCTTGTGTAACTTTAGCAGTGGCTATCAAGTGCTTTATAGAATTTTTCGGGATTGTTGGGGCTATGTTGCATTTCAGATCTTTTTTAAGGAGATTTGTTTCGTTATCTGTAAATTTTATATTTTTGATATTTTGTAAACATGTGTAAAACTGAAAATCAGATTCATAGTCACGTGTACGTTGTCGTATGTGATCCTGCAAGTGTAAAAGTGTTGTGAATTCATTGTTACGGGTACGTTGAATACGTCTGCTTTTATTCCACGTATATCTATGTACAAAATAGGTAGTGTAATCAAAACCTAAAGGTGTTACTCTATTACTTAATTTTAGATGTGCTACACAGAGTTCTTGATTCACTGTTTCTTTTCGATGTAATCTGTTCTGTATTTCTTGTGTTATCCGCATCTTGCTGCAGAGTTCTTGATTTGAGTACAAGATTTGATCTTGACGTTACTTTTATGTAGGCATATGTAGGAGTGACATTATATCGAAGACATCGCTCATTATATTTGCTAGCTTTAGTTATCTTCACCAATTAGACTTCTAAGCGAATAAAACACAGAATGTTCCCACGCAGAATGTTCCCCTTCATTTCATAAGATGATATTGTCCACAATTTTTCTTCTTTATGGTCAGCAGCATAATGCATGTCTGATAATGGCATGACTAGTAGAATATATGCACCAGTTAGCTGCTTATAATATGGCAATAATGCCGAAACGGTCTATCGTAAACTAAGATTACTTATTAACGCAGCTATTTGGTCTAAGATTACTTATTACTTATTAACGCAGCTATTTGGTGCATCTACTCTAATAATCATGACGTTATCAGACATATACACTCATGCTCATAAATTAAGGATAATGCTGATACATGGTGAAACAACGCTCTGGTGGGCGGTTTGCGGGTTTAAATCACCTCGGGGTATGACCATGCGGTGCATTTGACCTGCGGTCGTCGCACGGTGGCGCTGGCAGCAGTCCACATACGCAGTGATGTATTTGTGCATGTCAGATTTCGGTGCGGCGAGTAAGTATGCAGATGTTTTCAGACGTGCTAATGGTGACTGTGTGTTGAAAATGACTCAAAGAACACGTATTGATGACTTTATGAGGGCTAGAATACTAGGCCTTCTGGAGGCTGGTCAAACACAGCAGGTCGTAGCACGGGCCCTCCTTGTACCACAAAGTGTGATCTCAAGATTATGGCAACGATTCCAGCAGACAGGAAACGTGTCCAGGAGCTACCGTACGGGACGTCCAAGCTGTACAACACTACAAGAAGACCGATATGCCTCCATCAGTGCCCGTAGACGGCCACGGAGTACTGCAGGTAGCCTTTTTTTTTTCAACCTTACTGCAGCCACTGGAACAGCTGTCTCCAGACACACAGTCTACAGACGACTGAACAGACATAGTTTATTCGCCCGGAGATCTGCAAGGTGCATTCCACTGACCCCTGGTCACAGGAGAGCCCGTAAAGCCTGGTGTCAAGAACACAGTACACGGTCATTGGAACAGTGGTCGCACGTTATGTTCACGGACGAGTGCAGGTAGAGGTCTGAAAAGTTATTCTCGCCGCGGTTTCATCTGGCATGAACCGGAAACCAGATACCAACCCCTTAATGTCCTCGAAAGGGACCTGTATGGAGGTCGTGGTTTGATGGTGTGGGGTGGGATTATGATAGGTGCACGTACACCCCTGCATGTCTTTGACAAAGGAACTGTAACAAGTCAGGTGTATTGGGAGGTAATTTTGCACCAGTATGTCCGCCTTTTCATGGGTGCAGTTGGTCCCACCTTCCTCCTGACAGATGATAACGCACGGCCCCACCGAGCTGCCGTCATGAAGGAGTACCTTGATACCTTGAAACAGAAAAAGTCGAATGGAGTGGCCAGCCTGTTCTGTAGACCTAAACCCCATCAAGCACGTCTGGGATGCTCTCGGTCGACGTATCGCTGCACTTCTTCAAACCTCTACGACACTTCAGGAGCTCCGACAGGCACTGGTGCCAGAATGGGAGGCTATACCCCAGCATCTGCTTGACCACCTGAATGAGAGTATGCCAACCCGTTATGCAGCCTTTGTACGTGTGCTTGGTGATCATATCCCATATTGATATCGAGGTACATGCGCAGGAAACAGTGGCGTTTTGTAGCACATGTGTTTCGTGACGGGTTTCTCAGTTTAGCACCAATACCGTGGGCTTACAGATCTGTGTCGCGTGTGTTCCGTATGTGCCTTTGCTATCAGCACCAGTTTTCTGTAGTGCCACGTTGTGTGGCACAACATTCTGGAATCATCCTTAATTTATGAACATGAGTGTATTGTGCTACTGGGCCTAAAGAAGAAAAATTATCGGGTTCCCTTCTTTTAAAGTGGTTTCAATTGAATTCCCTATTGGCACGGGTCACTTCTTGGCGTCATTCTCATATGCTGTTCCACATGCACGTGGCACAATACTGTTAGTAACACCAATTTTCGAAGCTACACTCGCCTTCGTCCTTATTCCAGTTTCCCCACTATTCATCCCCTTGTATAGTCATCCAAATGTTGTCATTGCAATAAAGAGTGTCACCCCAGCGCACCGTATCTGTTAGCTGACTGAGACACGTTGTATTTCCCACTGCTTGGTGTTGCGTGGACAGGCCTATTTGAGCTAGAGCGACGCTGACTACACGCCTAGTGACATCCAACGGTCTGTGCACGACTGGGAGCCTTCTGGTAACGTGCTCCCGCACTATCATTCATTTCCACCAAGTAGTTAACAACGTATATTGCTTTAACTACATCGTCCTTAAGGTTCGTGAAGCAGTGTACTAACGCTGTCACAGAGTACGGGGAGTACTCATCAGGCTTTCACGTGCATTTCTACTTCATAAGTGTTGAAGCTTTTCAAGAAATAATGTGCTCTGTGTTTCAGAACGTGGCTAGCGCTGGGTGACAACTAACTCATCACGGAATAACAGATGTAAGGAAATTTTGGCACCAGGAGTTAACTTGGCAGATCCTCGGCAACTCTGCTGGCACAGTATCCATAAGGACATAAGATGCACGTCAATATCTGAACCATTCGCTCCTCATGCACTACTGCACCAACAGCACTGTTGAAGGACAAATGTGCTCACCCAATAAATCCGGGAGACATGTGTCGCCCGAGTATTCATGCAGCGACGGTTGACGTTTAAAATCGCAACGTGCTGTATTACTATGATCATAGGTAAAATCGTCGGGCAAAGATTGCTACGGAGGTAGTTGTAAGCAGATGTAGTTGTAATATTAATTGCGACAGTGACAGTATAGACAGTTGTTGTAATGAAAGTAATAGTAATTTTTGCTGTGTTTTTAAAGGTATATTAGTTATTATTCTACATAGAGCGAATATAGGAATAACTGAAGACAGAAAATACAGTCTACTGTGGAATACTCCGTGACAGGCTGTAAAGTGGAGTTAAAAAATAAATTTCTCTAAACAGGTGTCCTGCTATTAAAGTAATTGGCACCTCCCTACTGGTTGTCGGACCGTGTAGTGGGTGACACACTGGCCGGTATCCCACCAGTGTCTAGGTCGTCTCCGGACACGTTTTCACTGGCTCTAGGATTTTCTACCCTGCAATCTTAGTAAGGCTACATGTATTCCACTGTGAGAGCTATCAGAACGATTTTATGCTGCCCCCCCCCTCCCCCCCCTCTCTCTCTCTCTCTCGCTCTCTCTCTCTGTCTACGTCACTATTACAAGCAACTTAGTCTACAGTCTGTGCTCAGACTAAGGGCCCCACCTTCCGAAGCTTGATAATGACGTACAGAATTCCCGCTGAATTCTCCCCAGTATCGGTAGATAACTGCCTCTGTTGATGGACTAGCAACGGCACACACAACTTCATGTCAGAGCAACCGCAAGCCTTGTAATAATTAAATCCATTGGCCAGCACAAGTTTCACAAGCTGCTACATTTACAAGAGTTTTTTTTTTTTTCAGAAAGGCGTCACCCAGTGTCAATGCAAGCACATGGTTCTGTCGTAGCCGTTGTAATATCCCCGGAAGTCGTTTGAACAGTGTCACAGGCAGCGAGAATCTTGCCAGGAGAAACTCTTCGGTCTGTGCAGGCGTCTCTTATGCAATACTTTTCACATGGCGCCACGAGAATAGATCAGATGAACTTGTTGGCCACGAAACGGGACCTCCTCTGCCTATCGACTTTTCCGAGTATGTAGATAACGTAACCAATGAGGAGGTACTGAATAGAATTGAGGAGAAGAGAAATTTGTGGTACAACCTGACTAAGAAGGGATCGGATGGTAGGACACATTCTGAGGCATCAAAGGATTAGCAGTTTAGTACTGGAGGGAAGTGTGTGTGTGTGTAGGGGGGGGGGGGGGGTAAAATCGTATAAGGAGACCAAGAGATGAGTACAGTAAGCAGATTCAGAGGGATGTAGGCTGTAGTAGTTACTCGAAGATTGAAGAGGTATGAACATTACAGAATAGCATGGAGAGCTGCATCAAGCCAGTCTTTAGACAGAAGATCACAACAACAACATTCACGAGCCCACAGTCCAAGGCGAGGTGGGGCTACTTCATGATGGAACCGTATTTGTTGACGAATAACACGTGGATGTGTTTCAGGAATCAGGATAGTATCTCTCTGATACACCAGTGCATTTAAGCGTGGAGGAAGAAGAAACGGGCCTAGTACATTTTCACTGACTATGCAACCATACGTTGACGGATAGTCTTTGTTGATGACTTCTTACAACAGTAGCTTGAGGATTCTCGAAGTTCCATCCAAGACTATAGTGACAATTTAGCATTCTGTCCCTGTTGAAACAGACTTCATCAATGAAAAGCACACACGCGGTAAGTGGAGCTAGACAGTAAATCTCTGTAAGGACCATTGGACGAACACGACATGGGGTCCAAAATCAGCAGGAGTTAACGCATGCAATTCCTGTGAATGATGAAAGTGTAGTTGCATTTCCCATGATTCTCACCACACAGTAATCTGCGACAAAAATCATTTCAAGTGTAGTTATTCAAGTTCTGATTAAAGGCACCTCATCCACTCGAGCAAGGATGCATATTTTAAGTCTGGAGCTCGTGTGGTTTGTCGTCCTCCTCAGTCGTTGTACTGTGCTGCCAACTACCCTGTTCCATTTCATCGTTGGAATCGCCTTGGGAAGCCGAATGTCTTCTACGCGGATAGCTGATCTTGCACAATCTTTTCTCTTCTCTACTGCTTCCATTTGCTCGCCCACACACGAGAAGCATGTCTACAAGTTCCGTCACAGACTGCAAATCCATTTGGTTAGGACTGATCGACTTTATACATTTAAACATAGACTGCACTCTATAAAGGTGCTAACTTTGTACACCAGAATCACTCATGTCAGCACACAGCACACCATCTAATTGGATTACCTCAGTTATCATCCCAACCTCTGCACCTAAGTACAAGTCGGGATTGCCTACCATACAGTCTTACAAGGGAAGGTCGGGACATTTGTCACGTAATTTATATTCATAGATAGCGCCATTAATAGAGCAACAAAATATACATACACTATACACATTTCAGCTGCTTTGGGCTATTAGAATAGGATATATCAGTTGTTAAAGTTAGGATGAAAATACTGTAAGTATGAATAGTTCATTACACAAATGAATCACTTGAGACCAACAGTCAAGTATATGACACGAAACACACTATAACAGAGCTTCCGTACTTGACTACACTACTGGGGACAAAAAAAATAGCATATCATCAATAACAGCGTGGTCAGTAATCATATAGTCCTCGATTTGTGCACATTTGATGAAAGCAGATTAGTCACAGTTTTCATGGAAACACACTTCTGTTACTCCTTCATAGAAGTAGTATTCCAAAGCTGTTTGAAATACACCAGGGAAGTCTTTAACACAACCATATTCAAAAAATGCAAATTTGATTTAGTTGGATAATCGTGCGGCCGAGAACTGGAAATGCGCAAAACAAAGATGTAAGAAGTGGTCTGTATATTAATGTCATTGTCAGAAGATACCATAATTGTATCTTCCACAGATTTCACAAAATTTTTGTGTGGATGGAAGAAGAAAATGTCGGCAGATCACATAGTGACTGTGTACTTTGGTGGAATCAGCTTCTTTGATCGACGTCTTCAGGAAACATAGACTTGTATAGTTCGTCATCTCTGCTGGCTGTCCAGGAGATAACCAAAAGAAGGGCTTTAGATTTTTCTTCTTTATCGGACCACATATCATGCTCTAGGAAGACTTTTAAATCCTTTTTCGTCATATTAGAAGATTTGCAACAAAACGCCTTGATATTCGGTAAATTTATATTCACATTTGCAGGAAAATGGCTGGTAGATTTTGATACAAGGACATACAGATGGGCAGCAGCTTACCATCCACGACAATCCCAGGCATTATCATATAAGAGTGTAGGGTTGCAGCCATGGATCCAACCACACCAAAGACTGCTAGTTTCCCCTCACAACGTGAGTCCGTCTAGAAGGTAACCCTACACCAGATATTGATTCGTCGTCATTAGTTACCTTATCTGTTGACAAACGTTCTTTCTCAATGAGAGACTTGATTTTTCTCAGCCGGCCAGTGTGGCCGAGCGGTTCTAGGCGCTTCAGTCATGAACCGCGCGACCGCTGCGGTCGCAGGTTCGAATCCTGCCTCGGGCATGAATGTGTGTGATGTCCTTAGGTTAGTTAGGTTTAAGTAGTTCTAAGTTCTAGGGGACTGATGACCTCAGATGTTGAGTCCCATAGTGCTCAGAGCCATTTGAACCATTTGATTTTTCTCACGAACTGATAAGCTTTCTGTTTAATATCGGCAATCCTTTTAACCAACAAATTGCTAACTTCGTGGGTTATTTAGGACAGACAGTCTTATTCTTATATTTAAATTTCTTTACTCACGACTCGCAAGATTTGACTCCATGAATTGTGAGGGTCGGTTCCCTTCTTCATTTTCTGTGGCCAAGGTCTCAATATATGCGCACTATTGTTGCCGTTTTCTGCCTCTTGCTATAAAATTTTCTCGTAATTCACGATTTATCATATATAGCAGAATTTTTGGGTTTGACGAATGACATTGTTGTAGCCTGTTTTCAAAGTTTTGTAACAGTCTTGTTATTTATTTTCCTTTTCTGTACCAGCACTGCTGTAATTTTCAGTTGCGGTGTCGTATCAAGTGGTAATCCAGGACGACACAGACTGGGAAGATCTACATTTCCCTATTCTCCCCTTAGTTGTTTTGTCCATATCTTAAACTCTTCTGGCAGAAACCTTTCCGGAAACTTTGTTTTCTTGGGGGTGATTTCCAATAAGATGAGCCGTTGATTCCCTCGAAATCTGCCATTGGTGGCATTGCTTCATTGATCACAGCTACGGTACTACGATTTTCTTCGCCTGATGGCTCTTGATCTATTAATAGTAATCCCTGCTATTATAGCATCTTCCTCTTCTGGAAACTATTGCTTTATTTGTTCATAAATAACACGCTCTTCTCCTGTAGCTAGCACAGTTACTGCCTGTGTCATTGTCTAGAGAGAAACACTTACTAACTCTGTAAACAATCTTCCGCCACAAAAAGATAGTTCGACCTCCTCTAACAGCAAACACAAACCCATCTGTCATATTGTGACTACTACGCTGTTTGCTTTAGAAGTGAGGATAAACCTTTTATTGCCCACATATCCCTTCCGCTCCTGTTAATACCGTTGCTGGATAGCAGCCAAAACATTACAGTTTTTCTTTCCAATCAGTAACACAACAAAAATAAGTCTGCTTTTTGTCCACGACAGCTACTGTCTACTTCCCCTGTTGGCAGCAACAGTAAAAGTACATGTATTCCTCCGTCAATAAGGTCGATTTTCGCTTGCTAGCTTCGAATCAGTCATTTCCAGACTACATTCCCTTACCTCAAATTGGTACACTTACCCTTCTCCATCATGCCTGAAAGTACGTAACGTGATCACGGAATCACGCTATATCTAGATTCTCTAGCTGATGTACGTCTAACCTCTCTTTTATTCTGGTAAATGTTGAGAGACTTCCACTGGCGTAACTTTCACCACTTCCCGGTGCCAGTAACCCAGGAGCAAGGGGAAGTCTGGCCTCAGACCGCCAGGGATGCGGACATGGCGGCATCCTGCACTCACGCATGGGTTAGGCTGGCAGATTCCCTCCACTTGCTTGGGAATAGACGCCTGGCGAAGGGCGTGGTGGTCAATGAGAATCGTGGCAGTAATTCCTGGACCACTGCAGGAACTAAGACAGGGCGTTTACAGGAAAGCGTCAAGAATGCATATGTGGAGCCGTGTGGAACTCCTGACTCTCTGCAGCATTTTAGGGCTGCGTTAAGAAGCTATAAATGTGCCGGTAGTTCATGGGCCCATCCAGCACTGACACGCAGTGTAGACACAAAAGCGCCAAGAATTCACACAAAGTTGCAGATGAAACTATGGAGCTGCAGAAGAAGAATCAGTCCTCTTATAAAAAATGTTTGCCATAATGTAAGAAGGTTGCTTATGATTCACAAATGCGCTTACATTCTTAGACGAAGCACAATGTAAGACTGTGCAGGCCTCACGCAGAGGCAGCTGTTATAAAGAAGTGTTGTTGGCTGCTTTCATGGAAACTGAGGAATGCGGAAAAGCATCACAATAATGTGCGACGAATGCTGGGAACAGTCTCGACCGTGAACACGTGAGAAAGGCGTCGGTTCCTGAGTCAGACACAAGCCTGAACCTCTCAATCCTGCAATGGGAGGCGTGGTTACGAAATGACTATCAATCAGTGGATGCCATTGCAGATTTAATTCACCAACGACAAGGCTCAGAAGAGGAATAATTGAAAGAGGCTGTGGCTAAGGAGAATGATGAGAAGTGAGAAGAAACTGAGACAGCGCGATAGCACGAGGAAACGGTTGGAGCTTCTTCCACCCATCGTCTACATGGTATGCTGACTTTGTTTCTGAACCTTAAACTCATGTTAATGTTCATCGTCGCTTCAGTACTCACGCTTTTCCTGTCCAATGGTTAATGGACGAATTCTTACGGTCCAGTGCTTGATAGTGTGAAACTCGAGTGAGCATTACAATTTCCTTCCCTGATATCCGCCTCCGGAAACCGTGATAGCGCTGCTTTGGCTATGCAGCCCTCGGCAAGCAGTCACCGTGGAGATCGGTCCGGGATCTCGCCACAAGGCCGCGACACCGATGAGAGTTGCCAATTCGCACCACACAGCCATGATGTAACGTGTCGAACCGACACAGAGACTACAGGCGACACCACCACAAAACAAGATACTACGATGAGTGGTGAGATGATTCATTATTCCACCCCCTCCCCCTTAATAACTTAGTCGTGCTCACGCCCAGTCAAACTGGCTCCGAGATGGCAATTTTATGAAAAAGGTACAGTAATAAAAGCGGACATTTCATATTTTAATCCCCTAATTAATCTTTTCTATTCGCATATCAACCCCTTAATCTCAAGCCGTTTTCTGCTTGATTTCATTGTATGATCGTTGTAGATTCCCAGCTGTTGGCTCCATGGGTGAGGTGATGTCATTAGTGATCTTCATGTTATTTCATATCAGAGGTGAGAACTTTTAACTTATTGCAGTGTTCTTGATAGACTGTTACTATTTGCAATGACTGTGTCACGTGGTGTACTATGCAGTGTCCGTCAGACATGCTTGCATGTTAGAAGCAGACACCGCAGCGCTCAAATGATGTATGAAAGGAAAGGAAGGTATTCGTAGTTACCAGAACGACTTGAACTGCACGGTTGATTCGTGAGAATGAAAATTTGTGCTGAGCCGGGCCTCGAACCTAGATTTCCCGCTTATCTCGAGCGGTCAGCTTAACCACCAAGGCTACCGCAACATGCCCCCAGAACTTTCCAAAACTTCCATGACCCTGTGTGCCTACATCATTCACTCGCACATTTGCTGTTATTTTTCCACAGTTGTCGCTGTCTTGTCTAGAAATGAAATACTATTTTCAGTGTCTGTGTTACACGCTGTACTATGCCATGTCCTTCACACATGTATGCATATCTAAAGGAGCAGATTGCGCGGTGATCGACAGCTGTATGAAATGAAAGAAATGTATTCGCTGTTGGTAATACGATTACACTTCTGCTGCATAGCTGATTGGTTACAAATAATTTGTGGCGGACTAAGACTCGAACGCGGATATCATACTTATTACAGCAAATGTGCGTGTGAAGAACGTAGAGAAATAGTGACAAAGTTTTCGATGGTCCTAGATGCGTGTTCGGTGTGCCTAAGTGTTGCCAACATGGTAGCTCAGCGTGTTCGGTCAGATGACCGCATACCCCCTGTAATAAAGTAGACTCACCGAAATGTGAACATGAAGCGGTGTCATGTGACATCCACTCAGACCAAATAAAGCCCACAATAATGAACCAAATGAAAAAAGTGGTTAAAACGACGGCTCGCGATTAGCAGGAAATCTGGGTTCGAGTCCCAGTTCACCACAGATTTTCATTGACACCAATCAGTTGTAACGCTGAACCTTAGCCGTATTTGCTAGTGTGAATAAATTTCTTTCTTGTCTTTCACAGACTTCTATCTTATCTTACCATTTTTAGTACTTCTTAATTTTGGTAGTCTATGATTACACTAAATTTTTAATGTGCTTCGATAGGACTACATCTCGAATGCCCGCAGTTTCCTCTTCTCTAGTTTTCGAATGGTCCACGTTTCACTTCCACGCAATTCAGTAACTGTCATATTCACTTACAGGAACTTCTTTCTCATGGTGATATCAGTTTCTATCAGTGCCCTTTTACTGAAGAAAGCATTCTTCATCTCTACCAATCTACATATCTGATATCTAATTTGTTTTGACTATGCTGTCTACTGTTGCTATCTAGTTAGCAGAGGTTCTCGAATTCTTCTGGTACTGTGTCATTTCATTTTCCACTGTCAAGCAAATCATTATACAGTTTTATGTTATTCATCTTCGCGGTGTTTAGCATTAAGCTGCACACAGGGTTAGTACGTTACTCAATTTTTTGAACAAATTCTCTATCTTTTTCTTATATCTGGCCATCAGGGTAAAGTCAACTGAGGACTTTACCACCGATATCTGTTCCCTTTGAATTTATATTCCTGCAGTGAAATGTATTTGGTTTTCACCATCACTTCTTCCACATCCAACCAGGAATACATTGGTGATAAGCTGCAGTCCTGCCTTACTGCTTGCTTTAAGCGAACTTGTCTTTCTTGAACTTCGACTTTTATTATTATTTCTTGAGTTTTGTAGATGTATGGATCATCATTTGCATGTGTGTTTCATCTCCAGTCATCTTACATTTGTGAACGTATTGTTCCACACTATCGAAAGGTACACCCAGGTGTGTAGCCACAGCCGACCGATGTGGCCGAGATGTCCTAGGCGCTTCAGTCTGGAACCGCGCGACCGCTACGGTCGCAGGTTCGAATCCTGTATCGGGAATGGATGTGTGTGATTTCCTTAGGTTAGTTAGGCTTAAGTAGTTCTAAGCTCTACGGGACTGATGACCTGAGATGTTAAGTCCCATAGTGCTCAGAGCCATTTGAACCATTTTGTGTAGCCACAAGAAGATATTCAGATTTTTAAAATCTGACTTCTATTGCCAACCACAACGGCAGAATTAATTTTATGGTACTTTTTCCATACAACAAAATCGATAGATGTTTCTACAGTACATTTTCATTATATTCTTCTCCAATTGAGGATATCGGTCTAATCGACTGATAGAATTTACCTTTATTCTCACCTGTCTTATTTGGTAATATGATGATTCTTCCTGTTGGTAAATCAACAGTTCCATAGACTTTTCATACACAGGATGACTGAGCTGCTCTTAGCTATGGGTTTTATGCAACCCACATCACCTTCCAATACCATGCACAAAATTTTCAAATTCTGTCTCTCACTACTAACTAAAATAGTCCCACAGAAGAAATGAACAGGACCTTTTTGTATGCAGTTTAATGTAGTTATACTTTGTACTGGGATACATTTCCGCTAGAGGCTTCGATATATCCAGGAAAAACATACAAAAGTTACCTTGAAATGCATTTTTCTTGAATAACTAGAAAACTCTTGGCCTCCAGCGGAAACTTATCTCAGTACAAAGTTTATCTACATTAAATTTCCGAACCAAAGATCCCATTCGTTTTCCTGCAGGACTAACAGTTTACGTGCACTGAACGAGAGAATCTGAAAATCTTGCACCTGGTTTTTAAAGGCATTGCGGTTTGCGTAAGACTCATCGGTAGGGGCCGCTGAATCACCAAATATGATCAAGTAACCTTATACTTTCTACAACCACCAAGATTTCAGTAACTCTGCGGGTTTGTCGGTTTCTCCTGCTGACTAATTTGATCTCTTCATTATCAAATTCTGACTGTATTACTTTATATTTTCTATATTTCCTTTCTCTTCTTCTTTCGAACTTGCGACCAGTGTCTCTCCACCGTAGGGGCCTTCCGTGTATGCTGGTCATCTGTGTGCCAATTCTTCTACAGGTAATGTAGGATTCCCACCGGCACTTAGTTCTTTATCACTACTGTATTGTTGTTACGACGCATGTTGTTCATTCCGTGGGGAGTTGTGTTGCACGACTATGTGGGACTACGAAGAAATGTTGTTTAGCTAAGATCCAGTAGTGAATACCGATAAATGTGGTACGGTGCTCAACGCGGACAAGGGAAAGAAAGAGCGGGGTGTACCTGCGAGAGGAACACGGCGCGCCGGCCGCCGTAATGAGGGTAATTAGTTAAGCGCGCCGCGGCCGAGGGTGGTCTGGTCTGTCGCCCCCAGGCCTGTTAGCGCCTCCGCCTAATTGGCTGGAGTCCCGCCGAGCTGGGAAACGACCCTCCCCTCGAGACAATGGTGGCCGCTTTTGAATCCACTGTATTCAACAGAAAGACGCCTCCAAAGTATAGAGTAAGGTTAGTTTTGTGCCACAGAATGTCGAGCCATTATCAACGGACGAGGACGGGATGTGCCCACACCAAACTGTGTCACCGGTGGTCATGCATTCCTGATCAAGAGCAGTGACTCCACCTGTTGTAGTGGCATTCCGTGTGTTCGCCTGTTTCAGCCACCGTCTATGAAAAATGAGGATTGAGAGCCTTATCACATGCTACGAAATCCACCGAAAGGCATACTACTCTGTGTGGTGACTCCTGATGATTTTTCACACGCATCTATTAAGTAGATACTGGCTCCCACTGCTGTAAAAACTTTTTGTGCCACTGAGGGTATGTCATATCCGTTTTCCCCGCAAATTTTTCGTGTGAATTAAAAGAAAAAGAAAAAACTTCTATTTCTCATTACTTGCGACTTTTCAGTGTGTAATATTCATTTTTCCTCTTCATAAAAAAATTGAAGACCTACTGATACCTACCTACGTTCATGAATGAGGGGACGTAATGTAAAAACATCCTCACTGCGCTCTCTCAGATCGGTGGTGAACAGAACTACAGAGCAAATGTTGACTCAACATCCATTATGTGCATCCCTCGCGTAAAGAAAAGACTGAAACAATTGAAAACTAATAAGTCGGCAGGCCCGGATGAAACACCAATCCCGACGAGTACCCTTCGACACTGGCCCCTTATAAGTAAGTTATCGTGGATCTCTCACGCAGTGCAGAATCCCAAGCCACTGGAAAAAAGCACAGGTGACTTCTCTATATAAGAAGGGTAAAAATTAACAGATCTGCAAAATCACAGATCAGTAATCTTAACATCGGTCTGCTGCAGAATTTTAGAACGTATTTAGAGGTCGACTATAATAAATTTCCTAAAGGCCGAGAAGCTTGTCTCCACGAATCAGCACGGTTTTAGAAACCTTCGCTCTTACGAAACTCAGCTTGCCCTTCTCTCACATTGAAAGAGGACTGTTCTGTTTGTGCGTTTTTGATAAATTTACTCAACCTTTGTCTTATCGACATAACAATATTCTTTGTAAAACTGCATTTGAGGCCACAGATGTTGCTCAGAATAAGTCAGAGAATAAGAAGCAGTGTGTGGTGGACAGTCTGGCAATGAGCTTGGTTTGAAAAGTACTGAATCTGGGCTGCCTTGTAGTGGAGGCAGCGTTATTTAAAAAAGAATTTTGTAATAATATGTTTTGAGGAAATATTTTGAGCAAGAAAGAATGTTAAAAGGCAACCTTTAAGGTACTTCAGTTTATTAAGTTTGTAACTGTGTAACTTCTTATTGTTAGAACATTGAGGATGGTTGAAGTTTGCTTTAGAAATATTAGAATGCTGCTTATAGTCTTTTCTTATAGTTGAAACACGTCTTAAGGAAGGCAACTGTTGTCTAGATGTATTGTTGTCATGGCTTAACGAAGCATAGTTAAACTTGGAGTATTGTTCGTCATTTATCGTTTGTTACAGTTAGTTCCTCCCCCCCCCCCCCCCCCCCCCCACCCTCATTTTTATTTTGGCTTCCACGACACTGCATTCCACATCGCGAGTTGTGTACTGTGAAGACTTTTATGAAAATTGGTAAGTTACAGTATTTCATTGCACATCGCAAGTACGACAAATGAAATCTGATTTTTGACAGTAATCATTATTCCTAATTGCAAGTTGCAGAGTAGGTGAGAGTTCCATGCGCACAGGTATGCCAATAAATTTAACTACCACCAAAGTTCATGTATAATGCAAGGTACTTGTGAAAATAATATCATATCAGTTCAGAAGCGTAGTACCAGTAAAATATTAAAATGAAGTGCTATCTTGTGAATTTTCAAGCAGTTTCAATCAAACCGTCAGATGCGTTAATTTTTTCGTTTACTTGCTGTGTAATTACAATAACAGTTGTGGGACACTAATTATTTGCAAGACTAAATAAAGATTAGCAGTAAACAGGGCCAATATTTTATACTGACAGGCGAGTCATTTTGTTTTACAGTCAGATAGCATATGTAAAATCCATTGAAAACGGAACGCTCTCTCGCAGACGAATTGTATAATTTACAAACTGTCCCGGCTTTCGCAACGTGCAGCCTGAGGTCCACATATTTCCGTTCAAAAATTAAATTTTTACTTACCGATAGATCTGTTGCCCTGCACCGAAAGTTACATATTTAATATCAAAAAAAATTTTAAAGGTTTTCCAGATACGAGCTACAAGAAACTTTCAACATGACATGCTGCGAACTGTCGATGAAGGGCAACAGGAAGATTCCATTATCGTAAATTTCCGAAAAGCATTTGACACGGTACCCCGCTGCAGACTTAACCCTGCGGCAGGCGCACTTAAGATTGTTGCGTCAGCGAGCGCGTGCGGCACTCAGTGCCGCCTACACTTAAATACATAAAAAAGCAGTTTTTTTTATTTTTTGATGGAATTAATTATTTATTGTTTATAACACCATTCTTTACAGCAACATTTAATATGATCTGTATACATCTATCCTAGGTGCATGGGAAAATTAAAATTGTTACAGAATATCTGTGGCATTTGATGCCGACAGTTCTAATACATTCGTGCATCCTCTTTTTTTTACAGCAATGAGAAACAGTGCTCCTAAAAGAGCCGTTATTTCAGAAACAGATGTAGTTTTCAAATCTCTAGCCCTTGAGTAATTCACAAATGGTCTCTTGTTATTTTTATACTTGTTTGTGTTTGCAACGACATAATCAACTATCTCAGGATAAAACAATTTGAGAAATCATTCAATTTCAGTTTTAGCTTCTCTACCATTGAGTTTGGGGCCAGGTAGGACTTTGATTATATTCTTATGTTTTGGTTTCCCTGGTAGTGCTAACGGATTATTTATCTACAAAATTTCTTGGTACTTACCAATATAAAAATGGCAGTCATCATATAGAGTGTAGCCATGTATGATGGACGATAAATAGTTTGGACAAGAATAGAAGCTTTCGAAATGTGGTGCTACAGAAGAATGCTGAAGATGGGTAGATCACATAACTAATGAGGTGGTATTGAACAGAATTCGGGAGAAGAGGCGTTTGTGGCACACCTTGACTAGAAAAAGGGATCGGTTGGTAAGACATGTAAGGCATAAAAAAAAAAGGTTCAAATGGCTCTGAGCACTATAGGACTTAACATCTATGGTCATCAGTCCCCTAGAACTTAGAACTACTGAAACCTAACTAACCTAAGGACGTCACACAAGACCCAGTCATCACGAGGTAGAGAAAATCCCTGACCCCGCCGGGAATCGAACCCGGGAACTGAAATGGGAATCCCTAGAAGGAAGGCGACGCTCTTCTCGAGAAACACTATTGAGAAATTTAGTTAAAATAACCGTCCAGATCGCAATGATATTCATTTGTTATGGCCGGTTTTGACTCAAGTTAAAGTCATCTTCAGAATGTGAGCTCCCTGCGGCTGGTGCTGGCGGCCCTTAACAGCTGCGATTGTCCTACCACAAGAACAACCGAGGAGCCACTAGCGCCAGACAACAGGGGGTTCACATCTGAGAATGACTAAATTAAAGTCGAAACTGATCATAACAAATAAATAACAATTTGATCTGGACTGTTACTTTAACCAAATCATAGCACCAGATCGTTGTTCCCCTGTGGATAATGTTGTTTACATGCAACGACAATTGAGAAAATTTAGAGATCCGGCATTTTAAGCTCACCGCAGAACGATCCTACAGCAGCCAACATACATTTTGCTTAAGGAGCACGAAAATAAGATAGGAGAAATGAGGGCATATGCGTTTTTCCCTTGCTCTAGCTGTGAGTGGAACGGGAAAGGAAGTAATGGTGTTACAGGGTGTCCTCCGCCAAACGCCGAGCGATTGCTTGCAGAGTATGTTTTTCCAAATAGATGTGGATGTAGAATTGATAATAGCCTCAGATAATTCATTGCATTCATACCATTAATGAAAAGGAAGCATAGTTCAATGATTTTCAGCTTCTGTTTGATGAACTAAGGATCAGAAACGAGAACTTTTTTTTTTGTTGTCAGAATGCTTCTATTGCATGTAGGTTACAAGTTCAGATGAGTTGCATTCTCGGTTGAGATTAATGAGCAGACTAAGCTAAGAAGCGCTTAATTTTTTTGCTGTCTCTGAGGTCTCTTCTTTGTTAAAGGCTATGTACCCCTCTCTCCAGGTGTCGGACATGTGGTAGTGTGATGTTTTTATATGTCCATAGCCTTTTGTCAAATCACAGTCTCATAGTAACCTAACTGATTCTCATCAGTTACCTCTCATTCAGAAGGCGGTTACACGCAGCGACTGTTATATTGACTTGTAAATAATAGATTCCAACTATCAGCCATCCTTTTTAAATTTTATTGGCAGATCTAGATTTAAACTAGAAACTAGCCCTTCTCAATGCACTATCATTTTTGATCAATGCATATAATGCCTATTGGTCGGGCTTCATCCATAGTTCATTGAAATCAATGACTGTAGTGCCCTGGACCGCTCGGCTAATCCCACGTGGCAGCAAACATTTCATTATATTGTTGCCGCGTGGCTGGCTGACATCGTAACATTTGCACCTGAGGATGACCCGTAACACCTTTAATTGAGGTCTAACGTTTTACATCGATTCTAATACTGTTGACTTTTTCAACGTCCATGTCGTTGCTGCTAACATTAACAGTCTATAAGCGTACATATGTTCTATAATCACTGCTATAATCACTGTTCGTCATTGTCCTTAATAGAAAACAAAGTTTTTTCACGGGTCCACTAGACTTCCATAGTTTTTGTGAGACACACCTCACTGTCCTGGTTGCTGCTAGTGTTTCAAATGGCTCTGAGTACTATGGGACTTAACATCTGAGGTTATCAGTCCCCTAGAATTTGAAGTACTTAAACGTAACTAACCTAAGGACATCACACACATCCATGCCCGATGCAGGATTCGGACCTGCGACCGTTGCGGTCACGTGGTTCCAGACTGAAGTGCCTAGAACCGCTCGGCCACAACGGCCGGCTGCTAGTGTTTCATAAACCACACAACAGACAGAGTGAGACCAGGGCTGTGTACAATTAATGTAGGTTGATTCTAACAAAGAAGAAGACAGCAACCAGCCACTATTAATACTGATATTTATTTAAGTAAATAGCACCGTAACCGGGTTCGAACTGACAAGTTCATCATCAGACGGCTGTTCACATTTGCAAGATGCACTTTACAAAAACGTCTGTTTTCGATGTTTATTCTTCCACTGTAGTGAAATATCATTGGTGTGTTGGTGCCCTACGGTGGAAAACAGTGTTAGAAGCGCACTATGTCAACATAACTAACCTCCAAACGATGAAATACAGAGTAAACATGTATGTGAGGTTATGTGGTTATGGTACTTACATCGAAAATTCCGCGCAATTGTGTTGCGAAGTTGCAGGATTGTATTTTTCAAATATCGTAAAATATATATAGCACTTATATGATGTGCACATCACCAAATTGTGCAAAGCACCACACACACACACACACACACACACACACACACACACACACACACACACACACACACACACACCATAAAGTATTTGCCACATGTGAAGCTGACACAAAGATTGCAGTTTTCCAAATAGAACAGTGCCAGAGATGTTCTCTCTCAGAGGTATTACAATGTACAGACTACTTTGATTTCACTGTATGACTGTTTTTTAAAGAGTAGACATAACATAATGCAAATTAAAACACAAAGATAAACCTTACATTATGAGCATATAATATTACAGATGAAGTTGACAGATGTAGTAACCAGCTTGTGCGAATGCTACTTACATGGTATTATATAAATACTGTGTTATATACAGAGAGCTACATAGAGGTGAGATAAAATGAATAATATGACAGTAACAATTATATTTTCATCACATGGCGCACTGAAATTTTGGATCAAGTATAGTTGCAATAAAATTTGATTAAGCAGGTAGCTTTATTTCGGTGTAAAGCAGTGCTGAAGAAGTTCTTGTATTACAGAATATACATTGTTTTAATTTGACAATGAAATTTTTTTTACAGTGAATTTTTTTTCCAAAGAATCAAGGTAACATTACAAGTATTTATATCACAAAGAATAAAAGTTAATTTATGAGCATACCATACTCAGTGAGCATTAATTACAAATAAATGTGGAAATTGTGGTGGCCAGTTTGTATGAATGATACTTATATGGTATTGTGTAAATACTATGCCATAAACAGGCCACAACATATACATGAGATACATGAATAACGTGACAGTAGAAATTATATTAATGTAGTATGGCACACCACTTTTTTCAAATCAATTTTACAGTTCCAATAATGTGTGACCGAGCATGCAGCCGTATTATGATGTAATACTTTGTTTGGATTATTGATTGCTTCTTCTTGTTGACGGAAGTAGTGTGTATTTATTTTTTAAACTATATAATAGGTGAGTGAAATTTTGTACAAAGATTGCAATGGCTAACTCTGTCTGTTCGTTGTGAATATGATGTGGTGATTTGGTTTTATGTGAACATATTTCTAGCTCTTCAAGCAGATTCATGAGGCTACCTTTCTCAGGATGATGCAAAATTTCGATCTGATCTTCAGAGTTTTTTGCTCCATGTTTACTGAGAGTTGTGTGCACTGCAAGTGCAGGTTTTGAAGGATTGTTCAAACATATGGCATCTAAATGTTCTTTGAATCGAATCTCAAAGTTTCTCCCAGTCTGTCCAATATAGAAGGAGGAGCAGTTTTGGCATCTGAGTTTATATATATCCCTGATCTTTTTTATTAGGGGTTGTTATTCTTTATGTTATGGATGGTTAGCTGCTGAAGTTTATGATTTGTGTGGAAGCTTATATTTAAGTTTGTGTTTTTGAAAAGATTACTTATTTTATGGGATATGCTCCCTAGAAAAGGAAGTGAGACATATTTTCTGCTGCTTTCTACAGCTTTTGTGTTAACTGCATAGGTGTCTGGTGTGGGGCTTTGTTGTCTGTTGTTTTTTGGATAATTTATCAATCATGTGAGGGTTATAAACATTGTTTGGAGCTATGGCTTTGATGTTATTGGTTTCTTTATGATGTTGAACTGGTTCCAGTGGAATTTTAAGCAGGAGATTAAGCATGGACCTGAAGTATGCCATCTTATGATGGTTTGGATGACAAGATGAGATGCTGATGCACACATCTGTGGCTGTTTGTTTTCTGTAAATTTCAAAGTGTTTCTGGTTTTTGCTGGAAATTTTCAAATCTAAGAAATTGATGGTGTTATTGGATTCATGTTTAACAGTGAATTTTATGTTATTTAGCATTCTGCTCAGCTCAGTTGCTAATGTGTTAATTTCTTCATTGTATCATCTACATACCTTTTATAGTAGATGATTTTGCTGTTGATATGACAGTTAATTTCGATAAATCTGTGCTCTAAGTGGTTAATGTAAATGTCTGCTAACTTCCCAGCTAGGCTGCTACCCATTGCCAACCCATCATTCTGTCTGTAATTTTTGTTATTAATACTCGTTACGTGTGTGTGTTTACACAGGTGAGGTTCATAATAACATTCATGACTCATTTACTCTCGTACATGAATAAACATATTATCTATCCGTATACATATTTATATTGGGAACTTCTATAACCTACTTAGAAAAGATAAAAAAAAAATGCTTACTGAAAAAGGATTTGCAGTAACTTGCGTCGAGTAAATGAGCTTTTCAGAATAATTAAAATTCGTAAAAACATTTTCTCTTTTTGGGATTTACACTTCATGATTACTATAGTGTAACTACTGGCATGTAAGCTTACAGACTAGTACACATAAGTTCATGAAATTACTTATGATAACATTTTCACTATAACTAGTATTTATGTGTTTACAACTGTGCTATTGTGCATTAGCACTAGACATATTTTCTTTACATAGGCATAAAAGTGGGTTCCTATTGCAAACGTGTCTATGACAATACAGTCCTTTTAGAATCCCTGTACTGACATCTTCTAGTACATTACATCCATAGTGTGGGATTGAGATTATTTTAAACAGTCCTTCGTACTATACCTGTCATGTTTTTGTCCAGGGGACCGAGTATGAAGCTCTGCAATAGGTCTTATGGGAACTGACTGTCATACCATAAACATAATCTTTTATGATACCTGGTCGAACAATAAAGACTTCATGGTATCTGGATAACAGTTTTATTAACTGTTCAGCCTGTGAAGCGTCAATGCAAAGTTGCCTCTGTCAACTTCTCCTCTATTGCTGCACCGATGTCATTCATGATTTTGGTTGCATCATTGTTTGGGTTAATATGACACTTTTGTGGGTGATCGTATTCTAACACCAACAGTTTTTGTTTGCTGACAGAATCATCTAATTCTCTTGTCAGCAGAAGGCTCGCACCGAACACCCGATTTGGTTTCAACGCTATTGGTCGATGCCGGTTCGTACGTACACATGTTCCCCGGGCGAGATCTATTAGTCTCTTATTCCGTAAAAACTCAAGGCCCAGTAACACAGGTATTGATAAGTTTCCCATTAATAGGAACATGCATATAACGCTATCATTTCCAAAGGGAACTTTAATCTGTGTCTGGTAATTTATATTTTGTGCCTTCCTTCCCAGCGCTCCTATAACATTGCGATTCGTAACAGGCAAAATCGACAAATTATGTTACCTTCTTAAATTGAGCGTTCATCACAGATACACTCGCACCTGTGTCGAGGAGGCTAATGGCTGCTACACAATTGGTGGTTCCATTGACACTTGTCTGAATACTTTCCTTTTCTTCCCTCTCAGTGACGGCAGATTCTGGATAAGAGTTCATCTTCGATTTCCCTACCATCCTGATAGCGAATCATATTGACGTTCTCTTGCATAGATCTATTGCTTTCATTATTAGTCTCGGTCTCCTGGCGCAGGCCTATAGGCACCGAGATTTGTTTGTTGACTTTGGTATATTTTGTTTCTGCTCCGAGGATACCTCCACTATTTTCACATTTTGTGATTCTATATTCTGTGGTGGTCTACTCGGATCCCACCATTGTGGATATTGGTTATTCGATATAGCTATAGCCTGTACGTAATTTACTGGCTGACGCGGATCCAGAGAATTTTCTTGCGGTCGTCAATGACTTGGCCCTGGTTGTCGCCAATATTCACTGTCACCACGGACGTTTGTTGGTTTATCCTTGTAAGGAGTTCATTCTCATTTAGAATTATTATTGTTATTATTATTGTTATTATTATTGGCATTTTCATTACTATATTGCCTTTGATTACCATTCGGATGCTGGTAGTCACTGGTCCCCTGGTAATTATTATTATTACATAAATAATCAGATTTTTGTTTCTAAGAAATTTTACCGTTACTATACTTTCTATTACCATGAGTTTTGTTTTTGTTGTTCTTGGGACTGCCTTCGCCTCTGTTTACATTATTTTCGTTCCTCGAACCTTTTCCTTTAGAACAGTTGGTACTACTTGTTGCGTCAGAATTCTTTCTGACGTCTTTTTGGACTAAGTCTAACGAGTCTATTAGAGATAAAAATTCCTTAAGATCAGTATCTGTGACATTAAACAGTTTCCCCCTAATGTCTATTGGTCATCTAGCCTTCAATAGCCATAACAAGTCCTGTGTTGTAACTGGTTGATGCCAGTACTCTGTCGTATTAATGTATTTTTCAAAGTATTTTCTCAAAGAGCCTGTCTTCGGGTTATAAATTTCTGCGTTGCATACAATCTTTCTTAGCCATTCTTGAGTCGACGCTGACCAGAACTGGTCGAGAAACGCCTTCTCAAATTCGTTAAATGTTTTGAATGTTTCTGCTGCGTTCAACGCCCAGAGCGTTGCGTCACCGGAAATGTGTGAAACCACAAACTGAATCTTCTGTTCCTCTTCCCAAGATTTTGGAAGAACACTTCTAAAGTTCCTAATAAAAACCACGGTACGCATATTCTTTTTACTCTGCTCGTTGAATACTTGGAAATGACGGTGTTTAATTAAGCTCTCTTCATGCATTAAGGTACCCAAGCGCATGGAGTTGTTGTCATTAGCAGGCAGTGCACTGACTTTATTACAAGTACACTCAGCTTCATAATTCGGTTTTCTAGGTGAAACAAAATGCCGGGGTAATATAGGTTGATTAATGAAACTTGGTATTATATGCACTGCAATAGAGGTCGTCTGCAAATTTTCATTGTTTCTTTGTCCGTCAGTACCAGCGTACTCGTTACTGTGTGCTGACATTCTTTCAAGATGGTAATTTCCCATGTTCAGCACCTTGGCTACTTCAGTTTTGACTTGTTTCTGTACTTCTGTAGGGATGTCACTCTTTATTGGTTCCACAGCAGTAGCCAAAGCTTTGAACTGGGCTTCTAACATATCTACTTCGTTTTGAAGATTATTCACTTGAGTTGGTATGTTTGCCAGCGGTTCAATACTAATTTTATTGCACCGATTTAGTTGTTGAAATGAGTCGTAATTGCTTTATTGCGATCAACTAACACCTGATTAATTCTCTGGACAATTTCCTTACCTCGTTCTATAAAAATATTGCTTATTTGTTCCAGTAATTTCCTATCACGCTTCTGCTCCCTGAGCTCGAGTTGCTGTTCTTCTAGAGCCTTTTCTTGTTGCTGCTTGAGCTCGCGTCGTTGCCTTTTATGGCCTTTTCTTGTCTACGCCTTTCCTTTTCCTGTTCAGGTTCCCGCTTCCTGTGCTCGCACTCCTGTTCCATGCGCTTGCGTTCCTGTTCCATGATACCGAACTTTTCAGATAATAATACTAGCATATCCGGTAGTGTGATAGCTTGAAAATTGCTAATTTCTGCCCCTTACCCAGCAGAAACATTATAGCTCACTTTTATAGGTTTAACTCTAGGAACATACGTTTGTATTGACACCTCCTCAGTTTCATTTTCGCTTGGAATATCAGGTAATAAATTGTCATCATCAATATTTACATTCTCAAGTACTTGGACTGAACTGTGCGAACGTTGATCTATTTGAGGGTCTGATGCCATTTCTGCATCAGCCAGCTCATTCGACTTTACTTGCTTCTTTGGTCTAACCATGTTAGATACTAATATTGCACAATATATATATCGCTGATAATAACAATATTTCCGACATAATACCTTACAGCTAACTCATATATACAAATGACACTAGCTAAATGGGTGAAACGAGTGCACAAAAATATCTACTTGGAAATGCTAAACTCGCCGCCAGAATACTGAAGCACTGCTACTTAAAGCTGCTGTCATTCTGGTGTACTATTGCAAATTTCTATCTCACGGTTGGTGAACGTTAATTACGTGCGTGTACGTTCCGCTCCCGGTTAATTCTCTTGGTCTGCTTGATTGTACAGGTCGTACCTGTCACACCTCCCTGTAGTTTCATGGGAATTATTGCCCAATGCCTTACTAGACGCTCTACCATCCCGTCCCTTCTTCCAGGCACCGCTTCCCGTAAATTACCCTCCTCGCCGATATTCGGAAAAGCTAGTCATGTCTTGCCTTACCAGTTCACCTAATTTTCAACATCCTTCTGTGACGCAACATCTAAAGTGCTTCGATTATCTTCTGTGCCGGCTTTCTCGCGGTCCATGTTTCCCTTCCATACAATGCTATGATCCTAACGTACATTCTCAGAACGTTCTTCCTCAAATGAAGACGTATGTTTGACACAGACTTTTCTCGGCGAAGAATGCCCTTTTTGCCAGAGCTAGTCAAATTTTGATATCCTCCTCGCTCCGTCTCTCATGAATTTTTTTTTCTTTTTTTTTGTGGATGTTGCAGAATTCCTTAAATTCATCTACCCCGTGATCACTAATGTTTACGTTAAGTTTATCATTTCTGCAACTTCTCGTTACTTCCGTCTCTCTTTGACTTACTCTGAATTCATGTTCTGTACTGATCAAATTGTTCATTCCATTGAGCAGATCCTGTAATACTTCTTGACTTTCAGTGAGCAATCTTATCATTGATATCCTTTCATCTTGAATTTTAATGAAATTCTTGAGCCTTTATTACCGTCATTGCTCCTCGATGGATGGATTGAACAGTAGGTGCTGATGACTACGCCCTAAACCGAGCACGTCGTTCCTGGTCTTTCGCTCTTTTTCTTCCCTCTTTGTTGTTGTGCATATTGTATATTACCCATCTGTCCCTGTAGCTCAGCAGTATTTTTCTCAGAATTTCGAACATCTTGCTCCATTTTACATTGTCAAACGCTTTCTCCCAGTCGACAAATCTTCTGAACGTGTCTTAATTTTCCTTTAGTCAGGCTTCCGTTATTAACTGCAATGTCAGAACTCGCTGTCTGGTGTCTTTATCTTTCATAAAGCCAAACTCATCGTCCTTTTACACATACTCAGTTTTCTTTTCCATTCTTCTCTATACAATTTTTGTTAGTAACTTGGATGCGCGAGCTGATTGTGCGATTGTTCTCGCACTTGTTAGCTCTTTAAACCTTCGGAATTGTGTGGATGATGTTTTTCCTAAAGTCGGACGGTACGTCGCCAGACTCAATATACGGCACACACCAGCGTCGACAGTACATTTGTTTGCCACTTTCCCGAATGATTATAGAAATCCTGATGGAATGTTATCTATCCCTTCCCCCTTAATTGATCTTAAGTCTTCCAAAGCTCTTTCAAATTGTGATTCTAAAACTGGAAGCCCTATCGTGTCCTTATCGACTCCTATTTCTTCTGTTACATTATCAGACAAGTCCTATTCCTCACACAGAGACGTTCAACGTACCCTCTGCACATATGCGCTCTCTCCGCTGCATTTAACAGTGGAGTTTCCTCTGTACCCTTAATGTTACCGGCCTTGTATTTAGTTTCACCGAAGGTTGTTTTGACTTTTCTGCATGTTGAATCAGTCCTTCCAGTTATCATTTCCTTTTTCTATTTTTTCACATTCTTCATGTAACCTTTTCGCTTTAGTTTCCTTGCACTTCGTATGTATTCCATTCCCAATTTACTTGTATTTCCGTATTCCTGAATTTTACTGAACATTTTTATACTTACTTCACACACAGATCAACTGAAGTAGTTCTTTTATCATCTAAGGTTTCTTGGCAGTTATCTTCTTTGTAACAATGCTCCTTCCTAACTTCTGTGATTACCCTTTTCAGTTACGTCCATCCTTCTTCAACTGAATTGGCTATTGAACTATTCCTTATCACATTATCTATACCCCGGAGAACTTCAAGCATCTCTCTTCATTCCCTAGTACTTCCGTAACCCAGTTCTTTCTGTATTGATTCTTCCTGGCTAGCCATTTATTGAACTTCAGCGTACTTTTTATCATTAATCAGCCTAGTGATGTAATTTAACTGAAATAATCTCGTAGCTGTCGGCCTTAGTATTCACTATTTCTGTCTGTAATTTAGTGCGGAAATAAATTAGTCTTTCAACTTTCATTTCTAGTACCAATTCTATATTGTCTCGTAACTCTTTCTTCTCCCCCCTCTCCTACAGCCGCATTCCACTACCCTAGTCCCCCACGACTATTAGATTTCCATCTACCTTTATGTACTGAATTATCCTTTCCATTTGCTCATATAATTTATCTCTCTCTTCATCTTCAGCTTACGACGTCGGCTTTTATTTCTGAACGATCATTTTCGGTGTAGGTTTGCTATCGCTTCTGATGAAAACAACACTGTCACTGAACTGTTCACAGTAAATCATTCTCTGCCCTACAGTCCTGTTCGTAATGAATACTACTGCTGTTATACCAACTAAAACACCATTGGTGTTTTAGCTGACTGTGATATTGGTTCAAATGGCACTGGGCACTACGGGACTTAACATCTGTGGTCATCAGTGCCCTAAAACTTAGAACTACTTGAACCTAACTAACGTAAGGACATCACACACATCCATGCCCGAGGCAGGATTCGAACCTGCGACCGTAGCGGTCTCGCGGTTCCAGACTGAAGCGCCTAGAACCGCACGTCCACAACTGACGGCTGACTGTGTTATTGATTCACTCTTCTGAGTGAAATCAATCTGTTCTATTTCCATTAGCTGAACAAAACAGTTGCATATTACTGGGATACGCATACCCACGGCAGGTACTCCTACCCCCTGGAATATTCCAAAGTTAAAATAAACATTTTTCATATTCATTTATGTTCTGAATATACTAATTCTTCTTCTCTTCATTTAAAATTAGTTTATATATCACTGTGAACTAACTTCAGGTGCAATGAACTAATTAAGCTGGTGTAACATTAGTGGTACAAACTCGAGCATAAAAATTCCCTTCAGACGATATTAAGAAGAAAGGATCATTGCCAAAATTCAGCGTCGATTTGCGTCCCGCTTTACTGTAGAGGTGACAAGACTTGTGGAAACGTTAGCAAGTGAGGATTTGGGAGTGGTAACGTGCCAGACCACAATAAACATTACACAACAGCCTGCACAATAAATTAATTTAATTTGACAAATTATGCAAACTTTTCTTCGCATGTGAAATCTGAAGAGCTCAGATGAATGTAATTATTTATAACATTTCAAAAAAATCAACAGTAAACCCTTAGTATTTAAAATTTTATGAATATTACCGCACTTAGCTGGTTCTGTCTCAAAAACATTTCAGTTAACGTGTGCTCCAGATTAATGCATCAAGCGGTAATAAACATTAGATTAAGACATCAGTTAATACCTGTAGACACATCAGATCACAACAGACAATGAACTACAATAAAAGCAATGTGAGATATAATATTTATGTAAATCATAGGATGACTGTACTCTCATAAATACGTAGCAATTGCCTCCACAAATAGCCTGTGTTCAGGAACAAATTGCTAAATATGGAACTAGGTATTATGCAAGTCTCACCCAAGGGAGAACATACCGATGTTGTTAAGTCGTGATAATTCAGGCTAAGGCTAGGGCTGTAAAAGAATATACCAATAAAAGTTAAACAACAACGCCCACACTGCTTAAACTAAAAGAGTAGATATTAAAATTGAACTTACATAAATCATGAGTACCATTGGAAATGAGCGTATGGCGTTGTGTACTGGGAGGCCTCATGTGGGTGAGTTCGGCCGCCGAATTGCCAAGTCCTTTTTAGTTGACGCCACTTCGGCGACTTGAGCGTCAATGATGATGAAGGACACACAACACCCAGTCCCCTGTTTGTAATCAAACCCGGCCCCCTGCGTGATAAGCGGTAACGCTACCGCTACGCTACGGAGGTGGATATGAGTACCAATAAATTACGCAAAACAATCACAAATAACATTGATGAATTACAAACAGGAGTCAAATCTGGTAAACAGGAACTATACAACCCACGTCCAATATTTGTGGCCCATACAATTATAGAAATGAACGTTAGCCAAGTTCGAACCGGTTAACTCATTAAATAAAACCGGCGTTCTTAACACATTTTAAAGAACCCTACAGAAAAGCGAATAGCTGAGAGAAACTTTTCACACCTTACTGTGTTCACCAAGTACATCATGTGTCGATGATTACGGCCCACTGTTTCCGAGAATTCCGTAGACACAGTTCCAAGTCCGTCCTCTACTAAATCAAAGCGATGTGCTTCTCGGGAATGTAAGCTGGCTGAATAGAGAACCACACACCCTCTCATAATCATATTTAACTTTTGCAAATACTCATAGAATTAAAGTGATACATGATAGACAGCAGTTGCACTTGAATGGCCATCCTGCATTTATTGGTGGTGAATGACTCAGAGAAGACTCATGCGCAAGTCGGCGCAATGGAGACTGCGCATGCTCCCTGGCATGATGTGAAGGAGGTGAATGCTTAGCTACACGTGCGAAGAGAGTATACCACGCTTTCGATGTCATTTCGAACCACTGCACAGGTCAAGACCCATAATTTAAAATTTATTTCAGTCAAGCCCTTAAACTATTATTCAGCCATTTATTTGCGTGGAATAAGTCTACAACCATTTGTTTATACAGGACTTATCCAAACCCCACATGTATGGCTTCCACCAGAAATATCCGAAAACTCATTTTGACATACAGAGTTACTTTGTTGCGTGTGGACAGTTTCAAGTATCAAATGGAGGATTGCAACTCATTTTAAGTAATGAGGTGCCACCATGATGCAGCATATGACACATCTGTATACAAGGCCAATAATCCTTATGGCATATCGCCAGCAAAAAAAAAAAAAAAAAAAAAAAAAAAAAAAAAAAAAAAAAAAAAAAAAAAAAAAAGCTAATCGGCCTCATGAAAGGCAAGATGAATGGGTCACAGACTGAGGAATTTTAAAGTCTTGGATCTAAAATGTACGCATATCACACAGTGACAGGCGTCACTCAAAGGCGGGCTAACTGTGTGCGATGGGCAGTCTCAATGGTTCTGATGGTTGATAATTACTTGGATTACTTGCCATGCCTGCTTCGTGGTTTTTCCAGCACTCCATCTCCTCCTCCTAGTTAATATTCGATCATGGGACCGTGTGGACCAAATTGTGTTGCTCAAAAATGGCTCTGAGCACTATGCGACTCAACCGCTGAGGTCATCAGTCGCCTAGAACTTAGAACTAATCAAACCTAACTAACCTAAGGACAGCACACAACACCCAACCATCACGAGGCAGAGAAAATCCCTGACCCCGCCGGGAATCGAACCCGGGAACCCGGGCGTGGGAAGCGAGAACGCTACCGCACGACCACGAGATGCGGGCAATTGTGTTGCAACTGAGAATTGGCCTGCCGCGATATGATGATAAATGAGTCATTTATGCAGAAGTAATAGGAACGATTCTGTAATCACATTACTTAGTCGGATGATACAGGGGGAGAGGATGCATTTACTCGTACATAAACGTGTATGCAGAATAATATGATTCGCTTGTCAATGAGTAAACAGGTTTATATGCAGGGTGATCAGAAACAGTCTGCATGGGTGTGGCGGAGTGGGTTAAGCTGAGAAATAACTGTCAAGGCAAAATATTTGATACGTTGTGGTGTTTCCAAGTTGGTTAGCCTCGAAGTTAGCCAGTCAGGCCCTCGCGCGTGCTAATTCAAGTGGTCCGCCGAATACAATTAGTGTCAGTTGGTCTCATATCGTAGATAATGACACGAGGCTGCTCAGTCTTTATCACGGGTACGATCGTTATTACCGTCCTGTATTCTATTTTTGTATCGCCATCTTGTTCGGTTTTAGGAATAGAAACGAGAACACGTTTGGCGACACCGTCTTTGCAGAGTGACTTGAATTTGCTTGCGCAACAGCCTGATTGAGTAAATTTAATGCTGATTGATACGGAAACGGCCAACAGTACTGAATTTCTTCATTAACAATTATTTCTCAGCACAACATTTTCTGCAACACTCTTACAAGCTTTTGAGACTGTTCCTGCCCACGCTGTACAGGGTGTAAGTGCGGATATTTCTGTCGATGGCTGACGACGGTGCACTGATCACCGTCATATCAGTATTTACGTCATTTCAAGTCTAATAATTACAGTTAATACAAGTTGTATATCTGCAGGTTGGGTAGAACCTCCAAGTACATTTGACAAGAGAAAGCCATTGTGTATATTTTCCTTTGGGCAGCAGGTGAGATGTTGAACACGTGGACTCGTCACCATGACATCAGTATTTACGTCATTTCCAGTCTAATAATTAAGACGACCTTTAAAGCCACAGTCTATTTCACAAAATCCGTGATAATCCAATTGATAAGGATTAACCTGTAACGAAAAGTAATTTTGAAATGAATCGCTGGCACTACCCATGTGCAGCAGCTAAATTGTCTTGGCGCCCTGTTAAGAACGCCTAACCTTCTTGCATTTTCGGTTACCTCTCACGGTGTCCCAAGGACATCCACGCCTCACTGCAAAGACACATGCATGTCCTTTGGCGTGGTTGTACTGAAAATCTAAAACTCCTCTTCGTACTATTGAGTTAACAGACTCTGTGACTGAGCGATAAAAGTGACACTACCACTTCAAGTAAAAAAATAATTCTAAGCACTTAGCTACAACTTTCTAAGCACAAATATTAACAGTCTGATCGTACTATTCTGAAAAAAAATCTTTTCTGTTAACCTCTTAAATCTTCACTCTTGCTGCCCTCATTGCCCTCACCGTACTACGTACACTCACATTTGAATAATGTTTCCTTTTCGTTACGGCCCTTAAACGGAAAGCTGTTAACGGTTTATTATATTAGGTGTGTAGACTGGAATAGCTGGTAATGTCTCCTTTTGATATATTTGATAAAAGTCGTGCGATACCTTTAAACTTTCGTTACGCTCCCGTAATGTAGGAGAGGAACGAAGTTGGCTAACCACAATATGGAGTATACGCGTATGAGAGTTCCAGATTGCACCTCTAGGCAAGAATGGGGATAATCCAGGTTAGCAGGAGTTAAAAACTACATCTGCTGTTACTGAGTTATACGAAGACGAGATAATACATCATGCAGTCACTGCCCGGTTTACGGGTACCTGTGTCTAACACCTTATTAGCGCTTAGTGACCAGTAAATCTTACTCGTGGGACTGACAGATTCCTAACATCTGAGACTAGGCGGGGTTTCAAAATTACTTCATACCTTTTATATCCTAACACCAACTAGCACTATGAGGACTATTTCAGTACATTATTGCTCCTCTTAGGAATACTTCCGATCAGTCTAGATTCTGAAATGACATCTACCTCGGTTCTCAGTCTATAGAGATTGCCATGATTCCCCTTTGTATGTCAAATGGGAATGCCACAAAAATAAATCGTGGATCCTGTTTTAGGTAGCTTTTGCTGCCGATGAGTCAGGGAAGGCCACAAATAGTTCATCCGAGCCCATGAACTTTTATCGAGTATATACTTATTTTGTACCCCTGTTGACCGAATGAAACTAATTTTCGTTTCTTCTGCTCACACATATCACGTCTATCTGCCTGCTCATCTTCCCCCTCCTCCCCCCAATGTCAACCCTCCACCCCACTTACCGCTGTCTTAGCTTTGAAATGTTACGCAAGTATTTCCCTCCTGAATTTTTACCTACCCAGTGACAACGCGAACTACTGTGAACGAGCGATTATTGGGGTTTAACTTAACATTGATGAAGATAATATTACAGGTACAACACATGATGAAATTAAGGACAGATGAGGAAGGAAATATGCAATATATTCTAGAAGACACAGTTTCGACATTCACCCTGTGAGACTTGCTGCGACCAAACAAAACCCACATGTATTGAAAGCTGCAACAGGCAGAAGACATGCTTTGTCAGTGCTGCACATTTTAGCGGTTTTGACGGAGATAAACTCATAGTTGGCACAGAAACACATAAGTGAAAAATACTTACAATTTATACGTTATAAAAGGCGACTTCGGATTTGTTGTAGAATCTCAGAACATATTCTGAGCTCAAACTTAGCAGGGTATCTCGAACACAATGACCTACTAAATCCCAACCAAATCGATTCCGAGAACATCGATCATTTGAAACCCAACTCGCTCTTTTCTTCACATGACACACTGAAAGTTTTGGATGAAAGCAGTCAGGCAGATGCAGTATTTCCTGATTTTGGAAAACATTTAACTCAGTAACACACCTATCCGTATTGTCAAAAGTACGATAATACAGAGTATCAAGTGAAATTTGTGACTGAACAGAGGACCTTTCCGAGAGAGGACCCCGCATGTTATCTTCGATGGACAGTCATCGTCACATGTCGAAGTAACTTCGTTTGTGCTCCAGGTAAGTGTGTTGGGACCCTTGCTGCTCACATTCTTTATTAATGATCTTCCATACAATGGTAATATTTACCTCAGGATTCTTGTAGATGAAGCAGTTATCAGTAATGAAGTACTATCTGAAGGAAGCTCCATAAATATTCAGTCAGCTATTGATACGATTGCAAAGTGGTGCAAAGATTGGCTACTTGCTTTAAATTTTCAGAAACGTATAAAACAGTGCACTTTACAAAACGAAGAAACAGTATCCTATGACTATAATATCAACGAGTCGATGTTCGAATCGGCCAACTCATACAAATACCTGAGTGTAAAACTTTGTAGGAACATGGAAAAGAATGATCAAGTAGGTTCAGTCGCGATAAAGCAGTTAGTAGAGTACGGTTTATTAGTAAAATACTGGGAATTGTAATCACACTATAAAGGATATTCCTTACAGACCACCCGTGTGACCGGTTGTAGAATACTGCTCAAGTGTGTGGGACCCGTACCAGGCATGACTAACAGGAGATGTTGAACGTGTGCAGGGAAGGGCAGCACGAATGGTGACAGGTATTTTATCCATGAGAAAGAGTCACAGAGATCCTGAAGCAACTGAATGGGCTGGCCCTTGAGGATGGACGTAAACTTTGACGAAAAAGAAAGTTCAAATGTGTGTGAAATCTTACGGGAGGTAACTGCTAAGGTCATCAATCACTAAGCTTACACACTACTTAACCTAAATTATCCTAAGGACAAACACACACCCATGCCCGAGGGAGGATTCGAACCTCCGCCGGGATCAGCCGCACAGTCCATGGCTGCAGCGCCTCAGACCGCTCGGCTAATCGCGCGCGGCTAACTATCCCGAGAAAATCTACTAACAACGACTCAAGAACCTGCTTTAAGTGATGACTGTAGGAATGTACTACAACCACCTACCTATTGCTCACTTGGGGACCAAGAGGATAAAATTAGAATAATTACAGCACGCTCAGAGTCATCCGAACAATCGTTCTTCCCGCGCTCAATTCGTGAATGGAAGGGGAAGAAACCGTAGTAACTGGTACAATGGGACGTACGCTCTGCCATGCACTTCCCGGTGGTTTGCAGAGTGCAGATGTGGATGTAGGGAAGTCACACGGAGATTTGAATCTTTGTCAGTCTAGGTACTCACAGAGTCACTTTTATGGCCCTTTTATACGTAGGAGCAATGTAGTGATAACAATTTGAATCCACCATTGATTTGTTACGTAAGCTTTCCTAGCATACTCACAACTCGTTCTCAGTAGATGAAATATATTATCCTACCTCCGGTTTAAGGAGTTCTCTCTATTATTTTTCCTACAATAGCGCTGTTACTCTAGCCTGAAGTTACTAGTATCCGAAATCCTTCTGTGTCCGTTGATACACAGGGCGATTAAAAAAAAACAGATTTCTATTGTTTATTACAGCCAAACTATGAAAGACAGAAACATATTACAACTGTCACTAGATACAGGAAGGTTCAGAGTTTTGTGTTCGCACAAACACAAAAACGAACACTCACCATGTGCACCACGCGTTGCTAGAGAAATATTGAAACGGTAGTCCTTTTAAGACCATACACGAACGAACCAGTCCCAATTTGTTAAATCGACAGCAACAACAATTCTGTATCTCAGATCTTGAAGAGCAGGCCTTTTATGTATTCCCACAAAAAAAAAAAGAATCGCTAGTTATGATTTCTGGCGACCTGGGAGGCTAAAAGCAATGAACAAGATCTTGTTGTCCACCCCTTCCACGCCAACGTTGTGGGATGTGGTTGTTAAGATAACGCCACACGTGAATGTGAGGCCGGGTGTCTTCATGTTTAAAAATGAAATCACTGGAATCTTTTGCAGTAGGTCCAGGTATGGCACTTCCTCTGCAGAAAAGGGTGGTCCATAAACTTTATAAACAGAAACGGTATAAAACACATTGTGTTTCCGTGCGTCTCTTTTATGTTCGACAACGACGCCAGGAATTTGTGACCCCCAAATACTTATATTATGACGGTTTACTTTACCCGATAGATGAGTCGTTCGTAAAAATTGTCCTCTGTCATATCTCGGAGAACTAAAATGCAAAATTCGTACTTTGTGTCATGGTCCCCGGTAGAGAACTGTTGCAATACCTGCAACTAATAAGGCTTCAGATGCAGGCGTCGTTCTGGAATATGTCTCACTGTTGTCTGGTTTGTACGCTAGTCGTATATCTGTTTGTGCAAGACGCGGTTTCTTGCTGAATCGACGGTGGAATGCACATTCCATTTGAGCAATGAATAGACTTCACGCGAATTCCAACACACAATATGATTACTCTGCAGGTTTAGTTGCCATGTTGTACAGGCAAACAACAGAACGACTTTGTCAGTCTCTATCCAATGACGTAGGGAATATGTTTTTATCTTTCACCAGCTGACCTGAATAATAAAAAAACTGAAAATGGTTCTTTGTTTTTGAATCACCCGGAATTAACGATTTTTTGTGTCTCTTGATCAAAGTGCAAAACCATGGAGAATTTCTTTCAAACAGGCGGTAGGACAAGGCACGAGGTCCTTCTAGGCTTCCCTCTGCAGTTTCGCCGTTTTACAGATATGTTAAGTGGTCTTTGTTTGCCATAGTTCTACTAGTTAAAAACTTAAAGCTGTATTACTGAACATGTATTACCACGAATAACATGTACATGTACTACCACAAATACACACATAAAAAAAGTTTTGCATCACCCGGTTTTTCCAAAACTCCTGAACACAGACGTTCACTGTGCATATTGTATCACAGACACAGTCACTTTGACTGTTCAGAGATGTCACTAAACCCACCCAAAGTTGGAAACAACCATACATGAGCAACACCTATTAGACGGAGAGGGTCCGATTAGTTCCAGTCATTCCACCAGGAAGGAGGTACACGGCTCGTGTTGTCTGTGGTTACACCATGCCTAGACGGCTAATACCGCGATTCGATCGCGTCCGCATTGTTACCTTGTGCCAGGAAGGGCTCTCAGCAAGGGAAGTGTCCAGGCGTCTCGGAGTGAACCAAAGCGGTGTTGTTCGCACATGGAGGAGATACAGACAGGAACATGCCTCGCTCAGGCCGCCCAAGGGCTACTACTGTTGTGGATGACCACTACCTACGGATTAAGGCGCGGAGGTACCCTGAAAGCAACACCTCCATGTTGAATAATGCTTTTCGTACAGCCACAGGACATCGTGTTACGACTCAAAACAGTGCGCAGTGGGCTGCATGATGCACAACTTGACTCCCGACGCCCATGGCGAGGTCCGTCTTTGCAATCGTGGCACCATGCAGCGCGATACAGATGAGCCCAACAGGCATGCCGAATAAACCGCTCAGGATTGGTATCACGCTCTCTGCACCAGAAAATCGTCGGATTCATGTCTGGAGGCAACCCGGTCATTCTGAACGCCTTACTGTCCAGCGAATGCAGCAAGGTGGAGGTTCGCTGCTGTTGTGGCATTATATGGGGCGGACGTACGCCGCTGGTGGACATGGGAGGCGCGGTAACGGCTGTACTACAAGTGAATATCATCCTCCGACCGATAGTGCAACAATATCAGCAGAATACTGGCAAGGCATTCGTCTTCATGGACGACGATTCGCGCCCCCATCGTGCACATCTTATGAATGACTTCCTTCAAAATAACTACATTACTCGACTAGAGTGGCCAGCATGTTCTCCAGACATAAACCCTATCGATAATGCCTGGGATGGAGTAAAAAAGGCTGAGAGATCTACGCCAAATCTCCGTTCAGGAGTGGAAATACATGGACCATCAGTACCTTGATGAACTTGTGGATAGTATGCCAAGAAGAACACAGGCATGCATCATTGCAAGAGGACGTGCTGCTGGGTCTTAGAGATACCGGTGTGTACAGCAATCTGGACCACCTCCTCTCAATGTGGCCCTGTCTGGTGGTACATCACGCTACGTGTGGTTGTCATGAGCAATAAAAAGGGAGGAAATGATGTTTATGTTGATCTCTATTCCAATGTTCTGTACAGTTTCCAGAACACTCGGAACCGAGGTGATACAAAACTTTTTTTGATGTGTGTAAAACTCAGGACCCCAGTACGAACGACACTTGGGACAAGAACTATATTTTTAGCACTTAAGAACAGTCCGTTTTCCTGGTATGGCACTTAGGAACTTTCAATAAAATATTTATTTTCTAATAAATTTCTTTATTTATCTTTTTGCAGTGAAGCAGCGTGCAGCGTAATTCTGTGGTAATAGAGTACTATCTCAATTTTTTTAATATAGGTTATCACGTATGTGTGTTATGGAACGAGACTTTTCATTTGCACAGTTTCCCTGGATAACCACTTGCTGTAGGATCTATCGGTAAATTGAATAACTAGAAGCTTCTTTGATAAGTTCACAACTGGAAGTTCACCAATCTTTAATTGCGTCCTAAGATCCTACCGCTGATGATCAATTCTCTTACAGTGTCCAGTCTTTATAAGCAGATAGGTTGGTAGGGACATATGCAGAGCTTAATAGTTTTTATCTTGTCAGAAAGTAAAAGATCATACACTACAGATGAAGTGATCAAATGTTGCATTACACACACTTAAATACATTCCAACGGGTAAACCGAAACCACACATTGTTACAGATACAGCTCTTCCCTGTAAGGTATACCACTTAGTGTTGATGAAGTAAACCGAAATTTTAGCGCTAACGTGTCGCGAGGCGGAACTGAAAACAGACAGAGCCAACATTAGCACTGTATGCAGCCAATAAAAAGTCTGAGCAAAAAGTCTGAGAGAAAACTAAAATAAGACTAACCTGACAAAGACTCGCTCTAGGATACTGTTCAGCTCCTTTAATCTGTAATAATTTGTAGAGGACGTTTGCCTTTCACTGACAAGGTCTTTCCTATCTTTCGTTTATAAGCTATTTGGTATGAGGTGCAGCTAACGAAATGTGCAGTACTGACTTATATCTACGCAGTAGAGAGTCGCGTTTTAATTACCGTGGTTCCAACGTTGCTGAATATTTTAACAATTTTTTAACTAACGACACTTGCTCGTTAATACTGATGTCAACTGATACACAAAAACGAAGCGATCAAAATTATACCAACAGATCCTTGAAATTTACGGTAGTTTGGCTATAATTGGCAATAAAGGTTTGGACCAGCTGAAATCTTTAATTATCAGTATCTTTTAAACTAGTTAAGTTCGGGTTAATGCAAATACGTTACTAAAAAAGGAAAAGGAGCTCTTTAATTTGAAAGTGGTCTTTGCTTCTGAATTTTCCTATAATGTCATAAGACTTTCCCTATGGCAAGACGTACGAATTTTTGTAACTTCAGTAACGTTGATGGCCATCATTTCTGACGAAGGTATATAGCTCATTGCCACCAGAACCATAAACGGAATGACCAAAGTAATTAAGTTTTGTGGGGGTGGGAGGGTGGGCAGGTGGGTTCTTTACTACAGCCTTAATCATTTTCTTGACATGTGATTAAATGGGAAATGTAACATCGGAGAATTGAAAAGAAAGCAAATACATAAAATAGGGGTGCATGCAAAGTAGTATAGTGGGCGTCAACCTGCTTTGTCACAACGTCTGGTATGTATAAAAAGAAACACATTGTTTTTTCATTCTCCTTACAAATGTCGGATTTGGCACTTAGGAAGTTTTCCCGTTCCACTCTTCATGTTGCTCAAACAGAAGCTAATATTTAAGCTACTCGCACGTTGCACTGGCAACAGATCCTAGCCCCAAAAACTTGTTGAAAAGCACTGCTTGCATGTTTTGAATGCTAACATGGACCACAGAAATTGTTAACGTGAAATATGTTTGGCTTCGCTAGCTGGCGCCACGTTCGCTACGGTCGGCCGCTCTGACATTGCATGTTTTGTCTCTCCGCGAGCGCAGTACTCTATTAAATTATTCGCGCCGTGCTTTGTATCCACTGAACTCGCAGAGTCGGGTTAGCATGGCGCCGCACCTGAACACAATAACGTTTCTGTACATATCAAGAATATTTCCCAGCGTTACCCTTATTCAGCTGAGGGTAATTATACTCTGCTACTGTGGAAGGGGGACAAGGATTTCAACATTGGCCACTACGTGGCAGTCACTTGTTAAGTACTGCTCTTACGTCTAATGAAAATTGCAACTGTTCCTGACAAATTTATCATTTAGGATTGCCACTACCATTTCATTTATTTATTTCTTTTTATCAGGTATCATTTATGCTCTCTTCTTCTGGAAACACAAGTGCAGTATTTTTTGTTCTTTAATTTTTCTCTTCTCACTGGTTAGACGTGGTCCGCCACAAATTCATCTACCGTGTTAAACTTTTCATCTCAGTGTATCACTTCCATCCTCCGTCCTCAATTATATTTTGGATGTATCACAATCTCTGCTTCTCCCTACAGTTCTTACACTCTACAGCTCCCTCATGAACCTCTGAAATTATTGCTTGACATCTTGACAATTCCCTCTCATCCTACCTTCTTGTCAATGTTTCTCTCAATTTCCTGTCTACGCCGATTTTATCAGTCCACACAATTTTCAAAAACCTTCCGTACCACCACGTCTCAGACGCTTCGATTTTTTTTACGGTTTTCCCACATTCCATTTTTCAGTTCCATACAAGATGTTCTCCGAAACTACATTTTCAGAAATTTCTTGCTTTAATTATGGCCAACAGTGGGTTCTAGAAGACTTCTCTTGGCCAGAAATGCTCTCTTTGCCGGTGCAAGTCTGCTTTTTATGTCCTCTTTGCTTCATGCGTGATGTGTCACTTCGCTTCCAGGGCAGCAGAATTACTTCGTCTACTTAGTGATCCGCAATTCTCTTATTACGATGCTCGCTGCTTTCATTTCTGCTATACCTCGTTACTTTCGCCTTTCTTCTATTCACTCACCACTACCTTGTGACATGAGACTGTTCATTCCCTTAAACAGATTCTGCAGTTCTTTCTCACTTTCACTGAGGACAACAATGTCATTAGCGATTCTTATAACTGACATCCTTTCATCCACAGTTATGATTCCATTCGTGAAACTGTCTTTATATCCGACAGTGCTTCTTCGATGTATAGTTTGAACACTAGGTGTGGAAGACTGTACTCATATCTACACCTTCTTTTCTTTATGGTCGTTGTACATATTGTATATAATCTATCTCTCCCAATAAATTACATCTGCTTCCCTGAAAAATTCTAAGATCTTGTACTGTTTCACAATGTGGAACGTTTCTTCTAGGTCGACAGATCCATTAAACGTAAATTAAATACATCTTGATTTTTCTTAACCACGCCATAATTCTCTCTCAGATACCTTTACACTTCTTAAAGACTGACCTGTTGTCGTATAATAGGGGAACTCAAATTTCTTTCCCATTTTTCAGTATTCTATTATTGTCAACAACTTGGTTGCATGAGCTACTAAGCTGACTGTGTGATAGTTTATGCGCTTACCCATCATTTAAATCTTCAGGGTTATGTGGATGTTATTTTTGCAAACGTCTGGAGTTATGCCTGCGGACACAGAATCGTCGAACCGACTTGAATAATCATCTGGTTACAGGTTCCCCCAAAGATTTTAGAAATCCCCAATGAATTTAGAATTTCTGATTTATGATGGTGACATGTACGGTGCACATTATTCAACATCGTAACTCCAAGACACTTTAAGGTTGTTTTGGCACTTGCACTGTTTTGTATCACAATATTCTAGCAATTTTTTGTTTTGTTTTTATGCTTCTTCTGAAAAAAATTTTACGTTGTTTATAAGATTTTGACAATCATTTTCTTGTATGTTGTATATTAGTAGTGCTGCAATAATTTTTCATTACTGCTGATACGATCTGAAGTTTACATATCATTTATAGTCCTTAACAGCAGTTAAGTTTGAATTTCAATTAGTGATTTTTATTCTACAGAACGATCTCTTCTTGCGTGTTTAGTTTTTAACCCTGCAAAATTTGATATCAATACCTGTAGGATTGGCGTAACTATGGCAAAAGCAGAAGGCTCAGCTTCTTCGAGTTTCCGCCCTTTCTCCCCCGCCCCCCCCCCTCCCCTCCTTCAACGCCAACAGCACCCCACCGTTCCTTCATTTCCACTTGGTAGTTTCCTGAAGCTGAATGCACCAATAAAGCAAAAACACAACTGACTGCTTTCATTACCAGCTGAGCCCTTTCAGCAACAGTAATTTCAGTTTGAAAATATTTGTTTACCGTGATGTTATTTTTGGGTGCTGCGCCGTGTCATAAGGAAACGCTAAAGCAAGTTTGGACCTACTTTGCAGCTGTGGCCTCAGATCGCCCTGAAGAGTATATCTGAGAAGTATATCTGAAAAGTTGATCGAAACGTCGGCATTTCAATTCTTCTGTGTTTCACAATGACGCGGGTGAAATACGAAATAATTTTGACGGAAATATACACTAGCCATGGAAACCTACAAACGTGTACTTTGGTTATGTGTTTGCACAAGAAGCCATCATGAACAGGCGGCCTCCTTTTTTTCCCCCCCGGGATTCGCGTGGAAATAGTCGCCTATTGACTATCAGATGACATGGGTTTCACACTCGCATTACAGCAGAAATTCTAGATTTTTATTCAGTATTTTAGTATATGGCTACTATACATTTAGCATCGGCCTTTCCACATAGGCTACACCGGTTCCCGTCAGAAGTTAAGCGCTGTCGGGCGTGGCCGGCACTTGGATGACCATCTGGGCCGCCATGCACTGTTGCCATTTTTCGGGGTGCATTCTGCCTCGGGATGCCAATTGAGGAGCTACTCGACCGAATAGTAGCGACTCCGGTCAACGAAAACCATCATAATGTCCGGGAGAGCGGAGAGCTGACCACACGCACCTCCTATCCGCATCTTCAGCACAGTGGTCGGATGGTCCCGATGGGCCACTTGTGGCCTGAAGACTGAGTGCTACTATACATCTGATGTGGAGTTAGTTAAAGTGCGGCGAGATGCAGTGCATCAGTCACATGGAAATCAACCACGAAAAAAGCTTCATTTTTATTGATTTAGACGCTCTGAAGCGATTACCGAGTTTCTTGCTTGACTATTCATTGTTGAAACTAGATATAGTTAGCAGTTTAAATAGTTTTTCCTACCTAGGAAAAATACTTGAACTGAAATCACTGTGGCTCTAGAAACTATGTCTTACAACGGAAAAATGCTGAAGACAAAGTTCTGTAATGGTGTCCGGGAACGCTAAAGAATGAAAGGATGGTAAAACAATTTCATAATACCGGTAGCTGACTTTCGAAAACTAAACTTCTCTTATTGCCGATGCTCCTATTTCTATGCAGTTAGTAATCAAACATAAAAATATTGTGCTCCTGGATTTGTTAACTGAAATTTCAATTCGATAAATGCAGGTCAAATAAAATTATGAAAGATAATTTGGGGACAGTGAGAATTTAACTGACGAGAGCATGATGTATAATCCTTAATACTACTTAAAGAACTACATGGGACATGACGACAGACAGACGAAATGTTTTGTTGATCATAGTGCTTAGAAGTTATCGATTTTTTTTTCCATGACAAAAACTCTGTAGAGGTGGTATGCTATAGAGTGAAACAGTTTTCCAAAAGTCTTTAAAGCAATACTTCTGAGACCCAGGATAAGGATCAGGATTTACTTAAGGAAAACACGTGGAAGGGTGGCCCAACTTGATGCTTCATTTACGATTCCCAAACAAATATTTTTTTATTAATAACGATTCTATCATAAGCCAACTAACAGTTACCAAGATTGTTGCCAAATTCATACAAACAGTTAACGTTTTTAAATTAATATCACAATGCAGAAGGACTTTTGCATTATACATAAAATTAAAAATGGTACTAGAATAACATGTCAACTGTGCAATACAACTGTGGCTGCGTTACAAGCAGTTAACTGATTAAATAAACCTACGGTGGCACACAGTCCACGCGGCTAGCATCAGAAATTTGGGCTAATCCCACATGGACATCAATATAACTTCAACAAATGTTAAATAAAAGACATTAAAATGCATACATCTCCACTGGAGAAGTAACCTCCATGCCTACTCCAGGGCAAGAAATTAGGCATAAGTTCATATAATGTTGGTATCCAAATTCTATTACGCACCTCTCTATTAGGAGGTACAAAGTCACGTTAAATTTTCCTTTTACTGACAATACTAGGAGTGTAAGGCAAATGACGGACTTCGGTGTCATAAGACACTGTCATTCTGCTCCCACAGACACAACATACGGCGAAGCTGGCCCAACGCTGTTCACGTGTAAAAACCGAAGCAAACGGTAATACTTCACTGATGCAGGTGACCAGACAGGATGCATACGTATGTGTCACCTGCCAGAGTCATATCTAGGCGTATCACCTACACAAGCTCCACACCATTATAGAGCCTCCATCAGCTTGAAGAGTCCCCTGCTGACATACAGGGTCCATGGATTAATGAAGTTTTCTCCATACCCATGCACGTCAATCTACTCGATATGACTTGATAAGAAACTCGTCCTATCAGGCGACATGTTTCCAGTCACCAACAGTCCAATATCGGCGTTGAGAGGCGCAGGCGAGGTATAAAGCTTTGTGTTGTGCTGTCATCAAGGGTACACAAGTGGCCTTCGACTCCGAAAGCCCATACCGATGATGTTTCGTTGAATAGGTCGCACGTTGACACATGTTGATGGGACAGCTTTCAAATCTGCAGCAGTATGTGAAAGAGTTGCACTTCTGTCACGTTGAACGATTCTCTTCAGTCGTTGTTGGTCCCGTTGGACTATATTTCTGGTCGCAGCGATGTCGGAGTTCTGATGTTTTGCCGGATTACTTATACTCACGGTATACTGGTGAAATGGCCGTACGGGAAAATCCCCCTTCATCGCTACCTCGGAGATGCTGTTTCTCATCGCTCGTGCGCCGACTATAACGCCAAGTTCAAACTCACTTATATCTTGATAACCTGTCATTGTAGTAGCAGTAACCGATCTAACAACCGTGCCAGACCCTTGTTGTCTTATATAGGCATTGCCGACCGCAGCGCCGTGTTCTGCCTGTTTACATATCACTGTATTTGAATATGCATGCCTATACCAGTTTCTTTGGCGCTTCAGTGTACTTTATATTTTTGTTACTGAAAACAAGCAACATTAACTCTGTTCACTTTCAATTTGTTAATCGATAACACAGTGGCATCGTTACATTAAAGTTGCATCTACTTTTCTTTTGTTGTGAGATGTACTGTAAATATTTCTTTTTGGTTTCGTCATACAATATGAGCTTTATTTTTATATGAGTTACCAACAGAAAGATACTGAGCACATTTACATCACCGCTTCATTGCCACTTGTACCAACAGTCCATTTGCTGTTATAACATTACTTGTTTACTAGTTTCGAGAACGGTCCATCATCAGAAACCAAATGAAAGGACTTGTACAGAGTGTTACATCAAATGATTTCAACGTTAAAATTGATGTTCAACATGAAGATACTATATTAGAATTGAAGCCATCCGAAAAATTACTCTATTAAGTAATTTTAACAGATATCCTTATAAAACACTGAAAGAAGCACAGGTTTAACAAGTCGACCATTGTAACCAGCGGGCAAAAAGTGATGACATATATGTGCTCTGCATTCATACAACGCTCACAGGCCTTCTGTATACATAGTTATCGACAGCTGAAGAAATTGTTCAGGTGAAAAAATTAAATAACTTTTTACAGCTGTCATAATTTGTGGTTCTGCTTGTTATTACTTGTTTAATTTGTGCTACTACTGCTGTTATACCTGGCAGCGGTTGTATTATTCACTAGAAAATTTTACGTCTCCTCACAAATTCAAGTTTTCAAATTTTTTATATATCTGCTCAGTTTATTTTTTTTATTTTTATAGATTTATTCCTTAACAGCTGTTACCCGCAGGATCGAAATAGGCTTGTCACTTTCCTGCTCATTTTCTATGTTAGTTGCGTTCTTCTGCGTACTATAAAAAGACCTACATAAAGAAACAAAGCACACGGCAAAACTGAATAGCTGCTGTCATTGTCCATTGAGTGATATATGGCTATAGCGAACGAAACAGACTGCTCGACCAAAATCGTTTTGCGTTTGGTTGCTGATATCATAGATGTCCTGTAAACAAGTAACTGTCAGTCACTTTGCTATTCTGATCTCAGCATAAATACTGTGGTAATGAAAACCGAGTTGGTAGTTCATTTGTTCAGAAATGAAAATGCGTAACCTACATGTCGGACAAACAACGTGTAGGTATGAGGAAGGTGGCTGTGAAGAAACTTTGGGTTGCAGAATGATCGACGAAGGACTGAAGCGTAAAACGGTTCAGGAAAGGAAAGGACTACAGCAAAACAAGTGACTCAGAAACGAAACCAACAGGAATTACATACAATACGCTTAAAATGAAATTACAGCTGGAAAACCATAATGATCGAAAAGGAAACTGTAATCGTACAGGCAGTTTAGAAGCAAAGGTTTCTGATAATATGAGTGCAAAATGAATTCTGTTTAAGTATAGGCAGCAAAGATTATTTTGATAGGTCAGATAAAACTATGTGGAGAAGTTCCTGCGACCTTCCAGAATATTACAGATGTTGTCCTTTAGAGCTTCGATGGTTGTGCGGCTTTAATTAGCAATCACTGCACTTCATATCAATCGACTATTTCTGCGGGAGAGAGCAAAGAATGAAGAGGCGGGTTTAATTAGGGCCGCTGATTGCCTAGTATATCTGAACTGTTTCTTCTCTTCTTGTTCTCAAAAAAGAAGAAGACCGTGAACACGCCTGCAGCTATAAAAGCGATGCCACTGTCACACATACTAAAACAGTATTATTACAGAGCGAAGGCGAAAACTTTGAGAATAAAAGTGATATGTGTAAACTGTATCGTACAATTCAACAACAGGGGAGTATTTTTCGGCGTACATCTCTAAAACTAGATACAAAAATCACATCAAGATATCGAGGGGCGCAGTGCATCCTAGAGGACAACGTTATATCTCTGTAATATTATATCTTATAAATGAGGCTCTGTGAACCATAAGAATCCAAAGAACAGGTGCAAAGTTTGGAGAAAACAGGTATTTGTGAAAATTAAATATGTAAGCAAATCACCAGTAAAAATTATACAACCATTTCTTTTCATGAAATTGTGATTAATATGTAGGAAATCATTAATAATGTTGATCCACAGTATTTTCATCATAGTGTCAACAGTGTCTTTTTGACTCGTCTGTAGTTTGTAATTAAAGTGGAACTACAATCAGAACGTAAATAACAGCTACTAAATGTACCACACTCACGATTATGAATTATCGCAGCACTTCACGGTCCTCGTTATCCTCATTTTCATTAAGAACATTCTCTCACTTTTCACTCCACGCATGAAATCCAGTAGTTTTGTTAGGTCTATGTATTCAAAGATTGTTTGTGCACTTTCTTAGGACTTTGTCTTTCATAGTTGATATTTGTCTTCCACTGACGTATTTGGGCACTAGACCTTGCAGGGCATCTACGTACTGTGGTGAAATGAGAAATCGTGCTCTCTCATGACTTGAGAAAAATGGTGGCTTCCCCTAAATCGAATGAAGAATATATTACTTTCAACCACGGTTCACAGCAACCGGTTGAAAACTTTGTCATTGTAAAATCTCTGATATGTACATTGTTACCACAAACGTCAGCTTCTGGTTTGGCAGTCAGGTTGGTAACACTCTTCAAGGTTCTCAAATCCTCATCGTCCGTTTTACAGACTGGAATCTGAAACCATGGAACGTAAGGTTGTGGTGGTACATTCCTTCATGAGATTCTAACTTCTATGAAGAAATCAGCCTCAGTGCAACTATGTAGTGACGTACCTACAGCAACGATAATTTGTACTTCGGGCCCATAAGGAAGTCATTATTAGAGGAATCGGGTAGCCAGCTTTTCGCAATTGTTCTTAGGCCCTATATACAGCGTATCGGCACGGCAGTGATAAATCTGGTTCGCCGTAAGATCAACTTGCAGACACACAACAATATCAAAATCGACGATAGTGTGCATTAAGGCCTGAGACTGCAGAATTTATTCATGCTTTCGACATCTACTGATCTTATTGTGATTTTGGTTGATATGTATTGTAGGTCCACATTCACGAAAAGCTGTCTCACCAATTTCTCTGATATTCACTTCAAAGAGGGCTCGAAGTCGGTGTTATCTAGGCCCTCATGGTTCTAACCACCTGAAAGAGACTCTTTAAAAAAAAAAAAAAAAAAAAAAAAAAACTTTACACCTTGAAGGACTAGAGATAGGTCGTTCATATTCACAGAACATCACAACACTATGTTCTGCATAATGCATTAGCATTTGAAGTTCTAATTCATGGGACATGTACATTAGTATGTTCTGCAGAAACGATTAACAGTTTAATCATGTCAGCCCGCGGATTCAAGATCAACATCGATATCGTGGGGCAACACCTCCAACCGGTAAAATTTGCCTGCGGCTCTCGCCGTCGCTATAAACCGAAGGTAATAGGTCAGTGTGCCCTGGGCAGACGTACAGGATGTCTCGCAGGCGTATGCGTAAACTTTACCGTCAAATCAGGGAATTTCAAAGAGGGCGCATAATTGTCATGAAGGAATGTGATGCAACCATCCACGAAATTGACGTTCGTGTGGGATGAAGTATTTTGGCAGTGCATCGGCTGTGTGCCATATGGTTCACGTTGAAGGCCGCAGAACACTGCAAGGTGGGACAGATCGCACCAACCAGATCACGGCTCCGATTAGATCAACACCTCATTGCAGGACAGATTTGCGTCCTCTTCGGCTCTGGAGTAACACTGGAACCTCTAGTACATGGGTGACAGTCGTTTATTATGGCATGTATTACGAGCGCGTTGTCCACCTCTCCGCCTACCTTTGACGAATGTCCAGAAACATGCTAGACAGCAATGGTATATGGAACGACGTCACTGGGGACAGGAATGGCACCATATAGTATTTTCGGACGAATCCAGATTTTGTTTGTTTGAAAATGATGGCCACATTTTAGTTTCCCACTGACAGGGTGAGCAGCATCACAGCGACTGCATTCTCAGAAGACATAGTGCGAACTGAAGTCCTTAAGGTGTGGGGCGCTATTAGGTACAACCACAAATCACAATTGGTGCGTGTGTAGGGCACTCAGACCAGTGTGACCTACATGGACGACATACTGTGACCTGCGGCCATACCCATTCTTCACAACAGCCCCGATGCCATTTCTCAGCAAGACAGTGCACGACCACGTGTTGCTACATGAACACGTGCCTTCCTGGTGTCCCAGGATATCAGATTGTCGGCTGTACCGCCAGATCACCACATTTCGCCACTCGACAGTGAGTGGGATATGGTGTAACGATGGGTGCAGAGCTGTGACCCAGTGCCCGCTACCACAGATGAACTTTGGAACCAGGTGAATGCATCGTGGATGGCTATACAACAGGACGCTTTTCGCGACTTATACGCGTCGACGCCATCACTCATGGAACAAGTTATCAGGACCCATGGCGGACCCCGTGCCTACTAGGCAACAGGACACAAGCTGAACCGAGGTTACTGAAATCATTTCTGCAAACATACACTCCTGGAAATTGAAATAAGAACGCCGTGAATTCATTGTCCCAGGAAGGAGAAACTTTATTGACACATTCCTGGGGTCAGATACATCACATGATCACACTGACAGAACCACAGGCACATAGACACAGGCAACAGAGCATGCACAATGTCGGCACTAGTACAGTGTATATCCACCTTTCGCAGCAATGCAGGCTGCTATTCTCCCATGGAGACGATCGTAGAGATGCTGGATGTAGTCCTGTGGAACGGCTTGCTATGCCATTTCCACCTGGCGCCTCAGTTGGACCAGCGTTCGTGCTGGACGTGCAGACCGCGTGAGACGACGCTTCATCCAGTCCCAAACATGCTCAATGGGGCACAGATCCGGAGATCTTGCTGGCCAGGGTAGTTGACTTACACCTTCTAGAGCACATTGGGTGGCACGGGATACATGCGGCCGTGCATTGTCCTGTTGGAACAGCAAGTTCCCTTGCCGGTCTAGGAATGGTAGAACGATGGGTTCGATGACGGTTTGGATGTACCATGCACTATTCAGTGTCCCCTCGACGATCACCAGTGGTGTACGGCCAGTGTAGGAGATCGCTCCCCACACCATGATGCCGGGTGTTGGCCCTGTGTGCCTCAGTCGTATGCAGTCCTGATTGTGGCGCTCACCTGCACGGCGCCAAACACGCATACGACCATCACCATCATTGGCACCAAGGCAGAAGCGACTCTCATCGCTGAAGACGACACGTCTCCATTCGCCCCTCCATTCACGCCTGTCGCGACACCACTGGAGGCGGGCTGCACGATGTTGGGGCGTGGGCGGAAGACGGCCTAACGGTGTGCGGGACCGTAGCCCAGCTTCATGGAGACGGTTGCGAATGGTCCTCGCCGATACCCCAGGAGCTACAGTGTCCCTAATTTGCTGGGAAGTGGCGGTGCGGTCCCCTACGGCACTGCGTAGGATCCTACGGTCTTGGCGTGCATCCGTGCGTCGCTGCGGTCCGGTCCCAGGTCGACGGGCACGTGCACCTTCCGCCGACCACTGGCGACAACATCGATGTACTGTGGAGACCTCACGCCCCACGTGTTGAGCAATTCGGCGGTACGTCCACCCGGCCTCCCGCATGCCCACTATACGCCCTCGCTCAAAGTCCGTCAACTGCACATACGGTTCACGTCCACGCTGTCGCGGCATGCTACCAGTGTTAAAGATTGCGATGGAGATCCGTATGCCACGGCAAACTGGCTGACACTGACGGCGGCGGTGCACAAATGCTGCGCAGCTAGCGCCATTCGACGGCCAACACCGCGGTTCCTGTTGTGTCCGCTGTGCCGTGCGTGTGATCATTGCTTGTACAGCCCTCTCGCAGTGTCCGGAGCAAGTATGGTGGGTCTGACACACCGGTGTCAATGTGTTCTTTTTTCCATTTCCAGGAGTGTATTAATCTACATGTCCTGTGAATATGAAAGTCCTATCTCTAGTCGTTTAAGGTGCTCTTTTTTTTTTCTACACATGACTGTACATTTTTTCAAATTAAAAAGAAGAACCTAACGAAGCGTATCATCACTCACGTTGATGTACAACTATCACATCGGAGCATCTGTGTCACGAAGACAGTCACCATCAACGTTGTTACTGTAAACTATTCTCAGCTCGTGGTGTAATGGTTCGGCACGACAGCTCAGAGTCTTCCGACTGGGAACTGTCCACCCTCTGACAGTGACTGAAGTTTTACTAGGTTGGAATATGAGAGATGTCATGCGACATTCGCGCAGAACTGCTGAAGAAAAATTACGATTCTACGCTGCATCTTAGATCGTGAGTTACCGGATTGCATTCGCGACAGGGTCGGAGATTGTCTTCACTAGGAGACTCGTCGTTTGTTTTGTCCTACTAATATCATATCATTTTCATTGAAGCACAAGCCTTCTAAGTGGTGTCAAGAAAAAGACCTGCACCAGGCGCGTTCTTCACTGCATTACGACCATTTCATGTCATTACTGAAAACTTGCCTCTAATTTTCGGCAGACGGTCCTCTTGGTTTGATACGATTTTAGAATGCCAAGACTAATACAGAATTGTTAAGGGTTTCGTGGCCACTTTTTGTCAACCTGCCTGTTGGTTTATATCTCGGGTTCTTCGGCCGACGTTCGTTTGATGATTTATCTAACATTTCGCCAGCACGCGTGGCTGGCATTGTCAAAGTTCCATCTTCCATCGCTGGTAGTCGACTGTCCACCACCAGCAATGGAGGGTGAAAATCTGACAATGCCAGCCACTCGTGCTGGCGAAATGTCATAAAAATCATTAAATGAACGTTGGTCGGAGAACGCGGGATATAAGCTGACAGTCAGGTTGACGCGAAGACTAAAGACGGAATGGAAGCTGTAATAAGTGTACCTTAGTTGTAGGAGGCTCGTGAATGACGAACGACAAAATTATCTTCATGCAAACATTCCAACTCATCTTTGAAGACATAGTTGTTGCGGTCCACAGTGTTACTTGTACATCTTGATTTTATTACGGGATAATTATTGAAAACTACTTTCGAGGGCACATGAATCACTTCTCCTTTAAGTCATTTTCGAGATGGTCTGCCCCATCCCCTCTCCACAAAGTTACAGCAATCAAAATTTACAGCAATCAAACTGATGACTTACGACGCAGTAGTAAACCACGAAATGTTACGGTGATTACGGGGATGGAGCTCAGATAACTATAATTCTCCAAACAACACTTCCGGCAAGAGTGTATCTCGAGATAATAACAGCTACGCTATCATAAAGAATTGGTCGTGTCAGTCAGTGGTGAACCAGCAAACGTGTGCTAACCCAGAGTAGGAAACGCTATAATTTTGGAAGTAGTAAAGCAGTACAAAGCACACATGAAAGGAAAATGAGAAAAAAAATTAGTTTATTCAATTGAAATATTTTTCTGGGAACCGGTTAAGTCAACTGAAAGGCTTTTCTCAGTATCCAACAGTTATTAACTACTACAGAAAAATTCTCACAGCATTCATATGCAAATACGCTGTAGGCATACGCAATAATATACTCGTAGCGCCCACGCGGAGGTAGTAAGTCCACACAAATGGAATATGTAGGTTGTCTGCCACCTTACGTAAGAACGTAAGTTATTATGGCGTGTACTAAAACACTTCCATTCTAGATTTATAAATGATAATGCAATGAACTCTTACATTAGTATTTCAGTTTTGCGGCGTATTAAGCTTTCGGACAGAGAGCCACTACGATTGTATCCCAGGAATATCTTCAATGAAGATTCGCATCATGAATGTAGCTTTATATTTAACTATTACAGCAATAGTCTCTGCTCTACATGTCATACACCAATCAGCGGGCGATACAATATTTAACAGGCAGTACTCTTTTATTAAAATAATAAGCTCTTTTCCACGGGCAGACAATTTCGTCTTTGTGGCTTTTTTATTTTTATTTTACAGGAGTTCTAAAGCGTTCGCTCTTTCCTGCATCCAGTACGCCATTCCTTAGTACGCCATTCCTTAGCTGTGGGATGTCCACGACTTTTCTATATTTCTTTTTTTCTTTCTTCTTCTCCTCTTCTTGTTTGTCTTTCTCTCTCATAAGACTACGCCTAGCCAGTTTTGAAGTCACCTTTCCACCTCCTCTTTCTGAGCATCCATGTCTTAGAAACTCACTGCGTTCTATGCTCTCTGCAAAATCTTCTGTCATTTTTATTATTTCTTTTATAGTTATACTTTGAAAACACGACAGGTGCTATTCTGAATCTTCTTCTTACTAAACCTATCTCCAGACTTTATAATGTTCTGTCTTGTTTTCTGTTAATTATTCATACTTCATACAGTGTGATACCCTCAGTAAATAGACAATATATTCGTTTCTTAATGTCATTTCTGGTATACTTTCACGACCGGATTCCATTTAATTTTGTAGTATTCTGTTCCTGGTCTATTCGGTCTCTGTATCCTTTTCACAACCCCGATGCTAACTGAACACAGATATAAGATATTCGAGTTCTTCGCAAGCCTTAAAAATGTTCAAGTGAATACCGAGGGAATTTTCATCAGATTCCGCAACAATATGGACGTCTTTGTTTTTTTTATTGAGTGTATCATCCATAATTATAGTTCTTCGTGTTCCTTTCAATGAACATTTTCATGATAAAAATGCGTTTCTATTCATACTTTTCTGTCATGCAGTAATTAAAAGTTGGATGCAGTATTTCTTTTACTTGGACACTTTGTACCAGTTTCTAAAACAAATATTTGTTGGACGTTCTGAATTTCTGTTTATCTTTGTCTCCATGGCTGTCATAGGCTGCTTCATGAAATCTCCTTATTATACCAAGTCTTACTTTTTTGATTGCCTTTTACACTTACTGTAGTTTAAAAAACTTATATTTAATAACCGTTTAATGATTCATCTTTGTAATTCGTGTAACTGATACAATGGGGATTTAACTCCTTTTGTATTACGCTTCTCACTCTACTTCTCTCTGTGACTCTCTCTCTTAAAAATGAGAGAAAGAGAGAGGGAGAGAGAGAGAGAGAGAGAGAGAGAGAGAGAGAGAGAGAGAGAGAGAGAGGCAGGGGGGAGGGAGGGAGAGAGAAAATAGGCAAATTGTCCGCACTAAGAAGTGATCCTAGTTCCATTCAGCTCCCGACAGACCTTAACATTATTCTCCCTGATTGACGATGATTCCTTTATAGCAGCGTAGTCTATAATTCTTTTCAGATACATTGTCTGGTGCACTCGGAATGTTGTGATATTGGTAAAAAGCATTTAGGTTACGCAAGTAATGACAAGTAATATGCCTTACAAAATGCTACGAGTCGGGTATCGTCGTCATTGCTCAGTTGAACACCATATCTTCCAACAACAGCATCGTCTTGCTTGCAGCCACTGAAATCGCTCGTGGTAACTGTTTCTTTTCTTCCACTAGCGGTAGGAATCACAACACTTTCTTGTAAGCCATCTTTTGATCTTTGATTACGATCATCAACCGAGACACAGAAAATCAAATATCTGTTACAATTTTTATATTAAGACTTTACACCGATTAGCTCTGTATCTGATGTTAGTTAGAACATGTAAATACTATTTCAAAAACATTTGAACAATTGTTATTTAAAGTCCTTGTCACATATTCCTCCACAAAATCGGTACACTGTAAATGAATAATCACTTCACTCTGTGAATTAAAATTATCCTTTTTCCTTAGTATCTAGTTCTGTCACTTAATGCATGCTTAGGACAACAGCCTCATCTCAAAACGGAAATTTCCGTAGATGGTGAAATATCGGATTATTGTCTCTCCTGTTCGGGAGATTTGCTGTAATTTTTGTGTCATGTGACGATACTGTTTACAGATATATTTTGACAAAAATTAAGCTATTTTTATTTATTAGCGATATTTTTACATGTTTGGCTTCTTCGTGACACATTGTAGCAGTAAAAATGTATATTTATTGTTTGGCCTTTAACGTTTTGCTCTTGTGAGTTATGGCTGAGCTTTCAGCATACCCCTGTAAAACTACTAAGATCTGAATCCGGTGACTCGTACATTGAACAGATATCGCATCATAAAATTATGTGAACAATTGAATCAGTGCTGTGCAACGGATAACTGTGTGAGAGATCTGTAATTAAACAGGTTTGGCCCTATCATACGTGAAATATTAGTATCATACGTCATTTACAAACATATAATGAGTAGAGTTTCATCTGTGGAATGAAACAAAAGGTCACAATAAAGTCCTGTTTATTGTTGAAATGCATGAACTTGCCTACCGACATTGAACACATAATACAAGAAATTGTTAAGTTCACAGTGGTTCACACGGATTACTAAATATACAAGATGAGACCTTGCCATAAGTGTGTAGAGCTGGAAATGAAACGATAACAGTGACGTTCAATTAGTTATGTTCAAGTAAATCGTCAACGATTGCTGAATAAGTAAACAAATAAAAGGAAGAGACTACAAAACTATGTACGACCACCAGTTCTCTTGCCTAGGCCCGTACTGAGCTCTACTAGCCAAGCGTGCGAATTAATTCAGGATAGCAAGCCTCTAACAAGAGACAAATGACTTAGCGTCCAATTCATCATATCCTGTGCAAATGCTGCACTTGTTTACCATCGTTCTAAGAGTAAGATTCAGAGAAATATTGCAGTTTTAGTTGAAAGTTAAAGTTTTAGCTCCAGCATCAGAGATTGATTCAGAGACGGAATCTCAAAACAGCCATCAGCCAAAGCTTTATTTGCTGGAAACGCAGAGGAAGAGAAAGTGTTCCCTTTCAGAATCTCTCGCAGAACGTACGTATGCTCGCCTTCTAAGAATCTTACTGGTTCTGCCAAAGAATTCTCGTCAATCACCATGGAATTTCTGAATTCCGTCAAATCAAAAATTGATAAAAATATTATGAGCCTCCCTCCTCTCAAATAATCTGGTGTGATCTAAAACTGACACTCACATCTCTCTTAGAGTGGGATAGAAGGCTGAAATTTTATCCCACTGTGAGGTTGATTTCGCGCTTCAGGTGATGATAGCGGCTACATACAAACATTCGCGAGTTCCCATCCCCTTTAGAAAAATACTTTTAGGGAGCCGATCCAGAGCACCCTTACAGAACTCACACGTCAGTTATTGCTGACCTGCTTTGAATCCAGCAGACTGCTTTCGCTCTTATTGTCTTAACTTGCAGTCTCGTTTCAGAAATAGGTCTACTCTCTGTCCCTTACTGCGGCCTGAGATTCGTTCCAAATAGTGCCAGTCGCCAAGTGCGTACCTGCCTGGGACTCTGCCCTTTAGAGAAAACAGTTTTACGGCCAAGGTGCTGTTTTTCTCTTGTGGCTCTTGCAGTCTCAAGGTCATCCAGCTGACTAAGTTCTCAAAAAGTTTCACGTAGCTTTCGCCATCTTCCATAGATGAAATGAAGAAGTACTTAAATTCACAGTCATTGGTGTTTGTTTCATTTACATATGTAGCTTGTCGTGTACCATGTAATTTGGAATTGATTTAGTAGTCTGATTTCAATTATGGATTATTAATTAATTAAGTATTGCATGAGTACGTAATGAATTACAAAAAATGGAATTTTATCGTTGTCACAATAAAATGCAAAATAAATCTTAACACTCAGAAGTTAAAATTATTGAAATTATGATGTTAATCTATTTATGTACACTTCTAACACATGGAGCTAAACTGACAGAACCAAACTGAGGAGCCGTCTCCATGGTTAAGGAACGAGCCAGTACGTGAAGTTACGTCACAAAATTTAACAATATATAAAATAAAACCTACGCAAATCCTATGGAGATGGAAACCTGCCAGGATTATATTAGTATAATCAATAATATTACACAAGAATTTGTTTAAATTTTAATTGGGAATTTCCCTACAGGATAGAAAGTGTGTGCCAGGATGAAATTCTTCAATTAAGACTTCTAAGTGCTAAAGATTACTAGTGAAATTTATTTTTTATTTTTGTGGTTGCATATTGAAAATGGACACGGCAGAATACTACCCGACGCCTGAAAAGGGATCGACAAGATGCTCGTGAACTTACGACACATATTGCAAGAGCTGCTCATTTCTATGCCAAAAATACACTGTGTAAACGGGAAGAGTTATTCCAGAATATAAAACTGTGTCATAAGTGAATGGAAATTGCGAAAGTACACTAATTTTCGTGTTGTCATTTATTCGCGATTCTTTTATAACGGTAAATATAGCTGCATCCAGTTTTTGACCGTGATCCTGAACAAGGGCTTTCCCAGACAGTTTAGCTTCTATGTGAAAATTTAAAAATTTGGATCGTTCGGATTCGATAATCATATGCCCATCCCGTGTAATAAGTTTTGGCTCAATTAGAAGCTATGCTTTGGCATCATTTTATTTTCTTCAAGCCAAGAACGGTATATCTTGAACTGCGGTATTTGTTACATTACTTATGTTGTACTCATCATCCTTCACTACCACGCTGGTGTCATCAGCAAATAGAAATAGTGTAGTATCACTTAGAAGGCATATCGTTTATGTATATAAGAGATAATAGTGATTCCAGCGCTGATTCCCGACGCACCCCTCCCCCCTCGCGGCCCCAACTGAACCTTGATTCAATCAGACACCACTAAACAGCCGTCCTTGTTACTGTGGAGAATGAATTTTTGTTGTCCCTTCTTGAAGTATGAGTTGTGAACTACTACTCTAATTCTATAACGGTCCAACTTCTGCATTAATATTATTTGATGAACACAGTCATATACCTTACTTACACCAAACATAAACTGTTCAAAGTTTTGTGCTTAATCTGTCCAGTTCCTCACGGGGAAAAGAGAATACAGTATTTTAAATCACTTTAACGGGGGCTAAATGAACAATTAATGTCAATATAATTCCCGTAAACCTGCAAAAGTAAAAAAAAAAAAAATTGTATATGCCTACATAGACCACGCGCATCTCCTAGATGCCCACGAAATACGTAATTTTGTTTTGAAGCTGACAGCCAATGAGAAAATAGGTGCAAAAATACTATTGGTCAGTTTTCAAGCAGTAATGGCGGACAGTATCAGCTGGTAACATGTATTTTTATGGTAGCTGACTTAACTGCACAAAAAATAAAATATGTACTCCCTCCAAAAGAAGCTACACACAAACATTAAAATAAAATTATGATGAGCAGCAAAATGTCTGAGAAGAATTTTGAAAGAATATTATTAATTGAACTTTTATTTGGCGGGTTTTCAACACTGTCAACAAGACGAAATAATGGAAAGAATATTTATTGGAACTAAACAAAATTGAACCTTCATATTGTGACAGTATTTTTAAAATAGGTAATTTAACTGCAATTGTCTTTAATTTTGAAATGAGAGAGAGCGTAATTATTTTCTTTTAATGTCTTAACTGTTGCTGCAGGCAGTGCGATGACGTCAGCTGTGGTCCGCGCGGACGATGTATGAAGTTAATTTTGGTTCGTGACGTGAAAATAATGATAGATCCTCTTGTTTCATTACTATTCCAGTTACGGCGGTGGTCCACGTCTCTGTTGTAGTCAAATCAGCTGGCAGCACTGGCGCGATAATAATAGATCCAGTGTGTGCGTTGTCGTTACGCCGCGACGTTTTATTATTAAAAGTTTATTAATCACGCGGTGCGGGTAGGTCGTAATTATGCAATGTCTCTAGTATTTACGATATATAGCCGGTTAATGCCTATACTTCGCACAGTTCTTTCACCGTGTTGCCACAGGAAAACAGTCACGTGCGTTTATCACTGTAACAGTCGGTTAAACATCAATTTACGTCGTCGTCTTTAAGACAGTTTGGATGATATAATTAATGTTTCTTGATCAAAACACAGCACTGTTCTTTTACTTAACATTTTGGTATGTTCCACTTTCGCACAATTTTAAAAGTTAGTGTCTCCACACGACAATGGTGTCTGGTTCCCGGCTAATTGTCACAAATTCACAAAGTATGTAAAATCGTCACCGCAAACACTCGATATACTTTTCAGGTTTTACTGTTCACTTAATAACGCACGATCTCCTATAACACAGCGGACGCACTGTGATTAATTGTTCCTCCGCGTATCACAGTCTATCACTCCGAACTTTGCAACGTTTCTCCACCCGCGAACCGGCCACGATACCACAACTCGCACGATCTCTATCGATAGTCGTTCACTCTCTCTCTGAGACAGTACTTCTCCTAGCCTAACCAAAGATTTACAAAGCATATAAAACTAGAACATTCATATTCGTACAATATAAAATATAAAACATTAGCAAAATGAATGAAGAAACAATGTGACGTATTAACAAATAAAGAATATTTGAAATAAATGGTACATACGTACTATGACAAAGTAATGCACAGAAGAAAAAAAAAAATATTATCGACTTTCGGGGAAAGCAATGTCTATACCGCTGAAAGCAACAGAATACAAACACATATGCTATCCACGAAAAGCATGTATTTCTGTTGTTGTCTGTTGTTTTTCACAAAAACACTTTACATGAGACACAAAACATTTGCGGAGTCTAATAATTCGCCCTTTATTATACTTCACTTGAATTTGTGAGACACAAATATTTTTTAGATGTAATTACTTTTGCTTCAAAAGCGAATGCGTTGAAGATTCTTGCCGTTTGTGGCTCTGATTTAGCAAAAATTATGGAAATGGTTACTTCTGTGGTGGGAAACAGTTTTATTGCTCTCGACGATTTACTATCACGGCTCTGTGGTTTTGCCTTAAGCTGCAGTTTTGGTGGCTTATTTGGTACGTTAAATAATGCAAGTTTTATATTTCTTATAGGTTTCTTTCGTTCCACATTCACTGAACAGGCTGAAAGTGTAGCGAACAAAATTCTGATTTGTTGGGTAGATATATGTCGTATTTCTGTAAACAGTCAGGTCTTCTGGTGTTTACTAGCAATTACTTGTTATTAAAGAAAGACGACCTTATTCTTTAAATGTCTGCACGTTACGAGAGAATCGTACAAAACTGCCCTGTAATGTACACCACCCAGGGTCCTTAGGAAACTAAATAATGAGAAATATAGTGTGGTCTCATTTTTTGGTTATTGTCAACTTTTATGGCGCTGCATAACTCTCTAGTAGGGGAGGGGGGGGGGCACACATCAACTGGACCTCGCCATTGAGCAAACTACTCCATTACATCGAAATAAGTGTCCAAGAAATAGAAAAGCAACTGGAATCACTCAACAGAGGAAAGTCCACTGGACCTGATGGGATACCAATTCGATTCTACACAGAGTACGCGAAAGAACTTGCCCGCCTTCTAACAGCCGTGTACCGCAAGTCTCTAGAGGAACGGAAGGTTCCAAATGATTGGAAAAGAGCACAGGTAGTCCCAGTCTTCAAGAAGGGTCGTCGAGCAGATGCTATATCTCTGACGTCGATCTGTTGTAGAATTTTAGAACATGTTATTTGCTCGCGTATCATGTCGTTTTTGGAAACCCAGAATCTACTCTGTAGGAGTCAACATGGATTCCGGAAACAGCGATCGTGTGAGACCCAACTCGCTTTATTTGTTCATGAGACCTAGAAAATATTAGATACAGGCTCCCAGGCAGATGCTATTTTCCTTGACTTCCGGAAGGCCTTGGATACAGTTCCGCACTGTCGCCTGATAAACAAAGTAAGAGCCTACGGAATATCAGACCAGCTGTGTGGATGGATTGAAGAGTTTTTAGCAAACAGAACACAGCATGTTGTTCACAATGGAGAGACGTCTACAGACGTTAAAGTAACCTCTGGCGTGCCACAGGGGAGTGTTATGGGACCATTGCTTTTCACAATATGTATAAATGACCTAGTAGATAGTGTCGGAAGTTCCATGCGGCTTTTCGCGCATGATGCTGTAGTGTACAGAGAAGTTGCAGCATTAGAAAATTGTAGCGAAATGCAGGAAGGTCTGCAGCGGATAGGCACTTGGTGCAGGGAGTGGCAACTGACCCTTAACATAGACAAATGTAATGTATTGCGAATACATAGAAAGAAGGATCCTTTATTTTATGATTATATGATAGCGGAACAAACACTGGTAGCAGTTACTTCTGTAAAATATCTGCGAGTATGCGCACGGAACGATTTGAAGTGGAATGATCATACAAAATTAATTATTGGTAAGGCGGGTACCAGGTTGAAATTGATTGGGAGACTCCTTAGAAAATGTAGTCCATCAACAAAGGAGGTGGCTTACAAAACACTCGTTCGACCTATACTTGAGTATTGCTCATCAGTGTGGGATCCGTACCAGATCGGGTTGACGGAGGAGATAGAGAAGATCCAAAGAAGAGCAGCGCGTTTCGTCACAGGGTTATTTGGTAATCGTGATAGCGTTACAGAGATGTTTAGCAAACTCAAGTGGCAGACTCTGCAAGTGAGGCGCTCTGCATCGCGGTGTAGCTTGCTGTCCAGGTTTGGAGAGGGTGCGTTTCTGGATGAGGTATCGAATATATTGCTTCCCCCTACTTATACCTCCCGAGGAGATCACGAATGTAAAATTAGAGAGATTCGAGCGCGCACGGAGGCTTTCAGACAGTCGTTCTTCCCGCGAACCATACCCGACTGGAACAGAAATGGGAGGTAATGACAGTGGCACGTAAAGTGCCCTCCGCCGCACACCATTGGGTGGCTTGCGGAGTATAAATGTAGATGTAGATGTACACTGCCGGTCTTGTGATGTGATGCATTATCTCGTTGAAAACTACCACTGCCTTTGGGAAACATGATCGTCATAAAGGGCTGTACGACACTCCTTGGCATTTATGGTGCCTTGCACAAGCTCCAGTAGACCCATGAATACCCAAGTGAATGTTCCACCAGAGCATAATGGAGCCGCCGCCACCTTGTCTCCGTCCCACAGTACAGGTGTCTAGGACCAGTTCCCCTGGAAGGCGACAAATTCGCGCCCTCCCATCAACACGTTGAAGAATGTATCAGAATTCATCAGATCAAGCAGCGGTCTGCCATTGCGCCAACGTTCAGTGCAAACGGTCGCGTGCCCATTTCAGTCGTAGTCGCCGACGACGTCGTGTTAACATTGGCTCATGCATGGGTCTTCGCCTGCGGAGGCCCATCGTTAGGAGTGTTCAGTTTACTGTGTGTTCAGACACACTTGTACTTTGCCCAGCATTAAAGTCTAATGTTAGTTCCACTACAGTTCGTCGCCTGTCTTGTTTAACCAGTCCGCCCAGCCTATGATGTTCGTCAACTGTTACGGGGGCTGGCTGCCCAGCCCCACGACGTCTGGATGTGGTTTCACCTTGGCTTCGCCACGTCTTGGAGACATTCACCACAGCAAATCCGACAAGTCGTGCCGTTCCCAAAGTGCTCGTGCCGAGACTACGGGCCATCACAGTATGCCTTCAGTCAAACTCAGATAGATCGTGCGCTTTCTCCATTTTACACAAGGACAGCAACCTCACTGACACTAAATGCATAGTGTGTGTGTCCCACTAGCAGTCATTCCTCGCCAGATAACACTGCTATCGCCTGGAGGGATTTGTATCGAGATTAGGTTGATGATCATAATATTCTGGCTGAGCAGTGTACAATTTCTCGCTGACTTTGGTTTCGTAGCGGAAGACTAAAATTAACATCAAAACGCGAACATTTGTCACGTGTGCACATTTTCCTTACGGAGATTAAGAACAATTAAAAATATTTATATTCTGCTGTGCGCTACCAAAATGACGTGTCTTATTATCCAATATCAATTTGGGACGCTACACTTAAGTAGTTTACATAGCAATTTTAAAACAAATTTAGCGCTAACTCTTCATAGATTCCATACGTAAATCATGGCATGAACATAACGTGAATCCAACACACCTGCAGTAATTTTTCAAAAGCATTACGTTTCAAATGTAGGCCATCTGCTCTTCCATTACCGTGGTGAAATTTCTTGTACTACTTTTGATAATTTGTTTGCTTTGGCTCCTAAAATTGAGGATCTCCACTGCAGACAACATAACAAATTACAAAAAGTGACTACATAACTTCAGATTTGACTGAACGTGATAAGACGGCCAGAGGCTCATTCTTCGGTAGTTTTCTAATTCTGTATATGACTGAAATCCACCTCTGCCATCAAGGTAGCAGAGACGTCACAGTCCACTGTGCCCCTCAGTCTATACTTTGATACAGTACTCGTGGGTAGAGGTCTCCCTGCTATACTGAATGCTGTATAAAGTTTATTCCGCTGAGCTTCGACTCTTAAGCATCCCAGTTCCGTATGGTAAAATTTTTCAAATTAACAGTCTGAACTTCATAGAACGCAGATACCAATCGTTTCATCCTGTACAAAATTTTCAAGTAAAATTCATGTTCTGATGTGATGAGAGTTTTTATGAATGCATGGCTTTTAGGTAGTATTGCATATGAGAGATACGTGTAGCGTAGTGACGTTCCTTTATCAATTGAAACTGTTAAATCTCGGTTCGTAGTTTAATGTTTTTATGAAGTGGCGTGTCCTACTTCATTATTCCAGAATAACGGGAATTAACCGCGAACATTCGAGAATGAACAATACGGTGCTATTTTACCTTTTTCATCGAAGCTAGGGGAATATATGTTGTATAATAATCCTACGCTCACTATGCATTAATAATTTTCCGCATACGCAAAACGTGAAATACGCTGTTCTCTTAGCGAAACAAATTAATTTCGTGAATAAGCTTAATATCTTGTCGATTCCAAACATCGGTTCTTCATATGCGCTACAATGTAGTTATTGCGCACCAGTTGTAATCGAATTTCCTCTACATTTGCCTGATCGAAGTACCGTGTTACAGACGATATTAGGTGGCTGCCTACTCGTCTAATACAGATCACTTTACAGTATGCAGAAACGTAACCAAAATTCACATATAAGTATGACGACGTATGATATTTGCAGAAATTAGGCATTTCGAGAACGTTAATTATTAAATACTTCACGCTACTGAAAAATCCATGGTACTGAGTCAGAACAGCTTCCAGAGGGGTCTGTCACGTTTGGAAAAATGAAACGGATACACTATGTGGCAGAAGTATCTGGACAACCCCAAAAACACGTATTTCCTATTAGGTGCATTGTACTGCAGCCTACTGCCAGGTACTCCATATCTGATACCTCAATAGTCATTAAACATTGTGAGAGAACAGAATGGGTCCCTCCGCGGTACTCACGCACTTTGAACGTGGCCAGGTGACTGGGTGTCACTTGTGTCATACATCTGTACGTGAGATTTCCACATTCCTAAACGTCCTTTGGTCCACTGTTTTCGATGTGATAGGGAAGAGGAAACGTGAAGGGACACGTATAGCACAAAAGCGTACATTTTGTTGACTGACAGAGACCTCCGACAGTTGAAGGGGGACGTGGTGTATAACAGGCAGACATCCATCCAGACCATCACAGAGGAATTCCAAACTGCATCAGGACTCACTGCAAGTGCTATGATAGTTAGGCGGGTGGTGAGAAAACAAAGATTTCATGGTCGACCGGCTGCTCATAAGCCACAGATAACGCCGGTAGATGCCGAACTACGCCTCGCTTGGTGTGAGGACCGTAAACATTGGACGTCTGAACAGTAAAAAACGTTGTGTGGAGTGACGAATCACGGTACACAAAGTGGCGATCCGATGGCAGGGTGTGGATATGGCGAATTCCCAATGAACATCATCTGCCAGCGTGTGTTGTGCCAACAGTAAAATTCGGAGGAGATGGTGTTATGGTGTGGTCGTGTTTTTCGTGGAGGGGGCTTGCACCCCTTGTTGTTTTGCATGGCACTGTCACAGCACAGGCCTACTACATTGATGTTTTAAGCAGCTTCTTGCTTCCCACGGTTGAAGAGCAATTCGTGGATGGCGATTGCATCTTTCAACACGATCTACCACCTGTTCTTAATGCACGGCCTGTGGTGGAGTGGTTACACGACTATAATATCTCTGTGCTGGACTATCCTGCACAGAGTCCTTATCTGAATCCTGTAGAACTGCTTTGGGATGTTCTGGAACCCCAACTTCGTGCCAGGCCTCACCGATTGACATCGATACCTCTCCTCAGTGCAGCACTCCGTGAAGAATTGGCTGCCGTTCCCCAAGAAACCTTCCAGCAACTAACTGAACGTGCGCCTGCGAGAGTGGAAGCTGTCATCAAGGCTAAGGGTGGGCCAACACCATACTGAATTCCAGAATTGCCGATGGAGCTTGCCACGAACTTGTAAATCATTTTCAGCCAGGTGTCCGGATACTTTTGACCACATAGTGTAGTAGACAGATACTTATAGACTACAGAAGGCCATCACAACAGCGGGAAGAACGACTTGTTGTTCCTTTCTGCAAACCATATGGTCCGCCTGTCATATGTGTGATGGGATTTGATTCTGATCTACAATGATATTCTACGTGAAAACATAGACTACATTCAATGTCATTTACCTGCTGTTACATCGAACGGCATATAGCGCCGGCTCTACTATTTTTGAATTTAAACATACCAGATCGCCGTTCTAGAGGTATGACGGTTTCCTCTGTTCTAGTGTTAAACAGTCCCGTGGCATCTAGGTCAAAATATATTGAAAGCAACGGAAAGTTTGGCGATGTCAATGCAGCTGGGTAGTTTAACACTAGGACGGCGGAAAATAAGATACCCCTAGTACAAAGGACACGGGTGATTTGACTGCTAATGAGACTGCCATTAAAAATGCACAACTTTCTTATAGTAAGACACATTCTTCCCTTTACTGTGTAAGGCATGTACACATTTCAATCAAAAGTTCCGCTCGAAATTCTATCGCTTTTATATTTTTGTTTTTGATCCAAAACGTTACTTTCTTATCCAGCAATGTGACGTTTTTCTAAAGTTTCTAATATTTACTCATTTATTTCATATATAATTTTTTTAAAATTGAAGTTTCACTTCTAACAGGTTATTGGTGCTTTTTGTACGCATTTTTCTCAGAAGGTTCTTTTGTATTTCACACACATGCCGTTGGTCTTGTCACATTTGAACTTTGTAATGTGACCTTTCTTTCCTTTTCGTGACATGGCTGGTCCTACAGCCGTTTCTTCGTTTCATTGACGTACTTACTGCTGTCCTGTTTTTTGTTGTTACCCATTCGTGAGTTCATGTACCAGTTGAAGATCGAACGTATCTCCCACATATTTATTGCTGCCATGTCGAGGATATCGTGAATGACATACGTCAGCCAACTTATGAAGCAATCTGAGCTCCTTATTTAAGAATCATTTCATCACTGACATCCACACTGTACGTCGTGTAACGGTTTCTGAGCTGTTCTTTCATTCTTCTTTCACAGCTGCTTCAGTATGCAGTGTGGTGATCATAATATCATTCTCCTTCTCCTTCTTCGTTTGAAACCTGTCAGCGTGTACTATTTCTCAAAATGTAATATCTGTTCTTCTACACGACATTGTAGGTTTCTCAGCGAACCTTGTTTTTTCTTCTCGATAACGACGCTTTCTTCTGTTGAAGTTACGTCGCGAGCTGAAGGAATCTGAAGAAGCTGTTTTCTGTCACATTCCTCTCTTAGTTTGGAAACAGCTCCATAAGGTGAAGAACGAGAAACCTTGTCCTTGGCTGGCTGTTTGTTTGGGCTGCCTCCATACCAAGATGTAGTAAGGGTTTTCAAGTATCCTTTAATGTCATGTCCGCAGCTGTCCTGAACTTCGGTCCATCTATATCATGTTTGTTGGACATAAATTTTATAGCCTGCGCCTTGCCTTACTTAGGAGTAGCTGCTCATCAGTTGTAAGATAATACTTTCACCAAGGCGAAACAGTATTTTTGGGTAATCTATCTCTTGCCATTTTATCAGTGAAAAAATGAAGACTCTGAATAACACATCGAAAGGTTACCCGAGGAAATATCGATAACACTAAAAGCACTTCTTCTGTACATAGAAGCAAGTCGCTTCCACTTTCTGCAACGACACATTTCTAGTGACGTGTTGTATTTTATTTCGAGAATTTTATTGTGTCTGCTTTTTATAATTTGTCAAAAAGAAGGCGAAAGACACTGATAGAGTTATCATCTGGGTGCAGCCATGTGCTGTGGGCTCTTTTCTCCTCTTCGAGGTGATCAAAGCAGCCCTTCTACCTGGCGACGACATGTCAGCGACCAGCCAGAGTCCATGTCATCCACCGTCTTCTAATTTTTTGAAGTTACAGTCATTTGCCAGTTTATATCTACTATAAAGATCTGCACTCTGGATTCCTGCTTACAGTGAAATGACACAACGTGCCTGTTACATTCTCGGAACACAATATTACTCGCAAAATGCCGCGTGTGATGGGAATAGTTAGTCTGACACGTAAAATTAATTAGGAGAACAAATCTGAATACTGTGCACAAGCAGACTGACTGATGAGATGGAATGTTAAGGCGGTGGAAGTGGATTCTGAAGTGGAAGATTGTATAATATCAAAAATGTCATAAATGGAATCAACACATTTATTTATTCAAATAAAACCAAGCATGAAACACATCGGTCTGACAACATAAATTACAGAAGTGCGGTATACACCAAATAAGCCTCCCGGCTCCGAGAGTTACTTGAACGGTGTGAGAATGTGCCCCATGTACACAATAAAATGATATGGGTGTTTCTAACTAATGGAATACACTGATTGTCTGGCTGATTGTCAGACTGAGATATGCATGTGTCTACCAATGCATTGGTGGACGTCAAACAGATAACTGCAATGATCTGACTGAATTCTGGCCAATGGCTGCTCTAACGTCCGGGTGCCGCTAATAACGCTAGCCGTAAATTATTAGTGCAAGATGTGCAGAATATTGTCATCGCGACTGGCTCTCGGAAGACCTGCTTCCGAATAAACGAACCCTGGACCTCCTGTGGGCTCTGGACCTTCTGTGGGCTGCTCGAATAAAGAACGCAGCATACAGAAATGCTTCAACCCCCCAGTTTTCTTTATCAGTCATAAAGCCTGCTGTTTACTTGCCGCCAAGCAAGACATGACCACGAATCGTTGTTTAATAACCCTGAGTGTGCCAATGGCGCTACTGCTTCTTCTGCAAAATCTCTACCAAGAAAAAACGCATCTGGTAAAGCTTCCAGACTTTTCGAGCTACCCTTCTTTCTGAAAATAACTCCCCCTCTGACCCGTCCTCCTGACGTCACATGCATTTTTATCAATCGTGAATTTTCGTACCCAACAGGAAGCATCGCATCACAGGTCCTAAGAAAGTTAAAAACTGCACTCGAGGCTAGGCTCTTATTTTGCAGCATTCCATGTTTCTTTCGGAGAGCTCGAGATTGTTATTTGCTGCAGGCAATATTCTGAAGACAGCAGAGTTCTAGTCTCCCACTGATAAAAGTTCTTTCCTTCTGCGAAGCTCGGTCACTAAGAAGGATATACGTCGCAAACGAGCAATAGCACTGGTCGCTCGGGAATTCGCCCGGCTATACAACTTTCACACTCACTACCCTGACGCTACCAGCCCTGCTTTCTGCGATTGCCCGAGTCCCTGCTTGCTGCTCAGGCCAACATTTTCTTTACATCAGACACTGAATGTCTGTCCCAAATGCAGTATTCACACTGTTCCCAAGCACTCTCAAAAAGAAAAGAAAAGAAAAAGACCACACCTTGTTAAACGTAGTTAAGGTACGAAAATAGTTAGAGGTCAGTAAGGTCAGTACATAGTCAATAAAAACCAATTTTGCTTTTCTAAGGTATTGTTATAATGCGGGCTTCCTCATTATTCTCTTAGTTGAATCTAATTCTCATTTTAAATGAAAAGGCACGCACCAAACTGCTTGCTGCTTTTCGCGCTTCCATAGATATATATTGTGAATAAGATTAAATCGTTATTTAGCATCCTGTCATTTCCTTATTTTTTCAGTTCTTACCCACATCAAATTGTTTCACTAACAACTGTGAGATAGTTGTAATTTATTCTTCGGCTTCTTATTTTGCTTGTGCCTCTGTCCAAAAATGGGCTCATGGCTATCATGTTTATCAATGGGCTTGGTATTGTCAGTTTGTCTTCTGCAGTTTATCCATAATGTTTGTCTTCTGCAATTTATCCATAATATGTCTTTCTGTACCAGAGTCACAAACTATTCAGCTCCAGTACCGTCAATCTATTGCTTCTGATAACAGTTACGCATGCCGGCCGGAGTGGCCGAGCGGTTCTAGGCGCTCCAGTCTGGAACCCCACGACCGGTACGGTTGCAGGTTCGAATCCTGCCTCGGGCATGCATGTGTGTGATGTCCTTAGGTTAGTTAGGTTTAAGTAGTTCTAAGTTCTAGGGGACTGATGACCTCAGATGTTAAGTCCCATAGTGCTCAGAGTCATTTGAACTGTTACGCAGCATCTTTTTTGGTTACGAAATTTTTCGAGAACTTTTTTGTTTAGCACTCCATCTGATGATTTATCTGTTGCTTTTTACCATTTTCAATATTTCCAGTTACCTCTATTCAGGTTTTTCCACGGTTCATGTATCGTTTCCAAACAACTGCTTTGGTCTAGATTTAGTTGAGGAATGCCTTAGCCCAGTTCTGTATCAATATTGGATTCTACCAGAGCTCCTTCTTTGACGGAAGGTTCACCCGCGAGCAGAAATCTACTTCCGAGATATTTCTGTAATCTTCAAGCGATAAAAAGAGAAGTCAGAAGTGAATGACGATTTTCACTCGACACGTAGCCAACAGTTGTACAAAAAGTAGAAACAACGAGTAACTATTACAAAGCGACCCACCAAGGTCGAAATACTGCCGTGGAAGTACGAAGTTTAAAAACCTCTACACCCCGCTGACATTGGTTCCAGGTGTTAATTTCACATTTAAGCGCCTGTAAGGCACCGTATGTCTGTCATTAGGTAATTCTGAGCAAGAAATATATGCGGCGGCATACCACAAAGCTGGTCGGTAATTCAAGGACCCCACATTCACGAAGACAGAAGCTTCTGACAGGGAGCCACAAGTAAAAGCTGCACGTGAAGGCCGTTTAAGGATGCGCCGCCGCAGATCCGTAATAAGCGAGCCGTCGGCGGCCGCAACCGAACCCGCGGGATAATGCGCCGGAGAATTACTGCAGGCGTTCCGCAATTACGGCGTAAGCTGCGCGCCGGACGTGACCGGCTCGGCCGCGAGGTCAGAGGCTGGAGCTGGGAGCTGGGAGCTGGGAGCCGGCCGTTCGCGTGGCGCACACGCGCCAGCCAGCCGAGGCCGGCCTTGGCGCTCCCCTCCACAGCCGCAGCGGGCGTGCTGCCGTGGACCGGACCGGGCCGGACGCTTCTTGCACCTGCTGCGTGCCAGCCTCCCCACCGCCAGATCCTATCCCGAGATCCCACGCGAATTACGACTCACTGCCAACGGCTGCTTTGCCGTTACCTGCTGGACACGGTCGCACATTACCCAACGATCCCGCTCTACAGCTACGAGACTGGGTCTTCCAAATGCCCCACCGACCAACGACGAAGACGTTAGCCAACACTCGAACGGTATGTTTTCATAATCAACTTGGTACCGAAATCGTTCGCAACACCAAACAACAAATTCTGATGAAAGTATATTGTTCCAGAGACATTTTCACGAATGTAAATTCGTACAAAGCCTGGCGTTCGAACCCAGGTCTTCTACTCAGTAGGCTGATGCGTTCACCATTACGCCGCCCTGCCTCAGTGGTACAAATCTGCTTTCGTCGCTTCAGTCTGCGTGTATGCATTACAGATGTTAGAGACTTGGAAAGGTCACTGGAATCACATAATTTCAGCACTTATGCCTTGGTGCAGGTAGGAGTGCAGGTAAGCTCCTACAAACAGCATAGTGAACTCATTATTGTCGCCAAGATAGACACGAACCCCACGCCTGCTATAGTAGTAAAAGTTTACATGCCAACTAGCTCTGCAGATGATGAAGAAATTGATGAAATGTTTGATGAGATAAAAGAAATTATTCAGATAGTGAAGGGAGACGAAAATGTAATAGTCATGGGTGACTGGAATTCAATAGTAGGGAAAGGAAGAAAAGGAAATGTAGTAGGTGAATCTGGATTGGGGGTAAGAAATGAAAGAGGAAGCCGCCTGGTAGAATTTTGCACAGAGCATAGCTTAAACATAACTAACACTTGGTTCAAGAATCATGAAAGAGGGTTGTATACATCGAAGAAGCCTGCAGATACTAGAAGGTATCAGGTAGATTATATAATGGTAAGAGAGAGATTTAGGAACCAGGTTTCAAATTGTAAGACTTACCAGGGGCAGATGTGGACTCTGACCACAATCTATTGGTTATGAACTGTAGATTAAAAATGAAGAAACTGCAAAAAGGTGGGAATTTAAGGAGATGGGACCTGGATAAACTGACCAGAGATTTTACAGAATTTGAGGGAGAACATAAGGGAACGATTGACAGGAATTTGGGAAAGAAATACGGTAGAAGAAGAATGTGTAGTTGTGAGGGGTGAAATAGTGAAGGCAGCAGAGGACCAAGTAGGTAAAAAGACGAGGGCTAGTAGAAATCTTTGGGTAACAGAAGAAACATTGAAATTAATTGATGAAAGGAGATAATATAATTTTCTCTGCCTCGTGATGACTGGGTGGTGTGTGATGTACTTAGGTTAGTTAGGTTTAAGTAGTTCAAAGTTCTAGGGGACTGATGACAATAGATGTTCAGTCCCATAGTGCTCAGAGCCATTTGAACATTCTTTTTGTTGTTGAGAAAGTATATAGATGCAGTAAATGAAGCAGGCAAAAAGGAATACAAACGTCTCAAAAATGAGATCAACGGCAAGTAAAAAATGGCTAAGCAGGGATGTAGAGGCTTATCTCACTAGGGGTAAAATAGATACTGCCTACACGAAAATTAAAGAGACGTTTGGAGAAAAGACAATCACTTTTATGAATTACAAGAGCTCAGATGGAAACCCAGTTGTAAGCAAAGAAGGGAAAGCAGACAGGAGGAAGCAGTATATAGAGAGTTTATACAAGGGCGATGTACTTGAGGACAATATTATGAAAATGGAAGAGGAAGTAGATGAAGATGAAATGGGAGATATGATACTGAGTGAAGAGTTTCACAGAGTACTAAAAGACCTAACTGAAACAAGGCCCCCGGGAGTAGACAACATTCCATTAGAACTACTGACAGCCTTTGGAGAGTCAGTCCTGACAAAACTCTTCATGTGGTGAGCAAGATGTATGAGGCAGGCGAAATACCCTCAGACTTCAAGAAGAATATAATAATGCCAATCCCAAAGAAGCAAATGTTGACAGATGTGAAAATTACCGAACTATCAGTTTAATAAGTCACGGCTGCCAACAACTAACGCGAATTCGTTACAGACGAATGGAAAAAACCTGTAGAAACCGACCTCGGGGAAGATCAGTTTGGATTCCGTAAAAATATTGGAACACGTGAGGCAATACTGACCCTACGACTTATCTTAGAAGATAGATTAAGGAAAGGCAAACCTACGTTTCTAGCATTTGTAAACTTAGAGAAAGCTTTTGACCATGTTCACTGGAATACTCTCTTTCAAATTCTGAAGGTGGCAGGGGTAAAATACAGCGAGCGAAAGGCTACTTACAATTTGTACAGATACCAGATGGCAGTTATAAGAGTCGAGGGACATGAAAGGAAGCAGTGGTTGGGAAGGGAGTGAGACAGGTTTGTAGCTTCTCCGCGATGTTCTTCTATCTGTATATTGAGCAAGCAGTAAAGGAAACAAAATAAAATTTCGGAGTAGGTACTAAAATCCATGGAGAAGAAATAAAAACTTTAAGTTTCGCCGATGACATTGTAATTCTGTCAGAGACAGCAAAGGACTTGGAAGAGCAGTTGAACGGAATGGATAGTGTCTTGAAAGGAGGATATTAGATGAACATCAACAAAAGCAAAACAAGGATAATGGAATGTAGTCGAATTAAGTCAGGTGATGCTGAGGGAATTAGATTAGGAAATGAGACACTTAAAGTAGTAAAGGAGTTTTGCTATTTAGGGAGTAAAATAACCGATGATGGTCGAAGTAGAGAGGATATAAAATGTAGACTGGCAATGGCAAGGAAAGCGTTTCTGAAGAAGAAAAATTTGTTAACATCGAGTATAGATTTAAATGTCGGGAAGTCGTTTCTGAAAGTGTTTGTATGGAATGTAGCCATGCATGGAAGTGAAACGTGGACGATAAATAGTTTAGACAAGAAGAGAATAGAAGCTTTTGAAGTGTGGTGCTACAGAAGAATGCTGAAGATTAGATGGGGTGATCACATAACTAATGAGAAGGTATTGAATAGAATTGGGGAGAAGAGGAGTTTGTGGCAAAACTTGACTAAAAGAAGGGATCGGTTGGTAGGACATGTTATGAGGCATCAAGGGATCACCAATTTAGTACTAGAGGGCAGCGTGGAGGGTAAAAATCGTGGGGGGAGACCAAGAGATGAATACAGCAAGCAGATTCAGTAGGATGCAGGTTGCAGTAGGTACTGGGAGATGAAGAAGCTTGCACAAGATAGAGTAGCATGGGGATCTGCATCAAACCAGTCTCAGGACTGAAGACCACAACAACAACAACAGCATTCCTTGGTTTCAGGCATGAGTTCGATACTGAGGTGCTATTCCAAGCACCTGGAGAGCCTCGGCTACGTTGTTCGAGTTTACTGGGAATTCCAAGTGGGCTGGGATGTGAATTGAAATTTTCAGGAAAGAGTCGTGTTAGTTTAGTCCGTAGAGATGGGTAAACTCACTGCACCAACATGGTGTATTGGTTAGCGCATCTGCTTAGTGAGCAGGAGAGCTAGGTTCGAACCCCAGCCTTGGTACAAATCTTCAGTTGTCCCTTCCGTCTTAATGTATATAAAAACAAACTCTCTGAAAGAGCGTAGAGACTTCAGAAAGTATAAGCGTTGGACAAAAATGTGGAAACACCGCGAGAAGTGCATACCTGAATATAAATGCAGATGCGTGCAAAGCCTGCGGACTGTTGCATGTGATCACGAACGACACCTGAGCAGTGTTCTCAGCATAGTGAAAGCGTAACTCGTGGTCAAAACAGTTTTCTGTGTAGTTGTGAGTGTATTAAGCCAGATCTAAGTTACTTCGAATAAGGAAAATTGTTGGTGCTCGTATGTGGGTGCTTCCGTAACCAAAGTGGCCGAAGTGTTTGCTGTTTCAAGAAGAGATTTATACCGCATTAGATAAGAAATCCGGCGTAGCCCTGCTATTTGTTTATAGCTATGCCGAATACTTCATATGTGTGCAATTTATTTTTGACTTTAAAGCATTTTGTTTACAGAGTTTCAAATAGTATGACTGGGGACGTGAACAAAGAGCGTGTTAGCTTCCCTACCACGCGACAGAGCCACGCAGAGCTTGTCCTGCGAAAAGCAACTGACACTGAGGTCCACATCAGCAACATTAGTGGCTGGCCTTGCGTCTTGTTTGTAGTCATAGCATAGCACAAGCTCACGGGGGATTTTGAATGTTGAAAGCGAAATGGTGCATTGTTAGGATTAAGTGGTTCAAATGGCTCTGAGCACTATGGGACTCAACTGCTGAGGTCATTAGTCCCCTAGAACTTAGAACTAGTTAAACCTAACTAACCTAAGGACATCACAAACATCCATGCCCGAGGCAGGATTCGAACCTGCGACCGTAGCGGTCTTGCGGTTCCAGACTGCAGCGCCTTTAACCGCACGGCCACTTCGGCCGGCTAGGATTAAGTGGGATTCAAGGGTAAAAACTCACTTCGTCGTCGGTTCCCGTCAAAATTTACACTTCTACAATGTTACCTTGGAGGTAACATTGCGTAAGACAAAATGGGCCACTCCTACCTCTCTTATGTTGACTTATCCCCCTCAATTGCCTGTTGACAAACATTTGATCCATTTATGACCTCCTACCCAATGAGATATTTTCTAAGGTAATCAAAGATAAATTGCGCTGTGCCGTGGCCGACATACAAAGAGCCCCATAGGAGGGAATCGACGTGGGATAACTGGGGTCAGTATCCAGGGAATGTGCACGTCGGAGACGCGATCTTCGTTAGGAACTTTGGAGATAGGGGTCGTTCAGGTAAAGCTGCCAGTAAACGAGCAAGATATTTCGTTGGTCCCTGTGAAGTGACAGAGGATCCCACTCTGGTCACACTCAGGTTTAGAGATGGGGAAAATGAGTGAGAATACCAAGCCACGTTAAGCAGGACAGTATGTGTTAACTCTCTGCTGTCTCCTCTGCCTTCTCGCCTTCCCCCTCCCCTCCCGCCCCCCACCCAAAGTTTTGGTTTCGGGGGAGGGTAGGGGGAGAAAGGGGTGAACCGTTGCGCGGTCGATTGGTGAGGAGTATGTTGGCAGTCTATCGCTAGTACAAGTTCAGCAGTTAACAGCCACAGACTTTGAGCACACAGCGATACCAGGAACAGACACTCAGACAAGCCTACCATGGCTGATGTTGGAAGCAAACCTTTGGACGTGTGGGGCATGTACTGAAGGAAGGAGCATGTTGTATGTTTCAGAGACTGGCCGGACATGGCGACAGACTGCCAACCTCCACTGTGTTGAAGTTGTGCGTCCACTCTAGGGTGATCTTACTGGTTCATTGTACGAATTTGTGTCATGAGCTTCCTACTTGATTTAACGGACGCGGGTGAGCTGAGCTTTGGCAGGAACCATAGCTATAATCTCTATTTCCAGTGCCACTACTGTTACAGTTTAGTTCGGTAATTTTCTGTCTGTTTGTTCAAGGTTCACATCCAGTTCCGCATCAGACTTCTGGCTATTCATCCCGCTTCTACCTCTAGGCAAGAAAGTGTTTGTACACTCCTATAAAACTATTGAACTTGTTTCCCGTATGTATTCGCCAATGACTCCCTAAAACCAGAGGAGTTCGGCTTTAGGAATCACCACTCAAAAACACAACAACTCCTCCGCATACCTGAACATATAACACAGGGTACAACACGAACAAAGCCACAGAGGCGACATTACCACCAGAAAGTCTTTCTACTGGTACACTGGCCTTATACGCAAACTAAGCGATGCTGGTTTCTCCGACGGGCTTGAGCGTCTCATACACTCATATTTCACGAGATGTTTCAAGACTGACGTGCAGGGCATACAATCGACACAACACGGTATCCAAGCTGGACTACCCCAGGGAACATTCTGGGGCCCAACTTGCATTTCCAGCAACACAAAACACCACGTTAGACATGTACATGGATGACTGAGCCATTCTTGTGCAAGACTGAAAACTGTCGCACACAAATTCACTAATACAGATGGCACTCACTCGGAACTGCCAAGCCTTATTTGGAATGATGGCATATTAAAGTGAACGTCGACAAGTGCAGAGCAGTTCTGCTCACATGCAGACCAAAGCTACTGCACAAATATCAACACTGTAGACAGATAACATTGCATACATGCCCAAAACGTTTCCTAGAGAAAGTCAAATACCTCGATATCTGGGTGGACTGGAAACTTACATGGGGGACCACATAGAAACCATAGTCAACAGAGGCCATACGAGGCTCAAACACTCTACTTAATGCTTAACAGTGAAAGTACACTGAAAAGGAGGCTGTCGAGGTCCATGTATATGACACTGATTAGACCTCTGATGATGTAAGCAGCTCCCGTTTGGGGATAGCAGCTCCCACACGCCTGTGCCGCCTGCAGATCATACAGAACTAAGTGCTACGCATCATTAGCAGCGCTCCATGCTACATCTGCACCGTGGATCTTCACGATGAATACCGCCTTAAAACCCCAAGGAAGTACTCAAAACACTCGCCACACGACTATGTATGAACTCGAACAGTCCTTTTATCCTTACTCTGGGAAACTATGATCACAACCAGAGGTGGAAGCATTAGCGGCCAAAGACACTAATAGCTAGAGCATAACCAGCTATGGTGAGCTAACATACACTCACAAGCGATAGCATCGGCAATCCCCTGCAAATCAGCAACACTAACTGGATATGACAGCTGCTATTAAAGCCGACCAACAGGATACAGCATGGAAGCCGACAAGCTCACACACTAAAGCAAAAACAGACCGCTAATGCTACACTACACTGAGAATCCAATGTATGACTCATTGGACACTAAACGATTATGAATCCATCTGTTACTACAGCCATGCTGATGCTGATCGACAAGCCAATACCGGCAACCATATCTTTGTATGACCTGTCACAGGCAGCAAGAAAACCGCTACCACTCATACAACTCGACCCAATTATCACAGAGGATTTTTTTCCCTTGGCTCTTGCCTTAGCACATTTTTTCCTCTGCCCTTCAAAGCGCTACCCTTCGTTCATCTTTCAACCGAATCTATCTCCAGATGTCCGCCCCCAGTAGCTGAGTGGTCCGTGCGACAGAATGTCAATCCCAAGGACCCAGGTTCGATTTCTGGCTGGGTCAGAGACTTTCTCCGCTCAGGGACTGGGTGTTGTGTTGTCCTTATAATCATCATTTCATCCCCATCGACGTGCAAGTCGCCGATGTGACGTCACATCGAAAGACTTGCACACGGCGAACGGTCTACCCAACGGGAGGCCCTAGTCACACGACAATACATCTCCAGGTGAGCACCTATTAATGGTTAATCATGACTAGATGTGGGGTGCACTCAACCTCGTGATGCCAATTGAGGAGCTACTCGACCGAATAGTAGCGGCTCCGGTCAAAGAAAACCATCGTAACGGCCGGGAAAGCGGTGTGCTGACCACACGACCCTCCTATCCGCATCCTCAACTGAGGATAACACGGCGGTCGGATGGTCCCGATGGCCACTTGTGGCCTGAAGACGGAGTGCATGTGCGCAAGCTCACAGTACCCACATACTGCGTGACCTCACTTAGCGCAAACTAACCAATATTCAGAGATGGCAATGGAGATTTTGTGTTGGCCATCATGCCGGTGTGGGCGTGGAGTCGCTCCACCCTATTTCTGCTTATGTAATGCTCCAATCTGAGTGTTATCTGCTGTAAGGCGCCGGGTTTGTGACTGCGCGCATTTGTATATTATGCAGGTTCATTTCATGTGCGATGACCTGCATGTAGAATTACTGGAGTGTGCTGTTTCATCTGTTGCCTTGTTGGTTGTTTATACTACCAAGTTTGACTGTGTATTTTTTGTTTTTAAGGGTGGAGCCTTTAAATCTTAATTATTCTCTTTCAGTTTTGTTACTATTATGAGTGACTGTAATGTTATTCAATGGGTTATGCTCTATTTGATGTTAGTCAAGGGTTCGTTAACTAACTGAATGCATCGGGCGGGGGTTTAGTGCTCCACTCCACATGAGTAGGGGGAGAAAGAGAGAGCTGGTGCATTTTGCTAGTGCAAGTTGCCTACATCAGGGGCACACATGCACTCAGGTGGTATTTCCGACACTTCGCTCATTGTCTAACGTCGTCCAATTGAGACTGCAATCATAATATTTAATTGTAAGTATACAGATCAAATATGTATATGGTTGGTTACCTAGGACGATTCTGTCAGGGGTGAATGGTGCGCAGTGGCAGTGGCCTGTGGCAGGAGTGATACAGATTTGCAGCAAACGGCAGGAGCAGAGTCCTAATGGAAAGGCCTGTTACGGTACAAGAATGTACCTGGCCTGACTCGTCCTCTAGACAGCTGAACAGCGAAGTAATACTTGGTATGTGTTGGGCAGCCTTCAAGATCGCGAATGTTCTACATGGAATTTTGAGAAGATTCAATATGGACGTGTGTTTGCGCTGGACCATAATTCCCTGCCGTGCAAATTGTCTGGTTAAATGTTTCTCACACTTTTCCATTCTTTATTTGGTATAGAGAACATCGACTGTGGTGTGTGTTGTGTGCACCTAGCAGGGGAAAGCGTGGAGACACGTTTTCTGGTTCTCTAACAATGAGAAACTTCTTAGTTGACGTTGTAAATTATAATGATGATTTGGAATCTGTTATATCACTGACATCGGTATTCGTGAGTCGAAATATCAGTTTCCTCTATTTTTTAGAGTTTTCAGGTAAAGGTCTTCGCAAATGAGATAAGTTACTAGTTAGTTAGTGGTTTACAGCACACCCCACCTCCCTAAAGTTTCAGGCTTCTAAAGAAATAGTTTCCAGTCTATATATAGAATTATGCTGTGCAAGCGATGGGTAGCAAACTGCTATGTACTTAGATATCGAGAAGTATCGAGTAAATGGTATGACATTTTGACAAACCATGTGAAAATACAAGTTTTCTTGTATTCCCAGAGTCTGGAGTTGGGTGTGAAAATCAAGCAAGCAAGCAGGTCGGAAGCTGAAACAGTATCGCTTTTGTGCTGAGGGAGACTCGCCCAGCCTTCGTACAATAGTTCGGAGAACGACCTCAGCCCACTGACGGTGCTCTGGTCACACTCTGGGCAGTGTGTATGTCCGGGAGGAAAGATGACTTGCGACCGTCGACCGTTGGCTGTGGTGGATGATGTACCGACATTATGTGAAATATCTAGTGTTGTGAGGACTATATACAGTCCATGTGCTTATCCAATCTGTCTTCACAGTATATGTACGAGTGTCTGGTGGTTGCTAGCTATATGCAGGATGCACAAGTGATGATTATGTATGGCGCAGGATAGGAATTGCGTGTTTACTTCATCGATACGATATGTGGTCATATAAAGCCGGTTGCAGATCGATTTCGCGTTGAAATATGCGGGCATCCGTCGTCAGTGGCGGAGCAGTGTAATTGAAGAAGTGTTTTCCCGTATTTGACGATCTGTAGACCACTTTTACAGGTTTCTACTATCGGTGCAATATTGTGATGTGTGCAAAACAATTTTGACGCTGAAAGTCTCATCTGCAGAAAAAAGGCAGACAGTGCTTCCACACTGGCAGCATCATTAATTTGGAGGGTAAATTCGGTAATAACCAATCAGCATGCTACATTTATTTACAAGACATTCTACGTGCTGGGACATACGAGCCCTTGCAGACTGGTATGAACAAGATGGGGGCAAGATATCTATGAAAAGCTCTGAGAGTGTTCAACTGTTTGAAGACAAATTGAAGCAGCATCCGCCATTGCTGCATAAAGACATCTCCACACTAATAGCTGTAGGGCACCGAAAACTCCAACCATTTTTCTCTTCTGTAGGACAGCACTTCGAATTTTTTTTTTTTTTTTTGAATAATTGTTCTGATTTTCCAATTTGTGATTAGACAGTTCTCTCTCTCCAAAAAACAAGAAAATTTATTATGATTAACAGTGTTTTCGCAGGTGTGCACATACATGATGAAAGCTTATAATGGTGCAAAAGTTTATCATTTCTGAGATGTAGGTTCAAAGAAGGGCGTCTCCATTTGCAGGAAGGGTAGCACATGATGCCTCGTTTGGACCATCAGGAAGAATACATTGGGCGCTATCCTGGATTATTTTCGTAAAAAACTCCTGTTAGGGAAAGTATTTCCATGCTAACAATCTGAGACATCATGAAAGCTCCTACAACAACAAAAGTGATCGTTAACTATTTTGGCGACACTTTACAGTTTCCTAGAGGGAGACTTGGCTGTTATTTACATAGACATGTGATGTCATTATAACACTGACAACCTTGTAACTGCATCTGTGGGGGTAAGCCACTATGCAAACATGTCGCTGAGGGTGTTCCACTATGCGAACAGCTCGCTGGACCACAGACACAAAAGCTATGCGTCATTGCACGAGCAACAGTGCCTATGTAATATGTTTCGAGAGGTATTCGTCAGGTGTTGAGTATGAAAGGGATGCCACCACCTCGTGCAAGTGGGACCTAAACTGACACCTTCACATGGTTCACCAGATGACGACTGCGTCGTCGGTTTGCAGGGGTCGCCGGTGCATCCATACTCCCGGGAGCATGTGCGGTGGTGTTCTGTATGGTCCAGTAGACAGGGGATGGCGGGTGGTGCATCCTTCGCGATAGAAAGTTCTTTAACTGTGTCATTACGTGTGATGTGTGTTCCATAATTGTACTCCTTGCACAATTGGAATAAGAAGAAATATGATCGATTTAATCACTTCTTACAAGACCTGCATCTTTCCAAACAGCAGGGAACGACGAGGAAGAGAAATCCAGCCTCACAAACTGATTTTTCTTGTAAATAAATTTCCCTTCTTGAGATCCTTCCTCTCCACCACAGAGCAGCCGATTTCGAGGTAGAGCAGGGGAGGGGGGAGGGGAGGGAGAGAAGTGGGAGGGATGGGGTGGCAGAGAGAATGATCGATTTCCTGAAAAATTATTTAAATAAATAAATAAACTATATTGTATACACTGTCTTGAATCCCATAAATTGTTTAAATAAACAATATTCCAGTCATTCTCTAAATTGTTTAAACATTATTCCACACACAGCTATCGAATTCTGGACAAATTCTGTAACTAAGTAAATGAACTATATTCTATACACTGCTGTAAATTATTGAACATTATTCTATAAATTTTCTAAATTGTTTAAACAATATTCCATACACTGCAATCGAATTCAGTCCAAATGAGCAAACAATTGAGTCTTTTTCACGCCAATTTCTGGGAGAGAGGGTGAGAGATGAGTGGGTTTACTAGAGAGGGAAAGGTTAATTAATTGATCAATTTAATTAAATAGTCAATGAAATTGATAATAGTGAGTGGGGATATTCCACTAACTCAGACCTGAAGTATCCCTGTAGCATCTTGGGGGAGGGGGTGGGTTGGTGGTTTCCTGAGGGGGTGGGGGAGGGGAGGAGGAAGAGGAACAATATGTTAAGGACCTGTAACTCAAAAGGATGGATCCTTTTAGGAGAACAATACGTTAATGACGTGTCAGTGAAAAGGAAGGAAACTCTTAGCAGAACAATAGGTTAATGACCTGTCAATCAAAAGGAAGGATCCTTTTACCAGGACAATAGGTTAAGGACCCGCCAATCAAAGGAGAATAATAGGTTAATGACCTGTTAACCAAAGGAGAACAATTAGTTGGCTCCTGAGTGCGTTCCTGCCTTGAAGTAGGCAACTTGCAATAACAAAACGCACCAACTCTATCTGTGTCCCCCTACTCAAGTGGCAGTTACCTGTTTACTGCATAACCAAGTGGCACGAGTTTGGTACAATTTGTGGTCGGCAGTCGAACTTTCTGATCGGTAACTGCATCAGGAAAGGTGTTTAGGTTCCAGCCACCTTAAAAGTTTCATTGTTCTGACTCCTTTTATTCATTGAAAATTTATTTTCTTGTTTCTTTTGTTGCTATAATTTTCACTGGCTTGCGATGGCGTTCGATCTATAGTAGAAGCCTGGCCCAAATCCTGTACTAAATTCTGTATTTCTCCACTAACAATGCTACCATTTATGATTGTTTTGTTGGCACATGAGTGAAGTCTGCCTCGTTGACAGAGCTGGTGCAGTGTCCGAAAGCAGGGCCAAGTCCACACTCGACCAAACAACCAGCCAGGTGCAGTGGTCCTGTACCACTTAATCTTTCCAAATCCACGAAGCCTTGCCAACACATAATTGTACAGCACATCGATGGGTTTATTTGTTTCTTAATCATTGCACCTCTACTGCAGCCCTTTTAAATTTTTTATTTTCAAGCCCATGTAAATTTTTTAAGTGTTAACAGTCTAATTTCGCAATTGAGTAATTACTAGATTACCTATTTACACATATTTCTGCAAGTGTAGCTCAGCCAACTGAATGATCTTACTCCTTGTATGCACTAATGCTTTTGAGCTTGCCAAACACCAGGAGATTGAAGTTTTCACTGTTGGTTAGACCATTCAGAACCACATATTTAACATAAATTTTGTCCAGTTATTTCTCTTGCATGCCTTGTGCACCTCCACAATCTGATGGTATAGTTATTTGCTTATACGGTGCTTATTCGTGGAATACACTTCTATTTTGGAGTGTTTCTTTCGAAAAAGAGTGTTACCCCTTTTATTGTAGTGCTACAGCTTTTATTATTGTATTTCACTTGTTTGCTAGTAATCAGTCTGGTACAGATTCAAAGCAATTGCAGGAGTTTTTCCAAAAGATGTTTAAGAAATCTGACTTGGCGTATTATGTTAAAATAAAGAGAAAGTTCACAACACGAATGATGTTCAGTCTCCCTTTGGGGATGTCCTTCCTACCAAAGACAGTCTGATGTGGGTACTGCGTACCAAAACTATGACAAGCTGATCGATGGTGGTCTGACATCAGCACGGACCCATAGCCAACTTGATGCATACCACAGCTCTAGTTTACTGGGATATGGAAGATGAGCTGTCGTCCACTACGAGACATCATGGTTGATATGCAGGCTGTCATTTCCACACTGACCAGGCATGGCACATTTGCGCATCCCCCTGGCCAAATTGTGAACATCTACTACAGTCTTGGTCGACCCATGGTGGATGACCAGCGCCTAGATCATACATACATCATAGATGTTTGAGAATTGAAGTATCCACACTCCTGGAAATGGAAAAAAGAACACATTGAGACCGGTGTGTCAGACCCACCATACTTGCTCCGGACACTGCGAGAGGGCTGTACAAGCAATGATCACACGCACGGCACAGCGGACACACCAGGAACCGCGGTGTTGGCCGTCGAATGGCACTAGCTGCGCAGCATTTGTGCACCGCCGCCGTCAGTGTCAGCCAGTTTGCCGTGGCATACGGAGCTCCATCGCAGTCTTTAACACTGGTAGCATGCCGCGACAGCGTGGACGTGAACCGTATGTGCAGTTGACGGACTTTGAGCGAGGGCGTATAGTGGGCATGCGGGAGGCCGGGTGGACGTACTGCCGAATTGCTTAACACGTGGGGCGTGAGGTCTCCACAGTACATCGATGTTGTCGCCAGTGGTCGGCAGAAGGTGCACGTGCCCGTCGACCTGGGGCCGGACCGCAGCGACGCACGGATGCACGCCAAGACCGTAGGATCCTATGCAGTGCCGTAGGGGACCGCACCGCCACTTCCCAGCAAATTAGGGACACTGTTGCTCCTGGGGTATCGGCGAGGACCATTCGCAACCGTCTCCACGAAGCTGGGCTACGGTCCCGCACACCGTTAGGCCGTCTTCCGCTCACGCCCCAACATCGTGCAGCCCGCCTCCAGTGGTGTCGCGACAGGCGTGAATGGAGGGACGAATGGAGACGTGTCGTCTTCAGCGATGAGAGTCGCTTCTGCCTTGGTGCCAATGATGGTCGTATGCGTGTTTGGCGCTGTGCAGGTGAGCGCCACAATCAGGACTGCATACGACCGAGGCACACAGGGCCAACACCCGGCATCATGGTGTGGGGAGCGATCTCCTACACTGGCCGTACACCACTGGTGATCGTCGAGGGGACACTGAATAGTGCACGGTACATCCAAACCGTCATCGAACCCATCGTTCTACCATTCCTAGACCGGCAAGGGAACGTGCTGTTCCAACAGGACAATGCACGTCCGCATGTATCCCGTGCCACCCAACGTGCTCTTGAAGGTGTAAGTCAACTACCCTGGCCAGCAAGATCTCCGGATCTGCCCCCATTGAGCATGTTTGGGACTGGATGAAGCGTCGTCTCACGCGGTCTGCACTCCAGCACGAACGCTGGTCCAACTGAGGCGCCAGGTGGAAATGGCATGGCAAGCCGTTCCACAGGACTACATCCAGCATCTCTACGATCGTCTCCATGGGAGAATAGCAGCCTGCATTGCTGCGAAAGGTGGATATACACTGTACTAGTGCCGAAATTGTGCATGCTCTGTTGCCTGTGTCTATGTGCCTGTGGTTCTGTCAGTGTGATCATGTGATGTATCTGACCCCAGCAATGTGTCAATAAAGTTTCGCCTTCCTGGGACAATGAATTCACGGTGTTCTTATTTCAATTTCCAGGAGTGTATGCCAGAGTTTCAGGCAGGATCACTCGTTTCGTCAGATGCTGATGTGCTATGCTAATACAACCGGAGAGCCTCTGCAACGTTGTTAGAATTTAGGGAGAATACTAAAGTCGCTGGGATGTGAATCGGAATTTGGATTGAGGAGGGAGCTATGCTATGGTAGTCTGTGCAGTTTTACAAAGCCATTTTACGGGCATGGAAAGTCGTTAGCGCATCTGCCTAGTGTGCATGAGACCCAGTTTCGAATCCTGTCCTTTGTAGATAGTTTCATTCATCTCTTCTGTCTGTATATACAGGGTGAAGGAAACTCGGACTTCGCTGCTGTGTTCCTCAGATACTAGCAATACAAAAATGTCTGTCCCAAAATATCGTCCCGTGCATATTTTAGGCAGTAAATGGAAGTTAAGGACTGTCAATCTGGCAACACAAATCACATGTACAGTAACTACCTCTCACAATGAGTAGTTATGTAAAGTTGATGCAGTGGATAGCGTTTTGAGTTAACACGCAGAAGGTCAAGTGTTCCATTCTGTGTCGAGGTGTATTTGTTTTTGTTTGCTAAATGTTGACTACGTGGTACGGGATCTGGTGTCTTAATCGGCTACACAGTGAGTACAGTAGGATTTCTACAAAACATTTGCACTTACGTACTACAAACTCACAGATCGAAGTAAAATCGTTTTCACTGGTCAGCTTTTATAGAAGCCTTTTGCACGTCGAGGGCTCGAATTGTTTCGCACCAGTGCATCTATTCCCACTATGGTCCCGTCTATCAGTACCAACTATTATTCTTGCACATTCTGGTCCTTTACATTTCGTTAAGGCCGTATGTCACCTGTAGGGCTAGCAATGTTCTGTAGGCGCCCCGGTGGTCCTGGTCGCCTATGGTGGACTGGATGGCCGAGCGGTGACCTCTCCAGTTGTCAGGATGCTAGGAAATGGCTGTAGAAGCGTCAGAAACGCCAAAGAAACATTATTAATTCATAACACGTTTATTCCTGCCGAGTACAATGTGGCTTGGTGATATCAACGACCTTCCCCGAGTCCTCGCTGACTCGTAGCGATGACACCAGCTCCGGGCCGCACATCTTGGTAGCGCAGCGCCGCGTGCTGTGATGCAGTGAAGGAATGTCCTTACTTCGGCCGCGCGTGGCTGGCGGCGCCCGACTGGCTGGCCGGCTCCCGGCAGACAGCAGGCTGCTGCGCGTAGACGCTCCGGGTTGAAGTCCCCGGCGCTGTCGGCACCAGAAGCGTTCTCGTACTGCGGAGTGTACTCTATCCCACCCCGTCTTCTTCCCTGCTCCTCCTGGTGGCTGATCCGTGGTGGACGGGTGGAACGGGCTGCAGTCCCCCAGCGTCGTCGGCTCACCCGGTTGTGACGGCGGATGCACAGGGACAGGGCCTAGGCCCCGCAAGATCTCGACGACGGCTCACTGATGTGGTCAGCATTGGCGGCAAGTGAGTCTGCCGCGATGTCTGCTAATCCTGGATTGATGATTGACAGCGGCAGCAGAGAGGACCATAGCTGGTACTGTCCCCTCACGTCTGCTGCTGGATGGGCTGCCCTTACTGCAACATCTCCTTAATAACGATTAACATGTTGATCACCGAGCTGAGCGCTACGCAGCGACCCAGTACACATCTAACTACAAGTCTAACTGCGAGTGCGAGTGCCTTGTTGCTATCAAAGCTGGCGTATTTAAAGGAAGCACGAGCGACGTTCCACTTATACTGCTGTTTCATCTGTCGTACTCGCCCCTTAGTTGTTCTTGCGACAGAGTTATGTGTTGTTGCCGCAGACTTACGCGAAGTTGTAAAATGCAGTACAGCTGACGCTATACCTCTGTCTTGCACTCTACGAAAGTCTCCGTCTAATACAAACCCACGTGCTAAGCAATTCTCTCTCGCCTGTTGTGTGTAACTCGGCCACTGCCCCTGCGTGACGACACAGTCCGATACCTGTGTAATCCTCTTACGTCTTGGCTAACCTACTGCCTCTGGCTCTCGAAATAGGCAATGAAACTTTGCCAATATTCCACGTTTCCAACTCTTTACTATTCCGCGACACTACAGTTCTTTGCAAATAATTTCCAAACATGTACTATCTAAATGTTGTATACGTGTGGCTTAAGAAACGGTGTATACTACAGAATTATATGGAAGCATGAAACTGTCAAATAAAAACAAATACGCTTCGACCCAATACCGTATCCTTGACCTCCTACATGCTAACCAGTAATGCTATGCACTGCTCCAACAGCACAGCATATGTTGGGGTAGGTATTTACCGTACATGGGATTACAATGTTGCCACAATGCCAGTCTTTAACGTTCATTTACTGCCAGAAATATGAGCAGGAAAAAATTTTGTGAGAAATATTTTTATATTGTTAATACGTGAGGAATCGCTCTGCTAAATCCGACTGCGCCAGTTTCTCTGCATTCTGTATAAACCTTTATACTCAACACGAGTAATAATTGTCATTGCAGATACCAAAGTGTCACTGACCTTCCTATGTGTAGAATGGACGACTCACCCAAACTCCGTGCCTGGCCTCCTGCTTACAACGTGACTCCAGTCTCTGGGTCCCAAATGTTTTGTTAGATTCACGTGGCTTGAGTGATGACGCCCACTGGTTTGTCACAATTATGAGGAGTTCTTTACTATTTAGGTGACTAATACCTCTCAGTGATCGGTTCGTAGTATTCACATGTGCTATTATTATTGATTTTCTCGTGGTTTAATAATCATTTTCCCTGTATTATGAGTTGGTCTTTCTTGTCAACTGACACCCACAACTAATTAAAGCAATGGCTTTCAGCTCGCGAGTAATTTCATTCGATAGAGCTAAGTTCCCTGATCAAACAGAGCCCCTGTACGTATGGACGTAAATCCTATAATGTGAATCTGTCAAATGCACTGCAGTTTTGCCCAAAGGCTCTGAACCTGACTTCCATCCATTTTAGCTTTCCATTTTACTATCGTGAGAACTTCCTAGCTGTGATAGTGAGCAGAAGTTTCTTTTAATTTCTTTCCTTTGACTTATTTTGTCAATTGTGAAATACGAATATTCTTCACTTAGAGATTCCTGAAACCCATATCCTAAAACTGTCATGGGATTTCAGTGCTGACATTTATCCTCAAGAAAGTGATTAACGACCATAGTATATGTTCAGTGACAATTTCTAGTTACTATTTTAGCCCTACTGCGTCAGAAGTACTTGTGACGAAATCAAAATTTGATTTTGATAACCTGCGTCTTTTCACACGTGACCTTCAATTGTTCTCATCCTTCACACGACTCGTCTTCCTTTATAACTATCCCAAGGATCATTAACCCAATTATTCAGTATCTTTAAGAGGTTATTTTTATCAGTCCGAATTTTGGTTCAATGGTTCAAATTGCTCTGAGCACTATGGGACTTAACTTCTGAGGTCCCCTAGAAGTTAGAACTACTTAAACCTAACTATCCTAAGGACATCACACACATCCATGCCCGAGGCAGAATTCGAACCTGCGACCGTAGCGGTCGTGCGATTCCAGACTGTAGCGCCTACAACCGCTCGGCCACTCCAGCCGGCCCGAATTTTGGGAAAGGTAGTACCGCTCCCAGCATGTGAATGGTTACTGTGTAGTCAAAACAAAGCCATGGTGACAAATGTTGCACAGTTCACAGAGATTGATTTTCTAAACTTCTGGACTTGATCAGGGGGTTTCCTAATGGCTTGTGCAGCATTCCACACATAATGAGCGTGGATCACAGCAAAACATACGTCATTTGCCACAACTTTTTCGGGAGTTGAGTGTATTCAAATAAGCCCAAGCTCTGTGGTAAAAAGAAGTAGTTTAAAAGATTGTATTAGTTGTAACGAAACAAGTTTCATCACAACCCAACAGATTATTCCGAATCACGGAAATAATTATTTGTCGTGACTTCGTTTATCACGAGCGTTCGTCAGGCATCGGAGGAAGCTCAAATTTAGGAGGCAGCCAGGCGACAGTGAACGCCTAGCATACTAATCTACTGTCTAGAGGCAGAAGTATAGAACCAAACAGAATGTATAAAAGCGGCTGAAGAGGGCTGCCACCTAAAGAAAAAAGTGCGATCTAAAAGCTGACGACTATATAGATACGATGTTGTTCAAATAATCAGTTGTCTAGTGTGTAACATGTTTGTAAAAGAGGTTTTTTCTATTTTTAAATTATTGTGACTGTGTAACGAATTATGTACGTGTTCATGGCTTTACTATAAAGTTATGAAAACGAGGGGAACCACCGTAAATGAATTGGCAGCATGAAACGTTACCGCAGCTTTTGTCTAAGAGAACTATCTTTCTACAGTTCGAATGTGCATTTATAGGACTGCAAACGTAAACTGGTAGCAAAATGAGCTTTTATGAAGAACGCCTAGATGAACGAGTTAAAAGTAGCTAACGACACCACTGCAATGCATTTTGAACAGCAGAATTCCAAATAAGAAGAAGTGGCTATATTTATTTGCCAATTTGGAAATAGTGCGTATTGGCCTGTTGTACGTATTACGCAACTTCAAGAAAAGTTACACAGGTGAAGGGCAGTAACAACAGATATCACGATTGTGGAGTCACTATTATTTTCTGCAAATTATTCTTCGGGTAACATTACTCTTTCGCGTGATAAACTGTACTCACTACCAAGTAACAGACTGAAATATTATTTCATTTGTAAAGTATAGTGTGCCACGTACTGTGGGATAGGAAACCTTGTTGTGAAAGCTATGATCACTGACGAAATGTGAAAGTTAAGTAATATATTTTTCCGGCGTTTATACAAAGCAAACAGCTTTAACAATTTCCTTATTCCACCGAAAACTTTAAGTGCACCCATAATTGTTTCCAAAACTGCATAATCATAGCAGACAACTTTTCAGATAAAGTAGCTGGCTCAATGGGAATTATAGCATTGATATCTCATGTCGAATGCATGGAACGAAAACGTAAGATAAGTGAATGATATTTACGAGCTAAAACCAGTAGAACATCCTACACGAATAGGATCCTGTGTTGCAGACAAAGACAACAAAGGATACTGTGAACATTTATGTATTAAGCAATCTAACTAGAGTGGTGGATATTGAAACTACACAAACAACTTTACGAAAGATTATTCCTTGGGACGACCTTTCCTCTCAAAGCTATTAAGTGCACGCTAAAGTGATAGTATATCTCGAAGGTGTAATTGTTTCTATTGTATAAAACACCATGTCCGAGTAGTTGGCAAAAATTGCGTTCAGGTTACTGCAAGCAAATTACATCAAAGAGATACTGAAGTTTATATCCAACAATTGCACACTTTTTCAAAATTTGCCACCACTGTGGCTAAGCATCTCCAGTGCTTAGCAGGTTTTTATATTACAGTAGCAATGCAGTGTACGTTTCCATGATTAACGTATTTTACCATCGAATATACGTTTTGGGGTTTATGTGTGTCCTGAAGTCTTCGCTGGGTAGTTTTATGTCTGTTTCCCCCTCTATATTAGTGACCATGGTAATGTCGTCATGTCAAAGCTGGTTACAAGTAGCCGTGCATACATCTTTATGGTAGTGACATTACGACAGTAACTAGTCGGTTTCTTTTGCAACAAAAAATGGCTCTGAGCACTATGGGACTTAGCATCTCAGGTCATCAGTCCCCTAGAACGCAGAACTACTTAAACCTAACCAACCTAAGGACATCTCACACATCCATGCCCGAGGCAGGATTCGAACCTGAGACCGTAGCGGTCGCGCGGTTCCAGACTGAAGCTCCTAGAACCGCTCGGCCACCCCGGCCGGCTCTTTTGCAACAATTATTTTCGTGTGGTAAAGTGTTTGCTCTGATTGTGGTAGAGCGAATAACATTGGCTGTACGTTGAGTACTGTACTAGAAGCGATTGTTTGCCCGTATGTGCGAACGAATCCGATAGCCACCCACTGTTACATTCAGGAGCAAATCAGTTATCCACATTGGGATGAAAGTTGGCGGGGCATCGCACGTGGCTTCCTGGTGACAGGACATTCTCACATGGGAATCGTATCGAACGGACATGTAGTGGAGTCTTGCAAAAGTTTTTCGTATTTCAGGTAGTGAAATTAGGAAACATTTTCGAAATTATAAAGAGGTAGTAGGTGGCAACAGGTTCTAGAAAACTTATAACACGTTAAATTGAAGGTAGTAAATATATGCCAATACATTATAAAAATTAATTGCTTATTTTGGTTAATTAAAATTCGAATTTTTTCAAGATGGCTGATAAGTGGCCACAAGTACATAAACAAAGATTAGTTCGTGACCTAGACGATATAGATGTAGTTCGCGGAAATGCAAATCTTAACAGTGTACAAGACAGTCCACTAAGTACAGAGGATTCCATAGAGGAATGAACAGCAAATGTTGGTGTCGGTAGAAATCCATTTAATAGTGAGAATACAATAATGGGCATATTGCAGTCAACGTCTGAACAAAAAAATACACAGTTAGGCAAATACTGCAAACTGTATATACACTACTTGGTCAACAATGTCAGTTAACAAGCCCTAGATATCAAACAAAATGCAAACTGCAACAACAACGTCAATTGTTAAGTCAAGCAATACTAGATTTAGAAAAAAAACAGTCAATGATACTATCATTGACAGCAGATATTTGAAACAAAAGACAATGAGGCGATGGAAACACTAACAAAACCGGTCACATAACTGTACAAAAAGCTAGACGAAAAGGCGCTTTTAATGTATAAATCATTAAATGAGTAATTACAGGAGGAGACAGAATTGTCAGTAGTCCGAAAGGTAAAGGAGGAAGTAAAAGAACAGGTGAAAGTAGTTAATGAAAGTGTAGATAACGTAAAGAATGTATAGGTAATGCATAAATTACCGTCCAAGAAGTACAGTCACAAACCAACGCTAGGACTAAGGGATTTGGGGAAGCAATAACTGAAAAGTTAAATGAAACTGTGGCAAAGCTTAACACAGCAGTGGACAATCAAAATAAATTATTAGTGGGAAAGGTTGCAGTCTTGGAAAATAGAAATGTGTTACGATCCCACGTTGTATTTGAGGGGCATACAACAGTCAGTTAGGATCAGATATAGAAAAATTTGATCCAAAAGCTAAATTCCATCCAGTGACATTTATTTAGTCATGTTGGCAATTAATCCCTAAATAAGTACCACAAAATCAGAGTTCTTATAACTCAGAATAGGCTTAGTGTTGATATCAGCAATTGGGCAGCCAAAGGTACAGGAGATTGTCAGACATTAGAAAGTTTTTTGCATAAATTTGAGAAGGGATTCTGATCAAGTGAATTATATCAGGAATTTTTAGATGTACCGCTATACAGAAATCAGAGAAGTAAAAGTGTGAGGGAATACTTTGAAGGTTTGTGTAGGAAAGTTGAGCACGTCAAAGGGCTCATAACTGAAGAGTATTTATTGCATGTTTTCGTAGGGAACTACCTTGGAGTGTACAGGTCTATATCAGACTAGGAAACTGTGACAGAGCAAAATTCTTAACATGGGTAGATGAACTTGAAGTGTGGAATAGATCGAATGAGAGCAGATCCAACAATAACCAAATTAGATCCAATAATAATAATAACTGCAGAAATAATAGTACGTGAAATTAGAGAATGTGGTGTGAGGGCAGTGAGGACAGAAAAAGGTAGGAGAGGTGGAAGAAGCCACGGTGTTAGAGGAGGCTATTATACCAGAAGATATTACCCTGATAATAACGAGGGAAACGAAAGACCGCCACAGTGAGGGACCGACTGCAGTGGATAGTGTGTAGGCCGCAACCACAACAGCAAAGCAGAGCAAAAGAAGGATGTGTAATGTAACTAGGTTTGCGAGGATAGGAAGACAGACAGGAACAAAAACAGGAATGGTCAATACTATACATGATGTAGTAATGACATGAGTAAATGGGAAAAGAAAGAGTGAGATTCCAATTTAAAATGGGTGCAAGGTTTGCCTCAGGTGATAAGAGAACAGAGTATCCATAGGTATTGTAAGCTGAAGAAAACTCTCCAGTTGGACATAGATGAATCATACCTGCAGATGAATATGAAAGTAATGGAATATCATTATTCTGGACCAATGAAGTAATGATTGTATCTTGATAATAAATAAGGCAAGTGCTGGACTGTATCAGTACTACTTCAGTAAGCGATGTACTTATAGAAATCTGTATTAATCCTGGAAATAAAGGAAGTGAATAGTATGATCACTGGATAGGTGCCCTATGCAAATTAGGTGAAAGTGTAATAGAACAAAGAATGGAAAAAGGAGAGGATATAAAATGTAGACATGGTAGAATAGAAGAAATTTTTATTTAAATACTGTGGACAGCGCTCAACATAATATTGCCAGGGGTAAATGTAGTTAGGACTTAAATGAGAGTGATCGGTCCAGTGAGGTAATTGACAATGAAATTATAAGTGTATGTCAGCGATCTTGAGATAGCAACTTCTAATGATACGTTGCTGGAAGATGAGATAGTTAAAGTAAGCAAAGCATTATCTTATGCGCCACTGATACACACAAATGTAGAAATAGTTAGTGATGAAGTGTATATGGGAAAGTGCAGCCAAGAGTGAACAGAAAGTCTACTGGATACAGGCCAGGTAACCATGCAGGAATCCCAGATTTTAGACACTACAAATGAAACGGATAAAATAACCCTAAAGGACAATGTAAAGATATTTTTGATAACAAAGGACAAGCATAGTAAAAAAAAAATTGAGATGAGAGATTGTAGAGGAGAAGGAAGAATCTGCTGCAACACAGTGATTACAAAAAGGAAAATAAATTTATACCGGGAAAGTTTACGTAGCAGGAAAGAGGAAGAAACCCCCGGAAAAGATTAATGATTAAGTTAGCAGAACAGAGTGCTATGGATAATGAGAAATATCTAAGGAAAAAACAACCTAATAATATTAATACACTAGTGTGTGGTAGGTTGACTGATAGGACTACAGAAGTCACTGAACGTGACTTCCTAGGAGAAGATGAAGTAGAAACTTGAACAAGAATACGATAACCGACAGCTGAAATGAAGTTCTATGGTATTAAACAGTGGCCATCTAGACACAGGATGTGAAGCGACTGGTATAATGGAAAGGAAAGCATTAGCAATTTTTTGGGCATTTAAGAAATTTTACAACTTCTTATTTGAATATGAGTTTTTTATATATATATATATATATATATATATATATATATATATATATATATATATATATACTGGTCATCAAGCACAAACATTTTTTACCAAATGGAAACGTCTACACGAGAGATTAGCAGGATGGTTGTTGTATCTGTAACAATTCGAATTTGAAACACAGCATATAAGGAGGGAACAGAATGTAGTGTCAGACGTATTGTCAAAATTGCCAGTAAGTATGAACGGCAATGATGATAGATTAGGAACAGTAGGATGAAAAGGGATCTAAAAGAATCCATTATATGAAATGGATGAAACCACAAAATGAGGTCATAACAATTCGTAAAAATTTAGGAAGCAAACAGAATAATGATGCATTTCTGAAATTAGTAAAAGCAGAGCTTAGTAAAAAAGAGAATAAAGTTTCAAAGCACTACTGTATTTTCAGTGATACGCCGTTCAGTGGAAGTATGAGACAACCAAAGTACTGAGAGTGTGTTGGCCAGATGAACATGTGATCACTTTAAATGATTGTATCCATGTAAGGTATGAGCAAAAAAAAGTGTGTAGAAAATGGAATGATAAGAAAAAATTAATATTGTGAATGGAAAGGAATAAAGTACTACAGACGAATAGTTTTGGTAATAATATGCAAGTAAGGGTAGTTTTCATTTTCATCTGACTATTTCTGGAAAAACTAATGAACAAACGAAGACTAATTCCGCTAATTTTCAAATTATTAGCCTACAGTGTAAAATATTAAGAGATTGAAGCTATAGTTACGATGTGAAATTTTTACTGATGATTAGTTGTGCATGATACGTAACAAACATGAATTAAATGATTTACTTAAAAACCAGTATACAGTCACTCATAGAACGACATATCTTATTGAAAATGCAGTGTGCTTATTTTTTTTAAACACATAAGACTTTCGATATAGATGCGTATCTTTTAGGAGTAATTCAAACAAGGAAAAATTAATTTCAAGGCAGTAAAATGAGCAAAAATTATAGAGTCTGCGAGTGTATGTTTTTTAAACAATTCGACAAACTATGATTTAACTAATCGTCGATAAAAAAATATAAAATTTATTTCAAAATTATAGCAAAAGAATTTAGAATCCGCACACTGTACAAACAATTACTCTATCTTCTGTTGTATCATACCTACACAGTTCTGTGGAATTACACCTAGTGTTGTTTTCTGACAACCCTTGATGAAATGGGTTGTAACGATACAGGTATCATTGCACCCTACAGATAGTTTATGGTCACTCATATAAATCTTCGTCGTAACTTTGTCACTAGCGTTCACCAGATATCAGAGGAAGCTCAGATATAAGAGACGCCTAGCGCCCGCTTTCTAGCGGTAAATGTATAGAACTAAACATAATGAATAGGGCAGAAGGATGGTGCCACCTAAAGAAAAAAATACGATTCAAACACGATGACTATTTGCAAACGTTATTGTTTAAATAATCAGTTGTATAATGTGTAATATCTTTTGTAAGAGAGATATTTCTTTTTTTAAAATTATTGCAGCAATGTAAACGATTTTCTAAGTGTTCATGGCTTTAATATAAAGTTAAGAAGACGAGGGGAACCACTGCATATGAATTGGCATCAAGAAACGTTACCGCTGCTTTTGTCTAAAAAGACAATCTTTCTACAAATAGAGTATAGCCTTGTAAGAGCGAAAACGTAGATGTGTGTTTTAGTGGTAAACTGAGCTTTTACGAAGAACGCCTCGGATGAACGAGTTAACAGTACCAACCCACACCACCGCAGTGCATATTTGGCAGCAAGATTCCAAGGAAGAAAAATTTATTTATTTGCCAATTTGGAAATAGTGTGTACCGGCTTGTTGTACGTACTACGCAACTTCAGGAATCGTTATACTGGCCAAGAGTAGCAACACTAGATACTACAATTGTGGAGTGACTATTATTCTCTGCAAGCTATGCTTCGTGTAGCATTACTCGATAGTGGTAATAAACTGTACCATGAAACGGACCCAAGTATAATTTCATTTGTGAAGCTTAGAGTATCATGTAATGTGGGATAGAAAACTATCTTGTGAAAGCTGTGATCACTGACTAAATATGAAAGTTGAGAAATATATTTTTCTGACATTTATACAAAGCAAACTACTTTAACAAATTTCCTTATTCCATTAGAAACTTTGAGAGCACCAATAATTGTTTCCCAAACTGTATAATTATAGAGGAATGTGAGTTACATCATTGATTTCTCATGGTGAATACTTGGAACGAAAACGTAAGATGAGTGAACGCTATTTACCACCTAAAATCACTATAACATGCTGCGTTTTCAATGCTTAGAATGTTTTTATATTACAGTAGTACTGCAGCGTACGTCTGCATGACTAACGTATTTTATCATCGAATAAACATTTTGGGGCTTGTGTGAGTGATGGAAACTTCACGGGGTGGCTTTATGTCTATTGCCCATTGATATTTGTCACCAAAATGGTAAACGTCGTCATCTGAAAGTTGGTTAAAACAGTTGTGCAAACATCTTTATGGTACTGTCATTGCAACAGTAACTATTCGGTTTCTTTTGCATTAATTATTCTCAAGTGGTAAAGTACTTGCCCTGTTTTAGTAGGTCGATTAACATTGGATGTATGCTATGTACTGTACCACACGCGACGGTCCGCCCACGCTTATGAACGAATTCGATCGCCACTCAATGCCACCTTTAGGAGCAAAACAAGTATCCATATTAGGACAAAAGCGTTATGGGCATCGCACAGTCGTGATAACCAGATGGCTCAGGGCTCTTTGCAATAACGAAGCACGTAAGGAGAAAGATGACACATCTCTTTATGTTGGTTAAAGTTTAATTGCACAGATGAATGATAAGTGATTACCCTGATCAGTTTCTGTGAGTTTCATGAGAATTATTCCAAAATGAGACTAAACAGGATGAAAACAGAGTTGCAAAAGTAGCGTTTAAAGCGAACAGATGCATTGGATGGGTATTAGGAACACGGTCACAGCTTTTAAATAACCCTAGTTTACCAATAAGTGAGTTCTTCTTCTCAGGTAAATAATTTACAGTTGCCTTTAATTGTATTTGCTATCCTTGATGTGTAATGAAATTTACAGTGTAGGGGGGGGGGGGGGGGGGTAGGAGCTTTCAAATTTCAGCACGATACATTTAGAACTCATTAAACAAATGTATTATCGACTAATTACTGCAACTGTAAATCGATTAATAACATCAATAAGTGTTTTCGCCCTTTAACGCAAGTATTAGAACCATAAACTTACACATGTGCATTCAACCACTCTATTACGCAAGGTTCTGAATGAGTCTCAGGAAACTAGTCATAACGTTCCTGGACAGCTCCATGCCAACTTCCGTTTCAAAACACATCTACCTCTATCAGTCTCACTGAGGGAGACCCACTGCTCTGGTCCATATAGACAGGAAGAAAACGAGTTGTGGAAAAAGATGTGTAGAACAAGAAGATACACACACACACACACACACACACACACACACACACACACAGAGATATATATATATATATATATATATATATATATATATATATATAAACAACAGTGTAAACAAATTATAAGAGGGGGTACCTAAAGGAATCGGAGTAACTTTGCCATAGGCGGAGCTTGTGTAGTACGCATTTCTGCCGCTAGGCTTGTATAGACCAAATCATTTCCAGTTCAGTGCCGCCTGTGTTGTCGACCTGGCTTGTTCTGTTCATCCGCTGTGACTGTTTTTGGTAACACTGTTTTGTTCTTGTTTCGTTTTTTGTGATGGCAGGTTTAAGTGAACAACATGTAGCTGTGAAATTTTGTTTCCTACGCAGTAAAAGTGCTGCTGAAACTGTTTTAATGTTAAAAACAGCTTACCAAGATGAGGCTATGCAAACATTCAAGTGTGCGAATGGTTTGCTGGATTTAAAAATGGCAATATGTTGATTGATGACATACCTCGTTCTGGACGTCCATCAACTGCCCGAATCGATGAAAATGCTGAAAATTTCGAGAGCTTATGCTCACAGAGCGTCGACAGACAACTGACAAACCGACCCACCTTCCTGGCCTGACCTGGCTCCGTGTGACTTTCTCTTCCTCCCACGTATGAAAAGCGGCATGAAAGAACACCGATTTGACAACATTAAGGAAGTGAAGGAAAGAATGAGGGAGGAGCTGTCTGCCATTTCTAAAGATGACTACAAAAAATCGTTCAAACAGCACGATGGGACAAATGCGTTAGTAGTCATGGAGAGAGTTTTGAAGGTGATAATGTTGTTTTGCAAACAATTTGAAAATTTATGTCGTTCAGAAAATAGTACCGGATTTTTGATTACTCCTCGTAAAACAGGAAAAAAGAAAGGGAAAGCGCAAGGAATCTCTGACGTTTGAAGAGCTTCCAAAAAGATCGGAATTTCATAAGAACGTACATTATATTCGTGAAGTGAAAGCAAATGGTGAAACACTGGCACTTCAAAAAACGCATAGTTTGGGTACACAACAGTATTGCTTAGCCTGATGTCCGCTTTTTTTCCACAAAGACGAGAATTTATGGATAGCTTAATGAACTTAATGGACGAAGAAAGTTACTTATCATCTCCCTCTGACACGGCTTCGTAATAGTCAGATGAATGGAACCTATGCAGTAGAAATGACAGAGAAATATTAAGGGTCCGACCAAAAGCTGGGGCAGACATAAAGGCAACGAATTTCCAGCAAAGCGAGGAATGCTTTATTCGCGCTGTCGCTCCGCTCGTTTTCCATTAAGCACTGTCATGTCTCGACATCTTTCCACACACTCGAAGGAGTATTAAATTCCAGAAAGTTGAAGGAAATGTATACAACATTATGTCCCGCCCACATTTCTTTCGGCGAGTTGCCATGCATCCGAGTCTCTGGTTCTACATCACTCGCTCGTGGCTAGCTTAGGTAAAGCGGATTACGGCAGCACAACGATGTTAGTGGATGTCAGAAAGATCAAAAGGAATCGAACTTTGTGAACATCAGCACAATTAACTTTCACCTTAACAAAGTCGATTGTGTGCCCATTCTCCGCAGCAAGTATATAATTACACTCCAACGTAAATTATACTACTGCAGCAAGCTTTTTGAAGTTAGAAAAACAGTAATTTTCACTATGTTATTCGCTCTTCAACACACATCGGTTTAGCACGGAGAGATGTATATAGAACCGAATAATTATTTCTGAAGATTTGTTACTTTTTTACTGTGAAAATGTTTCCATCCGCAACCAGCAATTGTTCAATAAATTACTTTCTGGATGTATTCTTCTACCTCTTTTTACCCTCTACTGCATCCTCTAGTTATTTCCTCTGGTCTCAACAGATGTCCTATCGTCCTGTCCCTTCTTCTCATAAGTGTTTTACATATATTAATGTATTCCTTCCCACGCCGCTTCTGCGGAGAATCAAATGCTTCGATTCTCTTCTGTTCCGTTTTTCCTACTGTCCATGGTTCACTACTATACAATGCTCTGCTCAAAACGTGCTTCCTCATAAGTTTCTTCCACTAATTAAGACCTATGTTTGATGTTAGTAGACTTTTCTTGGCCAGCTAGTCTGCTTTTTATGTCCATCATGGACTATTTTGCTGCGTAGGTAGCAGAGTTTCTTAACTTCATCTGTTGCATGATTCCTTAATCTGATGTTAAGTTTCTCGCTGTTCTCATTTCTGCTACTTCTCATTACTTTTGTCTTTCTTCGCTTAACTCTTAGACCATATCCTGGACTCATTACACTGTTCATTGTACTCAACAGGTTGTGGAATTCTTCACTTTCATCGAGGATAGCAATGTCATCAGCGAATAATATTTTTGCTATCCTTTCACAATGAATTTTATTCCATCTCTTCAATCTTTCTTCTATTTCCGTCATTTTCGACGTTTAGAGTGAACAGTAGGGGCTGAGAGGGTCCCTATAGATTTCAGTTTACCGCTGTAGCGCTTGTCCTGCCTCTGCGCTAGATGGTGGGAGAGAGTGCGCGAAGCCTTCAAGAGCGGTAGTTGTGACTGTGTAACGGCAGTTGGCTTCCGGCTCGCAAGTGTGAGTGGCGGGAATTGCGTTGGCAGTCGGCTCTTTGACTGTCAGCTGACTTTGTAAGAACAGCTCCCGATATAACACGGTATATGAGCCACGCTGATGTATTCATGTGGACTTGTTGCACTGTGCTCTTCGCAGTAAAGCAGATTTGTGCCTTGGTTAGAAGCGGGCGTCAAAGTTGGAGCGGAGACTAGAAGTAAACGTTAGATTCCAGCCGGGTGGTGCGGCTAGATAACGAGTTGTTCTACGCTGTCAGAATCAGAAGATCTCCACGTCACAGTAGGAAGTGCTGATCCTCTGATATTTCCACCTGGCCTCACAGTGGATGGAAAGTTCTTGTAATGTGACGGGAAGTGATGGCTTTTTACTAGTAACTTTCAGTGGCGCCTGTAGCGCCGAGTAGTTAACTAGCGAGAATTGAGTTTTGTAATTTGAGTGCATTTCTTAACGATGCTTTGTCTTTGTTCTTGTAGACTGCCTTAAAGGAAAAGCACTCTGATGTTCATCTGTGAAATTTCACATCTATTATTCAGTACTTAAGGTTTTGAACGAAATTCTGCTGTTTTATCGTCTTTAATAGTGCAGTTATCGCTTTGGACTTATTTTAGTTAAGTACGTTTATTATTTTAACAAACCCCCAAATGGAGTTCTGTAACATTTTTGTACATGCAAGAGTGTAAATTCTATTTTCTTTCTGTTTTAGACTAACTGCTGTTTTATGGTTGTTCCAATGTTGCCTGCGCAAGGGGCGACCGCCGTGGGCATGATGTTTGTGGGGATAATAATACCCATTTGTGCTTAATGTGAATACTGATTTGAATTGTGGAATATTTTGATTATTTGCTGTGATCTTTAACTATAGTAAGATGTCAGTTTCTAAAACTGATGGCCTTCGGGGATCAGGCAGCTTCTAAACTGGAACGTGAATTGTCCATGCTACTGCCTTTGTATTATTTGCCCCTTTTCTTTAATGTATGCTTGTAGTATTTAAATACTTGGTACCCAACATTTACTTATGAGAGTTCTAAAGATTTTGCTAGTAAAGTCGGACTGTTTAGGGACGGAGACTCTATTCCTGTGTTGTGCCCTTTGTGATGTTAACACCTATTTCTGGGTCTTCCAGTCGTGTTGTTTCCTCTTAGTTCTTGTACATACCGTATATTCCTCATCTTTCTATAAAGTTTATCCACAATATTCTGAGAATTTTGAACATCTTGCAGCATTTGACAAATCCTACCTTCGTGTCTTGAGTTTTCTTCTGTATTACTTCCATTATCAAACGCAATGTCAGAGGTGCCTCTTTAGTGCCATTCTGATCGTCAGATAACGGATTATTTCCTTTTTGCCATTCTTCTATAGAGTGCCCTTGTGAGCCATACGGATGTATGAGCTGTTAAGTTGATTGTGTGATAATTACCACACTTATCAGCTCTTGCTACCTTAGGAGTTGTATGGACTATCTTTTTCCGAAAGTCTGATGGTATATCGAATGTGTCATACGTTCTACACATCCACGCGAATAACCGCTTTGTTGCAACTTTCCCAATGAATTTTGAAGTTCCGATGGACTGCTGTCTATTCCTTCAAACTTATTTGATCTTAAGTCTTCCAAAGGTCTAACACTGGACCTCCAATCTCTTTCCCGTCGAAATCTGTTTCTTCTTCCATCACGTAATTAGACTTCCACTCGTAGAGGCCTTCAGTGTACTCTTTCCACCTATCCACTTTCTCCTCTGTATTTAACAGTGGTGCCCCCGTTGTACTCTTAATCTTTCCGAAATCGCTTTCACTTTAACTAAAGCTTGCTTTGATTTTTCTTTGCATTTCGATGTCTTCACATTTTTCATGCAGCATGCCGTCTGTTTATTTCATTCTTGAGCGGTTTGTACATCTATATTCCTGGATTTCCCTGAATTTTTTTTTACTTTCTTCTTTTATCAATCAGCTGAAGTATTTGTTCTGTTTCCTATGATTTCCTCGCAGTTACCTTCCTTGTATCTATGAATTTCTTCCCAATTTCTGTGTTTTCCATTTTTAGAGATATCCATTCCTCTTCAACTGAACTTCCTACTGAGCTCTTCATTATCACGATACCTACATATTCAATGAACTTCAAGCGTACATATTCATTCCTTACCACTTCCGTATCACTCTTCTTTGTGCACTGATTCTTCCTGACTAGTCTCTTAATCTTCATTCTGCTCTTCATCAGTACTAAATTGTGATCTGAGTCTATATCTCCTCGTGGTAACGCTTTACAATCCACTATCTGAGTTCGGAATTTTTGCTTCATCAGGATGCAATGCAACTGGATTTTTCCCATATCTCCAGAGCATTGCCAATTATACTACCTCCTCTTGTGAGTCATAAACATAGTACTTGCTATTACTAACTGAAATGTATTGCAGAACTCATTTAACCTTTTTGCTCTTTCCTTCACAGTAACAAGTTCATATTCTCCCGTAACCCTTTCTTCTGCTCATTCCCCTACAACTGCATTCCAGTCCCTCATGATTATTCGATTTTCATCCACCTTTGCATACTGAATTACCCTTTCTGTATCTCTTCATCTTCTGCTTACATCGTCGGCCTATAAATCTGACCTACTGTCACTGGTGTTGGTTTGCTGTCGGTTCTTATGAGAACCACTGATCTCTTCCCAGTAACTCACTCTATGCCCTGCCTTCTATTCATAACGAATGCTACTCCCATTATACCATTTTCTGCTGCAGTTGATATTCCCAACGCTCCTCTGACAAGTAATTGTTGTCTTCTTTCGATTTCGCTTCACTACCCCAGATCATATCTAGATTCAGCCTTAGAATTTTCCTTTTCAGATTTTTTTTAGCTTTTTAGCTTCCCTACCGCGATCATACGTCTGACATTCTACGACACAACTCGTTGAACCTTACCATTTCTTTGGTTATTCAATCCATTGGCAGTTCCCTCGCAGAGATCCGAATTGGGGGGGGGCTAATAGGCAATCTTTTGCCAGTGGGGAGATCAGCAGACTTTTTCTCAATTACGGACCAAATGTCGTGTGGATAGACATTACGTGTCTGTAATGCAGTGATCTCCATTTCGTTCGTCATCCTCATACCGTTGGTCGTTACTGATACTTCCCACTCCACCCCAAGAGCAACAGAGAGTCCTGAACCTTCGTCCGGACCTCCACCCTTTTCGACAAGGGCTTTGGCAGAATGAGGGTCACTTCATATGCCAGAAGTCTTTGGCCGCCATTGCTGACGATTTTTATTCAGAATTGAAGCAGTGATGAGGTTCGACCCGACCACCCAAAACGTTTTGATTTCTAGTAAAAGACGCTACTCCTAGATGTCGGGTGTGATTAGTTTGATATTATTTATTACATTTTATTGTTATCTAATTCGACACATGGAAGCTAATACCACTGTTGCCCAACACAATATTTTGTCATCTTCATGGTAATAATACAGCTGACGTAATTTACTATGGCTGTATGTGGTTTCGTTGTCAATTCTTTCTTAGTTAAATAAAACCTGTGGCCAGCAGTACTTGCATCGAAAATAACAAAGCAATGCAATTGACCTGAAGCATCTCAAGCGCGCTTTCGTTTTCGATTTGAGCACAGTACAATATGTTGGTGAACATAACCATATAATACCACGAAGTGGCATTTTTTTTAACTCACTCTGCGGGTGGAACCCTCACACAGTCTGTACAGTAGGAAGTCTCATTGCCATAGAACGCGCCACAAAGTGTGTTTTCCAAGAACTGGCGATTGTTTCGTAAGAGAGAACAAGGTTTTTTTGTTTATTTTATTTTACTTTTCTGAGTCAACAATCTCCTGACTGGTTTCACGCGGCCCGACGCGAATTCCTCTCCTGCATCGTCCTCGTGTCCTGTCATCCTACCTCTTTGATCTTGTTAGTGTTTGCCAGGTGCCCTTCTTCGCCGATTCTTCAAAGAACCTCCTCATTTCTTATCTTACCAGTCATTTGATTTTCAACTTTATTCAGTAGTACCACATCTCAAATGCTTACAGTCTCATCCGTTACCCTTTTCACTTGCTATCATTTACTACCTTGCGATACTCTGCTCAAAACGCGCATTCTCACAGATTTCTTCCTTAAATTGAGAGCTATGTTTGACACTAGTAATCTTCTGTTGGCGAGGAATGCCCTCTTTGCCTGTGCTGATCTGCTTTTATGTCCTCGTTGCTTCGCCCATCATGGTTTGTTTTCCTTCAAGGTAATAGCATTCCTCAACTTCATCTACTTCGTGGCCACCAGTTTTAATGTGAAACATCTCGCTCTTATTCCTGCTACTTCTCATTACTTTCCTCTTTTCTCGTTTTACTCTCAGTCTATACTTGTACGCATTTGGATGTTCATCCCGTTTAACACTTATTTAATTCTTCTTCACTTTCAATATAGTTGTCAGTGTCAGCAATGGATTTAATAATTGTTATCTTTCACCCCGAATTTTAATACCTTCCTTGATACTTCCTTTTGTTTTCGTCATTGCTTCTGCGCTGTATGGATTGAACAATAAGTGCGACAAAATTGTTGAAGTGGCTCTGAGCACTATGGGACTTAACTAAATTCAAATGGCTCTGAGCACTATGAGACTTAACTTCTGAGGTCATCAGTCCCCTAGAACTTAGAACTACTTAAACCTAACTAACCTAAGGACACCACACACATCCATGCCCGAGGCAGGATTCGAACCTGCGACCGTTGCGGTCGCGCGGTTCCAGACTGTAGCGCCTAAAACCGCTCGGCCACTCCGGCCGGCTAAGTGCGACAGAATGCATCCCTCTCATACACTCTTTTTAACCCGAGGTCGTCGTTCTTGGTCTTCCAGTCTTATTGTACCCTCTTGGTTTTTGTGCATATGACGTATCATCCGTCTTACTCCTATTTTCCACAGAATTTCGAATGCTTTATCTAGACTGACAAATCCTATGAGAGTATGTTAATTTTTCTTCAGTCCTTCTTCCATTATCAGCCACAACGTCATAATTGCCTCTCTGGTGCCTCTACCTTCCCTAAAACCGAACTGATCGCCATCTAACAATTCCTCAGTTTTCTCTTCCAGTCTCCTGTGTATTTTCTTGCCAACGTATGCATGATATGTTAAGGTGATTGTGCGACAGCTTTTGCACTATCTGCCCTTTCTGTCTTCGGAACTGTGTGAATCACATATTTCCAAACACTTGTTCACTAACGTGAATTGTCGTTTCGTTGCTATTTCTCACGATGGTTTTATAAATTCCGACAGAATGTTATCTTTCCCTTCTGCTTTATTTGATCTTAAGTCTTCCAGAGTTCTTTTATAATATGACCCGTTTCCCCTGTACTTTCGTTACCGGTTGACGTTTCTTTTTCCAAGTCACCAGATAAGTCTTCCCCCTAATAGCGGCCTTCGATTTATATCTCCCGGCTTTCGTTTGCGTTTAACAGTGGAATTCCCATTGCATTCTTAACGTTACCACTGTTGCTTTTAATTTCACCCAAGGTTGTTTTGACTTCCCTATTTTCTGATTCAGTCCTTCCGTCGTTCATTTCCTTTTCGAATTTGTCACATTATTTCTGCAGCCATTTCATCTTGGCTACCTTTACTTCCTATTATTTTCATTCCTAAGTGATTTACATCTATGCATCCCTGTCTTTCCCTAAACCCTCCTTTCATAAATGAGTTTAAGTGTTCTTCTGTCACCCACCCTGTCTTCGAAGCTGGATTTCTTGCGCTAATGTCTGACTAACACCTGTGTGTGTCCTCTTTAGAGATGTCCACTCCTTTTCAACTGAACTGCCTAATGTGATATTCCTTGCAGCGGTATCCACATCGTTAGCGAACTTCAAATGTGTTTCATGATTCCTGAGCACCTCCGTATCCCACTTCGTTTCACATTGAATCTTCCTACGTTTCTCTTCACCTTCAGTCTACCTGAGCTATGACAATGTCTCACAGATTGTCTACAAAATTTCAGCTCCCTAAAGTATGGTGCGAGAATCATGTACGCTACAGAATATTGCAGAATACAACAACACGCTTCGCGTTTCACCACGGCTGCCACAGGAAACAACTATATCGCTTTTGCTTAGTGGTATCCTCATTATGCGCCTGCGGTAGGAAAGAGGATATGAGTGACTGTGTGTGTGTGTGTGTGTGTGTGTGTGTGTGTGTGTGTGTGTGTGTGTGTGTTTTGTTTCTGAATTAAGAAATTATTACCGCTAGGATGTATCAAAAACATTTAACTCTTAATTACGAAAACGTTCATTCGCTATGTCTGTAGCACGTCATAATTCCTAATGGACTTGTTTTAAGAGGAGAGATGTTCTTATCGGTATGCTCAGGAAATGGTTTGTATCGTATCATTATTGGCCCACTGCACGTGAAGTAGTCAATGTTAACTGTTCTTGCATTCACATTGGACTACCTATCTCAAGGAGATTGATCTGTATATGCACCACAACAAGTATACGAGGGTTGGAACTTAGATACTGGCAACTATTTATTCACAACCGATACAAAAGAGTTACATGTTTTCACCTGTTACTGTCCTTCAAAGTAGTCACCAGCGTTGTGTAGAACCCGTTGCCAGCGATGTCGAAGGCGTACTATACCGTTAGCAGAGCCTGTTATGGCGATCCTCGTGTACGACTGTGATGGTGTTATCCTAACGCATTACGTTCCTCCACGGCAGACCGTTGATGATCAGTATTACTGTTCGTTTTTGGAGCATCACCTTCGACCTGCTTTGCGAAGGAAGCGGCGACACTTTCTGCGCAACCCACCCATCATTTTGCGCGATAATGCGCAGTCGCATACAGCGCAAGCTGTGCCTACTCTGTTCGATCGATGGGACTGGGAAGTACTGTACCATCCACCATACTCCCCGGACGTAAGTCCTTGTGACTATGATTCCGGAGATGAAGGAACCACTACGTGGCATTCGCTTCAGACTCCAGAAATTCGACAGGCAGCAGACCACTCCATTCGCACCATCAACAGAACAGGCTCTGGTAAGGGTATATTACGCCTTCCACACCGCTGGCAACGAGTTCTACACAACGCTGGTGACTACTCGGAAGGACAGTAACAGGTGCAAACATGTAACTCTTTTGTACCGGTAGTGAATAAATAGTTGCCACTATTTAAGTTCCAACCCTTGTATTTTATACTTACAATTTTATTTTTCTGTAACAGCTACATAGTCTTGCTGACCAACAAAGTGGTCTGCTCAAATATTTTTCTTAAAATGTCCTTTTGTTCTTTTCATAATAAGTGTGAGGAACAGACGCTAAACTGACATCACAGACCAGTTAATAAATGAACACTCTGTGATGTCGACCATGAATCATTTATATAATAATTATGAACTGAATACCATCGCAGATACGTGGCGTGAAGCACACTGATTATGCACAGTGGAGCCCGCAGCAGAACACCCACCACCACACAGCTAGGCGATCTTCTCACACATCTGCTGGGATATAAAGACGACAAGTTACCGGCCAGCAAATAAATTCGTCGAAACAGCAAATTCAGTCATAAGCTTATATAAGTCGTTGTGAATTATAAAAGCAACGAGCAAAACAAATTGCACGAAGATCGAACAAAATAAACTGTTGGTATTGGTATCCGTGTTAATTCAAAAAATAAATAATTCAAGCTTTAGAATATTTCTGAGGCTATAAAACAGTTGTTTTTAAATCCCTAAATCGAGTCCCCTACTAGTCATAAATCAAGGAACAAGTGCTCATTATTTATTTGCAACTACTGGAATATTAAAGACGGAAAATATTTAAAATACACAACAGAAAATGTTTTTAGAGATTAAGATATCTAGGTAACGTGATTTTCAGTGTTAACACGAAGAAATGAATTTACACATAAATATTATTAGCAATATATCTTCGCCGAACGATAACAGAATCTTCACAGCAATACATCCCACTATTGCTGTAATAGTGAATAAGCTGGAATGATACTTCTATACATTCTTTTTTCTGAGAGCGGCCTCTGCCCCTATAGTATTTATGTGATTCTGTAGGTCCGTAGCTCCGTATATATGTTGCACCTATGCTTCTTTGGGTATTTTGCTCTGTCAAGTAGAAACGACCATCACTTTTACGCAGAATGATCTTATACCATACTATTTGTGAAGCTTCATTGTAGATGACTATCAGCTGTTTTTATTTTCATACTCAGTGCTACAAGTTTCGATCAGTAGACCATTATGAAGCTTCATAATGGTCTACCATTATGAAGCTTCATAATGGTCTACTGATCACAACCAGTAGCATTGAGCACAAAAATAAACAGCTCTTTGTCATCTACAAAGAAGTTTCATAGTTATTTGACAACTGTAAAGCCCCACCTCATTGCAAATCTACATCCGATTTGTCCATTGTGTGTTGTCTGTCATATTTAAGAGAGAAAATGTTTGTGAGCCTACCATACACTGAAATTACGAACGAAGTGTGTAGGGTATGAATGGAGAATGAAACTCATATGATAAGGATACGTCTCCAGGAAAATGTGTTTTGGTCATATCAATAGAGACTCAAATGGCAAGCACTGTACCCTTTGTAAAGTTAACAATATTCATTTGTGCGTTGCCTGTGACCGTCATTAATTACAATGTAAGTAATTCACCTATGCCGTAATGGACTTCTTAATTAGCGACAACCGTTTGATGGTTTAGACATTCTGGCTTTACGCATCGAAAATAGCTGTTTAGAGTTAATAGCAAGACAGATATATAAATACATATATCTATTTCAGATGTGTCTTGGTCCGCTGAAAATTAGTTGCTCTCCAGTAATGGATGACTGATCGCCTAGCACACTTTCAGACAGACATCTCTTTTCTACATCACTTATAGATAGCAGCATCATTATTGGTGAAAGTGGCGAGATTGTGTAAAGATTTGGAATTTGCATGGACGCTGATAACCTTGCAATTGAGCGCCCCATAAACCAAATATCATCATATCACCATAATCTCCACCTCCTCCTCTTCCTCCTCGCACCTCTTTCTTTGACCACCTCGTCGCTCCTCCTCTCTCTAACCATCTCCACCCCCCTCCCCCCCTCTCTCTCTCTGTCTTTGTCTATCTCGTCCTTCCCCCTTTCTCTGTCCATCTCCTGCTCCAGCCTCTCTCGATTCATCTCCTCCTCCACGCTCCTCTTACTATCTATCTATGTCGTCACCATCACAATGGGAGATAGAAGGCTCTGAAACTCACAGTATTTCTTTCCATACAATAAGTGTTCCTGTACCAAGTTTGGCTGAAATCAATCCAGGGTTTTCGGAGAAGATACAGACATACATCCATTTACACACTCCAACACAAAAGGAAACTACAAACGAAGGAATTACTCGAATTGGAAAGAAAGCAGTGGACGTTATGTACATGTACAGACAAAGAAATGATTACCATTTCATAAAAATTGGATGATTTATTTAAGATAAAGAGTTTAACAAATTTAGAAAGTCAGTAACATCTTGGTCGACCTCTGGTCTCTATGGAAGCAATAATTCGGCTTAGCTTTGTTGAAAGTGTTGCTGGATGTCCTCCCGAGGGGTGCTGTGCCAAATTCAGTCAATTTGGCGCGTCAGACCGTGGAAAATTTCAAAGCTCTTGCAGAGCTCTGCCCATAATGCACCAAACGTTGTCATTTAGGGAGAGATCTTGCTGGCCGTGTCAGGGTTTGGAAAGCATGAATACAAGCGGTAGAAACCCCCGCCGTATGCGGGATGACATTATCTTGCTGAAATGCAAGCTCAGAATGGCTTGCCATGAAGGAGCGTAGAATATCGTAGAGCAACAAATGGGAGCGTGGAATATCGTCGACGTACAGCTGTGCTGTAAGATGGATGCGGATGACAACCAAAGGAGTCCTGTAATGAAAATAAATGGCACCCCAGACCATCACTCCTGGTTGTCAGTCCATATGTCGGACTACAGTCAGATCGGTATCCTACCGCTGTCTGGGGCATCTCTATACATACACAGCAGTAAAATAAATTAGTATATCCTTTTGGAATTTTCGAGCTCAATCAAGATTTATTGTTGTAGCAGTGCATATGGAGTATATGAAATGATTACATCTACACCTCATTAGAACAAGCAGTCCTGAGGTACCAGGTATTGACTCTTGCTTACTCTGGAATCCAGTCCATCGTACAGATGTGGACTATTCTCCTGGGATACGTTATGCGAAACCTAATCGACATATTTACGAAGTCGCACGATTCGCTTTTCAGGCCACACGTGTTCGGCTAGAGATCGAAGATCGTGGTACCCAAGGAAATTGCCACACGTCTTTCTGAGCACGTTGAGTTCCACAGGCACTGGAACAGTACATCACCTCCCTGTTGCAATGACGGAAAAATATCAGGACTGGCAACATTGTGCATGCACCGCTTGCTGGTTAGCGTCCCCTCCAGAACCCCCAAAGGTGAACAAAAGTTGTAACTTGTCGCATCCAGACCATAAATCCTGCGTTGGGGCCAGTGTGTCTGGGACGAATACAGTTTACGTGCCAGCGCTCTTAAGACCTACGTCGTATGGGCAAACGACCACCACGTCGATGCGATGGCGCGAGTGAAAGATAGGCTACACGTGTCCCCCACTGGTAATTACCGGTTAGCAACAATTCATGTTGACACGGCTGGGCTCAAAGCCCTTTTACCTATGCTGTGGTAGCTATATGATCTGCCACTGCTGCCCTAACTATGAGACAGGCGTGCGCCTGTGTTGCGTGGACGTCCAGAACCTCGTCTATCAGTGTGACAAAGTTCACGTGACCACTGATACTAGCACCGTTGCACAGCTGACGCTGTACATCCAACTTGTGTAGCATTTTTGCGAAAAGACCATCCCGCCACTCGAAAGGTCACAAGTTGCTCAGTTGGCTGTAGGGAGCACGAGTGCGTCACCATGGCATGGTTTTCTGCTTGCTTCACGTGCTGCTATTTCCACTACGCTCTTTGTTGGTTGATAACGTTGAAACGAATGTCAGTACATCTACTATCCACCAGATGGCATATGCCGTAATCAGATCAAAATCGGCACCTTCCTTCCCTGTGTACATTTATATATACTCCGTCTCTTCCCTCCACAATTCCTCCTTCACTCTTTTTACGCCGGCCTATGTCACCCCTAACCCAATGGGTTCCAGTTGGTTCTCATACGCACAGAATATATTAGCAGACAGTAAAAGTTACGTGTAGCATGTCAGGTAAAAATCGATCCATAGGTTAAGGATATGTGGAACATGTATTCATTCAAGAGCCATACATATTTTGTCTCGGCTACTTCCGATTGAAAAATAGGAAATTTGTTGTGGGACATCGTAGAGTATTCCCTAATGTTTCATGAAGTTCCAGTAGATGGCGACGCTATATACTGCCTTCAGAGTAGCGCCTGTAATGGAGGTGTATTCCAAGATGAGGGCTACTCGAGTTTCTTTTGGTGGAAAACCAAAGCATCTCAAATATTCATAAGGCCTTCATAATATCTAAGAAGATCTGGCAGCGAACAAAAGCACAGTGAATCGTTGTGTGAAGCGTCTGTCATCATCGCAATAAGGTCACACAAACCTGACTGATCTACCGCGTGCTGGCCAAGCACACATGGCTGTGACTCCTGTAATATTGGAACGTTCAGACACACTCTTTAGAGGTGATCAACAGATCACAATTAAACATCTCGCTGCACGACTGGACATCTTTGTTGGCAGTGCTGCTGAGATACTCAAAGGCGTGTGCCTGCATGGCTCCTCAACGCCTAGCAGAAGAAGCTGGTCGCGAGAATTTCTTGTCGAATTTCGTCACAGGCGATGAAAAATGGGTTCATCACTCACAACTGAACTCAAAACGGCTTTCCATAAGGTGGCGACACATCAACTCTCTTCAGAAGAATTGTTCATAGCTGCACCCTCTGCCGGTAAAGTGAAGGCGATGGACTTCTTGGACTGTGAAGAAGTTATTCTGCTTAATATCCTTCCCCTTGGTGTAGTAATGAACTCGGAAATGTGTCGTGCTACCCTCATGTCGCCACAAGAACGCGAACGAACGTCTCCTTCCCCACGACAACACAAGGCGTCACAGAAGTCTACACACCTGAGAGAAGCTCACAAAATTTCGTTGGACTGTTCTTCCTCATCCACACTTAGGCCTGGATCTCACACCTCTAGACTTCTATCTGTTTAGGCCAATAAAGGATGCAGTCCGTGGGAAGCAGTACGTAGATGATAGGGACGTTATTGACGCAGCATGACATTTCGACGTCGACCAGTTGGCTACTACCATGCTGGCATTCACGCCCTTCCAGTAAGGTGGTGTTAAGACCGTCGTATTAAACGAAGATTATGTAGAAAAATAAGGTTTTGTAGCCAAAATAGTGACAAATGATATCGTGTATTGGAACTCTGCGTAAAAGCAATCTTCTCTCAGAATGTAATATGTTTCATTACTTATTATACACCCCTTATACATACGCACATACTGAGAAGTGGCTATCCCTACTGGCTAGCCACATATCACCCGTAAGAAGAGTTGAATGGAGTAGTATACTATTGACATGCTGAGCAGGACACTTGCACTTAGAATCATACGGATAGATACGGCAGTGACAGCAGTGGCAAGACTAACTATCTATGGTTTCTCTTCCTCTATTGGGTCCCTACAGCTGCAGGTGTAACGGAGGGCGCTGTGTAATCTGGAGCAGGCGAGAGCGAGGTAGTGAGGGCCGCAGGCGGGAATGTCTTTTTACAGCTGGATGTCAACTCACAGCAGGGAGAAAGTGGCAGAAATGGGCTTTGTGCAAAAGGATGAGCAGATGCAGGGGCTCAGGCCATTCTGGCCTGAGGCAGTATAGCAGGACGCTGTTATGGTGGTAGAAATGTTGTCCCCGCTGTCTCTTTTAGCCAAGCCTGCAGACACCATTGCAGGTCTGCGGGTGGACGAGAAAAATTCGACGGTGGTGTGAGGGAATTCAGAGAAAAGCTATTCTGGTTTTGCAGAAGTGTAGGCGCCAGATGAAGATAACATTTTTTGAAAGCATACCAAGAAACACCACTGGCTATGCCGTTGCTATGGGAACTGGTGGCACTCTGTGCCGATGTTAAGAGAGTAGAATGTATTATTTCCTTTTTGGTTTCCGTCGGTGGCGAAATCGCGCTAGTGGTAAAAAAAAAAAAAAAAAAAGAAAACTGTCACTAGTAGGTGGCACGTGACGTGTGTCTAGATTTCCACTTTTGGGTGGAGATGGGCGGTAAAGATATTTAATGGGAAAGGAGTTTTTACGGAGGCGATGGAGGTAGAGTGAGAGACTCCATAAAATTTTACTGTTGGCCAGTGTTGGTGCAAAAGCGTGAGACTGGTTAGAAAACTTCAGGTGCGCGACAAGCAGTAGCCACATGTAGAGGAGTGCAATTTTTTACACTGTCGGATATTAAGAAGCTGAAGGACGAGTAAAAGAAAGCCAAAAACTCGGAAATTCGGAATCATACAGTCAAGGACTCTGTTGAAATCGGAGTTCGGACTTGGAGTTTTGGAGTCAGATAGCTGCAGGGGAGTAGCCACATGTCTGCCAATGACAGAGGGTCTCTTCGAGTTACTACGGTTTGACGACAAACAGCGCAGCACACGTAAGATTATATTGCTGCACCAGCGTGCTAATTATGGACAGGATTAGTTCGTTTGAATGGAAGACTTGACAACCATGATGGTCGCTATGCCGCAGTAGGAGAAATATTTTCGTTTGCTCTCAGTTTCTTGCCATGTAATCACTGCAAGACTGCAACACGCCTTCACGATTCTATATCCATGACAGGGAATCGTCAAACCAGATTGACATCCTCACTCATCTATGAACAGTGCCAACCTGTTGTAATAATTGTTAACGTGATCTGTCATGTACCGCTGGAAACATGACTGTCATTAATGAACGCTCTGCCCTTACATGTTTTAATATTGATTGTGAAATAAACTCTGTATCTATTGTATACTATCAATTTTCTTTCAAAGCCGCCTAATCTTATGTCATTAAAAGACATAAAAGGCGGTTCAGTGAGACCTTACTCAGAATACAGCTCTTAGGGCCAATTAGATGACATCGTATTCTCAAAATTCTCTTGCATAACTTTATTAATTAGCATAAGCTCCTGACGAGAATTACACCAATCAGATCTGGTCGGTGAAGCCTTACCAGGAAGGATATGTCTTGCGTTTGGTGTATCCTCCTCAGTATTCGATAACGCATGATATTTTCTGGTTACAGCTTCAAACTTTTGAGAGGACTATGGCTAGTAACGCAAGGATTATTTTTTCGAAAAAAATTTACAGCGGAGATCAGGAATAAAACAAAAATTTCTATTTCCAGGTACAGTAAGACAGAAAGCACGAAAAAAATAATAAATGTGCTTTTCTTTCAGGTTGTATTTCAATGTACGTATATGTCTGTGTTGAGTGTGGTGGCTACACAATCTGTCAATTAAAATATGGTGCTGACCAGCATTGTGATGTTTTAGATGGGTGTATTAATAGATGTGTGCTGTGAACAGGGAAATCTGAGGAGAACAACGAAGTAAATAATCAGCAGCGTTGAAAGGAGGCAGGAAGTTTTGGGCGATGAATTACACAAGAATGCGTACAAGTCAGATGTGTATATGCATAACAACAGATATGGATGATGCTGTAGAGAAGATGAACACAGCAGGTGACATGGCCGCATCAGCGAGGATAGGTAAAGGAATGTCTCAGGTGACAAGGAACTTAGAATAGTAATTAGAGAGGATGCAGAGGCACTAAGGGAACAAGAGGATGGGTTTGTTCAACAAGAGATTGATGTGAGTAAAGAAGAGAGTAATTTTGAAGAAGCAAGAGTTTACTTTACAAACTCAGCAAAGAACAGATGGACCGAGGCGAGTACACACGAAAAAACGGATACTTCGTTGAGTTTACCGTATACATCGACGAAAGGAGCAGATGTGTGAAACAAACCATCCATGCTTGAATAGATGGCTTTTGTTGTGCGGAAAATGGAAATCATGAAAAAGGAAGCAGCCAAGAGGAAGAAGAAAAGAGAAAGTAACAGCTGATCAGGAGAACAGAAGAGAGAAACAGGAAGAATCGAGTGATGAAGGAATGGATTAGTAACTTAGGGAAAAGCAGAAAGAGACACGGGATCAAACTTATAGTCAAGCTGAATCAGTTGTTGACACACTGTGCCAGCGTGAATCAGAAGGTTACCATACTCGAGGAGAAGCAAAAGGAATGGGAGAAGAATACAGATGAGATGGAAAGGTGAATAAAATCAGTTAACGACTGAATAAGCCATGTCGAAGATCGTACAGAACAACGGTTACGTAAGGGCAAAGATGATTTGCATACAAAAAATAGATTATTGAGCAGGAGACATGGAAAGAGCTGGCAGCATCGGAGTGCACAGTCCTAGTTCCAGTAAGCGAGATACGAAAATTATGTTTGGTATTACCATTTACAGAGCAACAGGAGGGCATTAACAAGGGACAACAGGAAAAATTGGAATAGTTATCAGAGCAGTACGAAGACATGAAAGCCTGGAAGATGGGCGGCACAGCTACAAGCAATAGTGTGGAACAGATCCACTAGTGTGTACTACTTAGAAGAACTACTGATTTTGAACACAATTGCGATAGAGGACATGAAGGCATGGAAAGAATTATTGTATCAGAATCACGAGGGAATAGTGAAGCACATGGAGTGGCGTAATGCAGCCAGATTGGAAGATGTGGGCTCGAAAATTTGATTACAAGCACTACATGTGAATATGAAAGTACCTTGTGTCCAAGGAGAATGGAAATGTGCTCCATCCCATGGCTTGGATTCAGCAGTTCGAAATTTAAATCTACTGTCTTGGTCGTAAATGCACATACTGGAATACATGTGTAGTTTATTCGAAGGCAAACCAGCAGTGATGATGCAGCCATTAACACTAAAATGCACTCACATTGTCACTTAAGGAGGCGTTTTTAGCCATATACTTGTCTAAACAGAAGCAATCATGAGTTTACAATGAGATAATTGTAGAAGGTGACTTTCAAGGGTCGGGACTCAGGACCACAGTGAATTTTTTCGAAGAGATGCTACAGAGGAACCAACTCTCAGTTGAACCATGCAATGTAGAAAATGTGGTTGGATTTTGTTTTCAAATCTACCTTAGTAGTACCAACTCATACTAATTGGGCAGTGCAGCAATGATAGAGACCAATTTTATGACCTTCTGCACCAACCGAATTTGCACACCCTAGCAATCACAGAACAAAATAGTGTCACAGGTAGTTAACTTTACCAGCAGTGACAGCACCAGGAACGGAGGTATAGTAGGGCACATTCCAATGGTATTGGATGTTTCAGGCTATGTCAGTCAAACCATGAAGGATGGAGTAATATGAATGATTAGTGGAGCAATGGCTACAATGGTTGCCAGAACAATGTGGAGCGGACTACGTACAGGAGGGGAATGAGCGTACACAGCCAATACAAGCAGACTTATATATTAACCCTATTTGGGGGCTATCATCACAACAATGACTCTTAAGATTCACAAGCACAAGATAAGGAACACTTATGAATGGACTAGAAACACAAAAGTAAACTACATCACACCAAAAGATTTGTAAGAAGTGTTACTGAAGGAGAGGCAAGGTACACAGATGCAAAATTTACATAGGGTAATCAATATTTTAGTGAGTGAAATAGGTTATCAGGCCATTCCTGACTGCATCAGCATATTATGTTAGTACTGGAAGGAACATTTCAACAGTGTATGAAACGGAGCAAATTATCTGTGCTAAATTTACACAAAATTAAAATAAAAGAGGTGTAAACTGAAAGAGCACAAATGTGTAGCACCAAAGTTTATGTGTCAAGGCAATACCCAGTTATGAACTTTTTGATATTACCAAAACTCTACATATCGCTGATTTTGGTAATCGACTTTATGCAAACATATAATGCATTAATGGACATAGGTAGAGGTGAGATCATCTTACAAAAGGACAAGGAAATACACATTCCGTTTGAAGAATGGAGCAACTGTTTCTGAACCTATGTTCTGAGTCAGAGAACAATTGAGTAGACTGCAGAAAATGACGGTGAGAAAAGAAGAGTATTTTCGACTGGATCACTGAAAAATGGGAAACGAAATGAAATAGCAAGTTTCAGAACACGTAGAAGACATGCAGGACGTGGAGCAGTGGGTGAAAGCAGACTTATATAATATTCTTAATCATAATGAGCAGGTCTTTTGGCCTAAAGGGGATACCTTACAAAATTTTCAATTTAACCCTGAGCTTACCTATCTATGTATGAGGTGTGCCGACCACAAATAGAATGGTTCTGCACATTTCCATTGTTGTTTCACTGTTATGGGCAAGTACCTATTCCTTCATTATTGTTTCAGCTAACACAGTGATACATCGTGTTGTCATACTTCCAGCCGAGCAATAGTAATATAAAATAAACAGGGAGCAAGGTGACAAAAAATTTACATCGCGTGCAAGAAATAACCCAGATTACGAGCTAGAAGCACACTCCCACAATGAGGCAGTTGTCTCTGACATAATCAGTAATGAGTTTGCCAAAGGTATGATCGTCCAAGAGGTAACAGGTAAATAACTGAAGGGTGATGGTAAGGAGAACAACTTGAGAATATAGTATAGGTTCAGAAGTCTGAAAAGAAGGAGTAATAGATAGGAAGTGTGATTATGAATTAAATGGGCATACACTGCAAGGAAGGTGATAAGACCCAATAAGAGAGCATGTGCTGCAGTAAGAGAGGAAGTAGAGGACACAGATGGAAAAGGAACATATGTGACTTTAGGTGGATTTTGAATGGGCACGATGATTTAAGAAGTGAAAGACAGGAAATGTTTTGGTGTATTGAGCGGCAGGCGGCTTTATGTGTCCATGCCAATGAAGTGAAAGGTCGACATAAATGAGAGTAAATCGTAAGACTCACGTCTCTGTGGTAAATTAATGAGGTAAAAGGAGGAAAGAGTGATTTTGTTTATGACAGGTATGCCACAAAGCAGTAATTCTCAAGAAAAGGAAACAAGTATTCCGAGGGGAGTGAATGATTAAAGGATAAGCAGACTTAGAAGTATTATGCATGAATGGATTATCAGTTCAAGGGCGCACCCATATGATAGTTTGTATTGAGACCCTTTTCTAATATTTTGCAAGGCGAATGGCAACTTGTAAGTAGCCATAAAAGGTAACCCTGTTAAAAATCTGTGTAATACTGATTTTCAAATCATTTTCTTGAAAGAAAAACACCTGACTACACTTTATTTTTTTTCTTTTCCTGAGAGTTTCGGGTGGCGACAGCCCCCCTTATGCCCCCATGGATCTGCGCCCTTGGCTTAACCAAAAAGCTTGAAGTATGAATGAGGATATTTTCTTACAGGTTACATATATGGACCCTTTGGCTTTTGTTACATAAGTAGGAATAGCACTACCTACAGTGCAGAGGAAAAGAGGATCTGATGAAGAAAGAGGAAACATTTACACTGTACCTGAGGCCACTGATGGCCATAGTGAAACATACAGAAATCAGCTGTAATCAGTTACATAGGCAGTACAGACCACTGTCTGAGAGAGTGAATAAATTATGAAGAGAATATCCCAAAAGCCATGCCACTATAAGTAAAATCAGATAACATGATCATAATGTTATATAAACTGGTGGTGCAATGTTCAGAAGATGTTCACAGGAAAAACATAGTTGCACTGGAATGATGTTGCTTAAAAGGGGATGGTGGATAGAATAGAAAAATAAGAAATGGAAGTTTAGGGCACCAAGCTTGACATTAAAGAGCAGATTCAATCAGTTGATAGCAGTTTCGTACCACCTATCGTTATAAGAGATGATAATTAATATACACATAGAAAATTAAAGTAACTAACATGTGACATAAGAGTTTGGGATTGTATGTAAATAACAGGCAAGTGCGGCCACTGCTTGGTTTACTGGACAATAAACGAGTTACTAAAGCCTAACATACTAATGTGAGAAATATGTTTGACAGAATAAACAGCATTAACATTGAGTCAGGAAGTATTACTGTAAAATCTTACTATAAAGCAAAATATATGAAGAACAAACATTGTACTAGTAATGCAGAGACTAATAAAGGAAGTGAAGAGTGACAGTAAAAAATGCCTTTATTCAGTTCCAGTACATGACGTGTCGCAGCCTAGCAAGGCAGACACACCACACCCTGTTGTCCTTGGCCAGCACGGACGTATGGGCCTTAAGTTCCATATCTTCTGGCGGGACGTAGAAACGGCTGTGTCTGGGCCTTGACTCACTGCGCTCTAGCAGGAGTTAGAAGGCGCCTGGTGCTGAGGCAGTAAATCCCACTAGGAAAGCAGAGTTGGCAGCAGGCACGGGTGGCAGGCTGGTGCAACAGTGGCACCAAGTCTTGCGAGGAACTTACTGCTTATGCCAGCAGACATAGCCGATCTTGAACCCATGACTACAGCTGGCAGTGCCCCAGCAGCCCCCTGGCATTGTGGTGGTGCTGATGGACTCTGGCGATGATCAAAGGCCTCTGGTTCAAAAGTCAGACGTATTTATATCATTCCGAGATACATTTGTTTCACTAGACCCAAGCCCTAGTGAAGTCACTCATAACTTGAGATTTACCATGGTATGGTGACATCAACTGGTCTGCTACCGTTATAACAATTGTGTAATGCAGTTTTCCATTGAGGTCCGATGGCCTTTTTTCACAATTCCCTTACGTATATACTATTCTGGCCCATATGTCGCAATTCTTGCAGTTACCAGCCAGGTGCTGTCAATGCAATGCTTCACAGTGGCTTTTTTGTTACTTCTTATTGCTTTAGGCAAAAGACTTATAGCTTTTCCTAAAAGAACTTTCATTCCTACTTACTACACAACTTTCATATTAATCGTGACTGTGACCATCTATTCTTCAACCATTGCTCATGGAATCATGCCCATGGGGACTCAGATCGTCCCTGGATCCGATCACTGAACAGCTCATCATCTTAGGAAATCTATGCCAAACCAAATCACAGTACTTTGGCGCTACGAACAGCGATACTCAATGTCACAGTTATGTGACGTTTTGCATCATGACACTGTCTCACATGTTGCAACAACTGCTCTGCTGTAATTCGCCCCTCATTAATGCCTATCATCACACTCAATTACAGTTCCAGGTTGGGCTCCCAGTTGTTATTAAGGAAGGTAAGGTCCTGTATCGACTACATCTCCAGCGTTTCATCTGACCAATACAGCTGTGCCTGTGTTATATTCAACAGAATAATTCCCATCACGCGGGCTGAAAATGAAATATCGACCCCCATCACATTACACGTAATCCCATAGATCAACAACCCACTACCTTGTGACTCTAAACTTCTTGCTGCTATGAGTTTTCCATGCTCATAGCAACTAGCTACTACTACTACTACTACACTGTCATGTACTGAATACATCCAGTGCTAAGCTACTCTCCGAAGACACGGTTTTCATTTGATCATCTCCTTCTCACATGAATTTCCCTCTGCTCTACCTGTGAACAATTGGATGACACGTGAACTTCCACCAGTTGCATGTGCATGTCGCATGGGGTACCCATCCCACTGTGGCACTGCCGAATTTCCCCTTTGGTAATATCATGTGTTGGGCCTTGTCTTCTGCAACTAGCAACACACCTTCTCTCACTTGCACAAACTTACCAACTGCTCCTCTCTTCACTGGATAGGTCTGCACCATGTAACATCTGAACAACGCCCCCTTGCTCGCTACTTGTATCTTCAGTGATACATAAAACTGAGCATCATCCATCGTCACACCCACTGCTGCACTATAATAGTGGAATCGCTAGTTCTGGCTACCTGGCTCTGCTACTAAATATAAAGCTAGTGGTAACTTCCCTTGTATTTTCTCAGTGCCCTAAAAAGCTGTGTACTTAATTGGCCGTGGATTGCATGTGTTGTTCAACGCATCACTCTGCGTGGAATGCCACTCTGTGGTTGCTGTATTTGCCTCTACTAAGCCTTTAAAGGCTTCCACTGTTTTATCGAATTTAGTGACGTCGCTTGTCTCTGATGTCTCAAATATAGTCCTTAGAATTCTATTTCCAGCATCTAACCATTGCCTTTCTAGCCTCCCTAAGTGCATATGGTGCGGCAACTGCTAGCACTATTCTGATTACCTGTGTCATCTGCTCATTTAAGGGTGCATATGCCCAGGCTAACTTCCTGTGCTCCTTGTAATCTTTGGAAGCACCCCATTACCGTCCACTATCTGCTGTATTTATGACAACACGTTCTGCAATTCCCAAACATTAAACACTAAACTCAATGTCCATCTGTGACTGGATAACACTACATCTTGGAGCCTCAAAAGTGTAGCTCATCCATCCAAGTGATGATCCTGTAGTGCCTCCATTCTGCCTCTGGCGAAGAGGTATAGGAATATCAAAGTAAGCATTCTTCTCCCCTGGCTCTTTGTCTGTGTGGTATCCTGAAGATTGGTACTAGTATCACCTCCTCTCCAATCGTAAGCCCACTATCTTCAACAGCAAGTCTCCATATACTATACATAAATCCTAAACTAACAAAACATACAACCTTAACTAAAACAGCGTTAATAACATGTACTACAGACAAGACAACATGTATCTAAGACACAATGCATATCTATTATTTCCTTAGTGTCAATGCTTACTGAGCATGAGCTATCTGGGCCTGCGACTCCCATTGTCCATCCCCTCATCTCTTCTTCTCTGGCCCTTTCGCCATTTTTATTCCCACTTCCCATGGAACTGTTTCTCGCACACACTTGAATGGCCATATACGCCCAACATACACACCTGTTGCCCTAGTTGGCAAATGTTGTTTTGCATCTGCTGGGGAAGTGGTCTTACTACGCTGCATGGGCCCAGTTCGCTCTTACAAATTTCTTCATTTTCCCGTTTGGAATAACATGGTCCATAACAACAGCCATTTTCCTATCTTGTAATGCAGCAATATTGCCATTTGCTTCACATTTTCTTGCTTCCCCAGCATCTTAGTGGTCATTCACAGGACTTTCCTGGCAAATTCTCGGAGCGACTCAGCGTCTCTGCCTCTTTTCTGTCGAACATGTCGAATGGGGACACCATCTTTTTCCTATAGACCACCACAAATGGTGAAATCCCTATGCTAGTGTTTACTGTAGATTTATATGCACTCACTAGAACCGATAAATGTGTCTCCCAGTCTGAATAGTGAGCATTTAGACAACAGTCTTCCATTAGCTTGAGGATGAAGTGAACTTGTTCTTAATTTTTTTAAATTCTTAGTAACTGACTTTTGACAACGTTAACTGGAATACTCTCTTTCAAATTCTGAAGGTGGCAGGGGTAAAATACAGGGAGCGAAAGGCTATTTACAATTTGTACAGAAACCAGATGGCCGTTATAAGCGTCGAGGGGCGTGAAAGGGAAGCAGTGGTTGGGAAAGGAGTGAGACAGGGTTGTAGCCTCTCCCCGATGTTATTCAATCTGTATATTGAGCAAGCAGTAAAGGAAACAAAAGAAAAATTCGGAGTAGGTATTAAAATCCATGGAGAAGAAATAAAAACTTTGAGGTTCGCCGATGACATTGTAATTCTGTCAGAGACAGCAAAGGACTTGGAAGAGCAGTTGAACGGAATGGACAGTGTCTTGAAAGAGGGATATAAGATGAACATCAACAAAAGCAAAACGAGGATAATGGAATGCAGTCAAATTAAATCGGGTGATGCTGAGGGGATTAGATTAGGAAATGAGACACTTAAAGTAGTAAAGGAGTTTTGCTATTTAGGGAGTAAAATAACTGATGATGGTCGAAGTAGAGAGGATATAAAATGTAGACTGGCAATGGCAAGCAAATCGTTTCTGAAGAAGAGAAATTTGTTAACATCGAGTATAGATTTAAGTGTCAGGAAGTCGTTTCTGAAAGTATTTGTATGGAGTGTAGCCATGTATGGAAGTGAAACATGGACGATAACCAGTTTGGACAGGAAGAGAATAGAAGCTTTCGAAATGTGGTGCTACAGAAGAATGCTGAAGATAAGGTGGCTAGATCACGTAACTAATGAGGAGGTATTGAATAGGATTGGGGAGAAGAGAAGTTTGTGGCACAACTTGACTAGAAGAAGGGATCGGATGGTAGGACATGTTTTGAGGCATCAAGGGATCACAAATTTAGCATTGGAGGGCAGCGTGGAGGGTAAAAATCGTAGAGGAAGACCAAGAGATCAATACACTAAGCAGATTCAGAAGGATGTAGGTTGCAGTAGGTACTGGGAGATGAAGAAGCTTGCACAGGATAGAGTAGCATGGAGAGCTGCATCAAACCAGTCTCAGGACTGAAGACCACAAAACCAACAACAACAACAGTAACTGACTTAACTCTTTAATCCGGTCTGACATTAAGTTTACACCTTGATCCATAATTATTGTCACCAGCGCCCTAGACTTCAATATCCACCTCTTCAACAATGTTATTGTGACTGCTTGTTGATCTGGTATCAGCACCATACCAATGTAACAGACAGAATTATTTATTATGGTCAACAAAACACATTTTCCTGCTTGTGTTTGGAGGAATCGTCTTGAAACTACCATCCCAATGAAACTAAACAGTTCCGTTCACTCTGGCAATATCTGGAACACTACCGGCTTTCGATTCAAATTCACAAAATGCACACACGTTATGCCCGCCTCCATGGTTCAGCGGAGGCGTTATCGCCTACCACGCTATAGGGTCCAGGTTCGATTCCCGGCAGGGGACTGGGTGTCGTTTGTCCTTCATGACCATTTTCTTCATCACTAACATGCAAGTCCCCGAATTGGCGTCATCTAAAAAGACTTGCAATACGGCGGCCGAACTCCGAAGGGGATATCCCGGCCAATAAATGCCATACGATCATTTCATATATCACACACGTTATACTGTTTCTAACATCTTCAACACTCTTCAATACATCACTGCACTCTCCATAACTTAACGACACGCGATCATACACTACTGGCCATTAAAATTGCTAGACCAAGAAGAAATGCAGATGATAAACGGGTATTCATTCGACAAATATATTATACTAGAACTGACATGTGATTACATTTTCACACAATTTGGGTGCATAGATCCTGAGAAATCAGTACCCAGAACAACCACCTCTGGCCGTAATAAAGGCCTTGATACGCCTGGGCATTAAGTCAAACAGAGCTTGGATGGCGTGTACAGGTACAGCTGCCCATGCAGCTTCAACACGATACCATAGTTCATCAAGAGTAGTGACTGGCGTATTGTGACGAGCCAGTTGCTCGGCCACCATTGACCAGACGTTTTGAATTGGGGAGAGATCCGGAGAATATGCTGGCCAGGGCAGCAGTCGAACATTTTCTGAATCCAGAAAGGACCGTACAGGACCTGCAACATGTGGTCGTGCATTATCCTGGTGAAATGTAGGGTTTCGCAGGGATCGATTGAAGGGTGGAGCCACAGGTCGTAACACATCTGAGTGTAACGTCCACTGTTCAAAGTGCCATCAATGCGAACAAGAGGTGACCGAGACGTGTAACCTATGGCACCCCATACCATCACGCCATAGATACGCTAGTATGGCGATGACGAATACACGCTTCCAATGTGCGTTCACCGTGATGTCGCTAAACACGGAATCGACCATCATGATGCTGTACACAGAACCTGAATTCATCCGAAAAAATGACGTTTTGCGATTCGTGCACCCAGGTTCGTCGTTGAGTACACCATCGCAGGCGCTCCTGTCTGTGAAGCAGAGTCAAGGGTAACTGCAGCCATGGTCTCCGAGCTGATAGTCCATGCTGCTGCAAACGTCGTCGAACTGTTCGTGCAGATGGTTGTCGTCTTGCAAACGTCCCCATCTGTTGACTCAGAGATCGAGACGTGGCTGCACGATCCGTTACAACCATGCGGATAAGATGCCTGTCATCTCGACTGCTAGCAATACAAGGCCGTTGGGATCCAGCACGGCGTTCCGTATTACCCTTCTGAACCCACCGATTCCATATTCTGGTAACAGTCATTGGATGTCGACCAACGCGAGCACCAATGTCGTGATACGATAAACCGCAATCGCGATGGGCTACGATCCGACCTTTATCAAAGTCCGAAAGTTGATGGTAAGCATTTCTCCTCCTTACACGAGGCATCACAACAACGTTTCACCAGGCAACGCCGGTCAACTGCTGTTTGTGTGTGAGAAATCGGTTGGAAACTTTCCTCATGTCAGTACGTTGTAGGTGTCGCCACCGGCGCCAAACTTGTGTGATTGCTCTGAAAAGCTAATCATTTGCATATCATACCATCTTCTTCTTGACGGTTAAATTTCCCGTCTGTACCACGTCATCTTCGTGGTGTAGCAATTTTAATGGCCAGTAGTGTATTTATACTCATGAGGTAATGAGTGCCATCGACAGGGGATATCAAATTGATTCCACATTTTTAGATTTCCAGATGGTTTTCGACACCGTTATTCACAAGCGTCTTCTAACCAAACTGCGTGCCTATGGAATATCGTCCCATTTGCGCTACTTTATTCGTGATTTCCTGTCTCAAAGGTCACAGTTCATAGTAATAGACCGAAAGGCATGGAGTAAAACAAAAGTAATATCCGGCGTTTCCCAAGGAAGTCTTAAAGGCCATCTATTGTATTAACGACGTAGGAGACAATCTGAGTAGTTCTTCTACATTATTTGCCCATGATGTCTTGTAAAGTCGTCAGATAACCAAATCGAATTGCAAAGTGATTTAGGTAACATACCTGTGTGGTGCGAAAAGTGGAAATTGACCCTAAATAAAGAAAAGTGTGAAGTTATTCACATGAGTACTAAAAGAAATCCGCTAAATTTCGATTACGCGATAAGTCACACAAATTTGAAGGCAATAAATTCAACTAAATACTTAGGGATCCCAATTACTAACAAACTAAATTGGAACGATCACACAGATAATGTTATGGGTAGAGCAAATCAAAGACTGCGATTCGCTGCCAGAACACTTAGAAGGTGCAACAGATCTACTAAAGAGACTGCTTTCTCCACACTTGTCCATCCTATTCTGGAGTATTGCTGTGCGGTGTGGGATCCGCATCGAGTGGGGCTGACGGATTACGTCGAAAAAGTTCAAAGAAGGGCTGACTTTTTGTATTATCTCGAAATAGGAGAGATAGTGTCACAGACATGATATGTGAATTGAAGAGGCAATCATTAAAACAAAGGGAATTATCGTTGCGACGGGATCTTCTCATGAAATTTCAATGACCAGTTTTCTCCTCCGATTGCGAAAACATTCTGTTCACACCCACCTACATTCGGAGAAATGACCATCACGACAAAATAAGAGAAATCAGGGTTCGGACAGAGAAATTTAAGTGCTCTTTATTGCCGTGCGCCGTTTGGGAGTTAAACGGTTGAGAGACGGCTTGAAGGTGGTTCATAGAGCCCTCTGGCAGGCACTTAATTGTGACTAGCAGAGTAATCACGTACATGTTGATGTAATGGATTTTTTTTACAAAACAATAATATTAGAGAAGTACAACATAACACTATCAGCAAGTTTGTAGCCCTGAAAAGTCATAAAAACATTCATAGACCAAGAAAGGAAGACACACATCCATGCACCCCCACAATACATGCCCACTCCAAGACACATAACCCGCAAACCCCTCTTTGTCCAGTCATAAACTGTCTGCATAGCCCACTCTACACTTTAAGTAAGAAACAAAATAAATTTGTCATTAGCCTATATACATACAATAAAAAATACACCATGAGAAACTCCCAAACCTTAGCCATACCATCAAGGAATTACAAATCCCAGAAACTGTGAAATTATTCTCATTCAGTCTATACACAAATTGAGGAAACAATGGACATTATAAAAAAAAAAAATCTTCAATACAGAATGACTTCTGTCCTCCTAAAGCTTACACTCTCTCAAAATTACTTTGAACTAAGCAACAAATTTTGTACATAAGTGGATCAAGCAGCAGTGGGTTACTGTATAGCAGGAACGATTGCAGACATATTTATTAATATAAGAAAAAAACTTTATTTCCAACAGACAATTAACTGGGAAGATTATGTATTATTGTAGATATGTAGACGATAGTCACAATGATGAAAATCAAGAAAAACAATAAACATTTAACAGCTGACATCCAACATACATAAACACACTCACACACACACACACACACACACACACACACACACACATATATATATATATATATATATATATATATATATATATATATATATATATATATATATATTCTTGACCTTACCTAAACTGAAAAACAGCCATACGTCCGAAATAAAAGCAACCACTAGAATAATATCATTAACAAATACTTTTGTTATCTGAATGCGCAGAAATACGCATTTTCCGAAGCAATACTCAATAAAATTGTAAATTTGCCCCCATAGTAACATGCTACACTAAAAGAAATTACAATGCTGCAATACAAAGCACAGCAAAAGAGTTTCCACCCACGTGTAGCGCTCAGAATGTGTAACCACCATCCAAAAACTAAAATGAAAACCGTAGATAAATATATAACACTGAAAACAGAATATATAACTAAAACAAAAATAACATAAATGCATAAAAATTCTCTTTGCCACATAACAAATAAAATGAACGAACTTTTACATAGAAGAAAAGTAAAATTTTCGTTCTGCACAACCTGTACTCTGAAAATAACTGCTCTTATAATGAAAAGGCAAAATCTCAGAATTTTAGAACCCAGGAGCCAACATTCCTTGTTAAAACGGTACAAAACTCTACACCAGACAGACGGGACCAAATATGAACATTAGATTCAAAGAACATACAAGAGAATAAAGAAGCAATCAAATTTTAACAAAATATCTAAAGAACATATTATGAACACTTTTCGGATTAGAAATATTCACATCTACTAGGACCTTCCTAATCGACTTACTAATTTAATAAAACTGACTTGAAACACAAGCCCTTCTTGTTGTTGTTGTGGTCTTCAGTCCTGAGACTGGTTTGATGCAACTCTGCATGCTACTCTATCCTGTGCAAGCTTCTTCATCTCCCAGTACCTACTGCAACCTACATCCTTCTGAATCTGCTTAGTGTATTCATCTCATGGTCTCCTTCTACGATTTTTACCCTCCACGCTGCCCTCCAATGCTAAATTTGTGATCCCTTGATGCCTCAAAACATGTCCTACCAATCGATCCCTTCTTCTAGTCAAGTTGTGCCACAAACTTCTCTTCTCCCCAATCCTATTCAATACCTCCTCATTAGTTACGTGATCTAGCCACCTTATCTTCAGCATTCTTCTGTAGCAGCACATTTCGAAAGTTTCTATTCTCTTCTTGTCCAAACTAGTTATCGTCCATGTTTCACTTCCATACATGGCTACACTCCATACAAATACTTTCAGAAACGACTTCCTGACACTTAAATCTATACCCGATGTTAACAAATTTCTCATCTTGAGAAACGCTTTCCTTGCCATTGCCAGTCTACATTTTATATCCTCTCTACTTCGACCATCATCGGTTATTTTACTCCCTAAATATCAAAACTCCTTTACTACTTTAAGTGTCTCATTTCCTAATCTAATTCCCTCAGCATCATTCGACTTAATTTGACTACATTCCATTATCCTCGTTTTGCTTTTGTTGATGTTCATCTTATATCCTCCTTTCAAGACACGGTGCATTCCGTTCAACTGCTCTTCCACGTCCTTTGCTGTCTCTGACAGAATTACAATGTCATCGGCGAACCTCAAAGTTTTTACTTCTTCTCCATGAATTTTAATACCTACTCCGAATTTTTCTTTTGTTTCCTTTACTGCTTGCTCAATATACAGATTGAAAAACATCGGGGAGAGGCTACAACCCTGTCTCACTCCTTTCCCAACCACTGCTTCCCTTTCATGCCCCTCGACTCTTATAACTGCCATCTGGTTTCTGTACAAATTGTAAATAGCCTTTCGCTCGCTGTATTTTACCCCTGCCACCTTCAGAATTTGAAAGAGAGTATTCCAGTTAACATTGTCAAAAACTTTCTCTAAGTCTACAAATGCTAGAAACGTAGGTTTGCCTTTTCTTAATCTTTCTTCTGAGATAAGTCGTAAGGTCAGTATTGCCTCACGTGTTCCTTCTTAGAAAATGTTATAGAAATATTCGGCGATGTGAGAGAATAAATATACGAAGTCACAGATAACACACGCAGATGAAAACTTTAACCAAACAATATCTAGGTTACAAACCAGTGACTCCCAAAGATGAAAGATCGGTGAACATACAGCTTCTAAGGATCCCAAATGTTAAATAGCTCTCAAACCCTTATCGAAAAAGATTTTATCTTATAGAAGCCATGTGGCTATAATAATATTTATTATCTGTCAGCTTGCAGTTTGCATCTGGGTGTCACATGATTGTCAACTCCACCTAGATGTAAGTAAAAATGAAATTTTTAGAAATGGTGCTTTTGATCATATGTACGATTTAAGTAAGTTTCACTATTCGCAACGCATAGGTGCACTTGAAATGGGTATTGTAAGCCGAAACAGGGAACTTGTTATGTAGAAATCAACATAGAAGGACATGAAAGTTACGTCGCAAATACGGGAATTGTCTTCTTATAAAATCTTGTACTTCATCTTACTTTTGCCACAAGACTTACTACTTTTGCTGAAAGACTGAGTAGCGGCACTACAGTGTTAGTAAGCGTGTAACACAATCATTAAAACTATGCTTTTTCATTTTGGTTAACAATCAGCATAACATGTAATTATATTTAGGAAGTGTACCTTGTACAAAGGAAAGGTTGAATAACCCCGTGGGGATAAATAAGTAAAACTTCTATTATGAGTACTGTGCTGAAGAAGGATCTAGAGGAAACGTATGGAGAGTACAGAACAAAATGACACTGCAGTCACTGGAACTGGAGCTCTGGTGGCCACAGCAGTTAACTTTGGGACAGCCTTTGGGACAGCTGGTGGCCTGAACACGGGGTGACTGCATGTCAGACTGGCCCAGTGAGTGGTGAAACAAAGCTTTTTGGCTGCACTATTGCCCACCCACCACTCCGAGGGCATCAGCTATGCCTGCACCATAACACGCAAACAGAGCTGCCCCCTTGAGACATGAGTAAGGCATTGATAAACCAACTGAGTGAATCAGCAGACGTGCCACAACAAGAGTAGGCATGCACCAGGAGCGAAAGAACTCAACCCTATCAAGGACATATATGGTTAAGCCCTTGCCACGAGACAGTGAGAAGCCCACAAGGGAATGATGGAGACCATTCCACTTCAATGGACGTTAAGTTGGCTAAGCTGCAACACTACTACCGACTTGCCATGACCTATGCATCCATACTTAGACTTTTCTCCTTGCGAGAACTATTCGTTTGTTTTAAATCATGCAGTGCGGCTTTCAAAAGCAACGCACTTTCAGTTTTTGGCATTCATAGATAGCAATGCCATATCTAGTAGCGGCACTCTGAATTTGTTTTATGCTCTTTGCTCTACCATGTACCTTATGATACTTTCCTACATTTATGCATTGAAGATATCCACCCTAACTTGTCAACGATTGGAGATGTGCTCCAAACACCAACGCACTGACACACGACTTACGTGAAGAAACATGTGCTGTGACTCTATCCTTAATGCGTCACTCATGTGCCAACAAACATCAACACTGGCGTCGCTGACTATGGGACGTAGGTCTACTCTGCCAATGTAAGAAGAGATGAAGAAAGTCCAGTGTCTAGATGGGCAATCGCCACAAAGCGAGGATGACTGCTCCCTCGTCCACATGGACAAAGTGCCTAAATTCGGGGAGCAGGGGACGATGAGTGACGAGTTGCCCCACCCTATGTCTCTCATGCCAAACACTGTGCCTACATACATTCAGGTGCTAGTGCTGAATGATCATTCTTACTTGTGCAAGTGCGTATGAGAACTGCTGTGTGATGAATGCTAGTGTTACTCATCATTTCGTCACCTGGTACAACCCTTTTGGGAAACCAGTAATCATCATCCACAAGTACTGAAGAGAGGTCGTCCAAGGACTAGATATACTTCACAACCAGACGAAGCAATTCTTGAATTCGGTCACAAATCATCTGGGCAAACTACCCATGGTATTGCAAGGCAGTTTATCTCAAAGACTGTTTACTGTAGTGGTACATGATGAAAAACTATACCCATAGCTTCACACATCAACTCACCACCAGAGGGCAGAAGACTGCATTCCATGTGTACAGTTTTGTGGATAGCTGTTGCACCAAGTGGAAGACAATGAACATTTTTTAATAACTTGATATGACCTGACAAATCTAGCTTCACTCTTAATGGTATTTTAAGCCTCCATAAAAGCCATTATTAGTCGGAACCCAACCCAGGTATCACACGTGAACGTGACTTTGAGGCATACTTTGACATGAAACTGTGGGCTGGAATCGTGGGAGAAGTGCTTTTGGGCACTTACATGTTGCCAGGCAAACTGAATGCTCCCCTGTATGGTACATGCCTTTGCACTAACGCATGACGCATTACAAAACGTTTCACTTGGTGTTAGGGACAGTTGTGGTTTCAGCATGATGGTGCTTCGCCACACTTTGGAATCAATGTGCATACCTATCTCAATGAAGCTCTTCCACGGAAATGGATTGGTGGTGGAAGCCCACTGTTCTGGTCTCCACCTTCTGCAGATCTCAATCCACTACATTTCTCTTTGTGGGGTAGCTTAAAGGAACAAATTTATAGTACTCGACTCATGGATGCATATGATTTTATAGGTTGCACACATGCAGGTGGGTTGGTTAGGATCGAGTGAAGTATGGTGCAGCTAGTGGCGAAGTATTTGCCAATTTAAGGTGCTCGCTTTGAATATCATCTCTAAAGTCAGTGTTTCTCGTACGTGTATGTACTTGTTCTGTGAAGATAAATCTGGATGTCAATCACATAGAATGAAATTATTGCGCATAATGGGAATAGTATAGACTGCCTATTGTGTTTTTTATATCTCACTCGATACAGACGATGTCACTGAATCCACTATTATTTTCTATTGGCTTTATTTGTGTCATGGACGAAAGACAGTGGTCGCCTACATCTGTAGAAGTTCATTATATCTTAATGTTTGAATAAAGGTAACAGTAACAGAAAGAAATACACAAGATAGCTGATTGTGGAGGTAAAAATTGGATACAATTTGATGCTTTACCTTCTGGTATGATTTTTTTAGTAATTTAATTGAAAGCTTTGGTAAAAATAAAATTGGTTCTTTTTGTCGTGACAGAATAAATTACTATTAATCACACCAGATTTGTCGGAGAACAGCAGCAACATGTGTAATTGATCCAGCTTTAAGAAACTCTATTACCTTTTAGCGGAAAATTCGTGCGGTACTCTCCGACGTTAGAAAAGTCGTGGTGTTCCGTTCGGAGCAGGAGGCGGCTGTCTTTTCTCATTCGCGATATCGAAAATTACTAAAAAATGAACAGAAATTTTTTTTTTCGGAGGAAGATCGCGCGGAGAAAACAGACAGAAGTTACATGAAAGAAACCTAAGGGACCAACTAATTGGATTTGTACGAACATATAAACGGAACTGAAAGAACTTGGAATAAATACTATAACGATGTCGTCACGACAGCCTCCTGTTCCGACAGAACACACGCTGGATCATAAGCTGCATAAATCTTTTAAACAGGAAAGATTATCACAAGTATAATTAATGAAAATAAGGTTGAGAGATTTTCTTTGAAATTAAATAAACTTCAAGGCTTCAAGTATTATATTATGAAACGGAAACTTACATTAACATGGCCACCCAATGTGGCGGTGGAGCGAATTTTTCACGATATACATTCTCGCTTGTTTGTGGCTACATATATTTTTAATCACTTAAACTCTTAACTTCACAATAAAATGATTATATCAGTATGGAGCACAATACTTTTGCGTCCGACTCGCAACACATTCACAGAACAGCTAGACAGCGACGCGGCTCCCTGCAGAAGTAAAAACTGGCAATTGTTATTTTGAAACATAGGTGCATCGGTTTTTTTTTTTTTACTGATCGATAGCAGCGTATAACAGTTTATAGCTATCGTGATATTCTGCGCTTTTCAGGAGCGCGGCAAAGATATCTGGTTACAACATTCATTGGTATATGTTAGAAGTTCGCACATACTGACGCAAATACAGAAAAAAAAACTTTTACATGTTAAAAATCGCAGTGATAAAGGCTGTAATGTCACAATGCCTCCCATGTGAGGCATGATGATTCCGGAAGGATCATCAGGACTCACATGTAGTTTCAAGACATTACTGTGTTTTATCATCTGTTTACTTTCGTTCTAACATAAAATTGGAATGAGTTTGTCATCTAGTTATTTTATGCTTCCAGTACAGTTATGAAAACAAATAGTCTTTCAGTGTCTTTTGTGCACTTTGGCACTTCTCTCAGTTCATTGTAAGGTGTCCTTGCACTGTCATCTTAATTGCTGTTACGGTGAAACAAATATGAAAAAAAAAACAATCTTAAGTCTAACACACACAAAGATAAATGAATAATACTCTATATAGAAAACAAAACATGTCAGTAGACAAACATACACAGATACATTGAAATAATTACTTAAACAGTCCTCTAAAATTGTCTGTGACCTGTTTGGTCTCGTAATGTTTTTTTTATCCGTTTCATTAGATTCTTTTAGAATGTCGTTGTTAATCAGGACGTTTCACTTGACACTACACTGTACACTTTTATTTGTCACGCGCTCACTTAACCGGAGTCTGCAACGTCTGTTCTCGTTCGGTGAGCGGCGTCGTCCGAGAGGTCACGACCCTGGGTAGCGTCCTTTTTTTTTTGTGTTCGCTCGTGTTGCCTCTCTAGTGTCTCGCATCAAGCGTCATGTCGTTTACATGCAAATAAACAGAAAGAAACCTGTGTTAGGTTCGTGCTATAATGTAGACTTACAGGTAAAGGTTTTATAGGATTCTGGACAGGATTGATAACCTTCCCCTCCAGTTAACGTTTCAGTGCTCAGTAATGCCTTGTCTTTATTTAACTATCTATCGCAAAATATCCGACGTGACTGATTAAATGGAAATTAATTTGAAGCTAAGACTTCTCGTTTTACAGAATAAATAAAGTTCATAATTAAGTTTCACTGTGATAGCTTTAGCAATGTCTCTTGCGTAGTTGTGAGACGGAAAACATTCTAAGGTCAATGACACGCCTCCACAGCGCGCGCGTCGGTTGTGTTTCAAATGTTAATTGTTGAGTCCAATTGCAAGCAGCTCCGCGCTGTTGCCGGTTACTAGTCCAGTGCAACACGCGCTCGTGTATGCTCGTATGAAGTTTAACGTGTGTCACTCGCGCTCTGCTAAAATGAGAACACGCGGAAACACACGTCTAGTGTCCTTTCTCCATCGTCGATCGGCGTATCGAAAACTTGGGTAGAAAATACCACCGTCTGTTTCGAGGATTTCACACGACAGTCCCTGCGACCCGCCATGCTGCTTACACACAGGTAAGTGAAGTCAACGTTTTACATATAGTTTGCAAAATGCTTTGCTGTGATCGCTGTCACTACCTGCACTTGCGTGTACACATGTCACTGCACACGTATTTTGTACACTTTATCACTCGCATTTTGTTTAGAACGTCTTAGAGTGTCTGCAAATTCACATCTCCCATCTCACATTGCGATTTCAAAGTTCACAGTTCAAGTTACTCACAGGTAAATACATTACAAGATTAAACAATGTCCATAAATTGCATACATAGATACATACATTTCTTAAGTTTGCTTACAGTCACAAATTCTGTTAACCTTTTCAGTCACGCCACGCCGGATTAGCGTATTGAATACCACTACTTGTGCATCAAGGCACGATTATTTCGGTTATTCTCTCTCCCTTTTACAAAGGTAAAATTGTTCTTAAAACAAATCTTTTAAGCAGCTTGTTATTTCGTTTCTCTTCAAAATTTAGTGTCACTGTTTATGTAGAGCACAGATTGAACAAATTCTATCTCTACTGGTCGAGCATACTCATGCATTTCTCTCCGGAAGATTCATGCTTCATAAAGTTACTGGCTGCAAGTGCTACTCGCGGGATGTATTATAATCTCTCAACATTGCTACTCGCGATACGCGATTAGAACAAAATTTTCGCTAACGGATCTCTCCCACAAATTTCGTTTCCACTTCAACCGTCTAAAGAGCACTCAGATGAGCCTGTCAAATTCTAATCCTCAATTTTTTTTTAATGGGATAGGATGGGGAAGTGGAAGAGGAGAGGATCAAATATGAACATAAATATACTATATACATATACAAATTCTAGCACAACTACACTAGGATATTTTTCTTTTTTACCTTAGATGCATGACATGCGTCACGTGTGCCTTCAAGTGGCTATTCTTTAATCTAATATCAGATCTTAGTTTTATTATTATAATGTGAGTCATATCTGGTGACAGCTTTCTAGTTTATCACGCTTCCTTCTGGGCGATTGTCGGGCTTGGCTGTGAAATAGCTAATTACTTTAGTGCATCTTACATGTTTAAAGAAGAAACATTTACCATCAGGAATACTCCAGGGTTGTCAGTACGACGTATATGTTTCGATGTAGTGGCACTCTCGACTACATGACCTAACAGCTGTTGTAAAACACAATAAAGGAAATGCTTTGTTGCTTAGCTATTAAATCTTTATGAGGCTTACTGTTCGTAGATGATATTTTGAATCTGAGATTGAATCTCCTGAAAACTATCAAATACTACGTGATACTCTATCTGTTATTTACTGCTTTTGACAGTTCAAACACTTGGCTACACAAATCTGTTTAATTCTAAAGATCGCGCTAACAAAAGGTATAGTTCATGGCGGTGTTACAATAACGCACAGTTTACACGCAATAGGCTGTACTCTGTACACTTAAAGACTAACATTCCATCTTGAGGGCTGAAAAAGAAATTGCTTAACCTAATATTTCATATATATATATATATTCATTGGAGTTGGAAGGTGGCAATCTGCTACTTCCTTCCGTATCTCCTTTCACCAATAACGGCATTCCTCAATGCCAACAGCCAACTTGGACTGCTTACACCTATGACTAACTTAAAACTAACTGAGAATCTATCCTCTCAAATGGAATGTGCTTTCTTTTTCGTACGCCATAATAAATCAAATCTTCAATTACCTCCATAGTTTTTCGCCAAAGTGTGAGTACTCGTATTGGTGTGTTTGAATACCGAAGTGTTTCGCAGGTTAAACCTTAGGCTAATGTTCCTTTGCTCGTTACTTTGCCTCGTTATACTTCTTGAGATCCTGGTGGTGATACAATCCTTTAATTCTGCCAGATGCTGGATCCGCCATTAGATAACATCCTGTATGTGGTTTTCTAATTACTACAAATGGTCCGTCGTACAATAGCCTCCATTTCCGATTTCTTTTCAACAACTTCGATGGCTTAAAATGTGTCCGTAAAAGCACCTTTTCATTAATATCATATGTAAGGGCCTTAGATACTTTCTTGTCATAAGACTTCTTGCGTAGATTCGCCTGTACAGCTAAGGATACCAATGCTTGCCTAAGTTTTGCATCTAAATCTAATTATGGTTCTACAATTTTAGGTATGGGATCTAACCATTCATTTCTTTCCCGATGACTCGTCATTAGTTCCGCAGGTGTAAATCCAGTTGAGAAGTGTGGAAGATTGTTGACAATCTGCTCGAATGAAGATACAAAGTCAATCCAACGGGTTTGTCTATTAGGTATGTAGGTTCGAATGAATCTATTGAACTCTTTGAAGATACGTTCGGTGGGATTAGATTGCGGTCTGAAACGAGATATAAGTATTTGTTTGATGCCATGTCTGGCAAGAAAATTGCGCCATTGTCTGCCAGTGAAATTCGATGCATTATCTGATAGAATGGCCTCCGGCTTGCCAAATCGAGGAAAATAGTCTTGTTCGATTCGACGGATGATCGGAAGTGCACTGGATGATTTCACTGCATAAAGTCTCACATGTTTTGTGAAAAGATCCAACAATGCGACTAGGTATTTCACCCCTCCCCTCCCTTGCGGCATGGGGCCGGCGAGATCAAGGGCCAGAACTTGATTGGATTCAGAGGAATTAGGTTCGAATGGTTGAAGGGTTTTGCCTTCTGGCAGATAAGACATGTACTTAACAACTTATGGATTCGATGGTGCAAGTTTGGTACATAGCAATAGGCAGAAATCTTTCGTTTGCATTTTTCAGGTCCATAATGACCCCAGGAAAGATGTGTGTACCAGATAAGGTGTTCAACGTATGCGTGTGGTATACACACACACCATCTACCAGAGAGGAGAGAAGTTCGATGGAATAAAACATCGTTGTGTAGTTTATAAAATTTTGACAAGTGGTGATCGGGTTTTGTTAGAAGAAGTTGTTTGATCTTACGCCATTTGGGATCTGTTTCTTGGAGTATGCGCATCTGCTTGCAGAGCTGAAGGAAATACTTTCTATGTAGTGGGTCTTTCATTAGAAGAATTCGGTAGTTAGACATCTGCTCGATAAGTTCACTGGACTCGGGAAGTCCTTGCGGCATGCGTGACAAAGCATCCGCGATTATGTTGTTTTTACCCTTGATGTATACTATTTCGAAATCATACTCTTGCAAGAAGAGACTCCATCGTGTAAGACGAGGATGAAGAAGTTTACACGAGAGCAAGAAACTAAGAGCTTGGTGATCAGAAAAGACCTTAATTTTCCGACCATGGATGTAGTAATTGAACCTTTTAAAGGACCATACAACGGCCAGAGCCTCCAACTCTGTCACCGAGTATGACCTCTCACATTCTGTGAGAACCCTACTTGCAAAGCTGATAACTCTTATCTCTTCTTTTCCATCAATTACTTCTATTTGAAACAAACAAGAACCAAGCCCCTGAAATGAAGCATCTGACGAAATACAGAATTCTTTATCCATGTCTGGATGGAACAAAATATTGCTGTTAAGAAGTGCTTGTTTAATGCGATCAAAATCTGTCTGACACTCTGGCGTCCAATGCCAGTGAGTGTTTTTCTTTAGAAGATCATGCAATGCTTGACTGTTCATCGACTGGTCCGAAATAAACTTTCTGAAAAAAGGAAGTCATTCCGAGGAAGCCTTTCAACTGGCGTTTAGAAGAGGGCACAGGAAAGTTTTTAATAGCTGCTAGTTTGTCTGGATCTGGGGTAATTCCCTGTGATGATACAAGATGTCCTAAAAATTTAATCTCGCTTTTACCAAATTTAGACTTATGTAGATTAGCTGTGACTCCATAGTCAACAAACCTCTGGAAAACTTTGCTTATTATGTCTAAATGTTCTTCCCAAGATTTCGTAGCAATCAGTAAGTCATCAACATACACTGTTACTCGATCCAACAGTTCAGGTCCTAATACATGATCAAGTGCAGCTATGAATACGCCTGAACTCACATTCAAACCAAATGGAACTACTTTGAATTGGTATGATCTACCTGCAAATATAAACGCTGTATATTTTCGAGACTGTGATGTCATCTTGACCTGCCAGTAGCTCGATCTCAAGTCTACGGATGTGAGGAATTTTACTCCATGAAACCTTTGTAATTGTTCATCCATAGCCTCAGGTCGAGTTCTTACTGGAATAATTATTTTATTTATGTTTCTTGCATCCAAAACTATACGTACACTACCATCCTGCTTCAAAACTGGCAATAACGGACTACTGTAAGGTGAGTCTGACGGTTCAATGATCTCCCACTTAAGCATTTTACGTATTTCATTTTTCACAGCCTCGCGCCTTGCATACGGGACAGAGTACGTTGTCTTGCAAAAAGTAGAATGGGGAGCGACCTTCATGTCATATTCGTAGTCACGTATTACTCCAGGTTTCGAAGAAAAGACATGAAGATACCTCATAAGTAAGTGCAGTAAATCTTGCCTTTGTATGTAATCAAGTTCACTTGATTCGCTTACTTTATTCAAAATCTCTTCTCTAGTCGGAAGTCCGTCATCAGTATCAAAATCCGTCCAACTGTTACCCTGTCTTGTCATGTGTGCTTGGTTCAAAAACATTCGCTGTACCAGTCTCCGTACCTTAACTTTGTGCTCAGTGTTGACTCTTTTGACCTTGCCGCGCAACAATTGCAGCGTTACCTCCTGTTCACCTACTCGGATTGTACAGATACCCTTTTCTATATCAATCACTGCCTTATTCTTCCTCAGGAACTCCATTCCTAATAAGCATGACACTGACAAATTCTTAACTACTAGAAATACACACATGAAAGAAGTAGAATTAATCCTTATCGGTACCTGAGCTTGCAAATTGACTCGCTGTGATAAAGATCCTACCGCTCCTGTTACTGAACAACCTTGTACTGGTAACGTTAAAATTTTCATCCCTACAGAAACTTTCTTAAACATACATAGTGATTAAGCATTTACATTTGCACCAGTATCAATAATAGCATCTATTGGTGTATTGGCTATGTAAATTTTAGTCATTGCTTGTACTTCGTCTTCCCATACGTCATTCAAGTCTGTCTCAATATTTTCCTGCAACAAATCGTCTCTCAAGTCAGTGTCGCGATCATAACGTATTACGTTAAGTCGTTCAAGGTCGAGTTTGCCCCCATTATGTCCCGCAGCATCCCCAAGGAGGCGAAAAGGTGCTGCCTTTAGTTTTCCGCTTTCTTGTGATGCGACTGATTTGATTCTTCTGTCACATCACTTGACCATTCTCGCTGGTTTTTTACCCATTGTGTTTGTTGATTTGTATCAAACCCTTGTTGGTAATGCACTTGATTACCAGGCTGAAAAATCGGTACATTACTTGCCTGCGTAAAATATACCGGTGGATTGTATTGTTTTCTTGGTTTATTGTTATTGTATCTAAAGTCCTGTTGTGGTGCCGTGTACTGTTGTTGTCGCATGAATGGTTGTTGCTGAGGCGTGTATTGCTGTTGTTGCTGGTGTTGTGGCTGCCCATAGGGTTGTGGTGGAGGTAGCTGACCTCCGCAATTTTGATTGTTGCAACGTTTACCCTTGTATTTGTTCCCATTCTCGTAGAAGTTACTACCGTTATTGTTTGATTGGTATGGGGCATTCCCGTAATACTGTTGTTGCGTGTTGTATATTGGATTGTACCGTTGGTTGCCGTAATGCTTGTTTTTGTGTTTACCATTACGGTAACCATTGTTTCGGCCTCTATTGCGGTTATTGTACTGTTTGTTTCCGTATTGTGTTTCGTGTGAACCATTTCCATTACTACCGTTTCCATTCGAATACGTGCCTGCGTTGTTGTTCTTACGGTTAGCATTCGCACGCGCGTCTTCGTGTATAAGATCGAGCGAATCAAGGACGGATAAAAATGCGTCCTGATCTTCCTCTGACACGTTCACTAATTTCTCGCGTATGGAAATGGGTAGTTTTGACTTAAGGATCATAATAACATCTTTTGTTGTTATGGGAGTGTCCCAATATTGTATCTTTCTCAAGTACTTCTCAAAGTACCGGCGAAGTCCGCCACTGTTCGAATGGAAAGGTTCGGCGTTATAGACCTCTTTGCGTAGGCGTTGCTGAACACCTGCGCTCCAAAATTTGCTTAAAAAGTTTTTCTCAAACTCGCTAAATGTTTTGCACTTATCAACCATCTCGGTTCCCCATATAGCACTTTCTCCTTGTATGTATCCGGTAATGAATTGTATTCTCTGTTTGTCATTCCAGGCAGCTGGAAAGACTCCTGAAAAGTTCTTTAGGAAAACGACTGGATGAATATTTCGCTTTTCCGGTTGGAATGGTTGAAAAACTCTGTGTTTCAATACACTCTCCTCTTTCATGAGGGTTGTGAGTGTCAATTGTTCAGTGTTGTTGTTGTGTGAATCGTTAAATTCATTTTTCAGTCGCGGAATGTACTGTGGTGTGTTGTGTTGTTGTGTTGTCTGGTATTGATGTTCATCTGGCTCAGAAGGTAGTGAGTGTTTCCCGTCACTCTGGTTATCATACTGTAGTGTTTGAATTTGCTGTTTCAGGTCGGATATCTCATCTGTTACTTGCTTCCGCCATTCCGGCAAATCCCGGGTAAACACTCGTCTAATTTGGCCTAGTTCAGTACAAACAGTGTCTCCTGAACTGCCGGGTGCAGATAATATGTCTAAGGTTGCGGATTTAACAACATCTTTCAAGTCACGTGTAACCTTCTCCTCAACTAGCTTCTCTTGTACATCAATCCATTCTTTGTAATGTTCGGTAAGTGCTTTAGTGTGCGAAGCAACACTACTGTTAACTCTTTCGTCAATAGTTCGGTCCGAAATGTCATTCGCCATTGCACTTACTTTTGATTCTACAGTGGCTACCGCTGTCGCTAACTCGTCTACCTGTCGTGCAACTGTTTTATACGCAAGTTTTACCGAATCGGTTTCTTTGCGACACGCTTCGATTTGAGTTGTGAGATTCTGACCGATGTTCTCAATTTTGTTATTCAGAGTGCTTATCTGGGTTGTCAACGTGGTTACTTGCTCGGTGACGTCACCCTTAACCGAATCTATCTGTGCCGTGACGTCACCCTTAACCGAAAATATCTGTGCCGTGACGTCACCCTTAACCGACTCTATCTGTGCCGCGACGTCACCCTTAACCGACTCTATCTGTGTTGTCATATCCGTTTTCAGCTCTGATAAAAACTTGTCTCTGTCTTTCTCACGTTGTTCGCGATCACGTTCGCGCTGTTCCCTCTCCTGTCTGTCTAATATCAATTCCTGTAACATTTTGACAATGTCAATTGATACCGTTATCGGGGAGGTGGGTGTTTCCTGCTGAGTGTCGTCCACGTTAGCTACCTCTTGTCTGTCGTCTGTCCTGGCCGTCGTTCCGCGTGAGCGGAGTCGGTAATGTTTGTTAACAGTGCCGTCGCTTTCGTCTGCAGAGTTCGCGCTCGATTGTCCGTCCGCCATAATGAAATTCAACTATTGCCAACTTAAAATGGGTACTGCCAACTGAAATTCTGATTGTCAATTATTCTTGCCGCGCAAGTTAAAGTCGCGGCGCGTTCGTCAAATGTCTAATGTTACGTGGGTAATAACTGACACACGTCTGTAGCAAAAAGACAAGATGGAGTCAACGCCGTTGAAACAATTGATTGCCAACGCTGTTACACAGAAAAGACTGAAATGGCATCCATCTTGAACTTACACGAGAGTACTAACTACAGTATAAAACAAATAGGCCAAGCAAAAGGTTACAGAAAATGTTCAAATATTTACGTAGAAAAAAAAAAAAATCATACCAGATCTGGCGCCCGATTCGGGCGCCAGATCTGGTATGATTTTTTTAGTAATTTAATTGAAAGCTTTGGTAAAAATAAAATTGGTTCTTTTTGTCGTGACAGAATAAATTACTATTAATCACACCAGATTTGTCGGAGAACAGCAGCAACATGTGTAATTGATCCAGCTTTAAGAAACTCTATTACCTTTTAGCGGAAAATTCGTGCGGTACTCTCCGACGTTAGAAAAGTCGTGGTGTTCCGTTCGGAGCAGGAGGCGGCTGTCTTTTCTCATTCGCGATATCGAAAATTACTAAAAAATGAACAGAAAATTTTTTTTTCGGAGGAAGATCGCGCGGAGAAAACAGACAGAAGTTACATGAAAGAAACCTAAGGGACCAACTAATTGGATTTGTACGAACATATAAACGGAACTGAAAGAACTTGGAATAAATACTATAACGATGTCGTCACGACAGCCTCCTGTTCCGACAGAACACACGCTGGATCATAAGCTGCATAAATCTTTTAAACAGGAAAGATTATCACAAGTATAATTAATGAAAATAAGGTTGAGAGATTTTCTTTGAAATTAAATAAACTTCAAGGCTTCAAGTATTATATTATGAAACGGAAACTTACATTAACATGGCCACCCAATGTGGCGGTGGAGCGAATTTTTCACGATATACATTCTCGCTTGTTTGTGGCTACATATATTTTTAATCACTTAAACTCTTAACTTTACAATAAAATGATTATATCAGTATGGAGCACAATACTTTTGCGTCCGACTCGCAACACATTCACAGAACAGCTAGACAGCGACGCGGCTCCCTGCAGAAGTAAAAACTGGCAATTGTTATTTTGAAACATAGGTGCATCGGTTTTTTTTTTTTTACTGATCGATAGCAGCGTATAACAGTTTATAGCTATCGTGATATTCTGCGCTTTTCAGGAGCGCGGCAAAGATATCTGGTTACAACATTCATTGGTATATGTTAGAAGTTCGCACATACTGACGCAAATACAGAAAAAAAAAACTTTAACATGTTAAAAATCGCAGTGATAAAGGCTGTAATGTCACAACCTGAGTAAAATCTTTTGGTATGCACGCGACTCGAACATTGACAAGTCAGCATTTCCGTTCCCCACGGCATTCCCTCGTCTCACTGAACTAATGGAACAGGTCCAGCAGAGCGCAGAGTTCATGCTACCAGTTGTTGCCCACTCTGCACTCTGTTACAGCATTGCCAAAGACTCTTTTTTTTTTAATTGCGTTTCTGTTACACCTACTGCCGGGAGTAGGTTTTGTTACACACACTTTTGGCATCAAATTGTATGAGGATATGCTTGCCAACTGCGAAGTGCAGCAATTCTTCTTAATCCTGTATACTACAACCCATTACATTTGACTCCTTTAGGAAATCCGAAGATAAGATCAGAATAGCCTTAGCATGCACAGAGGTATTTAAGCAACTGCTTTCCCATGATCCATTCGCTACTTAATTTTGAAGACATCGTAATAAGTGGTATAATGAAAAGTACCCTCGGCCATGCACAGTGGTTTCTATATTGATGCAGATCTCTTGCCTGTGAAACTATCCAACAAGAACGTTACGCTAGAAGTATTAACAGATGCGCAGCATGAACATCAGCCACAGTCATTTGGCTCTACCTTGCCAATTTCCATTATTTATCGCTAGGATTTAATTAAGGAGTTTCCCTAGAAATCGTTTTCATGTAGAAGATAACAACAGAGATAAGATAAGTTGCAGAAGATTGTAGCACTTTATGTATAATGGCACATACTAACCTTAAATACGTTCAGATTTATTGTGGTGAGAACAGTGGTGGGACAATAGCACTCATTGACTGTTCATGTGTGCGTGTAGCTGTTTCACTGTTATCTGTCACATTTTGCAGAATTTTGATATCGTGTCAGTAATAGTATATGTAAGTCAGGAAAAGTATTACAGCAGCAAGTGTTTGGAGAGCAGTGTGGTAACCCCGTGCTCATTCATGGTCATCAAAATGGATTTACACGGGACCCATGCAGAATCAGGTGTTCCTCATGCCCTGACCATAGAGTTACCTTTTAGTGTCCTTATCTAATTTTTTCCTACAAGATTATTCACTCAGTGCATGATGAGGATTGAATAGGTGGCACATATCTTTGCTTTTCTCAACATGGGATTTCTGGTTCCGTTGACTACTGGGTTGTGTTGACATTAGCTAAGACAGAAAATGTTAATTCCATTATCCGTTCCATGTGTTCACATGTTTCTGGAAACAAAGCAGTCTGTGCAAATCATAAGACTGGGGCCTGTCCATATTGTTCTATACATTATGTGTTCAGGTGATACAGTGTGAGTCTATATGTTCACATGCTGTGAACAAAACAAATCATTAGGAAGAATGAAGAATGGCGGTATTTGAAGTAAGAGTATAAGGATGTTACATGATTGTTAGAAAGTATCCACATATATCAATGTTTTTATTATAGTAATCTGAAACTATCCCTTTGTGGAGGAGTATCATTGATATCTTTTAAGCAAACAGTGAAGGCTGCCTCCACAAGAAACAAAAAAATTAAGTGATGGGCTCATTTTCTGAAGAACTGATATCTGGAAGATACTGCTTGTGGTATTTATGTTGTGCTGAATGAGCACCATATATTGGTTTATTGATCGATTATTTGATATAATCTGTTATATTAATTACCCAAGAGCAGTATCACCATAGAGCTAATTTACAGGCATTTCCAGTCCTTTCACGATCCCCCCGAAACAATTTAAAGAACGCTGTTTTATTATACTAAAATTTGTTTCACATTCATGCAGATCAATAATGCATTATAGACTTGAATAACTGCATCATTACCTTGAACAATAGAAAATGAAAAATATATTTGAAATATCGTTGCTGTATACGAACTCATGGCTCCATCGCTTGGGGATTCCACCATACAAGAACATCACACAGCAAACGTTGTACTATGCCAAAGATCTGGTCCTGACTTGTCGACAAGGCATTACACGTTGCGCGAAGATATTAGGTGGCCTCTAAGCGGTACGTTTCTTTCGGCAAGCCATTATGCTCGACATGTCGCGAGCTCCCGTGTCGTCTCCTAAATCATTGTCACCGCCGTCGGACGGCGAAAGTCATTTACTGTCAACTGATAAAAATGGTCACCTGGTTCCACGCGATGCATCACGGCGCAAGGCGACGCCAGCGCCGCCTTCGTCGCGAGACGGACTGTGGCCGGTGACAAATGACGAGCGCCGTGCCGGAGACAGACGCTGCCCGGCCGCAACACTCGGCGCGCCGAGCCGCAGCAGCCGCACGCCGCGCCGCGGGGAACCGCCATAAATCTGCCGGCCATCACAGCGCCTTCTCCCGTCAAAGGCGCCGGTGGGAAACTCGCGTGGGACAGCGTGGAAGAGATGTTCACTAAGGATCTTATCCTTGCGCTGCGTGCGCCACAGATGACAGCTCGCGACATTCCTTCCTCTTTACAGGGTTATTGATGGATAATGAAATACGTTGTAGAGAAAATCCGTTAAGATGTATTTTGTAAAGCTGTCTCAAACGGAATGGTGAACTCAAAGCCAGAGCGATTTACTACGCATAGTACGATTCGAGGTGGTATGTTCCTGCCTTCCTCAGACAACCAAAGCAGTTATAGAGAATCTACAACTTTCCCTAATTTTTGTTTTTTGACTGACATTAAAGGCAATTCGAAATATTTTTAGTACAGATAGAAAAAGAAAAACGTTTCTCTGACTGTTTTTCACTTAAAATAAAAAAGAGCTGAGAATCCCGGTAGGTATCAGTGATACCGTCATTGACAAACGTTACCTCATGAGGAATTTCTGATCAGTGGTGGGGAAAACAAAGATGATGTCCAAGACATCCTCCAAACATTCAACAAAATGCACAAGAATTTTAAATTCGTATAATAATACCATTAACATCCTTCATTCAACCATTTGCAAACAAAATAGCATATACGTCTTCCAATTTACACGAAACCAACCACTTCAGTGATAAACATATGAGTACAAGCTTGCTCCTGCCACCCCAACACGTACAAACTAGCAGCAAACCGTTCAATCATTCATAGAGCTCTAAAAATACCACTGGATGATGAGAACCTCCGGAATGAAATAAAAATCATAAGAGAAATGGATACCACTGGATATAAACCAACAATACTAGAGAATTTAGTTTTAAAAAATGAAAAATGAAATAAACAAAATAACCATCAAGATACAGGAACATATAAAACAGATATAAACCCACAATAACAAAGAATTTAGTTTAAAAAAATGAAAAATGAAATAAACAAAATAACAATCAAGATACAGGAACATATGCAAGCAACACGCGTCAGCTTCCTCCGTACTCGTATCTACTGAAGGATTACCAATATGTACAAGCAATTCAAAATAAGAACGGCATTCCAAATAAACATGAAATTTGCGAAAGACTACATCTTAACCTAAAAGGTAATCAGTCTTAATTTTCATTCTCTGGAATATATAAAATCATATGTAGTAAATATCCAGCTCAGTACATACGTCGAATAGGCCATAACTAACACATCAAATTCAATGAAAACATCAACGCGTTCCGAAACAATATACTACACATATCTGCATTAGTCTCCCATACAAAAGATGTTGTTGTTGTGGTCTTCAGTCCTGAGACTGGTTTGATGCAACTCTCCATGCTGCTCTATCCTGTGTAAACTGCTTCATCTCCCAGTATGTACTGCAGCCTACATCCTTCTGAATCTGCACAGTGTATTCTTTTCTTGGTCTCCCTCTACGATTTTTACCCTCCACGCTGCCCTCCAATACTAAATTGGTGATCCCTTCATGCCTCAGAGCGTGTCCTAACAACCGATCCCTTCTTCTAGTCAAGTTGTGTCACAAACTCCTCTTCTCCTTAATTCTATTCAATACCTCCTCATCAGTTATGTGATCTACCCATCTGATCTTCAGCATTCTTCTGTAGCGCCACATTTCGAAAGCTTCTATTCTCTTCTTGTCCAAACTAGTTATCGTCCATGTTTCACTTCCATACATGGCTACACTCCATACAAATTCTTTCAGAAACGACTTCCTGATACTCGATGTTAACAAATTTCTCTTCTTCAAAAACGCTTTCCATCCCATTGCCAGTCTATATTTTATGTCACCTCTACTTCGACCATCATCAGTTATTTTGCTTCCCAAATAGCAAAACTGCTTTACTACTTTAAGTGTCTCATTTCCTAATCTAATTCCCTCAGCATCACCCGACTTAATTATACTACATTCCATTATCCTCGTTTTGCTTTTGTTGATGTTCATCTTATATCCTCCTTTCAAGACTGTCCATTCCATTCAACTGCTCTTCCTAGTCAGTCCTTTGCTGTCTCTGACAGAATTACAATGTCATCGGCGAATCTTAAAATTTTTATTTCTTCTACATGAATTTTAATACCTACTCCGTATTTTTCTTTTGTTTCCTTTACTGCTTGCTCAATATACAGATTGAATAACATCGGGGAGAGGCTACAACCCTGTCTCACTCCCTTGCCAACCACTGCTTCCCTTTCATGTCTCTCGACTCATAACTGCCATCTGATTTCTGTACAAATTGTAAATAGCCTTTCGCTCCCTGTATTTTACCCCTGCCACCTTCAGAATTTGAAAGAGAGTATTTCAGTCAACAACGTCAAAAGCTTTCTCTAAGTCTACAAATGCTAGAAACGTAGGTTCTAAGATAGCTTCTAACATAAGCCGTAGGGTCAGTATTGCCTCACGTGTTTCAATGTTTCTACGGAATCCAAACTGACCTTCCCTGAGGTCGGCTTCAACAACAACAAAAGATATAGGACATCCATTTGACGATGTAAAAAGCAGCCTTAAAATACTACACACAATGAACTAAAGACACAGAATATCTATGTATGAAGAATCAAAAATCTATATCCGCAGAAAAAACAAAACCATGGGGAACATTTCCTCAAAGACAATAGTGAAACAGTCTCAACCAACTCTTTGAAAAGCTTTGACAAAGTACTTAAATTATTCTCATAATTTACAGTTTGAAAGCACAGCTATTAATGTAATCACTCCCATTCACTTCTCAATAAGTTAAACCTACAATATAAATGTGTGTGGTTTTATATATTTAAGAATTTTTCTCCAAAACGAAAGGAAATTATTTATGTCTGTATTCAGTGGAAACAATCATATCTGTAACATGTACAACATCTTTAAGGTGACTAGTAAACATAATGTACATTAGTGAGGTCATGGAACAGGCAGCAGTATGTAGACTTCTTGCTATTCCACTTCCCCACCCTGTAAGTACAATCTGCTGTCAGAAACTCGTGTTTTTAACACCCAAAGTGCCTTTTCTAAATGATCAAGGAAGCTGTAAATACGTCGTAATCTTGAAGCTGACGACCGACGTCTTATATAGGCCAATACATCAGATTCACCGCATTTGCAACTCCATGATTCACCGCGCTGATACTTGCCCGTGGTGTCACTCTGACTTGCCCGTGCACAGTTTTGAACGTTGGGGATGGCTATCTACTTTTGTGGTCGTATCCCAACTAACATCTGCCGTTTTGACTGCGAGGAGACGTAACTGTTACGTCAAAAATGCCAGCTTGCATCGTTTACGGATGTACTATTCGATCCAATCACAACCTAAACTTTAAAGGAATCACATTTCATTCGTAAATGGAGCCGTTCGAGCAATATTTTCTTTCACATACATGAATTATGAATGCGCTGTTAATCTTCCCTGTGTTTTTCATTGCCTTCCAAACCGTAAACGCTCCGACATCCGAGCCACACTATTATCAACGGTCTCGTACCCGCAAAACAGGCCGCTATGTGACTACACTGATTGTTGGTGCAGCATTTCGTGCCCTAAGTTCCTCCCAACGATAATTATTCATTGTTCACATTTTCTCCCTCCTTAAAAAAAGATTACGACCAGAACGGCCGGAGACAGCGGTCATATAAGTGTGAGTTTTCTATGATTGTATGAATGTGTATTTGCTTTGCTTCCTTTTTGAAGAAGGCTTTGGCCGAAAATTTATGTGAACGTTCTTTTGGTCGTGTCTGCCTGCTGCTTGGCGTGTGAGTAGTCATCTCTTTGCTTCAGAGTATACTCATAACCTCATGACGTTTCTAGTAAATAACCCACTGCACTTAAACACATACAGACAAGTAAGCGCTGGTGGGAAGTGCTGATTAGAAAAACGTAACGAATTGCAGCGGCAACTGTAGCATGGACTGAAGCCGTTAGCTTTATAACAGTTTATTGTCTACACATGCAAGACGTTTTATCAAATACACCACTATAATGGCAAACCACAACGAAGGAATCTGATGAATCGCATCCATACATATATTTCCCAGACACAATACAGAATATTTATGATAAAATTTCTCGTGAGCGATTTTTGAATAATGGGGTTTAAAGTGCCGGCATTATTTACGTGAATTAAGAATTTAAGGGCACACGTATTGATATATTTAGCATAGTTAGATTATCATCAGGTTTCGAATTATCACATACAGTATGATCGATGTAGAGCTAAATACGTCTCTATTAATATTAACGTACGCTAATGGAGTTTAAAGGGCCTGAATTATTTCCATAAATTTTGAGTTTGTGGTCGATAATACTCAAACAGTGAATGTAGTTCAATTAGAACTAGACTTTTTGTTACTGCATTGAGTCTGCTTCCTGTGCAGCTAAACAAACTTCTAAAAATGTTAAAATAGAACGGCCACATTTTTATGTGTCTTGCTTGTTTTAATTTTGGGTTGGTTCCTTAAGGGCGTTGTTTGGTTATGTTACGACACTGTGTACTGTCAAGTAAAAATACAGCGCATTTATTTCATATCATAGCGACTGTGGAATACGAATATATTTGGCTTCATTGTTCTCCGAGAGTCCAGACTAACTCGCTAAGATCTTCTCTTCGTTCCTATTGCGAGCAAACCGCTGCTATTCTTATAGAAACACAGTTTCTGCATGCTATATTGAAGGCTATCGTTTCAAAATTTTAATACAGAAAATTTGGTCGGTAAAGGAAGGTGATACTGCTTGTAGATCGATAAACTTTGCGTTACATTCCAGACCGGAACGTTGTCACCCATGGTGTGGGTGTTAAGCAACAACGTTAATGATATTTCATCTGATGACTGAGTGCATTAAGATTGCTAGTAATTGTGGTGTAATTTCAGAGCAGAGCCCTAATGTGCGCAATCTACAGCACTCTTTTCTCACTAAGTGGTACAACGGAAAATAAACTACAGTGAAAGATCAGAGCAAGGAAAAGGCAGCACTGCCATTAGTACTTTGCTCCCCTTTAGTTCACAGGCCTTAATAATCACGTCGCCCACAACTAAGGACTATGGCTGATTAGATACAAGAATAATTATATGTACACTTTTTCATTCACATTAATTTGATTTGAACACCATTGCGCGTTTCCATCATCATGCTACCATCTTCAGGTGGACTAGGATACGATGAAATTGTTGAATTTGATGAATGTGGTGACTGTTTTGCAGACAGCGCTTGCACAGGGAAGTTATATACTGTGGATTGATGGAGAAAAGTCAGCGGTGAACTGAAAGAATTTATACTCTCGTATACATGTGTGGAAGCTGTACTTACCGCATATCAGCGTAAATATTAGTGCTGTATGCTGTCACAGCAAATTCCACGTGTTTGTCACTAGACGTTTCTCAATGATACTATGTTTACAAGTTGTACAGTTCAAAGATATCAGCTACCACAAAGAACCCTGTTAAGTGGCAAGAGGTGCTTCAGAGATATAGAGGTATATTACTATTGTAGCTTCTTAATTCTACGCAATAAATCAGTAGCACGAAGTTAATTGTCTTAATTTAACAATGAAAAAACCACTGAAAAATCTGTAGAAAGGATCTGCGTCTACGGAAAGTTCATGTTATTGCACTATGTACGTAATCTACTTTCAAATGTTATTGCCTGCAAATTCAGAGTAGAAGTTGGGTATATAACTACTGCTTATACAAACATTCACAACGGAAGAAAAATAAATTGAAAAAAGTAGAAAGAAATTGCTGCGGAGTAATGAGGCTTATTTTGTAGTCGATTTCATAGTACAACATCAAGGAAACGAAACCTCCAATGGCAGGCACTATGTGAGCATATGACAGCAGCGGTTTAGATCATGCCACACACACGAAGGGGTTTCCAAGTTAGATGTAATGCTGTAACTGGAAGCTGAACGAGACTCTATTAACTAAACGACGCCAAGAGAAAATCCCATTCCCTTCCACTAAGTAACGGAAAAAAAATTAGAAGGCCCACAAGTCAGCTTCGCTGTCGCCCAGATATCACGGTCTAGGACGTTGACCCTGTCTCTACGGAGTGTGGATATGTCATCCTGGCCTCCTCGATCACCAGCTCTGTTTCCAATCGAGCACATAATGGGACATCAGTGGACGCCAACTCAAGGGTTATCCACAACCAATTGCAATAGATGTGGAACCCCATCCTATCAAATGACTACCAGTACCTGTACAACACAATCCATGCACGTTTTCATGATTCCAATATTCAGGATGTTACACCAGTTACTATTGTAGCAGAATTTCACATTTGCAACGGCTTATACCGTGCTTATACTCGTATTAAACTGTATTCTTGCACTGTTAATAACTTAAATATGTTCGCTAGACAAATATATTTGCGAAATTTAATTACTCTGTCCTACTATCTTTAGTAAATCTGCTGCATTTTCTCTGTTTTCTGCCAATAACTCGTAGTCTTTGATTTCTTTAACCACAACATTATCTGTTTTATTGTTCCAACTTAAGTTACTCGTAATTTTAATCCCTAAGTATTTGATTGAATTAACAGCCTTTACATTTGTGTGATTTTTCGTGTAACCAAAATTTAGCGGGTTCCTTTTGGTACCCATGTGAATGGTGCCACCCTTCATTATTTAGAGTCAGTTGCCACTATTCGCACCATACAGATTTTTCAGTTTGTTTCGATCATCTGGTGACTTTATAAGACTTCAAATTGCCGCATCATCTGCAATCAATCTAAGAATGCTACTCAGATTGTCACCTAAATCGTTTATGTGGATCAGAAGCTGCAGACGGCCTATTTTTTTTACTTCCTTTGGGAACGCCAGATATTACTTTTGTTTTACTCGATGACTGTCCGTCAGTTAATATGAACTGTGATCTTCCTGACAAGGAATCACGAATCCAGTCGCACATCTGATACGATGGTCCAAACGCATGTAATTTGATTACAAGTTGCTTGCGAGATACGGTGTTAAAAGCCTTCTCGACATCTAAAAAACAGAATGAATCCGACATTCCCTGTCAATATCACTCATTACTTTATGAGAATAAAGAGCTGAAATCGTGTTGTCTGTTTGACATTAACTCATTTTTTTCGAGATAACTTATAATATTCGAACGCAGCATATGTTCCAAAAGCCTATAGCAAATCGCCGTTAGCGATATGGATCTTTACTTCAGAGGAATGTTGCTATTTCGTTTCTTGGGCATTGGTGTGACTAGTGCAACTTTTCTGTCTTTAGGTGCGGATCTTTCAAGTGCGATCGGTCATATAAGATTGTTAACTATGGAGCTGTCGCATCAACATACTCTGAGAGGAACTTGACTGGTGTACAATCAGGACCTGAGAACTGGCCTTTATTCTTTTAAGCTGCTTTGCTACTTGTAAGTTACTCATATTGGCTGTAGTTATTGGTTCGAATTCTGGATTATTTACTTCGTCTTCTTTAGGAAGGGATTTCGGAAAATCGTATTTGGCAACTCTGCATTAGTGGCACTGTCACCAGTAACATTAAAATTGCTATCGCACACGTAAGTCCACTAAATATAGAGAAAACAGAACCTAGATGCGTTAGGGGAAAACGTTGTCTGGCCAACACCCATATACACTGATGAGCCAAAGAAACTGGTATAGGCATGTGTATTCAAATACAGAGATATGCAAACAGCCAGAATATGGCGCTGCGCTCTACAATGCCTATATAAGACAACAAAAGTCTGGGGCATTCGTTAGATGAGTCACTGCTGCTACAATTGCAGGTTATCAAGATTGAAGTGAGTTTGAAAGTGGTTTTATAGTCGGCGCACGAGTGATGGGACACAGCATTTCCGAGGTGGCGAAGAAGTGAGGATTTTCCCGTACGACCATTTCACGACTGTACTGTGAATATTAGGAATCCGGTAGAACACCAAATTCCCGTCATCGCTGTGGCCGAAAAAGGATCCTGCAAGAATGGAACCAACGACCACTGAAGAGAATCTTTCAATGTGGCAGAAGTGCAACCCTTCCGCAAATTTCTGCAGATTTCAATGCTGGGCGGTCAACAAGTGCCAGCGTGCGAATCGTTCAACGAAACATCATCGATATGGGCTTTTCGAGACGAAGGTCCTCTCCTGTACCCTTAATGACCGCACGACACAAAGCTCTACGTCTGGTCTGGGACCGTCAACACCGACATTGGTCTGTTGATGACTGGAAACATGTTGCTTGGTCGGAAGTGTTTCGTTTCAAATTGTATCGAGCGGATGGACATCTACGGGTATGCAGACAACCTCATGAATCCGTTCGTAAGCCAGTGGAGGCTCTGTAATGGTGTACGGCGTGGGCGGTAGGAGTGATATGGGACCACTGATATGTCTAGACACGTCTCTGACCGGTGACACATGCGTAAGCAGTCTGTCTAATCACCTGCATCCATTGATGTCCATTGTGCATACCGACGAACTTGGACGTTCCAGCAGGACAATGCGACACCACATACGTCCAGAATTGCTACACAGTGGCTCCAGGAACTCTCTTCTTCCGTTGGCCATCAAACGCCCCAGACATCAACATTATTGAGCATATCCGGGATGCCTTTCAACGTCCTATTCAGAAGAGATCTTCACCACCTCATACTCTTACAGATTTATGGACCACGCATAAGGATTCATGGCGTCAGTTCCCACCAGCACTACTTCAGACATTTGTCGAGTCCATGCCACGTCGTGTTGCGGAACTTATGCGTGCTCGCGGGGGACCTACATGTTATTAGGTAAGTGTTCCAGTTTCTTTGGCTCTTCACTGTATATCAAAAGATAAGATCGGTATTGATACTTTTGTATCACACTATATCTGAAACACATCCCAAGTAATTCCAAGTCATGTTATCAGGTGCTAGAAAAATTCTACCAATGATTTCGTATGAATATACCATTGAGTGTCTGAGTAAAACCATCAGAAATGGGTACCTGAGCAGACTGCATCGGTATTCGACCTCCTATTGAACAACTCTGAACGACACCACGCCTCGTTCAACTGTATTACTCGACTCATAGCAGCAGACAGAGATGTACGTATGGCAATTAATATGAAAAGCAACAAAAATTCAGCTCTATCTCAGGCACATCTCCAACACCAAGAAGAATCACCCAGAATTGCATTTCTTATAATAATGTCATCATAATTCTTGGAGTGAAATGTGTGCTCAACTGTCTCAATTCTTCGTCGATGGTATTACAACCACTTTCCCACAGGTACGTGTAGTCAACGGTTGCAAAACAGAATGCTACTGAGCTGGGCGATTACGGATCTCCGCATGCTGCTAGCGATTTGTGTGAGTTGACCAGAGCATCATTGCCAGTTCTGTATAGCTCCACGTCCAAAAATGGTAACACCCCGCTGTTTTTACAGACTGTTCATGTGCTGAAGGAAGATTCCCGGCACAGATTGGCCGAGTGTCGTCTACATATAGTAGCCAACAACGGAAGCGTAACGGTGCAGAAGCTAGGGCCTTTTGCTCAAAAGCTCACATGAAGAAGTGCACAGCTACCAGGGAGAAGGAGGGGGAAGCCTATTGCCACTCCATCTAATTGTTCGTAATATTTTCCCTGCAAGGTAAAGTATGTCGAGAGCCATAAACGCATCGAATCACAAATATGTATATTGATGAAAAAGTAAAACCAGCCATCAAGTCCATTGACTATATCCGCTGTCATTACCAGTTGTACAAATACCGCAGCCTATCATGTTCAAGGGCTGGCGAAAGAATAATGGACGAGCGAATGCCAAATATATGAGGCGATTGAAATTATGAAGCTGCCTGACAACGTTATTAGAGAGTATAGCTACAGCTTCCGGCATCCAGGCTGCCGGCTGTCACAGATCGAAGGGCCACGAGGGGTCGCGGAGTAGACGTCTCACCGACCACGGACGCAACAGCGTAAAGAAACGACTATAGAGGAACTGTCAGTGCATTTCCGCACACATCAGGAAGTAAACGTGCCCGCCATTAGTCAAACGCTGATCTTCAGACTGTCGTCAATCAATGACAAGCTGGATAGTCATCGACAAGCTTCCTTACCTCTCCCATTTCGTCATGGCTTGCATAATATATTCTCGGGTCCCTAAAGTTTCACAAATATAACGTACTGACACCAACTGTACGCAATAAATAGAGGCACCTTTCCTCCTGCAAAACCAGTCTGGCCCTGAGAAAGGCCTTTGTAATACGATTGAAACTTCGGTCTTGTGGTATACATGCAAAATATTTTACACAATCTCGCGGGATAACACCCGTAAAAATTTTAATCATCAATAATGATATTACTTTGTATTTTTTTGCATAAATTGGTAGAATCTATGGAAATACAACAGCAAGAACAACTAGATATACATGATACACTAAGTAAAGTACCTGTGAATAACCTATATGTGATATATAGCATTCAGTAGCTTGAAAGCTAAATAGGCAGTAAAAGATGAAACATAAAGCGACGAGTTGAACATGACATACAAATCACGCGCTGTTGTTTCAATGAATATATTATTTCCATGTTTCTTTAGTTTATACTAACAGGTCTTAGCATTTAGTTTCTGTTTTGTTGTGGTTCTCCTCGGGGTTATCTTATAACATGAAAGTGTGCTAAATTTTTATTTATTTTCTTGTATTAAACTTCTTCCTTGTTAGTGCTGGAACCTGGAATAGACGCTCAAAGACACTCCATCCCAATAAAGACAAGGCAATAAGTACCAATCAAACACAAACAATGGCTTGTAATTTCCCAGATTTTATCTGACAGTACCTTAGAATAATATACATATTTGCCCTAGAATTTGGAACATTACTAACAGACAAAATGTCTACCGGTTTCAAAGCCCAGCCCAAACAATAAATTAATTTAAAACCCTCTTTACATAAGTCTTAAGAACCACATAACAATAAATGTTTAACCGAAGAAAACTCCCACAGAAGCAGGACATCTTTTAAGACACCACAGGAGAAACAACTCATAGTTTCTCTCTATGAACCAGACATTAAAAACCCAGTACAATGAAAGGCATCTTTCAGGTATTACAAAACTTCAGTGACTAGTAATGGCACATCAGAGGGGAGCGGAAACTACAGCTCAGATGGCTGAAAGGAACAGTGAAGAGAGAAAGACAGACGCCTTGGTGTCACCAGCAACAAATCATACAATACTCAAATTCGCCGAAGAACTGGAGTCTACTGATAAACATCGGTTACAATACAATCTGGCCGCCGCCAAGGCGTCGTCCCCCTGTTACCAGCTACAAAGCACGATGCCCACCGCTGATTTTACCACTGAAACTATAACATAAAACTGGGCAGTACTCAGAGTAACAATCTGTAAAACATTAGAAAAACGTCAAGACAGGAATACGGCAACAATGGAACGACAAGCCACTTCCCACTAACATCAAATAGTGATGTACACAAATTAGTCCAACAAAATTTTGCGATCACACTCACACTAATGGGACAGAACTAAGTTATGTGCACTTCTAATCGATGCCACGGTTGTGCAGCATACTGTACATAACAGCACTTCATATAACACTGGTTACATAACGACAAGGCTGTCGCAATTCGCTTTTATAAACTAATAATTAAAATTTTCACAGTATAATCACGTTGCTGAAAATGAGGTGTAGAATTATGTCACTTGTTCTGTCCTTCCTCTACTTACAACTTCATCGTTGACGGACCAGAACTTAATCAAGAAAAAGAGTCGCTAATTAAGACACAATACAAATCCACGATTATCTTCTTCGGGTAATAGCTAACATATTGATAATAAACTTCTCACATTCTCTCACGTCGTTCAGCAGCACAGACGAGACCATCGCCCTCTCACTAGACGCAGCAGGCACGTCTCCTTACGCAGCCCCACTGCCCACGTGACAGGAAGAGGCAGAGCATGCGCAGAGACCGACCACCGACAGCCAGACTAGTCACCGGAGCGCCAACCAACCGACCAAAACCAGCCCTGTCACTACAGCGTCGTGCGCTCAAATAGCCGAAAAAGACGAAAACCGCGGCCACGCGATATACAGTCGATCGCAGAGGTCTTAAATGAATACAGGGAAGTGCAGGAACGGAATAGATATCTTTTGTGTATATCAAAGCTGAAGTGAGTCAGCTGCATCGGGTCTTTATGCGGAGTCAGTGGCGATGAATCTATCATTTTCAGTGCGGATGCACATTTGCGTTTGACCTCCAAGCGAGAGTCTAAGAACCATGGTAAAAAAAAAAAAAAAATGGGTATAGCTGGCGCTGGGTGGGAGTGTGGATTGTCCAGGGAGCCTCCCGAGACAGTCCGCACATTTGCGATAAACACTGTAAAAACTGCGTCCGGTTGGGACAGTGGTTAACGCAACTGGCTAGTAAGCAGGAGGATTGGAATGGATTGGACTGGATTGTTTGAGGGAAGAGACCAAACAGCGAGGTCATCGGTCTCATCGGATTAGGGAAAGACGGGGAAGGAAGTCGGCCGTGCCCTTTCAAAGGAACCATCCCGGCATTTGCCTGGAATGATTTAGGGAAATCACGGAAAACCAAAATCAGGATGGCCGGACGCGGGATTGAACCGTCGTCCTCCCGAATGCGAGTCCAGTGTGCTAACCACTGTGCCACCCCACACGGTAGAGTAAGCAGGAGGAGACAGGTTCGAATCCTGGTCCGGCACATATTTTCACTCGTCACCGCTGACCCAGTAGAAAATACCGATGCAGTTCCTCTCCTTTCCTTTGCTTTCCTTCACATCGTCCTCCTCCCTTCAATTTGCATAGTATGTATCACAGCTGCTGATTCCGTGTGGTATCTGTTCTTTAGAGTATGTCCGAAAGAACACACACCACGCATTTATATAATTGGTATCCTTTAACATTTGAAATAAAATCTTTCTTCTCCCAAGTGCTTGAATTTTTTATAATTGTGGCGGTAGCAAAAGCCAAGGTCATAATTAAATTTCAGAGACTTACGTGAAGAATGACACCGGTCTTTTATCAGATTTAACGTAGTCCATAATCTTCACTGTGACAATTAATATTGAGGACTATATACAACAATGGAATGCATACATTTAACGAGTTTAAAGTTTTCGTCTTTCAAAGTACAACTTTGTGTGCCAACCGAATAATGATGGAGAATGGGACGATCTAGATAATCGTGGACCATTGTGCTGAAACAGGAAATAGTGTATCGTATGTGAAGAGTATTATTCTGCTAAGGCTGTTGTTATTGGTGTTGTTGATGTTATTTTTGTTGTTCCTGCTGCGTCTGCTGTTGATGCTGATGGGAGCATATCTACATTTGGTCAGATGAACGCGAGTGCCAAGAAATCTTATGAAATCCAGCATCCATATTTAGAAATTTATTACTCGTGATGTCTGTCCTGTTGACAGCTCACGTCGGCAAAGCATTTAGTAAATTATGAAACTCATTATAGGTTCCATAATTCGTGGCCGCATCATATTGATCAATCTATTCATTCATTTGACTCTTAACGCCGCATTTATAAGAGAAACACGATCACCTGCGTAATTTAAGATCCCGACACTACTCCAGCAGTGGCAGTATCGAAGGCATTATTTCTTATAAACACAAAAACGAGGAAAAACATGCTGGCTTGTGACTTCGGTCGAAGTTAAACTCGTTCGGTGACCCACGAGAAGAGAATAATGAGGCTGTGCTGTGCAACAGGTTTTCCTTGTAGGACGCGTAACAGGATACCTGGCAATGAAGCGACGGAATTTTTATTCCTACAACAGCTGCGTGGGATTTCTACATCCAGAGCGAGTGGCAGCAGAGGATGGTTGAAAGACGTTAAAATTTTCATGCTCTCTAAACTGTTTTCCTTGTGGACTCCCTCTGCCTACATACTATTTCAGATGTAGAAACTGCTTACGGACCTAAGATGGGAATAAAATTATTTTCCCCTGAATGGATTTTTTTCATAATGGGTGAGAAAATATCACAAAAATCTTCGTCCAAATAGTAAGAACTAATTAAGACTAAGTTTCAGAAGGAGGGAACTGATTATTAGATCATTGTGTAAGATATAGGGAGCGGGATAAAGATTTTTTGTTTCGCGGTTGATATCAGCGTCAAGTGACCTTTCAATCATATTTCACTATAGCGCCGTATAAGCGAACATTAGCACAGAGGAATCGCGTAAGAAAATCTCTACTCAAATGTTTTCCGACTTCTCTTATAACGAAGACCAAAATTATTAAACAATTAACACAAAAACATCTACACTTGGGTATACAAGAAGGTAATAACGGCAAGTGCATTTCCTTTTAATGTTACGTTATCGGTAGTTCAGCCTCGGAGAGATGTATCAGGAAACAAATTTAGCCCTACGCTGGCTATAACGACTACCGAAACAGTCTGGTATACGTTTGCTCAAAACCACAATACGAAGTACATGGGATGTTAATAAAGTGTATACAAAAGAGCCAAATGGGGAGGACAAAATCGATTGAAATTCAAATTCTACGTCGTTTATATGAACAAAGCAGCACCATAGTAATTATTTCCGTTGAATGGAAGTGTTCACGTAACAATATAAGCTGTTCACGCATTCTCAAATGGTCCGGTAAATTCCTCAATCATATCAGTAACACGAGCAAGGCATAAGAATTAAGCACTCAACAAACGTACTGAAAAGTCAACCAAAGACGTTCAGGGAAACATTTGATTATTTAGTTTTCATACACTGATCCCCTCTATTTTAAATTTCGCTTAATACTGAATAGGGTCATCAGATTGGTTTTATAATAAAGTAGTCACAGCAGCGATCGCAAACGACTGCACTGCACACATCAGGTGCAGGGGAGCGTAACAACTTGTTTTACATGTTTCTTTCAGTAGCACTGAAGCCATTCATCAACAGACAAGTCACTGTCTATCCAAATCCTGTACCCGGCGTTTGTAAGGAGAATTTAGGGTCGTCACGTCTACACATACAGAGTTGAAGAATTATTGTGAGGAAAACTGCTGACAGGACGTACATTGCATTGGTATTGGCGAGGAGGCATTGTCTGTGCCTATATAGGACTGGTAAGGGGATGTTGGTGGAGGTAATTAGAGAATAGCAGGTGGATATGGGGTCACACATGGTCAAGTACTGCTGAATCGTTAGGAGGACGAGCGTCATTCAGGATAAACCAGAACACTAAGCTTCCTTTCGTCCAATGTGTACGCGGAATATATAATGTACCACACGAGAGTGCACACTCATCACTGATCAGAGAGGACAAAATATCTTAAGGACAAAAACCACAGAAATCTTATAAGAATTATCTATTATACATCAAAATAAATAGTCTATCAAAAATAAAGTACAAAAGATGAATTATAATCTCTGAACATCACAGCAGCACGCATTACAGAGTACTAAAGCAGAATCACTGAAATACAGCATATAGCGTTACCGTTATATGAATGCGCAAGTTACTACTGCAGACCTGCTTAAAGGGTGGGGGTCATGTATTTATATCAGAAGTGGCACACATTTTAAAGCTAGAGAAGATCTGATACCATTTAGAGTAGATTTGTTAGCAGTTGAAGAAACAAAATTAGATGTCCACAAAAAATCAGTCATTCAGTGCATATACTGCCCACCTACTGATTATGTGAATACATTCGTCAACAAATTAACTAAGGTTCTGAAAGAGTCTCAGGTCTAACAACTGATTCTATAATACGCGGGGAAATGAATATAAACACGGGTATTGAGGGTAAAAATAGTAAGGACTTCCTAAATATTATGAGCACTTTCGAAATGCCACATGGCCGAGAGGTTCTAGGTGCTACAGTCTGGAACCCCATGACCGCTACGGTCGCAGGTTCGAATCCTGCCTCGGGCATGGATGTGTGTGATGTCCTTGGGTTAGTTAGGTTTAAGTAGTTCTAAGTTCTAGGGGACTGATGACCTCAGAAGTTAAAGCCCATAGTGCTCAGAGCCATTTGAACCATTTTTGAAATGCCACAAATGATAAACACTGACAAATAGTGTATCAAAAGTTTCAGCAACTTCTTAGACCGTATGTTTAGAGATATAAGGAGGAAAAATTGTATAGTATTTATCGAAGGCCTTCGCCTATATATGGTGAAACCGATAGAACTGTGGGCCTACAAAAGGATTTTCTCGGAACGTAAATTGCATGCTTCTACATCTATATCTACACAGATACTCCGCAAGCGGCCGTAGGGTACCCTGTATCACTGGTAATTGCCTCTCCTGTTCCACACGCAAAAGAGCGAGGGTAAAACGACTACCTCTATGCCTCCGTATGAGCCATAATTTCTCGTATCTTACATTCGTGGTCCTTTAGCGCAATATATGTTGCCGGTAGTAGAATCTTCTGGGAGTCAGCTTCAAATGGAGGTTCTCTAAATTTTCCCAAGAGTGTTTCTCGAAAAGAAGGTCGCCTTCCCACCAGGGATTCCGATTTGAGTTCCCGAAGCATCTTCGTGACAGTAATGTTTGATAATGTAGCCGACCGGTGCGGCCAAGCTGTTCTACGCGCTACAGTCTGGAACCGGGCGACCGCTACTGTCGCAGGTTCGAATCCTGCCTCGGGCGTGGATGGGTGTGCTGTCTTTAGGTTAGTTAGGTTTAAGTAGTTCTAAGTTCTATTGTACTGATGACCCCCTATGTTAAGTCCCATAGAGCTCAGAGCCATTTGAGCCATTTGAGAATGTACCAACGTGTCGTATTAACCTACCTAATCTAGCAGCCCGCCTCTAAATTTCTTCGATTTCTTCCTTCAATTCGACCTCGTACGGATCCCAAACACTCGACCAGTACTCAAGAATAGGTCGCACCAGCGTCCTATACCCGGTCCCCTGTACAGGATAACCAATCTTTCCTAAAATTCTCTCAATACACCGATGTCGACCATCGTCTTCATTACCACAGTTCTCACACGCTCCTTACATCTCATATCGCTTTGCAACGTTACGCCCAGATATTTACAGGTTTGTTCTTTCTACTCATGCACATTAACTTTCATTTTTCCGCATTTTGGACTAACTGCCATTCATCACATCAACTGGAAATTTTGTCTAGGTCATCTTGTATCTTTCAACTTCGATACCTTACCATACGCCACGGCATAATCATCAAACAACTGCAGTTTATTGCCCACCCTCTCCTCCAAATCATTTATGTATATAGAGAACAACAGGGGTGTTATCACATTTGCCTGGGGCACTTGTGACGATACCCTCTTTTCCGATGAACTGTCGCCGCCGAGGGAAACACACTGGGTTTTATCATGTAAGAAGACTACGAGCCACTCACATATCAGTGAACTTATTTTATATGCTCGTACCTTGGTCAACAGCCTACAACGGGGCACCGAGTCAAAAGCTTTCCGGGAAATCTAGAGATACGGAATCTGCCTGTTGCCCTTCATCCATAGTTCGCAGTATATCATGGGAGAAATGGGCAAGCAGAGTTTCGCACGGGCGATGCCTCCTAAAACCATGCTGATTAGTGGGCATAAGTTTCCCACTCTAAAGAAAGTTCATTATATTCGAACTGAGATAATGTTCAAGGATTCTACAGCCAATGGAAGTTAGGAACATTGGTGTGTAATTCTGGGGTCCGTTCTTTTACTCTTCTTACATACCTGAGTCACCTGCGCGTTTTCCCAGTCACTTGAGACTTTATATTGGGCAAGGTATTTGCGATAAATGCAAGCTAGTTAAAGGGCCAATATCGATGAGTACTCTTTGTAAAATCGTACTGGGATTCCGTCCGCATCTGGTGATTTATATGCTTTCGGATCTTTACTGGGACAATCATGAGACAAACTTTTAACGATATTTACATGGAAGATAACGTAGATGCTAAGTTCTCTTTACTAAGCGAACTAATTAAAATAATTTTTGAGAAGGTTTTTCTAGACGCAGTCACTTCAGTAGCAGCAGCTAGGGTAAATACGTGGATAAGACAAGTTTTAGAAAGCTCTCCCAAACACACAATATTCTCAGCCCTACACCAATCCAAAGTTCCAGAATTATTAACACAGATACAAAAATATATAGAGCGTAGTATTACTTCCGGCCAAAAGAATCTTGCAATGAGAAAATAATATACAATGAGTACACAAGGGAAAGAGATATCATACACTATGGAACAGGAAAAGATAGACGCAAATGTATTAATATGCAGATGAAAGATGGGAACAGGTTAGTATAAAATCATCAGGAATATGCACTTTCTTAATGAGTATTGCTTTGTTATTGGGAGGAAGTTGTGAAAAAATCTTCCTAAAAGACATGTCGTACGTGCAATAATTTACGCTACAAGCACAGTGATCTTGTTTTCCACAACATGACTTGAAGCCAGGAAGAGAGGAAAGAAAATAAAAAAATAAGAGGTCAGCAGGGATAGAAGTAGTTCCGACCCCTGTTCTGAAGATGAGTATAGACAACTTCCAAACCCTTTCAACAACATGTTTCCTTTAGTTATTTTGTAATCCTCATCGCCAGTTTTGTACTCGCTACTGCTGTGGAGGCCGAGTTGCCACTGTTGTTACGGTAGAATGAATTTGTGAGTTCGTGAAACGGCTTCTGGTGCAGAACAAAGCTAAGACAATTTCTCCTTGCCACTATTACACAGTTGTGCCCCAGGTTCAGGTAACAGGATAGGGGAACCAAGGTTCTGCAACACTCCAACAAATTAGTAACAAAGTCAATCAAATAAGTTAAAAGGTTTACTTATATTTGTGACTAGCTGAATAAAGAAGTCTGCAACAAAAAATGCCCTCAATGACTACGTGCAAATCGTAGGTAAAGTTCACGGTACACAGCAAATCCTGTGTACCGTGAAATGCTGTCTGCTCACTTCTAAGAGATCACTAAACGACGTCCATGTCTAAGTCAGTCCTGGACGATGATGTATAACCAAGCAGGCGAGAGCTGATCTTCTATCTTCCGAGTAGGCTTCTGTTCGTTGTCGTCCGCTCATTGGTGGATTGTCCTCGGTTGGCAATTGGCCGAGGCAAAGTCGATACCTTCATCCTCAACGCCGCCCGTGGCGCTGGTGGAACTCGCGCAAGTGGCTAGTCTCTATGGCAGTGACATCAGCTCTCATCTTTGCGCCTGTGACGCTTTATGCCCTGGCTGTGTCTTGTTCGGACGACGCAGCAAGTTAGCATTTTCCCGGAGCACGCACGATTTATGCCCTTATAACAGAGACACAATGGAGAGATTATGGAAAATTAAAGAATTTTGTACCAGGGAATAAAATTATGTAAGGAGTTTCCCAAGGACATGAGAAAGATTATTGAAATACGTCTGTTACAAGAGATAGCCAAACCATGGTTCGTAAGTAACGCATACTACACAGTTGCATTGTGATGTGACAACGTGTTCTCCCCTTTCATTACGAACGCCTACTCTGAGTCCCCTGATTCAGAGTATGCATTCGTAATGGAAGGGGAGAACACGTTGTCACGTTACAATACATAATCACACTGCTATTACAAGCAAATGTTCCAAGGTGGTGACAGTAATGTCATTCTCCTGAGCTCAACATTTCACTCATCATGGGGGATGCAGAATCAGTTTTCCAGACGAACTGAAGTGAGGATCTGGAGACTTGCATGTTTGTGGTCCCGAAGCCACCAGTGGCCGTCAGCAAAGAGCGCCGTGGTGCAGCGCAAAATTATGTTTTCATTATACTTAGTGCGAATTATGTATTATCAAGAGAACATTGTGCAGTAGGGACCAACCTAATGTGGTACTGCACTTGTTAACGCACTGATTTCATATTCGACGCATAGTGTTTGCTCTTTCCGGCCATCCTTATTTAGGTTTACTGTGATTTCCCAGTAATTTCAGAGAAATGGTAGGACCGTTCCTTCAGCGGGACCACGGCCGACCATCTGTACTATCATCATTAACATATTTATATAGTCCGTGTGTAAGAATATTGCAGTAATTTATTTTCACTATATGGAGATCACAAATCCTCTAGTAGTGTGAGATTATTCCTATATGAATGAATAAATAAAATAAATAAGAAGATAGCCTTCCATCTGATTACATATTATTATAGGGATTACTTTTTTATTATTGACGGACGCTACAAACTGTTTCTGCTGGTTCTAGCTGTTTTTTCTAACTAAAGGTAAAGCAATTACAGCCCTGAGTCACAAAAAGACTTAAGTTTAGTGACCGAAGGCTGTAATTGCTTTAACTTTAATTTGTAATCGGTCACTGAACTACGCATCCATGTTTAAAACTTTCAGTTTCTTCTAATCTGATTTTATTCGTGCACATCGTTTCTCTCTATATGCTGTAGTTTTCAAACAACTCTACACTTTCTGTTGTTGCAAAACTTCTGCGTAGTGACTACTTTTCCATTCCTAGAATGTACATTAACGCATAATTACCAACTTTCTTTACCCGAATTTTAATCTTCCAAAAGGTACCTTGTCATTTATATACATCGTACGAGCTGTAAGTAGAACAAAGTCGTAACATCGTACATCTTTAAAGAGCTTCTCATTTTTATTTTTTCAGTACAGGTACTCTTAGATAGGCGACAGTAAATTAAACGCTTCCTTTGGGTCCTCAGCTGGCATTATGATATTTTCAGATAGAAGTAACTGCGTAAATGTTACTGGACCTTTCTGTTATACGTTCCTATTCACTACGTTGACCAAAATGAAATATAAAATCGCTGAGTGCTGTGTCGCAGTAAATCGTAATTTGGAATTCCCCTTGGTAAACAAGACAGCTGATCGCCACTGCATAATGTGTATCGTGACTGTGGGAAAATGATCGATGATTGTGCAATAGGATGGCACGAAGCTTTCCCTCTACCGTTCTTAAGGCTTTTTGAGACCCCAAGAGTCATAGGTGTCGATAATAAAATGTCATTTCATCATCTATACCAGTGTTATTGTCTTCTACAATACGACATATACCGTTCTCTTATTAAATTCCGTTCTACATAAGGATGACGCCGTTGCCTCCCCCAATGAGACCAGTAAAGTCCAACTGGCATACGACTGCACCTACACATATACTGCATGCCATGTTTGTGACTATTCGAAGAGGTTTCGGGATTGCAGCCGGTCGTCGTGAGCTTCATATCTCGTGTAGAATGAAGTTTACGACGACCGGGTGCAATCCCGAAATCACTTCTAACATTTATTTCACCGGGAAAATTTCAAATTTCACATGTTTATGACTGTATAACGCTGTTACTTTGCACAATTTTCTCTGCACTTAGTAGGTACGTAGACAGTAATGCAATCATAGTACGGTATGAAGAAGTAAAGTCTAATCAGGTGCAAGTTAACAGCCAATAGTCGATATAACAGAACGAGTTGGCGTATCTGTTGCGGCATTTACTGAAAGTGACTAAATGACCATAGACTGAAGAATCTGGGCTGGGCAGCTTCTTTCAGGTCAGGCTGGTCACGAGTGATTTACGCCACTTAACATGACGTCTGGAGGGTGGATCACACGGGAGCAGTTAGCTAACCTCGACGTGGCAAAGTTTTGTGAGATCACTTACCGCTATTTAACGTAGGGGAGTTATTTCGGCACGTAAGACTTAACATAATCTCTGTGATTTTTCGACAGAGTGTCACGTAAAGTAGATCCAGTAGGAAGCAAGGACGCTCTCTACTTCACAAGCAGAAAGCGAGATGCCTTACTGCAGTGGTTCAGTGGTTTCCAAGCCTTCATAGACCATTACCCCTGAGTGCAGTCACACGTTAGCTCGTTAGCTAGTACCGGGTCTTTTCCTCCACCCCTGCCGTTTGTTGACTCCCCTCACCTACATTATCAGCAACTTCAGCATCTAAATAAACTACAGAATGAAAGACTTTTCTTGAAACATTTTTACTTTTAAAATTATGAAAGTATGTATTTAGTTAGGGTATGTGTGGGAGAGGGGAGAGGGAAGGTATTAGAATGAGTGACGGAGGAATATCTGGTGCATTACAATCCCTCAGAAAATTTCATTCTACCCCTCAGAGGTTAATTACTCCAGAGCTGGGAACCACTGCGTTATTTTAATTGTCATGTTTAGGAGAAGTCCATTTCAGTTGGTATTGTACATGCTGTTTCTAAGCACCAGCACTTTCAATGTATTCAGAATGAATCGTTAATAGCAGAATAAATAAATAATAATAAAATGTAAGAAAATTACGGAAAACGTTGTATTGGTGGTTAAAGAAACTCATATTTAGTAATTTTCGCATTGTAACTCGCGAATTGTGCAAGTAATCGTTTTAAGGCCACCGTACTTTGAAGATTCACGAAAAACATGACCCTTTTGTTAGGATTTGTTGTAATTAAAAGTCAGTTAATAAACTTTGGAGATTAAAGCCCTTGGAACCAACGCAACTTGCGACTCTAGTGATGTCAAGCGAGAACTCATTGGAGGAAATGCTTGTGTTTACTGATGAAAACTGGTTCTGCCTCGGTGACAGTGATGGTCGTATGTTGGTTAGCAAGAAGCCAGTTGAGGGCCTCTATTCAACCTGTCTGCTTGGTAGACGCACTGTAGCTACACCTGAAGTTACGGTCCGTGGTGCGATAGCATATAACACCAGGAACACTCTCGTGGTTTTCCTACGCAGGATGACTGCAAACCTGTTCATCAAACTGCTGGCTCGACCCGTTGTGCCACCATTCATGAACGATATTCTAATGGGTGTTTTCCAAAAGGATAATGCTATCCCACGTACCACTGTTGTAACCCAGCATCCTCTATAAAGTGTCGACATGTTGCCTTGGTCTGCTCGATCAACAGATCTGTCTCCAGTCGAGCACATATGGGACATCATCCACAAACAGCATTAACCATCGTTGTATTGACCGGCCAAGTGCAACAAGCATGAAACTCCATCCCAGAAATTGACATCCGGCACCTTTACAACACAATACATGCACTTTTTGCATTCTTGCATTCAACATTGTGGTGGTTACACCGGTTACTGATGTACCACCACTGCACATTTTCAATAGCGTGTATTGAGCTTGCGTTAACCTGTGATCTTGCAATGTCGGTCACTTAAATATGTTGCCTATACGAAAGTATACCCGAAATTTCGTTGTTGTGCATTAAATTTTGTGGTGCGTCAATTTTTTCCGGTATTGTAAAACGGACTGTTGATATTTATTAAAAGAAAAAGGGTTGGCTCATCAGAGAGTTGTAGTAGAGAAAAATGGTAATATTCTTAAAATTAACAGTTTAATTAATTGATTCTTAACAAATGGGTCTCAGACAATGTAAGTGACGTGATCAAACTGAAACGTAAGACAAGCGTGATCCGAGGACCACGAAGTACTGACAGCAGTGTTCTCATCAAGAGTGTGAGAAACTTTTTAATCGCTGGACATTAGCTACCTGGATGTACCTTTTTTCTTTGATGGGTGAGGTAGCAGGGTATACTGGACAAACCACAAAACCGTTAGAAAAGGCTGGAGGGTGCTTGGGCAACCGAAAGACGACGAAAATGGTCGGATGACCATTGCTCTATACCTGGCCAGGTCACTGGTCATGTTTGATCGGATTTCAGTGGAAAATTTTCTCGACTTTACACCGTGGGTGCTTGGCCAATCAAAAGACAGTAACATGGCAGGATGCAGTTACTCCAAGACATGCCAGGTTACGGAAGGCGTTTGAGCATGGCTCAATGAAAAATTTCTGCGATTACACACATTAAAAGAAATAAGGTACTCTTATATCAACCGGTACAAATGTACACTCAATTTATTACACATCCACACATTATGAAGCTTATTTCGGGAAGGAAAGAGTCTGCCGATGAGAGACACAAGAAGGAAACAAATAGGCTCTACGATTTTATTCTCCCAGCACGGAATAGAAGCATGATAAAAAAATAGCAGAAACCTAAGCTTCTAGGCAGATTCCGGAGCAAACAAAGTGTAATGACATTCATATGAAACGGAGCTGTAATAGGCCGCTTTTAAGGTTACCGTAAACCTGCGCCAGGATGTACATTCTCGGTAACCTAGTGTTGCCTTTTCCTTTCCATCATCATGATGAGTATGTTGTGACTCAATCATATTCAAAGACGACTACATCGGTGTTCACAAGGCTGCACACGTACGTTCCAGATTTTGAGAAAACTCAAGTATCCTATCGCATCTCGACTAGCCCGTGAAAATAACGCAATCTTAATCTTGCAGACAATATCTGTGACTTTCTGTAATATTGGGTGAGACGTATCGTTCAAAATGCTTGAAATATGGTCGTTCTACGGAATCTAATCATCAATGTGTGGCGTCAGCTGTATGTGACGCACTTGAAGAAACTTGCAGACTCTTGACCACGTCAAAATGAGCCCATTATCGAGACTAGAGATAGTGTTAAACGGCATTAGCGTGTCATCTTCAGCGGGTAACCAATTATTTGTTTGGTGTATTTTGCTAGATACTCGATAGCTCGAGGCGAAGGCTCTAAATAAACAGCGGTCGTCGTTCTTTTATTGTCATTTCATTGTGTAGGAAGGTGGCAAGTCGGCAGTATAAAATGGCTACTCGTAAGCCGTTTTTTTTAAAAAAAATCACCTTACTTGAAAACATTAGAAGATCAAAACATACCATGTTAGTAGCAGTGGTAATCATTGGAGGAGGAGGAGGAGGAGGAGGAGGAGAAGGAGTAGTAATACGGTGAGATCAACCTGAAAGAGAACCCATCTCTCAGTAGATTATACTAATAGAATATTGTTGAAACACATATGTTGCCGTGAGGTAGGTGAAATAACGTTTATGCCGTTGGTACGACTACAGCTGCAGCGTAGGGCAGTTTTTTGCCTGCACACATAACTCTCGTAAGGTGTTCGGGTCTGTTTCGACACACAAGGTTTTATGATGGTCTATAATTTTGAAAATATTTGGTTTCAATAAATTGCATTCATTGACTTTGTTTTCCCCTTAGTGAAGCATATTCTGACAGAACAAAATTATTAGTTTGGAATCCACATAGTACTTCTCAAGCGGGTCTTGTCTTTTTAGACATTGTGTATTTTAACCTTCATTATCACAGGAAAGTCTGATAATATTAAATTTGCCAACAGTATGACGGATATGTGTCCAGTAATGTGGGTATAAGGAAATGAAGTCATTGTTGTTTAGATCAATGGAATGTCTATTTCTGTGGAAATGAAGGAAGGGGGAATGCGAGTTTTTGATTTTTCCTGTAAATAAATCAGTTTATAAAATGATCCACCTCTACTCAGGTTACTAGCTTTGCACCTTTAGATTTCATATATTTCATAAGCTTTGTTTCTCAAGATAATGGCCTCTTTACAAGTTGATGAAATAGCAGGTACACTGATGAAAATATCTGACAGTGATAAAGTAGTTCCGGAGGATGAAGATCATGATCAGCTATTCACCTTCATTAGAAGACGCAGATGATACTCCAGAACAGCAAACGTTAAGCAGTGCAGTTATGACGTCCAAGGATAAATTGATTAATGGGAAGGCAGAACCCCTACGTCAGCTTGGACGCCATACATTATGTAATGTTGTTTACCTGACTCCAGGACCAACAAGGGTCCATATTTTGGAATTATAAATGAATACTCAGCTTTCAGGTCGTTATTGTACTATCAACTGAAAACACTATACTCACTCATCCTAATGCTGAAGAAACGCGTTTATATGGATATAAGTGGGAAAAAAAGTTCATGACCTAGATGCTTACATAGGCCTGTTGTTCTAAGCAGACGTTTATAAGTCACAGAATGAGTCTACTGAAGCTTTGTGGAATGAGCTGCAGTACCACTAAAAATATTCAAATATCAATGGTTATTTGATTTGGCCGTGAAACAAGGCTACGAAGATGTGAACAAGGTAAATTGGCACCCACAATGGATTTGTGGGAGGAATGGGTAGAGCTACACTATTGGCCATTAAAATTGCTATACCACGAAGATGACGTGCTACAGACGCGAAATTTAACCAACAGGAAGAAGATGCTGTGATATGCAAATGATTAGCTTTTCGGAGCATTCACACATGGTTGGCGCCGGTGGCGATACCTACAACGTGCTGACATGAGGAAACTTTCCAACCGATTTCTCATACACAAACAGCAGTTCACCGTTGTTGCCTGGTGAAACGTTGTTGTGATGCCTCGTGTAAGGAGGAGAAATGCGTACCATCACGTTTCCGGATTCGATAAAGGTCGGACTGCAGCCTATCGCGCGTATCGCGACATTGCTGCTCGCGTTGGTCGAAATCCAATGACTGTTAGCAGAATATGGAATCGGTGGGTCCAGGAGGGTAATACGGAACGCCTTGCTGGATCCCAACGTCCTCGTATCACTAGCAGTCGAGATGACAGGCATCTTATCCGCATGGCCGTAACGGATCGAGCAGCCACGTCTCGATCCCTGACTCAACAGATGGGGACGTTTGCAAGACAACAACCATCTGCACGAACAGTTCGGCGAAGTTTGCAGCAGCATTGATTATCAGTTCGGAGACCATGGTTGCGGTTAACCTTGACGCTGCATCACAGACAGGAGCGCCTGCGATGGTGTACTCAATGACGAACCTGGGTGCACGTATGGCAAAACGTCATTTTTTTCAGATAAATCCAGGTTCTGTTCACAGCACCATGATGGTGGCATCCGTGTTTGGCGACATCGCGGTGGACGCACATTAGAAGCGTGTATTCGTCATCGCCATACTGGCGTATCACTCGGCGTAATGGTATGGGGTGCCATTGGTTACACGTCTCGGTCACCTCTTGTTCGCATTGACAGCCCTTTGAACAGTGGACGTTACATTTCAGATGTGTTCCGACCCGTGGCTCTACCCTTCATTCTATTACCGCGAAGCCGGCCGGAGTGGCCGAGCGGTTAAAGGCGCTACAGTCTGGAACCGCAGGTTCGAATCCTGCGTCGGGCATGGATGTGTGTGATGTCCTTAGGTTAGTTAGGTTTAAGTAGTTCTAAGCTCTAGGGGACTTATGACCACAGCAGTTGAGTCCCATAGTGCTCAGAGCCATTATTACCGCGAAACCCTACATTTCAGCAGGACAATGCACGACCGCATGTTACAGGTCCTGTACGGGCTTTTCTGGATAAACAAAATGTTGGACTGCTGCCCTGGTCAGCACTTTCTCCCAGATCTCTCATCAACTGAAAACGTCTGGTCAATGGTGGCCGAAAAACTGGCTCGTCACAAAACGCCAGTCACTACTCTTGATGAACTGTAGTATTGTGTTGAAGCTGCATGGGCAGCTGTACCTGTACACGCCATCCAAGCTCTGTTTGACTCAATGCCCAGGAGTATCAAGGCCGTTATTACGGCCAGGGGTGATTGTTCTGGGTACTGATTTCTCAGGATCTATTCACCAAAATTGCATGAAAATGTAATCACATGTCAGTTCTAGTATAATATATTTGTCCAATGAATACCCGTTTATCATGTGCATTTCTTCTTGGTGTAGCAATTTTAATGGCCATTTATGTATTATCTAAATTGTACGATACCAGCATGTTTATTACAGCAGACGAACACCTGGTTGCATTCAGGGGAAAATACACTTTCCGCCATTATATGTCTAGCAAACCGGCAAAGTAAGACATTAATTTTTGGGTACTTTGCGACAATGAAACAAGTTTCGTATCGAACGTGTCACACATAGGGGAACCAATGTGTAAGGATTGAAACTGCCATGTCTTATGGCTCGAGAGTGTACATCATTAACTGCAACAATTTTTTCATCTCCAACGAGCTAGGACAAATGCTGACTAAGAGAAATATCATAATGATTGGAACTGTGTGGTAAAACAAGCCTTCCATCTCACCAAAACTATTCGACAGCAGGGGAATCCTAGTTACATATCAACATTTGTTTTCCCAAAGGATACAACTCTTGTATCATACATCCCAAAGAAAAACAAATACGATATTGTGATGCAAAATTCAGTGATGGCACCAAGTGAATCCCTGATTATTTTCGACTACAACGGGACGAAAGGAGCTGTGGACGCACTAGACAAGATAGACATGAATTACACACTAAAGAGGAAGGCTGATGGCCTATTACTGCTGTGCCAAATGTCATCGACATGTCTGCATGTAACTATTACGAGCTATACAAGGCAACTAATCCTCTAGGAGTCGATAAGACTATTCCTAGAAACTCTTGGTGAGCAGCTAATTGATGCTGATATGAAAAGACGAGGACATCTTCCAAGAGGAAATGCTTCAAAGGAAGCTGTAGAGAGGAGAACATCTTTTGAATCTGCACGCTCCACATCGGAAGAAAATGACCCCAAGATTAAAAAGAGAGGCAGATGTCACCTAACTGCAAACACTAAAAACAAAATTTTAGTGAAATCCGTTACTTGTAAGAAAGAAATTCACTCCCAAGAAACATCGTACATGCACATGCAAAAACTGTTAATAAAATTTAAGCATAGTCTAGTAAAATCAACAAACACACTATTATAATATTGATTATTGTATTACCGTACTATTCTATTGTGTAGTTTGAATGAGTAATACGGTGCACTGTCGAAATTACAGGAAAAGAGTATCAAATACCTACAGGAAACCAAAAAACGGATTTTTTTACCCGAACATCTTAAATCTATGTGCATGATAAACACCATCGTAGTGTTAAGTTGTGCCCGTTACCGTTGAGCACTGGCTTTCGAAGAAGATTACGTAATCGTGACTTGTTCTACATCTACATGGATGCTCTGCAAATCACATTTAAGTGCCTGGCAGAGGCACTTGTTTGTTAAAGTGTGGTGAAGTGTTGAAAAGTGTCTATTTATGTTGCGATGAAATCTCATAATGAGTGTTGAAGAAAGTTCAGGAGGGAACTTGCAAAGCTGGCACCAGTGAAACGTATTGTTCGGAAGATAGTTAAATAGATTTCGTGAAACTGGTTCAGTGTTAAACAAGAAGCCTGCCTGACAATACTTTTAACGTCGCAGGTCACTCATTATATTAAAGAAACTGGTACAACATCCATCCACAAATCTTTGCGTAGATTGAGCCAGGAAGAGAACATTTCATTTGGTTCAGCCCACACTGCAGTGAGAAGAACACTGAAATGTTATCCTTAACGCATGGAAGTTTGCCATATACTGAATAATTCTGATCTTGTAAGAAGGGTCCACTACTGTCATGGTTCAAGACCCTACTTAGAGGCAAGATTGGCATTTCAGATCAAGTGTTTTTCACAGATGAAGCTTGATTTCATTTTGGTGGGTATTGACAACCCGCACCCTCTCATTTAGTCTCTCCTAGACACACAAATAAGTGACGTATTGTGTGACATTTGAAGACGACGGGCAATAGTACCTTTGTTTTTTGAAATAACTGTGGATGTTGCCTTGTACCTAGACATTATCCAAAAGGATGAACGTGACTGCTGGATGCAAAAGGACGGCGCCACTGCCCATACAGCTCGCTCTACTGTGAAGATGCTACAGGAATTTTTTTGGTGAAAGAATCATTTCTACAGGATTATGACCACCCCGATCCCCTGATCTTAGTAGCTGACACTTCTCTCTGTGGGGCAACATAAACGTTATTGTTCACAAGAGCAATGCACGTCACCTTCAGAAACTGAAGACAAACAGTACGAAAGCCATCAACGAAACATACAATGCAAAAGCTAAGAGGAGTAGTCACGAACGTTATCAAGCGTGTCGAAAAATGCGTAGAAATGGATGGACAACATTTCCAGCACTGATGTGTTTAATGACGTATGATGTGAATTCGCTAATAAAATATTACTTATAGGGTAAACAAATTGACAGGGCCTCTTTTAAACTGAACAGCCTGTAGTAGTACCATTAGTAGCAATAGTAGAAGTTCACTCATCTATATATCACTTTTAAGCCGGCCGTTGTGGTCGAGCGGTTCTAGGCGCTTCAGTCCGGAACCGCGCTGCTGCTACGGTCATAGGTTCAAATCCTGCCTCCGGCTGCTGTCCTTAGGTTCAAAATGGCTCTGAGCACTATGGGACTCAACCGCTGAGGTCATTAGTCCCCTAGAACTTAGAACTAGTTAAACCTAACTAACCTAAGGACATCACAAACATCCATGCCCGAGGCAGGATTCGAACCTGCGACCGTAGCGGTCTTGCGGTTCCAGACTGCAGCGCCTTTAACCGCACGACCACTTCGGCCGGCTGCTGTCCTTAGGTTAGTTAGGTTTAAGTACTTCTAAGTCTAGAGAACTGATGACCTCAGATGTTAAGTCCCATAGTGCTCAGAGCCACTTGAACCACTTGAACTTTATCGCTTTTACAACGTTGTCACAAGTTAAGAAAAAAATAACGTAAGTTATATATACTGGGATCTATATACTTACGGGTCTATATTGACAATGATGGGACAGGCATCATGTAGCAGGAAAGATTGGGGCGTTTGCCTGAAGTGATTTAGGAAAACCGGGGAAAACCTATATCAGGATAGCCGGAAGAAGACTGGATCCTCCGCCCTCCCGAAAACAAGGCCAGTCGGTTTAGAACAGTACTACCTCATACGATTTACCGCTAGCGACCGATACTGCTTTACAGAGATATTATTTTATAATGTAAAAGGATAGTGCTGCACTGGCCTTTCATTTCTCACTCCCAGTCACTGCACACACTACACACACGATAGACACCTTTTTTCATGGTGTAACACTACACATCAGCTGACGCAAGAACTATAGTGACGATGTTTGGTTTCGGGTTCGTGTGCCACAACTTCCAATTAGTTGGTCTGAAAAACTGAGTCAGCATTCCTCCATAATGTGTGAGATGTTCAGCTCAGAAAAGAGATGTGCTTTAACAGAAGAGGAAAAAGAAACTTTGTGTGAAATGGTAATTGTTTTATTATCGTTATTATTATTTATTTGTGTCACTTTTTTCTATCAAACTCAAAATTTGTATTACCTAAGTAATTGTTTACTGTAGATAATGTGTTGATGAATAGCTACTTTCTCCTTGGAAAATTTATTGTACTGTTTTGTTCGTTGGAAGCAATTGTTGTCTTGGGTTTGATAGTTTTTTTTTCTTGGTATATGTAAGTCGAGAGTACATCTGTTCCATGGCAGTAGACAGAGTTGTTTACGCATTAACTATATTGTTATGTATGATGTGTACAACAAATTGCTAAATGTACTTGCATGGTGTAGCTAAAAACCCCAGTGTTTTGAACAGATTTTTGCAGTGAGCTCGACTATTATTTTTGGTTATTAGTCCTATGATACTTTTATATACAGTGACAACTGCGTTCATATTTTGTGTTTTTGTTCCCCAGAAAAGAATTCAACAGCTAAAAACTGAGTTTACGATCGCGTAGTACGTAACGAAAAGAAATTGGCTGTTACATACTATGACGAGACTCCAAGGGCACACGTCGGTTCCAGTCCACGTCCCGCTATCCAGATTTAGATTTTCAGTGTTTTCCTCAAATCACTCCAGACAAATGCGGGGATGATTCCTTTGAAAAGGGCACGACCGATTTCCTAACCCATCTTTCTGTAATCCAACATTGTGCTCCATCTCTAAAGACCTTTGTCTAAGCGTCGTTGAACTCTAATCTTTCTTTTCTCTTTTTCTAAGGGCGTAACATGCCGATGATATCCAGTTTACAAGTTTTCTGTTTGTTTAGACTGTTTCAACCGAGAGTCAATATTCATTCCCAGAAATCTTTTGTTTGTTCCCGAGTCTACAGAGGTGCCATCTACATTTAATATAACAGGGTCATTTTCCCTGAAATTCATGGCGTTTGTTCTCTTTATGTTGAATGGCACTTTATTGTATATTGACCAATTGAAAACTTCCTTAAGGGTTTCGTTTGCTTTTTCTACAAGGAGTTCCCCTTCCTTTCTCCGTGACGATAATATTGCTGTCATCAGCAAAGTGTATTTTTTCCGGATGACAAAATTGAGAATGTTGCTGTTGCGTATCAGGAAGCGGATTGGACCTAGTATGATACCAAAAGGAGCTTCTATGTTAACGCGTGTTCGTCCTGATAAATGTTTGACCAAATATTGTAAGATACGATTTGGATTTTTGGAACAAGATATACGCCAGAATTTAGTACCGCTTTCAGTTACACAGTGTCCGCCCCAGTAGCTGAGTGGTCAGCGTGACGGATTGCCGTCCTCTGGGCCCGGGTTCGATTCCCGGCTGGGTCGGAGATTTTCTCCGCTCAGGGACTGGGTGTTGTGTTGTGTTCATCATCATTTCATCCCCATCCGGCGTGCAGGTCGCCCAATGTGGCGCCGAATGTAATAAGACCTGCGATATGGCGGCCGGACCTGCCCCGCGAGGGGCCTCCCGGCCACTGACGCCAAACGCTCATCCTCATCATCAGTTACACAGTTAATTGGTACATTAGTTTTATACAAAAATAACTACTAGAGATTGCTGTTGTTACTGATGATCCACATTGTTTGGCAATTACTATAAGGCAGGAAATAATTATTCAGTGATTTCTGAGAAAACTGTGAGCCTTAAATTTCATACGTAAGTTACACTCTGCTTCTTGCTTCTAGGAAACTCCTTTATTAGCCACATCTGGGAAGAACAGGCGAATTAATAATGTAAAGCATTATAATCTTCAGATGCGCAGCCCTTCCCGTCTGCAATTTAACAAATTCATTGTTAGGACGCATCCATTAAATCCAGATTAATCACACGACGACGATTTCATAGAGGTACAGAGTAATGATAGACCGAGGGCGCTCGGGAATGATGAGCAAACAATCTGTCATCGACCGACAGCGCCGACTGACTTACCGATTGTCAGGTTACATTAAGCTTCACAAAATCTCGTTACCATACAAAACGTATTATTCACGCTCCTTGACCCCTGTGCTTATAAGCTACTTCATCAAATTCGGAGCGCTCAAGAATGCGGTATTAAAGCGTATAAAAATCATCTTATGGCTGCCGGGTGAGGGTGCTTGCCGACACTTGCGCGGCCTCCTGGAAGCGGGGGCCAATCTGCAGTAATTACGGGGCAGGCCAATCCCGGGGCCCATACGTCTTGCAGCTGTCTGGAGCTCGTCGCCACGCCGGCCCCGTACTGCGCGTTACCCTCGCGGCCGTTCTCATTAGCCGGCGATGGCTTCGCTTCACCTTTCCCGGACGAAACCCTTCCGGCCACGACCACATGCAGCCCTAATGGTGAGCGGCCCGAGTGGGCCCCTCTGAAGCTGATAGCGACTTCTCACAGCCTCCAAAGCTCAAATCGCGTCACATAATTTTCGGAACCTTAAACATCTATATCGTGACGCTCTAACTGCGGTCAGCTCACGAATCCTATGGCACTTAATACGTACGGTAAAGCTTTAATTCCATCCTCGAAAAAACACAAGCTAATTTAATTCTTTTTTTTCTGCAGGAAACCTCTGTGCCACCCGCTCTGTATGTCACTTGACTGTGAATGGCTGTCGTGAACTTCCAGAAATCCAGCGCAGATGATGGTAGTATTTATCTCCCCAAGATGCAGGAAACGAATTACTGCGCGATATTCCACTTTATCAATAAGCAGTACTGTTTGGTTTTGGCTCCTGTAACGCAGCGCCACGGTACTTGAGTACAGATACTCGGAACTGCTGTCATGTACGTCCAAACATACAAAACATTAATTTCTTAACATTATTTCCGAAGTAATAATTAAAACTTATCACTTTCATTCACAGCTTAAAGTACTGTATTACTTCGGGTTTTCTCAAACCTCAGGCACACTGCACAGTCATATACGTACTGTTGATCTTATAAAAGCATAAATATTCCCGACACGTTTATTAGTATAGCAGGCAGTAAACTCTTTGTTGTTCCTGTACCTGCGAGCCAATGAAACCTGAACGTGGCATGAGGCCGTGATTGAACACGCGATGGAATCGGTCTTGTGATGCCGAGGGGTGTTGTGGTCTGGACGAGCGGGTATGGCAAGATGCTTTGTCAAATAAAAACAGTCCCCTTCAGTCACACTGGTGATTTTTATTTAATTGCACGATGCACTTCGAGGCCTGCGGCCCATCTTCAGGTGCTTTGAAAGGCTACATCAGTTTTTTTTTCTTTTTTTCAGATTTAGGTTTATTCTGGCCATGATAGGATTACGATAGTGTATTAAAAAGTGGACATTGTTAACATAAGTTTACAGAAATAAGACAACTCGAAAAATAGCTATTTCCAGTAGTGGACACGTGGTTTTGAAGCGCATTATGAGTAAACAAGTTTATGTACATATATAAACTTTCCGTTCTGCAGCATATTTGTAAACACAAGTTAAAACACGATGTTCAAACATGTATGAATTCCTTAGGTCCGTAGACTTACAAACTAACTGAAACTAACTGATGCTAAGAACAGCCCACACACCCATGCTCGAGGGAGGACTCTAACCTCCGGCGGGAGCGGCCGCGCAATACGTGACATGGCGCCTCAAACCGCGCGACCACTCCGCACGGCTAAAATACGTCAGAGAATTTCAAATGTAAGGATTCTGAAATAAATGTCGTGTGGCACAACGGCCTAGTGCAAGTCTTTCAATTGGACGCTACTTCTGCGATTGCGTGTTCTCAAAACCAACGGAATGGAGTTTTCGGTGAACAGCCACTCATGCAAGTACTATCCAGGCTCAACATCGCTGACCTTCGACGATCGCGTGGGTACCTGTGCTTCCAACGTGCCAAGGCCGTTGGCGATAAACGGCCTGCATTTCTACAAACACACAAGTGTTGTTATTTCAAAGAAGGTACAAAGTTATTACATTATTAATTATACGGAGATATCATTTACAGAAAAAACAGTTTTTGTGAATATGTCAAATATGGCTGTACGTTATGAAATGGTGGCACTATTAATCACTTGTTTGTTTAGGGGAAAATAAAAACATTTAAAATAAATGAGAAAATTGTGGCTGCTAAATCCATTTGTTCATTCAAACTGTTTCGTGAACATTTTCCTTTGTCTAACATTATTCCTAGTTGCCCTTGTTAATCAAGTTTCTACCACTGTTTTCTGTGCGGAGTATAGTTAGACCGTTGTGCGTGTCATTCTGTATCTGTTACGATACATATGGCTAGGTATAGCGAATTTGTCACAGTGGTTAAGTATAAATGCATAAGTGTATACTTTGCTACGAGTATGACAAGTTCGTCCTGTTTTGCCTATGTGATTGTAATTACATTGTAATTTGTGCAGTATTCCTCTATGTTCTGTTATTGAGGTGTTTGTGTTTACTGAGTCAAGTAAGTGGTTTGGAGAGGATATTTTAATATTGAGGTTTCTAAACAGGTTAGCGATTTTTTTGTGATGCTATGCCTAAATAGAGAATGCTTGTTAAGGTTGTGAAGATAAGTACTGTGGCAGTTGCTGTTCTCGTATTGCTTCTATTACCAGCGTTGACCTGTATTATTGGATAGTTTGAAAGTTGATTTCTCTGGATACCTATTACTTATTGCTAATGTTTTTATCGTTATCACTTTTTGTGTTAGGGCATTGGGTTTCAAAGTTATAGTGTGTGCCCTGTTCACCATGTATCTGAATGCAGCACACTTGTGTGTGTTCCGATGGTGTTACGATTCGTGTATTACGATATCAGTGTAGGTTGGTTTCCTGTAAACGTAAAACTTACGTTCCGCTGTTCGTTATTGTAAAGTCTAAGAAATGTGCGGACTGATTTGTTCCAGATTCAGTTGTGCACATTATTTTATTGTCCAGTCAGAGGAATAATTTAATAAGTTCCATCAAATTCATCTTTTGTGCCTTTAATAAGGAGTTATCCCCACTTCTTCTGTGGCACAAAATTTTTCAGCAAGTTTATTTTTCTCTTCCAAACATTTATTTTGTAAGTGGTTGATGAATATGGCAGCCTGAAGGCTTGACTTGTTGTTGCCTATAGCTACCCTTATTTCTTTTGGTAGAGTTTATCATTAAATGAGAAATAGTTATGGAATTGTACTAGTTCAAGCAGATCGATAATTTCTGGAATTTCTGGTATGGTAAGTTTTTTGTGTTTGATATGGTTTCTTCTGATAATTTCGACTGTCTCTTTCACAGATAGCGTTGTGAAATAATAACAGATGTGCATTTATACAAACGCAGCATCGATACACTTGAAATTCTTCGACCTATTTTACCTTTTCTTTACAAACAGTAGGTTACCTTTCGATTTGTCTTTGTTCTTTAAACTTATACTTATAACGTCCACTTTGTAATACACCACCGTAATCTTACCAAGTCCACAATTAACCTAGACATGATTGAAAAAAAGCTATGTAGCCTGTCAAAGTACATGAAGATGAGTCCCTAGGCTTCGAAATGCATCGTGCACTGAAATAAAATGACGGTTGTTACCGATAGCGGTTTTTTTTTTATTTCGCGAAAGTGATACAGTCATGGAAGGAACACTTACAACAATGTATCAAGTTAAGACGTTTTATTCTCGTGTAATATTTGAGCATAGAAGTCAGAGTTTATTGTTCACTCGCAGACATTGTGCGACATTCTACCTATTTTCTGAATAGTATTATAGGGTTTGGAGTGTTGTTTTTATGGGTATTTTTAGAACTTTGTAACGTAGGTTTTTCATTAACCCAGCCGAATATTAAGGTACATAAAGTCATCACATTTCCATTTCATATGCTTCTTTCAGTGCTTTCAGTGACAGTTAGACTGTTTTTATTCGAATCTTTCCTATATTGTGGCTTTACGTCCAAAAAAATACTGTGTGTGCTGTACTGGTTTAACCTTATAGTGGAAGCAGTTATAGATTTTTCTCTTCATTCTGAACGTGATATAAATTTCCTAGCCATTTTTTTTTCCTGTTATGACGTTTTTAGGCTTCAGTTGCCCTTTACAACTAATATAAAATCATTCCAAATAATGTGATACTGCCTTCGGCCAAGTTACTTCCTTTCCTGACTTACGTGTGCAATCAACATTAAGTTACTCGGCAAATATTTAGATCAATATGCTCCGTCTTTTTCAGAACAGAAATTATTTCCTTTGCTGGCTTTGCTGGAGGTGATGGAATTCATCGCTTACATAAAGCATTATTGCTTTAAATCTCTCATATGTAGCTTATGCTAGCAAACTGCTCCCAACATGTTCCCAATAGGGAGCTGTGTCTCAAGCACAATTACTTACATATTACTTACGTTCGGAAATTCGGAAATTTGTGCTAAGTTGCAATGGGACCAAACTGCTGGGGTCCCTAGGTGTACACACTACTTAATCTAACTTAAACTGACTTACGCTAAGGACAATATACACACCCGTGCCCGAGGGAGGGCTCAAACCCCCGACGGGGAGAGCTGCGTGAACTGTGCCAAGGTGCCTGAGACCGCGTGGCTAACCCGCGCGACATTACATATGTGAATGCAGATATTTACTACAACTAGTCAGGTTCACGTAAATTAGTGAACTATTTACAGGGTGTTTCACAATGTTTTGACGATTTAACAACTTAATAACTCATTTCCCACAGTTTCTGAACAAATCTTCTATAACTGATGTAGGATTTCTCGAAATTTCATCATTATTTCGATCTTTTAACTGCTGAAAGCTACACAGCCGGTCTTCCTATACTCCCGCCCTCAGATAATCCCATAGGCAAAAGTCTGGTTCCGTTTAATCAGGCGAGCTTGGCCTGTTTTCGGGAGTTCGGACGGTTTACCGAGGGCCGCTTGACTTCCAGTTTCGGTGCACTGTCTATGGCACGGACGTTTCTTACCCAGTTTAATATTTTCCACAAGCAGGAATTAGATGTCGTGGCTGAATTTTGAAACGCTAACGAAATGCACGTTGCATGTGCAAGGAGATACGCAGTAGCGAAAATAGCACTCTACCGCGAACTTATGATTTTGCTTAGGCCCCTACGACATGATTACTTACCTGAATATGGGATATAACTTGACACTCCACACTACTAATAGACGATGCCGTCATCACTGTATCTCGTTTTTAGCAAACTTTATTCAAAATTGAAATCATCAAAATACTGTGAAACAACCTGTATTTATGCCCATTATGTATACACTGTACAAAGTAAATTACATCTGTTCTTTGTTATTTTTCCTTTATGGCGCATACAAATCGCGTTATTATACGATTTCATGGGTCTAAACTATATAGATGTGAGGCATTTCAATTCAGGGCTCATTTCAAGTTGCAAACTGTTTGACTATACCTCTCGGGGCGTGATATGGTATTGTGGCAAGTAGTTTTCAATGTGTGCCGGGATTGTGGAAATGCACCTGCAAACGAACGAACAAATTTAATTGTGTACATTTAATTTATGGAGGTGATAAATCATGTTTGCTACAGTATGTAATCAGGGGGCATATAATTTACGGCACAAATGGTGGACGTACTGATAATCTCGCGACTCTCTACAACATACGAAGTATTCAGCATGCAACTCAAGCAAGAAATCTATTTTTTAGCTGATTACTGAATTACATTGTACGACGAAAACCAGAGACGCTGATTATAGATGCTTCAGGGTAAATCGAAAGCCAGAACGTTACGAATGATACAGATAGTTGCGAAACAATGTAATGGGATAATGCAATACGTTCGCAATGCTAAAATCGAGCATTGTCATTGCGTTGTGTGCAGCGATACTACATCCACTACTCCGTTGAGAATACTCCATAGCGTTGATATCAGAAAAGCGAAAGCGGAAGCTATAATTCGAGTCACAACAGACAAACTGAATGAAGATTGTCAATATCAATTAAATTCGCCATCAGCCGTGTAACTCAGATATTATTTTATTTTATTTTGTCTACCAGTTTTGGCATTCTACTATGCCAGCTAAAGACACAATAAGCATTTCCCTGGATATGCATATATCACTGGAAGTCGTGAATTTGGTTTGAATTCACGAAATTCAGGGATTTATGGCACCGTCGTTTATTTTGAGAGATGCATATGGGGCCTGAAGATGGCACAGTGGAATGCCGAAAGGAGTTGTCAAAATAAAATAAAATGGCATCTCGGTTACACGGCTGTTGGCGAATTTCAGTGGTAATGAGAGTTTCTTAACCAGCCGGTGTCGCCTGTCCATGATGGATCAACAGAGATCGAATGAAGATGTTCCAGTGAAAGTCAGTCCCTCAAACTGCAAAAACTTTCCACTCACAAGATCCTCAAAAAATGGCTCCGAGCACTATGGGACTTAACATCTATGGTCATGAGTCCCCTAGAACTTAGAGCTACTTCAACCTAACTAACCTAAGGACATCACACACATCCATGCCCGAGGCAGGATTCGAACCTGCGACCGTAGCAGTCGCGCGGCTCCGGACTGAGCGCCTAGAACCGCTAGACCACCGCGGCCGGCTACACGAGATCCTCCACGCTACATTACTAATCGTAGCACTTTCACCTAAAAAACATTACCATAAATACAACACGACACTAAATAATGGCCGGCCGGGGTTCTAGGCGCTACAGTCTGGAACGGCGCGACTGCTACGGTCGCAGGTTCGAATCCTGCCTCGGGCATGGATGTGTGTGATGTCCTTAGGTTAGTTAGGTTTAAGTAGTTCTAAGTTCTAGGGGACTGATGACCTCAGAAGTTTAGTGCTCAGAACCATTTGAACTATATAATGATAATCTCTTCAGAAGCGATATGCATCGACGGTATCAGTATAACCAAGATTAAGTTTATCACAGGTAACATTGTAGCACATTTTATGAAAAAGAAGCATAGTCCAACGCATTCCTAAAAACGAAAATCTAGGCTCGTTTTGATTACTCGCCAATCGGTATCTTACCGGCTGTATGCATAAGTAGTAGGGTAAGGGCGGTAGGAAGACAGTTTTCATCTGAAATTGATGTTCAAATTTATTAAATTAATCAATTAATTACCTCCCCAAATTACACCCATCCCTACACCTCAAATTCCCCCAACGACACCAACCCCCCCCCCCCCTACTCCCAAAAAACATCATGCGTTTTCCTCAGGCGGCACACGGGTTCCCTGACACCTCCCCCTCCAACCACCCTTCCCCAACCAACCGTATCGGGAGGAATTTTGAATTTTGAAGGGAATTTTGAATTTTGACTGGAATTTCCAAAATTTTGGACATTTCTTTGTGCCAGAGTTGTACTGACGTCTCTCTCTTCCCATATATCGAAGAACAAATACCATCAGCATATTACATATACACGTCTCACCTCATTGGTGCAGCCATTCCTTTGTACATTGTTTGTATAATGTGACGTAATGTCATTGTTCCCACTTTGTTTCGTTGCTTACAAAAGGTCTCGTTAACTGAGTCGCAATAAATTACTACCGTTCTATCACACAACGGACGCATGAGAGTCCAACTCATTTTCTTACTCAGTTATTCCCGTGCAATAGAAGTAGATAGTTGCCTAGTAAGTGTTCCTATTGACAGGATTATCCACGCCGTGCCCTTTGCGTGACCTACGATTTAATGAGGAAATCTCAAAATCACTCTTCATAAACGAAGGCCGTACTGTAATGCGTTTGTGTGGCGCTGGAAACGCAGCCCTGTCAACGAACAGCGGGTTACCGCTAGAGGTAGTAAGGGAAGCGATATACACGCGGGCAATGTAAAACAATAGTCTGGTAGACCTTCCGCGGAGCTCTCGGGGAGGCATAATTAGGAGAAACCTCTGGAGGAACAAGTAATTGAAAACTGAAGCCATTATTTACGCTCACGCGGCCATCATTAGGACGCGGCGTTTACCTCTGGGAAACACACGAAAGCACTCAGAGCGGCGGGCAGTGCGCCGCGAGCAGGTGAGGCAGTAGGCAGTCGGCAGTCGGCACCGACCCGCCCTACCCAAGCTGAGGCTGCGTCTAATATATTTAGTGCAGCCGGCAGCGAGAAACGCAGCGCTCGCTTCGCCCTGCCTTGCCTCAGATTACCTGCAGCCGCCGCCGCTGTGTGGAATGCAGCCCCCGCTGCGCCGGCGCCACCACGGAAGCGTATGCTAAGCGCGCCCTCAGCCCTCGGGCGCTGCCGCCCCCGTCGTGAACAGCGAACTCCGCCCCTCGGAAGAACGCAGGTCATACTATTGCGTCCCTTATGAAAACTGGTCCTCCGCCAGAAATTCTTTCAAAATAAAAAGACTGCTCTTGTAGAGAGGATAGACACTGTGTCGGCTGTACCCGTACTATTTGATTAGCATGCGCTAGCCGGCAAGTCTGGTAGTCTGGAACCTTCGGTACTGGAAGAGTTTTTACGGTCATATGTTTGAGCGAAGTGAAAGAAATATTGCCAATAAATTGCACTATAGATTTTTGTCTGAATTTTCAAAGCCAAACGAAGAGTTGGAAATGTACAAGAGGTATACGAGCTTAACGAGCGAGAGATATTATTTTGGTTCAAAAATGGTGCAAATGGCTCTGAGCACTATGGGACTTAACTTCTGAGGTCATCAGTCCCCTAGAACTTAGAACTACTTAAACCTAACTAACCTAAGGACATCACACACATCCATGCCCGTGGCAGGATTCGAACCTGCGACCGTCGCGGTCTCGCGGTTCCAGACTGTAGCGCCTAGAACCGCTCGGCCACTTAGGCCGGCTATTATTTTGGAAGAAAGATTTTATTAGCTTCCAGTAAATAAGGTAAAGAAAAAGTTAATTACTGATTTGAGGCAAAATTTTTGTCCATATCTTCATGGCTAAGAGATGAGTGGGAAATGGATATGTGGAGTTAAAAAAAACTTAGTTGCTTGAAAGTAGAACGGAAATTAAAGACAGTTAACTAGTGATTTGAGGAAAAATTGTAATAGTTCGCAAACAGCAGTTACCAGCAATGTAAAGGAAATGTCAAGATCTTCATCTCTTTAAGGCTTAGGTTTTTTTTCGTATAAAAAGTCACACTGGTGGGACATTTAACTGTCAAACTGATTTCCTTCAAATCAAGTACTAACTTCAGGGCATTTCGAGAACAGAAGACGTAACATTTACGTTGAGTAACAGGTATCTGGGACTGCATAAGACAATGCTATGGCACATAATGATAGTTGTCGGAACAGGACAACAGGGCGTCGGAGTGACACGAAGGATCCACAGTGGCGCCTGGGTGACGTGACCTGGCGTCTCGGCTTCACCAACGGCAGAAAGTTTTGGTTTATAGGAAGACCAAATTTCCGTAGCTGGGACTAGCTGATTAGAGTGACGTGTAACTACCACTGTTTCTTCAGGCCTGAGGGTCGCTGTAAACGCGCGGGCGGATGGTGGCTCTCCATAGTTATTAAAAAAAATGATTACATGTACATCGATCAATCTATAGCTAGATAATGGTAGTGGGACACGTTCTTTGGTGGTTCTCCGCGCGAGGAATTTGACCGGCATGATGATGGACAGTTAGAATTTACGGACCGTACAGGCAAGAGCATTTGCGAAGTGCGAGGCCGGTTTACATCCGCTGTCTGGGGCCGATGGTAAACGGCTTTTGAAGAACACAGACCTCATCCCCATCGACACGCAAATCGCCGAAGTGGCGTCAACTCGAAAGACTTGCACGAGGCGAACGGTCTACCCGCCGGGCGACCCTAGCCACACGGCATTTCCATTTAAGATTTAAAAGCCATTTCAAAAAATTTTAATGTGAAGGTTTTGATTATTAATGCGCAGCTTGGCTAACCTCAAATGCCCGTCAATATTAGACAAATTAGCTGGCCGGGGTGGCCGAGCGGTTCTAGGCGCTACAGTCTGGAACCGCATGACCGCTACGATCGCATGTTCGAATAATGCCACGGGCATGGGTGTGTGTGATATCCTTAGGTTAGTTAGGTTTAAGTAGTTCTAAGTTCTAGGGGACTGATGACCTTAGAAGTTAAGTCCCGTAGTGCATTTGAACCATTAGGCATACTGCTTAATTTCTGAACTATTTGAAAGATCTTTTGTTGACAATTGCTAAACTCATTTCCTCGTTAATATGTGTCAAATTGTGTAATTTATTGCTTGTTTTTAAAAGCTATTTTACTGTCTCAATGGGGTAGCTGACTTTTCAACTCTGAACGCTGCTTTTTTGCCTTCTGGCTGAGCCCTACCGCTCGACAGCGTATTAAGCTGCTTTAGGGCAACTACATCCAGTTCACGATCTAGTAAAGTGTATAGGATGCAATTAAAGAGACTTGTAATGTGATCTATTTGTGAGTAACAAATGCTGTTCACTTATTAAGTGTACAATGAATATGATTTGAAACCCACAGGATTCATTCAATTGCATCACATGTAAAATGTTGAACTATGTGCTCTTTACAGCAATTCAAATAGTTACGGATTTTCTCCAAGTATCATCATTTCTATGCTCGAAACACCACTTCTGAACAAGCCTGATACCAACGCTTTCACTGCAGAGGCACCAGGCTAGTGTTATTGAAAAAAACTGCGAGTTTCTGACGCATTTTTTCACTCTATCGCAAGTAGAGGCTGGGGCACGTCTTGGAAATGTATGGAGAGCGCTTTAAGACCCTAGAAGAGCAAATGGGTGTCAATAAGATAATGATTTCTGAATAATACGTCAAAATAAAAAAAATTGCGTAAAAGTAAGAAATAAAATAGAACCGTAACATTTGCCCTGTCTTCAATGGCGTTACAAATCATGAACAACAATTGAGATCTGTCAAATGTATCTCTATTTCATTTCATTTATTACTTTTTTATTTCATGAAGAATTTACACATTGTCTTCAATTTTTTTCTCGACTTTTGTCAAGTTTCAACCGATTTTTCCAGTAGTAACGAGCGGACGCGGTAGTAGTTCTGTGTCTGGTAGTAGGATTGTTGGTCCCATCGTTAAGGTAAAATCAATATCAGTTAGCGGATGACTTTCCCGGAATCACAAATTGTCGTTGCGGACTGCAAAAGTAGGGGTGTTGGAGACATGGTCTGTGGTGAATCACCTCTGTGGTGGGCGACTGAGCTAGACTGTTAGTGTTCAGGAAAGCCTTCCGTTCACCAGTCAAGGCGAGAGACATGGTAATTGATATGGACTAGGTGGTTATTACAGTCCGTTCATACGAAAGCAGTTTCATAGACTAGATAATTCTCCGTCAAAATACTATAATGTAGACCCCGCGGTCGGTGGTCATAGTTGCACGTTGACCCCGGTGAGCGTTGCAGTTGGCGGTCTCAGCAAGTAGCCACGGCGGCATGATGACTCTGGCGTAAGGAGGCCGAAGCGACAGCATTCGCCATGAAGAGTCTAACTGGTAGCGCATGGCAGCGTAAGTGCATTGCAGCATTGAAATGTGCCCCACACAAGCGATGGCGAGAAGAAACAAGGTTTTCCTGCACAGGCGATGGCGGATGGCGACAACGTTTGCTTTCGAAGGGCGATGAATAGCAACAGAGTTCGCTCTCACAGGCGATGACGCCAGGTAAGAAACATGGCCCACGAGGTGAAGGTGGCCATCTGTCTGGAGAGACCCAAGTCAGCAGCGTTCGGACGTTGTTCAGGCAAGAGACCTGCAGCTAGTGGAGACAGCGTCTGGCGGTGACAGCTTGTTAGCACATTTCTTCGCGATGTCTCGCGTCTTCTTCCTCTCGTACCAGGCTTCTGGTGCTGACTGAGTACTGCCTGCCCAAAATGAGTAGTACGAGTTAGACAACCGCGGCCCGCTATTGTTTCTGAAATGGCAGCAATTCTGTTGCCTAAGCAGTAACAGGAGCGCTTGCTGGGCAACCATTACATCACTGTTCCACTCCTTTAGATGTGTCAACAATTTCACAACTCTGGCTGTGCTGCAATGGCGTAGTAATTACTTCTGCAGTGTCAGCATAACGTGAGTACGGTTTCATTTCCTTTACGTGCTCATCCCTTGGTGCTGAGGTTACTTGCGTCACATTTTCTATGAAGTAGCCTATTAAGTCGGTCGTAAGGTTTGGTTCCTCTCCCAGGCGATGTCATGGCTCAACACAAGGAACATTAGTTGGTGGGAACAAATGAACTAAATTCATATACACCGTGTTGTCATTTATAACTGGTTCTGATCATGTTTGATTACCAAGGCGACTGCCATTAATCACAGGCACGTCACGAACCTTAGATAGGCGGTTTGTTTCTGTGCCGGAACAGTTCCGTTATTAGTCGCCTCCCTTAAAACTGCAATCGCCAATAACTAAATAAACATTAGTACGTCCAAAATTAAAAAGGGAGAGCCTACTTATCATTGTGCTATAATGGAGTTTTCCATGAAACACAGCAATGTGAAACTGCTAAACTTACTGTTAGCCTACTCTTTAAGTACCCTTTTCTTTTCTGTTTTCTACTCTGTATGTATAGCATCTGCCTAGAATACCTGAAGACGGTATAATTGCTTTCGTTTGAAATGTTTTATTTAAATAATTATTCAGTTTCAGTTACATGAACCATACACGCTTCAGAATTCTAACACACGAATAACTGTTTTATCATTGCACTAAATCTACTGAAATTAAAAGCTCTTATTGTTCTTTCACAAACAAATGTTTTGCTTCTTTCAAACGCTTACTATTTCAAAATTTACACCTATTCAGAAATATCCTTTTTTATAACATTGGAATCTTAATATAGGCCTATAAGCCTTTCCAAAATCCCGTGATGTAGTCTTGTAGCCCTAATTTTTCTGGTTTCAAGCATCTATAAGTTCCCAAGAATAACAATTTTAATTTATGTAATATTTAAGTTACAAAATTTAAGCTTGCAAATTATTTTTGCAGGCTTCAGATATCCAAATGAACATTAAAACTTCAACCTCATCAAACAACACCTATAACTTTTGCCATTTCCAGATCATACGGATTGTAGTTAAGAGTTGAACAAAATTACGTCATTGTCTAATGTGATTAACTATAACTCATTTTTCCTGTTTTTATGGTACTATTGAAGACGACATTACTGCGTGAAAAAAGTGAAATGAGTGTGTGGTATCACTAGCCGGGAGTCAACATGGTAGGTTACTTCGCCACCCTGTGCATGTTTTTCTAATAGCCGCCACTTTGACGATTTTCTTGTCTTTGTGCTGATTATGTTGTATGGGAGCGAAAGCTGGGTGGGTTCCTGTTACCTTATCAATAAGGTTGAGGTTACGGATATGAAAGTAGCTAGGATGACTGCAGGTACAAGTAGATGGGAACAATGGCAGGAGGGTGTCCACAATGAGGAAATAAAAGAAAAACTGGGAATGAACTCTATAGATGTAGCAGTCAGGGCGAACAGGCTTAGATGGTGGAGTCATGTTACACGCATGAGAGAACCAAGGTTACCCAAGAGACTCATGGGTTCAGTAGTAGAGGGTAGGAGGAGTCGGGGTAGACCAAGGAGAAGGTACCTGGATTCGGTTAATAATGATTCTGGAATAATAGGCTTAACATCACAAGAGGCACCAATGTTGGCACTGAATATGGGATCATGGAGGAATTTTATAAGGGAGACTATGCTTCAGACTGAACGCTGAAAGGCATAATCAGTCTTAAATGATGATGATGATGATGTGCTGATTATGAGACGAAATGATTAGGGCTACACGCCCAGTCTCAGAGTGAAGAAAATTTCCTATCTATCTCGAATTCGAATCCTGGACCCGACAATTTAGAGCGACGGTAACCGCTAGACCATCATATGTAGACGGTTAACTTTATTTTACAATTCTGTAAAAATAGTGTTACGCTAGTCTTTAATGTGGTGTCGTGCACAAAGCTAGAATGAGTTTGCAACTAGAATTCAAAGATCGAAGGTAGTGTGCCAGTCAGTCCGAGTAATAAAGTTTTGTTTGCATCAAGTTATGGCCTCGGGTACTTAATTATCTGTCAATTATTTGTGTAAATATGAATACTTATAAATTTTTGCTACTCTATTCACAGACCATGGAGCATACAGATTTGTGTTGTTAAATCTACATAATTCACAGCAAGCGAACTGATTGTCGTGAGAATGTTAACTAACGATAAATATGAAGGAAATGAAATTAAACTAGACCTTTTTGTATTGAATTATTTAATAACTGTGAAAGAATCTAGTAGTCATCAGGAAGTTAGAGGTAGAAGAAAACAGAGACATTAGAAGCATCGAAACAAGTCGGTAAAGTCCCAACCTGCTTACCATATCTACTGCAATAAATATATATATACTCCCTGGTAAATGCAGCGGTATAAGAGAGACATGAAGTCACACCTAATGCACTGGCAATAAGAATAGCGTGAATCCAACTTCACATCGATGCATTAAAGTTGTGAATGGTGGCCAGTACTATTTCACACCATTTCTGATTCAAGCACTTAGCATAATTACATAAGGACACTAGACAAAATATTAATAATATCGTGTCAATTAAATAATATTTAAAATCCTATGATACAAGGAAAGATCAATTACGCCACTGATCTAGTTCTATAAGCTATCTACATCAGAGTCCCGACACAAACAATATATCTCTGCCAACATATATGGTTGTGCTCTCTGAATTCTATTTCAGAGAGCAATTTCTCAGAAAAACGCAAATAACTGTTCCGCGCAATTAAGTTACCATTTTATACTTGTAGACTGAAGACAATTTTATTTTCTGGTGAGCATTCCAGAAAGCACTGATATTCTTTGTTTTGCTTGACACTTTAAATGAATTATTTGTGGAGATGAATGGGACGGAGTTATACTTATTATTGGTTTCACTGAGGACAAGGAAACTTCATTTCAGTATGCTATCTTCTTCTACATATATTCTAATGACGAGTAACACATTTTCAATAATTTTCAATTTTGTTAGTGTTAAAATTTATTTTGCACTGATTTACTTTGTCAACGATAAAATATTATGATTCCAATTCACTACATATTCACGCAATAGCCTCCAAGGGAAACAGTCAGCAGTATTAAAAATTACTCTCGAAGTCTTGAACGGTTAATAGAAAAAGGCATTATTTTTTCAATATGATTGCAAGAATTCACGGTTTTTCCTAATTACAAATGTTGTCTACTCCTTGTTTCACGAGCAAAAATATAAGCTGAGGATAAAAATTGATATAAATGATTGTTTGGCAGCTATCTGGTACAAGACTAAGAAAAAATTTAAAATGTGAGGAGCGTCGGTGGAGCGAAAGAAAGCAAGCTCGAGAATATTTTTTATTCGTTCTCTGTCTTCTGATTGTATCGGAGTTTTGTCTAATGTTTTCAATATTCAGCTGATATCATTGGCTTTTTCATAAGCAATGTAGATTTAGTTACAATCATCTTAATGAGACGGCTGTTCCGGCTGTAGAATGTGCGAACCGTCATTACGTCTGTATATTTGCAAATTAGAATTATAGTAGTTGTGATATTTTAGTTTACTGAAACATAATGTTTAAATCCATTATGGATGATCATGGTAAGGGTTGTCAAAGAGCAGAAGATTGACACCACCGAAATAAATAGTGGTGAACATGTCGTGAAAGCAGAAGAATCATCAGTTCAAATAACGGAACCAGTCGATCACATGACGGAAACGTTAAACGAAATAGATCTTTTGACCACAACAATGACTACAGTCCTAACACGTGTAGGAGAAATTTCATTAGTGCATACTGCGATATCAGGTGAAGTTTCTGAAATTATCGAAGCACAGACTGGGTTCTCTGAAACTGTCCGCTAATTATCATGTCAAGATTCTGAAATTACTCGAGCCAGACAGGGGTAATAAATCCTGCCGCCAACCATCAGGCCAAGTAAATAATATTTCAGCTAAAAAGGAAATAATTTAAACGGAGCAGTTTGAAGAAATTCGCGTCAATTGCCCGAGGAATTTTCTAGAGAAGGCCGAACAAATTTGCAAAATAACTGACACAAAATCTAATAAATGAGAAGGAAAGGCTAACGAAAAGCCTAAGTCATGCGAAGTAAAAAATGAAGTTAAAATTAAAGAATCACTGTGTTTACCAAAACTCAGTCTTAACAAAGGGCCTATAGAGGTTCATTGCAGAAGGATTTTAAAGATGAAAGCTGCCAGTACCAATGAACCTAGCCCACTGCTATGGCATATTTCTGCATTGAACAGTACTATGCAAGTATTAGTTTAGCACTCAGTGGCAGGATATCAAGGTCTCTGACCTGTATGCCTCTCTTCTGGCTGTGAAGTCTGGCATGTGGCTTATCACACAACACATATGAAGAAGAGAAGTAAAAATTGAGCTGCTCGGGGGAACCCAATGGTAAGCGCCATCGCCGTGTATTTTTCGGTAGATGGCTAATGACACCTTCCAGTGGGATGCACAATGCAGTAAACTTAGTAGTAGTTCCAAATTCACTCAACAGATGTCAGGGAGGAGCTTAATGGTAAGCGCCACTATCCGTCTGTTGCGGAAACATAATGGTAAGTGACAGAGAGAATGGCGGCAAGTAAAAATATCTCTGAGATTATGGCAACAGTGAGCGTGGCAGAAGACCAGGAATATACTTCCAACGATACTAATATCTTCCAGAGGGATCCAGAATACGTTCCTAACGATTCAGATGACTCAGAGGTATGTTATTTTGTAAATATACTGTCTTTAGTACGTTTCACGAACATAATGGTAAATACTCAAAAGTATCCGAACGACCTGAATTGCATTTCGCCTGATTCGCATGCAACCGGCATAACGCAGCTGTCTAGCAGGTCCTCTAATCGCTCCTTGGGACAGTCGTTTGACTATTGAAAATGGTTCCAACAAGTCACCACTAGAAAACACAGCTCTGTATCGCAATAACTCAAAATGTAAAGTAATACCACGATACTACAAATATCAGGGAACACCTTATCACAGATAAGACTGTCTTTAAGGCTTGTAAGCTCACATTTATTACAATAAATGACATACCTGAAACTTTACCACTCTCACTATTACGTCAGATAGGTAATGCACGTAGCAAGTTCATCGTCTTCTTGATCTACTGTTGGAAGTAACATACCGTACTTATTATTTAACACAAAATGACATTAAAATTTAAGTTATCCACGAGCAGCTAGTTGAGAATATGTATGAACTTCAAACGACACAACGAACCATCTCATTCTGCATATGGATTCAAACCCAGGTCAGGCAGACTAAGCAAAGATTTCGTGACTGACGCAAACTAACAGTGATTCCTGATTAGGCATACCGAGAGTGATATACCTCGATTTTAGGCAGTATCAGTTAGCAAATGTCAACTTTAAATTACGTAACACAAACACATTTTAACGGACGCGAATTCCTCCCCAGCATCTCTTGTCCCTGTTAACGAACTACGTGAGATGTTAAATATTGCTTCTTCGTAAGTAACTTACTTGAAATGCAGTGAGCTAAAGCTTTGTGTTGGACAATGATTCGAACCCAGAACCTAATCGAATTGATATCGAAACACAACCAACTGTGACATATCGGATTTCCTTGCCAGTAGCTATATGTTCTAACTGAAATGAAGAGAAGAAACATAAATTTTTTCCTTCGCAGGACTCCAACCCGGCACCTATCGCTGTTATATTGTAGAGAAAACGAACGTGAAATATGGGTTTGTTGCACCAGCAGCGACATGTGAGCATGTTTGAACTAGAAATAATATGACGAAGAGTTCAGTGCTCACTGGGAATAGAGCCCCACACATATCGTTGTTGGATACACACAAAGAGACGTCAGCTACCGAATTTTTCTCCACCAGCAGCTCGGAATAACATCTTGAACTTACAGTGATCTCGCAAATAGGTCTGTGTCTCACTGGGAGTAAAAAACGTCAAATATCGTTAGTGTTGACAACGAATGAAAATACATTAAACATCAAAATTCATTTACTTGGTTGACCGAATCACCATGAACTAGCTGCCTCGGCTACCCAGTGCATACATTCGACTCTATTTTGTAACCACCGAAATAAAATCACGTAACTGCCACCTACACAGAACTGCCAAAAGTGTAGGATGCAGAAATTTGAATAGGAAGTGTTCCTTTCCAGTTGAGTTATTCTATTGCGCTATCTGTTTGTAAAAAACTTTGTGCAGCGCAAAAGAAAAGCTGTAACTGTTTCTCTCACTGTCAGAAGTCTAGACCCGGCTATTTGCGTTATCTCGCAGCGCTGTGGTGTGCAGAAGTTCTGGAGGCATTTTTGTTCAGCTCTGGAGCTGTTGGAGCTATGTGTCAGCTACAGGGTGTTTCAAAAATGACCGGTATATTTGAAACGGCAATAAAAACTAAACGAGCAGCGATAGAAATACACCGTTTGTTGCAATATGCTTGGGACAACAGTACATTTTCAGGCGGACAAACTTTCGAAATTACAGTAGTTACAATTTTCAACAACAGATGGCGCTGCAAGTGATGTGAAAGATATAGAAGACAACGCAATCTGTGGGTGCGCCATTCTGTACGTCGTCTTTCTGCTGTAAGCGTGTGCTGTTCACAACGTGCAAGTGTGCTGTAGACAACAGAGGATTCCTTAGAACAGAGGATTTTTCTGGTGTTGGAATTCCACCGGCTAGAACACAGTGTTGTTGCAACAAGACGAAGTTTTCAACGGAGGTTTAATGTAACCAAAGGACCGAAAAGCGATACAATAAAGGATCTGTTTGAAAAATTTCAACGGACTGGGAACGTGACGGATGAACGTGCTGGAAAGGTAGGGCGACCGCATACGGCAACCACAGAGGGCAATGCGCAGCTAGTGCAGCAGGTGATCCAACAGCGGCCTCGGGTTTCCGTTCGCCGTGTTGCAGCTGCGGTCCAAATGACGCCAACGTCCACGTATCGTCTCATGCGCCAGAGTTTACACCTCTATCCATACAAAATTCAAACGCGGCAACCCCTCAGCGCCGCTACCATTGCTGCACGAGAGACATTCGCTAACGATATAGTGCACAGGATTGATGACGGCGATATGCATGTGGGCAGCATTTGGTTTACTGACGAAGCTTATTTTTACCTGGACGGCTTCGTCAATAAACAGAACTGGCGCATATGGGGAACTGAAAAGCCCCATGCTGCAGTCCCATCGTCCTGCATCCTCAAAAAGTACTGTTCTGGGCCGCCATTTCTTCCAAAGGAATCATTGGCCCATTTTTCAGATCCGAAACGATTACTGCATCACGCTATCTGGACATTCTTCGTGAATTTGTGGCGGTACAAACTGTCTTAGACGCCACTGCAAACACCTCGTGATTTATGCAAGATGGTGCCCGGCCACATCGCACGGCCGACGTCTTTAATTTCCTGAATGAATATTTTGATGATCGTGTGATTGCTTTGGGCTATCCGAAACATACAGGAGGCGGCGTGGATTGGCCTCCCTATTCGTCAGACATGAACCCCTGTGGCTTCTTTCTGTGGGGACACTTGAAAGACCAGGTGTACCGCCAGAATCCAGAAACAATTGAACAGCTGAAGCAGTACATCTCATCTGCGTGTGAAGCCATTCCGCCAGACACGTTGTCAAAGGTTTCGGGTAATTTCATTTAGAGACTACGCCATATTATTGCTACACATGGTGGATATGTGGAAAATATCGTACTACAGAGTTTCCCAGACCGCAGCGCCATCTGTTGTTGAAAATTGTAACTACTGTAATTTCGAAAGTTTGTCTGCCTGAAAATGTACTGTTGTCCCAAGCATATTGCAACAAACGGTGTATTTCTATCGCTGCTCGTTTAGTTTTTATTGCCGTTTCAAATATACCGGTCATTTTTGAAACACCCTGTAGTAGCGTGATGGTAAGTGTCGTGCACCGCAGATAAGACGTTGCGAGTTCGAATACATTTACTATTGAACTTTTTAAAACGCAATTCTGCTGTCTGCTGTAAGTTACCAATCTAATGGAACTTCGAACATAATTTCCTTCACTTCTCAATCCAAAATTGTCACAAGGGCTAACTTCTGTGACATTTTGTTCTTTTCAGGTTTAATAGACAGCCAGGCAGCAGATGCATCTTGATGCTTTTGTATCATGTATGGTAAGAGCGCATCGTGCACAAATACGTCAGAAAAGTATTTTCTACATTAGCTGTCGTGTGGTAGTGGCATTTTATTCTTCTTCAAACATTGTTTGACAGCTTTAACTCAGAATAAGTTTTCTACATGCATGTAATCAATAAACTGCATGTGCAGCGTCAGACTGTTATAGATAACATCAGAGAATTCGCATATATCGTTGATGATTAATTTCGCTCTCATGTTTACTATTGTTTCAACAACACTAAAGGAAACCTTACGAACACTGTGCACTGTATTATAAGAAATGAAATAAAACTACCCACTATAACCTTACGACGAAAGACAGTTTTAATAAAACTGAGTATCTGTACACAAGCATGCCACTACTCATTTAGATTTTGATTGGGTCTGTGTTTAATTGGTATGCTACGTCATACTCAAGAGGTATGCAAATGTAGCATTTCATAAATATAGTTATGTATTTCTAGAAACCCAAAATTTGCTTGTCAGCAGCGGAAAGAGACGTTACCTGTTGTGAAGCATTGTAAGTTTTTCACCATTGCACTATGAGCCGAAAGTATTTTTTGCGATTTCCTTATTGATGTTTGATCTGACTGCTTGTAGCTCTTCCACAGAAGGGGCAAAAACGTTGCAGTCAGTGGGGCTGGAACCATAACAGACGCTTTTTCACAGTTCAGCACGTTACCACAGAGCTGGCGAATAGGTATGTATGTAACCTTCCCCTTACGAGGCCAATAGTGGCTAGAACTCATAAACCGCTATTTAAAGGAGGAGATTAGTTGGGATTTTCACCTGCAACGACTTTCCTGGGCTGAAAACCGCAAGTTTACAATCTTTTGTTACACCTCAAGCGATAATAACTGAGATCCTTCAATGGAAATGACAGCTAAAATCAAGTGAACTTTGAGGCTTCATTCCGTGCACACAAGGAAGTAACTCGTCGATCACAGAGTTGCCAAACATACGTTGCCGTGTTGCCAAATCTCAGTTACAGTACCAGCAGGAAGAATACGAACCGATGCGATGCTACAGCGGGCTGGGAAGTGACCATAGCTGGTGTCTCCAAGTCGCAATTGCTACAGCCTGGAATACGTAATGCGACTGATTCGCACTTCTGTAATTAGGTTTAGGGACTGGAGCGTAGCTACTAAAAATACTCAGGATTGACTGCAAACTAAGCATCATAAAGCAGTAACTCTCATAGTTGTTTTTATATTTCTTTCACAAGTGTACTCAAAACTAAGAAACTCATTCACAGGCGTTTTCGTGCCTCGTCGATAGTCGAGCACAACAAACAAATAAAAATAAAGAAATAATGTGTGTGTGTGTGTGTGTGTGTGTGTGTGTGTGTGTGTGTGTGTGTGTGTGTGACAGACAGAGAGAGAGAATAATGTGTGTGTGTGTGTGTGTGTGTGTGTGTGACAGAGAGAGAGAGAGAGAGAGAGAGAGAAAGAGAGAGTGAGTATGTAAAAAATTGTTGTAAAGAAATTGAATAATGATATGTAAAGAAATCTTTCATTTCCAACTAGGCAGAGCCGGTTTACGTTGGGAAGTGACATAGCGGAAGTCATAGCAAACAGAAATACAGTCGCCAGTAAACTCACTTACATTAGAAAATTTTATTTTATATGATGAACCGATAGTCATTTAAAGGAACAGGTCTCTTACTTTACTTGTACTTGATTGAACTAGAGACGTAGAAAAATTTGGTGCTGGACTGTGATTTGAATTCGTATCTCCTCTTTCGAGAATCTGAATCTCTCAGAACAGTATAGTTCAATCATTTCGTTCCTTTTCCCAAGACTGCAATCTTCTCTAGGTCTCCTCCAAAGGATCCAGTACAAAAATATTCATAATTTCATTTCAAGCCCTATCAAGTGCACACCCACCTGCTAGTGAAAATTAACGTGCATTTTTAATGTCTGTTCATGTGTTGCCAACAATCGCAATATGTGTCGATATTTCTGGTCAAACACGCACACAACTTACTGTTGGTGAGTAAGCAACTGATACTTAAGCTATATTCGTGGATGCACCGAAGGTGTGCAGTTCGATTGTCGCTTAGGCACAAAACTTTGTATCCTTATTTTAGATTCAAACACCTAGCAGCTCGTAAGGAAAACCGATAGGCAACATTTGATTTTTCTTAGTTAACAATCCGATCACGTGTTGGGTTAGTATCTCCGTCACAGAACTTCACATCTTGCACTTCATCTTTAAATGCATGCACACTTTGTTACCTCAGAATGGAGGTATATCAGACATCTTTCGTTGTTACCTAACAGGGACGAAAGGTTATTGATAGGGGTCTCGGTTTATTACAAAAATTAGCGTCTTTTATTTTCAAGTTTAGATTTGGTTACTGGTAATGGCAAAAATTTCGGTAATGCATGACTCTTCATGGCTAGTCATCAATATGATGTGATTAGATTAGATTAGATTAATTCTTGTTCCATAGATTTTGAATACAACATTTCGCAATGATGTGGAACGTGTCATTTTAAATGAAAGATTTCTTTACAACTATTTTTTACATACTCTCTCTCTCTCTCTCTCTCTCTCTCTGTCACACACACACACACATTATTTTTTTATTTTTATTTGTTTGTATAAGTATTTATTAGACACATACTGTTGGTACAGCATTTTACTATCATACAAGATTAACACAGTTACAGAAACTGAATCAAATGAAACATATTCTTTTTTTTTTTTTTTTTGGAAGGGAATAAAGATCCTGTAAATAACTTTCCAATATGAATCACAAATTTTTAATATAATCTATAATCAAAATCGTATGAAGTTGGTTTTAGGAAAGGCGGAGGAGTTACCATTTTCATGTGATTATTGTGTATACTTGGAAAAGGCCTAGAGACGAGGTAGGATTTCAACTGTATTACATGGTGGTGACGCAGATATCCAGAAATCAGATACTGGATTGCCAAACGGAGCTGGGAGAAGATACGTATTCAGATCATAGTTTAATGATGATGAATTGTGGACTGATGTTTAAGATAATCATCTAGAAGAAACAGTATGTAAAGATGTGGGACACGAGAGGAATGGCGATCTGCTTTTGAGGTTCTCTGGGTCTGTAGACATTTCGATGATGACTGCCATTGTTAAATAATAAGGACAATCATATAAGTTAGACGGAAAAATAGTACAACGAAAATAACTGACAAGGAACCATGGGAAACAGAAGAAATACTTAAATTACTGACGAAAGAAGAAAATACAACAGAGTTCAGGCAAAGATAGGAATTCAGTAATGTAAATCAGTTAAGATGTAAATAAACAGGAAGCTCAGGAAATCTTGTGGGACTTAACTGCTAAGGTCATCAGTCCCTAAGCTGACACACTACTTAACCTAAATTATCGTAAGGACAAACACACACACCCTTGCCCGAGGGAGGACTCGAACCTCCGCCGGGAAAAGTTTAAACAAAATGATGCATGGAAAACGCGCAACTCTACCCAATAATCTAGTAAGAGTGATCGCTGCGTTCGAGGAACCATAGTTCTTTCAGCCAGACGTTGACTGATACTAGCTGACTAGCTAATAATACCACTATTAAATCCAGAAAGACTTTAAGAGCTCTCTAGAAAGGGTATACTAATTAACCTGCCACTTAAAACCTCTCTGCAGAGGTATCTGAACACTATTTTCCGAACAAGGCCTGGAAAATCAGATAGACCCGACAGTCCCGTGAAACTGTTAAGAAAATTTTGCAGCCGCCTGAATCATATCAGAACCATTATGCAAGATGCAAATGGCACGTTGTTCGCCGTCCACAATGTGATACAGGCATAATAGAGCAAGTGGCAGAGAACACTCAATAAAAATGTTTCAAGATCACAAAAAAAATTCTTGTATGTCTTTTCAAGGCTATTCCATGGTTAAGTTCCCTGAAAGTGTAGCTCCGGTGTAGCCCTTATGTTATTAGCTTCCCTAAACATTGCCTCGGCATAATTTTATGCATTTTGCATGTTAAATTTATATCTTATGTTTCTGTTCCATATGTGACACATTTATCTTAAGTTTTACTATACGCTGAATTGGTGTTGATTTATTGATGGTACCGTCTTAATCACAGTGTTGACCATTAAAGAAAGGTATCGCCATGGCAGAGTCAACGGCCGTAACACACCAGAAATACAACGCCTAATGCACAAATTATCGGCTATACATCAAAAAGAGATCGTGATGTGCACCCCGTGGCTACCCATACTAGCACAGCAAATACTTGGCCCGAATGACGATAAGCAATGTAATCGGGCAGCGTACATTATACTCCTGTACGATGGACCATAACTCGTCTCAAAGGACGACATGGCGCTAGCGTCTTGTCCAGTGTTGTGGCTGGGCGAACTCCAGAGCTCTCGCCCCTCCTTGTTCTCGCGTCAAGGAACACCGCTACAACAGAACTGTTACCTTGGTGAGAGTCGGTGATGCTACAGATGCCGTCGCACTGCCTGTGTGTGATACAGGCCACACCTCATGCATCTATAGAGTGTGGGTCTCGATGAAGCGACCGAGCAGAGTAGCGCAGTAGTTAGCACACTGGACTCGCTTTCGGAAGAACGCCGGTTTAAATCCACGTACATCCATCATGATTTACGTTTACTGTGATTTCCCTGAATCTCTTCAGGCAAATACCGCAATAGATCCTTCGCAAGGGCACGGCCGATTTCATCCCGAACGCTTCCTTAACCCGAGCTTGTGCTCCGTTGCTAATCACCTCGTTCTAGACGGGCTGTTAAACACTAAACTTCCGTCGTCCTTCCGTTAAGGGCAGAGGAATCCCCAGTAGTAGACTCTCTCATTCTGCGAAGGTTGGTTGCGGGTGAGATGACTGCCAGGCGTACACATCGACATTACACAGCACTCAATACGAAAAAAAGGGATAGACTAGCTGAGAAATACAAAATACCCACGGCGCTACACGGCCACTATCGACCGAGTCAGGTACACCGACCAAAACGTGCACAGGGAGCGACAGACTTCGCAGCCGACTCCAACAACGTAGACTTCGGTAATAATGTAAACTATTGGTATCACTAATACACAGACAACAATGATGAACGACTGATGACTGATTAAAATAACTTACTGTAACAGATACATACTATCCAGAATAGCTAAATCGCTACAGGAACTAATAAACCAACAGAAAGTAGCACAAAACAGCGGGAAGTAGTTCCGCGAGGCCTGCTCTTCGGTATGTCTCTCCCAAACAATTCGATTTCATATAACAAAGAAAGAACACTGATATGTTATTTGTGAATTACAAACCCTTTGTGTAATCTTCCCTTTCACATAAAGATGTCGATGTCGTTACTCCTGCACTAAAATGACCAACCCCATCTGACGCCTCTCCAACGTTTTCTCTCTCTCTCTCTCTCTCTCTTCCCTCTCTCTCTCTCTTCCCTCTCTCTCTCTCTCACACACACACACACACACACACACACACACACACACAGAGAGAGAGAGAGAGAGAGAGAGAGAGAGAGAGAGAGAGAGGTTGGTTGGTTTGTGGGATTGAAGGGACCAGACTAGAGAGAGAGAGAGAGAGAGAGGGAGAGGGACAGAGGGAGAGAGAGAGAGAAGGTGAGTGGGGGGGGGGGGGAAGGGGGAAGGGAAGGAGACACAGACACACACCCACACACACACACACACATACACTCCAACTGAACGTCCTAACCGTCTGCAGCACCTGGAACACATACGCCATACCCTAATCAAACATAAAAAAAAATGAGCAACATGTAGCTATAACACAAGTGAAAATTCGGCGGGAACTTGCTGGTAAACTATATAAAATTTGTCTTTAATAGCAAGAAATAACAGGGAAAGAAATAAATGCTTCAAAGCGTCACAAACAAGAGAAACTAGACCACAAGATAAAAAAAAAGAAAATAGTAATTCACACGCTTAATAACAACATACAACGATTCTCACTCTCAGAAACAGAATACGTTTCGTTGTTTGGAGATGACAAACTGTGTTTTGCAAAATGGTTCAAATGGCTCTGAGCACTATGGGACGACTTAAAACTAACTAACCTAAGGACATCACACACGTCCATGCCCAAGGTAGGATTCGAAACTGCGGTAGCGCGGATCCAGACTGAAGCGCCTAGAACCGCTTGGCCTCAACGGCCGGCTTTGTTTTGCGGGGTAGGTATAAGACTACTAGCATACAGTGCTACTAATAGCTTCAGCTGAGTTATATATCCAAATACAGAGCCGTATTATTTCCAAATTTAGTATATTAGACCTAAATCTTTAAGCATAACGTAAGTGAACAACATATAGGTTGATCTGAGGGATAATGGCTAAAGGTAAGTGTATCAATTTGAGGTTAGGGACCCTGGCTTGCAAAAGACCGAGTCGAAAGCTATAAAGGAAACTCGCTCTGTTGCCCCTGACGGTGTACTTCTTCTAATGCAAGGTCTTTGCTTTCCAGATTTTCGGAGGAGCTAGTATAAAACAAAATAAGAAAATATTGTCTAGTAAATTGGGCTCTACAATGCATACTTTAAGGGCACTTGTTTAAGAGAAGCAATGTGTTTCACAGTAGTAAAGATGAACTAGTGCCAGTTTAGAGCCCATATTTACTAGAAAAGCTTTGTTTTTGTTTGATCCATATTACCTCGTCCAAAACTTGGAAATCGTGTCAGAACGAATTCCATTTATAACATTCGACTGGGTCGTTTCCACGCCAGGACGCCTGCATCAAATTGGTGCATTTCTCCTTCTCTATCATCCCTGGAGGTCTGTAAGATCATAACGGAATTACTCCGTATGATACCTCGCGTCTGTGACATTTATCTTACTGTATGCCAGACGTAAACTAATCTAAAATATTGACACATAGTAATCGCTCCTTTGCTAATGTTATAAATTTTGAGACGAAAATTCATATCAGCTGAACAAACGTTTTAGACAATGATTTTTTAAGAAAAAATTATACAAAAATTCCTCTGAATATAGGAAACAAGGTGCTGGAACAGGTTTGGTAATAATAAAAGTATAAAAGTATCTTGTTTAAGGCGGAATTAGTCTTCAGTTTTTAAAATACCAGTCATATGATTATCCGTGGACACGGGACAGTTTGACTTGTGGCTATAATTAAGGTGCAACTATTCAGAGAGGTCCAGTATGGGCTGTGGTTTGGCCGTGCGGTCTAACGCACGGTTTTCCGCTTGGGAAGGAGTTCCTGGTCCCCGGCACGAATCCGCCCGGCGGATTTGTGTCGAGGTCCTGTAAACCGGCCAGTCTGTTGATTTTTAGGCGGTTCCCATCTGCCTCAGCGATACGATTGGTGCGCAAACAAGTTCTCCACGTACACGTACACCACCATTACTCCACCACGGAAACATAGGGGTTACACTCGTCTGGTGTGAGAAGTATCCTAGGGGGTCCACCGAGGGGCCGAACCGGACAATAACCCTGGGTTCGGTATGGGGCGGCGAAGTGGACTTAAAAAATGGCTCTGAGCAGTATGGGACTCAACTGCTGAGGTCGTAAGTCCCCTAGAACTTAGAACTACTTAAACCTAACTAACCTAAGGACAACACACACATCCATGCCCGAGGCAGGATTCGAACCTACTACCGTAGCCTTTCTCATTTGTTTGACCTTCTGTGTCGACGTCCCGTTGCTAATCCATTACTATTGAAACTTTCTATACGTCTTTCTTGAATTAACAGAGACGGGTTTGCCCCTGGTGGCAAAATTTGGTACTAATTTTCTTCCAGCGTAGATCGGTTCCGCACCAACGCATTAGAATCCCTACCAAGTTTCGCTGGCATGCGATAATTACCTCTCTGAATAGCTGCTCTTCAGTTATAACCACCCGCTATTATTCGCCTCGATCATGGTATCGCCAGCCTACTGACTGGGAGTGTTTTTACCGTTAATGGTCCTTCAAATATGATAAGGCGGTGTAGTATTTTTTTCACGTAATTTCACAAATGCGATTAAGAGCTGATTGGATTTTTCAGAGGCACATAACACTAGTTTACATTCACAGCAAGGAAGCGGTGCTGTATGTCCGTCTACTTTCATCGGAAGGCCCGCATGAGGCAAACGTTTGGAGCAAATGCCTCATTCGACAGTTAGCTCATTACTGCGGTACGGCGGCCTCAACAGCGCACGCGGAAAAATAACTTGTACAGGTGCACCATGAAGGCAACTAATTACTCGCCGGTGGAGAATCACTCGTGTAACACGCGGCCGCCGCACAAAGCGGGCGCTAATAAAACGCATCAGACGCGACACAACGGTATTGAGGGCGACCGCGGCCTGGCCGGGCCTGGCCTGGCCCCGTACCGCCGCCTGTTGTGACGTAATTAATGTCACGCGGGGCGCGACGCGGCGCGAGACGAGGCGGCTGCAAGTTTTACGGACGCTCCGCTCCGGAGAGGAGAATTAGCGCACCGCGCCGATGCCCAGTCCGAACTTTAAAAGTATCCAAGTTCTTAATTTACTCCTGGAGGCGGAGCGCCGTGCTCTTAATGAGAGACTACATTACCACCGGCCGTCTTTCATCCCGGCTTGCGTTCGCTTCCGCGCACAGTCTACTGTCTGATCATCATCAGCCGCGATTCAACGCCGCCTGGCATGCGTAAGGAGTTACCTGCGTCAGCCCCAACTGGCGCCACCCACTTCCGACGCTATGTACACCGGGTGATTTATTAGAGACCCCACAGGCTACTCGATATTTTCACTACGTCATTTGAATTAGAGGTACAGTTGGAGCAGAGAGTAAGTGCGTAATAAAACTTCATTGTGGGATAGCTTTATCGTACACACGTACGAAGACCAATGTCGCAAAATTTTATATGAGGTATTCGCAATGATTCATACTTTTAGGATTAATACAGAAGGAATGGAACCGTGATCCAGAAACAAAAGAGAAAAAATTATGAAACTAATCGTATTTTTGTCATCATCACAATAACATATTTCACAAACAACACTATTACAGTACATGCCTGACACAGTGACGGAGTCCGCCCCCGGTAGCTGAGTGGTCAGCGTGACGGAATGTCAATCCTAAGTTCCCGGGTTCGATTCCCGGCTGGGTCGGAGATTTTCCCCGCTCAGGGACTGGGTGTTGTGTTGTCCTAAAAATCATTATTTCATCCCCATCGACGCGCAGGTCTCCAAAATGGCGTCAACTCGAAAGACCTGCACCGGGCAAGCCGGCCGGAGTGGCCGTGAGGTTCTAGGCGCTACAGTCTGGAGCCAACGACTGCTACGGTCGCAGGTTCGAATCCTGCTCGGACATGGATGTGTGTGATGTCCTTAGGTCAGTTAGGTTTAATTAGTTCTAAGTTCTAGGCGACTGATGACCTCAGAAGTTAAGTCGCGTAGTGCTCAGAGCCATTTGCACCAGGCGAACGGTCTACCCGACGGGAGGCCCTAGCCACACGACATTTCATTACAGTGACGGAAAAAAGTCGCAACGCCAAGGAGGAGTTCTGCAACATAGCGAAAGTTGGGAGGCGTGTTTCTACATCTGAAAGATGATGTCTGTTCGAAATTCGTGCTAGTTTTGCTTAAAATACATGCTATAACAGTATCGAGCGTGAGTTACCTTTGAGACTGAACATGGTGTGATAATGTCAGTCAAGATGCATTTTAGACATAATGGAAGCCACTATCAACACCTCACTGCTATTAAAAGACGTCGTATAATAGGGCTAGAAGGAGATGAATGTTCCTTTTGACATATTGCAGAAAGACTTGGCAGGAACTTAGCCACTGCACATGACTGCTGGCAGTCGCAGCCACGGAAACGTGCGGTCGCAACGCCAGGCTCCGGCCGCGCACGAACCACTACCAAGAGGGAAGACCACCGTGTCCGGAGTATGTCTCTGGCGCTTCTTACTGCATCTGCAGCAGCAGTTTCAGCAGCAGTTAGCGCCGCAGTGACAGAATGATGTGTTACAAATCAGTTATTGTCAGAAAATTTCTGAGCCAGACGCCACGTAGCGTGCATTCCACTGACCCCAAACCACCCCTATTTGCGACTTCAATGGTGTCCAGCGAGAGCTCATTGGTGACTATGTTGGAGGTCTATTGTGTTTTCTAATGGAAGCTGGTTCTCTTCGGTGCCAGTGATCACCAAGTGTTGAAACTTCCTGGCATATTAAAACTGTGTGCCGGACCGAGACTCGAACTCGGGGCCTTTGCCTTTCGCGGGCATGTGCTCTAGCAACTGAGCTACCCAAGCACGACTCACTCCCCGTCCTCACAGCTTCGAGTCTCGATCCGGCACACAGTTTCAATCTGCCAGGAAGTTTCATTTCAGCGCACACTCCGCTGCAGAGTGAAAATCTCATTCTGAAGACAACCTCCAGGCTGTGGCTACGCCATGTCTCCACAATAATCTTTCTTTCAGGAATGCTAGTTCTGCAAGGTTCGCAGAAGAGCTTCTGTAAAGTTTGGAAGGTAGGAGACGAGGTACTGGCAGAAGCAAAGCTGTGAGGACAGGACGTGAGTCGTGCTTGGGTAGCTCAGTTAGTAGAGCACTTGACCGCGAAAGGCAAAGGTCCCGAGTTCGAGTCTCGGTCCGGCACACAGTTTTAATCTGCCAGGATGTTTCATTTCAGTGCACATTCCGCTGCAGAGTGAAAATCTCATTCTGGCACCACGTGTTGCTTTGAAGGAGGCCATATGAGGACCTACAATCAACCTCTCTGTGAGATAGACACAGTTGACGTACACGTGGACTTATGATGTGGGGTGCTATTTCATATGACAGTAGCAGCACTCTCGTGGTTATCCCACGTGCTTTGACTGCAAATCGGTACGTCAGTAGGGTGATCCGACCTGGTGTGCCACCATTCTTGAATGGCATTCCAGGGGGTGTTTTCCAGCACGATGACCCCACAAAACACTGCTTTTAACCCAACATGCTCTACGAAGTTTCGACATGTTGTCTTGATCTGCTCGACCACCAGATCTGTCTCCAATCGAATACCTATGGGACGTTATAGGAAGACAACCTCAGCATCATCCACATACAGCTTTAACTGTCCGTGTATTGACTGATGAAGTGAAACCTTCATAGACCCCATTACACAACTGACATCCGGCAACTCTACAACACAATGCGTGCACTTTTGCACGCTTACATTCAACGTTGGGACTGTTACGTCGATTATTAACGTACCAGCGTTTCAGATTTGTAATAGCTTCGCTTACATTATCCTGTGATCTTGCAGTGTCTTGCAAAGTTAACCTCTTAAATATGTGGCCTACACAAATATATTCCCGAAATTTTATTACTCTACATTAATGGCAAAGCAAAAATGAAATAAGAAAATTCTATAGAGAGGTGAATGCGGCACGGAAGCCTTTTGGTAGCAAAACAAGCTTAATAAAAGACGAGACAGGGAATATAATAAGTGAAGGGAAGGGAATATGCGAAAGATGGCGCAGGTATTTTGATAGTCTCCTCAAACCGAGAATAACTATACCAGAGAACCCAACAGACACCAATGGGGAAGAGGACCCAGACAATAACACTACCCCACCAAATATAGAAGAAGTGAAAACTGCCATGAAGAAATTGAAAAACAACAAGGCGGCAGGGACAGATGGTATTCCAGCAGAACTGTTTAAGCAATGAGGCAGAGAGCTAGAACAAAGCCTTCTGAAAATGGTCACCAGAATATGGGAAGAGGAGAAAGTGCCACAACAATGGAAAGAGGGTATCATATGTCCCATATATAAGAAAGGAGATAAGAAGGAGTGTGACAATTACAGAGGGATCACACTACTCAATTTGGAATATAACAGCTCTCTTATATACTATTCAACAGAATACTCCCAACCATACAGAGGGAGACGGGGCCTTACCAATGCGGATTCCTTCCTGGGAAGTCAACCATAGATCAAATATTCACCTTAAGACAAATCCTGGAAAAAACAAACGGATTTGAAGTTGGCACGCATCACCTCTTTATAGATTTCAAAGCAGCTTATGATAGCATAAATAGAGAGCAGTTATATCAAGCTCTAGATGGACTGGGAATCTCTAGAAAGTTGGTAAGGCTGGTGAGGATGACAATGAGCGAAACACAAGGTAGTGTAAGAATTGGAGGAAAGATGTCCACATTGAGTATTAAAAATGGAGTGCGAGAAGGGGATGCATTGGCATGCCTTCTCTTTAATGCCGCCCTGGAGAAGGTGATGAGAAACGCAAACCTTCTGAACAGAGTAACGATCGTCTATAAATCGGTGCAGATACTGGCCTACGCAGATGATATAGATGTAATAGCAAGAACCCAAATAGCAATGGAAGAGACATTTACAGCTCTTGAACAGGCCAGTAGGAACATGGGGTTAATTATTAATGAACAAAAAACAAAATATATGACAGCTAGAAAAGCATATAGAGAAAATATGCCAAATGCAATAACAATGGGCAATTATACATTTGAGAGAGTTGAACACAACAAGTATCTGGGCTCGACATTTACACATCTAATTGATACCTCCTTTGAAATTAAGCAGAGATTAATATTGGCCAACAGAGCCTACTTTGCCCTAACAAGACTTCTATCCTCAAGGCTCCTGACTCGTACCACGAAATCGACTATGTATAAATCACTTATACGACCAGTGCTTACATATACCTCTGAAGCCTGGACATTAACAACTAAAGTTATTGAAACACTGGATGCATTTGAAAGAAAGGTACTTAGACGAATTATCGGCCCAATCTGCGAAAGAGGAAGATGGAGGAGGAGATACAACCATGAGTTGTATACAATATACAAAGACCAACCCATCAGAACGATAGTGAAATCATCCAGACTGAGGTGGACGGGACATGTGGCTCGCATGAATGATACAGAAGTACCAAAAATAATATTACAAGGAAACCCAGGAGGGCACAGAGGACGTGGTCGACCACGAGCCAGATGGGAAGATGGAGTAATCGAAGATCTTAGGAGGATGGGCTACAGAAACTGGAGAGTATTGGCAAAGACCGAGAGAGATGGAAGGAAATTGTAGAAGAGCCAAGGCTCATCATGAGCTGTAGAGCCAAGAAAGAAGAAGAAGAAGAAGACATTAATCATTTGATGGTGTTGCAATTATTTTTCGTCGGTGTATTAGCCTACATTCTAGATCCTAATGTATGCCACAAGTTTCTAATTGCATAACTAAACATTCAAGTAAATGTAACTTTCTCTGTTTTGTTTTTTATTAGCTGTGTCTGTTACCCATGCTTCTTACCTTCTTGTTCTCAGGAGTTAATCCTCCTAGGTTCAGAATGTCTTAGTCTGGTTTCAACGTGATTCTTAATACGCGATATACAGCAGCTTATTAAGAAAATAAAACTACACCAGTTGGAAGTGTACCTTATGTTTTTTGGTTGATTATAAAATCGAGTCAAATTAATAGAGACCTTCACAGTTAAGGTCCACATATCAGTATGACATTGCACGCCTTCTGGCTTGATTCATGCACTCACTCATTAGAGAAGGATGTCACATAGCCCTTGTACGCTCTTCTGAGGCAAGCTGGACAACAATTGCTCTAATTAGTGCTTCACATTCTGGATATCGGCACTGAGAAGGAATTGAAGGCCGTGCTGATACCACCCATCTTCGATGGGGGACACATCTGGGGATCATGCTGGTCACAGAACTGCATCAACATCACACGCACAGTTCATAGACATATGGGCCATCTGTGGAATAGCATTGTCCTGTTGAATAATGGCAACGCGATATGTATACGACAGGTAACTATGAGGACGCAGGATGTCTCTGACCTACCGTTGTGTAGTCACAGCTCTCTCAATCATTACCAGTCATGACCTGAAATCATAACCGATAGTTCGTTCCATTATGGGGACGGGAGTAACTGCTGTGCCTCTCCGAAACAACGGCGTAATGGGATCTCTTTCCAGTTCGCCACCACACTGACAAGTGTCATCCAGTGAAGTACAGAATGGCGATTCGTTGTTGAACACAATGCGACGTCATTCGTCAGCACTTCTTGCTTCTCAGTAACGGCACCACTTTGAATGGGCTGTTCGTGTTGTGGTGTTAACAGCACCCTACTACATGGGATAGGAAATCCTTAATCGGCTGCTTTCAGTCTCCATCCGGTAATACGGGATGAAATAGAATGTTGCCGGGAGCTAGTTCCTTGTTCTCCGATGATAGGCGCAAATATGAAGGTATAAATGGTTCAAATGGCTCTGAGCACTATGGGACTTAACATCTATGGTCATCAGTCCCCTAGAACTTAGACTTACTTAAACCTAACTAACCTAAGGACATCACACAACACCCAGCCATTATGAAGGTATAACGATATAATTGGTGCACAACACATTGGATCTGTCTTGTGGCGGTGAGACGTGGTCGACTGGAATGACGACGAGAAGTATACCTGCCCTCACGTTTCCATGCCGTCCGGCATCGGTCCACTGTCACATCCGATTGCCACACAAATCGAGATATTGCAGGAGTCGACCCGCCAACGAAGTGTAGACTCATAATGAGACCACTTTCTCTGTCAAAACTGGGAAATGCGTTGTACTAGAGCAAGCTCGCTGGTTTCATTTTTGGTAAGAGTACTAGCTTCTTAGTAAAGAGACAGGATTTTATTTTATTTTATTTTTTGTTCCTGCAATGCGGGTTTGGTATGAAAATGAATCTTAAATGATGATTGCAGAGACTGAAATGTCCCTGTAACAAAATAATTTCCATTAATTGCATTAATCGTTTGCACGTGGGGTCTGGCAAGTTCGGTACTTGTTTCTGACTCCGTGCAGCAGTCGGCAAGCCATTGATGGCAAAGCGATCCTATGGTGCAGAGTGCGCTTGCACTGTGGCTACCTGGGCAGTCAGCTATGCGTGTTGACAACAGGATGCGTAGTTCGGCTGGCTTTCCCCACCCTCTAACACAGAGTACTTCTGGAGGGAGCTGACCTCTCGCCATGCTATTTCGTGCGGCGTCACGCACAGAATGTGTCCAGAGGTTATGGCCAGTTATGATGCGAGCAGATAATATCTCGCAGAGGCCGTAGGGAGACAATCATGTACACATTGGGCTCACACCGGAATTTCACCATATTACCGATGGCACCAGCCCGGCGACCAGAAGAAACGCTTCCGGAAAATTAGGGCAGTAACTAGGACAGCAGATAAGACGATGCGCGGACGTGGAGCACTAACTGGCACTGAAATTCACCGCCGCCAAGCTGAAGCCGATACTTGAAGATTAACAACCCTTGCTTTTGACAAGTGAAATAAATCACTTGTTGATTGGAGGACACCTTAAAATGTAGGCAGAGTGGTGGAACTCCCAACGACTTTCGAAGGGGCGGAAGCACGATTTCCCTCATATTGGCCAGGGCTACCTCAGTTTTCCTGGGTGTGGGTCCAGCACCAAACTGACGTAAATGTGTTTAACCTGAAAAAGTAAGAGACTGGCTGGAGTAATAAGAAAGTTTTCAGTACGGCGAGGAGCCGTAGTACGGATCCACATAATTAAGGGCGTGTATCGACGTCAGTCTGTTGCAGAATCATGGAACGTTTATGCTTAAGAATTACGAAATTTTTAGTCAATGAAAATCACGTCTGGAAAAATCAACAGGGATTAGGTAAAGTGGTCTTGAAAAAAGTTCTGACTCCTCCATGAGACCACATCGCACAGTTTATGCCGTTTTCCTCTGACTTCAGGAAAGCAATTTTCACTGTCCTGTACTGACATTTGGAAACATGAAGTACGAGCTGAAAGAATACTGGGCCCGATTTACAGGTCGCCCTTAACGGAACAAAACAGACAGTTTTAAAGGTTAATTTCTGGAGTGCCACAAGCAAGTGTGATAGGACCGTTACTGTTTACAGTGTATACAAATGATTTAGCAGAAAGCGTCGGAAGCTCTTTAAGAATTTTCGCAGATGATGCGGTAGTCTATAATAAAGCAGAAATGCCAGAGGGCAGTATCGATTTGCAAAATGATATACTGAGGATTGGTGAATGTTGCAGGGATTGGCAGTTGACCGTGAACGGAAATAAACTTAACATACTGTGCGTACGTAGGAAAAGAAATCTACTGCTGTACAGCTAGACTCTTGATGACCATTTGCTGGAAACAGAAACCACATTAAAATATCTAGGTGAGACTACCCAGAGCGATCTGCAGTTGAATAATCACATAATAATAGGAAAAGCAAATATCAGACTGAGATTCATAGGATAAATATGAAGGAGATCTCCTAAGGAGCCGCGCGAGGTAGCCGCGCGGTCTCAGGCGCCTTGTCACGGTCCTCGCGGCTCTCCCCGTTGGAGGTTCGAGTCCTCCCTCGGGCATGGGTGTATGTGTGTTGTCCTTGGTGTAAGTTAGTTTAAGTTAGGATAAGTAGTGTGTAAGCTTAGGGACCGATGACCTCAGCAGTTCGGTCCCACAGGACTTACCACAAATAAATAATCCCCTAAGGAAGTGGCTTAGTGGCGCTTGTGCAACTGATTGTTGAGTACTGTTCATCCGTCTCGGACCCTTACCAGGTAGGACTTATAGAAGAGATAGAGAAGATCCAACGAAAATCGGTGCGTTTCGTCACGGGATTGTGTAGCCGACGAGAGGTAGGTGTTACAAGAGAGGCGCTGTGCGTCACGGAGAGGCTTATTACTGAAATTTCGAAAGAGCACTTTCCGGGAAGATTCGTTCTACGTATTACTTCCGCCCATATACATCTCCGCAAAAGACAACGACGACAAAATTCAAGAAATTAGAGCCAATACAGAGGCTTACTTAAACCAATCTTCCCATGTGCCACCCGCAAGTGGAACAGGGAAGGAGGGATCAGTTAGAAACCTTCTCCAAACACCATCAGGTGGCTTGTCGAGGGATGTAGATACAGATGTGCGTTTGCTACATGACGTCTCACTGGCGGTGTTTCCAACTTTCTGTCTGGTAGGACGACCAGTAATATTTTGGGGTCTTTCCGTAGAGAGCTCAGAGGAAGCTCGGTCAGGGCACGAAGCTGAGCAGTACTCTTTGTCGAGGTGTGGAGGAGAGCAGTCTTGTGGTCCGGATACTAAGCAGAAAATTTCTCCTCTTAGCTAAGACACGAAGCAGAAAATTACTATTTTTCGGGGCTGAGCTATAGCAGTTCTGTTCGGCAGGACGGGGACCGAGACGAGAAATTCAGCGTCTTATGTGGGTATGTGCAGTACTTGCAGTGCACATGCCTTCTCTAATTGCTGAAGTCGCAGCCTATCTTTTCGCCTCTTAATGTTGGTAGCGAGGCGAGACAGACCTAGGCACGTTTTCAGTTAAGGCATAGGGTGTTTTTTTAAAATCACTCTCTGGCGGTCGATAACTTAACCATAACTGAGTTATTTGGATTCATGCATACATTTTCCTAATCCAACCTGAAAGTCACAATCCTCACTTCAAACGCAAAACCATGTACTAAATATACTTGAATGATCTCTTTAGATAGTTGCCTGTTTTCTTTCCTTCACTATAGACTCTTTTTTGCTCAGAATCTGTCAACTGTTTAATAATACAAATTTCATGTTACGATTCCTATTCACCCCAAGGCGTGAGAGAGTCATTGGGTTTGTTCATTATGTCTCTCCTGTGGAATATTTTTTAATAAACGATGGTTTGGGTTACCGTTTCTCAAATCAGCATCAAGAGAAATACATCTATATCATCATGAACCCCTTGATCCCTGCTAGGACTAGTTACTTCAACAAGAACCTAAAGCACGACTCGCTTGCCACAGCTAGTTCCTTTACCAATCGTTTTCATTGTGCTCTTATAATTAAGTATCCCTGAACATGGCCTACTGTTTTTATTTGTGGATGCACAAAGTAACTACGAACTTTAAATCTATCATGACTTACACACATACAACACTGCCGGGTTCACAACATAACATTTGTATTACATTATCACAATAGGATAATGTTCACAGTATAGCAGGTTTGCTTTTGGTCATTTGTGATAGCCTAATATCGAAGCCCATCGATGCAGCCTTTCACAGCAGAACGGTATCTATGTAGAGTAGTTATGGTGACCGTGGTGGCTCTATGAGCTGCGACATGGCGTAGAGAAGGCGCGTTGCAGCTTCCGCTGAGAGCCCCAGGGCACACATGGGCACTGCCTGGACAAACATGACACTGGAGAAGACGTTTTAAAGGTAATACATAGCCAATGCCCGCCAGGTTAGACGCGCGGTCTAACGCGCTGCTTCCCGAGAGGGAAGGCGTGCCGGTCCCCGGCACGAATCCGCCCGGCGGATTAGTGTAGAGGTCCGGTGTGCCGGCCAGCCTGTGGATGGTTTCTGGGCGGTTTCTACATCTACATTTATACTCCGCAAGCCATCCAACGCTGTGTGGCGGAGGGCACTTTACGTGCCACTGTCATTACCTCCCTTTCCTGTTCCAGTCGCGTATGGTTTGCGGGAAGAACGACTGCCGGAAAGCCTCCGTTGGCGATCGAATCTCTCTAATTTTACATTCGTGATCTCCTCGGGAGGTATAAGTAGGGGGAAACAATATATTCGGTACCTCATCCAGAAACGCATCCTCTCGAAACATGGACAGCAAGCTACACCGCGATGCAGAGCGTCTCTCTTGCAGAGTCTTCCACTTGAGTTTGCTAAACATTTCCGTAACGCTGACAAGCTTACCAAATAGCCCTGTGACGAAACGTGCCGCTCTTCTTTGGATCTTCTCTATCTCCTCTGTCAACCCGACCTGGTACGGATTCCGCACTGATGAGCAATACTCAAGTATAGGTCGAACGAGTGTTTTGCAAGCCACCTCCATTGTTGATGGACTACATTTTCTAAGGACTATCCCAATGTATCTAAACCAGGCACCCGCCTTACCAACAATTAATTTTATATGATCATTCCACTTCAAATCGTTCCGTACGCATACTCCCAGATATTTTACAGAAGAAACTGCTACCAGTGTTTGTTCCGCTACCATATAATCATACAATGAAAGATCCTTCTTTCTGTGCATCCGCAACACATTACATTTGTCTATGTTGTGTCAGTTGCCACTCCCTGCACCGAGTGCCTATCCGCTGTAGATCTTCCTGCATTTCGCTGCAGTTTTCTAATGCTGCAACTTCTCTGTATACTACAGCATCATCCGCGAAAAGCCGCATGGAACTTCCGACACTATCTACTAGGTCATTTATACGTATTGTGAAAAGCATTGGTCCCATAACACTCCCCTGTGGCACGCCAGAGGTTACTTTAACATCTGTAGACGTCTCTCCACTGAGAACAACATGCTGCGTTCTGTTTGCTAAAAACTCTTCAATTCAGCCACCAGCTGGTCTGATGTTCCGTAGGCTCTGTTTATCAGGCGACAGTGCGGAACTGAATCGAACGCCTTCCGGAAGTCAAGGAAAATGGCATCTACTTGGGAGCCTGTATCTAATATTTTCTGGGTCTCATGAACAAATAAAGCGAGTTGGGTCTCACACGATTGCTGTTTCCGGAATCCATCTTGATTCCTACAGAGTAGGTTCTGGGTTTCCAGAAATGACATGATACTCGAGCAAAAAACATGTTCTAAAATTCTACAACAGATCGATGTTAAAGATATAGGCCTATAGTTTCGTGCATCTGCTCGACGACCCTTCTTGAAAACTGGGACTACCTGTACTCTTTTCCAATCATTTGGAACCTTCCGTTCGTCGCCGGAGTGGCCGTGCGGTTCTAGCCGCTACAGTCTGGAACCGCGAGACCGCTACGGTCGCAGGTTCGAATCCTACCTCGGGAATGGATGTGCGTGATGTCCTTAGGTTAGTTGGTCCCATAGTGCTGAGAGCCATTTGAACTGCCGTTCCTCTAGAGACTTGCGGCACACGACTCTTAGAAGGGAGGGCAAGTTCTTTCGCGTACTCTGTGTAGAATCGAATTGGTATCCTGTCAGGTCCAGTGGACTTTCCTCTGTTGAGTGATTTCAGTTGTTTTCTATGCCTTGGAGACTCCGATGTCAGCCATTTTCCGTTCGTTCGAGTATTTAGAGACAGAACTGCAGTGCGGTCTTCCTCTGTGAGACAGCTTTGGAAAAAGGTGTTTAGTATTTCAGCTGTACGCGTGTCATCCTCTGTTTCAATGCCATCATCATCCCAGTGTGTCAGGATATGCTGTTTCGATCCACTTACTGATTTAACGTAAGACCAGAACTTCCTAGGATTTTCTGTCAAGTCGGTACATAGAATTTTACTTTCGCATTCACTGAACGCTTCACGCATAGCCCCCCTTACGCTAAGGCGTCTGTTTCCCATCTGCCTCGGAGAATACGGGCTGGTTCCCTTTATTCCATCTCAGTTACACTATGTCGGTTATTGCTGCGCAAACACTGTCTCCACGTACGCGTACACCACCATTACTCTACCACGCAGACATTTGGGGTTACACTCGTCTGGTATGAGACGTTCCCGGGCCGTGGGCGGGGGGGTCCACAAGGGGCCGAACCACACAATAACCCTGGGTTCGGTGTGGGGCGACGATACGGTGGGTAGATTGCACTGGCCTGTTGTGGGATTGTGAACCACTGAGGGCTATGGCAGGGCGAAGCATCTCCGTCATTTCTGGGTCCCCAGTTTCAATACGCAAGACACAATACATAGCCAAGGAATTTCACTAGATCAATATCAATTGATGTTACACATTTTCCGTACAATGCTATTATTAGGACGACACTTACATAATTTAAACATTCATCGGCAGAGCGATGATTTACAGTAAAATATGTAAATGTAAACTTGGCTAAAAACATTTGTGATTTGCTTTTAATTTTTTAGGGGGCTATTTTGTTATGTACGAGGGACTTTCTATAAGTAATGCATCACTTTTTTTCTCGGCCAATTTATGTTGCGAAAATGCACATTTCCTGGGGGGCATTATGGAATACTCCTGCTTCAGCCCCTACAGTTTCATGAAGTTCCAAGATGTGGCGGCGATATACCTAGATTTTATAAAGGCGTCTGTAACGGAGCTGCTTTCCTAGTAGAGACCTGTCACTGAGTTCCTCTTGGTGGAAAACCAGAGCATCATAGATATTTATAGGCCCTTGCAGAATATCTATGGGGAGCTGGCAGTGAACAAAATCACAGTGAGCCCTTGGGCGAGGCATCTGGCATCATCACAACAGGCTCGCGCATACGTGTTCGACCTCTGGCGTGCCGACCGGCCGCATACAGCTGTGACTGCTGTAATGTTGGAACGTGCGGACACTCTCATTCGAGGCGATCCACGGATCACAATCAGACACCTCGCTGCTCAACAGCACTCTTCTGTTGGTAGTGCTGACACACTGCTCCAGCAGTAATGGTCCTCACCACCTAACAGATTACAAAGAAATTCCATCTGTTTCGCCCAATGAAGGATGCACTGCAGAGGAAGCAGTAAGTGGATGATGGACGGGTTATTGACGTAGCAATACGTTGAATCCGACGTCGACGAGTAGAGTGGTACCGTTTGGACGTACAGGCCTTCCCAGTAAGGTGGTGTAAGGCGATCGCATTGAACGGAGATTATGTTGAAAAATAGGGTTTTTAGATCAAGAGAGTGGCAAATAATATTGCCTACTGGTATTCTGCATAACACCAACCTGCCTTTAGTGAAAGAATGCGTTGCATTAGTTATTAAAAGCCCCTCTTAATTTCTTAATTTAAAATCTTCTGATCTTTTAGATAACTTTTAGTTTGCTGCTTTTTAAATGGTAATAAAGTAATAACAACAATAATAATAAATAAAAGAAAATCCGTACATAGGAGCCACTCTTATCACCACTGGCCGTCGTTTACATTATTTTAAACTGAACGTGGACGTTTTCTTTTGATATCTGACACACCTACTTGGGAAGCAGCGCAACGACTGGACGCCAGACATAAAAAATTACCTATACATTTTAAGGCTCACTGTATGCCATGCTTTTGCTGTAATGAAGGAAAATATTTTTATAGATTGGTCTTGCACCATTGTTCTATGTAACTGAATTTTTTGATCATAGAATGGCCTGAGGATAATGCTGTATACCGAAACATATACTTCCAAATACATCTGAGTCATAGGTGCTATCTTTATATCGAATGAGTTTATTCGATTCAGGTTAGAGTCGCTGTTGGTGTTTAGAAGTAGGACATTGACGTCTTGCAACTGTTGACGCTATCTCACACGAGTACTCGGACTACAGTGTCCTTCAGAGTCATCGCTCACCATCTTGCGCTCCTCATATCCCTTCTATTCCCTATCAGTTCAGATAATTACGCTAAACACGAACATCAGTAATACACTCTGGTGGCCATACTGCATGTCACAGAGAATTGCAAATCTAATAATTGACATATGCAGCCATGGTGTATACATGTACGAAGTTAAACTGGCATATGAACATGTCTTCTGGGTGCTTCATTGTTTTGGCAGGCAGCGTAATTTAATAAATCTAAACAAAATAAAAAATTAAATTAAAATGAACAAAACGGGAAAAAATTAGTAGCATTGTCACTACTACACTTTTGCCACCCTCCCCACATTTTAGCGTAAAACTCTTCAGGTTCAGCACTTAATACTGCAGGACATGCACCACAAACGTATCTGCCGAGACCGGGTAAGGTTTTTGGAACCACAGCTCCGCGTCGTTCCATGAGAGGCACTCGATGCAGCCAGTCAACAGCACCATGGCCCCAGATGTCTTGAAACAGCGCCAGTACGAAGATGGCGGCATCTTCGTACTGGCGCTGTTCGTCTGTTGCACTTCCCAACTTGGTTGCTGCTGTATATTGTGCTTCAGCTTCCCCTGCTGTTTGTCGTGTCAAAGCGACCAGTTCCTCCCATACACAATCTAGGATAACTTTACCATTTCACTATGACAACTTACAAACCGCTACAACGACCCTGGTCCCAGAAGAAAGAAATATTGGAATACATAGCAAATCTAGTGTATTTCTTTTAAAAGTAGATTATCAAATTTCTGTTGACGTCAATAAATGGTTCTAGCCAACCCTGTAGCCTTAAACTTTGAAAAGGAGAGTCCCGAACGTGTAAGAGGTTTCCCCTCAGTATATTTTTAAAATATGGCAAGAAGTAGATAGAAGAGGTTGACAGAGTTCAGTGCTTTGGATTAATCGTTGATAATAAATTCAACCTCGCGAAGCATACCACATGTCTCTCCAAACAAACCTTTATTTTCATTGCGTATTTTGACAGTTGTACGTCATGTAAGAGTGATACTTCATTCCATTCCATGTAAGAGCAGTACTTTCTTTCCATAATGTAATTTTTTGCGGCAACTCATCAAGCCTAGCTAATTTCTTCCATATTCAAAAGCGAGTAATACAAATTATTTGTGACGTAAACTAAGAAATGTCCTTATTTTAGAACATAATAGTAGGCTTTAAACCGGCTATCTTTAAGATTACGTTTTAGTTCACCATCTAGAATTATATTTTATAATTACTTTTGGTTTTGTTTTAAGATCCTTGATTTAGTTTAATAATCTTTGTAATAATGACAGAATTAGTATATTTATTTGTATTAAAAGTTTGTTGTTGCTATTTTATTATATGGAACTAGACAAAATTGATTTCCATCTGTTTACCATAAACATGTCCTCCTGAAAATATTTTGAAGTCTGGCCTGCTCACTGAGTAAATTTTTAAAGAGCCGCGGTATTTTGACCGTGCAAAGCTAGCATAATCATTAGTTCATTAGTCTCTAAATCAGTTGCTCATACTAGTGCTTCTTTACATATTTATGTCTTACTCAAACGGAACATCCTTTGTTCAGATCAACAGCTCAGTTACAAAAAGTAAGAATCAAACATTTAAAGTCCGTTTCTTTCGTCCTAATCAAGAATACACATTTCAATACAAAGCCAAAAGTCATTAGAATTTCAGCTACTAATCAACTTCGGTTTACAGAGAGTCTAAAGGATTCATTGGTGTCCAACTACATATTCAGCAATCATGAATTTCCTCGTAGGACGAGTTGAGGTGTACATTATTAACAACAAAAAATACGAAAGTTAAATAAAATCTGACTTCGGAGCACCTTTAGTGCAGACAACTTTCTGTTCCAAGATACATGGCTACAGCATCTTAAGTATTAATATATACACTTCCGTGAAAATATATTCATATTTTTGTGACAAGTTTGTTGTTAGTTCTTAAACGAAAATACATTTATTTTTTTTCATTTTTCCACAACCATGAGCTCAATATCACTTAGGATCTGTGGAAGTCACGTTAGCATACAGCGCTTCCTTTTATACAAATATGCGTTACACTGCGGTAAAAAAAAAAAAAAAAAAAAAAAAAAAGAATAGCGATATACACAAACACACAGGGCGGTAGTTCGCCTACAATAGGTATAAAAGGCCAGTGCTTTGGCGTATCTGTCATTTATACTTATGTGAGTCATGTGACATGGTTTCCGACCTGTTTACGACCATACGACGCGACTTAACAGACTGTGAAGGCCGCGTAATAGTTGGAGCTAGACGCAAGGGACTTTCCATTACGTAAATCATTAGGTAATTCAATATTCCGAAATCCAGTGTCAAGAGTTTTCCGAAATTACCCAATTTTAGGCATTACCTCTCACCCCAGACATTGCAGTGGCCGACGGCCTTCACCTAACGACCTGGAGCAGCGGCGTTTGCATAGTGTTGTCGGTGCTAACGGACAAGCAGCGCTGCCAGTAATAAATGTGGGATGGTAAGAGTTGATGGTAGGGTTAGAGTGTGGCGCAGTACTCAACTGGACACTGTACAAGCTAGTAGTGGTTCCATGGTGGTGTGTGCCCAACTGAACCCATCATTGACTGTCAATTGTTATGTTCCGCTACTTGGAGACCATTTGCAACCATTCATGGACTTCATGTTCCTAAACAGCGATGGAATTATTATGAATGATAATGTGAAATATTGCTGGGCCACCGTTCTTCGAGACTGGTTTGGTTACCCACATCGCCAAACATTAATCCCATTGAACATTTATGGGGCATAGCCGTGAGGTCAGTCCGTATACAAAATCATGCAACGGCAAATATTTCGGAGTTATGCATGCCTATAGAGGTAGCACGGCTGAATATTTCTGCAGTGGACTTCCGTCGACTATTTGTGTTCACTCCACGTCCAGTTGCTGCACTGCGCCGGGCAAAAAGAGGTCCGTCACAATATTGGGAGTTACCGCATGATTTTTGTCACCCCAGTACGTATTCGTGTTTCATTAGATCTTCTGTCGATCTATGTAACAAGAAGTATATAAAATCTAATCTAATCCACTGCAATTCACATGGCAGTCACCACCTGCGTCTACCACTGTAGTTACATGTTTGAAGTCGGACTGTTAGAAGTGTCACAATGAGGTATAGGGCAATGTGACTATGGTACTGTGCCTGTTAACCGTCTTGAAGGATTATTTCTTTTCTTTACTGAGGAAGAAAGTAATTTCTTAAAGTGCTTAGAGGATTATAATTGTTTTCCAAACGATATTTACAGCAAAAATTGAGCAAGTTCTTGTTCAACACGTAATAATTGAAGAAGTCAAATGAAACTTAGGATTTGTTCACTTACGAAGCAAAATTAAGTTTTCCTAATTTCAGTAACCTTTTCGGCCCATTTATGTGTGATGGACGCCATTTACTGGAGGTACGTTTAAATGCAATATTGTTATAATACAGACAAGTATTAATGAAAAAGTCGTCCGTCTTTGTTAACTTGCAATTCGAAGAGATTTTATGGGCAAAGATTCCATGAGCAAGTGAGCCTATGATTAGTATAGGACGAGAACCCGAATTAATGTAATTGCAAACTCCACTTGAAATGTGCTTCATTATTTTTCTTCCATGCAACATGGGATGGTATTTGTGTTAGTGTAGACTCATTACAGCTATCAAACAAATTTCACTACTTGATCCGTTTTTCGTTTTTAGTTACCATTCAACTTCCCTCTGATTTTTGGATTCAGTACGGTGAATTACTACAAATGACGTCACTTTAGCGAAACGTGAAAATAAGAACGTTACGGTTGATATTTCGTATGTGAGTAAGTATGGCAATAAACATAAATATTCATACATGTTCATAGGAAAATAGTTTTCTCCGACGGATTTATTTTGTTGGATGTGTATGTCTATGAAGATGTCTTCTTGAAATGTGAAGTCTAAGTTCCGTAAGAATTTCCCATGTTCTGCAAGTCGCTACTTCTCCGCACTGAGCGTTATGTCGAAGTTTGGGACAAACAAAGTACTTGGGTTTTACAAACATTAGCTTACTGTAGCTGAGAGAGTGTGGCAGGAATATTACTGGTAGTCACTGCGTGCTGGGAGAGTGCAAACAAAACGTACAGTGATTTACTCTGTGTAAGGAGGAACTGGGCGATTTGTTCTGAAGAAACTCAACAGTAATGCTCAGCACGGAGTCTGCAGTGCCAACGATAGATAAGGTAATTGTTAGTCGTAAACTGCGAGCTAATATCAAACTTTTACTCCGCTCCCGTTTTTTCTGGTGACCCGGAAACCTCTAATGAATAATGCAAACAGGTCGTTTTTTAGACGAAGACGGGGCGACGCAAAGGCTTGCAAAGCAGGCCCGAGTTAGAAACAGAGACGGTGTCTACGCCAGCTCGCCTGCACGACATACATAATGCATGCCACCCTTTGACTATTCACCGTCTCTGTTACTGGCTCTGTGTTCGCGTCATCTTGGCCCTCGCGACACGAGATTTGTCTCTGTGCCTTATGAGATTATTTAAGTGGGCATGTATCATGAGCTGAATCCCTCGTAGTTGAGAGTGGAAATTACGAAGTGTCAAAAGACAGACAACCTAGTAAAGTGTTTCTTGAAGCGATGTTCACAATATATCTCCACTGCGTCGCCGAGAAACTGTAAATGAACCAATTGCAAACCTAAAAGGTTTCCTGTTATGGATCATTGCCTCTTCTCGAAGTGAACGTCGGAGATCCATTTGGCGTGTCACGTATTTACGTTTAGAAACTGCGAAGAAAGACTTCCTCCACACACATACATATTACAAAGCACAATTTTGCAATGTCTATTTTGTAGTGTGTGTAAGTCTATGAAGATTTCTTCTTGTGTGACAGAGTGACAGTATGGACTACATGGCTGTCTGTAATGTTTTGTAAGTCGTTGATTCTCGCTACTTCCCCAACTGAGTGTGACACCGCATTTATGGAAATGGAAAGTGCATTTCCTACGCTTCAGTTTTTGCAGAGGTAAGCTAAATGAGGCCGAGAGAGATTACAGACCAGAATAGCATTCACGAAATTTTCTAAAAGAATCTGTCAATAGTCTGCAAACTTCGTGTTTGTATGGAGACTGTGCATAGATCAGAGTGAAAGCCATCATTTTCAAGATTCGCGAAGTTCTTCATGACCGGTTGAGCACTTGCTGTGTATGGAGATACTTCTGGTAAAGATATCGGAATTAGGATTAGGACGGCTATAGCAGCCAGGGTGGATAAAGTGTCCACTTCATTTTATTGTCTTGGAGAGACATGTAGCCTAGAGGCTAATATTTGAAACTAGCGAGTTTCGTGAAGATAGTTGCGCGAGTTCGTCTCCAGTAAAATAATTAGTGTGTTCTCTATTTCTGATGTAGGCGCTCAGAAATACCGTCCGACTAGTACAACGGTTCCGACCAACCACCGTTTAATCTTCATATAACAGGCGTCACTGGATGCGGATGTGGACTGATATGTGGTCAGCACACCGCTCTCCTGGCCGATGTCAGTTTCCGTGACCGGAGCCACTACTCAGTCAAGTAGCTCCTAAATAGGTCTCACAAGGGCTGAGTACACCCAGCTTACCAATAGCTCTCGGCACACCCGAACAGTGCCCAACAGCGCTTAACTTCGGGTATTCGGCGGGAACCGATGTTCCCACTGCTGCAAGACCGTTTGCACGTCTGATGTAGGGCAGGTGACAAAATCATTTGCATGTATTGTATATGGTAGTTAATTGCTACATACTGATAAAACGTTATGTTTTACTCATCGAAGCCATGCGTATATGAAATGCATAAAAACTAAAAACTAAACTCCGTCCGAATATGCATGAAGGCCCAACAGTACTGACCTGCCGCCGTGTCATCCTCAGCCTACAGGCGTCAGTGGATGCGGATATGGAGGGACATGTGGTCAGCACACCGCTCTCCGGGCCGTATATCAGCTTACGAGACCGGAGCCGCTACTTCTCAATCAAGTAGCTCCTCAGTTTGCCTCACAAGGGCTGAGTGCACCCCGCTAGCCAACAGCGTTCGGCAGACCGGAGGGTCACGCATCCAAGTGCGAACTCAGCCCGACAACGCTTAACTTCGGTGATCTGACGGGAACCGGTGTTACCACTGCGACAAGGTAGTTGGCCTATGAAATGCTTACTTGATGTAATTTTGTATTCTGACAACAATTATGGGATTCCTAGCCTACAGAACAGACACTGTATGCTGCAAGAAAAGAAAAGATACCGTTTGCTACAACAACCATCAGCTTAAATAAAGCCAACATGCTAAGATTTCTCAGAGTACACGAATGAGTGAAAGAAAAACGCTTGCACCCAGCTCAGACTCTACAATGTAATGAAACTGGTGTAACAACAGCTCAATCGAGAAAGTAAACAAATATTTGCGGAAGACCATACGATGAAAACAGAAATGTGCACAACGGAGAAGTGAATGGCAATGACAATAATGTACGCTCTTTTGTCACTGATTTAAATAAGATGACAACCCACCGGACATGTTTTGAACTAAGCACAAGAGACATGATACCTTCGCCAAAATTAAAATTAGGCCAAAAAGAACAAAGAAAAAGAAGCCAACGGAAGGGAAATCCATTGTGCCCATTAAAAACTGAGTAGTTACAAGATAAGTTGTAGAAAAATAAGCAAGCCAAGAGAAGAAAGGAGCCAATATAGACAGAAGAAAAGACTGAAAGGTCGACGCCTGCCGAAACGAATAGTTATAAGAAAGCAAAGACGCAACAGGAAAGGATCCAGTAAAGTGGAAGAAGGAGGTGAATAATGCAGTGAAAGAGGCAAGGTAACTGAATGTTTTATCGTAACGAGACATTCTCGATCACTTAGGACACTGAAGGAATAATTAAATGCTGTACTTGGAAGCAGTGACTCATAAAGAATTTGCTTCTTGTGGCGAGGGTGATGACATGCTTATGTGTGAATATTGTAATAATACTTGACTATTGAATGTAATTTGACTTTGACCATGAGACAAGTGCTACTGAAAACTGAAAATCCATTAACATTTTTCGTTATTCGATAAATTCTTGATGTATTCAAACAATTTTTTTCTCAAATTTAAACCTGTTGCATTCTATAAATGTGTTCCTTCTTCATTTCACAATCTTTCCCTTTTCACAGTGTCCCAAAATCGCCTTATGAGTCTTATTTTTACTTTTCCCTGTCTCTAGCCACTTTCCTCTACCTACTGGGCAATGTGGCGATTTTGCAGACGTTCTCTTAAGCCCATTTTCTGATAATAAACGAGAATTAGGAAAAAAGTACAATTATTTCGTAGATACAGAAATACACTATATAGTCAGGTCAGAGAAAAACAACATTTACAAAGAGTAGCTACTTTACCCAGCTTTTCCCCGCATGTGATCCTTAATGTAAGACATTTAACATTGCTATTGAACCAAAGCGTTTTACAAACTTTTATTTCGCTATGATGCTCTTTTTCGTATATGTTGTAGTGTTAGCACACTGAAGAATGTGAAGAGTGGGTGGGAAATTGCTCCGTACCTTCAAATGTTCATAAGTTTTGTGATTGTTGATATTTCTTAGAAAAGTTCTTGTGTTTTCTTACAGGATCTCAGAGAATATCCTGACCTTCTTAGCATCTTCCTACGGTGAACGATAACGTGGTAAGAAGGTTGACTTTAAAAAAGTGCGCCCAGTTCGCTTCGCAATTTGAAGCGTGGCGATCTGTAGCCTATGTTAAGCGATGGTGCCGCGATGTTCATGGCACTGATGCCGCTTTTGATGCTATATCCATTAGGAGTTGTCTCACCAAGCTAACGACAACTGCGCCAATACTGAATAAACCACAAGAAAGGTCTGTTCAAGGACATTCTTTGGAGCGATGGGGTAGTTTTTCACGTTGGAGGACTCATCAGTCGACGCAGCTACCATTGTTGGGCAAAAACAAATCCAGGAATAACAACTGAAACATCACTTAGTCGACCAAAATTTGCAGTCTGTTCTGGTATGATCGCGGATCGCCTCATCGGTCCATTCATACTATGAGATATCATGAACGGCGACCGGAAACGCCAGATGCTGAATGAATATGCGTGGCGACTAATATCACAATGGGAAAATATTGTGGATATTCCTCTCCAGAAAGAAGGAGCACCACCTCAAATTACCTGGCTGCACGAGTACTTTCCAGGACGTTGGCTGTCGGGGACCCCATGAATGGCCTCCGAGAAGTATCAACCTCACCCACTGCGACATCATCTTGTGGCGTTGGGCCAGATAAGAGGCGTACCGAACAAACCCACATACTACACTGGACGAATTAGAGGGAGGATCACAGCTGCTGTCGGAAACGAATCTACGGTTAAGTCGGTTGGTCGACAATTCAGGAGAATATGTTGAATTGTAGTGCGGTACATATATTCTAATGGTACTGAGAACTGACAACAGCTTGTTCTGTGAGCAAATATTCATTAATAAAAAATTTATATACATTTAAAAGTAACGAGTGACTTCTCATCCCCCCCTCCCCCCTTATACATTTGTGCTACAGCTTAAATTAGGCTTCATCAGGACTGTGGAACGATCAGAAAAGAATTAAGACAGCCAAAAACGGATATTCCAAATCACGAAAGCTGTGCACTGCCACCCTACAGGAAGTTTCCTGATCCTTAAACTGGAATATCGAAGAATGAAAACGTGTCAAAGAATACGTCGCGAGCCGGGAATACAACCGTCAGCGTTAATGTGCGAGAAACAGAGAGGCGTAACCAGAAGCGCGGAATGATGCGGATGAAACGCCAACACTTGTGTTGGTCCTACAGACTACAATTCTATCGCAGGAACTGTCAGGCTGGGTCACCTGATACAGTCACTGAAGACAACTGATACTTTAAACGATGCAATTTTGTTAATGTGTCAAGGTTTCCAGTAATACAGCTCTATTAGGACTTTTGTAAGCACGTTGTAGTTTGCTTCGACTCGTGCTAATTCATAACCAAGCAGTCGTCTAGTCTTGGAACGTGAACAAAATCAGTGATGCTGGGGGTCCACGTTTCAGGAAAGGAAACTTAACACCAGTCAGCTCCGACTACGACAAATTCCACAAAGGCGACAATTGTTAAAACTTTGTAGACAAAAATTGACAAAGAAGCCTCTCGCGCTGCTCCAAGCGAATGACAACGACGTCACTTCCGGTAGTTTCGTGATGCTGTAGGAAATCCGTCACAAGGGATTTGCCCCCCGTCTCCACCTTAGAAGAATGTGGAGAAGTGGTGGCACAGCCTATAAAACCCAATTTTTTTATTTTTAATTTTTTTAACAGACAGTTCCACCGACTTCACTAATAGATGCCACGAACCTGTGACGGTCCGTTTCCTATCAGTGACATACAGCTTGCATTTTCATGTCTCGCCTCTCCACAGGAAGAAATGACTGTACTGTACCTCTCGGAAGACTTGATTTTGTTTCTGTCCAGCCCCTCTGCCCCACCTACGCACTTATTGTACAGGTATGACCAGAGGCAGAATATACCGGGTGATCAAAAAATCAGTATAAATTTGAAAACTGAATAAATCACGGAATAACGTATATAGAGAGGTACAAATTGACACACATGCTTGGAATGACATGGGGTTTCATTAGAACCAAAAAATACAAACGTTCAAAAAATGTCCGACAGATGGCGCTTCACCTGATCAAAATAGCAATAATTAGCATAACAAAGTAAGACAAAGTAAAGATGATGTTCTTTACAGGAAATGCTCAATATGTCCACCATAATTCGTCAACAATAAATGTAGTCGAGGAATAATTTTCTGAACAGCACTGTAAAGCATGTCCGGAGATATGGTAAGGCATTGGCGTCGGATGTTGTCTTTCAGCATCCGTAGAGATTATAACATCCACTATATATATATATTTTTTTATAACGAGTGGAATATGAACGTGTGGAAAATTATGTAACTCAATAATATTCATTCAATTATGTAATTATTTCTTAAAAAGATGATAATTATGTAAAATAGAGACAATAATTGTTTCACATTCTTTACTAATCTATGTCATTCTTTTCTTTTGTTTTGTAACCTTTTGTCGTCTTCTTCTGATGTAAGTCGCCGACGCAAGGCGCGAATAGATTTGAGGTCTGTTGAATGAAAAACATTTAATGTAAAATTATTGTACTTTTATGTTTATTTGCTGGTAAAAAACAAATAGAGCCAAATGAGTTAAAAGTATTTATGATTAATTATTGAAAAATCACTTCTTCTTTTAATTATATTTTTGTATTAATTGTTTTATCATAGCTGCAAGAAGCGCAGCCGTTGTTAGTTGCGATTATATAGCAGCTTCATCTGAACTTCTAGTTGAAAATAGCATGGGTTTGTATTAAACTAATTTGAAAAACAATTTAATATTTTTTTTATTGGTGGCATCAATTTAAATGATTAATTATTTATTGAACGAAGGAAAAGTTTAATTAAAAAAGAAATCCTCTATCTTTTGTTGGCCGCCATCTTAACTTTTATCACAGCAGCATATTTAAATTACTTGAAACTGCAAACAGTATTCCGATGTGTAAGAAATAAATGTGCACCGGTGGTACTGAACTCTATTTATAAAAGAAAAAAGTAATCGAATCAGACTGCATTTTCTAAGAACAGTGCTGATGGTATTTATTGTTGAACAAGATTTCAATGCTGATGTATGAGGCCAAAATTAAACTACGCACGAATCACGGAGAAAAATATTTATGGTAGTATACGTCAGTGTTGTGTGCGGGTGGTATTCCGTGTTTCCTTTTCATGATCAATTTGCTAAGAATAATTAAATCCATCGAAGACAAAAATTATAAAAGCTCTGATGTACGATCTGTAATTTTAGTGACTTACAGTCAACATTATTACACTACGTCAGGTGGAATTCTTGTGCAATTTGAACAAAATAAGTATCTGGGAGAAGTTGTAGTATGAATAATGCATTATACATGTGTATAATATTGCCAGTATCATTTACAAAATCAAATCAATGTAACTGCTAAATATCAGAGTGAATTCAAACCGCAGAATACCATAGATTATCGTATCATCCATATTCATTGCATTTGTCCATGTTGATGATACGCAAAAACCGCCACAAGATGTCGGTCGATCACGATACACTTGCAACTTCAGGTAACTCCAAAGAAAATAATCGCACGGACTGAGGTCTGGGGACCTGGGAAGCCAAGCATGACGAAAGTGGCGGATGAGCACACGATCATCACCAAACGACGCGCGCAAGAGTTCTTTCACGGTTCTAGCAATAAGGGGTGGAACGCCATCCTGCATAAACATCGTACGCTCCAGCAGGTGTTTATCACCCAGGCTGGGGATGATGCGATTTTGTAACGTATCGGCATACCTCTCAACCATCACGGTAGCAGTTTTGCTGTCCAGCGCCATCTGAAGGACATTTTGTGAACTTTGTTTTTTTTTTGTTCTAATAAAACCCTATATCATTCCAAGCATGTGCGTCAATTTTTACCTCTCTACGTGCATTATTCCGTGGTTTATTAAGTTTCCAAATTTATACTGACTTTTTGATCACCCTGTTCATAACTACCAAACAGCAGTTTAGCTTCCCTGGGATTTCGCTTTTTCCGAAGATATAGCTGCCTCAGTTTTCAGCATTAATCTTAACATCTAATAGGTGACCACCGCCAGCTACGCCTAAATGTGACATACAGAACTTACGATCATAACAAATCATGTCTGACTCTTCTGCGTTATGCTCAAATGTTCAAAAATGTTCAAATGTTTGTGAAATCTTACGTGACTTAACTGCTAAGGTCATCAGTCCCTAAGCTTACACACTACTTAACCTAAATTATCCTAAGGACAAACACACACACCCATGCCCGAGGGAAGACGCGAACCTCCGCCGGGACAAATCGCACAGTCATTGACTGCAGCGCCCGAGACCGCTCGGCTAATCCCGCGTGGTTGCGTTTTGTTGTCAACACCAAAATGGTTTTCCTGTATCGCAGACAAGCTTCAACCGTTAATTTAAGGACATATGAAAGATAGTTTCAAAATAGGCCTAATGCACTCCTGAAAAAACGCACATGGAGAAGTACTGATCGGAATAAGTGAGTGTATCTTCCTCAAACGTTTCGAGATCATAACACTTGGATTACGAAAACGATCATGTTCGAGAATGCTGGACGCATCCGCATACCGTGAGAGGTGAGAACACACAGTGCTAGCCGGAACACTGTCGAACATTATCGTTTTGATGGTCCAGATGTTATGGTGCGAGGACACACAACGAGCAAGGCCTTGCTTACCTCGAAATGAAAAGATAAACCTTGAAAAAAAAAAAAAAAGCACGGTACCCTCATCAGTCAACGTTGTTGTGACACTGCAGTCTTGCCTCATGTGCGATTTTTTTTTTTTTTTCAGGTGGACATTCGGCGCTGACGTCTATTTTACGAATGACAATGCGCTATCACATCGAACAGCGCATGTGGAAGTGCTCTTGGAACGAGAGAATAGCCAGAGAATTGACAGATCTGCCCTTTACAACTGTTAAAAGTCATAGAACACCTGCGGTAAGCGTCGAGGAGACGTAATGCATCACCTTACGTGCACTAACCACCATTCAGCAGCTGTCAAGCACGCTGATGGAATAATGGAACACCCTACCACAATACATCTTTACCAACTTTGTGACCAGCGTGGGAGCACGTTGAAGAGTGTGGAACACCGTCTATAGCGATGACACACCCTATAAAGAACCATGTCCCTCCTTTCGGGTAGCCGCACGGTCTAGGGCGTCTTGTTACGGTCGGCGCGGCTCCCCCCGTCGGAGGTTCGAGTCCTCCCTCTGGCATGGATGTGTGTGCGTGTTGTCCTTAGCCTAGGTTGGTTTAAGTAGTGCGCAAGCTTACGGACCGATGACCTTAGCAGTTTGGTCCCATAAGCCCACTCCACAAATTTCCAGTTTCCTTTGGAATGTGCAGGGGACCATCGTATTCGCGGCTACTTCAGTGTAATTATTCTCTTTCAATAAAAGAGTCAGTTGTGTCCATATCACTGTGTGTTTCATTCAGTTACCTTCTGTACTATATTGAGCCTTCCTACGTATGGTCCAAGTTTCATTGAAGCTGTGTTGCTTAACAGTGACCTCATGCAAAAGTTTTGTGGACCAGCGTATACGCTCATCTCATAGAAAAATAGTTCAAATTAACTTAAGTATTTAGTCAAGCTAAAGAAAACCTCCGAATGCATATCAAAAGAAGCTAATATTAAAATAAAATTGGTCAGTAGTTCTTTTAGAAGGGCCGCCGGTGTGGCCGAGCGGTTCTAGGCGCTTCAGCCTGGAACCGCGCGACGGCTATGGTTGCAGGTTCGAATCCTGCCTTGGGCATGAATGTGTGGGATGTCCTCAGGTTAATTAGGTTTGAGTAGTTCTAAGTTCTAGGGGACTGATGACCTGAGAAGTCCCATAGTGCTCAGAGCCATTGGAGCCATTTCTTTTAGAAAGAACTAAGTGATTCAAGTGTAACGTTAACGATGGTTATATACTGCTTATTTGCACTCATGACAGTAGATAGTCACTACGAACTTGAGAACTTAAGGAGCTTTCATTGGAGTGATTCATGTTGCAAAGTAGTAGAAGAATTAGTAAAACGAAACAGACTGTGCAGAGAGAAAACTAGAGTGAGAAACGGGTTGTGCAACAAAGAAAATGAAACAGAGGTGGGAGAGTCATATAGCAAGGCAAACGGATAGTGGACGGGCAAAAGAAGTTCAACAGTGGTTTCTTGGAGATGACCAACATTTGGGTGGGAGATGGTCCACGTCTACCAAGCCCTGTTGGTAAGCAGGCTGCGCTTAACCCTTCCGAGGCCAACAGAGGAGCTACTTGATAGAGAACTAGCGGCTTCGGTCACGAACACTGACAGCAGCCGGGAGAGCAGCGCGCTGACCACGTGCACCTCCATATCAGTATCCACTAACGCCTGTCGGCTGAGGGCGAAACGGTGGTCGGCCGGTACCATTGGGTCTCCCGAAGCCTGTTCACACGGAGTTAGTTAGGAGGTAAGAGAATACTGTTATAAAGGGAAAAGTGTACATGATGCATTGTTCAACAGTGCATGACACGTGGTCGTTGTTGTTGTTGATGATGATGATCATCATCATCATCATGGTAATGAATCATGAACGTGCGAAACTACTTTCACTTGTGCCTGACAGACGCATTTCATTCCACTTATACATCGGGTCTGCTGTTCCGCGCGCACGTATTTTAGTTTACCAGCGGAAACACTAAATTGTACCCCTCTTTACAGAGACAGGAACGTACCATCGACTTACGTCCCACTATCTCCACCCTCTGAAACTGAATGGATAAATAACGACCTACGTTTCAAACCTATAGCACAATTTGGGCAAGTTAGTTGATGTATTAAGTCTCAAATTTGTGAGCAATCTGATCAGTGCCCTGCAGGAGGAGTTTCAAATTGTTCCTTAGGTCAGGTGGACCCGTCTAGTCGCCCGGAACTCGTATTCCGCCGTTAGCTGCGCGTCATTACGACTCCGGCCCACGCTAGTTAGGACCGCCGCAGGCTCTGCAGCGTCGCCTCTATACAGGCGCCTCGCTCTTATGCCTAAAGTGCCGGTCTGATAGCACCCGCTTCCAAAAAGGCGTTCTGTTATACCCGTTAAACTGTACAAATGCCGCACCAGATACTCCCAAATGAAGGTGTTTTCCTTATCCGTAGAGCCCCGCGCGCTCCCTGGCGCTGCCCTGTCGCTTGCACCACTCGTGATTACAGGGAGGAGGAGAGCCGCAGGAAGGCCTCTCGAATCCGTGTGAAGCTGTCCGACCAGGAGCCAGGTTACCCCGATACAGATCAACAGTCCCCGCACCCGAGGTCGCCCGTGGCGGAGCGGCGGGCGCGCTGAAGATACAATCACAGACACATTGCCCCCCATTCTTCTCTGCTCCGGACGCCGGTCCGCCCGTCGGCAAGAACGCGGTCTGATAGTTACAGGCCACATGGCGTGTTTATCTCTGGAAACCGCATTCCCTTCTCACGCACTCTCAAAATCGTCACACAATATACCACAATAAACGATTTTACTACAGAGGCACGAATACTCGTACTACTCGCACGACTTATTGACGTTAGCATAAGCCCACAAATCTATCACCAAAAGTGCTATCAGCAACGTGACTAAGGTTTTAGTTTTACGAAGTCTGTGCTGTGGAAGGCTTGAAAGATAATGAACTATTTACGGATGTTTTATTCACAACTGTTCGAACTGGATGGACTTCAGTTCAGTCATTCCGACTACTGTGACTTGTCGTCAGGGCCAGTATCTTGTTGCAAAAGAAATAAGTGAAACAGTCACTTAAGCCCCAACTTCGGCACTTGACATCCAATCATATCAAGTGACTGAGATGAGCTTTAGAAAACTGCTCGACGCGTTGTTTTTCTGATGGTGGTTCATAGTATTCGAAGCTGGTAAACTTTTCTAAGTCCATCCAATGCGATAAACAGTCTTCACATGTAATAAAAACGTAACTGGCCGATGTCTGTACGTAACAGATATTTAAGAAAGCTTAATATGAGGAGTCTTTATAAAGGCAATAGAAGCCAAAACAATTATTTTTAGAATTTTTGTTTGTTTGTCTGTCTGTCCAGATGTTTGTACGTGCATCACGCAAAAACTACAGCATGAAATTGGATGCAGTTTTTACAGTTGTATTGTTAGAGCTCTAACCTTAAATCTGGTACGTGTTTCATCTGAATACGCCATTTAGAAGCCGAATTATCTGTACATACACAGTGTTTTCTTTAACTGGGTCAGTACGGGGAAATAGTAATCCGTTGAAGATACTGCAAAAATGACTTAGGAATCTTTAGGTGCTTATTTACGGAAACAATTTTACCATAATAAAATTTCTGGTCAAGCCTGAGTTGTCCATGAAAATGAGTAAAATTGCCAATTTTTTTTATGTGGCTCCACTCAGTTTCGTGTTACTATCATCTCGCTATACAGGACGAAAAAAATCTGGACAGCAAAGTTTCATAAGACTAAACTAAATAAACCAGGATAGAAATGATATAATGCGTAAAAAGTAGTATTTTGGAAAGTTTTATCGTAGTGGTTATAATGTTAACAGTTTAATCCCATTATCCATAGACATTCTTCAATCCATTCTTGAATCGGTATAACTATTATCGTTGGTAAGTTTGTCGAGTTGACACAAAACATCACTTTCGTATATTTCTTCAGAGGATTCAGAGGATGTCGATATAACTGAAGTGACACAATTACTATGATTTTGTATTAGTGCCCTCATTTGTTTAACTTCTTTCACTCTTGAATTCATTCTTCAATTGGTGTAACAGTTGTCGTTGATGAGTTTGTCGAGCAGTAATAATGGCTTTCCCGCGAATTTCGAATGCTCATGAGTTTTAAAAATCCTGTACTTTATTATCGGTGAAAAAATGGATATTAAAAACTGAAGGTGAAGCTGTAAAAAGGGTACAACGCTAAAGACTTGATGTTCTTGCAGGCACAGATTCTTTAATTTTCGTAATTTCTTTAAATACAACACTTTCTGTTCCCCCATCCAGGGCCATTACCATTTCATACATCAAATGTTTGTATCTATGAGTACAAACACATCAGTTCTGTACCACTACGCCATTTTGACAACTTCACCTACAGTTTTTTATATTCATTTTTCTCACCGATAATAATCTGAAAGATTTTTCAAAATTTATGGGGATTCGACATTAAAGCAGACGAAATGCAAGAGCTAGTTGTGAATAGAAAAGTACGAGGCTTATTTGAAAACTAAGTTCCGCTAATTTATATAAAAAAAGCGCATACACCGAGCAGTTATTTACTGTAGACAGATTAAAGCTATAGCTGTCAGCTGTTTTTCACATAACTGCCTCCCACCTTAAGGTATTTGACATGTCGAGGAATGAATTATTCGGTGCCCTCATAGAATTCTGCTGGCGTATGAGCTAAGCCATGTTTTGACACTCTACTTTAGGTCGTCGCCTTCTTCAAGCAGTTGTGATCCTACCCAATTTTTTCATTTACGGAAACAGGTGACAATCAATGATTGATTAATCAGGGCTGTACAGAGTGTGAGCAAACAGTTCCCACGCAAAAAGGTTAAATAACGTTTGCGTATATGTGATAGCAAACGCCGAGCGTTATCGCGCACAGAGATGGTGCCACAGCTCAACATACCACGCCTTTGGTTCTGGATGGGTGCTCCGAGCTTATTTACGCTTTCAGAATAAATTTCGGAGTTCATTGTTATGCGTCTTTCCTTAAAGTCAAAGGAGTACTCCCTTTATGTACCAAAAAACAATTGTCATTATTTTCGCTACTGAATAGCTACTGTACAGTTCTAGGGACTTTTTCCGGCCTCACACGTTAGTGAAATATATATGGAAACTGAAGCGATTAATCAAAATTTGTTCCAAGGACGAGATTTGAACCCAGATCTTCTGTTCACTGGGCAGATGCGCTAACCACTACCCCACTCTGGAACAGTGAATTTGCACAAAGTACCCTAGCACGCCTCTCTCCTCAATCCAAATTCCCAATCACGCCTCAACCCACTTCGTATTCCCCCCAAAACTCAAACAGCATTGTAGAGGCTCTCCAGTTGTATTTTAATTGCATCTCAGCACCGAACGAACTGGGAATGCAGACTGAGGTGTGCTAGGGTAGTCTGACAGAGATGTAAAGCCACTGTGCCAGGATGGTGTAATGGTAAGCACATGTGCTCAATGAGCAAGAGACCTGGGTTCGAATCCTAGCCTTGGTTCAAATTTTAATTCGTCGCTCAGTCTGTATACATCACACAAGTAGGTAATTTCGTCTGCATACCACGTTCTTCACATTTCATCTTTGGAAGACGGAGGACGTTAACTGGATTCCGCGATACTGTGTAACTCTGGAACCTGCAAAGACAGACACCGTTACATATAAGAAAATACAATGTATATCAATACAGTTTTATATCTCCACTGTTACCAGTTGTCAAAATTCGCTTTACAGTTGTGATTGCCTTTTGTCGATAATTTGCTTTACAGATATGATTGCGTTATGTCGTGTTACCTGTCTATCGATTCGCCCTTACCGTGTTGGGCACGCACAGTTTGCCACAGCTCTGGTAATACCGTACGCTTTTCCAGCCGCCAAGGCGTTAACGAGTTTGCCAATTTTCATTATTTTGTAAACAATTATTACAGTTCGTCTTATTAGTTAAAATGTTGACATATTTTTTTATATAGATGTTTCGTCTCCGTTCTGTCGGGCTTGATCAGGGAACTCACGGCAACCATTCTGAAGGAGCATTTGCGTTCTAGAAAAATGTGACACAAATTTTCAGCCTTCACCGTTAATTTATTTCACTGTCTCTATACCGGTGAAGTCATTACTTCTCGTAAAATAATACCCTTCTTTAGCGGTATACTTCCCGTATAAAAACTTTCGGGCAGGTTTCGATAAGTCGGACTGAACCATTCGCTGGTCAGCTTCCCCTCCTGCATCGCTGTACATGGTTAACAAATTAAACACTCCAAGATCGTTATCAACCCTCCTTGCTCGTGGTAAGACATACTGCCCATATTAGCCAGGTAAAAACTAACGTTCGTATTCATACATCCCAGAACACTGTCTTAGTTTACTTGCCACACAACACACATGTAAACGAAATTAAACATCTGGCAAAAGATCGACTGACTCTCCATAATACTTACAGAAAAAATAAGAAAAGAAAAAGAACTCCACTTCTTATCTAGATGCTAACAGACGCGGCTGTGTCGTTATGCTAGCTCCAGCTGCCAACGATAATCTCTTGTCTGACATCAAATGTGAAGGCTCAGTTTGGACGACCTCTACAGTGGTAAGGTTGAGTTGAGGTGAGGATTTGTCTGAAACATGACCGATCGCTGGTCAGAGACCCCATCATTATTAGTCGTACATTTTATTTAAGAACAAACAACAACAGCAGCGGCACTCTGTGGTGGCAACGCCCTGCAGGGCTTGTATTGGAGATAGCGATTGTGTTTAACGCTGAAACAACATAAGAAATGAAAATCAAAGGTCTAAGACGATGGTCCTTGTCAGTTCTAGTCAGTAGCCATTTTATTACTGTCATGCGATCAAGTGTTCCACGTTCGTCCATAGTCTAATGGTAAGCAATAGGGACATGAAATGTGTAGTACGGCGAAATTCTAAAGTTAAGATTTTTCATTGTGGTTTGATTAGAGTCGAGTCAGTACAGCGGTGACGTCACGAGAGGCTGTGTGTAGGGGATAGCTGGTCACAGTATTGATTTATCTGCGTAATTTAAAAGTAAAATTGCAATCTAGAATTTATAGTTCATTTGTTTCGGAATTGTTAACAGAAAATATGTTGTTCTCAATGACGCTATGTCTGAGACATCGATCTGACACATGATAGCTGGTATATATACTCGCTCATCAAGTCACGAACCTAGTGGTTGTCCCATAATTACGCAGGAGACACAGGGAGGTACGATCTCACAAGCAAAGTGACATCTTCTCATTTTCAGTGCAGTAACATGATCAATGTAAGTGATGCAGATCGTTTTCTATTTGATGATGCATGACTGCAGTAACTCGAAAATTATACAACTTATTGTATATAAATTTGCATGTTTTGACAAATTAATGGGAATAGCTTCACGAAAATCAATTAAATAAAAATATATTTCATATATTTTACTATTCTCATTCATTGAACATCGGTTTACTTAGAATCTGTGGAAGGAAAATTATCATTATTCTGAAGTTATGTGTCAATTGTGAAACTTCCCGAAAGGTAAAAACTGTGTGCCGGACCGAGACTCGAACTCGGGACTTTTGCCTTCTGCAGGAAAGTGCTCTACCAACTTTTTTTAATCTCATTTTGTTCGTTTTCGTTCGTTGCATATCCTCGGGATGGACGTCGTAAGACACCCGTTTAAGTTCCTCGTTGATCCATTAACTGAATTGTTTTTTTGAATTATTACCGAGGGCAACTAAACCTGTGACCGAACACGCTGAGCTACCGTGCCCGCTGCCAACTGAGCTACCCAAGCACGACTCACGAACCGTCCTCACAGCTCTCTTCCAGGTGTGCTAGTTCTACAAGGTTAGAAGAAGAGCTTCTGTGTAGTTTGGGTGGTAGCAGACGAGGCACTGCCAGAAAGGAAGTTGTGAGAAGGGGTCGTGAGTCGTGCATGGGTAGCTCAGTTGGTAGAGCACTTGCACGCGAAAGGCAAAGATCCCGAGTTCGAGTCTCGGTCGGGCACATAGTTTTAATCTGCCAGGAAGTTTCATATCAGCGCACACTCCGCTGCTGAGTGAAAATCTCATTCTTGAAGTTTGTAGACGTTATCTATTAAGTGACAGTATTGTAATTAAAGCAGTACTTTCAGTAACGAAAACTCAGCTTTGTCTTCCGATTCCGAATATAATCTAAAAGCCTTCTGCCTTCACAAAACACAGGAAATAGCTATGGAATAGATGACGGGTCTGTTTACATTCCTGTAATTCCATAGGTAACTAAAAACGTTATAAGAAGAACAGACAGAAAAATTGTTAAAATATCAGTCATTTCACTTTAGAAACAATATACAGGGTGGTCCATTGATCGTGACGGGACCAAATAACCCACGAACTGTCAAACGAAAAAACTACAAAGAACGAAACTTGTCTAGCTTGAAGGGGAAAACCAGTTGGCGCTATGGTTGGCCCGCCAGAGGCGCTGCCATAGATCAAACGGATATCAACTGCGTTTTTTTTAAAAATAGGAACCCCCATTTTTTACATATTCATGTAATACGTAAAGAAATATGAATGTTTTAGTTGGACCAGTTTTTTCGCTTTGTGACAGATGGCTCTGTAATAGTCACAAACATATGGCTCACAATTTTAGACGACCATTTGGTAACAGGTAGGTTTTTTAAACTAAAATAAATGCAGAACGTAGGTACGTTTGAACATTTTATTTCGATTTTTCAATGTGATACATGTACCTTTGTGAACTTATCATTTCTGAGGACGCTTGCTGTTACACCATGATTACCTGTAAATACCACATTAATGCAATAAATGCTCAAAATGATGTCCGCCAACCTCAATGCATTTGGCAATACGTGTAACGACATTCCTGTCAACAGCGAGTAGTTCGCCTTCCGTAATGTTCACACATGCATTGAAAACGCGCTGACGCATGTTGTCAGGCGTTGTCGGTGGATTACGATAGCAAATATCCTTCAACTATCCCCACAGAAAGAAATCCGGGGACGTCAGATCCGGTGAACGTGAGGGACATGGTATGATGCTTCGAAGACCCATACACATGTCATGAAATATGCTATTCAGTACCGCTTCAACCGCACGCGAGCTACGTGCCGGACATCCATCATGTTGGAAGTACTTCGCCATTCTGTCATGCAGTGAAACATCTTGTAGTATCATCGGTAGAACATTACGTAGGAAATCAGCATACATTGCAACATTTAGATTGCCATCGATAAAATGGTGGCCAATTATCCTTCCACCCATAATGCCGCACCATACATTAACCCACCAAAGTCGCTGATGTTCCACTTATCGCAGCCATCATGGATTTTCCGTTGCCCAATAGTACATATTATGCAGGTTTACGTTACCGCTGTTGGTGAATGATGCTTCGTCGCTAAATAGAACGCGTGCAAAAAATTTGTCATCGTCCCGTAACTTCTCTTGAGCCCAGTGGAAGAACTGTACAAGAAGTTAAAAGTCGTCGCCATGCAATTTATGGTGAATAGAAATATGACACGGGTGCAATCGATGTTGATGTAGCATTCTCAACTCCTACGTTTTTAAGATTCCCGATTCTCGCCCAGTTTGTCTGCCACTGATGCGTGGATTAGCCGCGACAGCAGCTAATACACCTATTGGGCATCATCATTTGTTGCAGGTCGTGGTTGACGTTTCACATGTGGCTGAACACTTCCTGTTTCCTTAAATAACGTATCTATCCGGCGAACGGTCCGGACACTTGGATGATGTCGTCCAGGGTATCGAGCAGCATACATAGCACACGCCCGTTGGGCATTTTGATCACAATACCCATACATCAACACGATATCGACCTTTTCCGCAATTGGTAAACGGTCCTTCTTAACACAAAGCAAATACCGTCAGCACTGGCGGACGAACGCAAATCAGATGGGAAACATATAGCACTACATTTGGAGCATGGACAGAGAGTTTTCTTCACTAAAGAATCGCCAAAAAAATTGCAACCGAACCGCCTCAGAACACTACATTATCAGCATTTTACCAATCGTGCCAAGCGGATCGATTCACGAAACAAATTACTACATGTGAGATTCCCTGCCTCTTAAACGTGGAGCCGGCGGCTGTGGCCGAATGGTTCTAGGCGCTTCAGTCCGGAACCGCGCTGCTGCTACAGTCGCAGTTTCGAATCCTGCTTCGGGCATGGATGTGTGTGATGTCCTTAGGTTAGTTAGGTTTAAGTAGTTCTAAGTCTAAGGAATAATAAGAGTGGGCGATCAAGAAGGAAGCGCTCGTGTTAAGAAGGGTGTAAAACAAGGCTGTAACTTTTCGCCCCTGCTCTTCAATCTGTACATCGAGGAAGCAATGATGTAAATAAAAGAAAGGTTCAGGAGTGGAATTAAAATACAAGGTGAAAGGATATCAATGATACGATTCGCTGAGGACATTGCTATCCTGAGTGAAAGTGAAGAAGAATTAAATGATCTGCTGAACGGAATGAACAGTCTAATGAGTACACAGTATCGTTTGAGAGTAAATCGGAGAAAGACGAAGGTAATGAGAAGTAGTAGAAATGAGAACAGCGAGAAACTTAACATCAGGATTGATGGTCACGAAGTCAATGAAGTTAGGGAATTCTGCTACCAAGGCAGTAAAATAACCAATGACGGACGGAGCAAGGAGGGCATCAAAAGCAGACTCGCTATGGCAAAAAAGGCATTTCTGGCCAAGAGAAGTCTACTAATATCAAATACCGGCCTTAATTTGAGGAAGAAATTTCTGAGGATGTACGTCTGAAGTACAGCATTGTATGGTATTGAAACATGGACTGTGGGAAAACCGGAACAGAAGAGAATCGAAGCATTTGAGATGTGATGCTATAGACGAATGTTGAAAATTAGGTGGACTGATAAGGTAACGATGAGGAGGTTCTATGCAGAATCGGAGAGAAAAGGAATATGTGGAAAACACTGATAAGGAGAAGGGACAGGATGATAGGACATTTGCTAAGACATGAGGGAATGACTTCCATGGTACTTGAGGGAGCTGTAGAGGGCAAAAACTGTAGAGCGAGACAGAGATTGGAATACGTCAAGCAAATAATTGAGGACGTAGGTTGCAAGTGCTAGTCTGAGATGAAGAGGTTAGCACAGGAAAGGAATTCGTGGCGGGCCGCATCAAACCAGTCAGTAGACTGATGACCAAAAAAAAAAAAGTCTAAGGGACTGATGACGATGTTAAATCCTGTAGTGCTTAGAGCCATTTAACCATTTTTAAGCGTGGAACACGACAAGAAAAATCTTTCAACGACGGAAACGAATGCCAGCAGAAGATCATCCAGGAATCATGAAAACTGCCGCACTAGGCTCAGTATACACCGTACATCCGAACAACACCGAATCTTTCTATTTCCCGATGTTGCTACACGAAAATGTTGACCAACAAATTCCACATATTTCAAGACTGTTGACGGATACCTACAACCGACGTACAGAGAAACATACCAACGCTTAGGACTTCTGGGAAACGACAACCACAGGAAATTGAGAGCACAAGAAGCCCCACTCACAATATCAACTGATCAATTGAGAGACTTATTCACCATAATTCCAACACTATGTAACCCATCGATGCCAAAACGACTCCGGGACTCCTTCAAAGAGAGTGTGAATGATGACATAGTTTATCAAATCCGAAAAGGGCATCCTGAACTGACCATCGAATTCAACGGCGACATCTCCGATGAAACACTCATACGCCTAGAAATTAAAGTTTAACAACAAACAACTAGACCTTAGTACAACTTGACCTGTAAGCACCACGAAAAGATGCAATCAGCGTGCTAATTGTCGACATGACAAGGGGAAAAGAGCTACAGCATCAATGAACTACACTGAAGGGCCAAAGAAACTGGTACACCTACCTAACATCTAGTACGGCCCTCGCGAGCACGCAGAAGTGCCCCAACACGACGGACATGGACTCGACTAATGTCTGAAGTAGTGCTGGAGGGAACTGATACCATGATTCTTGCAGGGCTGTCCATAAATCCGTAAGAGTACGACGTAGTGGATATCTCTTTAGAACAGCACGTTGCAAGACATCCCAGATATGCTCAATAATCTTCTCATCTGGCGAGCTTAGTGGCCAACGGAAGTATTTAAACTCAGAAGAGTATTACTGGAAAAGTTCTGTGGCAATTATGGACGTGTGAAACGTCGCATTGTCCTGCTGGAACTGCCCAAGTCCGTCGAAAGATGAATATGAATGGTTGCAGTTGATCAGACAGGATGCTAACGTGCGTGTCGTCTGTCATTCGTATCTAGAGGTGTTATGGGTCGCACATCACTCCAACTACACACGCCCCACACTATTTCAGAGCTTCCACCAGCTTGTACAGTCCCCTGCTGACATGTAAAGTCCATGGTTTCACGAGGTTGCCCCCATATCCACACACATCCATCCGCCTGACACAATCTGAAACGAGACTCGTCCGACCACGTAACGCCTTTCCACCCACCAGCAGTTCAACGTCGTTGTTGGCGGGCCCAGGTGAGGCGTAAAGTTATGTGTTGTGCAGTAATCAATAGCACATGAGTGGGCCTTTGGCTCCGAAAGCCCATATCGATGATGTTTCGTTGAATGGTTCGCACGCTGATGGCCCAGCATTGAAATATGCAGCAATTTGCGGAAGGGTTCCACTTCTGTCACGTTGAACGATTGTCTTCAGTCGTCATTGGTCCCGTTCTTGCAGGATCTATTTCTGGCCGCAGTAGTGTCGCAGATTTGATGTTTTGCCGGATTTCTGATATTCACGGTACACTCGTGCACGGTACACTCGTTTCAGATTGTGTCAGGCGGATGGATGTGTGTGGATATGGGGACAACCTCGTGAAACCATGGACTCTGCATGTCAGCAGGGGACTGTACAAGCTGGTGAAAGCTCTGAAATAGTGTGGGGCGTGTGTAGTTGGAGTGATGTGCGACCCCTAACACTCGTGCAGTACGGGAAAATCCGCACTTCAGCGCGGTCGGAGATGGTGTGTGCGCCGACTATAACACCACCTTCAAACTCTCTTGAATCTTCATGACCTGCCATTGTAGCTGCAGTAACCGATCTAACAAGTGCGCGAAACACTTGTCTTATATAGGCGTTGCCGACCGTAGCGCCGTTTTCTGCCTATTTGCATATCTCTGTATTTGAATAACCATGTCTATACCAGTTTCTATGGTTCTTCAGTGTATTTCAGTACATTGCTCACAACAAACCACTCCTCAATTACAATCAAAAGAATAATTATGTTATCATCGCCCGGATCGACAGCAACAGCAGCGGAATTACTTACTTGGACTCACAAGGCGGCACCGGGAAAACGTTTCTAATAAACCTATTTCTGACACATCGCAGCTGCATCATCCGGCACTGCAGTCACACATATGGAAGGCGGACGAACTACCCATTCCGGCCTACAACTACTGTTGAATATAGCCGAAGAACAATTTTTGGTATGTAAAATGTCAAGAGCATCTGGACGGAGTGGACTTCTAATGGGAGCTAAAATCATCTTCTGTGACGAATGTACAATGGTACATAAAATCAGTCAAAGCAATGGACAGAACATTGCAAGACTTGCGAGGAAACTCTGAAGTTATGGGAAGAGACGAGATCAATCCACGCCTACAATAATTCTACCTCTGGCCACACATACAGATAATGCGCCTAACAAAGAATATGAGAGGTGAACTATCGAAAGACGAAACAACAGCACATTTTGCTCAACAACCGTTACAAACAGACGAAGGCACATATCCTACTGACCAGACGATCGGCTCATTCAACAGTGATTTCTGTAACATAGCCACTGCTGAAAACGAACTCATCGACCATATTTATCCAAACATTGTTCACAACTATATCAATCCGGGCTTTATGTTTGAAACGTCAATCTTGTCTCTCATGTTTTGATATTGCTCTGTGAAATGCACTTCAAACCAAACTTCTTATCAAAATGATCATCAGAAGTCTATACAGCTTTAGAAGATACTCCGTAACACGTAGAAAAAAAAGACAGAAAACAGAGTTCACTGCATACTGTTTCGCCCGCCCGGTTGGCCGTGCGGTCTATCGCACGGCTTTCCGTGCGGGTAAGAGCGCCGGTCCCCGGCACGATTCCGCCCGGCGGATTTGTGTCGAGGTCCGGTGAGCCGGCCAGTCTGTGGATGGCTTTTAGGCGGTTTTCCATCTGCCTCGGCAAATGCAGGCTTGTTCCCCTTATTCCGCCTCAGCTACACTATGTCAGCGATTGCTGCGCAAACAAGTTCTCCACGTACGCATACACCACCATTACTCTACCACGCAAACACTCGTCTGATGTGAGACGTTCCCTGGGGGTCCACCGGGGGCCGAACCGCACAATAACCCTGGGTTCGGTGTGGGGCGGTGGAGGGGTGAAGTGGACTGCGATAGTCGTCGTGGGGTTGAGGACCACTGCGGCTGCGGCGGGGACGGAGGATCTCCGTCGTTTCTAGGTCCCCGGTTAACATAACATATCATACTGTCTCGAACACGTGAGACCATTTAAAGTGGTATTTTAGTTTTAAAGCTAAATAAGCGTGTTTTTATACTTACAAACCACTTTCGCAACCAAATTTCAGAAAACCAAATCGAGAGCATTTGCTACTGATCACCCAGGTGCACTAGAGCACGAAAGCTAGTATTACAGGTGATTCAAAAATATTTCTGTTTGCTGATGACGCCAGCTTGGCAGTGAAGGATCTTGTGTGCAATATTGAAACAGTATCAAATAATGTAATTCATGAAATAAGTTCGTGGCTTGTGGAAAATAATTTGCTGCTAAATCACAGTAAGACTCAGTTATTACAGTTTCTAACTGACAGTTCAACAAGAACCGATATTTTGATCAGACAGGAAGGGCATATTATAAGCGAGACGGAACAGTTCAAGTTCCTAGGCGTTCGGATAGATAGTAAGCTGTTGTGGAGAGCCCATGTCCAGGATCTTGTTCAGAAACTAAATGCCGCTTTATTTACCATTAGGACAGTATCTGAAATAAGTAACAGTTCAACACGAAAAGTAGTCTACTTCGCATATTTTCATACGCTTATGAGGTGTGGTATTATTTTTTGGGGTAATTCATCTGATTCAAAAAGGGTATATTTGGCTCAAAAACCGGCTGTTCGAGCTATATGTGGTTTAAGTTCGAGAACCTCTAGTCGACCCTATTCAATAGTCTGGGAATTCTGACATTGCCCTCACAGTGTATATTTTCTTTAACGTCGTTTGTTGTTAGCAATATTTGGTTATTCCCAAGAGTTAGCAGCTTTCAGTCAGTTAATACTAGGCAGAAATCAAATCTGCATGTGGAAAGCACTTCCTTGACGCTTGTGCAGAAAGGAGTGCAGTATTCTGCTGCGTCCATTTTCAATAAGCTACCACAAGAGCTCAAAAATCTTAGCAGTAGCCCAAACACTTTTAAGTCCAAACTGAAGAGTTTCCTCATGGCTTACTCCTTATATTCTGTCGAGGAGCTCCTGGAAGATCTGAAAAATTGAGCAAATTCCAGGGTTACATTGTTGATTTTCTTTATTTAAACTTACGACTTGTCGCCTGAATATGTTTCTTATATTTTATTTTATCTGTTTCTACTATCGTGTTATAATTTCATGTATTGACTCGTTCCATGACCATGGAGACTTCTCCTTAATTTGGTCCCACGGAGCGATAAATAAATAAATAAAAGCTAAAGCACAACTGTGCGTATCGATGAAGTCTATTCGCGGCTCATAGATTAAAAGCAATTACATTCCCATGAAATACGATTGTTCCAAACCGCTATCTTTTCAGATATCATTTAAAGAAAGTAAAAGATTTATTACTTCATTCGGACCAAAACTAGCGAAGTGTAAAATAATCACTGAACAAATAAATTATAAATAGTTTGTTAGTTGCTTGACAACAGTTCCTTTGCAATCAGACAAATTACTACAGGAAAATATATCTCTTAATGAAGGAATCAGTATAATGCAGCAGTTGGATTAGAAATGGAATTCAGTACTTTATAAATGTCAAAGAATAATTGCGAGCTATTTCTGTTGTATTAAAAGTTTATGGTGTGTCTTAGCGCATGATATTACCAACGAAACTGAGGATATTGTCAACTGAAAAAAAAAATCTTTACCGTAGTTTTACTAAATATTGAAGGAGGTACTGATGTTGTGTAAATAATGTTGACCATAGTGCGTTCTAGCATTTTAGATTGAAGCCCAAACTTCTTTTGCAGTTTCTCATGACGTGAGGATAAGTAACACATTGTATGATTGAGTGAAAGAATCCGTAAAGCAGGCGTCTCCCCTTGTGCTATTTCAGAGTAATAAAATGCGCACCGGCTTCGAATTCCACCCTTGATTCAGGCGTTTAAAAATGTACACTCTTCTCAAGCTTGTAACACTTTCAACGTGATACAGTGACACACACGAGATGTAACATTCACTCAGCAGGCAGGAAAGGTGCAAATATAGACGACGTACAAAAAGTCACTGATAAGCAACTACCTTTTCCCGTAATTCTCCATCCTCTCCCACTCTCTCTCTCTCTCTCTCTTTCTCTTTCTCCCTCTCTCTGTCTTGGTTTAATGGAGATATAACTCTTTATTTTCTGAGGTCTTACAGCTCTTGTGAGCAGTAATTTTAATGTTGTATTAATTCCGAAGAAGGTATTTCTCGTAAAAATCATTTATACGCAGTAGTCGGGTATATATAACTATTACATCGCAAATAAATATGTGTTGTGTAAATTGAAGTCCGTTGAATTCCATCTTTATTCTTGTAATATACTTTTTCTTCCAACACCTTAAAATTATTCAACTTCCTTAAAATCCAAGAAAAAGTTTAGTAACTCTTGCTAAGTAAGAGTGAGACATGTGTGAAAGTATGCTGCTAAATATGTACATTAAGCTGCGTTTTTCTTTTATTTTAATTTCGTCGCGAGTGCAGAAACGTTTTAAGAAAAGAGAAGGAAAGTCATGTATCGCAAGTCGTAGTATGTGCAAAGAAATAAACAGGAGATGGAAACGCCTAATTAAGTATAATAAGTGGAAGAGGAACGAGTAGAAATGCAAACGGAATTCGGTGCAACCCTATTTCGATCCACGATAAGAACCCAGCGGGTGGGAAAATCGACGGTGTACAGATGCGTCCAAAAACGTTGTAGGCCAGTCTAACAACGGGAAAATCATAAGATTAACTGTAGATTTTACATTTTAATGCACTGAGAGGGATGTTCTATTTGCCATGGATTTCAGGATGTTTTGACCATCAATGTGAATGAAGCTGCGAATTTGGTGAGTGTATTCAACTTCTGTAGTATCTAACCACAATCTTTGTGAGACTGTATCTGAGACCAGAGATATTGAGCAGAATAAGTCAGAGAGTAGCAGACTCAGTGTGTGTTGGGCAGTCTGGCTATGTACTTGGTTTCAAAAGGACGGGAGCTGACCTGCCATGTAGTGGAGACAGCGCTATTTAAAAAAGGAATTTTGTAATAACATGTGTTGACGAAAGGAATGAAATTATATTGATGAAAGAATGACAAAAGCCAACTTTTAAGGTAGTCCAGTTTTTGTGTGTGTGTAACTGTGTAGCTTCTTATTTTTAAAACGCAGCGTATGGGTGGAGTTGGCTGTAGAAATTTTATAATGCAAGATGTAGTTTTTTGTCTTATAGTTGAAACAACTGTCAAGGAAGGCAGTTGTACACAGGAAAGTTATTAAGGAATATTTTACAAGCTTGTCTAGGTGTGAGAACTTAATGAAAATGCGTAATGCTGTCGGGGTTTGATAAAGCCAAGTTAAGCTTGAAACCTTTATTCTCTTTTATCTTACGTTAAGAATAGTTCCCCATTTTCGTTTACTTTCATGACATTGTTGCACACTCGTACTGGACATCGCCAGTTGTGAGTGGTAAGATACCGTCTTGCACTGCAAATCGCAAGTACATCAAATGAAATTTGATTTTTGACAGTCGCATCATAATTCCTAATAGCGACGTGTTGCAGAGCAGACGAGCGTGCCGTGCGCACGAATGGACCAACAAATTCAACAACTATCAAAGTTCATGTCCGCTGTAAGGCACTGTGATTTTCAGAGTGCATTTGTTAATATAATATCAGACGCTTTAGACCAGTCAGTAGAAGAAAAAAAATGGTTCAAATGGCTCTGAGCACTATGGGACTTAACTTCTAAGGTCATCAGTCCCCTAGAACTAACCTAAAGACATCACACATATCCATGCCCCAGGCAGGATTCGAACCTGCGACAGTAGCGGTCGTACGGTTCCTGATTGTAGCGCCTAGAACCGCTCGGCCACCCGGCCGGCTCAGTAGAAGATTTCAGTACAGTGCTATATTGTGAATTCTCAAGCAGTGATATTAGAAAGTCAGATGCGTTTATTTTCATGTTCTTTTTGTGTAATTACAGTAACAGTTCTGGTACCGTGATTGTTTGCTAGACGAAATATGAAGATTAACAATATTTAGGGCCAACATTGTAATCTGAGTCATTTTATTTTGCAGTCAGATGGCACATGCAAAATTTCATTGAAAACGCACTGCTTTCTCTCAGCTTGCTTGCTTGAGTTTCATATACTTGTACTCGAAATTTAATTTTCACGTAATTCTGCCGCCTACCACTGAGATATCACATTTCTCAGAGATCACCTAGACACAAACAACAACGAGTCAAAATAAGTAAAAAACTTTAAGCGTAAGAGGTTGCTTATTATCGTCTGTATCGTTATTAACTTTACCCACAAATACATCTTGCTCTCTTTACAGATTACTACCTGTAAATATAAATAGCAGTGTAGAGCACTAATTTCGAAGGTCGACAAAATGCTGTTTGAAGAATTCTACAATTTAGACTACAATGCAGAGCCAAGCTTGGTGTGCATTGAAAAAGCAGATATCAAACGAACGAAGACTGAGGGAGCCACTGCACGTTAACGCTTATACTTTTTAAGAGGAAATGAAGAACAAAATCAGGGGGTATGTTAAAAATCCATGTGTATGTAGTACCACTGCCAGACGTCCGCAATTTCACCTAGAGAAGATAAAATTTGACGTGCTCTTCGAAGACAGAAGAGGTAAGCATGAGAATCGTCCGAACAAACTGCAGGAGAACGTGAAGGATTTGACAAGAAACCACATTGAGAAGCTACCAAAACAAGAAAAAGTCTAATCAAGATAAAGGAATGTTTTCAGATTTGTATGTTATTAAACTTTATCATCTCTTTAAAAATGAGCATCCTACATTATTATGCAGTGAAAGAGCATGGGATATTTTCGTGGGAGAATAAATTTACGCTTTGGAGTACTATGTTAGGACTCATGTAGGTATTGCGACAGACTGTTCCTTCACTTAGTTAGCACTGAAAATGAAACAGCAAGAAACAAAAGATGATAAGAGAGCAAACTTCACCATACGCAGCGTATTCAGTGCTGTGGTAAGATACAGGAATGTCTGACATTAACAAATTTGTGTTTTCACGTGCACCAATGCCCAACAGGCTCTGTGCTATCTTACCTTTAACCATTCTTCAGTATTCTGTCAACATGAGCTGTAAACCTACAATCAAGCAACAAATGAGGCGGATTACAAGAAGGTGTTGTTAAGTGTATGACTTGAAAACGTAGCGAGACAGGGATAAGCAGAAATTACCTCTTGCCTCTTGACGTACATGACCTTTGAAGTTTCAGTACTAAAATAGAATGACGAAGGTCTTTAGATTGCAGAACAGTAACCAGTAAACTGTCGTCTGGTATCAGCATCTGCTGCTGAACTTAAGGCAGATCACATCTGTGGAGCAATAATTTCTAATCAAAGGGAATTCCTTTTGGCTTTGTAATACCAAATTGTGTATTAGCCATTAGAATGGGTCCAGGTTATAGCAGCTGCAAGTCCAAACAACTCATTTTTGGTCTGTTACAAGCAGCTAGAGGATTTCATTGATCTGAGCGCTAATGAAAAGCAAATTCGCAAAGATTCCCAACGCAAAATGAAGGATTGCGTTCGGATGAAGCTATCCTCAGACTCTCCAACAGTTCTTCAGAGCCCCAAGAGTCACAACTACTTTCAAGCGTGTTACTTCGCAGACAGCAGAACTTAGTAGGGGTAATGACATCATCACCGTTCTATTTATGATGATTAGTTTGAGCAGCCTACCCAAACTGTGTGGAGACTCATTGCCTGTATCTTCGGAAAGGTTAACTATTCTCATAGACATTTGTAGATAAGTTTCTGAAAAATATCGAGACTTTTATGAGAACCTAAAGATAAAGTGAAGTGACAGTGAGATGCTTAATCACTGCAAAACATTTCTTGCAACAATATTTCAACCGTTCAGTGCGTTCTGTTAAACAATGAGAAGCTCTAACAACGATTGAAGCAAATCGAAATTATGGTTACTGCTTCATTATTTTTGTACAGAATGAAACCAATCAAAAGTATTAAGAGCTGTCCAAGCCTCTTTAAGCATTTTCATTTAATAACGCTCGTCGTAATGGAGCTTTTCAGTACCATAGATGTAACCCGCAAAAATGTGCCACTTCCGGTGGGGTTCAACATTTTTGACGGACGTCCGCCGATCATCTCTCATATCTTCAAAATTGTTCTACGATAATAGCTAGTGAAATTTAAACTGATTACCAGTGGCAGAATAAACATTTAAATCTCATCCCTTGTTTGCTTTTTTTTTTTTTTTCTCTAGCGGTTTAAGGGTTACAACGTTTCTACCCTTTGATATTCAGTTAGGTATTCATGAGTAAATACTAAGAGGAACATACAAAGACACATAATAAAATTTAAAATTCAGTCACATATTTCCTCAATGCTGCTTACAGGTAAGAGCGTCGCCTATGTAAAAGTATTTATCCAGTACTGGTCGTACCTAAGGCTTAAGTGTTGTCGCTTCCAATAGCTTGCGGATTATGGTAGACTGTTCATTCCAGGAAACTATATCATCCTATACAGTGTCCTTCCTTCGTATCTACATTTGCAACAACGCAAATATACTTCCAAAGTTTTCAAAAACCGCAACAAAGTTTCGTTTGTAGAATCACAACTCTTACATGACGTTTTCTGTACTCGCTTCCTCGATACCAGCCACGTAAGCTACAATTTTTTTTGTCTCTTTGACGATTATTCATCTAAAATAGATGCAGACAGCCCAGCTATATTTCCCGAGATCGCCTTATCTTTGTTTACAGTAGACGCCTGGTGAGGGCGCGTCCGCTCCCAACGAACCATGGAAATCGATTCGCCGAGCATTCTTCTTCTGTATCGCTCGTCGCATCTATAATTCAATGAAAAGCTCCATTACGGCGAGTGTTATTAAATTAAAGTGCCTTAAAGTGGCTCGGCCATCCCTTTGTACTGCGGAGCCGCCCTTTCTTTTATAGCCGCATTAATACAGAGGAGCTCGGTTATTACGGTAAATCGCCACCAGAATCACACCCCACACTGCACCCCGTGCTTTGCCTTACCTACGCTGCTATAAGGTCGGCTATTAGAGGCGTGAAACCTGCGCATTCCGTCAGTCATTAGGCGTGATGTGGAGACTTAAACAGGTGACTGATATACGCAGTGCCCGGTTAGTGTGTAGCTTGATTGATATCTTACCGAAAGCACGAGGCAGGTTTTATGACGCTGTTGCGACACATCCTCACTGGATACTGTTAACCTCTTCTTGACAAACTTCAGAGTTAAAAACACTTGCAACGAGCATCAGTCGAGAAGAGAAACGAAGACACGTATGAAATTTGGAAACGTAACTTTTACCACAGTCTCCAGATTATTCTTCACGTGATTGCATAGATCAATGACATATTTATTAAATCTTCAGCAGTAGGATAAGTGACCACACACACACACACACACACACACACACATACAAAAAATGGTTCAAATGGCTCTGAGCACTATGGGACTTAACATCTTAGGTCATCAGTCCCCTAGAACTTAGAACTAGTTAAACCTAACTAACCTAAGGACATCACACACATCCATGCCCGAGGCAGGATTCGAACCTGCGACCGTAGCAGTCGCGCGGTTCCGGACTGCGCGCCTAGAACCGCGAGACCACCGCGGCCGGCCCACACACATACACACACACACACACACACACACACACACACACACACACATACACAGACAGACACACACACATAGACGATCCGCCCTACGTACTCACAGCTAGGCTTGCTTATATGATTATTTCTCTGTGCTCTCCCTTTAATTATGAGTTTCAGCAGTAATGTAATATTATTGTCCAACCATGCTCCCCCTTCTTTTCATTTTTTTGTGTACTGTACTTTTTCCCTCATTAACTCATTGCAGGACGTATTTCTTTACTCAATCAATCCGACTAGTCTTCTGCTGACATCTGTTATACCACATTTCACTGCCTTTCTTACATGTTATTGCCTCCACCGTTGCACATGTATCTTACCCTTAGAGAACTATCTTCTAAACACAGCTTTTCATGAATATTTTTCCACACTCGAAGTTTATAGTTTTTATGTTAGCGGGTGTTTCTTTTTGCAGAAAGCCTTTCACCCTTATGCAGTCTCTACTACTGATTGAATGTGGCATCTTTCTGCGCTCTCTGTTCTGCTGTCAAGATAATAAAATTCGTCCAACCTTTCCACAATCTCTCGCCCTAGTTTAAAACTTAGTCATCCACCTTCATTCCACACCTTTATCTTAGTGTTCTTTGTTTTGTTTGTCCATAACATACTTGTCAATAGAAAACTCCTGCTATCTATTACAGTTAAATTTAGGAGTGCGTAGCAGTTACGACTCCGGTATTAATGACCTGAAAATATTCCGCTCTGCATAAATTTACGCATGATTAAACAACGCAGTCTGAATACTGTTAATGCAATGTGGGGTTGTAATAAATTTTCATAGAGCAACGGATTATGTAAAGAGGCTTTTAACATGAACTAAAGGGAACCAAATCACAACCAAGATTTTCAACCATCCCATCAAAACCTATAAGCAGAAATGTATCTCTTTTTGTAGAAAAGACGTGTGCAGTGCAGATGTTACTACGCCTTGTATGGTCCAATAACTGCAAAGCAGCATGGATCACTAAAACGCAGACTCTCGATGTATTATGACTGCAGCATGTCTCCTGAAGTTCTAGGAATTTAAATCTATCTTGCTTAACTAAAAGATTGCAAGTAAAGGGGAAAATGCATGGTCTATTGAAAAGTTATAGCACGATTAATTTTGCTTAAGGTAGATCATTTACAATAAGTTTTGCTTGTGCTTCCTGCAAATATGAACAAAGACTAAATGAGTATATGTCAAACTGAGCATAAAACGTCTTAAGACTGAGGGATGACATCAGGAGGAAAATAATTAAACAGAGATTTAAAATTAACTTCACTTATTATTCAGAAAATAGACGCGAGAGTACACTAACGGTAGATACAAAATGTCCTCCTACGGACAACGTGGATGTACGATACCACATACTCACAAAAGCAAAAAATTAAAACCACATGCTATACAATCTTTGTAATTCTGTTTAGTGAGTGGGAAAGTAAAATGAAAAACGATTTCTGTACGTAGATGATTTAAGCAAAAGTAAATATTAGTTCTTACTCAGTCAGGCAAAGACGCGAACCAAACAAAGGCTTGACCTCAGCTGTATGAATACACAATTGCAAACGTGAAAATATAGTAATATAGAATTACCTTAAAACAACGCTGTCGCCATAAACACTGAAAGTTTCAGTATAGAAATACTTATCTCAAATCAATTGTAAGACAGAAATCTGTGCAATGGAGCTCGATATAGATAGTGTCTGGCTGGTACCAAGAGCAGCAAAAGAGGAAGAGCAAGTGTGCTTTCCATGGACACCACGACATCTAACCGAACTCAGATCTCGTTACTTAGCTACCTAATTGGCAGTCAGGCTTCTACGTTCAAAATATTGCTTGCAGATACTATTCTCAGTACACAACCAAAGATAATACTTCTCTACCAAATGAGAACGAGGACTATATAACCCTCTAACCACTCGGGTGACTCGCAACCCATTTACTGGCACATAATACGAAAGTCATTTCTAACAGATGGCTGTCACAGTTAGTACACATTCAATTTCTATTAGCAGCAAACTCATTTCTTGACCACTTTCAGTGACAACTGATTTATCAGCAACAATTCATATCAAGCTGCTTCCCTGTCGTGAACAACAACCCCCACATCAAGACGAACTTTTAACTCCATAAAAATAAAAAATCAGTGGTGACAATGAGCAGCCCTGATTTTGTCTTGGGGCTGTTGCACCATTCTGTCAGTGCTGACAATTCCAGTTGCTCCATGTCCCCCTTTTTTATGTGACTGCCTAAGAACGGAAAAAAATCCATTTAGTTTAAAATGATCGAAATCCTTTTCTATATCTGCAATCAGCATCTGTATTTCTTATTTCCAGAATTTGCCTTCTACTATTGAACACAGAGCTGATATAATTTCAACAGTGCCCCTCGATCAGGTCCTTCTTTGGGTGCAACTTTCGTTTCAATTTTTTCCACAAAGTACCCTTGCAACGGTTTTTACGGATGTGATACTAAAATGATAGTGATGTAGCATTCACAGCCATCTGCTTATACTTCCTTCGAAAGTGCCAATACTTACATTTTGTTTCAAACTCTATTGGAACTTCCCCATTTACATAAATTTCGTGTACGAGCCTGTATGATTTTGCGACGCCCCTTGGCCTGATAACCGAAGGAGCTCCACTAGTGGTCCATCAATAACTGAGTTGTTTTCTTTTTTTTTTTTTTTTTTTTTTGCTGAGTTTGAGCTAAACCGAATGCGTCCTCCGTCATCCTCTTGCACCTTATCTTCATTTTCTATTTGCCCCGTTTCTCCTGGACAGCTACGAAGTTTCATCAAGTATTATTACCATCTTGTCGCCGTTTTTTCTGCTTCCCTTACTCAGTCTGCAATCCATTTTCTCTTTATTAAATGCTCCTTGAAATGACTTTTTATTAGTCTGCAGCATCTACATTACTCTGTTTCCATTTTTCGCCTATCTGACGACGTCCCTCTATCAATTTTCCTCCACCATTTCTATTTTTCTACATTTCCAGATAATTTGATTTCTGAATGACCAGTTCACATTCAAAACTTCTACATTTCTGTCATTTAGTTATTAATTCCTGTGACTCATCTGCCATCCACAGCTGCCCTTTTCTACTTTCTTCAGTCCAAGTTCTATTTACAACTCGTCTTTAAGAGCATTCTAACTTTTCTAAATAACAGTAACTTTTCTAATTCTGGTTATTTACTTTATAAAATGTTATTTCAGAGTAGCCTGCATATGATTTCTCCCACTAGTTCAGGATGGAACGTTTCAGCTGTTTCATCTCTAATTTCTTGGACTTGAGTTGTCGTCCGGAACCGCGCGAATGCTACGGTCGCAGGTTCGAATCCTGCCTCGGGCATGGATGTGTGTGATGTCCTTAGGTTAGTTAGGTTTAAGTAGTTCTAAGTTCTAGGGGACTGATGACCACAGTAGTTAAGTCCCACAGTGCTCAGAGCCATTTGAACCATTTTTGAAGTTGTCATTTCATTCGTTCTAAATTATGGTCGCTGTTAGCTTCAACAACCGGTATGCTGTTATAGTCCTTAATATGATTCATAATTCTTTGTTCTACTAAAATACGGTCAGTCTCATATCTTCTTTCATCTCCTACCCTCTTAAGCGTATTAATCCTTCTCAAGGGGTTTCCGAATAGCGGGTCACAATAAGTTACTTGTGCACCGCACAAAATTCTTTGAATCTCCCTCCTCTTATCACCTTTGATATATCGTAGTATAATGTCGTACACTTTTATCATCTATACGTGCAGTTGGCATTTATACCAATACAATTATAGTGACGGTTGGATATCCATTCAATCTGACCATTAATATTTTTCTGTTCTCTACGGATAATTCTCAACTCTCCAGGCAATTGCACTATTTATTATTATCCCTACTCCTGCTCTGTCATTATCGGGGCTAGTGTTAATAATCCTATAATCTTCTCTCCACACTACCCCTCTTTTGGCCGTAACAGGCCTATCCCACTTTTTTCTGAACTGTATTTCTCTGTCATTGCTTTTCCTGCCTGTAGATTTGCCATTTTCCACACAGTGTAGAGTTCTAACAGTCCCAGGGGCCACCATAACCAACATGATCTTGTCTCCTCACGAGTAGTACCTGCCCTGAGATCTGAATGATGGATTATTTTATATCTGGGATACTTTACCGAAGACATTGTCTCCCCACTACTTTTAGCAGAGACCTGCGTGGTTTCCCGTTGCCTTCCGCATCACAGTGCAGCATTCAGCATTCGGAACCTGAAGATGGGTTCTCGTATTAACGCATCTTACATAATAGACCTAAGGGGAATGAAAAAAAAATACGGGAACACCGAAAACGTAACACATTACGATGCCTAACACGGTGTTATAGACTCTTTGGAATTGAGAACAGCTTACAATCGGCTCGGAATGGATAAATCCAATTCCTGTATGGTTTTCAAGGGACTCTTGTACCATTCTCCCAGCAAAATAGTGGCAAGTTCAATTGATGATGGATGAAGATAGTGATCACTCATTCTTCTACCCAAAGCAGATCACAATGGCCAACAGATCTGGTTACCGTGATGGCAGTGATTCAACCACACGTTCGCCAAACAGATCCTTGACGATAGGAGCTGTGTGAACAGGGGCCCTGTCGTTTTGGAACACAGCACAACCATTGGGAAACAAACATTGTACCATGGGATGAAAGTGATGGGTCAAAACAGTCGCATAATCCTTGACAGTAATGTGACGTTCCAGAGCAACAATGGCACCCGTGGAACATGTCAAGTCAACGCCAACATTTTGTGTCGCCAGTGTACGCGACAGTGCTCGAGATTTATAAAGTGATAAATGATGAATTTGCTCCAGTAATGACTTTAGAGCTTATATCTCAGAACTGAGAAAAGACTTATTATTATATTTCCACTTTTTATTACATTATTAAATGAAAATAATATCCAAACAATATGTTTTGTTATTTTTATAACCAGTTTTCTACAAAGACTAATCATATAACAAAAGACAATACCACTAAAAAAGTGTATTTTTATTGTTTTTCCTGTGAAAATTTTCCTTCTTCTATCGTTCTCTATGATGAATGAAGCGGATGAGATCGAAGATAATCTGAGGTCTGTCCTCTTAAATACTGTAAAAGGTAGTCATAAGTGATCAAAAGATAAATGTACGGTACAATTTACTGAGTGGAATTCTAGTGTACAGACTTTAATTTGTAACTAGATAACCATCTATGAATGTTGTAAGTTTTATGTCCCCAGCAAACAGGAAACAATACCCAGTCCAGATTGTGTTTTGTCTACCGCCAGTACGTGTGCATATGGAGCGGCAATTTCAAACTGCAGAAATAATTAGACATTATTCTTTCGATAGATATTACAATGTTTGAACTCCGAGGACAAGAACCCACAGTAATTTATTATTTTTCTATTCTAACAGTGAAATTAACATTCAGTAGAACAATGTTAGACTTTACGTAAATGAAATAATTTTATGTGGCTGGTGCATAAGATTAAACTTTCTCACAGTAATTTATCGGTGACTTTAAATAAAAATATTTACGACACCGGTGTTGTTATGGGAAGAGGTTGTGGTGTGACATATCAACTTTGGTGCATACATTTTAATGTCACTTATTGAATCAGTGAAACAGCATTTCAGTATTTATTTGTAGTGATAAGGTATGACAAAATAATTCATTACAGTCGAATTCAGAAGCATATAAATAAGAATTATCAGTGATTATTTATTTCTTTCAAATAATGCTGTTGTTCCTGCTGCTACATTTTGATGTGTTTTACAGTAACACATACACACCACGACAACATCTTTAAACAGAACCAAAACCCGTTACAAACACCACGATATTTCTGTCCAAATCATTACCGAGCCCGCGCCATGTTTCAGTCTTCGGACATAATCTCAGCTAGAAGTTGGAAACAGTGTGCACCAAAACTCATCGAACCAAATGACAGCCTTCCAATACTCCAAAGCCCAGGTTTTATTGCTTCGTCACCGCGTTTTCCTGTTATGGGAATTTGCATCACTGATGAGTGGTTCAGGAGTTCCAGCTCGCCCTGAAATTCCCTGCTAATGGAGCTTCCTTTCAGTTGTTTTCGTTACAGTCTCTTTTCAATAACCGTCCATCACAATCATTCAATACACACTTTCTTCCGCTTTGTGACTTAGTTGATGATGTGTTCCTGTTTTGCCTGTAGAGGGTATAAATATCTTGACTCCTGACAGTTTGCATCGGCTCCCTTAGTTACGGGAAGCACCTACCACACGGGCACCGACTATTTGGCTCTGAGCACTATGGGACTTAGCATCTGAGGTCATCGGTCGCCTAGAACGTAGAACTACTTAAACCTACTAAACTAAGGACATCTCACTCAGACAGACAGTAGCGGTCGCGCGGTTCCAGACTGAAGCGCCTAGAGCCGCTCGGCCACACCGGCTGGCACCGACTATTTGCCCAGCTTCGAAGTCACTTACAGCGCTTCAACATACTGCACTCACAACTACACAGATCACTGTCCTGACTAGTACTGACACTTGCAACGTGTTGGTGCCGCTGTTGGTCAAATACAACAGGTCAACCAGCAGGCTTGGTTATACTCTGCATTTGTGTTAAAGCATGCATTTCTCGCGTTGTCTCCCTATTTTTGTCCAACCTCTGTATTTCAGTGTGCACTCATTTACAGTATTATTCAGTAGTGGCATCTCTCCATTTCTACATATAGTGGGTATATAATATTAATATTGAAAACAAACATTGGTAAATTTATATTATAATGTAATCTCAAACTCAAACGTAGAAGTAAACATGGGTTCGCAAATTGCCTGTTTGTTCGACAATTCGATCATTCTACTGGGGCCCTCAGGATTCCAGTGATGACCTTGGACGACTAAACCCTTCAGACTTCTTCGAGACTCGAGACTCAGCGTTTCGACCGCTCTGCTGGAATTTTCAGGTTTCCGCAGGTGTTCCTGGATCAGTGTTCTGTGGAATCCTGAAAATCCTTGCAGGTGGATAGATATATCGAGTACTTGTGAAATTCGAAGGGGAATACGACGATGTCTAACAACTCACGAAATTTCACCATCAAATCAGTGACACCAGCTGCGAAAGCTCGTAGACTAATGACTTGGACCTGCTGCTGGTTTTAAACTGTAAGATCTTGAGTGCAGTACTCCCGACGAAACCTTCGCCGCACAGGAGCAGCTGTAGAAACGGAGAGTAGCACGCTTTTTGTAATTGTCAGCGCCATGTCGACTCGACGAACACTGGGTGAGGATCGAGCGAGCAACCGGTGAACTCCTATACGCAACGATATAAAAGGGCCATCTTACAACTGGCGCCAAACCATACTTTTATATTCTACGAGTAAGTCAATATTCAATCCTTGTTTCCAGCTTCATTCCGATGTTGTCTTATGAAATCGGAAGAATCTTTTTGATACACTCATATGTATGGAGAGTAGTTGGCCATAAATACAATTTTATTTGTCTTCCCATACTCTTAAGGCAAGGCACGCGCTGTGATATTAAGGTAGCACGCCACGTCACCCGGTCGATCGCGTCTGCCTTTATGCTGTTGACATCGTGTCCAGATGGAGTGGTGGGGGGACTGATAGAATTGCGATCTCTGTAATACATCGATGTTGGGTTATCTTAATCGATATGAACTGACACAGAACGAATAAAGAGCCTTATATCGACAAGACAGAGAACACGTGTGCCCATTGTCTACACAATGTTCAGAGATGAAACTGCACCGAATATATTGAGTTCTACCAGAATTTTAAGAGCATATGCTACTGTCATTAAAACAGGAACATACTTAAAAATAAAAATTATGTCGTTCTCTAAATGCCCTTTTATACGGATACGTTAAGGCAGGCTCGTCCGAACTGTGCCCCTGGGGCACTAGCGCCTGCGATCGCCCGCGGCCTGCGCCCCGGGCGAATTCGCGTGATGTTGCAGTGGCCGAGCCGTGTCGCTTAGCTGGCCGTGCAGACCGTCCGACCGCCCGGCGCGCCTCTCGACCTTATACCATTATAAGACACAACCACGGGTTTGGATATTTTTCTAGCCGTGGAAAACGTGTTCGAGTCAATGGGTTTAAAATGGGAACGCCTGACCAGTGTAACAACGGCTGGAGCCCCTGCGCTACGAGGGATATGCACTGGATTCCTGGGTTACGTCAGGTCAAAAATGGCTGAAGTCGGCTGTTCCTTATTCGTGGCAATCCATTGTCTGATATACCAGGAGGCACTTTGTGCGACGATTGTCAACATAAAAAATGTTACGGACACAATTTTTCGAACGGTTATTTATCTTCGATCGCATGGACTCACACATCTGCAACTTAAGGAAATTCTGGCTGATATCGAAGCGGGATACCCGGACATCCCCTGCCACACCGAAGTAAGATGGCTGAGCAGAGGAAAGGCGCCTCATCGGTTTTTCTCCTTGAGGGGTGAAGTAAATATGTTTTTGAAATGAAAGAACGTCCAGAAGAATTACTTTGTGACCCTAAGAGGGTGGCGAATTTGGCTTCTTTTAGTGACCTTACTGGTCATTTAAATACATCGTACATTTCACTCCAAGGCGAAAATCACTTTGTTGCTGATTTAATGCAGAAGATTCAAGAATTAAAAAAAAAAAAAACTTATTTTGTGGGGAAAACAGTCGCGCGAAAAGAATTGTGGACACTTTCTTGCACTAGAAAGTGTTACAGAAGATGTGGATTTTTCAGATTATGTTCAAATCATTTGCGAATTACAAGAACAGTTTGAAAACAGATTTTTGGAGATAAGTGAGCTTTAACCGACCTTATGTGTATTTGTTCGCCCGTTTTCCCTTCGGGCAGAGGACGTCTCACACGTGCTTCAACTAGAGCTGATTTACCTGCAGTGCGATATCCGCCTGAAGAACCGCTTTCTTATGTGTGTAACTGTGTATCACTTCTACAGATGTCTTCCACGAGAGAAATATCCTCTTTTGTACAAGCACGCGGCCAAATTTCTGTCAATGTTAGGTTCATATGGTTCAAATGGCTCTGAGCACTATAGGACTTAACTTCTGAGGTCATCAGCCCCTAGAACTTGGAACTACTTAAACCTAACTAACCTAAGGACATCACACACATCTATGCCGAGGCAGGATTCGAACCTGCGGCCGTAGCGGTCGTGCGGTTCCAGACTGTAGCGCCTAGAACCGCTCGGCCACACTCAAGTTAGTTTCTACGTATATTTGTGAGCGCTTTTTCTCTCTTGTAAAGCTTGCTAAAACTAAGAACCGTTCATTACTTCGCGAAAAAAATTTGACTAATTCTTTGAGGTTAGCAGTCTCACGGAATATTGTACCAAACCGAGACAAAATCGTTTCCTCGAAAAAGAAAAACGTATAAAATGTTTATTGTCTTCTTTAACAATGTTGACTGTAAGAATTAAAGAGCTTTACAACCTTAATTCTATTTTTAATAAGTTTTCCAACTTGGTCAGTTAAAATTATTACGTACAAAACTGCAAACTAAGGATCCGATTTCTAAACTCTGAAAAGGGATACAAAAAGCTCTAGCCCGAAGGGTAACAAAAAATATTTACTTGTAGCTACTAACAGTAAGAGTGAGACTCCTTATCCCTTACATAAAATTAATTCTAAGATAGAATATTTTGTTTACGTCAGATCTGACCGTGGGACAGTCCAGCACAGAGCAGTGCTGTGCGGTCTCACTCGCTCCGCAGCTCTCTCTCTCTCTCTCTCTCTCTCTCTCGCTAGGTGACTTCACCAGTTCATTTTTCATTGTCGCTGCATAGCCTTTACTCGGACTTTCAAGACTTTAATTTCTTCCTCCCAGTACTAATTATCTCTCTAATAATAGCTTACGGATGCTTATTTTCACATACGCTGCGTAAAACGTTCTGTAATTGTGGCAACAAAATATTAGAAACTGGTAACATTCAAGGCTCATTTCACTTGAGTATTTAATAGTGATTTTTTCATCTATCGTATTTTCCCGTTGAGTATGACTGTGGTGTGAATGTTCTGATACGAATAGTCATTTGCGACAGCGATTTTTTTTCAGCTTTTCTATGCCGTACAGTCGAACTGCTATTGCTTCTTTGAGCCGCGCTGGAAATGGCGTCACCGTTGTCATTTGTTGGAATTTGTCTTATTCTAATATTCGCCTTTTGTTAGTAAACTGTGAGAGAATCTTGAGTGAGTTTTCTGTGTGGTAAAATTCGATTAAGCAAAATTAAGCTCTATGTTTGTGTTTTGGAAGGCACCTAGGTTATTGTGCATTGCTGGGAACACCCCTCCCTCGTTTCAATATAAATTCCGATTACCACAAACAAAAACAGAAAAGTTTTGTTGCTACGGCGTTCGCTGCCTACATTTGTGACCATCTATTTGGAAGCCTGCTTTACTCAGTCTTCACTGCCATTGTTCCGTAGATTAAAAATTACAGAATTATGTATAATGGTAATTTATCAATACAGTTTGGTGTGTGTGATGTCCTTGGGTTAGTTAGGTTTAAGTAGTTCTAAGTTCCAGGGGACTGATGACCTCAGATGTTTAGTCCCATAGTGCTCACAGCCATTTGAACCAAGTATGCGTCCATCACTTTCTTCGTTCTTCTGTCGCTAGTTGGTATTATCCGACAAAACGAAACACAGACCTGGTCTGCGTAGTAGCACCTTTGTGTTTACGCCCGAGAAGCAGGGACGGGAGATGCGACAGCGTACGTTGCAGTATTCTTGCAAGAGAGGCGCTACACGTCTATACAGCCAATCCATGGGCGACACAACATTTAAACATTAACTTTTAGTTTTGGTTGACAATACTGTTTGCACAGTACAATTGTAACCGAATTTATCCACTGTTTAATGTGTGGACACTCGTCTCGCCTTTACATCTCACATTTAATGTTCGCTTAAAAGTCTTGCTTGACACTATGTCGTCTTGCAGCGCATCTCTTAGCAACTTTTGACTGCAAGGAAAGTTCCTGCCGCAACATTCTACTGCGTCAATCGTGCTAACGTAGTAAGTTGTTCAGTGTGTGAAGTTATGTCGGATGAATTTCAAGGTAGACCCCAAGAGATTTGCTTACCTCACTTCCCGATGTCCCATTGGTTATCTTCCCTAGTGGCAACAGATTCTTAGTTGACAAACAATGAGATCTGGGCTGATAATGAAGATCATTATTATTACCTTGTCTGCTGAATTCCAAGTCTTCTATTTTGAAACAAGGGATGCCATCTCATTTTTATTGATTTAATGAGAAAAATATACTTTATACTTTAACACGTTGCCGACTGAGGATTAATAAAGCCAAGAATGTGGTGTCAGTTCACAGCATCGAACACCGTATGAAATTAAAAATGTTGGTGTGCAAACCTAAAGGACTAAAGTAACTTACTTATAGCATTTCCCTGCGAAGTAACATAATACGATGAAATTTCCATCATACACAAAAAGAACTGCCATAGGTTAGTATAGAATTTAACGCATAGAAATACGCACTGTGGCACACAAAAATTACAGTGTTCGATGCAGTCGCGCCTCATCATCCGCATAAAGGAAGACTGGGCCGAGTTCATCACTGAAAATACGCGCTTGAGGAGGGAGTACAGCATCACAACAACGTTTATCAGCGAGTACAGGCGGAGGAGTTGTAGGAACGAGAGGATTTTCAGTGAATGGGCGGGTCTGCCCTTCACCCCGGTTTAAACCCCTTGCTTAGGATGCGTTGGGGACATGGATTGCGGCACATTCACATGTGCCAGCGACCATTCGGCAGTTGTCAACCGCGATGGTTGGGCAGTGGAATGCCCTCGCATTTACGAAGATAATCAGAACATTTTAAACGATGATGCCAAAACATGGAGAAGCATTCTACATCACTTTTCAAGTATTACACTACATTATGTGATCAAAAGAATCCGGACAAGCTCGTGGCGCCCTCCATCGGTAATGTTGGAATTCAATATGGTATTGGCCCACCCTCAACCTTGCTGACAGCTTCCACTCTCGTTGTCATACGTTCAATCAGGTGCTGGAAGGTTTCTTGGGGAATGGCAGCCCATCCTTCATGGAGTGCTGTTCTGAGGAGAAGTATCGGTATCGGTCGTTGAGACCTGGCATGAAGTTCGCGTTCCACAACATCGCAAACGTGTTCTATGGGATTCGGGTCAATCCTCTACTGGGATGTTATTTTCGTGTAACCACTCAGCCACAGGCCGTGTATTATGAACAGCTGCTCGATCGTGTTGAAAGATGCAACCGCAGTCCCCAAATTGCTCTTCAGCAGTGGGAAGCAAGGAGGTGCTTAAAACATCAATATAGGCCCGTGCGGTGATAGTGCCACTCAAAAAAACAAGTGGTGCAAGCCCCCTCCATGAAAAACACGACCACACCATTACACCACTGGATCCGAATTTTACTGTAGACACTACAAGCGCTGGCAGATGAAGTTCACCGGGCATTCACAAACACGACCACACCATTACACCACTGCATCCGAATTTTACTGTAGGCACTACACGCGCTGGCAGATAAAGTTCACCGGGCATTCACCATATCCACACACTACTTTCGTATCGCTACATTGTGTACCGTGATTCGTCACTTCACACAACGTTTTTCCACTGTTCGGTCATCCAATGTCAACGCTTCTTACACCAGGCGAGGCGTCGTTTTGCATTTGACGTGATGTGTGGCTTATGAGCAGCCACTCGACAATGAAATCCACGTTTTCTCACCTCCTGCCTAAGTATCATAGATCTTACAGTGGATCCTGATGCACACTGGAATTCCTGTGTGATGGTCTGGATAGATATCTGCCTATTACACATCACGACCCTCTTCAACTGTCGGCGGTTTCTGACAGTCAACGTACGCTTATGTGCTGTACGTGTCCCTTTGTGTTTCCACTTCACTATCACATCGGAAACAGTGGACCTAGGGATGTTTAGTAGTGTAGAAATCTCGCGTATAGACGTATGACGCAAGTGACACCCAATCATCTGACCACATTAAAAGTCCATGAGTTCCACTTAGCTCTACATTCTCCTCTCTCACGATATCTAATTACTACTGAGATCGCTGATATGCACTACCTGCCAGTAGGTGGCAGCAGAATGCACCTAATATGAAATATGTTTGCTTTTGGTGGTGTCTGAAGGCTTTTGATCACATAGTGTATGTATTATTACAGTGTCACCTCTCGACCCGCTTATTCTCACGCTCCTGGTTCCTTTGCTTGACCATACTTCGTGCGGTGCACGTCATCGCCTCCTCGTGAGAGGCACCATTTAAAATCAAACCCCATATAACTACTTCCCCCAGTGTCCTTGCTAGCTTTGAAGTGGATTTACGCACTGCAAAAGCTGTAAACTATTGGCAGATATATTTCCTTGTATTCTTCATAATATCGCAGAAATTGTTGTCTCTTAACATATGTAGCCTTACTGCTAATTGCATATTTGCTGTAAGCATTTTTCTTCTTTTTTCTGGTAGATAGTAAAACACCATTTTGGCTTCGTGTCGTGTTCCTTGTGTCGCAATTTTCAAATATTTGATTAACTCAAATTTAGCCATTTCTATACACACTCCGCAACCTTATCCAGCAGCAGCATCACTCCTTCCTCTTATTCATCGTCAAAAATATGATGACATTAGATACGAACAGTCGAAATAGCACTCCACGAGGACATTTCGCCCAATCACTTTCCGTGCTCGCATTGCCAGCTAACAACGCACGCCATTTTGATCTGCAACGTGGCGGTACCTCGTCGCGTGAGAAAGCTACGTTTCGCTGAGGGCAATTCTACGAAATGCTTTGTCGAATAATAACCTCCCTATGCAATGTGTACATCGTGAAACGAAACCTGAGCAAACACTTATACCGAAGTAGCCTAAATAGCTAGCAAATGACGTTTAAACAGGTACGTGCATATTTGTCGTTATTAGACTGTGGACGATAACCGCTATATATTATTATCAAAACGTCCGGTATAAAAATAAACTGTTGTTGTTGTTGTGGTCTTCGGTCCAGAGACTGGTTTGATGCAGCTTTCCATACTGCTCTATCCTGTGCAAGCCTCTTCACCTCCAAGTAACTACTGCAACCTACATCTTTCTGAATCTGCTTAGTGTATTCATCTCTTGGCCTGCCTCTACGATTTTTACCCTCCACGATTTTCTCCAGTACTAAATTGGTGAGCCCTTGATGCCTAAGAATGTGTCCTACCAACCAACCGATCCCTTCTTTTAGTCAGGTTGTGCGACAATCTCCTCTTCCCCCCAATGAGTACCTCCTCATTAGTTACGTGATACACCCATGTAGTCTTCAGCATTCTTCTGTAGCATCACATTTCGAAAGCTTCTATTCTCTTCTTGTCCAAACTATTTATCGTCCATGTTTTACTTCCATACATGGCTACACTCCATACAAATACTTTCAGAAACTACTTCCTGACACTAAAATCTATACTCGATGTTAACAAATTTCTCTTCTTCAGAAGCGCTTCCTTGCCATAGCCAGTCTACGTTTTATATTCCCTCTACTTCTACCATCATCAGTTGTTTTGATCCCCAAACAGCAAAACTCATCTACTACTTTAAGTGTCACATTTCCTAATCTAATTCCTTCAGCATCGACTGTTTTCATTCGACTATATTTTATTATCCTCGTTTTGCTTTTGTTAATGTTAACGCTGTATCCTCCATTCAAGACACTTTCCATTCCGTTCAACTGCTCTTCCAAGTCCTTTGGTGTCTCTGACAGAATCACAATGTCATCGGCAAACCTCAAAGTTTCTATTTCTACTCCATGGATTTTTATTCCTACTCCATATTTTTCTTTTGTTTCCTTTACTGCTTGCTCAATATAGTGACTGAATAACATCGGGGATAGGCTACAACCCTGTCTCACTCCCTTCTCAACCACCGCTTCCCTTCCATGTCCCTCTACACTTTCAACTGCCATCTGGTTTCTGTACAAATTATAAATAGCCTTTCGTTCCCTGTATTTACCCCTGCCACCTCCAGAATTTTAAAGAGAGTATCCCAATCCACATTATAAAAATCTTTCTCCAAGTTTACAAATGCTAGATACTTAGGTTTGCCTTTCCTTAATCTATCTTTTGAGATAAGTGGTAGGGTCATTAATTCTTCGGGTGTTCCAACATTTCTACGGAATACAAACTGATCTTCCCCGAGCTCGGCTTCGACCAACACTTCCATTCGTCTGCAAAGAATTCGCGTTAGCATTTTGCAGCAATTATTCATTAAACTGTTGGGTCGGTAATTTTCTAACCTGTCGACACCTTTTTTCTTTGGGATTGGAATTATTATATTGTTCTTGGAATCTGAGGGTATTTCGCCTGTCTCATACATCTTGCTCACCAGATAGTAGTGTTTTGTCATGGCTGGCTCCACCAAGCTACCAGTAGCTCTAATGGAATGTTGTCTACTTCCGGTGCCTTCTATTGGCCTAATTCTATCAGTGCTCTGTCAGATTAATCACTCAGTATCATATCTCCCATCTCATCTTCATCTACGCCCTCTTCCATTTCCATAATACTGTCCTCAAGTACATCGCCCATGTATAGACCCTCAACATACTCCTTCCACCTTTATGAAAAAATGGTTCAAATGGCTCTGAGCACTATGGGACTTAACTTCTGTGGTCATCAGTCCCCTAGAACTTAGAACTACTTAAACCTAACTAACCTAAGGACATCACACACATCCATGCCCAAGGCAGGATTCGAACTTGCGACCGTAGCAGTCGCGCGGTTCCAGACTGTAGCGCCTAGAACCGCTCGGCCACTCCGGCCGGCCACCTTTATGATTTCCCGTCTTTGCGGAGGACCGGTTTTCCATCTGAGCTCTTGATACTCATATAGGTGGTTCTATTTTCCCAAAAGGCGTCGTTAATTCTCCTGTAGGCAGTATCTATCTTACCCCTAATGATATATGCCTCTACCTCCTTACATTTGTCCTCTAGCCATCCTTGCTTTGCCATTCCTGTCGATCTCATTTCTGAGACGTTTGTATTCCTTTTCACCTGCCTCATTTACTACATTTTTATATTTTCTCCTTTCATCAATTAAATTCAACATCTCTTCTGTTACCCAAGGATTTCTACTAGCCTTCGTCTTTTTACCTACTCTGCGACCTTCACTATTTCATCTCTCAAAGCTACCAATTCTTTTTCTACTGGGTTAATATCCCCTGAATTTGTTACTCGTTCTCTAATGCTCTCTCTGGAACTCTCTGAAACCTCTGGTTCTTTCAGTTTATTCAGGTCCCATCTCCTTAAATTCCTACCTTTTTGCTGCATCTTCACTTTTAATGTACAGTTCATAACCAATAAATTGTGGTCAGAGTTCACATATGCCCCTGGAAATGTCTTACAAATTAAAACCTGGTTCCTAAGTCTCATCAGTTTTGTGTAATCTACACTCATACTCCTATATTAAGGATAATTGCAGAATGTGGTGCCATGCATCGTGGAACTACACAAAACTGGTGCTGATAGCATAGGCACATAGGGAACACACATGACACAGGTTTGTATGTCCACGGTATTGGTGACAAGTTGAGAAAACCGTCCCGAAACACATGTGCTACAAAACGCCACTGTTTCCTGCGCATGAACTCCGACATAAATTTAGGATATGATCACCATGCTCACGTACACAGGCCGCAAAACGGGTTGGCATACTCAGGATCAGATGGTCGAGCCTCCCATTCTTGCACCGGAGCATGTCGGAGCTCCTGAACCGTCGTAGGGGTTTGAAGAAGACGTGCAGCGATACGTCGACTGAGAGCATCCCACACGAGCTCGATGGGGTTTAGGTCAGAAGAACAGGGAGGCCACTCCATTCGACTGATGTTTTCTGTTTCAAGGTACTCCTTCACGATGGCAGCTCGGTAGGGCCGTGCGTTGTCATCCATCAGGAGGAAAGTGGGACCCACTGCATTCCTGAAAAAGCGGACATACTGGTACAAAATGACGTCCCGATACGCCTGGCCTGTTACAGTTCCTCTGTCAAAGACGTGCAAGGGTGTACATGCACCAGTCATAATCCCACCCCACACCATCAAACCACGACCTCCATACAGGTTCCTTTCAAGGACATTAAGGGGTTAGTATCTGGTTCCTGGTTCACTCCAGATGAAAGCCCGGCGAGCATCACTGTTCAGACTATACCTGGACACGTCCGTGAACATAACCTGGGATCACTGTTCCAATGACCATGTACAGTGATCTTGACATCAGGCTTTACGGGCTCTCCTGTGACCAGGGGTGAGTGGAACGCACCTTACAGGTCTCCAGGTAAATAAACCGTGTCTGTTAAGTCGACTGTAGACTGTGTGTCTGGAGACAACTGTTCCAGTGGCTGCGGTAAGGTCCCGAGCAAGGCTACCTGCAGTACTCCGTGGCTGTCTGCGGGCACTGATGGTGAGATATCGGTCTTCTTGTGGTGTTGTACGTTGTCGACGTCCCGTGCTGTAGCGCCTGGACACGTTTCCCGTCTGCTAGTATCGTTTCCATAATCTTGAGATCATACTTTGTGGCACACGGAGGGCCCGTGCTACGACCTGCTGTGTTTGATCAGTCTCCAGTCGCCCTAGTATTCTACCCCTCACAACGTCATCAATATGTGTTCTTTGAGCCCTTTTCAACACACAGACACCATTAGCACGTCTGAAAACGTCTGCACACTTACTCGCTGCACCGTACTCTGACATGCACCAACAGACCTTTGCGTATGTGGACTGCTGCCAGCGCCACCATGCGACGACCGCACGCCAAATGCACCGCATAGTCATACCCCGAGGTGATTTAAACCCGCAAACCGCCCACCAGAGCGTTGTTTCACCTTGTATCAGCATTATCCTTAACTTATAAGCGTGAGTGTATGTCAAATCTTCCAGTATCTCCGGGCTTCTTTCATGATTCTTAAACCAAGTGTTAGCTAAGATTAAGGTATGATCTACACAAAATTCTACCAGGCGGCATCATCTTTCATTCCTTACCCCCAGTACATATTCCCTATCTACTTTCCCTTTTCTTCCTTTCCCTACTATCGGATTCTAGTCCCTCACGACTATTAAATTTTCGTCTCCCATAACTATTTGAATAATTTCTTTCATTGCATCATACATTTCTCCAATTTCTTCATCCTCTGCGGAGCTAGTTGGCACATAAACTTGTACTACTGTGGCAGCCATGGGGTTTGTGTCTATCTTGGCTACAATAATGCTTTCACTATGGTGTTAGTAGCAGCTTATCCGCGCTCGTATTTTTCATTAATTATTAAACCTACTCCTGCATTACCCCTGTTTGATTTTGTATTTGTATTAGTACTAATTTTGTATTGATATTAGTATTAAACTATAGATTACAAATTTAATGTTTTCATTTAATTCACAGCCACAGTGTAAGTATAAAATATTTAGTGTGTAAGACACCTGCTATGATTGAAAAACGGATTTCCTATGAAAGTAACTCCGAATATGCCTTGAATAAAGAAAAATGTCCCGTCGTATCCCATGATTAGACCCATGACACGAACCAGTAACGCGATCTGACCGCACAAATGTTACAGAATATCACATAGGCAGAGAACGCTTATCTCAAGCGACGATTTTTTTAAAATGTAGTTTCTGTAGAATAAACTACCGTGGCTTTGGCTGCTGCAACAAATCCGAAACTTACCTTTCAAATGGTTCAAATGGCTCTAAGCACTATGGAATTTAACATCTGAGGCCATCAGCCCCCTAGACTTAAGCCTAGCTAACCGAAGGACATCATACACGTGCATGCCCGAAGCAGGATTCGAACCTGTGACAGTAGCAGCAGCGCGGTTCCGGATTGAAGCGCCTACAACCGCTCGGCCACAGCGGCCGGTACTTGCCTTTCATCCCGAAAACGTATACACAGAACTTCAAGTACACTATCCACAGTAACCGGTGATAGTTTTTGTGTTAGTTGCTGGAAGAAATCTATAGAGTCCTCCCAGTTGCTGAAGGAAAGTAGCACGTTCCGCATCCACTGATAGTATGTTGACTGCAGGTCTGCACGAACTCACTGCATGGGAAAGTGATTGGCAAGAGGAAAGTTATTTCTACGAATACATAAATTGAAGTTCATATAAATGATTTCAGAGAAGTAATTGAATCACAATTTCACGTGCATTATAAGTGCTCAGAAAACAGGTGGCACACAGAGTACCGACACGTAAGGAAATGAAACAAAGCAAGTTCAATATGAGTGACAAATCAGGGAGTGTGACAATATTAACTTTGCTACTATTCGATTAAATTAATAATAAACGTATTCTGTAGCGAACTGTGAAACACTATATACTCACAAAGAGAGAAATAACTGTTTTCCACACATGAAACACACGTCCAAATCATTAAAGTTTCACGAACTTCGAGGATATGTTATGCATTAGCCATAGGCTCGCTGTGAATCATTAACAAAATCGTTATCAAGCGTGCTCTCCCTGCGCACAGCCAAACATATTACCACCACAGTCCGCAGCTCGTGATCTAGCTGCGAGCGTTGCTGCATTTGGGTCAAGGGGTCCCGGGTTCGATTTCCTGCCGGGTTGGAGATTTTCTCTGTACGGGGACTGGGTGTTTGTGTTGTTCTCATCATTTTATCATCATCATCATCATCATCTTCATCATGATTCGTGACAGTGGATGGATGGGATTGTGTAAAAATTGGACTGTGTACAAATTGGAACTTTGTACGGGTACTGATGACTGCGTAGTTGAGCGCCACACAAACCAAACATCATCATCATACCATCATCATCTTACCACCACAACTTACAACAAACAACAAACACTACCATCAGACCCTAGATAAGCCTTCTCCCAAGCTCGCTAGGGCACATAGAGTTTATTCAGACTCCTTACCCAGAATTTCCAGCGGGGCAGGCCGTGACTTGATGGGTCGGAGCAGCAGTAATTCAAAAAATAGTTCCTAAAAGCGTCATATACTGAACGAAAGATAACTCGATTTGCTCGCAATCGACAAAATGGGTGCAGAATTGCATCTTTGCATTCAATATGCGGCAGATAATACGCAAAAATATTAAATAGTGAAATTAGGAAACTAAATATTGAAAGTTACAATTGTAACAGCTAACTATCAAGTGGAAGTGGAGAAAAGAGTGAAGGCACGTTATGGTGCTAAGCTGGAGGAGCAGCTTCAAAAGTCCATATGATGAATGCGCACGAAATGGCAGTCTTGAGTCATATCAGCAAGCCAGTAAATACTCAGTAATGTCTAAATCAATCCATCATAGGCTTTCAAACGCGTGGAAGCGCTAAATGTTTATTCAAATATGTTTTTATGAAATCCTGAGGCAGTTATTTTCGCCTCTGACAGCGGTGCACGAACTGCAATTAGGGAGGGTGACTACCTTATCGACTTTAATCAAGATCGCTATCTTAATACCGAAGTTTTAATTGGACTAATAATGACTTAATAATGGAAGAGAGGCGCCCTCCTTGACGCACGGTCCAACTCGATCGGTGATCCCCGGACGAAGGAGGCAGGCGCCGCGGCAAGAATGCGGGGGTGCGGGCTGATTGCTTTCGCTGCTTAACCGTGTCTGGCGCAGCACGGCCCTGATAGCTTGTCAGCAGCGGGAGCGAGTTTACTCTGCTACTGGCTCTCAGTTCTTAAACAGGATCTATATAAATAATCCTGTGTCCCTGTTTCTTAACCGTACACACAGTGGACGCTAACTCCACCGACAAAATTTAGGAGTAATACCCTGAATTATATCACTAATTCATGTGCTATTGTTGCTGAACTACGTGTTTCGAGAGAACAAGGTGTCATCTTCAGACTCAATGTAACTAAACTGCACTAACAATTCCCTTCCCAGCCCCACCCCCTCCCCCAAAATCAATCCCCAACGCAAAAACATTACCACAACACGAACACTATGTGATCAAAAGTATCTGGACACCCCAAAAACCTTTTCATATTAAGTACATTTTGCTACCAACTACTGCCAGGTACTCCATATCAGCGACTTTATTAGTCATTAGACATCGTGAGAGAGCAGATTTGGGCGTTACGTGGAACTCACGGACTTCGAACGTGGTCATGTGATTGGGTGTCACTTGTGTCATACGTCTGTACGCGTGATTTCCTCACTCCTAAACATCCCTAGGTCCACTGTTTCCGATGTCATAGTGAAGTGGAAACGTGAAGAGACACGTACAGCACAAAAGCGTACGTTGACTGTCAGAGACCGCCAACAGTTGAAGAGGGTCGTGATGTGTAATAGGCAGATATCTATCCAAACCATCACACAGGAATTCCAAACTGCATCAGGATCCACTGCTAGTTCAAAGACAGTTAGGTGGGAGGTGAGAAAACATGGATTTCATGATCGAGCGGCTGCTCATTAGCCAAACATCAAGCCGAATACCAAACGACGCTTGGCTTGGTGTAAGTAGCGTTAACATAACAATTGAACAGTGGAAAAAAGTTTTATGGAGTGACGAATCACGGTGCACAATATGGCGATCCGATGGCAGGATGTGTATAAGGCGAATTCCTAGTGAACATCATCTGCCAGTGTGTGTAGTGCCAACAGCAATATTCGTAGGCGGTGGTGTTATGGTGTGGTCGTGTTTTTCGTGGAGGGGGCTTGCACCTTTTTGTTTTGCGTGGCACTATCACAGCACAGACCTACATTTATGGTTTAAGCTCATTCTTGCTTCCCAATGTTGAAAGGCATTTTGTGGACGGTTAATGCATCTTTCAACACGATCGAGCACCTGTTCATAATGCACAGCATGTGGCGGAGTGGTTAAACGACAATAACGCCCCTGTAATGATCTGGCCTGCACAGAGTCCTGACCTGAATCCAATAGAACACCTTTGGAATGTTTTGGAACGCCGACTTAGTGCCAGGCCTCACCGACCAACATCGATACCTCTACACGTTGCAGCAAACCATAAAGAATAATAGTCTGCCATTCCGCAAGAAACCTTCCAGCACCTGATTGAACGTATGCCTCCGAGAACGGAAGCCGTCATCAAGACTAAGGGTGAGCCAACACCATCCTGAATTCCTGGATTACCGATGGAGGGCGCTACGAGCTTGTAAGTCATTTTCAGGCATGTGTCCGGATACTTTTGATCACAAAGTGTATTTGTCATTTATCATCCGAATCACGGTGAGGTATAAAATAAAAAAATTAAATGTGTGTGCGATATTTTATTCTTACTCCTGACGTTTTATTAACATTTATAGCGAATATCGTCCATTGCCCTTTTCACTCAACAACATATAGTCAGGCCTTGTTTTTATCCTACTGTAAGGCAGAACAGTGTCCAACGGTCAGTGACGGCAATATCCTGCAGACCTCCAGTTCTTTTTCCGATCTCCGCTCATTGAATAGTATGCAGCGCCTGCCTGCATCTCGTTGTTCCGCCGACCGTCAAAATATTGGAGATCCCACACACCAAATGTACCACTACAACAAACAAGCAAATATTAATCAGATGAAATTATATGTTCAAGAGACGTATAAAGTCTCACCTTTGTATATGATAATGAATAAAAACCGTAGCAATGAATTACATTTCGTACCAAAGCCGGAGTTCGAACTCTGTTATCCAGCTCACCAGGCACTGTCCCGCCCCGGTACTGCGACTACAAGGATTATTCTAGTACGTCTCCTTCCCTTATACGATCTCCAGTTCATGCCTCATCCCCTCCTCATGTTCCCCTTCTTAATTCGCGTCGGTATCGCAGACGCTAACACTGGAATTACACCTCTACATTGAAAGAAATGGAGATAAACCTGCGTGTACTTCAGGCGTAGGTAAATATTAATCTGGTAAAACTGTATGTTCCAGAGACAAGTCAAGTCTTAAACTTTGTCTATGATAATGGATAGAGGCAGGTTTATCCCCATTTTTTTCAGTGCTATGGTACCATTCCAATGTTGGAGAACCTCTGCAATACTGATACGAGTTACGAAGGGGAACATTAACATGGGCTGAATAAGGTGCTGGTGCTGCTGGGTAAGGTGACGAAAATTATTGATGTCTGTGTTAGGGAGGGGACATAACATGATAATCAGTACAGGTGTTACAGCTACACTGCCAGGGAGGCGCGTTGGTTAGAGCGTCTGCCTAGTGAGCTGAATACCCAAGCTCGAACTCCGGCCTTGGTACGAATTGTGATTCATTGTTTCGGTCTGTGTTCATGCTCACAAGTAAATAGTAATGTTCTGGTACTTGCCGACGTCATTCGCCTTCTTCAGTCTTCCGCTAGCCATGTAGTATGTTAGATTCTTTGATTAATGGTCGTTCATCTTATGCTCACGTGTCCCCCCTGTTAGCTGGGTGGTCAGCGCGGCGGAATACAACGCCATGGGTCCCAGATTCGATTCCCGGCTGAGGGAGGAGATTTTCTTCCCCCGGGGACTGGGTGTTGTGTTGTTCTCATCATCATTTCATCCCCATTTCCGACGCACAAGTCACCCAATGTGGAGTCGAATGCAGTAAGTACTTGCCCTCGGCGGCCAAACTTTCCCGAATAAGGGATTCCCGGCCCACAATGCCGTACGCTCATTTCCATTTTTCTTTCCTGTCTTTCTTTAAATTCCTATTGACACATGCAGTCAGTGGTGCTATAACGGTCTTACAATCACAGATTGTTTACTCTAAATGACTCAGAAAGCTCTGGCATATAAGTAACTGAGAGTTCTATGATATTTCCTTCTCCAGTTGCTTCTGCTCAAGTTATCTTTCAGAGAAGGCATTTAGAACTACTTTACATAGCTCCCTTTCATCCTGCCTGCTACAATCTATAGGTAATAGTGATCATATTCTTCTCTATTTCGAATTATGACTTAATTTATCCAGCCTCTGGGGAGACTTGTACACCCAAACAAAGGTGCACGGCTTACATACTGTACGATTCAAGTAGTAGCTTTCTGTGTGCAGCACACCCCTGGCCTATTAAGAGGAGTTCTAAAATCCTCCATCCGATAGCGGTGAAGTTAAAGGGGGAGGCTTTTTTGTATGTGATCTTCTCAGTCCACGTATAATGATCCATTAAGAAACACAGCATGGTTCTTCGTTAATGGATGCTTCCCTGTTGGATATAAAGCTTAAACAAACAAAAGAGGAAGTGCTATACATTTCAACAAGCAAAAGTGAAATTTTCAGAGAGTAAGTTATAAAGGCCCTAGAAGTTCTAGTAGACGAAGAAACGTGATAAGATCAAATGCGCGTAACATTACTCTTATCACACACATGACCAACTGAATTTCCGACAGTTAATTGAGAACCTAGAGCATCAGTCGTGACATAAGAACTTACTCGACAGCAAGACGTCCCAATGTTCTCGGTAGCGTTCCAGATTTATTAAATGCGGTAGAGTTTGATGACATAGGTCGCACAATCCTCAAACTCTTCTGACACATTCCTTAGGAATACACCAAGTTCTTTGTTTTCTATGAGAAACATACGTATTACGAATGACAAGGAAGAAAAAATTACCCTTCGTATTTTTTATGAAGTACACATGCGCAGCATGTGCTAAGATGACTTAATGCACGTTGACGTAAGGCTTAGGTTACTACAGATATTCATCGTAGCACACTACCACACTTGGTCTGAAAATGTATTTGTTCTTTTGCGACAACTGATTTAGTTTGTCTTTCGAAGCTCTTGAGTACGGCGAGCATGGTAGTCTGTGTTAATTTAATAGAAGTCCTGTATGCTGCTGGGCGTCGATGCTTATTCGCGTCTACGTAGGTCTTTGGAGTGAGACGGTGAGGGAGAGCCACTGAGGATCGAAGCTTGGTGCACGAACTGCTAATTGGCCTGACGACTAAATAGTAAAAGATGCCTGTTATTGATAAATTATGCTATAGGCGGTAAATCATTGTAACACTATAGTAACAGCCTTAATATTGATAGGAGTAACTGTCTGTAATTAGAATGATATGAAACATGGGAAAGGAAAAGTAGACTATAGGCTGAAAATCATTGGTAGAATTATACTTAAATATAATTCATTCACAGAAAGAATGGCTTACGAAACACTTGTTCGACTTATTCCTGCATTTTGCTCGTCGCGTGCGACCTTTGCCAAATTGGAATAAAGAAGAGTTAGAGGAGATCCAACGAAGAGCGACGTGTTGCGTCACAGGTTCATTTAGTCGGAACGTGTGCTGTACAGAGATGCTCAACAAGCTGATGTGACAAGCTACAAGATAGGGCGTGTGCGTCACGGAGAAGCCTGCTGATAAAATTCTAGGAACGCATGTTCAAAGAAGAATCCCCCAATATACGTCTCTGTAAATGCTGAGAAAAATCAGAGAAATTAGAGCTCACACTAAAGATTACCGATAGTCGTTCATTCTACGTTCCGTTCGCATTAACGGCAGGGGGAGGAAAGAGTATGGGTGTATGTTAGTGCGAGACTGGGTGGGGAGGGGGTGGAGATATTAGCACTACAAGTACGCTCCTCCAAATACCGTAAGGCAGCTTGCGGAGTATAAGTTTAGATGTTTACAGGGTAGTCAGAAAGACTCTGAATAGCTTGTAAGCGAGTTACAGGAGCCTTTGTGTTCAGAAACAATCGGTAAGAAATGAAGTCAATACTTTGCCTCGTTTCGGAGCCAATAAGTTCGTCGCGCGTGCAAATTCAGGCACTTGCGTGCCCTAAAATGTGATAATGCTCAGACAACTCTAGTAGGACCATGCGTTACTACTAGTTAAAATGAGCCTGTACCGGATGGAAAACTTTAAGCTAAGTGACTAAAAGTTACGTTTGTTAGATTTGAGGAAATCAAACGAAGAACACGATTGACGAAACCGCTTCCGGCAGGCTGTTTGAATTTGAGGACGCGATAACCTGATTCGCTAAATTCAATGCCAAATAACTCGGAAACGGCGCAAAGTACCGGAATTTTTTAACAGATACTTCTCGGCGTAACCAACCCTGAAACACCCTTACAAGTTTTTCAGACTGTTTCTAACCACCCTGTATGCATAGAGCGCAATCTCACAAAGAAAAATAGGGTGTCTCTAATACGGGAGACACACAGATTGGTACAGATGTCTCAAATCTAAATACTGAGACCCACGATCTTTTTTTCTATTATTAAATGTTGCTATAAAATAGAATCGTCAAACAAGTGTCAGAATGCGCAATATAAGAACGTGAATGAGGCCGAAAAAAGAAGAGAGGTCAGTTTTCGCCGGCCGTTGTGGCCGAGCGGTTCTACGCGCTTCAGTCTGGAACCGCGCGACCGCTACGGTCGCAGGTTCAAATCCTGCCTCGGCAGTGGATGTGTGTGATGTTCTTAGGTTAGTTAGGTTTAAGTTGTTCATAGTTCTAGGAGATGATGACCTCAGATGTTAAGTCCCATAGTGTTCAGAGCAATTTGAAGCATTTTTTTGGTCAGGTTTCAGGAATTGTGTTTAGCATATCGTAACATCTTTCGGGTAATGTGATGTACGCATGAAACCAGTGAATAGAAGATATTTATTGTAGTATTGGTTGGCTACTAGGCCACGTAATGTCACTACAGAACAAATTGACAGCATTAGCAGAAACAGCCACTTAACTTCATCCACGTAGATTACTGCGCGCTGCGCACTACAATGGGTATTAACCTGATTACATCGCCGGTTCTACGCCATCTGGTACAGGCTGGATTGATGGAATGCGTGTCATTGTGTCAGCGTCTATTGTCCATAATCCACAAATATCAGACTGCTACTGGCATGCCAGCACCATCGTTGGTATGGTGAATGGTTTAAATGTTCTCGTACAAGTCTTTCCCTCGGTCTATCTTACTGTAATGACGCTATCGTGATGAGTGGAATCTCCCAATCAGCACTGTTAAGTGGCTTGCCAAGAGGCACTGAATTCGATTGCCGCTGAATATTACACAGGGACTCTAGCCTCTACTTAGAGATACTGTTCAGCGAAAGGCTCGGCCTTCGCTCTGGTTATCCCATGTATAATACCTATATTTCGGTAGAAAAATACCCAGCCACATGTGATAACGAATGTATTTACTTCTCCGATATGTCGCCGCCCTGGATGCTCGTTCGGCTGATATTTCGGCCACCGAACGAGTCGGTTAGTGTGTATCATGAGGGTTCAGGAGATTCTGTGTGTGACTGATGGACTAGTGCACAAATCAAGATAGGGAGAAACCATAAGATTCGCGTTGCTATTCCGCGGTGTCAGAGATTATGATTGCAGTAAGCTTCACACCAGGCTGCATTCTCAGGGAAACACCCCGCATGCAGCTTTGTGTAACAAATCGTTTCGTGTTCCCATGTCTGTTGTGCAAAGTTCATTTCAGTGAGATGTATCCACCTTGGGTTTTACGAAGGTTAGTTTTTATAAATAATCGTTTGCATCGAGTCTGATAAGATTTACGTCGCATCATCACGCGAAATTGCTTCTGCAGCTAAAATAGAAAGACTTAATAACTGCAGTTACCTCTGTACTATAAAGCCAGAACCGAGATACATACGCATTTCTCTACGATTATTGGGTTGTTTCAGCACCTAAAATAAGTACTAACAAACAGTTGACCATCTATACTTTACTCTCAGGAAGACTGAAAACTTGGCATCATATTTTAATGGTGTTTAGCCACCAGTGACGATACTGATCTGTAACAGTTGACAAAATGAACACATCTTCGTTGAATAGATGTTGCTGAAAGAAGCTCTGCAATAAAATGTTTAGTCATGCAGATATGCTACACTAAGCAAAGTACATCTGTCTTATTCTTCAATATTGCTTTCCTAGACAGTTACGGAATCTATTACCTTAGGTTCAAGACCACATTTGATAAACACTATGAGATTAAACAGCGGTTGTGTCCATGCCTGACATGTATTTTTGAAGGAAAGAAAGAAAAATGGGTTATATTCTCGCCTTGGTTATTGTACAATTCACTAATGTACAAGCAGTTCTTCTGAAGTCGGCGGATTTCTTGTGAATATCTTCACTTCTATATTCTAGCAGCTCTTCAAATTACGTTACAAACCTGAGTAATTTCGGTTCCAGTATATTATTTATTTATTTATTTATATAATTCTTTTTTTAATTCAGAAATCTTATGACCGATTTGGCTTCTCCATCATTACTATTTAATTAACTTCCTATTTAGATATACTACAACCAGTAGAATATATATAATCCTTTTCATATTGTAAAATCAGTCAAAGATCAATGTCAGTCGTCTATATAACCAATTAATACGAAAGCTAGGTGGTCTGATAAGTAAAGTAATTCTTTGCATATTATCGTAGTTGAAGGAGACTTTAGATATATGGATCACTCGCACGATAGTTTGGCTTGGGCGGAAGAACATACACGGTGAAATTGGCACACAAAACGATTAAACTCTAAATCTAGCAGGCATAAAAGCAATGCGATTCGCAAACCTGTTTCATTGTTAAAGGTCCAGGACGAAATTCAAAAGGGAAGGCGTTCTGCCAAGTCTAGGTGACAGTCATTAACTATATTGAGGTAATTAGATTCGATATGACTTTGCCGTGATGTCTGTAACACACGATTAGTTCGCTGAGCATGGTTAAAGTGGCGAAAACCAAAAATATGAATGCAGCAGTAATTAAAGGAGGCGCATTCAACCTGAGGCTGCCACGTTAGCAGCTTTGATAGAAGTGACATGAAGGATATAGTTTATAGTTTCATTTCATGGGTAAAGTAATACGAGAGCAGTGGAGGGTTTGATTTCAGATTTTATGAACTGAGTAGAGATTAACAGATATAGAGAATATAAAGGATTCGATATCAGACAGGAAAAACACGAACAGGGTGGTAAATGAGTTACCAGTAATACTGTAGCACGGATAGGGATTGCCTAGGCTCTTGCAGACAGCAGTTCCAAATGGGCAAATTACAAGTGCAGTTACATTGACTGTACTTATAGTTTTTACTATTCCCGTTTCTCACTTTTTACGGTTTGCTTCTCCTTTTCTGTTTGGGTAATGCTTGTTGATCGCTTAACAATTTTCCGCACTTCACGTAGCAATTGACGGAAAGGTAAGAAAGAGCTTGCAAACAGGATAAAACTGTTTGCTGGAGTAGGAATCAAACCCAGAACCTTGCTTTCACGGGCAATTGTCTTATTCAGTGAGCTCTTCAAGCACGACTCACCACCCACCCTCGGAGATTTACTTCTGGTAGCCACATTCATCTACTTTTCAACCTTCGCAAAAACTCTGTTCCCTAACCAGTGGGACTACCAGTCCTACGAGAAAGGTTATATTAAAGTGTTGTGTCTAGGAAACCTGCTTACTCGGTTCGCTAGAAAACTATCAGACAACTCGTATTAATGACTTCTATTACAAAATACAGTTACAATTATTTAACTTTGAACTATGTCGCAAGCAAAGGGCGACATGCAAAATAATCAGTCTTCTTCAGAATTGACGAACAGAAGTCTGTGACACATAGAGATAGCTAACAAAATGGCTAACGTTGAAGCTGCTATTGAAGTCCGTTCACCAGTCGGGCTCGGCGCTTAAGTCGTCTTCACGTCAGGGCCGCTGCTGTCGCGTTGTTGTCCTGGAAGGAAGGTCGATCAGCCTTCTCTTCCCTACCGTTCCCGACTGGCGTGCCGGTGCTGACTTTACGCCGTCACATAAGGAAATGGCTTAATCGCATCCCAGGGATTGCAACGAGAATGAATTTTTCATCGTGTAATGAGGTGCCTGGATAGCTGAGGCAGTATGAGCGTTATTCGCGGAAAGCAGGTTTCCTAGTTCGAGACCCGGACTCGCACACAGTTTTAATTTTCTCTGATGTTTCAGAAAAGCTCACACTTTGTTGCAACGTAAGTGATTAGTTCTGGATGTAAGGAAGCATCCTGAAATGACAGAGTTCCAGTGGGATTAATCAGTAGTCAAACAAGCCACACGGTCACTAATTAACCAATGAATCCCTTATCTGATATTAACTTTAACAGCACAGCAGGTGAATGAAACTTCATTAAGGAAGCTTGAAGACATGACACGGTTCCTGCAGGATTAATCAGTAATCAAACAAGTCACCCTTGTCTGCCTGTGTGCTAATTAATCGATGAACTCAGCAAGCTTTGTCTGATACTAACTTTAATACTTCAGCGGACGAATGAAATTTTCATCATACGCTGACGAGCCGGGATAGTTGTGTCGGTAAGAACATTGCTGCAGAAGGTAGGGTTTTTAGTTCGATTCTCAGTCCTGCTCACAGTTTTTGTATAGTATGAAGTTTCACAACATCGCACGCTCCATTGCAAAGAAATCGGTTTGCTGTGGATCTGTGTTGGGTACCACTAGATTTCATATATACTGAAGAAAGCTTTCTTGGTCTGTGCTGATATACTTGATATATTCCTTGGTTTCACCATCCTGTGTTATCCTGCTTCCTACTTCATTCACTACTACACTTATCTCGATTTTGTCGTTGAGCAAGTCACTATTCGCGTTGGTTCTAGTTTTCACTTTCTACATATTGTCATTAACGTATATTCTGAGCTAAATATGTCTTACATTCCAATCCACAGATAGTTTTTCTACTTACGATCAAAAGAATATTATAATTGATATCTCTTAGCCTTCCACTTAACCTGTTCTGAAAATACTTCTAGATTTTTTTTATAATTTAGTTCTACGAAAAGCATCAGAAATAAAATGGTCGGATTCATTAACCAGACATTGGTGCTATCAAAATTTCATGAAAAGTACAAATAATTTCAGAACGATCATTACACTTCATCCGCGGGTGGCTACTGCTTTGCATGTGACGATTTATATTTCCTCAATGTTTTTACTTGAGTAAAAGTAGCTTCATTGTATTACTTTGTGTTTTTAACAAACACTGGAAGTAACTGTCTATAATATACGCAACAAAATACTGCACCAATCATGTTTTTTCACGCATAACAGAACGGTTTTCTAGAATTTATTCCCATTTCCAAGTGACACTATTTACATTACTATTGTAAGTGATGTCTGCTTGTGTGCTGTTTGCTTCTCTTGCCCTGCAGTCCTAGTTTTACTGTTGTTCGGAGTTTAGTGATAATCTCAGTCACACACTCACACATACACACACACACACACACACACACACACACACACACAACACACACACACAAACACACACCATCACTCACACTGTCTGTTAAGTATAACTCTTTCCAAATTGTTTGCATGTATTCAGAAATGCTCCATTTGTCATAGATAGCGTTATTCACATCGAATTATCACTTATGACACTAATGACTATTTAATATTTATGCTTTACAATCTATTTTTATACAATTGTTCTGCCAATACTGAGTGGTATGTAAGGAGGTGTGAACATATTCATGGATTTGCTAGAGTTATCTACAGGAGAAACATTTGAAGAAATTAACCGAATCACTATCCAGCCAGTCATTGAGAATTTTGTTTTCTGACCTCCTGTGGCCTACAAAAAATCTTCAGCCCCTCCACTAAATACATTGTATATGATTTCAGGAAGAGATCAAATGTCTTCAGATCATCTTCTGTGTTTGTGAATGTGTGTCCAGTATTTTCTAAATGTGTTGTTATGACTGATTCCGCAAAGTAGTTGTATGTGTAACTGTCGATGAATTCAATGTATTTGTAGGAAAATTCCTCCCTAGGTAGTGGCTAGAGCAAGTTTTACATATGATTTTATACATCACTGAATCTGAAAACCTATTTGTTTTATTGTTTAAGGTGTGAACTAATTTCTGTAGTGGTTAGTTTTTTGGAGAGAAATCTGTTTACCCTTTATGAGGCCTAAGTAAGTTTCCTATTTTTTTGAAAATGTTACTTACAAAAATACGCTGGCCACACATTCAGTATAACTACTAGTTTTTTCCATAGCACCTGCAATCGGTATCGGTTTTTGTGTTTCCCATCTTGGAACTGGTAAGTCTTAAGCTAATGCACTTCACTTAATGACGTCCAATTTCTTCTTCCAGTTCTCTTCCTTGGAAGGAACTTTGTTTGCTCTGTGTACGATTATTTTGTATGCTGCTTTCTTGGGTGTATGTGGGTGCATGATGAGGCCTGGATTGCTGTGGCGGAAGTTGTCTTTCTTCTCTTAATTCTGAAATAGCGCCTGCTGACTTATTTTTATATTTATAAATGTAGCAAATTAATGCTACTATTCTCCTGGTATTCACCTGTAAAACTTATTTTCTTGTGTACATTCTTAAACAGGTTTATGACTACAGTTGTGTCATTAGCGTCGCCTTTGACTCACATTATGCTATCATCTACAAATCTTTCGTAGTTATTATGATTTTAAGAAGATGGTACTGAATATTTTCTGTACTGAGTGGTTAACGAAACTGTTTGTCATATGTAGATGAGCCCATGGCTAGACCATTTGGTCCTTGGTAAATATTACCAATGAATGCAAAGTAATAATAGTTTAGGATTGGTTCTAACAACTGAATAAGTTCAATAATTTCAGTAAATTTTTCTTTCGAATTTCAGTGGCTTCTTTAATATAGGTACTGGAGTACAGGTGTGTGAGTTGTAGTGATATAAGATGGTTACTGTGTGGCTGATCTATTTGTTTTATTTCAGTGATTAATTCATTACAGAACTAAGATTATCAGATGCTTTGTGTGCAGTGCTGTTTATACGGCTCACTGTTTTTCTGATTAGACACCCTTCCTGAAGGACTTTAGGATGGGTTTTAATATAAGAGCTTTAGCATTCACGTAGGTAATGTATTTCATTTCTAAACAATTCAACAAGAAATGTACTTTCGTTAACTGTCGCTTGTTTGAATTCATAAATGTACACCATTTGCGTAGCATTCAACTGATGATTCGAGAAGTTCATGCAGCTGATTTAAGAACTGTAATAGCAACAAACTCAGCTTTCATGAGATCAATATTTACATAACACAAAGTGTGCAGTCACAATTATCAGTTCCATTTAGCACTATGGCAACCACTGACTTCTTGTAAGGCGGTGAATTTAACGAAAACGCTGGCGGAACGGCTGTGGGTTCTACATTGTCCCGAGCTGTGGCTTGCTTCCATTTGGAGCATGTCAGGGAACGTGTGTTAAGTGTGTCTCCTCCTTCATTTTCTCGTTATGTTGACGGTACATCATAGTCATTTGGAAGCACCACCTGGAATAATGCTTCAAGGAGCCACTGGGTACACAGCACAACCACCTCTGGGCTGTTACCACATCCAAGCCGACTAAAATATCGTTTAGGCCAAAGCTAATTTGATTTTTAATTTTTTTAACGAATGTTTGAGAGTTTATGTGATGTTCGCAGTGGCCATGTAACGGAGACAAAGGATTTTTAATCGGGCTGATGTCGAATTGAGCTTGAGTGGCTTTTATGGGGACAGCATTCAAATCTGCTTCAGGTCTATGGCAGAGTTCTGTCGCGTGGCAGCATGTCAGTCTTTCAGCATCTCATAACGAGATGTTTTCAACGCGTTAGAGGTCTAAAGAACATTCTAACCAAGGCTACTATCGAACAACCTCTCATTAACACATCAAAAGTTTAAAGGCTGCTGTCCAAATTCCTGGCTACGCGGACCAGAGGCGGTTGCGTTGAGTTACACTCAATACACCGAGCTACAAATTTTTCCGATGACCACCACATGGATTCAAAAGTTAATCATCCCAATCAGGTGGTCTGGAATAACTGCTACGGGAGCTCTCCAAGAAAATATTGAATAATCATGCTGAGCTATCTACTGTGCTCCTTCCTTTCTGCGTTAATGTATTTGGCAAATTACGCCAAGCCCTGGGAAAACGAGGAATAAAACTATTTTCCGACCCCGTAAGAAGAAAAACAGATCGTTTGCCCGGTTACGGACAATCTCGGGCTCGAAATCTCACCACTCCTACATTTTTCCCCTCACCCTTTCCTCCAAGTTGCTGAGTTCTAGTCGCTAACTTCAGTTCCACAGGGCACTATAGTCAACTTCTCATGCCACTTCCATCGTGATCAAGATCATTATTTTCATGCATCATTAGCATCACTACTACTCCACAATCATTCACATAAAATCATGTATGAACTTAAACTATTTCTTAAAAGAATATCCATTTATGCTATTATGTAAAAATTAAGAATTTGCAGCCACGGACTGATGTGGCTCAGTCTGGTTAAACGTAAAAGAAAGAGTAAACACGTGTTTCTAATATGTGTGGGATCGGATATACATCCTAATCTCCTTCTCTCTCCTGTTTCTGTCCGCCTCCTACTTCCCCTCTCTTTGTCCACCTCCTCCTCATTCAGCCTCTCTCTGTTCGTCATCTCTTCCCCCACTCTCCCCACCTCCTCCTACTCCTTCTCTCCCCCACTCTCTGCCCATCACCTTCTCCCTCCTTCCTATGTCCATCGTCATCTCCCCCTTTGAAGTCCGCCAGCCCCCCTCTCGCTCCATCTCCTCCTCTGCCCTTTCTATGTCCACATTCTCCCATCCCTCCGCCACCTTCTCTCCCATCCCCTTGTTTGTAGTTACCGCAAATTCAATTTCTGTGGTATTATTCAACCTATTCTATTCATAAGCCAGTACCTCACAAATACACATTTTCTATATATATATATATATATATATATATATATATATATATTTCACTTTAGCCGAACAGTACTTTCATCTTTAGCCAGCCCACCCCTATATGGGGGCGGCCGGTGTGGCCGAGCGGTTCTAGGCGCTTCAGTCTGGAACCGCGCGACCTCTACGGTCGCAGGTTCGAATCCTGCCTCGGGCATGGATGTGTGTGATGTCCTTAAGTTGGTTAGGTTTAAGTGGTTCTAAGTTCTAGGGGACTGATGACCTCAGATGTTAAGTCCCATAGTGCTCAGAGCCATTTGAACCAACCCTATATGGGGACCTGAATTAACATGAAATACGGCGGGTTATTTCACATGCCTTTTTTTGAAATAATGTTTCCCTTTTTTATAATACATAGTTAATTACACATCACATATATTAAAAGTAAAATAAACTAGACTACGTCCGAACAGGCCATGAAGGCCCAACGGTACCAACCGACCGCCGCTTCATCCTCATCAGTTCACACGCGTCACCGGATGTGGATATGGAGGGGCATGTGGTCAGCACACCGCTCTCCCAGCCGTATGTAGTTTACGAAACCGGAGCCGCTACTTCTCAATCAAGTAGCTCCTCAGTTCGCCTCACAAGGGCTGAGTACCCCCCCCCCCCCCCCCCCCTGTCAACAGCGCTCGGCAGACCGGATGGTCACACATCCATGTACTAGCCCAGCACGCCATCGCTTAACTTCGGTAATCTGACGGGAACCAGTGTTCCCATTGCGACAAGGCCGTGGGCGATGGATTAAAAATAGGTATATAAAACATTTGTGTAATCGAATGCAACGTTGTGTCAAAATTTGTCACCTATCGTAGATGAACTATCAGTCATTTAAGATTTTGAACTAATGAACAAATGAACATTTACGTTTTTGCACAGATTTCCCTTAGTATGTATTTAAACGTTATATGTGCCGCTCCCGTAACTACATAAAAAATATAGAAACCGAATGCAACATTGTGCCAAAATTTCAAAGCAATCAGTAAAGAACATTTGGAGACATATGATTCTGAAAAAAGGCAGACTTAGGTTTTTATTTATATGGATGTAATGTAACCATTACTTCCTTAAAATCTTAAATCTCTGAAAGTTCTTCGCCAATTCCTTTGAAGCTTTGACACAAAGTTGTTTTACAATATGCCTATAGGAGCTCCATATGGCATGTGAGTGCATAGATATTACACATGCACTCGAATGCAAAGGTTCACTCAAAATTTTAAAGCAATCGGTGAACACATTTCGGAATTACACGATTTTTTGTTTATGTGGATTATAGACAAACTAGCAATGTGTCTTTTTTATCCAAAAACTCGTTCATTGACATCTGCTTTTATGTCTTTCGAAACATCTTTCCAAGGCACGTAACCTGTAGCTGAGAGGAGTTTCATCTGCAGCTATCCCACCCCTTCAAGGGGAACTGAAGTAACGTGAAACTCGGCAAGCTATTTCACATGCCTTTTTCATTCTGTATAACATCGTTTATGTGATGAGAGAAAGATATCGGCGGTGATTACATGTTCAATGTTTATTAAAGAACATCAGATACCATGGACTAGGCATACTGCAATCTTCCTAGCCTTATTATAAGTGCTTTTCGTTTAGTGCTAGGGCAGCCCGTTTTCTGGGTGTCTTTTGATCTGTATCTACATCTACGCGGTTACTCTGCTATTCACGATAAAGTGCCTGGCAGAGGGTTCAATGAACCACCATCAATCTGTCTCTCTACCGTTCCACTCTCGAAAGGCGGGCGGGGAAAGCGAGCACTTAAATTTTTCTGTGCGAGCCCGCATTTCTCTTACTTTATCGTGATGATCACTTCTCCCTATGTAGGTGGGTGACAACAGAATGATTTCGCAATCGGAGGAAAAAATTGGTGATTCAAATTTCATGACAAGATCCCGTCGCAACGAAAAAACGCCTTTATTTAATCATAGCCACTCCCATTCACGTATCATGTCTGTGGCACTATCTCCCCTACTTCGCAAAAATAAAAAACGAGTTGCCCTTCTTTGTACTTTTTCAACGTCAGTCGTCAGTTCCATCTGATGCGGATCCCACAACGCACAGCAATACTCCAGAATAGGGCTGAAGATCGTGGTGTAAGCAGTCTCTCTAGTAGATCTGTTACACCTTGTAAGTGTTCGGCCAATGAATCGCAATCCTTTGTTGGCTCTACCCACAACATTATCTATGTGATTGTTCCAATTTAGGGTATTTGTAATTGTAACCTCTAAGTATTTAGTTGAATTTGTAGCCTTCGGATTTGTGTAACTTATCGAGTAATCGAAATTTAGCGGATTTCTTTCAGTACTCATGTGAATAACTCCACACCTTTCTTTATTCAGGGTCAAGTGCCACTTTTCGCATCATGCAGATATCTTAACTAAGTGATTCTGCAATTCGTTTTGGTCATCTGATAATTTTTCAAGACGGTAAATGACAGCATCATCTGCAAACAATCTAAGACGGCTACTGAGATTGTCTCCTGTCGTTAATATAGATCAGGAACAATAGAGGGCCTATAAGAGGGGAACGCCGGATATTACTTCTGTTTTATTTGATGACTTCCGTCTATTACTACGAACTGTGACCTTTCTGACAGGAAATCACGAATCCAGTCGCAAAACTGAGGCGATATTCCATAGACACGCAGTTTGGTTAGAAGACGTTTCTGAGAAACGGTGTGGTTGTAGTAAGGTACAGTGCCTCCGATTTGGGACAAGACGAATCGATTGCTGTGAAAGAAAGAGCAGTTAGTTGCCGAGAGCAGAGACTGTGTGGCCTCAGGAGTCTGTGATGGCGAATGTTGGGTTACCAGTGTGCAGCTAAGATGCGCAGCAGCTGTTGTGTATTTTACAACCTGGGTCTGCCTAGTGACAGAGCTGCAGCTGAGTTACCAAGCAAACAGTGGAAGAGTTCCGTTTTTCTATGTTTTGTAAAAAGCTTTTATAGATAGCTATTGCTCACCTTCCCAAAAAAATACAGATTGCATGGCTTCTTAATTTGAGACAACCTGTGATGTGAGGCTACCTAGGTGCGCGAGAATGTGGCATTGGTAAATCAGTCAGTCATGTCACAGACATGAAGCTGAACCAACTGTGATTTGCAGCGTGATTGGATTGGTATCGTGGCTCGTTACTTTGGCGGGATTGGGTCTGCTGGAGGGAATTCATACTGCTGGGCCGTCGGATACACATGTTTTGCTACTGGCGGGCTTGTACGCCTTCGTAGCAAAACACTGCTGGGTGTAGGAGGATGCTACTAAATGAAGAGACGGTGATGAGTGTTCGCGCTGGACGGCGTTCAGAGTGCTTAGACGGAACAGTGAAGTCACTGTTCGAAGAGCGCATCTTAGCAGGCCCCCGGGGCTTAGATTTGCAGCTGCTGCATTGTGTCCACATCCTCTACAGCAGAGCTATCCGTACACCAGCAGCGTCCAGAGCTTCAGAATGATATGGTATTTGCTGCAGTAAGTGCGTGAACCTCTGGATTAGGCAGCAGGTATTCGTTTGATGTTGAAGAATTTTCAGACCAAATTACTGTTTGATATTTTGCATTTAGAAGAATTTAGGTATCCCAGTGGGGAAAGTAACTCTGTAATCCGAAATACAGGTGTTAAACTTACATGCACTGAGTTCATAAACAGCAATCTTGAATAATAAGATCGTTTTTTACTATGTTTTATTGAACAAATTGGGTTTTCTGAAAGACTGTTTCTGTTAAAAGCCTTCCACTCACATTAAAGTAAAGTTTAGTGTAAATCACCACTTTAGTTTGTCTAGCTAGGGTACCAGAAATCACGTTGTCCATAAAACTGCGCATCTTAAAATTCTCCACATCCATCTTTAGGACGTTCCTGGGTCACAATTAGTTCTCTGATAAAGGATAGCCATTCTAGGTCAAAGATAGGCGGTCGGAGTGGCCGAGCGATTCTAGGCGCTTCAATCAGGAACCGCGCGACCGCTATGGTCGCAGGTTCGAAACCTGCCTTGGGCATGGATGTGTGTGCTGTCCGTAGGTTACTTAGATTTAAGTAGCTCTAAGTTCTAGGGGATTGATGACCTCAGTGGTTAACTCCCATAGTGCTCAGAGCCATTTGAACCATTTTTGAACCATCTGATAAAGGATAGTTTGTCCCATCCAGTGGGTTTGGAAAACAAAAAAAAACACATCCAGAACAATCAGTTGATGCTGACAAACTTGACAGAGGGAATCGACGGAGCCTAGGGGTTTTAACGAGAACTTGAGAGGTGGCATGAGCCGCCTCTCATATTTCTATCTTACTCTGAGTAATTCGATTTTCCTCTCTAATTACGTGCGGTGAAAAGTTGATATTCCTTCACACACGGACATCCCACGCAGCGTTTCTGGTCACCCTGGTGGTCTGGTGACAGGCAGATTTTGCTGATCCTGGAAGGGTTAAGCCGACGGGTGTGAGGGAGTCGAGTGGATGCTTTCCAGACGCCGACATTGTCATAAGAGAGGGGGCGACACGCCCACGGGTGCCTGACGAAGCGGCTGGGCTAGAGATTCCGTTACTTCACAGAAACTTAGTGAAAACACTTTCTGGCGGGCTACCTGCGAGGCGTGGGAATGACTTGTGTTCCCAGGCAGTCTTGGCGGGCAAATTCCGGCGTTTTCTGCAAAATCATAATTGTGATTGGCTTGCTCAGGGGATAACTCCGTGACGTAGCAAAATCGGCGCAGAAATTGGCGCCAAGTATCTCCATTGGTGGAATAGTAGTGCGTCGGCAATAGAGTGGAATTTTCCACAGGTTTTCGAACTGCTGATTGGCACGTATTAACCACGGCCACTGTCGTGGGGGCGGGAATGTTCTGTGTTCGGCTTGTACGGGTGCTCTTGATGGAGTCGACTCTCGCCTTTCGGTCGGAGTAGGTTACAAGACTGAGCTCTCGCTGCTCTGGACAGCCTGCCTTCCGTTGGCTGTCTAATATACTTTTATTTAATTGTAACTGTTTGACGAAGTTGCTGAAGTTTCGACTTTAAAGTAACTTTCCGAGTACAGTTGGCAATTGAGCGTTCTGCGTACAAGCGGCCTATGTTGTCTGTTTTGAGCAGTTTTGGCTAAAGTTGACTGTATCGGAGTTACTGTGTGACTTCGCTTGTTAAAATCAGTCACTGTACCGTCAGTGAATGTGTGGCGAGCCTTCTTCATCTGCCTCAGAGGCGCATTTGTATTGATAGGAAGTCTTTAGTCTGGAACAACCTTACCAGGATAATTTGTTTTGGGCTATACTCATGACATTTTCATCACCACGATTGGACGTCGAAGCAACCACCCATCGTTTCCGGTACGCCAGATTGTGTCCTTGCAGTTAAGACAGCTTGGTAATGTATGTCCACAGCACCAGCAGATTAGGGAATTTTGCTCTGTGATAATCAGAGCTCAGCAGAGCGCGCCTGTTCCCGTCTTTTCTTACGTGGTTCTGTCTTGGGTGTTCAATGTCTGAGTTCTGACTACTGTAACAGCAATTAATGTTGGGTTGGCTCGGTGTTTCTCTTAAGATTTGAGTTGCAAGGAATTGGCTCCACATACCACTTGGTCATAAAAGTCACAAGCTAGTTTACGGACAACTTCACCTTCACAGCATTTATTTGAGTATCCATTTTGACGTATTGTAAGTGTTTCATGTGTTGTGTTTATTATTTTGAGTTTAGTCTTAATATATCAAATTGTTATTTTGGACAGAACTTTCATTCTGTATATCGGTAGAGCAACCCTTTCATTTCTCACCACGTTAATGAAACTTACTTATCAAATTAATTTCTATCAAATTAAATTATTGCAGGTACCAAACTCTTTTCTACTCCACTTGCAGCGTTTATTAGAGTCAGTTCGCGTTTCATCTTAATACATGTGCAACAGCAAAAGTCGGAGTTAGAAAACGGGGGGGCGGGGCTTAGGGCATCATTTCCATATGGAGATTCTAGAAGAATTTAGTGTTAAATACACTGCTGGCCAAGGCACCTCCCAAACTGACGCTGTAAAAATTCCTAGAATATTTCGTACAAGATCCGTTGTTGTTTCCATACGTGTGTACTCAACTTCGTATCCTGTATGCCCACAAATCATCTACGAAGTTAATCATGTATTCTTCCTATTATAGTGTACACACACACACAGTAAGTAATCTTTAGTTACTTGCTATTCCGTGCTGGTGATGCACTTTTAATGACAGTGTATGTTGCAAAGCGGCATACGTTTCTCTCTTCCACTGCGGACTCAAATCCCGGCTCACAGAGGAATGCCGGCTGTCTCCGCACGGTGCGGCCGGTATTCGGCCCGAGACGTCGGCGCCGCGGGGGAGGGTGCGCTGCTGCGGGTTTAATCTGGGCCGGGGCCGGCGGCTGGCGGCACCCCGCCGCAGATCTGACAAATGAGAGCCGCGTGCTGGGCGGGGACCGCCGTAAATCCTGGCGCTGCCGCCGCGGCCGCGGCCGCCGCCAGAAAAAGGCGAGTCCGAAAACATCGGTCAAGGGTCGGATATTGGCTGTAGCGGCGCGCGGCGTGCGACGGGCGAGCCCCGCGCCTCGCGCTGCCACTTCATCTGCGGCCGCGGCTGCTCACTTCCGCATCCCGCCGACCGCCTCCACCTCTCCACGCTCACTACGGATGCGGCGGCGGCTTTGTTACACTGACAGTTTTTTTTTGTTTTTTTTTGTTTCGCTTCCATACGGACCCTCGACAAAAACTGTTGAATTCCCATCCACACTGATTTTTTATCACATGCTCGCCGATCATATCGTTTTTAACGGCTTTCCTTCCTAAGCTGCTTAGTAAATGTGTCAATAATAGATTCAATAACATGTTACAGTCTTAATATCCACTTATCGTGAAGGGTGAAAAAAGGCTTGCAACACGTTCTACATGGGAATAACATGAATCTGAACTAAAAAATGTAAACAGCCTGTGACTATAGTTCAGTTCTTTTATCTTGGCGGATTGCACGTGCTCGCACAGACGCGGGAGACTGCTGCGTTGCCAGTTTGAAACGACGCACGCGCCAAGAGATGCAGCGCTATAGTATAGTATCTGTCGCAAACTTACGTTTAGGGGGAAGCGCGCAGTTTATGAAGTAAAGCCACCACAGCCGCATTAACCCTTTCGCTGCTACAGAGACTTGCTCCCCGCATTCCGCGCTGTGCGTGATTTTGTCATCACTGCACTGCTCGGCTGTGCACACACATGGTGTTCCGACTTCTTTGACACACTTATCATTCGATTTCACAAACACTATTTGGCCCAAAAATTTTATTTTCATACATCATCTTGACTGATGCGTTCCCCCCATAAATGAGTTAATTATGTATCGATATTCAACACAGTTACTGTGCAGCATTAAATGTAGTAAACCATTGCACGAAATTTTGAAGAGTTTTCAGAGGTAAATTTCCATAGCGTATACTTCCCGTATGGTCGATTTTAGTTGCCACAATGTTGAGAATGAAATTTGGACAAGATACCGAAATTTCATATAAAGTTTACTGTATAACAATATTTCATTTAGTTTAAGTACCAGATAGATGTCGTATGTAATATTGAGAAATATTCCGTCTTTCGCGAGTGTAATAAAAGTTTTATTTACACTGGGCGCGTTTGGCTTTATGTTAAAGCACTTCAATCAATCAAAAGGAAGTAGACAAGAGACAAGATACACAAACAAAACAGACAACATGAATATTGTATGTGTGCCCTTGCATTGTTTTTAATTGCTGTGAAAACAAATATTGTAGGACAAAGTTAGAAAAACCGAAAACTTATTATGATTAAATGAAGAGACAAAGCACAAGACATTTAAAAAAATTACATTCAAACGAATAAAATTCATAAAGTAAGGCACTCCGATATTGTTTTTAAATAAAAAAATATTAAGCACTGAACAAGATTTGTACTCAGAACCTTCCACTTATTAGCCAAACACCTCAACCATTACGCTAACGCAGTTGGTCATTTTACAGACATCCTGGAGGAGTCTAAAACATCACGCAAAATACCGACAAACACTGTTGGCATGACTATGAATTACTCACGTTTCGTCGAAGTACAATAGGAAATAAACAGTTACCGTTGTTCTTTATTGCGAAAAAGCGGTTCGTGAGAATGATACAAAGACCTTTCCTTGCTATCGCCTGTATTAGAAGGCTTATAGCTTGTTTGGTTTAATTAATTAATAGAATATGAAGCAATTGGTATAAAGAATGTTTTTTCCAAACTTTATATAAAAGAAAGTCTGCAATCAAGACATTACTTTTCTTCAATTACTTTATTTATGACTGAACGTTTCTAAAACTGAAGACACCCGTCCGTGCTCTGCACTGCAGTCGACCTCTGGCAATATCCTTCTCCGTTCATTGGCTGACTGTGTTTTGAGACGTCAGATGCGCAGAACGAACCTAAACTAGGCCGCCGTCGTAAATGAGGCGCACTTTGGAACCCCCCTTCGGGTAGACCGATAGCAAGTTCCTAGTGTTTCGATTTGACACCACTTCGGCGACATGCTCGTCGATGGGAAATGAAATGATGAGGATTAGGACGACACAACAGCCAGTCGCGGAGCGGAGAAAATCTTCCGACCCAGCCGGAAATCGAACCCAGGCCCTTAGGACAGACATTCTGTCGCACTGACAACTCAGCTACCGGGGGCGGACAAATCTGAACTCATAATAAGGGAATGAATAAACAATGCTGAAACCTGACAGGTAAAAATAAGGTGCCCTATAGAAATTCGAAACCATAACCGTTGCACAATGAATGATTTTGTGCTAAAAATCTCTTAAATTCGATGCCCACAGAAAAGACGGACAGCGAATAGTTGATCTCAGTCTCAATGATTGTTTCTAGATGTTAGTTCTTTCTTCCAATGCCCTAACTTTTCACATACTGGATCATCCTTACGTAATATGACACATACTTTCAACTACACTAAGTACTTGAAATTACCTATTTTCATCCCAAATTTTAGAATATCTGTATTCTATTATTAATCATGACGTACGACTAATTCAAGTTTTTCCTTTTCGTTTTCTTTTTAGAATGACGGCTTACGTTAGTAACGTTCATTAAATCTCAGAATCACCTTTAATCTGCAGTAAAATAATAGGGTTGGTAGGGAATAGCTTCCCGAAATAATCACATCAACCACGTTATGGAATCACTGCAGCTTTTGTGTTTGACACTTTTTAGAAACTGCCTCTTTAAATAACTGAGATCACTCTAGATGATATTTTATTTAGTATACATTAAGTGCTTCAATAGCAAAAGATCGATTTAATTTCATGTTGACTTACTATCTACGTAACATCAGCTTCTAGATTTATGTTTCACTGTTGTTTGGTACACCCACGAATGACAACACATTCAAGTTTCATTTTAGAATTTTTACGGTAAGGTTAGTTCTTTTGCATTGTATCGATTCTACACGGTCAAGTCACATTAATGTGACCACCTTTTGAATGCCCAAATAATCACCTTTTGCAGTGCGGACCGGTGCGAGACGTGCAGGAAGCGAGTCAGTCAGGTTCTGGAAGGCAGTGACATGGATCTAGATTCGTGCCAAGTCCAGTGCCTTGGCGAGCCAAACTAGGTTTCTCGACTGAGGATACACAGCGCGAACACCATGATCAGAGTGGTCCCACAGATTCTCGATTGAGCTAAATTCTGGGAAGTTTGCTGGCCAGAGGATTACCCCTGGTAAACTGATCCTGGTGCTCTTCGCTCAACGCGCTTACACTGCAATCTGTGCGACACGTTATGTTGTCCAGCTGGTAGATGCCATCGCGCTGAAGATAAACAGACTGCATGCAGGGGTGCATTTGCTCCCTAAGGATATATGAATGCATGTGTTGATCCATCGTGATTTCCAGAATGTCGAAAAACCCAGGGAATGCCACGGAAAACATGCCGAGAACGACAACACTCCCTTAGTTGCTGCACGGTGTTTGCTTTCAAACGTTCCACGCCGCGCGTCAACGGTCACCTGTTAGATGGTGCGTAACGTTTGATTGATCTGTAAATGCTACATATCGACTTTCAGTGCAATACTGGCGTGCCAATCCCAGCCTTCGTTGCCGATAAACAGCATTCAACAATGGCGCATAAACCTGGTGGCTGCTGCGAAGGCTCATACGTAGCAACGGTCTCTGAAAGGTGGTTGAGCAGACGCTGTTGCTAGTACCGTGGTTCATCTCGGCAGTCAGTTGCTAAACAATTATAAAGTCTATCGTACCATACACATCTCCGCAGCCGTCGTCATCCCTGTTATCTACAGCCCGATGGATACCACGGCTACGGTCGCAGGGTCGAATCCTGTCTCGGGCACGGATGTTTGTGATGTTAGGTTTAAATAGTTCGAAGTTCTGGGGAACAGATGACCTCAGATGTTAAGTCCCATAGTGCTCAGAGCCATTTGAACCATGTACCACAGCTGCCTCGCCGCCGGTTTTGAATACCGCCATTTTATCATGGACGGTATACTTCAACCATAGCGGCACACGAACAGTTTACAAACTTATCCGTTTCGTAAATGCTTCCACGTATGGCCTGAAAAACAAAGATTATGGGCATCACATAAATTACTCCGTATCCTCGTTACAGCAATGACTGGACTATCATCTGCATGCCCCCCCCCCCCCCCCCCCCTCACACACACATCTGCACACATGCTTTGTACACCTTCCACTGCTAGTGCTGCTGTCCTATCTGGGAGTGGTTATTGCACGTTGACGTTGACGTTGACGTATTCGGTTATCACATTAATGTGACTGGACCGTATAATAAATTTCTTACTAATTTACTGTACATAATATAAATATTTTATGAAAGCATTAAAAACTGTCAGTCAGTGAGGGACGTCCCTTTTTTGTGATGCATTAACTCATACGTTAAAGTAGCCCTCAACACACATTGATATATACAAAACATTAACTGGCTTATTTCTTGTCGCAGTTATGATGTAAAACTCGTTCCACGACCTAACAATGACGTCACCAACCAATATGTTACAAGAAACTGCCTAAGCCGAAAACTGGGTGGCGTGAGGAGAGGACAGGATAACTGCTGCATTTAGTGTCAAAGACGAGTCCAGATAAAATGTGTGCCACACCTATTACGTCAGTGCTTTCGTGTGACAAAACGTATGATCGGTGCACAGATTTCAATCATTATCTGTGTTTGTGTATTTTTGGTCTACAAATGACAATTAAAAAATTACACGAAGTATCTTTTACGTTATTCTTTGTCAACACAACAACGAAAAATGCTCAAAAACTTCGAGAGAAGAACTGGACTTGCACGTCTAGACAAAACAACCAGCTCAGAGGTCAAAAAGAAAACATAACACCCGCGCAAGCTGTAGATTCACCTAATCACATTCACTATGTCATCAAAAGTATGTTGACAACCCCCCAAAACAGACATTCCTCATTTTAGATGCATTGTGCTGCTACCTATTACCAGGTACTCCATATAATCCACCTCAGTAGTAATTAGACATCGTGAGAGAGCAGAATGGGGCGCTCCGCGTAACTCACCGACTTCGAATGTGGCCAGGTGATTCGGTGACAGTTGTGTCATACGTTTGTACGCGAGATTTCCACACTCCTAAGCATCCCTAGGTTTCACTGATTCCGATATGACAGTGAAGTGGAAACGTGAAGGGAAACGTACAGCATAAAAGCGTACAGGCCGATCTCGTGTGTTGAGTGACAGAGACCATCCTCAGTTGAAGAGGGTTGTAATGTGTAGTAGGCAGCAATCTGTCGAGACCATCACACAGGAATTCCAAACTGCATCAGGATCCACTGCAAGTACTGTGACAGTTAGGTGAGAGGCGACAAATCTTGGATTTCATGGTCGAATGGCTGCCCATAAGCCACACATCATGCCAGTATATGCCAAAAGACGCCTCGCTTGGTGTAAGGAGCGTAAACTGACGGAACAGTGAAAAAACGTTCTGTGGGTGACGAATCACGGCACAAAATGCGGCGATGCAATGGCAGTGTGTGCAGACAATTTCCAGAAAATTTGTCAAAAGTTATTCAACATCAGGTAGAAGGATATGGGCTAGATATTGCGTACTACAGGGCTCGAAGTTAGGACAACGCCAAGTCAGTGCCAGGTGTCCATGGTGGAGTACAGCAAAAAATTTGAGAAGTCACCGTAAAAGCTAGATTCACTTCCTGTGCTAAATCATTATGGGGTTCTAGCAATGTAATGCGTTTCCTCTCGCGTCACCAGTTTTGGAAATGTAGAAAAGTTACATTCATTCTTATTGTTTGTGTTCTAGATATAGATAAGAGTATTTGAAGAAAAGAAGAAATAAGTTAAAAGCGTTGTCTGAAGCTCGCTACAGTATTTAGTTAAAGGTGTAAAAGAAAACATGGAAACAGTTGTGAGTACTCTGAAAGATATGGAAGAACCATCCGTGGCAAACCTTGATAATAGACCTGCAGCGAGCTTGCGTCTTCCAGCTTTAGGTGGTTTTACCTTCCTGACTTAGCAGCTTTTGGCACACATACTGCAACAACATCTACAACTCCAGAAACGACTTTGGTTACAGGCCTCGCCAAACTAAAAGCCCTGAATGAGGCTTTAGGGGCACAACGAACTACAATTTACAGACAATGCTGCTACTTTTGTCACTAAAAAGTGCAAAGATATGCCGATTAACAATCACCGACGAAGAAGAGGAAAGTAAAACATTTCCGGGTAAACTACGAGTAGCTCATGAAGCTCGATTATAGATTCAAAACTGAGTTAGTCGATCAGTTTTTGAACGCATAGACCGATTTATATAAGTGTCACAAATACACGCAACTATGAAGGAAGTTACAAATATTTCCAGTTGTTGATTGTTTCGATGACGCTCTCGCTGCTGCACTCTAGAATATGGACAAATTAACGATGAATCTGATAAGGAGCAGGTGGTGAAAGAAATAAAAAGTTATCGTAGGCATCTATGGCAACCAGTACCAGTGTGGACGATGCTACTAGATGGACAGCCCAAGAATTCCTTTAATTTATAATGAAGTGGTACTTCATTGAATTATTACACTGTACATCAGTCATTCCCTCTCCCTGCTCCCCTCACATGAATCAAGTGTCTTGCTGTGATGGAATGGCTTTCGTGTCTCGACCATATAGATAGCCGTACCGGGACTGGGAGCAAAACGGAGGGGTATCGGTTGGGAGGCAAGACAAACGTGTGGCTCCTAATGAGAAGCCCCAACCTTTTCAGTAATTGCAGGAGCAGCAGTCTGGACGACTGACCGATTGGTCTAATAATAACACCCATTGTGGCCTTTCTGTGCTGGTACTGTGGACAGCTGAAAGCAACCGGGAGCTATAACCGTAATTTCTTCTAAGGTTGTGCAGCTCTACTTGTGAGCTAACATCCCATAGATGTTCGGGCTCACAGGCGGTTCCTCTTCGTCGAAATGTCTTGGCTCAAACTCTTCTAGGGGTTGATCCGCACGTATCGCATTACACGCTCTAAATTAGACACTTGTGACCTATTGGTTTAGTTGTCTAGCTGATGACAAGTTTGATAAATATAAAGTTAACATAACGTATAATAACAATAATAATAATATCGGGAACTAAATTAACGACTCATAAATTATGTAGGCCACACAGTTTCAATTTGGTTAGAATAATGTTTATTCAGAAAGCAAACTAATATCGAAAGTGGTCGAATTTAGAATTACTATTACACTCGAGCGCTTATCCATTTGACACAGTTCGACCATTCACAATCTCATCGTGAATTAAAAGTCCACCACTCTGCCTCGTTAACTACGTGAAAAGTTAAAAGTTCACACCAGGTGCGTGGCTGCTTACCGATCAGAGACAAAGTCCCGCAATACCACACAACGCGAAATTTTTCTAAGTCGTTTCACTTCCTATCTGCATAAAGATCGATTGTCCGCTTTAACTTCTCAATTCGAACTGTACGCTTTGGTGTCTCCAATCGAACTGTACGCTTTCGCGTCTTCGCCAGCCCTGTCTCTGCCCGTCCCCGGCCGCGTTTCCCGCGCGCCGAATATCCTCGCTCAACTGACTAGGGCAGTTCCCTTTCTGAAGCCGTCCATCTGATTGGCTACAGCTTATTCTACATTATCTTACATTTTAACGTATTTAAATAATCAAAGCTTGACCACTTTCACGTTCTAAATAAAGTAACAATAATATCCATTACATAACAAACGTTAAATTCTTTTAAACAAAACCAATACAATTTCCATCTTAACTTTGAATGTCGCGGTCAGTAGCCTTGCAACAATGTACTTTTTGAGAAATAAATGAGGAACAAAAGTAAGTATTATGCACTAAACTTAACAACAAATATTCTATTACCTAATGATTCAATAAGGTGTCATGCCGTCACCGTTCAATGTGTTTTGTGTGGAGGTAATGATGATCTGATGCTTAACAGTAAATACTGATAATTTAAATTTACTATACCTTTCAAACAAATGAAGTTACAGAGTTGATAGTTACAACATTTGTCATTTTATTGATGCACTTCTATATGAAAAGTCGATCGTTAAGATCGACTAAAGCGTTCAGATTTTAGCATTCAGATCTTTGTTACAAAACTTGTGAATCTCACTTTAACAGTAAATCGGAAACTATTATAGATATGTTCAATATTCAAGTTTTGTTAGGATCACCATTATTGTTGTTTCATTCCCTGCATTACTACAGAATTAAATAATTTCCATAAATTTTCCCTTCATGGTCGATCTTTGGTTGGTTGGTTGTTTCGGGGAAGGAGACCAGACAGCGAGGTCATCGGTCTCATCGGATTAGGGAAGGACGGGGAAGGAAGTCGGCTGTGCCCTTTGAAAGGAACCATCCCGGCATTGGCCTGGAGCGATTTAGGGAAATCACGGAGAACCTAAATCAGGATGGCCGTACGCGAGACTGAACCGTCGTCCTCCCGAATGCGAGTCCAGTGTCTAACCACTGCGCCACCTCGCTCGGTGGTCGATCTTTTGTCCGCCATCTTTAACACTGATAGGTCTCCCTAGCCACAATCGGCTTTTACTGGGTTTCCCTATGACGTCCCACTCGCACATCACAGCGCTTAGACCTCAATAGACAGTAGATGGCTGTGAGTTTCCCCATCTCGTGGTAAATCTGCGCCCATTGTGGCACCCGGTCCTTGAAGACAGGGTTCGTTTCACAATTCCTGATGGCTGACTTTTTTGGCAATATACTTAAATGAGACAGAAATGTTCGTTAACTCACACACCGTACGATTAAATGATGATGGGATCCTCTTGGATTAAAGAATCTCCAGAATGATGATCATTATCATCATAGAGCTCATTCGGATTTCCAGCCTGGAAACACTCACGAGGGCGTCGTCTCAGGAGAAACAAAACTGGCATTCTACGGATCGGAATATGGAATGGCAGATCCCTTAATCGGGCAGGTAGCTTAGAAATTTTAAAAAAGTGAAAACCCACCACATTAGTACAACTTTCTCACCAAATAGCTCCGTAAATCATGAGAAGATTGATGAAACGTGTGATGAGACAAACGAGGACTTTTTTTAATTATTATTTTATTTATTTATGAGTACGATGCAGTCCGCCACGAACACGTCTCCTGTGCCAACCTCTTCAACCCACAGTAACAATTATGTCCTCCGTTATCTGCTGGATATATTCCACTCTCAGTCTTCCTCTACAGGTTTTTCTCTCTACAGCTCCCTTTAGTACCATGGAAGTGATTCCCTGATATCGTAACAGATGTCCTGTCATCCTGGCCCTTCTCCTTATCAGTGTCTTACGCATATTACTTTCCTATCCGATTCTGCACACAACCTCCTCATTCCATGCCTTACCAGTACACCTAATTTTCAACATTCGTCTGTAGCACCACATCTCAAATGCTTCGATTCTCTTCTTTTCCGATTTTTCCACAGTCCATAGGTCACTGTGATACATACATTATCAAAAATTTATTCCTCAAATTAAAGCCTATGTTTGATAGTAGTGGACTTCTCTCGCTACGAGTGCACTTTTTGCCAGTCCTGATCTGCTTTTGATATCCTCCTTGCTCCGTCCGTCACTGGTTATTTTGCTGCCTAGGTAACAGAATTCCTTAATTTCGTGATCATCGCTTCTCATGTTAAGTTTCTCGCTGTTCTCATTTCTGCTACTCCTCATTGCTTTCGTCTTTCTTCGATTTACTCTTAATCCATATTCTGTACTCGTTATACTGTTCATTCCGCAGACCATGTAATTCTTCTTCACTATATTCAGGATAGCAACATCATCAGCGAATCGTATTATTGATATCCTTTCACCTTGAATTTTAATCCTACTCCTGATCATTTCCTTTATGCCCAGCGTTGTTTCTTCTAACAATAGGGTTGAAAGGTTACATCCCAGTCTTACACCCTTTTTTAATCCGAGCACTTCGTTGTTGGTTGTCCACCTTTATTATTCCATCTTCGTTCTTCTACATATGGTATATTATTCGTCTCTCCGTAAAGCTTAACCCTATTCGTCTCAGAATTTCGAACATCTTGTTTTTAGCACCATTTATTTCCTCTAACGGTTTTTCTAGGTCGACAGATCCAATGGACATGTTTTGATTTTTCTTTAATCTTGCATCCTTTATCAACAGCAACGTCAGAATAACCTCTCTGGTGCCTTTTCCTTTCCTAAAGCCAAACTGACCGTCATCTAACACATCCTCAATTTTCTTTTCCATGCTTCTGCATATTATTCATGTAAGCAATCTGGATGCATGAGCTTTTAAGCTGATTGTATGATAATTCTCGCACTTGTCAGATCTTGCAATCTTCGGAATTGTTGGATTATATTCTTCCGAAAGTTAGATGGTATGTTGCCTGACTCATACTTTCTACACAATAACGTGATTAGCTGTTTTGTTGCCACTTCCTCCAGTGATTTTAGAAATTCTAATGGAATGTTATCTATCCCTTTTGTCTTATTTCATCTTAAGTCCTCCAAAGCTCTTTTAAATTCTGATTCTAATACTGGATCCCATATCTCTTCTAAATCGATTCCCGTTCTTCGTCTCTCACATGAGACGAATACAAATCTTCCCCCCTCATAGAGACCTTCAATGTACTCTTTCCACCTATCCGCTCTCTTCTCTGCATTGGAAATGAGCGTTTGGCGTCATTGGCCGGGAGGTCCCTTTATGGGTCAGGTCCGGCCGCCTTGGTGCAGGTCTTATTACATTCGACGCCACATTTGGCGACCTGCGCGCCGGATGGGGATGAAATGATGATGAAGACAACACACACCCAGTCCCTGAGAGGAGAAAATCCCCGACTCAGCCGGGAATCGAACCCGGGCTCGAAGGACGGCAATCCGTCACGCTGAATACTCAGCTAACGGGGAGGACTCATCTGCATTTTAACAGTGAAGTTTCCTTTGTACTCTTAATGTCATCACATTACACTTGCCTTTAATTTCACCGAACGTTATTTTGACTTTCCTATATGCTGAGTCAGTCCTTCCGACAATGATCTCTTTTTCAATTTCTTTACACTTTTCTTGCAGACATTTCGTCCTTGCTTCCTGCACTTCCCATTTATTTAATTCCCCAGTGACTTTTATTTCTGTATTCCCGAATTTCTCTAAACGTTTTTGAATTTCCTTCTGTCATCGATCAATTGAAGTATTTCTTGTGTTACCCATAGTTTCTTCGCAGTTACCTTCTTTATACCTATGTTTCTCTTTCCAATTCCGTGACTGCTGTTTTAAGAGATGTCCATTCCTCTTTAACTATACTTCATACTTTTATTTATGGTCATCGAGAACTTCAAGTATATCTTGTCATTCCTCAGTAATTCACTGTCCCACTTCTTTGCGTGTTCACCCTTCCTGACTAATCTCTTATACTTCAGCCTAATCTTCATCACTACTACATTGTGATCTGTGTATCTACTCCTGGGTACGACTTATAATTTAGTATCTGATTACGGAAACTCTATCTGACAATGATGTAATCTAACTGAAATCTTCGCGTATCACCCGGCCTTTTCCAAGTTTACCTCATACTCTTGGGATTCTTGAACACAGTATTCGCTATTAGTAGCTGGAATTTATAGCAAAACTCAACTGGTCTTTCCTCCCTTTCATTCCTTTTCCCAAGCCCACATTCTCCTGAAACCATTACTTCTACACATTTCCCTACAACTGCATTCCAGGCCCGCACGACTATTACATTTCCATCTCCTTTTACGTACTGTACTTCTCTTTTAATATCCTCACATACTTTCTTTATCTCTTCATCTTCAGCTTGCGACGTCGGCATGAATACTTGAACTATCGTTGTCGGTGTTTGTTTGTTGTACATTATGATAAGAACAACCCTATGGACTGTTCACAGTATCAAACTCTCATCCCTGTCTTCCTAGTCATAACGAATCCTACTCCCATTATACGATTTTCTGCTGCTGTTGATATTAACTTATATCCATCTGACCAGAAATCCTAATCTTCTTTCTATTTTACTTCTCTGACCACTACTATCTCTAGATTGGACCTTTGCAGTTACCTTTTGATGTTTTATAGCTTCCCCACAGCGCTCAATCTTCTGACATTCCACGCCCCGACTCGTAGAACGTTATCCTTTCTTTGGTTATTCAGTCTTTTTCTCATGCTCACTCCCCCCTTGGCAGTCCCCTCCCGAAGATCCGAATGTGGGGCTATTCCGGAATCTTTTGCCAATGGAGAAATCATCATGACACTTTCAATTACTGACCACGCGTCCAGTGCATGCACGCCATGTGTCTTTAATCCATTGGTTTCCATTGCCTTCTGTATCCTCATGCCGTTGATCGTTACTGATTCATTCGCCTTTAGGGGCAGTTTCCAAACTCAAAGACAAGAGAGTGCCCTGAGCCTCTGTCCGCTCCTCATACCTCTCTGACAAGGCCGTTTGCAGAATGAGAGTGACTTCTTTGATTATTGATCAAAATTTAAATGATGGCGTGGTTCAACCGCGGGACCGGGGACTTTTTGGTTCGTAACCAAAGGCGCTACGCCAAACGAAGGTATTCAGACGGTAAAGGGAGATAAAAATTTCATTCTGGTTCAGGACTGGAATCCGATAGAAGGAAAGGAAAGAGAAGGAAAAATACACTGAAGAGCCAAAGAAACTGGTACACCTGCCAAATATCGTATAGGGTTCCAAAGGGCACGCGGAAGTGCCGCGACACGACGTGGAATGGGCTCGAATAATGTCTGATGTAGTGCTGGAGGAAATTAACACCGTGAATCCTACAGGTCTGTCCGTGAATCCGTAAGACTATAAGGGGGTGGCGATCCCCTCTGAACAGCAAGTTGCAAGGCACCCCAGATATGCTCAATAATGTTCAAGTCTGGAGAGTTCCGTGGCCAGCGGAAGTGTTTAAACTCAGAAGAGTGTTCCTGTAGCCACTCCGTAGTACTTCCGGACGTATGGGTGTCACATTTTCCAGCTGGAGAGGCCCAAGTCCGTCGGAATGCACAATGGACATGAATGGATGCAGGTGTTCAGACAAGACGCTTACGTGCATGTCACTTGTCAGAGTCGTATCTATACGTATGAGGGGTCCCGTATCACTCCAACTGCACACGCCCCTTACCATTACAGTGCCTCCACCAGCTTGAAGAGTCCCCTGCTGACATGCAGTGTCCATGGATTCATGAACTTGTCCCCATACGCATATACGTCCATCCGCTCGATACAATTTGAAATGAGACTCGTCCGACCAGGAAACATGTTTCCGTCATCAGTAGTCGAAGGGCGGTGTTGACGGGCCCAGGTGAGGCGTGGAGCTTTGTGTCGTGCGGCCATCAAGAGTGCACATGTGGGCCTTCGAAAGCCCATATCGATGATGTTTCATTGAATGGTTCGCATGCTAACACTTTTTGAAGGTCTAATACTGAAATGTGCAGCAGTTCGCGGAAGGGTTGCACTTGTGTCACGTTGAACGATTCTCTTCAGTCGTCGTTGGTCCCGTTCTCGCACGATCTTTCTCTGGCCGCAGCGATGTAGGAAATTTTATGATTTACCCGATTCCTGATACTCACGGTACGCTCGTGAAATGGTCGTGCGGGAAAACCCCAGTTCATCGCTACCTCGGTAATGTTGTGTTCCACCTCCTCGTGCGCCGGTTATGACACCACTTTCAAACTCACAAAACTGGTGATAGTCTGCCATTGTAGCAGCAGTAACCTATCAAACAATTGCGCCAGACACTTGTATAGGCGTTGCCGACCGTAGCGCCGTGTTATGACTGTTAACATATCTCTGTATTTGAATACGCATACCTACAGCAGTTTCCTTGGCGCTTCAGTGTAGTAGGTGACAGAATGAAATAAGAAGCCATCTGGGTGAATTTTGCACAGAGCACAATTTTATCATCGCTACCACATGATTTAAGAATCATGGCAGAGAGTTGTGTACATGGCCGTGTCCTGATGGCATTTGATGCTCTCAGACTGACTATAAATATCAGACAGAGATTTTGGAAACCGGTTTTTATATGTGAGACTTTTCCAGTAGCAGATGTGAACTCTGACGAAAATTTTCTGTCAACTGTAGATTAAAAGAGAACCAATTGGAAAAGGTAGGAACGTAAGGAGATGGAGCGTGAGTAAATTGAAGGAACCAGAGATTTTTTAGCGTCTCGGTGGGAGCTATAGGCAACGATTAACTACTACAGTGGAAACGAATATATTAGAAGACGAATAGGAAGCTTTGAGGGACTAAATAGTGAAGGCAGTGGAGGATCAAATACACGGTGTCCAAATTTAAAGCAACAAACATAAATTTTGCAAGGTTGCGATTATTTTGACACGAAACAGTATAAACGGGCGATAGTGGAGTAGAAACAGTGTAAAGAATACAGATCGTAAACAACTGCAATATATGTAACGGTAGACAAAAATGTTCTTCGTTTTTTTTTCAACTTAACGGATTTGCACACACATTCCAACGACTGAATAATGTTTTTAGTATAGGGTGTGCCCATCTGTGGCAGCAGTACAGACCAGTCAAAGACGGTACACGTAGTGAATGATGTCATCAGTCTCATGTTGAGGCAATAAGACCCATTCATCCTGCAGAGCTGGTAGCAAGTCCTGGTGAGTGGTTGGTGAATACTGACGTGATAGAACCCTTCACCCCATTGCATCCCAGATGATGCTCTATGGGATTCAAATCGGAAGAGCGAGCAGGCTACACCATGCGTATAGAATCTTCCGTTTCTAAAAAAACGTCAGCCACCCATCGTATGTGAGGTCCACCATTATTGCCCATCAATAAGAAGTGTAGCCCCACAGCACCTCACAACAACCGCACATGAAATATCGTCACGATACCTGACAGCTGTTAAACCTTGCCGATTCACCCGTACAATTTCATAAAGAGTTGTTGGAGTGGTCAACATAATCCCTGCCCCCACAATTAGGGATTTTTCTCGATATCGGTTTCCTTCCACAATGTTTGGGTCCCAAAATCGTGTTCCACGTTCCCTCCCGAGGCGAATCGATACAGAATCACTCTCCAGACAAGACTGGGACTCATCTGTGAGTAGAAAATTCGCCCACTGTTCGACCGGTCCAGGTGGCATGTTGACGACTCCACTCAAGATTTCCCTTCTGAGAAGACGGGCCAGAGGTACACACATCAAGCCTCCGACAACAAAGGCCACTCTGCCGAAGCCTTCTATACACCGTTTACCACGATACAACACGTCCAGAGGATGCTACGAGGTCAGATGCCCGTTGCCGCGCGGTACTAAGGCGGTAACGTTGTGTCCTTACTGCCAAATAACGGTCCTCCCTTTCTAGTGTCAAAAGTGGTCGGCCCTTTCCTGGTCTTCTTGGATAGAGTTTCGGTCTCTACAAACTTTCGCCACATCCAAGAAACAACAGTTTGCGACTGTCGTGCTTCCATTCTTCCTACGGCTCTCCACTGTAAAGAGACTGGCACATGTCTTCTCTTTGTGATACTGCACCGTCTGTGACAGTGTACACAGCTATTGTGGATGTGGGATTACCCGAAAAATGCAACCTCTTGTATAGGTGCCCTGACGTCATTGCTGACGTGGTTGTCCTTTGACCGGAATGCTATCTTCCGTACAGGACACGATCGTGCTGACATCTGTTGACAGTTAGTGTGATTATATAGCACACACAACGGGGAAATAGCGATTTGTTATTTTGATTTTGGACACCAGTATAGATGAAAAGACAAGGACTGGTACAACCATCACAAAGCGAAAAAAGTGGTCCAACTAAAACATTCATATTTCTTTACGTACTACACGAATATGTAATAAGAAATGGGGGTTTCTATTTAAGGAAACGCAGTTGATATCCGTTTGACTTATGGAAGCGCCATCTAGCGGGCCAACCATAGTGCCATCTGGTTTCCCCCTTCAATCTAAACAAGTTTCGTTCTTTGTAGTTTTTTCGTTTCACACTTTTTTCGTGAGATATTTGGCCCGGTCACGATCAATGGACCACCGTGTATATTACCAAGGGAAAGGAAGATACTGTTTACAGGGTAATGAAAGAAGTCTTTAGAGAAAAGAGCAGCATTTGTATGAATATCAAATGTTCAGATGAAAAATCAGTACTAAGCAAAGAAGGGAACGTTGAAAGGTGGAAGGAGTGTATAGTGGGTCTACATATGAGAGATCTAGTTGAGGGCAATATTATACAAGTAGTAATGGAGGAGAACGTAGACGAAGACGAGATTGGAGATACGATACTGCGAGAAGAATTTTACAGCGCCCTGAACGATGTAAGTCGAAACACGACCCCACGCGTAGCTAACATTCCGTCAGAAGTACTAATAACCGTGGGAGAGCCAACCATGACAGAACATTCCACTTGGTGTGCAAGGTAGGCGAAATACAATCAGACTTCAAGAAGAATGTAATAATTCCAACTCTGAAGAAATCAGGCGCTAACAGCTGTGAATATTCCGAACTATGAGTTTAGTATGTCATGGTTGCAACATAATAACACGTATTCTTTACGGAGGAATTGAAAAACTGGTAGAAACCGAGCTTGAGAATGATCAGTTTGGTTTCAGGAGAAATGTAGGAACATGCGACGCAGCGCTGACTCTTCGAGTTCCCTTAGAAGGTAGCTTAAGAAAAGGAAAACCTACGTTTGTAAAGTTTTTAGATTTAGAGAAAGCGTTTGACAATAATGACTGGAACATATTCTTTGAAATTCTGAAGGCAACAGGGGTAAAATAGAAGGAACTAGAGACTATACACAACTTGTACAGTAACCTGAAGGCACTCATAAGAGCCAAGAGGCATGAAAGGTTTGTAGCGTATTCCATGGACCAAACAGTAAAGGAAACCAAGGAACCAATTGGAGAAGAAATTGAAATCCAGCAAGAAGAAATAAAGACTTTGAGGTTTGCTGATGCTATTGTAAGTCTGTCGGAGACGGCAAAGAACTTGGAAGAGATGTTGAATGGTATGGACAGTGTCTTGAAGTAGTATATAATGTGATCGGCAAGAAAAGAAAACAGTTGTACTGGAATGTAGTCGAATTATATCAGCACGTGCTGGGGCGATTCGAGTAGGAAACTAGACACTAAAAGTAGATCAGTTTCGTTATTTGGGCAGTAAGCTAACAGGTGATGGGCGAAGTAGAGAGGATGTAAAGTGTAGACAAGCAGTGGCAAGAAAAGCGTGTCTCAAGAAGAAAAATTTGTTAACATCGAATTTAGATTTTAGTGTCAGAAAGCCTTTTCTGAAGACTTTTGTCTGGTGTGTAGCCTTGTATAGAAGGCAAATGTGAACGGTAAACGTTTCAGACAAGAAGGGAACTGAGGCTTTTGAAATGTGTTGCATCAGAAGAATGCTGAAGATTAGATGGGTAGATGATCTAACTAACAAGAAGATTTGAGTATGGTAGCAGAGAAAATAGAAAAAAATGGCTCTCAGCACTATGGGACTCAACTGCTGTGGTCATAAGTCCCCTAGAACTTAGAACTACTTAAACCTAACTAACCTAAGGACAGCACACAACACCCAGCCATCACGAGGCAGAGAAAATCCCTGACCCCGCCGGGAATCGAACCCGGGAACCCGGGCGTGGGAAGCGAGAACGCTACCGCACGACCACGAGATGCGGGCAGAGAAAATAGATTTACAGCTCAAAACGAGGGGTACGTTTGATAGGAGAATAGGACACATTCTGAGACATCAAGGGATGCCAGTTTAATACCGTAGAGAAGTGTGGAGAGTAAGTATTGTAGGAAGCAATAAGTTCGAGAAGCTATGCGGAGATGATGAGGCTAGTACGGGACCGAGTAGCATCGAGAGCTGCATAAAACCAATCTTCAGACTGAAAACCACAACAACACATATAATGCAATACCTCTTGACCATTTGCGTCTCAGTCACACCAAGCGGGAGACATTTTCCTGAACTGAAACTACTAAAAAATTCATCTTCACTTGTGATAAAGCAAAAACGAATAATCAGTCGTCCATTTTATCAACTTAAAAGAAAGATTCAAATGAAATAGGTTTCAACGATGTTATGTATGAAGAATATCAGTAAAACAAATGCACTATAATAGTATCAATAATTCCAATCCCAAAGAAAGCAGGCGTTGACAGATGTGAAAATTACCGAACCATCAGTTTAATAAGTCACGGCTGCAAAATACTAACGCGAATTCTTTACAGACGAATGGAAAAACTGGTAGAAGCCGACCTCGGAGAAGATCAGTTTCGATTCCGCAGAAATATGGGAACACGTGAGGCAATACTGACCCTACGACTGATCTTAGAAGCTAGACTAAGAAAAGGCAAACCTACGTTTCTAGCATTTGTAGACTTGGAGAAAGCTTTTGACAATGTTGACTGGAATACTCTCTTTCAAATTCTAAAGCTGGCAGGGGTAAAATACAGGGAGCGAATGGCTTTTTAAAATTTGTACAGAAACCAGATGGCAGTTATAAGAATCGAGGGACATAAAAGGGAAGCAGTGGTTGGAAGGGAGTGATACAGGGTTGTAGCCTCTCCCAGATGCTATTCAATTTGTATATTGAGAAAGCAGTAAAGGAAACAAAAGAAAAGTTCGGAGTAGGTATTAAAATTCATGGAGAAGAAATAAAAACTTTGAGGTTCGACGATGACGTTGTAATTCTGTCAGAGACAGCAAAAGACTTGGAAGAGCAGTTGAACGGAATGGACATTGTCTTGAAAGGAGGATATAAGATGAACATCAACAAAAGCAAAACGAGGGTAATGGAATGTAGCCGAATTAAGTCGGGTGATGCTGAGGGAATTAGATTGGGAAACGAGACACTTAAAGTAGTAAAGGAGTTTTGCTATTTGGGGAGCAAAACAACTGATGATGGTCGAAGTAGAGAGGATCTAAAACGTAGACTGGCAATGGCAAGGAAAGCGTTTCTGAAGAAGAGAAATTTATTAACATCGACTATAGATTTAAGTGTAAGGAAGTCGTTTCTGAAAGTATTTGTATGGAGTGTAGCCAAGTATGGAAGTGAAACATGGATGATAAACAGTTTGGACGAGAAGAGAATAGAAGCTTTCGAAATGTGGTGCTACAGAAGAATGCTGAAGATTAGATGGGTAGATCACATAACGAATTATACCTCTTAATTATTGAATAATTAAATAGAATTGAAGAGAAGAGAAATTTGTGGCACAACTTGACTAGGCGAAGGGATCGGTTGGTAGGACATGTTCTGAGGCATCAAGGGATCACCAATTTAGTACTGGAGGGAAGCGTGGAGGGTAAAAATCGTAGAGGGAGACCAAGAGATGATTACATAATCAGATTCAGAAGGATGTAGGCTGCAGTACGTACTGGGAGATGAAGAAGCTTGCACAGGATAGAGTAGCATGGAGAGCTGCATCAAACCAGTCTCAGGACTGAAGACCACAACAACAACGACAATATCAATAATAATCGCTACGTCGCACTAAAGATACGAAAGCAGTCGATGTTATAACCGTAAGAGCTTTGTTTCCAGGCGAACAAAAAAAATTAATTCTCTTACTCTATTCTTTCCTTGCATACTACTTAAAGGTCGCTGTGCTAAATGCTGACTTTTATTTTGAATTTCTCAATCGTATCTTTAATCGTATCTAGAGCGTAGAGTTCATTCATTATGAATATGTGATCCTGTTGCCAGACGTTACATCTACATTATTCGTATTTTACAAAATATTAAAGATATCCATAATGAGAGAACTATGTGGATATTCTAGATATGTGAGCTAAGCGAAAGGCACATATTGTTAATGTCTACGTTAGGGATAAATGCAGGCTGAGTTAAATCAAAGATGCCGGCAACTGTGTTGGGAGGAATCAAATCAGCTATTGCTGGTATATTCTACTAATGTGCCAAGTTCAAGGGTCGCCAGATGCCTGAGCATCTGTGATTAATGACGTGTATATTGAAAGCCATTTGTTATTTAAAAGAAGAGTTGTACCACGAAATTGTCAAAGGAAACAACGTCCCTCACATAAAAGGGTCGCTGCTAACCTTTGTTAATCTATATTCAAACGGTACAGGATAAATCACCTGCAGAAGTAATATTAAGAAGAATTCGATTACCATATATTTAATACACAAGTATCTAAAGACAAGGAAAACCTAAACCTGAATGTCTTAGTTCAAAATAACTAGAAATGCTTGAAGTATTAAACTGTCTCAGTTACAAGTAATGCACGTATGCTGGGTCCGCGAGGTACTGGAAGAAACGGTGTAAGAGAAGCGTCCCTTCCAGAGATCGCAACTGAAAAGACTTCAAATGTGCCAGAAATAACGGCGTTACCCATGGTATTATAGAGTGGTTAGACATGCACCAGAATTAATTCGTGCATTAGGTGATTTAACGACCAAGTCGACTGAAACTCGATATTCACTAAGGCAAATATTGTGTTCCGAAACGCAAAAGAACTGAAGTGGACACTTAAAAATCGTGGATATGGCTGTGATACGACTCTAAACTCATCACAAGGTTCCTAAACTTCAGACGACGCCGATCGTAATTAAATGCTAACTCTGCAGCGTAAATGCTCACCATTCTGGCAGCTGCCTCAGGTTTCAAATGAAGCCAGCAGCTCCCCACCAATCCCCGAAACCGAATGTTCTGTTTACTGTTTGTTCCTCTAACTCTGGCGTTTTAACAAAAATAGCTCCGCCAAAAAGTCGCTTCAGCCAACCAGGGCTTGTGGTTATTAGTATGCCCTATCGAATGGGAGAAAGTTTTCCACGCGAGTTGTCTCCTCTCATAAGCTTCAGAAAGATCTGCGCCACAATGAGAGCTCTAGCCTTGACTTTAGCCTGTGAGACATGAGCAAATGGTCGTTTCTCTCCCTACCACCACGAATATTTTTCGACAGCGTCTTAACTCTTCCCATGGTTTTGGGAAACAATTACGACATCGGTACGTATGCTATAGGGCAACTTCCTATTTAATCAGCAGGCTGTCAACTTTCTTCTGGCGCCAGCATATCGCCTCTCAGTGTACGGGGTCTTTAGTCTCTGACCTGTCTTTTCAGGGCAGGAACCATAGCATTTTCAGGAGATATTTCTCTCCCGTTAATCAACGAAATGGCGTCCCTGGTCCATACCGCTGAGAAGGGACCGTAACCAAGTCCTACCGGGCATGCAAAGCGATCACGCCTCGTCTGACTGTATCATGAGAAGTTTCAACATTGTCCGAGTGCCGCCTTGCCGGAAAATGTGCGAAACTCAACGTGTAAACTCGGCCACCCTAACATAAACCTAGGAAAATTATTATTTCAAAAACATCTGATTTAGTTCTTTCTTGACGTGTTAAGAGTTGTATCTAACTGTCTATCTAAATTCCGTTAGAAAAGACCAATTAAGAGGAGGACTACAATTGTTTCTGCTCTGTTCAGACTGAAATTACTGGTGGAAACCAAGCTTCGCCGACTTCTATTCACAGCGGCGGATTTCTCTGTTAAAATGCAAGTAGTGGGACACCCAACAGCATCAACAGCATCTTCCTGTGTTATTTGAAGTAGTCCACCTCTTTGTAGTTTGTTGTCGGATTGGATGTTCATATTAGTTTAAATAGGAAGGAAGTGAGGAGTGCGGTCGCAGATTATCACTTACGGAACATACAAACCTAATGAAAACAGTTGCACACTACTTTCCTAGAGGTTGGTTATTTTCGCAGACATTTAGCAGGCCAATGCCATGGCTAGCTTTCATTGGCCGCTAGTATGACAAGTAGATCTTTTTGAAGTACGAGAGAAAGACTTCTGTGGACAATTTTCTGGCTTCCAAAAGGCCAAACAAATAAGCACGAGCCTTGGTTGCCTAAAGCGAGTTATTGGAGGAATTATTTTTGTCGAAATACCAGAGTTAGAGAAACTTGCAGTAAAGAGACATTCGATATCGGCGATCGGTAGAGGCCAGTTCCTTTCGTTCGAGATTCGAGGTGGTAGCAAAAATTGTGAGTATTCATGCTGCAGTGTTAGCATTTACTTGAGATCGACGTTGTCATAAGTTTAGAAACTTGCGAACAATTTAAATTTGTTTGAATGCCGTTGACATAATTTTTGACATTTCATACTAATTCCAATCTTGTTTTGGGACGCGCCGTTTGTTAGACTGAGTAGTTAGTTACTATTGACTTCTTCGGTAACTCGCCTGGTGCTCAAGGAAAGAATTTCTAGTTAGCATCGGCTCTAAAGTACGTACGTCAAGAACTACTCGTACGAGCACCTGTTCATTTTCGTTACTGTCGACCTTATTACTAAAGAAACTGCTCATAGCGCTTAAGATATGCATTTTAGAGCACATGTTTACAGACAATTTTTTTTTTATTTTGTTGGTCCATACCGCTTTCCACCAAAATATGGAAAGCACGGTGCTTGCAGTAGTACAGGTCTTCTTCAGAGGTATCAGAACCATTTCCGCTTATAACTTTCATGTCGGTCGTTTCTGGAGCAGGGTTCCTTATCTCGAATTGACACATTTACCCTTCTTCATAATACCTGAAAGTTTGTGGAACCACCCTGTATAACCATATATGGGAAACTAAAATCTAAAGCAGGCAGTGTGCGGGCGGCTGCCCTGTGAGTGGCTGTCTCTCCTCAAGAACAGCCTAGCTAAAAAACGTTGCCACCAGCCGATGATTCGTTTTCTCTTCTAGTGGAGTCGTGGTGAAGCTCACTTCTTACGTAGACTTCTTGACGATCAGTTGGAGAGTTGGTACGTGGACGGTGTGGGATAGGCTAAGTGCTGTACAATTTTGGTAACTGATGGTGATGCTGGAACTCTTCTCTGCCCTCAAAGTTTTAAACATCGTTCATATTTCAGCTCCAATAAATTGATAATTATGTCTGAATTGACATGACGCCTTGCTGCAGTGATAACACCTGTTCTCGTCAGATCAGCGAAGTTAAGCGTTGTCAGGCTTTGCTAGCACTTGGATGGGTCACCATCCAGGTCTGCTAACTACTGTTCAGGGCGCATTCAGCCCTTATAAGGTTAATTGAGGAGCTACTTCACTGAGGAGAAGTGGCACTGTTCACGAAAACTGACAACGGCTGGGAGAGCGGTGTGCTGACCACATGCCCTGCGTAACCGCATCCGGTGACGCCTAAGGGCTCAGGATGACACGGCAGTCGGTCGGTACTTTTGGGTCTTCAAGCCTTGCCCTGACGGTGTTTGTTTTTAACATGAGACACATAAGTTATCATCAACAACATACTAAACATACTGAAGTCAGCAGCACTGTTCCTGTCTTTAGCTAGAAGCGCTAATAATGTTTTATTAATGAACAGAAACGTAACTAATCACTTGCTTTTACTGCAGTGTTCCGCTCCTGGCGATCTGGTCATAATATATGAATATTAACATGCAACCAGCTCCCTTTCGTAATATTTTGATCATTGTCTAGAAATACCAACCTAAATGTATACAGCACATACATACTCTAGCAGAAGACTTTGCAGCAGACTAACTATGTTTTATCATTTAATTTGCTGCAAAAGTAACAATAATTTAGGAAGGAAGGAAACGATGCTGGAGGCAAGGAGATATATGACTCTCATTCGCTATTCTCTCTTTACCGATCACTTTAAGAATTTTTTCCAAGACTGAAGGAGCAGTTTGTATTGTCGCTTCAGTTTGCTGAAAAAAATCAATATACTATTGATCTAATAGCTTTGTCGTTTAGAGTAGTTTATCACAAAATGCTGAAAGCGCTTTTCAGGCGAGTTTTATTTTGGTTGCGCCGTAGTAAAATCCAATGCATCAACTCTTAGCTACGAAACTGTTATCGCCATTATTAAGATTTAGAAAATGACTACAGCGTAATCCAGGACCGTCCATGGGTGTCGGGGCACACTTATAAGATAATAACAGCCTGATCAACAGAGAAAATCCTCTGAAGCTGTGTTACCAAGATTTCCATAAGAAAATTGTTGTTGGCGCAAACTAAATAGACACTCGGTGCAGTGGCTGATGTGAGCGACCCTAAAGGTATTTTCCTTTTATACCGAGTCCGCTAGAAAAAATGTATACACTTTAAGGAACGAGAAATTTACGTAGGTGTTAGTTTTACATTTAATAATTGGTCACACATGTTGTACAACCTTCAGTTCAGCACTTTAAATGCTCAAAATGTTCACCGTTGGCGGCTATGCACATAACAGCGGTCGCCACAACTACCTCGGTCAGTGTTACACCGGAGATAGCTACACACGTCGCTGTTATCACCTGGCGAAGATTCTCCAGCGTATGTGGCTTACGTCGATATAATTCATCTGTCACAGTTCCCCACAAGTAAAAGTCCGTAGTTGTTAGATATGGCGTTAGTGGAGCGAATTCAATGGGTCCTCTTCGTCCATTCCAGTGCCCCGAAAAATTGTCATCCAGGAAAGCTCGTACGGCTTGGTGGTAGTGTGATGGCGCGCCGTCTTGTTGGTAGAAGACCTCTTCCTCAGCTCCACAAAGCGCACATATACCTGGCAAAATTCCAGGTACATTTCAGCAGTGACAGTAGCATCAAAGATAAAGGGTCCTACTAAGCCCCGAGATGATAATCCACACCACACATGAACCCCTGGTAGATTGACCGCTTTATCCACATAGAAATGCGGATTTTCCGGTGCCGAGTACACACTGTTATGCCGCTTCACGGTTCCATCAAGTTTAAATTGTGCCTCGTCACTCTACACTACCTTCGTCACAAATTGTTCGTCATCAGTTACCATTTGCTGATACCATTCGCGAAACTACATTCGGCGATAAGAATAGTCATCATTAATAGCGTGCAGTAATAGTGCAATGTAATGCTTTCAGAATTCTTCGTACACTTGTCCTGCCACCGAGCGAGGTGGCGCAGTGGTTAGACACTGGACTCGCATTCGGGAGGACAACGGTTCAATCCCGCGTCCAGCCATCCTGATTTAGGTTTTCCGTGATTTACCTAAATCGCTCCAGGCAAATGCCGGGAAGGTTCCTTTCAAAAGGCACGGCCGACTTCCTTCCTCGTCCTTCCCTAATCGAGACCGCTGACCTCGCTGTCTGGTCTCCTTCCCCAAAACAACCAACCAACTTGTCCTGCTAACCCCTACTTCGCGTATATATTGCGTAGCAGACTTCTGTGGAAAATTAAGAAACTTTTCCAACACGTGAGCCGACGAAGCAAGACTTGTAGCTGTAAGCTGTCTTCCTGATCCTCCTTTGTGAACATCACAAATCGTTCCATGTAATTGTTAATGATGCGTTTAATTGTTAGGCGGTTTGGCGGTTATGTTTCAAACTCCTGCCTCCACTGACGTTTTACTTCAACGGCATTATCAAACTTGAAAAACCACTTCACAATACATTTTCGTTGCTCGAATGTCAAGTGTGCTCCAGCTATCTTGTTTCCTCATTACCGAGATGAAAGTACTAACATCTGTTGAGCGAAAGACCATAACACAACACGCTCGTCACTCAAATCGAACGACAATATCGATATCTCGATAGAGCTTGAGAAAGAGTGTATACATTTTTCTGGCGGACTCTGTAGTCGCTCCCATCAGCCTCTGTGTCAAATGTGAATTTGATCTGCGCCAACAGTACGAGTTGCATCCAAGTTGGCAGCTTCCAAAATAAATGCCATTTTCATAGCATAACTTCAGAGGTTTTCCCCCATTTCCTATCTCATGCTACTTGACTTTCAGTTTCACCCTGTAGATACTGACATTGGAAATCCTGCTAAATGAATGAGAGAAGAGTAGAATAAGACTGCAAAAAATTATATATATGAAGCGATATGGGAGGCTAGGAGAGGTACTACCCCTACTGGCTATTCTCTCTTCACCGAGCACTTCATGAATTTCTTCCATTTTATACGAAATGCTACAGAGAAAAACAAGAAAGACAGCCTGCTGTATTCTGCGAATGCTGGATAACCGTGAGCCACATGTAGTTACATAACAACGTCATACGCAGCGGCTCAACAAAATAAGAGGATTGAAGCACAGCACGTTAATTTCGCGGTTTGTTTAAGATCAATAATGGTGATTAACCAACACAATTGTGAATCAATTGTGCGCATCGGGTCCCATAAACCGCTCCAGCGCAGCGTGTAAGCCGGAATCGGCGTATGCTGTTTCGATAATGGAGAGTGCACTTTAATGAAAGCAGGCGCAATTCAGCGGCTGTAGCCGCCACTTCGGAACCATATTGGCTGCGGTGACCCCAACTACCGCCGCGAGACGCAAGACGCTGCCGGAAAGTGCGTTTAATACGGGCTGCGCGAGCCACGGGATGGGCAGTTACGGGCACAAGATTTAAGAAGCCCCTGGGATGCGGTGTGACTTACGGGCGATGTAATCGGTACCGCAGTTCCCCACAGAGGCGCAGCATAAAACACAGTGTGTGAAGCAAGCGTTAGCACCTTTGAGCACGGAACTGTTAGATACTATTTTGGGATATTGTACCGCATATCGCAACCAATAAAACCTGACTTGTGAACTCGTCTGGCATTAAGTTTAGCACCTTGTAAGTGGAAAGACTGCCAAAGGCATTACTGTTCGGCAGAACGTGAGGTTGGAACTGAAAGCCATATGCAATAGTCTTTAAATAAAATTATTTGTCTTAGTCTGGCACCAAAACTGGAGCACCTCTACTATTTGGTGTTCTTCTTTCGAATTATCTACGGCTGCGGCAACTTTTCTGCCCCTCAGTCGGTATCTTCTTTTGCCTTATTTCTCCTCGATGTTCATATTCCTAGCCTCCATTGCCTCCTCCACATCATCTTGCCAGTTGCATTGTGGAGGAGAGCTTTCTTTCGACTGGGATGGTATCCATCGTATTATCCTATTTGGTATCCATTCGACATGGCCGAACCACACTAGCTGTTTTTTTGGGTGTTGTTACAGATATTTCTATCCTTTTTTATGCGTATTTTTTTTTATCCTACCCATTCTAGTATAGCTTCAGGTTCGTCTCAAATAATCCACCTCCGTGGCAAGCAGATATTCAGTTTTTTTCCATTTTTTCTTTTTTTCTAGCGTCTACATTTTGGACTATAGCCTTATGCATTCCCTTCCTCATAGTTCTCATTTCTTTGTTCTGCAGAACAGAGTTCATTGCCCTTGTTAAAGCTCGTCCTTCATTAATTTTACATGTGATTTAATTATTAGTTGTGTCCTGTTTAATAAATACTATCTACAATTTCTTCTCCTTCTACCTCCAAATTATTTACTTTTTAGAGTCCAGCTGTACTCACACTTCTTCGTATTCATCTTCAGACCAGCTTCGTTGAACTCCTTTTTAAGCTTTCTTGTCATATAGCTCAGACCAGCTTCATCTTCTCCTATGACAATCCGATCAGGTGCAAAATACAGGCTTGCTGTGCTTTACTTACACTCCCATAACCTGACATTTTCTGTGCCTAATCTGCAAGATAGCTCTTAGGTACAGCTTAAAGGGTCCGGTGGCAGGCCCCTTCTCTGCCGCGAACCCTTATTCACGACCAAATCTTCACTCCACCTATTCCTAATCCTTACTCTCTCTGTGTTTTCGTATAATTTCATAACAACTTTCAGCAGTCTTTCATGCAACTCAATCGCTTTCAACTTTTCCCTCAGTTTGTTGGTGGATACATTATCATACGCTTTTTCTAGGTCAGTCAATTCAACGTGCGTCTTCAAGGCGGCTTTCGTCCGTTTTTCACGTATTGGTTTCGTTGTGAAAATGTTACTCATCGCCGACCCCCTGTTAAGAATCCTGCTTGCTCTTCTTGCTGCTTGTGTATTGTTTCTTTCTCTAGCATACCTTCAAGTATCTGCGAGAGCAGTCTTCCAACGAAACACATTACTGCCGCTATTATTACTTTGGTAATGACCCTTTTCTTCTGCACCAGTTTTCTTCAAAATATCGTCCATTATGATGGAAAAATCTCCTCTATTTAACACTCTTTCAAAGTGATTCCATAGTACCTCCAACAATTTCGATGATCTGTACTTCAGAAGCTCTGGATATGTTGACCGGTATCCTGGTGCTGTCTTCATCTTACAGCTTCCTGAATAACTGTAATATCTGAAGTTCATAACTTACGCTGCATACTCATCTAAGATCTATGCGAAAATTCAGATAGATTTTCTCTGGAAGAAATCCTCAAAATAATCCTCAATATACATTTTGCTATTTATTATGTAACATGAAAGTATCCGTTTTACTGTTTAAAGTCATATATTTGATAGTTAGCTGTCACTTTGCAACTTTGATAAATAAATTTGCTATTTTCTTTATTTCAGTTGTTTCGCGTACTATTCGATGCACATTCACTGCAGATATACAAGTTTTGTACCCATCATCGATCGTGAAAGTCTAGTTATCTCTGGAGTAGCCGATGACGTGTAGGGTAAGTATGCTTTGAGTTTCGGTTGAACAGACGAACAGGGCAATCAGGTCACCACTCGCTACGTCAGGCACACCGAATTTCGGTTTTGAACAGTAAGTTACTCTTCCGTTGTGTTGAGAAAAGGGGTGTCAGCTACCGAATGCCGCAGGTTGCTTGACGCTGGTTAGTAATGTGGCAAGATGTGGCTATGCTGCTGTAGCTTTCATGTGCTGGACAGGCGTCCCACATGTAGAAATGCGTTCCTTGCGTCTTTGTGACTCAAGTTCATTTCGAGGGTCAGTACAGAATCTACGTGACATCCATTCATCCAAACCTTAGCACCGTCAATTCAGTCACGGTACTTGTCGATGAATCTTTGTAAATGCTTTACGACTCGTACCGAACTTCGTTTATTTGATTTTCTTACGTTGGTAAACTTTATGTGACACGTGTTTCTTGCGCACCAGTATTGCATGAGCTACTCAGATTTACTTGCTTTTCTGAAGTCAGTTAGACCTTTTTACATCCAAATATTATCTAGATACAGTTTCCCGGGCACTCGTTTCCCTATTTAGACGAATTAAATCATTATACGATCGCAAGATGCGTTTCCTACTGTTTCCTTTCAGTACTGGTAACATTTAAAAGATTTTCCTACAGTTCACACCAGAGTTAGCATTAGTTGCTATTAATGTTATGCGCTCCGTTATTTGCATGATTTTCTACATCTACATCTATACTCCGCGAGCCACCTTACGGTGTGTGGCGGAGGGTACTTATTGTACCACTATCTGATCCCCCCTTCCCTGTTCCATTCACGAATTGTGCGTGGGAAGAACGACTGCTTGTAAGTCTCCGTATTTGCTCTAATTTCTCGGATCTTTTCGTTGTGATCATTACGCGAGATATATGTGGGCGGTAGTAATATGTTGCCCATCTCTTCCCGGAATGTGCTCTCTCGTAATTTCGATAATAAACCTCTCCGTATTGCGTAACGCCTTTCTTGAAGTGTCCGCCACTGGAGCTTGTTCAGCATCTCCGTAACGCTCTCGCGCTGACTAAATGTCCCCATGACGAATCGCGCTGCTTTTCGCTGGATCATGTCTATCTCTTCTATTAATCCAACCTGGTAAGGGTCCCATACTGATGAGCAATACTCAAGAATCGGACGAACAAGCGTTTTGTAAGCTACTTCTTTCGTCGATGAGTCACATTTTCTTAGAATTCTTCCTATGAATCTCAACCTGGTGCCTGCTTTTCCCACTATTTGTTTTATGTGATCATTCCACTTCAGATCGCTCCGGATAGTAACTCCTAAGTATTTTACGGTCGTTACCGCTTCCAATGATTTACCACCTGTGGCATAATCGTACTGGAATGGATTTCTGCCCTTTGTATGCGCATTATATTACATTTATCTACGTTTAGGGAAAGCTGCCAGCTGTCGCACCATGCATTAATCCTCTGCAGGTCCTCCTGGAGTACGTACGAGTCTTCTGATGTTGCTACTTTCTTGTAGACAACCGTGTCATCTGCAAATAGCCTCACGGAGCTACCGATGTTGTCAACTAAGTCATTTATGTATATTGTAAACAATAAAGGTCCTATCACGCTTCCCTGCGGTACTCCCGAAATTACCTCTACATCTGCAGATTTTGAACCGTTAAGAATGACATGTTTTTCAGGCAAAAGTGTAGAGTCTAATGTTAATTCTAGTAGCAGAGTCGCAGTGATTCGTTCAGTGCATTAGAATTGAGTGTCCTTATAATCGTTTGGGACTCACATCCCCATCCACACTTCAGCTGTCTTCAAGGCACGTTGCTTAAATAAATTCATACTTGGTGAGATAATTGACACGATCTCTCATGTTCACTTAAATAAAATTTTCTTTTGCTATGCCCACTGTATACAGTAGCTTTTGCTCGGAACGTGTTACTCAGTTTGATTCAGGAGTCGAAACTTTGTATTTGAGGGGGCATTTTTTCTCAGATCAGGGCATATACGAATCTACTTTCAAAGGAAATCCAAATCAGATACCTAGCAGTAGATTTACAAATTGTGATTCAACCTTTGCAGCGCAACGGCTTTATTTTGTTCCAGTCTGACTGCATAATACTAGTTACAGAGTCTGTGGCATGCAGTGTCTACTCTTGCATACTGCATCCCATCATTCTCATGTTGAAAATTTGCCTTTATCTGTCCTGTAGGTCTGAAGTGATGGGTTTCGGAGTCTGCCAATAATGCGATTTTTTTCACCTGAATCATGACGATTAACCCTGGTTAAGGGCATCGCTCCCACTCGAGGTCAGCGGTATATACGGGCCGTGCCGCTTAGGTCACATCACGTGAGGGTATCAGGTTTTACGAGTGCCAGAGACCGTCTGCGTCGAGAATCGAGCTACAGCTTCAGTTGATCTTAACTTCAGTTGGTCTTACTAATTCTTAAATGCGCGTTTAGATTCATGCAAGCTCTCGATAACAATCTACAATGTTGAGGGTACCTTTTCACTAACGTATTGATTTTCTGTGGGCCCTACATGGAGACGAGCATTCACGATGTGTGGCGGGCAAGGCGACTAGTGTGACATTACAAGTTCGTTGCGGGACCTTTATTTCTCGTGGGCCCTGTTCCCATTCTGGTGACGTCACTGTAAATCTTTTTCGTGAGATTCGTGAAAAGACGATTATATTAAGTAAGAAGTCCACAGCCATATTCGTTTTGGAGTCATGAATTGTTACTTATTACACACGTTCGCAGCACCAACTATTAATGTATAGAGATGCTACATATTGCACCATCTTTGTTGATCGCGTTAGACAATTTGGCGAACGTTGAAAAGAACACGATACTTCGCTTATTACTGACTCGTTGTAGTCACACCTCGCTGTGACCACGTAAATATCATGCGAGTGTCCGCAATAGTATATGACACTTTCCTCACATGATAGTCCAACAGTCACAACACTTGTCTGAACAATTGCTTTTTTATCGTTACTTTTGTAACCAAAGAAATAAATGAACAGTCACTGACCTCATAGGCAAATTCGGATATTAATCATACATGAGTTAGTAAAAACGCAAGGCCAATAGAGTAGAAGGAGACTAGAGAGATAGGTGGAGAGACAGATGCAGATAGAGCTGTACTTCGTCTGTCGTCACGTCTGTGGGAACAGTCGGTGAAACCTAGGGAATGCAATGGCTGTCAGACGGGAAGTTTCGCTCTTCAAATAATCTTCGGGCTCCGGACCATGAAGGCATCCTGTTTCTCCACTTACTGCAAGTTGTTCTCGCATAAATTGATTGTAGAACTGAAGAAAAAGGGTCAGAAGGAAATCTACAGATCAGTAACCTCCAGTACATCCGATTAACTTTGAATGTATTGCGTAAGGAGACACAAATGCGAGATAGTGCAGTCACAATGTTTTAACGAGTCCTCTCATAATACTGAGTGACTTGGTTAGCTGCCACCTTGCAGTACGACAAGTAATGAGAAACAATGTCGAGAAACACAGGAAACTAAACAAGAATACGTCCAGTCCTAGAGAGAGCGAAGGTTGTTGAACAGAGGTGAATCAAGATAATGAGGAATGGTAGCCATGAGTTCCGAAATACGACCGCAGACGCAGGGGCCGAATGAGAAAGCTCCATCAATGGAATCTTGATGCCGTGGCGCAAATAGCCTGATTGCATAGTAGCAACAAGTATAGTTGCTGCAAGCTTCCTATTGGACGGTTTTTGTACTAGGCTGCCGCCAAGGTAATAGAAGAGAATGCTTGCTGTGTGGTGTCAGTTGTGCCGTTTTTGATGACTTACAGAGTAGAGGACCATTCCATATGATTATGTAAGCAGCATAATGGAAATTCAGAAATGTCGTACGGGAAATTAAGAGGAGTGGCCCAATCAAACATGACAAATCTGGATGCCACACCACGCACACAGACGTATTAGTGAGAGGAAGGATAATGTAATCTACTAGAAACAGGTGGTCACTATAACACTCAGATTTATTACTGTACAGTAACACACATGAGTTATCCACAAATTAACCCTGAAAACATGGACAAGTGGGTTCTAATGGTGAACTGTAACCTTGGCACGCAAGGATAGACACGATAAGTGCGAATTTCTGCAGATAACACACGGATACAACCAGTGTCTGTAAGCATGGTCAGTGAATTACAGGAGGAACAAGGAAAAACAGGGTGACACACCAGTGACATTGCCAAAGAGCACTTTGGAAACAAACTAGCCGGCTGCGACACATTAAAACGGAATAAATGGCCCCTGAAAGGAGTGAACTAATTTCGCATCCTACGAACTTGCCGACAGTAACAATGGCGGCTCTTACCACACTCGCAGCGTAGTGCGGAAAACAGCAACAGTGGCTGCTGGAGGTATTGTGTTCAGCTCTCCCTCTGTCCACAGTACTCGAGTGGAAACATCTTCCTGTGCGACCGCAAGGCTCGCTTCACCTGTCTTCCAGCTTCTAATCTTTAATCCATCATCTCCTAACATGAAAAGTACTCTTTTCTACCCCAGCGGAAAGTGTTCTCTTCCAAAGCCTAAAGTGAAGTGCAATCCTCCGAAGTGTAAAGTATGTGTGCAACTTGTGAACGCTCTGTAACTTTGCAGCATTCTCGCCAGAGTAGGAACTCGCCTGCGAGTAGTGACAAAAATTGCGAGAGTCGTCCAGTTGATGCTAAACACTCTCCTGCTTTTCGTGACTTGCCGGCCGGAGTGGCCGTGCGGTTCTAGGCGCTACAGTCTGGAACCGAGCGACCGCTACGGTCGCAGGTTCGAATCCTGCCTCGGGCATGGATGTGTGTGATGTCCTTAGGTTAGTTAGGTTTAATTAGTTCTAAGTTCTAGGCGACTGTTGACCTCAGAAGTTAAGTCGCATAGTGCTAAGAGCCATTTTTTTCGTGACTTTTGCTGTTTTCAACCGTTGCTACTCTGAAGTGGGGAGGAAGACAGAATATCTCTCCCATTACATGCCACAGTTTTGGTATGGACCTATAAGACAGCGGACACGAAGGCACAGCCGAAAAGCTGCGTGTTCTTCTAAAAGACACCTGTAGAAATCAACCAGAACTGTCGATTCAGAAAGTTATAACCAAACGCTATTTGGAGGCGTTGTAACGAAAATCATCTGGAAAGCAATGCTTGACCTGAGATCTCTTATCGTGCCAAAAAATGTCCTGTACAAACAATTCTATGTTTTTGTGACAGAAAGTGGCCGTCCCAAGACCTGCCTGGAGATGACACGGCACGAATTATTTCACTGTTTACCTGTGGCTGCGGCTTTGCCTCGGATTCTGGACAAATTTATGGTAGCCACCTCCTCTCAAAAGGATTCTTATCTTTCGGTAGCCAGCCCATAGGCTTCCAGTTGAGCAGTGTCTTCACTGTACTAAAAAAGAGAAGTGAGTAGTAGCCAATAAAAGGAACAGTCAACCGGGGTGCTAACTTTCTATTGCACCTCGTACAAGCACCGTCAGTATTAGTTTGTTTAAGCAAAGGAAATGAGCATAAAATATTCTGTGGGATAGTCTCAGAGAAAAATTGCCACCTGACATTGTTTGTCAAAATGGTGGTAAGTGTTTCGGCTTAGAGTCAAGCGCCGGAACGCCAGTCGGGAACGATAGAGCACAGAGGGCTGTGAGAAGACGTCAGCCAATTATACTCTGATCGACCCCTCGCCAGGACGACAACGCAACAGCGGCACCCCCTATGCCATGAGGACATTAGCGCCGCGTCAGACTGGTCGCGGGAGTTCTACAGCAGCTTCAAAAATAGCTAGTTCTATAGCAGCACCGAAATTAGTTACTTTGCTTGTACATTCTACGTAGCTCAAACTTGGCACACATCTGTGTAATATTCAAAGCTAAGTATTGTCATTCACCTTTTTGTAATAAAACTCATTAATACGATTTGTTTGAATGTTGTCTATCGATCCGAGAAAGCAGGTTTCCTAGATACCCCATATTAACGACTAGGCTGGATTTAACAGTAACTGCTGCACTACCACTATCTGCGATGTGAAGACGTCCAGGGGTCAGACATGAGTGTCGCCTCTCAGCAGTGAGACACATGAAACACAATGTGTGGAAGGTGTAGTTTAGGCTGGAGATGGCCCTGCAGATGGTGAATGGGTGCATTTCTTTCAGTGACTTGGACTGATTCATTAAGTCTGATCATTGTGGACAGACCCAAGAATTGTAAATTAAACATTCTCTGTGACTGAATGTTATCCTTTCCTCTACATCTTCAAGAAGACGGTGCTGTAGACACTCCCGACTTCCAAGACGTCATTAGCCATATTCACAGACCTGCACATATTTATCAGCGGTGTGATGGCCACTCAGGCATCTTACCGCAACCCAGCCTTAATCCCACAGGAGCGTCTGGGGCTATTTGTAACAGCAGTTGAAATGAAGCTATAAACATCCTCACACTTCGGTAGCTGCATGGACTCCAACCATCAGTGACAGGCTTCAGCCTAATACAGCACTCCTGAAGAGCTTCTGGACTCTCTTCCCCACTGAATTGAAGCCATAACACCTAGAAGTGTTGCTACACGGTATTAGCGTGATGTGTCTTGGAGCTGATTAATTCGTTGTCTAGTGTGCTTATTTTATCTGTCTACATAATTTTTAACATTCGCATGATGGTTTTCAATGCTGCTTCAAAGCAATAAATAGGTTTTTAGAAATACGTAAAAGAGAGCAATAGCGCCCAAGCTTTTGAAAAACGCATGTGGTCTGTAAAATGCTGAAATGGCCGCTGACGGAAGAATCAGTGACCGAATGCAAAATGACTTTATTAATTCAGTATCAGACATTTCGAAATTCGCCATCGTCAGATATCCTGGAACTGCGAGTACTCAGTAGACATAGTAGTTATACACGAAATGTGTTCACAGTTTCGAATGGAACGACAGCAATGAAATTTTATGCCGGACCAGGACTCGAACCCGGATTTCCTGCTGTTTCGCAGACTATCTGAAACTTTGGTGTCAGCACTCCAAACACGGTTGATGGCTGGAGTGCTGACACCAAAGTTTTCAGATAGTCTGCGAAACCAGTTATGCTGGCCACTGATGCTGTATGTACAAGGATCGTGTCAACCCCTTCAGCATCAACTACAGCCTGAAGATGATACACTGAAGCGCCGAAACTGGTAGTACAAAATAAGTAAAATCATTTTCTCACAATAGTAAACGGCCGTCGTCCCAAAGACCACGTCTCAAAACGGTGGTCATACAGAAACTAATTTTCAGTGTCGTCATTCCATTATGCAGCTGATGATTGTCCATATTCGCAACTGCGAATACATTTAATGAAGCCTGTAGTCCCCGCAGTGTCTTTTGATGCATGCGTGTCCGAAAGAACATTGCATCGTAACTGGGAATAACACAGGCACTGCAATATCGTATAATAGTTACTTGTTGTGGAGGTAACAGACATGAGCAGACAGTTGTGCTAGGTAAGGCACAAATATCAGCAGGCGGAAATTTCTTCTGTACGCGGCCCCACGCAGTGTCTTCACAGATGCTTCCATAAATTATTTTAGGGCATATTTAAATGAAATGAATATTGATTCCATGAGCGGACACTTGAAAGGTGACAAAAAATGTAGAAATAAAAGAAACTGATTACTAATCCAATATACATTGTTAATATTGGTGAAGAAAGCAGGAATTAAAAAATGAAGAAGACACTTTAATCTACAATTCGTTGTCAATTTTCAAAGTGTCAGTTCAGCTCTTCAGCATACAAGATGCAACAAGTCCAGTCTACGGTGACCCCATAAGAACGTGAAAACTTAAGGAAACTCGTTGTGGAAAGAATAACGATTTATTGAAAATCTACTACGAGCAGGCAAATTAAATATGAAAGTACACGTACCACATTTCATGCAGAGATATATGAATGAACGCGCTCATCTATCTACAAAAGAAAGTTAACGGTAATTATAAAAATTTGGTTTATTACCACAGGTTGTCAAACAAATCATTTACCCACCGCATTAAGCGTGCAAACATTTAGTAAGTGAACAAATGATCGTAATTATGGAATATAGTCTAGGCATACGTTGATGGACAAATGAAAGCATAAGATGAAACTATGTTGCAGATATGGCAAATTACTGCAGAAACAATTAGTGATTTAAAGAAAGAACCCCGGGAAAGGAGGTAAGAACGCCAACAGAATCGCCAAAGTGCATGATGGTAGCAACTAGTTGGCTGCGAACGTTAAAAGTACTCAATTAAACCCTGACAAATTAATTAGCCTTGTGTCCTCCTCGGTTAGTTTGCTGCATCGCCGGCTCCTGCTTACCACTCTTAAACGGTGTGAGTGTGAAAGATGGGAACAGTAGTGGCTGAAAGTTCCGAGTCGGGATCGACTTCTGCAGATCTCTCGGATGATCTCGATAATACGTTACCTTCGTCCTCTCTACGGCATGTGTACTCATCAATCTGCTGGCTGCAAGTCTGTTTGGACTTTAGTTACTCTCCAAAGCTTAGCTGGTTCTGTCAGTGCAGTAAACTGTCCGGCTAGTTGCAGCAGACCTTATGAGTTCCCGCCAGTAATAATTTTATAAACGAGTATAATAAATTCCTGCTCTCACAGATTTTGTTGGTTAACCGATAGTGGTGTGGCATGGGAAGGAGCGCAGGAAAACTCTCCTGTTGGATGACAGGTTTCCAACCCCAGACAACCAAACGGCTTGCATGCAACAAGCACAAGAAAACCCACCTTCTACTGAAATAACTTGTCAGTCAACCAGAGACCGTGTTACTCAGATGTCAACGAACATTTCTTCATGGATTCATAGAATGGCAACATGACTGCAGACATTGGCTGACCCCACAGTCTCACGGTCCGAGTGCTATACGTGGCTTTCAGATTTTCTCAAGCTAAGATGTATGCCTTCTAGTGTCTTGCACAATGCAGTTTTATGCCCTACAGGCCCTCTTCCTTGGTGCTCGCTATCCAGAGACGGGACACGGCAAATTCCTTGTCTATACGAGTAAGGGTTCGGGGAGCTTCTTTCCGTGATAAACAAGTCTATGATACTCTGACTGTCATGAGTTAAATTTCACGTCATGAGCTAGCTTAAGGAAGCTCCAAAGGCTGCAGAAATAACACGCCCGCCAACCATAAAAAAAGGAAAAGCAGAAAAGTAGTAATAAAGTATTGTACAGAACACTCTTGATCACATAAAAACACTTTTATTCATAAGAAGTGACCGGCTTGACCCGATGTGGTTCATCTTCGGGCCACACTCCTGATTTGTGGATTGGACCTACTGTTGTCATTTATAGGTAAAAGATTTTTTATTGGATCCAGACTGTTCTATATAGTACGTTATCACCAGCTCACTGCGATCTCTCCTGGTCCCAGTATGTTTACAAAGATTACCAGAAGCTGTCCAATCATTTTCAGTAGTGAATACTGTCTGCATTTATCAAGCACAGTTTAAGAATCGACTATACTGACGGGATGTGCATAGTACTCTATAAAATATGTTGTGGGTCAGTTTGAACATAAACTGCCATGTAACAAATAATACACTTAAGTGTAAAAGTACTATGATCCCCGGGCGTGTTGGCATGATGCAGTACAAGAATTAGGCGGGTTGAAACATTAACCGTAACTTTACCAGAGAAATCTTGAGAAATGATAATGTTGATAATCGGGACATGTATTGATGTGACCCATATGAAAAAGAGTCATGAGGGCAACACAAAAATGTTCTGCTATACATAACTATTAACAGAAATGTAGATTTGAAATAAAAGGGCCTGCTGTCGAGCGAGGAAACTTTTTGATTTTGTCAAAAGCCGATTATTTTCTTTTGTTGAAAGAAATAGTACAACGAGCGCACACATAAAGTCACATTACTTGTAATAAGCAAACTGCAACGTATCGTATTGTAGCTTATTATAACGTGAATTTAGTATTACAGCTACGCTTTCATTTCCCATTATGCGGCTGTTTCTGCCCCTTGAGGTCACTTTTTTCGTATTTTAAATTTATACTTACCTTCTAGATTGACCGCACTGTGTGTGGAGAGAGTAAATAGAGTACCAAGGACCACTATATATCACTCATGTTCTATTTTTGTGAGGTGCACACATAGAAAAATTTTTCGGTACTGCTCTGCATATGCCCGAACTTTCTTTAAAATTTTACCCTCACTGGCGTAAGATGTTCTCAATTTGGCTCTTATTTTAATACTCCCTGTTTCTTTAATCCTCTCCGGTGATGCTCCGAGTGTGATGTGTGATGTTAAAGAACTGGTCCAGCGACTATTTTATTCGTGGATGAATTACATGTCTATAGAATACATTCGTCAGATCTCCGTTCTTTGCTAAGATACCGGGAAAATGAGACGGTTTTAATAAAGAAACTGCTTCCGAAACACTAAGGCTCAAATGCCCGATTCCCAAACCAGATAGGACTAAATGGAGATACTGACCACATAAAAAAATGGACAGCACGAATGGCCGCCGAAATGACGAAAATCCCAAACTGGTAGACACTTGAAGGGAAACACTGACCAACCCCGAAAGACTGGTTACAAAGTGCCAAAGAACGATGTTAGTAAGAACTTGAGGACTGTACTACAACCTCCTATAGGCTATATCGATCATGTACAGACGCTATGACAAGATTAGACTTACTACAATGAGTACAGAGGCAATGAAGAAACAAATTGCCCCACGATCCCCACGCGAATAATACGCGAAAAAACCTTAATAATGATGCAATGGGAAGTGCCATCTGTCATTCACTACTCTTTTCTTTTTCAGAGAATAGATGTAGATTTAGACGCAGATGTACTAATCAGTGTGGCACCTGACTTCTCCATGGGCAGACGTGCCTAATTCTGTCATGTATTCAACTGGCATTACTTCCCACCGTCAAATTAAAGCGCATTAGGTAACATTTATTTAGGTTGTGTGTCAGCCTACACCATTTTATTCCAAATATTTCGGTAGTACGTAATTCTTAAACTCCACGATTTTATAAACAGTGAATTGTTCAATAACAGTGATGTAAATTAGAACAACAGACTTGCAGCAAGACCCTTAAACCACGCGAAACGTAAGACCTTCACTGACACTCTGCAGAAAGCTGGTTAGTCGAACTTTCAGAGCTGCCCCATGCCCCACTATCTCCGCGGTGTTTGCACGCCGCAGCAGGCGCGACATCTGGCGATGTCATCACTGTACACAGGCACCACCCACGCACGAGGGGCTGGAGGCACCTGTGAGAACACGGCCGTCATGTGTTCTTGCAGCTTAAAAGGCAACCGCCGCGGCGGCAGAAAACCCAGGGCAGGGCACACCCCCTGCTTCTGATGCTTTTACTCTGCTGCCTCGCTGCCGGTGTTCCATCAAGCTCCCCAAGAAAACGTGTCGGCCGTCCTGTGTAAGCAACGCAGACTGGGGGGAGATCGATGTGCTGACTCTGGTGTGTTGGTTTCTTTGACAGTATTTAGTTAAGCACTATTACCCTAAAATAATGAACTGGCGACTTGCGAATAGGACTCGGGCACTGAGTGTTCGGTACAAACTTAATTATGTATACAGATAGTTTATCCATTCCGAGAATCAAGGATAATGACAATGTTTTCCCCTCTTCTCGACATTCATACTGGGAAGATATCGATCCCGGTGATACCAAGACATTCGAAAATGTTCTAATTTCATGTCTGAAGTCGGACAACAAATAACAAAAGAAGTATTTATTTCGTGTGATATAATTACAGATCAACAATTCCTTATTTTTCCCCTTACTTATACTGTGAAACATTGACTCTTTCCAAATTCATGATTCTGGGCAACGAAAGGTCACCTATAGATTTTGAGGGGTGAGTTTTCAAGTATTAAAATATATGACATAAATGGCCGTATGTTTTGGGTGAATTCACTTACAAGCTTAATGTTTTTACACCACCAAGTGACCTTCGGTTTTAGTATGTGACACAAATTTGAACTTGGCACGCCATCTTGTTCCATTGACAAGTGTCTTAACAGAAGGATATACACACAGACAGGCGGATAAAAGACGACAAAAAAGTATTTCTTCGGATTATGTAATTGCAAATAAAGAATTTTCAAACTTTTCCGTTACTTATACTGTGTAACCTTGTCTCTTGACGAATTTCATGACTTCATATCAGCTGAAAATAGCCTACAGGTTTTGACGAGTGTGTTTTCCAGCCTCAAAATATGTCACATAAACGGCTGCATTGGCTTAGAACCATAAAAGTTTCACATCGCCAAGGAGCTATAAACCTTCATATCTGATATAAAACTGGATTAGATACGCCAAATTGTTCCAGAAAGAAAAGGGCCTTAGCAGAGGGACACACAAGCAGACAGACGCACAAAAAAATGACAAAAAATATTTTTTCCCGTTATATAATTATAAATTAAGAATTTTCGAAATTTTTCCCCTTTATCTGTTTTATGAAACCTTGCTTCTTAACCAATTTCATGATCCTAGGTTAACGGAAGTATCCTATATCTTTTTATGAGTGTGTTTGCGAGATTCAAAATTTTATGGCATAAATGGGCATATCTTGTTGAACGCATTGACTTTACATCGCCAAGGGACCTTAGACCTTAATATTCGACAAATTTGAACTTGATACGTCTTCTCGTTGCTTAAGAAAAAGGTTCTTAACGGTCGGACAAAAAACCAGGTCTCAATAGACTCAACGGTTCTGACCGACGGCCGTGTCATCCTCAGACCACAGGCGTCACTGGATGCGGATACAGAGGCGCATGAAGTCAGCACACCGCTATCCCGGACGTCGTCAGCTTTCGTGACCAGAGCAGATACTTCTAAGCCAAGTAGCTCCTCAATTTGCATCACGAGGACTGAATGCAAACCGCTTATCAACAGCGCTCGGAAGACCGGAAGGTCATCCATCGAGTGTTAGCTAAGCCCGACAGCGCTTAATTTTGGTGATCTGACGCGAAACCGTGTTACCACTGCGGTAAGGCATTTGGTAGAAAGGGAACCAAGTGATCATGTAAGGATTGCGTTTTTACACACTAACGCACGGAATCCTAAAAGCAGAACTATAGAAACATCGTGTTAGTGGGGATACTAATATGCTTGTTTACGTTATGAAGCACTTTGTATCCTATATTTTGAATTTTAAAGTATCCCAAACCAAAACTCTTGTATTAGTTGAGTACAAAATTATTTTACTCTTAGCGGAGCGTACTTGGGTATACAAGATAAAAAGCAACTCGATCTATAAAATTTAACAGTTTTTTGCGCGCGGTCTTCAGTGGTTCGTTACAGAGTGGTAACATAGGCCTGATTTATTCGGCTTGTTACCAGTCGCTTCTTTTTATGTAAAATCAGCTTCACACTAGTGAATAAGCTTGTAGCATTTAACCACCAAAACGTACAACATAAAATGCACAATAATGTAACAGTCCTGACACAGGGCACTCTACGGCGGTGCTGCGACCGCCGTTGGGGAAAGAGCTGAGAATAGCGTCGTTGTGACGGTGCTCTTGCATTGCAGTGCGTGAACCCTCATACGAGGCACAAAGAGACCAACTCTTCATTAGTAAACCTATCCATTACTGGATTCAAGTCTTAGAAACGAAGAATAAATTTCTTATTACTGCTGTCAGCAGCATATTCCATAAGTAAACGAAATAGCTAAACGAGACACACCGTATAACATCCTCATATGCCTTGATGTGTAGATATTTTCGGTGTCGTACAAAGACAAATGGGGCAATAAATAAAACTAAATTTCATTAATGTGTTACGAGCCACGGTAGGGCAAGTACTTACAAAACATCCCGTAACAGGCTTCGAAAACTTGTTGATGAAGTTCACATGTGACAAAACTGTAATCGCATTATGAGACTGTTTTATGTGTGCAGAAGCTCTGCGCTATCTACTCCCCGAGTATTACTCCCAGTTAACTGCTGTACAGCCTATGTTATCTTTCAAACAAGGGGAGAGTCTATAAGGCTGAAGCACTTAGTTGATTTTCTCAGGTTTCCGAATCGGAAGACCGCTGTCCTCGAGAGACAAAAATATCCAGGTTCTAACGTCAGTCTCGAACAAAATTTCAGATTACAAAAAATGATCATTTTCAAATCAGGTCAATAAAATTAGTGACCTGAGAATGTTACAGAATAGGATCAATACAAATGAGCTATATCTCACAGTTATCCATGATCATTTGATCCCCATTAACAAACCTTGAAAGCCATTAGCCATTTGAAATAGCAAGATGTGGACTGTACGAAATTGTGAGGTATCATAAATGACAGCTTCAAATAAGATAAATAGTGAGCGCAAATAACTACAACAAGAAAAGGATCGACTTACTTTGGGAAGATCATCACAGGAAACTGCTTAACCAATGGACTGCAAGTGACGACAGAACTGAATGAAGACTGTGGAACTACGTTAATGAAAGCAGTCTTGCGAGAATTCGATAAGTGCGGTGAACGAAGTTGAGCTCCAGTCCTTACTGTTACAGAATTGCTTTGCGGCTACAGAATTGTTTATTGGGAGCAGAACACTGATCTCTGTAATGAAACACAGCATAACGGTCTAATAAGTCGTATACCATGTATTGGGTAACATTGGCCATTTGCATCAATCCACACATCTACATACTTTCCTTGAATATTCTTCATTCGCAGATTCCACCGTGCCTGTGGGACTTAGAATCTATCGAACATTAAAGAAGTGCATGAATAACACTAGGTGCAACTTTTCGCTTACCCTTCTGAGTTATGGATTTCATTTGTACTGCTTCTGCATCTTAATCAGAAATTTTGTAGAATCCATTGGTTTTTTACTGCTTTTTAAGTAATGCAGTCAAACATTCACTGTGGCATTAGGTTCTCCCAACAAGCGGCAAACGACAACGCACAAGACTGCACTTTCCATCATAATTTGAAAACATAGCAATTGACATCTCCTATCGTCAGTGTTACCAGAGACGTCGCATATCTCTGAGGATGTTATCCTAGCGCAGCGAAGACATATACACAAAAATATCTACCCATGCAATATATATTATAGTTGATACGTCCAGGGGCAATTTTATACATATACTGACGATATGAGGACAATTTAAACACAGTAAACCTAGTTAAACTTCCTTCTGTTCAGCCATTAGCCTAACGCCTGTCGTCACCATAGTTTTTGTTTCATCCTTTCCTATCTCCTCTATATTCAAATAAAGCAGTAACTCTTGCAATAAGATTGCTGGTCCAAACACACATCCTTCGATCTCCAGTCTCATCCACTTATTGTTCAAGCTGAACAAATGTGGGTGCACTATCTTCCTTGCCTTTGATCACAGATACGGGAAATTCGGAGGTAAATAAGTGAACGAGTAAAATAATTAATAACAGAGTATTCCTTAGTAATAATATAACCAAGTAATTCATCATAGTCACTGATGGATGAAAAACGAGATTCTGTTAATACATCACCGATTGTTGCTCATAATCGCTCATCTGATTCACACTTCGCTTGGAGCTGCTCCAATTACAGGTTCAACCAATGACTGTAAGACATCGAATCAAAGAAACATTCAACAGGTACGTTAGTAATACTAGGTACAGGTTTTACAGAACTCCAGAGGTTACTCCTCATTTCTGTATCCATAGGCCTAAATGACTAGCTCATGCGACTGCTGCTAGTAAAACTGTGGTCAAGCAACAGCCCACATCAACAGGTGAAGGGCTGACGGAATGTAAAACACGTAACTCGTCGAAACTCATATGACGATCGTCTTTTACTACAAAACAACTAAAGTCTCAACGAGGAAATGAAGTTATCACTGATGAACAAAAGCAAAAGAGCGTGTCTCGGATAAAGCACTCGCTGTTGACGAACCCTATGGCAGGTTTTTAGTCCTGAAACCATATGAAGTAGATCGATATCCGGATCTCGCTCTAGCAAGACTTTGTATTCCAGTGCGACAATTATTACTCCTGAGCGGTCTGTTACCAAGGCTTATGAGGAAAGACTTATTATTTGCCTATCATTATTCAGGCAAGCCTGAAAAATATTTCAAGATTTATATTAAGAATTTCCTTCTGAAACTGTGCTTCAGCCAGGACTAACGCAAGATGTAATAACAATTGGTAGCAGTTTTGAATAAAAATCGTGCACGTGAGAATTTGCATGTATGAATTTGTTTATTCAGTTATTCTTGCAATGTCACTAAGAGCGAGGGGTGCACATTTGTTGTGGCATACGACCGGATTTTCAACAATAAAGATAATGTGATACCGTTACGATTCCAAAGTAGCAAGGGATAGACACGATTTTCAAGAGATTTTTTTAACTGAAAGAATGGGAAATTCAATTAGTGAGACACGAAAGAAACGTAAGTAATGTCTAGTTAAAAACAAAATTAGGAGGCACAGTACGAGACGATTTAAAATTCAGATTCCCACGAATGAAGATCATACAAGATGGTACCAATGGAGGCATACACTATCAAACCAAAACGTTATGACCACTGCGCACCGTGACGTTGGATGCCGCCTGGTGGCAGTGCATGCGAGTGACGCAGTAATAAAACTGTGTAAGCGGAGCAGACACGGACGGGGGTAACCCTAGCGAAGATATGGGCTGCCAGTGGAGAAATCCATTGAGATAAGCGACTCTGACAAAAAGCAAATTGTTATTACGCAGACCCTGTGAACGGCTATAAAGAAAACAGCGAAGCTGGTCGAATGTTCACGTGCTAGTGTCGTGAGCATCTTCGGAAAGAGAAAGGACAGTGGAACCACCACAAGGTGCTAAATCATTGGACTAGAAGACTCGTCACAGAACGTCAGATTCGGAAGCTTGTCTGCACTGTAAAGTAGGATACATGGTGATCTGTGGCGTCTCTGCCGAGAGAGCACAGGAGCTCCGCAACAGACCACCCCTACATGTTTACATGTTGACCAAAATACATCGTCAGTTATGATTGCAATGCGCACGGGATCATCGGGATTGACCGTCGATCGATGAAAACATTCGGCTCTGCAGGCGAATCACATTTTTGCTACCCTAGGTCGATGGTCGTCTTCACAGAGTCTGTGAACGGTGGCTAAAAACGTGCAGCGCGTCACGGACGCAGTCTGTTGAGAGCAGTATTATTATGCTTTGGGAAACATTCTGCTGCGCTTGGATGGGGCCTGTGGTACTAATCGCAGACACGCTGACACCTGCATCCCTTCCTGCTTGGTGTCTTCCCCGACGGCGATATCATTTTTCAGCATTAGAATTATCTGTGTCTCGGAGCCAGAATCGTACTATAGTGGTCTGAGGAGCATTATAGTGAAATGACGTTGATGTTTCGGCGACCAGGTTCGCCTAATGTAAATCCTGTGGAACCCATTCGTGACGCTATCTGGCTCCATCGCCAAGTACATAAATCAGCGGCCAGTCATTTACGCGAATTACATGACCTGTGACTAGACATCCAATTCCACATACGTCCACAAACCTACCAACAAACTGCCAGATCCATGATAATCAGAATCATGGATGTATTTTATTCCAAATACGACAATAAGCTTTTAAGCAGATGGACGTAGTGTTTTGGTCCATCAGTGTAAATGCTATTGAAGCAATCTTTCTACAATGAGGAAGTTCTTCGATACAGAAAATACACTCCTGGAAATGGAAAAAAGAACACATTGACACCTGTGTGTCAGACCCACCATACTTGCTCCGGACACTGCGAGAGGGCTGTACGAGCAATGATCATACGCACGGCACAGCGGACACACCAGGAATCGCGGTGTTGGCCGTCGAATGGCGCTAGCTGCGCAGCATTTGTGCACCGCCGCCGTCAGTGTCAGCCAGTTTGCCGTGGCATACGGAGCTCCATCGCAGTCTTTAACACTGGTAGCATGCCGCGACAACGTGGACGTGAACCGTATGTGCAGTTGACGGACTTTGAGCGAGGGCGTATAGTGGGCATGCGGGAGGCCGGGTGGACGTACCGCCGAATTGCTCAACACGTGGGGCGTGAGGTCTCCACAGTACATCGATGTTGTCGCCAGTGGTCGGCGGAAGGTGCACGTGCCCGTCGACCTGGGACCGGACCGCAGCGACGCACGGATGCACGCCAAGACCGTAGGATCCTACGCAGTGCCGTAGGGGACCGCACCGCCACTTCCCAGCAAATTAGGTACACTGTTGCTCCTGGGGTATCGGCGAGGACCATTCGCAACCGTCTCCATGAAGCTGGGCTACGGTCCCGCACACCGTTAGGCCGTCTTCCTCTCACGCCCCAACATCGTGCAGCCCGCCTCCAGTGGTGTCGCGACAGGCGTGAATGGAGGGACGAATGGAGACGTGTCGTCTTCAGCGATGAGAGTCGCTTCTGCCTTGGTGCCAATGATGGTCGTATGCGTGTTTGGCGCCGTGCAGGTGAGCGCCACAATCAGGACTGCATACGACCGAGGCACACAGGGCCAACACCCGGCATCATGGTGTGGGGAGCGATCTCCTACACTGGCCGTACACCACTGGTGATCGTCGAGAGGACACTGAATAGTGCACGGTACATCCAAACCGTCATCGAACCCATCGTTCTACCATTCCTAGACCGACAAGGGAACTTGCTATTCCAACAGGACAATGCACGTCCGCATGTATCCCGTGCCACCCAACGTGCTCTAGAAGGTGTAAGTCAACTACCCTGGCCAGCAAGATCTCCGGATCTGTCCCCCATTGAGCATGTTTGGGACTGGATGAAGCGTCGTCTCACGCGGGCTGCACGTCCAGCACGAACGCTGGTCCAACTGAGGCGCCAGGTGGAAATGGCATGGCAAGCCGTTCCACAGGACTACATCCAGCATCTCTACGATCGTCTCCATGGGAGAATAGCAGCCTGCATTGCTGCGAAAGGTGGATATACACTGTACTAGTGCCGACATTGTGCATGCTCTGTTGCCTGTGTCTATGTGCCTGTGGTTCTATCATTGTGATCATGTGATGTATCTGACCCCAGGAATGTGTCAATAAAGTTTCCCCTTCCGGGGACAATGAATTCACGGTGTTCTTATTTCAATTTCCAGGAGTGTATTAACCTAAAATTTATGCGAGATATCTGGTAATAGGTTTTCTCTGTACATAGCTATATAACGTAAGACTTTTACACTTGAAAAGTAAATAAATAACACTAAGCTGTAAATTTTAGGTGACATCGGTTAAGAAAATGTAGAGAAATTTCATAAATACAGTGTGCAATATATACGAAACAGAGGAAGAAGAAAGGCACTTGGAATATGTACTACATTGACTAAAACACGACCAACGAAAATGGCAATAGATAAAAGATACGAGGAAGACATCTTATTAGACGATAATTCAAGAAATTAAAGAGGATAAAAGATCTATGCGAGAAAAGAACATACTGACTCAATGTGACAATACCAGAGGCTATCTTTTAAGATTCTTTTTATTAAGCTTATCCATTACCGATGTTGTACAACATTTAACTGTGTATAGAAAATAAAGGAGGCCAGACTGAAGCGCGTAGAACCACTCGGTCACTGTGGCCGGCGACAATTTTCCGTTGGCCTTCACGGCAGAGGGGACGGGAGGGCTGATAACATAAAGTCCCTGGTCACCATTCTATGCAGCAATGTCCTTTGAGAAACTGCGAACCCCTCGGCAGTGTCTCTTGAAGTGAGGGCATGTGACACTGTTGATGATTCGCCTGTTGGATGGAGACTTTAAGCTCGACGACCCCCTTGTTGCTCTTCGAGAAGAGTAGGCTCTGTGCCGGTAACATGTTTCATTTTGCTTCATCTCTAATCGTCTCCAACACGAATACGATATCTCACTACACACACACCGTTAGAATCATCTACGCTTAACAGGTACACTTACATACAGAGTTCTAATTCTGCGCAAAGGAATGGAGTTTACGGATGCGGAGGAAAGAAAAACCTTTCCGATTAGGTGGTTGAACCTGCCCTTCGGGGTCTCCTAGCCTTTCATGCCATACGGCTACTTTCATTTATTTCTAAGTCTTGTAGTAATAACCTCTGACCGCAATGTTGTGACAAACAGCTGGCCATTCGTAGAAACACTGATTGATGATACCTTTTGTAAGTAAAAGAGCTTTATTTTATATCTCTTTTGGAAGTACTTAATTATTTTGTATTTAACTAGTCTTTAGACATGTTGAAGTTGTTTTCTTATGTCCACCCTTACTTTTGAATTTAATATTCCTGCAAATTTTCCGGCACTGTAGCAAATTAGACTAAATCTAGTTTCGACTATAAAATCAACACATCGTAGCACCAATGTGACTTTCTGTACTATTCTCCTGAACTGTATGTATTATAGGAATTGAGTATAAGTAAAAGAATTTTAATAAATATTAAGTTAAATGATCTTCCAATTCAGCTTCTTAGTGGATAGAGACACTGTATTGTGGTATCTAAAACGACAAAACAAGGAAGGAGAAACTTTGGTGAATGAATAACCGTGAGCTTATCAAAAGTAACGTTCGTCTTACCCGAATAGAGAAACAGTAACATGGATTAGGATGGCCCGACTAGGAATTGAACACCGGCCTTATGCATACACTACCCGATCAAAAGTATTCGCACTTAACTGCAGTCCACCGTCTTTAATGATGTTGTTGTCCGAGGTTATGATCTCGTTTATTACGCTATCCCAGAAGCGGTTAGTTCGTTTAAAAACAGAAGTCCCGTCGAATGCAATTCGGTGTCTGTTTTCCAGTGCATGTTACGCAACTGCCAATTTTTCGCGGCAGCGTGTGCGGAAACACCTTTGATGTTCGATGCGGGGCTGTTCAGTAGTGCTGACAGTCTAACCGAAATAAAAATGCCCACATTCTCACGGTATTTTGTATATTCGAGGTGTTCTGAGGCCTACGTCGTCTTTCACAGGCTACATTAACTGCTGGATCCTTGGTAGGGGCCAGGAGACTGTGTCGATTTTATGTCTCGTCTGCTGCACTGTGTCATCAAAAGTATCCGGACATCCGCAAAAACATATGTTATTCATATTAGGTGCATTGTGCTGCCACCTACTGCCAGGTACTCTGTATCAGCGACCTCCGTAGTCATTATACATCGTGAGAGAGCAGAATTGGGCGCTCCGCGGAACTCACGGACTTTTAATTTCGTCAGGTGATTGGGTGTTGGTATGGTGAATGCCCGGTGAATGTCATCTGCCAGGGCGTGTAGTGCCAACAGTATATTCGGAGGCGGTGGTGTTATGGTGTGGTCGTGCTTTTCATGGTGGGGGCTTGCACCTCTAGTTGTTTTGCTTGGCACTATCAACGCACAGGCCTACATTGATATTTTAAACACCTTCTTGCTTCCCACTGTTGAAGAGCAATTCAGGGATGGCAACTGCATCTTTCAACACAATCGAGCACCTGTTCATAATGCACTGCCAGTGGCGGAATGACTACACGACAATAACATACTTTTAATGGACTGGCCTGCACAGAGTCCTGACGTAAATCCTGTAGAACAACTTTGGGATGTTTTGCAACGCCGACTTCGTGCCAGTCCTGACGGACTAACATCGATACCTCTCCTCAGTGCAGCACTCAGTGAAGAATGGGCTGCTATTCCCCAAGAAACCTTCCAGCATCTGATTGAACGTATACCTGCGAGAGTGGAAGGTGCCATCAAGGCTAAGGGTGGGCCAACACCATATTGAATTCCAGCATTACCGATGAAGGGCATAACAAACTTGTAAGTCATTTTCAGCCAGGTTTCCGGATACTTTTGATCACACGGTGTACATCTCGTCTTATTCTTTGGCATATCTGCCTTACAGCAGGTATCTGCCAGACGATCTCCACTTTCCTATGTTCTGTGCTTCGTCTTTAAACTGCCCGTAGCTTTGTCCTTTTTCAGTGTCTCACAGAGCTTTGTACTTTTTCAGTGTCTCACAGCGTTCCCACTCTTCTTCTTTCTCTGTTCTACGTAATCTTTCCTTCAGTGGCAATGCTGCCTATAGCCTTCTGAAATAAGGGAATGTCTTTCGTTTCGAATCTATATTTTCTAAAAGTGTAAGTCCTCCTGCAGATCGTTTCTTACACTTCTGTAGTACTATTTAAGTTTCCTCCCTTTGCGCCTGAGAGTTCTAGGGGTGTTGCATTAGTTGCTTCATAAGTTGGTAGTAGATAGAAAGCTGTGGTGGGAGTCCTAGTACCCAGCTCCTAGCTGCACCAGCAGATTCAATCTTGTTAGGAGTCAATTAGCCGGCGACAACGCGCACTGCTCCTGGGAGCCACGCGGTCGCATTCTCTTCAGACGTCGCTACAGCGTCGTCTTTATACCACCAACTTCATTTCCCTTCCTCAGTGCTACTGAGAGCAGATGTCTCTCTCTCTCTCTCTCTCTCTCTCTCTCTCTCTCTCTCTATCACTCACACACACACACACACACACACACACACACACACACACACACACACAATCCGCAGCTCGTGGTCGTGCGGTAGCGTTCTCGCTTCCCGCGCCCAGGTTCCCGGGTTCGATTCCCGGCGGGGTCAGGGATTATCTTTGCCTCGTAATGACTGGGTGTTGTGCGATGTCCTTAGGTTAGTTAGGTTTAAGTAGTTCTAAGTTCTAGGGGACTTATGACCATAGATGTTAAGTCCCATAGTGCTCAGAGCCATTAGAACCACACACACTCAACAAATGTTTTTTCTCCGTGAAATTTTTATACGATATATTAACACCACAACTATTTCAGTGAGCAAAAAGAACTACACAACGCGCTAGATACACAAAATTGAGATTATGTACTGGTCAATCAAAAAACCTAGGGAACAAAGAAAACAAAGACCGTACACGAGACTTGTCGTCATACACGTTCCTGGCCAGCGGATTTAAAGAAAATCATTTGAAACCTTAATCATTTGTACAACAAGATATACGAATACTTCAGAAAAAGTTTTATAGCTTATTAGTCGAGGTAATTCGAAAACATTATTCGAACTTTAGGCTATGCTGACTGAAAATGCCTATTGTCCTTCGATTGCTTCACTTTGTACAGTCGTAATTGTATGCACGATGAAGTGCAAGTTTGCAGTTGACTGAGATTATATTTCTGGAAAGAATTTCACATTTAAGCAAGTCCACACTATACATCACTCGCTGAATATTCCTATCAATCCCGTCTGGCCATTTCTTTTAGTCATGTCATCTCATTGGTTTGATGCGACTCGCCACCCCGCCACGAATTCTCCTCCTGTGCCCACCTTTTCATCTAAGAGTAGCACTTTCAACCTACTTCCTCAATTATTTGCTGGTTGTACTCCGATCTATGTCTTCCTATGTAGTTTTTACCCTCTACAGCTCCCTCTAGTAATGTAGAAGCTATTTCTTGTTGTCTTAACAGATGTCGTATCATACTGTCCCTACTTCTCAGTATTTTCGTCGCAGATTCTGCGAAGAACCTCCTCATTTCTTACCTCATCAGTCACCTTATTTTCAACATTCTTCTGCATCACCACATCTCAAATGCTTAGAGTCTATTCCGTTCCGGTTTCCCGACAGTCCATGTTTCGCTAACACAAAATGCTGTGCTTCAAATGTACACTCTAAGTCATTTCGGTTCTCAAATTAAGGCCAATGATTGATAATAGTAGACTTATCTTAGCCAGAGATGCTCTTCTTGCTAGCGCTAGTTCGCTTTTTATGTCCTTGTTCCAGCCGTCACGGGTTTTGTTGCCTAGGTGGCAGAATTTCTTAACTTCATCTAGTTTCCGATCATCATATTTGATATGAAGTTTCTCGGTTTTCTTGTTTCCACTAGTTCCCACTACCATAACATTTATTCTATTTTCTCTCAATCCATATTCTGTACTCATTACACTGTTCATTCAAGAGATCGTGTAATTCTTCATCACATACGATGAGGATACCGATGCCATCATTGATATCCATTCACTCGGAATTTTAATCCCACTCTTGATATTTTATTTTACTTCCGTCATCGCTTCTTCGATGTATAGACTGAACAGTACGGCGGAAAGGCTATATCCTTGCCTTACGCCTTACACCACTTTTAATCCGAGCACTTCGTTCTTGGTCTTCCTTTTTCTTGCTATCCCTTGGTTCTTGTACATACTGCGTATCACCCATATTTCGCTATAGCTTACCATAAGTTTTCTAAATCGTCTCGCATCCTTTAACATTGTCTAAAGCTTTTTCCAGGTCGAACACTTTGCTCTGAAAGTCTCGCCGACTGAATGATCTGAGGAGAGCTTCAATGTTGTTAGGGGTTTAAAGACGATTATTATGAAATTCAGAAACACAGGTGAGCTTATTGTGTCACCAGGAAGAGGAAGGCATCCTATTCCTGCGAAAATACGATTAATTGATGAGGTTGGTGTTGCTGATGGCTGACTACACAATACGTGCCGCAAGTAGTGATAGTGGTCGTGCAGTGTCACGATAATTGTATATCCCACAATCAACAGTAAGGAAAGTGTTGCGATATGTTTTACACTGGGACTCCTACAAGATCCAGACGTGCAGCAGCTGGAGCCTCATTATCTGCAGCAACTTTCTGAATATGCTTTTCGGTTTCTGGCATGGATCGAAGTTGACCTGTGGCCGGGCAACATTCTATGGAGTAACGAGTCACGCTGAATACACTCGAACTGCCGAATTTGCGGTACCGTTAAACCACTTGTTGTGCACCCAGAGACACTGCACTCGCCGTGTAGGACAGTGTGCTGTTAATTCACAGGCAACTTTACTCTCAGCCCGTTCTTCTTTGAAGAGAATACACCCAGAAGGTCCGTGAAGTGTACCGTGACGTCTGCACCTTTAATTATAACCACCCGCTATAAGAATGTTAATGAAATCTAGACGAAAACGTTTTGCACACAATAAACGGAATAATATGAAGGAGAAACGGAGTTTTGTAATGTACGTACATGTACAATCATACAGCTCCTTCTCAATACTTCTAAATGTTCTTGCTGCAGCAACGGTTTTCAGTGCTACCGTAGCTGCGCGTGACTTCGTGTATGAATCTGCGTGCGTACATCAGGGAGACGAACCCGGCTTAGGTAGAATGAGGTGCGCCAGTGAGACAGCACGGCTCAATAATGCAAGATTTCGTAAGTCTACGTTGCTGATTCAATGTACGATCGCTTTCAATAGACACATGGTGTCCTTAACCCAGATTAAAAATTTCAGAACATACTTGTTCAACCAGTATTCTGAACCAACCGCCAAATCAAGATCTCTAGTGTGCAGCGGACATATCGATAGGACAGTATCATAAATTGAGGAATTTGACATTACTGAAACGATTTCAGTTACTTTACGACTCGATGTCTCTCTGCGAAGGTCTGAGATTCAAAATCGAAAGGTTTGTGATTCAATCCCCACTCAGTCCCTTGATATAGTCTGTCCCTTATTCCTTCTTTCTTCTCTGGCAATGATTTCACTCTATGAAATATGGAGAAGTAGCAACACGGTCCACGGTCTTTGTTGAATAATATTCCCAATATTTAACAGGCTAGTTAAAGTTAGGTAGAAGATTGGAGAAAGGCTATTACATACCACGTCCAAAACATCAGTGGGTACTATATATCACAGTAGTGATAAAAGCAGCGTCTAGATTTTGATAGTAAGGAAGGTTGAGTGGAAACGACAACAAAATGTTTTCTACAAAATATAGAATCTAAAAGCAAGGATAGTAAAATTAAGAATGCAATAAGAATTCAACTGTTAAATACAGAGGTGAGAGCAGATAGGAAGAAAAAGCACACTGAAAGCCACTACGAAGGGAAAGATTTGTCTAATGTCGTGAACAAGGTGGAACAGGAATCGATATAGAAGCGGTAGGGGATCCAGTACCAGATCCAGAATTAAAAAGAGATTTGGAAAACTTAACATCGAATAATGCGGAAGGAACAGATAACATCTCAGCAGAATTTATAAAATCAGTGGGGAAGTGGCAGCAAAACACTACGAGTCTGGCGATACACCATCTGACTTCCGGGAAACGTCGTCCTCACAATTTCAAAGATTGCAGGAGCCACAAGTGCGAGAATTATCGCACATTAGCTTAACTACTTATTCATCCAATTTGCTGACAAGTGTAATATACAGAAGAATGGAAAAGAAAAATGAAGATATGTTACATAACAACCACTCTAGCCACAGCGATGGCACCAGAGCGGCAGTTATGACTTTCTTGTTGATAATGGAAGCAAGACTAACGAAAAATCAAGAGACGTTCATAGGATTTGTCGACCTGGAAAAAGTTTTCGTCAACGTAAAATTTTACAGTCTGCCTTAAATTGCCCGTAAGGTTTAACTCCACGTTGTTCTGAATCTCACACTATATCTGTTAGCGGTTTAGAACTAAATGATGAGACTATTCTGTTACGAGTGTTGAAGTATGCCAGTTTTTTTTCTTAAGTTCGGAAAGAATCTTCTGAGTTTGTGACAGTTGTGAGGGAGACCCTTGTGCAGAGATGGAATGTGTTGACATTTCTTCGGAGTACGAAACACTTCAGATTGTGGACCTCAGAACAGGCTGTTCCAGAAGTAGGATACACGGATCTGTTCGCTACCTGCGACGCACTACTGGAAAAGGCCACTTCGGGCAGACAGTTTCGACGGTTGTTTATACTTCAAGCCGATCTTCAAAGTTCCTCGGAGGAAACAAACACTATTCCTGCTGTCTACACTTTGCTATGGAACAAAAAACGAGAGACATATAATAGTTTCGTAAACCATTAAAACCAACGTTCGTGGATGAATTCCCGTGTCTTTCACGGTGAACTTCGAAATTGCTATCGTTCATAAGCTAGATTTTTGTTTTCTGAGAGAGAGATTTTGGGTTACAATTATTTTAGTGGATCTTTGAGGAAACAAGTATGTTTTTGCAGTCCTGTTTCTTCCAATACGGAAAATGAAGAAATACGCTGTGACATAAGATTGTGCACTACCATATTTTCCCCTGGAAATGTTTTATGATAGCTGACTGTGTATTCAGCAGAGCATGCTGTGGCTCGGTAACGAGCTTGTGCCAAAACATACGTGGAATTGCAGTGGAAGGCGCTATCGTGATAACAGCGTCTCTGAAGCATAGAACCCAAGGATAATATAATATCAGAAGTTCATCCATATGTTGGGTCACTAGTAAAAAAAAAAAAAAAAAAAAAAAAAAAAAAAAAAAGACCTTAGAGAAGACGTAAAGTGTTACGGCGACCAGTTTTACCGATTGTCTTTAAATTTCGATGAGATAACAAAAAAGAGCCAGTAATTGAGGAGACTATTGAAAAGGCTTGAAAAAGATTCCAAGCTGACGACAGCTTAAAACAATTTATAAATTATGCGGCCTACGCATAGAAATTACAACGATTGGAGATTATGTACATACTGAAAAGAAGTTTAAATGCATACTCATTGTCAAATATTGTAAATACGTTAAATGGTGACAAATAGAGACTACTTCCTCGTCGCCTTTCTTGGAAACGACATGAAATCGGCTATTTTTTTCATTATTTGAAAAATATTCACTAATGAAGACCGTCAAGATTACCTCAAATACATGCCGTTTCTAGACGGTCATTATAGTATTCCCCTAGATATTCTTAGGATTAAAGTCTGTATGGGGGTGGGGACATCGAACATAAAATTGTTTCAATCGGAACGCAAGCAGCGACATGCAACTAAGCCTGCATCAGTTAGTGCTCCCTCTCATAAAGAAATCTAGTTTTAACATACGAAAAACGCACATTAAACATTACAGTATCTATGTTAGATGTTTGACCTCCATGTCTGCCAATGTAATGACTGGCTGAAAAATCTACCCGTCACTTCTTTATCTGTTTTTCAATTGTTGTTGTTGTTGTTGATGTGGTCTTCGGTCCTGAGACTGGTTTGATGCAGTTCTCCATGCTACTCTATCCTGTGCAAGCTTCTTCATCTCCCAGTATCTATTGCATCCTACATCCTTCTGAATCTGCTTAGTGTATTCATCTCTCGGTCTCCCTCTACGATTTTTACCCTCCATGCTGCCCTCCAATGCCAAATTTGTGATGCCTTGATGCCTCAAAACATGTCCCACCAACCGGTCCCTTCTTTTTGTCAAGTTGTGCCACAAACTCCTCTTCTCCCTAATTCTATTCAATACCTACTCGTTACTTATGTGATCTACCCATCTAATCCTCAGCATTCGTCTGTAGCACCACATTTCGAAAGCTTCTATTCTCTTCTTGTCCAAACTATTTATCTTCCATGTTTCACTTCCATACATAGCTACACTCCATACAAATACTTTCAGAAACGACTTCCTGACACTTAAATCTATACTCGATGTTAACAAATTTCTCTTCTTCAGAAACGCTTTCCTTGCCATTGCCAGCCTACATTTTATATCCTCTTTACTTCGACCATCATCAGTTATTTTGCTCCCCAAATAGCAAAACTCTTTTACTACTTTAAGTGTCTCATTTCCTAATCTGATTCCCTCAGCATCACCCGACTTAATTCGACTACATTCCAATATCCTAGTTTTGCTTTTGTTGATGTTCATCTTATATCATCCTTTCAAGACACTGTCCATTCCGTTCAACTGCTCTTCCAAGTCCTCTGCTGTCTCTGACAGAATTACAATATCATCAGCGAACCTCAAAGTTTTTATTTCTTCTCCATGAATTTTAATACCTACTCTAAATTTTTCTTTTGTTTCCTTTACTGCTTGCTCAATATACAGATTGAATAACATCGGGGAGAGGCTACAACCCTGTCTCACTCCCTTCCCAACCACTGCTTCCCTTTCATGCCCCTCGACTCTTATAAATGCCATCTGGTTCCTGTACAAATTGTAAATAGCCTTTCGCTCCCCGTATTTTACTCCTGCCACCTTCAGAATTTGAAAGAGAGTATTCCAGTTAACATTGTCAAACGCTTTCTCTAAGTCTACAAATGCTAGAAACGTAGGTTTGCCTTTTCTTAATCTTCCTTCTAAGATAAGTTGTAAGGTTAGTATTGCCTCACGTGTTCCAACATTTCTACGGAATCCAAACTGATCTTCCCCGAGGTCCGCTTCTACCAGTTTTCCATTCGTCTGTAAAGAATTCGCGTTAGTATTTTGCATCCGTGACTTATTAAACTGATAGTTCGGTAATTTTCACATCTGTCAACACCTGCTTTCTTTGGGATTGGAATTATTATATTCTTCTTGAAGCCTGAGGGTATTTCGCCTGTCTCATACATCTTGCTCACCAGGTGGTAGAGTTTTGTCATGACTGGCTCTCCCAAGGCCGTCAGTAGTTCTAATGGAATTTTGTCTACTCCCGGGGCCTTGTTTCGACTCAGGTCTTTCAGTGCTCTGTCAAACTCTTCACGGAGTATCTTATCTCCCATTTCGTCTTCATCTACATCCTCTTCCATTTCCATAATATTGTCCTCAAGTACATCGCCCTTGTATAAACCCTCTAAATACACCTTCCACCTTTCTGCCTTCCCTTCCTTGCTTAGAACTGGGTTTCCATTTGAGCTCTTGATGTTCATGCAAGTAATTCTCTTCTCTCCAAAGGTCTCTTTAATTTTCCTGTAGGCAGTATCTATCTTACCCCTAGTGAGATAAGCCTTTACACCCTTACATTTGTCCTCTAGCCATCCGTGCTTAGCCATTTTGCACTTCCTGTCGATCTCATTTTTGAGACGTTTGTATTCCTTTTTGCCTGCTTCATTTACTGCAGTTTTATATTTTCTCCTTTCATCAATTAAATTCAACATTTCTTGTTACCCAAGGATTTCTATTAGCCCTCGTCTTTTTACCTACTTGATCGTCTGCTGCCTTCACTACTTCACCCCTCAGAGCTACCCATTCTTCTTCTATTGTATTTCTTTCCCCCATTCCTGTCAATTGTTCCCTTGTTTTTCAGTTACCGTTATGAATATCGTTGCTACATCCTGGGAACATCAATGTACGCAAAAATGATGTCCTTAGAACTGCACATACGTAATCCCATCTAGAAGTGTGTAAACGAGCCTGAAACTGGTAAAGACATAATATCCTAATAAAGCGACTGATCGAAGCTTTTTCAAAGCTTCAACATACATTAAACTAATTTCAAGTAAATCAGGTCGTAGATTACAATATGCTGTGATGCACTGCTAAAGAAGACACAAATTATTAGTGTGTCTGTTTGCTAGTTGTGAAAAGTCGTCTATCCCACCATTGCCTCTGCCTCTACACTGAAGTGTCATTCCTCACAAGTGTTCCAACCACGAGTGTTTCCATCATTGAAGCTGCATGAATCTAGAGGTAAACGTCAGACTTCACGAGACCAACTCTCAGATCACTTGAAGTTGATTCCTCGTGATCAATTCCTACAAGTCATTGACTTCTAAATTAATAATCCGCTTCATTTTATAACGTTAAAACAGTTGCAATTAGGAGCAGCGTACATAATCTTCGAGCTATCCTCACGTACGTTTGCTCTCGGATGCTCACTTTTTGAACTTTCTGATCTGGTTACTGCTATGCAAATTCCATTACAGTCCGAAATTCGGTCATCTGGGAGGAAATTTCATTACTAGAGTATTCCATTATCACGTAAGATACAGTCTGAAGTTTGTTATTTCATTATTCAGTTCATTTCAAGATCTCGTTATTTAATCTCGTTCTTCGTTCACCTGATTGAATCAACTGCGTGTTTACAAATTCAGGAAGCTGAAGACATCAAGGAAGACTCTGCTCAAATTATGAGCGAAAAGTTCAATACTGTCTATGTTCTGTAGTATTAGTTTGTTATGTTAACCGGTTCTTGGTTTATGTGGCCATCTTCAGACTGCTCTAAGTGAACGGTAATCGAATTTTTTTTGTGAGTTTTTATTGTCTTATCCCGCGTTGTCTCGTGTGTATTAATCTGTTCTTATTTCTGTAACTGATGTAACACTCCATGTTAAATTACGTAATGTTTAACGTAAAGATAGAGCCAAAGAGCTGCTCAAACCATAACAGCATCTGTTGTTTCAAACCACACGTCATTCAGTATATCTAAAGCGCGTGTATCGACAGTAGCTGAATGGAACACCGCCTCAGGCTTTCTCTCATCCCCCTACCCTCCTCAAAACACGGGAGACTGCAAGCCTCAGTCTCGGTCGTGAGTCATTGCAGCTGCTTTGGCACAGCAGCGTCAACCGACTGGCGTTTCCGGCGACCCTTCGGCACTTCTGCTTCCTGCAGCCTGTTGTTACGTCAGCTACCTGTTTGGAACACTTCGGCGCACAGGGCGTGCAAAGCTGTTGAGCGACGTGATTGCCAAACACTGCGTCCGGGAAGTTGACTTTCACATCCTCTCAGGCACCAAATGGTACAAGCAACAGTACTTAGCCGCCAGTACACTTGTTTCACGCTGGATGCTGAAGAAGTTCTAGGTTTATTTCGCAAGACCGTAAGCAGACATAAAACGTTGTGCACATTGTTCCTATCTATCATCAGGACTAGCGGGCGGGTTAGATGTACGTTCATTTAAATGTGATACCTTGCGAATTTCTTATTAATAAGACACTGCCACCAACGACAAATCTCTCTGCTATAGAATCTGAGAGCTGTTTAAAGCAGAGAGTAACACATACGTGTTTGATTAAAAATTTTTGGTAAGAAGGGTTCTCGAGGTGAAAACACTCCCTATTAGCTATTTTATTTTTGTCTACTTAAGGCCCTTACACGCAAATCGTGATTCAAATAGCTCTGAGCACTATGGGACTTAACATCTGAGGTCCTCAGTCCCCTAGAACTTAGAACTACTTAAACCTAACTAACCTAAGGACATCACACACATCCATGCCCGAGGCAGGATTGGAACCTATAATCGTAGGGGTCGCGCGGCTCCAGATTGTAGCGCCTAGAACCGCTCGGCCATCCCTGCCGGCAGCAGAATTTAAACTATCATGAAGGCAAAATGTGGACACGTCCCATATCAGTGAGCAGTAATCCTTGCCAAGATATTTTTGATCAAGCAGGTAAAATTTATATATTTTAGATAAACTTAAGATACGGCTGTATTATACAAATAGACTTACTTGCAAGCTTATTATATCACAAGCTGAACGATTCGGGAAACAAACAATGCACTATTCAACAACATCTACATCTACATCTACATGATTACTCTGCAATTCACATTTAAGTGCTTGGCAGAGGGTTCATCGAACCACAATCATACTATCTCTCTACCATTCAACTCCCGAACAGCGCGCGGGGAAAAACGAACACCTAAACCTTTGTGTTCGAGCTCTGATTTCTCTTATTTTATTTTGATGATCATTCATACCTATGTAGGTTGGGCTCAACTAAATATTTTCGCATTCGGAAGAGAAAGTTGGTGACTGAAATTTGGTAAATAGATCTCACCGCGACGAAAAACGTCTTTGCTTTAATGACTTCTATCCCAACCCGCGTATCATATCTGCCACATTCGCTCCCCAATTACGTGATAATACAAAACGAGCTGCCCTTTTTTCCACCCTTTCGATGTCCTCCTTCAATCCCACCTGGTAAGGATCCCACACCGCGCAGCAATATTCTAACAGAGGACGAACGAGTATAGTGTAAGCTGTCTCTTTAGTGGACTTGTTGCATCTTCTAAGTATACTGCCAATGAAACGCAACCTTTGGCTCGCCTTCCCCTCAATATTATCTATTGGTCTTTACAACTAAAGTTGTTCGTAATTTTAACCCCCAGGTACTTAGTTGAATTGACAGCCTTGAGAATTGTACTATTTATCGAGTAATCAAATTCCAACGGATTTCTTTTGGAACTCACGTGGATCACCTCACACTTTTCGTTATTTAGCGTCAACTGCCACCTGCCGCACCATACAGCAATCTTTTCTAAATCACTTTGCAACTGATACTGGTCTTCGGATGACCTTACTAGACGGTAAATTGCAACATCATCTGCGAACAACCTAAGAGAACTGCTAAGATTGTCACCCATGTCATTTATATAGATCAGGAACAGCAGAGGTCCCAGGACGCTTCCCTGGGAAACACCTGATATCACTTCACTTTTACTCGATGATTTGCCGTCTATTATTACGATCTGCGACCTTCCTGACGGGATATCACGAATCCAGTCGTACAGCTGAGACGATACCCCATAGGCCCGCAGCTTGATTAGAAGTCGCTTGTGAGGAACGGTGTCAAAAGCTTTCCTGAAATCTAGAAATACGGAATCAACTTGAGATCCCCTATCGATAGCGGCCATTACTTCGTGTGAATAAAGAGCTAGCTGCGTTGCACAAGAAAATACGTCTTCCTGTTGTTCTGGTCTTCAGGCCTGAGACTGGTTCGATGCAGCTCTCCACGCTACTCTATCCTTGCAAGCTTCTTCATCTCCCAGTACCTGCTGCAACCTACATCTTCCTGAATCTGTTTAGTGTATTTATCTCTGGGGTCTCACTCTACGAATTTTACCCTCCACGCTGCCCTCCAGTACCAAATTGGTGATCCATTGATCCCTGAGAATATGCCCCACCAACGAATCCCTTCTTCTAGTCAAGTTGTGCCACAAATTTCTCTTCTCTACAGTTCTATTCAATACCTCCTCGTTAGTTATGTGAACTACCCATCTAATCTTCAGCATTCTTCTGTAGCACCACATTTCTAAAGCTTCTATTCTCTTCTTGTCCAAACTATTTATCATCCACGTTTCACTTCCATACATTGCTACAACTCCATACAAATACTTTCAGAAATGATTTCTTGGCACTTAAATCTATGCTCGATGTTAACGTTTAAAACAGGGTACTAGCACAAACAGGCAGCCTGGGTGGCTGACTAGAGGGATAAGAATATCTTGTAGAACAAAGTGGCAATTATATCAAAACGTTAGAAACAGTCAAAATCTAAATGCAGCAGCCCATTACAAACAGTATTGTAAGGTGCTTAAAAATGTTATTATGAAGGCAAAAAGTATGTGGTATGCAGATAGAATAGCTAAGTCTCAGGATAAAATTAAAACCATATGGTCAGTCGTAAAGGAAGTTCAAATGGTTCAAATGGCTCTGAGCACTATGGGACTCAACTGCTGAGGTCATTAGTCCCCTAGAACTTAGACCTAGTTAAACCTAACTAACCTAAGGACATCACAAACATCCATGCCCGAAGCAGGATTCGAACCTGCGACCGTAGCGGTCTTGCGGTTCCAGACTGCAGCGCCTTTAACCGCACGGCCACTTCGGCCGGCTGTAAAGGAAGTTGCTGGTCTGCAGAGACAGGTCGAAGATATAGAATCAGTGCGTAGTGGGAATGTCCGTGTTACTGATAAGTCGCATATATGTACAGTATTTAATAATCACTTTCTGAATACAGCAGGTGAACTAAATAGAAACCTAGTCCCAACAGGGAATCATATAGCGCTCTTAGAAAAAAGTGTTCCGAGACTGTTACCTGAAATGCTCCTCCACGATACTGACAAGAGAGAGATTGAGGTAATAATTAAATCACTAAAGACCAAGAACTCTCGTGGATATGACGGGGTATCTAGCAGAATACTGAAGTATTGTTCTATGTATGTTAGCCCAGTTCTCAGCCATATCTGTAACTTTTCCTTTAGGAGTGGTCGGTTTCCTGACCGATTAAAGTACTCGGTAGTGAAGCCACTTTATTAAAAGGGAGACATTGATAATGTTGACAATTTTAGACCTATTTCTATGCCAACGGTGTTTCCTAAGGTTATCGAGATGGTTGTATATACAAGGTTACTGGAGCATTTAAATTCACATAATTTGCTGTCAAATGTTCAGTTTGGTTTTAGAAATGGTTTAACAACTGAAAATGCTATATTCTGTTTCCTCTGTGAGGTTTTGGACGGATTAAATAAAAGGTTGCGAACGCTAGGTGTTTTCTTTGATTTAACGAAGGCTTTTGACTGTGTTGACCACAAAATATTACTGCAGAAGTTGGACCATTATGGAGTAAGGGGAGTAGCTTACAATTGGTTCGCCTCTTACTTTAAGAACAGAAAGCAGAGGGTAATTCTCCGCAATATAGAGAGTGGTAGTGATGTTCAGTCCCAATGGGGCACTGTTAAGTGGGGCGTTCCCCAAGGGTCGGTGCTGGGGCCACTGCTGTTTCTTATTTATACAAATGATATGCCTTCTAGTATTACAGGTGATTCAAAAATATTTCTGTTTGCTGATGACACCAGCTTGATAGTGAAGGATCTTGTGTGTAATATTGAAACAGTAACAAATAATGTAGTTCATGAAATAAGTTCGTGGCTTGTAGGAAATAATTTGATGCTAAATCACAGTAAGACTCAGTTTTTTCGGTTTCTAACTCACAATTCAACAAGAACCGATATTTTGATCAGACAGAATAGGCATATTGTAAGCGAGACGGAACAGTTCAAGTTCCTAGGCGTTCGGATAGATAGTAAGCTGTTGTGGAAAGCCCATGTCCAGGATCTTGTTCAGAAACTAAATGCTGCTTTATTTACCATTAGAACAGTATCTGAAATAAGTGACACTTCAACACGAAAAGTAGTCTACTTCGCATATTTTCATACGCTTATGTCGTATGGTATTATTTTTTGGGGTAATCCTTCTGATTCAAAAAGGGTATTTCTTGCTCAAAAACGGGCTGTTCGAGCTATATGTGGTGTAAGTTCGAGAACCTCTTGTCGACCCCTATTCAAAAATCTGGGAATTCCGACATTGCCCTCACAGTATATATTTTCTTTAATGTCGTTTGTTGTTAGCAATATTAGCCTATTCCCAAGAGTTAGCAGCTTTCACTCAGTTAATACTAGGCAGAAATCAAATCTGCATGTAGAACGCACTTCCTTGACTCTTGTGCAGAAAGGAGTGCAGTATTCTGCTGCATCCATTTTCAATAAGCTACCACAAGAACTCAAAAATCTTAGCAGTAGCCCAAACACTTTTAAGTCTAAACTGAAGAGTTTCCTCATGGCTCACTCCTTCTATTCTGTCGAGGAGCTCCTGGAAGAGCTAAAAAATTAAGCAAATTCCAGTAGTACATTGTTGATTTTCTTCATTTAAACTTACGACTTGTCACCTGAATACCTTTTTTTAAATGTCATTTCATCTGTTTCTAATATCATGTTATAATTTCATGTATTGACTCGTTCCATGACCATGGAGGCTTATTCTTAATTAGGTCCCACGGAACAATAAATAAATAAATAAATAAAAAATAAAAAAAACAAATATCTCTTCTTCAGAATAGCTTTCCTTGCCATTGCAAGTCTACATTTTATATCCTCTCTATTTCGACCATCCTCAGTTATTTTGCTCCCCAAATAGCAAAACTCATTTACTACTTTAAGCCTCTCATTTCTCAATCTGTTTCTCGCAGCATCACCCGATTTAATTCGACTGCATTCCATTATCTTGGTTTTGCTTCTTGATGTTCATCTTATGTCCTCCTTTCAAGACGCTGTCCATTCCGTTCAGCTGCTCTTCCAGATCCTTTGTTATCTCTGACAGAATTACAATGTCATCGGTAAACCACAAAGTTTTTATTTCTTCTCCATGGATTTTAATTCCTACTCGGAATTTTTATTTTGTTTCCTTTGCTGCTTGCTCAATATACAGATTGAATAACATCGGGGATAGGCTACAACCCTGTTGTGGGGCGGCGGACGGAAAATTCTTGTTTGTCACTTTTATGTTGTTTATATAAATGTTTGGTTTGTAGAAGGTAAAACCAGTTCTTATTATTTAGAATGTTATTTATGCTGTCTTTCGCCGTTCTCAACACTGGCTCTCTAACTACAATATTGGCCACCAGAAAGTGATTAGCAAAACGTGAAGCCTGTAATTAGAATTCCTAGTGCCCACTTCATCTGAGAATACACTTATAGTTACAGCTTATAGCTCTGATGAATTTGGAGATTGTCTGGGATTTTTAATTAAAAACGGTCGTGAAGAAAAACGTTCTGTATTCTGAAAGTCACAGATGAAAACAAAAGAATCCACACAATCTAACTAACAGAGCAATTCAGAGTCTAATGCGCTGATGCTACTAAAACTGTCCAAATTAAATATTTAAATGAATGCTTGCCATAATTTGATGAATATGCTCATCAAACGCCACGCTAAATAATGGTAGAATGTTTGTCCCGCGGCGGCACGTGAAAATACGACAATACGCAAACTGAAGATCGATAATTAAAGTCATCCCAGAAATAACACTTCACTCGAAAATGATTTTATGGTTACGCGTATCCCGAGTAACTTAATACGGCATCCGAGGCTGTTAGTAGCAATGATACCGACGCGACGCGACTACCGACACAAATGGCGTGCTATTCAGCGTCTGGAGAGAACTGGGGCCTTGCTTACTTGCGCAGCTTCTCATATATAAGGCCGCGGTGCGGACGGCTATGGGAACGCCTGATCAAATCGGCTCTCCCGACTAGCCGCTGGGCTAGTAATGCACCACATTAATTTATTGAATAAATCATAGCTTCTTTTTCTGATGGCCGATGAAGCTCTCAGTTTAAATGTGCATTCAGCACCCAGGTAAGTAATCATAATAAAAGTTTGACGTGGCTAAGTAAAATATTTTGGGCAAGAGAATTTATTTAATTACACTGTACGCAGTAGACGAGCTCTGAACCTGCCCTTTGGAGATGCGCTATCGCTATAGTTTTATAGTCATTTAAATGAAAATTCTCACATCTTTATGGTTATAGCGGATCTCCATTCTACTTAAATATAAACATCCTAGCCTTATTTATTAGCCTACTTAATCTATCTTGCTTCCTTAATTTTTAAGACAAAAACCAGAAAATCATGAATTTCAACTAAAATCTTAATTTGTGAGATCCAGAAGACTGTTTCTATTAAATATTTACGAAAAAGGAATCTAATTACAAAATTTTGAAGTCTCTAGCTCTTTTCTGTTGCGCCAATGATTTTTACAGAAAAACGTCCAAATTTCGAAAATGGCTAAAGTTATCGACCTGATATTCAACACATATTAATTTAGTATTACTCCTGACATGCTAGAAACATTTTAGGTTATTTACTTGATTTATAAAGTATTGCGCAACATTTATGACGTCAGAGCTAGTTACAGCGGACTGGCTGGCACACAATGGAAAGACTGATGTGCATTTATTACGGCGTGAATAGGCTGCTTCCCTACATCACCCTCTACTTAAATTATTTTGTTTTTGAATGTTAATGAATGAAAAAAAATTTAATTACAAAAAGGGAAGCAAGAGTACAGCTTAAGTTCCTATGAAAATTAAAATTGAAATGTGAACATATAGAAATATTAAAAGAAAACTGATTACCTACTTCAATTATCTAAATTACAGGCATGTTCACTGCCTCTTACGCATATTATCCCTCAAAATTTAATCAAAATCAATGAAACACTTTGGCATACATATTGCCTTAGACAAACAAACGCATAAAAATATGCAAAATTATGAAAATCTTAAATACATTAAATACATGCTTACATACACAAATTCAAAGAAAATAACATGATACATAAACAGATTATTATCTCTTAGCAGTCTTTTCTAAACCTGAAAGAAAATTTCACAAATCGTTTTTACACACGTGGTTGTAGCCGCTTTGGCTGGCGTCCTACACTTCCATTCACAAGGGAAGAGGAGGGGAAGTTGCTATGGTGTGCGTCCTTCACGTTCACTCTAAATTACATGGGGAAAGGGGAGGGGTCACTGTGAGTTGTGTCCAAGTCACTCCACGCTTTCACGCAGCTACCAGGCTGCCATTATCTGGTTTGTCCTGTAGAACAAACAAAAAGAGTGCCTCAGACTCTGTTCACTTAATATCTAAGGGTGGGTCACAATGAAATGGGGATATATACATTTTATCTTCCAATATGTTACTGGAACAAAGTTAACAGAAGCTTTTTAGTTTTACTCTCGTAGTTACTTAGTTGTCATAAAATCGGTAAACAAAAGGCTCAAAACGCTGATAGTCACGTACTAGAGAAAATTTATGCTCAAGGCATACAATCATGAATCCTATTTAATTTCAATTTATTATTTCTGGGCCGGAACACTGAACGAATGCTCGGTACATTCCTGACGAATCTGTACTTTATTTACTTAACTGACCCATCTTCGATTACCTTATTCTTAGAGATAGTATGAGTATATTTGATTAGCGGTTGTCTTCTCAGCCTCTTTGTACATGTGAGTAACTTTTGGTAATAGTACAGTTCTGAGTGTTTAAAACACACTACGTTTAGTTGACTACTAAATCCACTTATTGGTCCTCTGCTGCTGTGTCAGTTCCACATCTGCAATTATGTACTTACTTCATCGAAGTGTATTTATGCTGGCTATAAATAATGTTTCACGTCTGCCATTATGATATTCATTTACTTTGCTAGTGTATGAACTTAAGTAATACTCACTCCATTAAAATGTAAAGCATAGGATAGCACATTTATTTCATATCTATAGTGTATTGCAGCTTATCAGTTTGCTCACGTGGCAATCCATTTCCACTCGATCGGACGCTGAAACCTCAGGTAGTCTCTCTCGACCTACCACTAAAATGCATCAAGTAATTATGGACGAGCGTAATGCTAAATTGCTGACCTATTTCGAAACTGGTGGGTACAGCTTTTGCGTCATGATGCTTCTTCCTTTCCAATGCTCTTTTTCTTATATTTGCCCTAGCCTTTAACTTCTTCTCGTCTGTGGATATTTGCGTTAGAATAGGGAATTCTACCATATCTGCAATCACATTGTGCGGTTCTTGGCCAAACATTAATTCGCAAGGCGCAAAACAAGTTGCATCATGCCTTAAGTTGTTATTACATTCTCAAAATACTTAATGTGCTCTGCCCAACTTGAGTGTTTCCGAGCACAATAAGTCCTGCAAAGCCTATTCAATTCTCTCATAATACGTTCAGTCATATTTCCTTGGGGGAAATACGCAGATATTTTCAGACGTTTCACTCCGGCCTTAGCCAGACATTCTTTAAATCTATCAGAAGTAAACTGAGGCCCATTGTCTGACAGCAAATTCTTCGGAACGCCAACGTTCACGAAGAAATCCTTTTCCAATTTTTCTACCAATGTTTTTGCATGTGCTCTTTTAATTGGGTATAGCTTAACATATTTACTGAATCCATCCACAACAACAAAAACACGGGTGCAACCACCTCTCGAAACAGGAAGAGGGCCAAACAAATCACAAGCCAGTAATTCTAGGGTTTCAGTTGGCTCTACTGAATGCATATCCCCTTGTATTCTGGTGTTAGCAGCACGGACTTTCTGGCACACTACACAAGATGCTAGACGCTTGGCCACACGGCGGTACATGTTGTCAAGCACAACCTTCTCTTTTAATTTTGCAATGCACTTCTTTACACCGTAGTGCCCATACCTCAGGTGTACATAGTCGATTAGTAAGTCTACATGTTGTGAGGGAAAGCACAGCTTCCATTCAGAAACACCTACCTTTTTCCTCCTAAACAGAATACCTTTATGCAGACAATAGTATTGCGAAACCTTAGGATAAATCGCCTCTCCTAAATAGTTCTTCACTAATTTCAGTTGGTCATCTGCATTCTGCTCACGTCTCAAGTTCTTAATCACTCTCTTTAGGGCACTTTCTTCCTTCACTTCATGCAACGCAAACATTCGTACTTAGGTCTGTTGCTGTAATTCCCGCGTCATCACAGAGCTCCGCACTTCTAGATAACCCATCAGCTACCAGATTGTCTTTCCCTTGAATATATCTAACCTCAAGGTCAAACTGCTGGAGATACAATGACCATCTTACCAAACGAGCATTCCTCAACTTACAGGTCTTTAAAAAGGTCAATGCCTTATGGTCACTGTAAACAATTATCTTGTCACCTAATCGATACTGCTCAAACTTCTGTACCCCAAATACAACTGCCAATGCTTCCAGTTCTGAGATGCCATAATTTCTCTCTGCTGCCTGTAAAGATCGACTTGCGAAAGCTATAGTCTTGTGCACTTCTTGTTCGTTCTCTATTTCTACTTGGAATACCTCCACAGCTATACCATAGCCACTAGCATCAACAGACATGCAGAATGGTTTTTCAAAATCAGGATGATGTAAAATAGGACTATTAATTAAAGAGTGTTTAAGCACCTCGAACGCCTGTTGACATTCTGCTGTCCAAACCCCTAGGGGTATTCTTTTTCAGCAGGAGTTGAAGACAGGGAGCATTAAAAGCCTGATCACTAACAAAACGCCTATAGAAGCCGAAAAGACCGAAGATCGATCTCAACTGCTTCTTGTTCCTGGGAGCCTCAAATTTTTCAATGACTGCTAGCTTGCCTGGGTCAGGCAGAATACCTTTTCCACTTATCATATATCCCAAGAAACCTATTTCCTCTTTAACACACTCTGTCTTTTCAATCTTTAGTTTCATGCCACCTCTCTCAATAGCCTTTAACACTTCCTCTAATAAAGCTATGTGTTCTTCCCAGATAGGAGTTGCTATTAACAGATCATCTACGTAGACTGTTATTTTATTACTTAAGACTGGTCCTAAAACATATCACATCACACGTACGAAGGCACAAACAGAGATATTATGTCCGAAAGGTACCACACGGCATTGGTAACAAACTCCTTCGTACAAAAAAGCTGTGTACTTCCTTGAACTTGCCGCCAGTGGCAAATTCCAATATCCACACGTGATGTCCATAGAAGTTAAGAATTTTACTCCCCGGAACTTTTGCAATAACTCGTCCATGTTCTGCGGTCTATCACTTTCCCTAACCACTATTTCATTCAACCAACGAGCGTCCAAGACCAATCTGACACTCCCGTCTCTTTTTGGTACAACAACAAGAGGATTATTGTACTCACTGACCCCTTTTTCAATCACACCCCACTCTAGCATTCTCTGTATCTCCTTTCGAACTGCCTCCTTCCTAGCTACATGTATTTGGTATGGCTTCCTGAAAAACACTTGGCCAGGTTTCACCTTTAATTGACATTCACAACCTTTGACCACTCCAGGTCGATCTGAAAATAACTTATGATGCCTTTTTAAAACCTGTCTCAGTTCTTCCTTCTGATTAGCTGAAATTTTATCGATTTCCTGCAATTTAGCTTCTATTTTGTCTAAAATAATTGCTTCTTCTTCTTCTGTGTTCAGCATATTTTTACTAAGATTAACACCTTCGTCCCAATACCTCCTACTTTTCAGAACTCGTATAGGCAGCTCCCAATTGTCATCATTAGTTACTACATGTTTAGCAATAACAGGTACCGTAATTACTCCGGCTATCAGGAAGACAATTTTTAACTGGCTTCCTTCAAAGCCAACAACACTCTGATATTTTGACAAGAAATCGATGCCAATTAAAACTTCAATACTGAGATTGTTTACAATTAAACATGGATGATCAATTAAATTACCATTAATGTTAAAGGGCAGCAAAGCTTCTTGCTTTAACGTTTTTGACACCTTGCCAGTAGCACCAATTATTCTTAGTCCTGATACCCTCATTACTGTAAGCTTGTCTTTACCAGGTAATGCATCAAAGAAGGACTGAGATATCGCACTCACTTCACTTCCACTGTCTAAGAGACAACGTACATTGATACCCAACGTATTCACTATTATTATAAGGTGGCATATTCTAGGTTGTACAGGTGGTTCCTCAAACTCATCCAATAGTTCCTTTTGGATTTGTCTCCAACTAAAGTGATCGACATCTGTCTTCATTACATTTAGGTCACAGTGTGTAGGGGTTTCCTGAATTACATTTTCAGCTGCCTTTTCCAGTCGGTCTATTAATTTCAAATCGAAACACCGCACGACTTCATTACATTTAGTTTGCTGAACATAACCCAAATTACTGTAGTCTGAGCGATTCCGCGCCTCCAGACCGGGCATGACACTAGTTACAGCCAAACCACTTTCACCATTATCGTCGGGTTCCTTCTCAAGTGACAACTGGTCACAGCTACTGGGTTCATCGACCCCCAACAGGCTACCCTCTACATTCTCACTTATCTCCTGTCCTAAATCTATTAGTACATTATCAAAATCCTGCACAGGCACTTTAGATAAGAGCACATCATCCTCATCGTAAATATAAGCATGAATTTCTTCTGCTTCTTCACCTGACAATTCAGTATTTTGTAGCTCCTCCCTATTGTTACACTGCTGCGCCTTCTCTTTCTCTTCCCACTTAGAAAGCGTCTCTAACACGGTATCTATCAAACACTGTGAGTGATCTAATATTTCTGTTGTATCCTTAGATGCTACCGACACTTCATCCACATGTTCAGTTTGAGTATTCTGATCTGTCGTACCAATTATTGTAATTACTGGCTTAGGAAAAGTAACCGCCTGGTGAGCGCCTGTATCCTCATAGACGGGAACTAGTTTTCCTGCCTCGGCCTACTACTGTTTCCTTTATTTTCATTATAGTTAACTGGCATAGCATTGCTTTCCGTACTTTTGTTTACATGCATAAATTTGTTTGGAACAATATTAATATCACTTGGATGCCATTGTTGGTTCTGATAATTAGTTCTCCAATTCCTACCTCTCTTAGGATGGCGAACACCTACTGTTCTGATGTTTACGTTGCCATTCTGCTCGTTCTTAAAATTACTACTATTGTTATTAGCATTTCTGTTATTACGTGCTTGCTCCTCACTGGCAGCAACACGTTCTACACGTTCCAAATATTCAATGAAACGATCCAGATTGTCTCTAGGCGCAGGTATAATTCTAGTTTGCCAATACCATGGCAGTTTGGATTCAAGACCTAGTAAAATCATTTCCGGTTTTAGCTTTTCGCCCAAATGTGACAAACGTGAGATCCATGACCTAGCAAACTCTTTCATAGATTCCTTGCCTGCATTGAAGCGTTTTCCACTCCAAAATTCTCTCAACACTTCATTCTGCTTATTGCTGGACCAATACTCATTAATGAAAGCTATTTTAAACTCCGCTAATGTTTTACACTTCAACATAACATCAGCTGACCAACGCATGGCGTCACCTGCTAAATGGCTTCTAATAAATGAGATTTTCTCTCGTTCAGACCAAGTTGGTGGAACCACATCTTCAAAATCGTTCCAGAAACTTAGCGGGTGGATATTTTTATCTGGATCGAACCGCAAGAACTACCGACACCCGATAAAAGCGGCGTTTGCAGCTACAATTTGTGGTATACTACCAATACCAGAAGCTACTGAAGCTACTTTATTCTCAATGTTAGCAATGTTAGTACTAATATTTTCTACTCTCATTTCAACATTATCTACTCTTTGCACAATGTGAGTAGTATCAGTTTTGATTGCATCTACTTCTGCTTGACATATGTTTACTTTTATATTAACATCTTTAAACCTGAAACTTCCTGGCAGATTAAAACTGTGTGCCCGACCGAGACTCGAACTCGGGACCTTTGCCTTTCGCGGGCAAGTGCTCTACCAACTGAGCTACCGAAGCACGACTCACGCCCGGTACCCACAGCTTTACTTCTGCCAGTACCTCGTCTCCTACCTTCCAAACTTTACAGAAGCTCTCCTGCGAAACTTGCAGAACTAGCACTCCTGAAAGAAAGGATATTGCGGAGACATGGCTTAGCCACAGCCTGGGGGATGTTTCCAGAATGAGATTTTCACTCTGCAGCGGAGTGTGCGCTGATATGAAACTTCCTGGCAGATTAAAACTGTGTGCCCGACCGAGACTCGAACTCGGGACCTTTGCCTTTCGTGGGCAAGTGCTCTACCAACTGAGCTACCGAAGCACGACTCACGCCCGGTACCCACAGCTTTACTTCTGCCAGTACCTCGTCTCCTACCTTCCAAACTTTACAGAAGCTCTCCTGCGAAACTTGCAGAACTAGCACTCCTGAAAGAAAGGATATTGCGGAGACATGGCTTAGCCACAGCCTGGGGGATGTTTCCAGAATGAGATTTTCACTCTGCAGCGGAGTGTGCGCTGATATGAAACTTCCTGGCAGATTAAAACTGTGTGCCCGACCGAGACTCGAACTCGGGACCCTTGCCTTTCGCGGGCAAGTGGTAGAGCACTTGCCCGCGGAAGGCAAAGGTCCCGAGTTCGAGTCTCGGTCGGGCACACAGTTTTAATCTGCCAGGAAGTTTCATATCAGCGCACACTCCGCTGCAGAGTGAAAATCTCATCTTTATACCTACTTGAGCACAGTTCAGATTCCGCCTCGATCTTTTCTGTTAACTTGTGCTCCAGCTTCGCATCTTCCATTTGGAGGTCTCTGCGAACCTCAGCAACTTCGGATTTTACTGTTTTATACATTTCAGAAAACTGTTGAGCAACCTTTTTCTTAATATCCTCATGATTGTAATCAATTTTATAATTCAAACTGTCCAGATCCTCTTTCAACTTATTGCAACCAGCCTTGAAGAAAGTTTCTGATTCAGCTTTATTGGATTCTAATTTATTGTCCATTACCTCAAACCGTTTATTAAAATTGGTTTGACTGGCCACAATCCTGTTATTTACCTCAATTATATTAGATATTAATTCAGCATTACTGGTAGCTACTGCTTGTAATATAACATTTAAATCAATAGCCCCAGTATCTTTAGGTGGCTCACCAGTTGGCTTTTTATCACACTCATGTGACGAAAAACTAGCTCCAACACCAGAATCATCAAAACTAAATGAAACTTCGGATTGATCAGTCATATCTAACTTATCCTTTTTAAACTCTATCACCTCTGATTGCTGATTCATTTTTAATTCAACAGAGAACCTATCTTCCAATAAATTAACAGTTTCTGCTTTCTGCTTTACTACAGGGGTCTCTATTATTGAATCATTGCCACTTCCCATACTACTGTCAGAAGACAATACTTCATATTTCACTTTAACATTACTACTTTCATGCATATTTACACTTAAACCGTTGTCTGGATTTACAGTCCCCTCAACAGACATAGGTTCTGATTTAAGTTTAACCTCAGTGCCTTTTGGCGGTTCCATCGCCGACAGTCTTTTAGTGAAGGTTAGTAAAATTTTTAACAGCTTTCCACTTAACTTAGTTCCTTCTGCACGACGTATGGCGTTGCCGGCGTGGTGTACCAGGATTACTGATGCGACGCAGCTCGCTGAATTGCAGACGGCACTCCGACGGCTGTTGTGTGTTTGCGTGACCCGCAACTGCAGGCGCGGCTCCGGCTGCTCTGGCAGATGACTGCGGTGAGGCGAAACTGGCTTCTCGCGATGCCAGCAGCGCCGCTAGACTCAGTGCCAGCTCTGTCAATCCGGATACGTCGTTAATCCAATTGCGTCGTCCACACACACACTTAACACTTTCACTGTTCTATTACTCGGTTGCGTGTCGCATTTCACTCGCGAATCCGAATATTTAAAATCACTTTCACTTTACACAGTTTTTTCCCGGCCGATGCACCATATGTGGGGCGGCGGATGGAAAATTCTTGTTCGTCACTTTCATGTTGTTTATATAAATGTTTGGTTTGTAGAAGGTAAAACCAGTTCTTATTATTTAGAATGTTATTTATGCTGTCTTTCGCAATTCTCAACACTGGCTCTCTAACTACAATATTGGCAACCAGAAAGTGATTAGCAAAACGTGAAGCCTGTAATTAGAATTCCTAGTGCCCACTTCATCTGAGAATACACTTATAGTTACAGCTTATAGCTCTGAGGAATTAGGAGATTGTCTGGGATTTTTAATTAAAAACGGTCGTGAAAAAGAAACGTTCTGTATTCTGAAAGTCACAGATGACAACAAAAGAATCCACACAATCTAACTAACAGAGCAGTTCAGAGTCTAATGCGCTGATGCTACTAAAACTGTCCAAATTAAATATTTAAATGAATGCTTGCCATAATTTGATGAATATGCTCGTCAAACGCCACGCTAAATAATGGTAGAATGTTTGTCCCGCGGCGGCAAGTGAAAATACGACAATAGGCAAACTGAAGATCGATGATTAAAGTCATCCCAGAATTAACACTTCACTCGAAAATGATTTCATCGTTACGCGTATCCCGAGTAACTTAATACGGCATCCGAGGCTGTCAGTAGCAATGATACCGACCTGACGCGACTACCGACACAAATGGCGTGCTATTCAGCGTCTGGAGAGAACTGGGGCCTTGCTTCCTCGCGCAGCGTTCTCATATATAAAGCCGCGGTGCGGACGGCTAAGGGAACGCCTGATCAAATCGGCTCTCCCGACTAGCCGCTGGGCTAGTAATGCACCACATTAATTTATTGAATAAATCATAGCTTCTTTTTCTGATGGCCGATGAAGCTCTCAATTTAAATGTGCATTCAGCACCCAAGTAAGTAATCATAATAAAAGTTTGACGTTGCTAAGTAAAATATTTTGGGCGTGGGAATTAATTTGATTACACTATATGCAGTAGACGAGCTCTGAACCTGCCCTTTGGAGATACGCTATCGCTATAGTTTTATAGTCATTTAAATGAAACTTCTCACATCTTTATCGTTATAGCGGATCTCCATTCTACTTAAATATAAACATCCTAGCCTTATTTATTAGCCTACTTAATCTGTCTTGCTTCCTTAATTTTTAAGACAAAAACCAGAAAATCATGAATTTCAACTAAATCTTAATTTGTGAGATCCAGAAGACTGTTTCTATTAAATATTTATGAAAAAGGAATCTAATTATAAATTTTGAAGTCTCTAGCTCTTGTCTGTAGCGCCAATGATTTTTACAGAAAAACGTCCAAATTTCGAAAATGGCTAAAGTTATCGAACTGATATTCAACACATATTAATTTAGTATTACTCCTGACATGCTAGAAACATTTTAGGTTATTCACTTGATTTTTAAAGTACTGCGTAACATTTATGACGTCAGAGCTAGTTACAGCGGACTGGCTGGCACACAATGGAAAGACTGATGTGCATTTATTACGGCGTGAATAGGCTGCCTCCCTACACTGTCTCACTCCCTTCCCAAACACATTTGGCTAATTTTAGCACGAAATGTTGCAATAACCAGTCCGAGTCAAGTATGAGTATCATCGCCTGGAATAACCATAATAATAATTGGGAAACAATGTATCACGACAAAATACCATCAACTTTTCGTTCCTGCACGAACACTGAAGAAGAAATTTTCTACAAGATAACGTAGTAGTTTTTGAAGAAAACACAGTACAACATTTTGTACTGACTAAAAATAAGATAAATTTTTTCTATCAGTTATTTTTCTGGCAATTTTCGCGATAGTTGAATTTTCTGGCTGATTTAAATGCTCGCTCAAACAGTGTATCATTTTGTACAAGGATCGGCATAATTATGTTTTGGTATATGCTTTGTTTTGCACGTTCAAAGACTTTTCGACAATTTTAAGCCACTGCTGAATAAAATCTTTACGAAGAAACAAAGAAACGATAAATAACTTCAATAACAAGTTCTTTTAATCATACCACATGCAGCGTTTAAACTGCATCGCGTTTATACGAAACATAGTAACACGTGCAAAAGAGTGATTTTTCCCACATATAAAGCGAACGATAAAGGAGTATGCCAATGTTTCTTATAATAGCCGTACGAATACATCTTTATGTCATCTGTAGGACTGTAAACAGTCATATCATAATAAATTCGCGAAAACCGGATTTTGAGTGCACTTTATGTGCAAATTTAGACTGCTGTATCGTGGCCATGGCTAAAGCTTCCACAAAACAACATGACGACAGTTAATTTTATGTATTTGTCTCCTTCCCTACAAAATTTGAACCGATTCGCAGAAGTTTGAAACATAGAAGTGGCGCTCGTAAAAAGCTCAAAGAAAGTGCTTTTTGCATATAAAATGAACCTAGATTTTGGAAAGCGAGTTTTCAGGTTAATCGGAAGACTGCATTTTTTATTCAGTGATCCAAATCACGAAAAAACTAATTTTACATTCTACATTTAATTAAATTTATTTTAAAGCGCCGTATCTCGACAGTGCATATAGATTATTGGATAAAAAACTTCTTTTTTTACTTCAACTGTTTAACTGCCTTCGTGCAAAGTTTTAACTGATCCGTACAAGTTCAACGTATATAAGTGGCACGTTTCAGAAACGTTCCAGAAAGGCGTGTTTCTTTGCACGTAAAATCCAAACGAAGCAAGATTTTTTCAATCGCTTAAAACTTTTCTTTGACCAAGTTCCATTACACCGGTTGGACCAAATTTAAACCATTAGCTCGCTCCATTCCGGGGCTATTTAAGCCTAACTGCTTTTTTTCACATAAAATCCGATCGTTGGACATACAAATGATGCCATTATCTGAGCATTAATTTCGACCTAATTAGAATCTTTTGCAAAAGGAATTGATCGACTCGCAAAATCTATCTGGACGCCAGCTCCGGTTCGTCGTTCAAACCTTGCTTAGTATAATGTTACACAGGCACAGTAAGACAAATGTTCGAATGGCGATAGAAATGTCCTCTGGACCGGGCAAAACCAAAACGTGCTATCCCTTATTCCCAATGCAAGCAGGCGCAGAGCACCAAGACTGTCCAAATCGCTATTCCCCGCGCAGCCTGTTCACACTTTTTTGCTGCAGTGCTTTCACTCTGTAACGATTTATATGCGTATTTAAGGCTAGTTAACTGAACAACACAACAAATCCATGTAATTTGGCATTTTACTACGTTGTACGTATTCGCCATTAATGAATACAGGTACCTCCGGGATTTGTTCCTTTACATGTTAGAATTGTGCATATGTAATGAAAAGAATTAAAACCTTATTCCAGTCGCACGATTAGCCAGCGGCAGTTAAAAACACTTTTCAGAAAAATAAATACTAGAGCAAATGCATTTAACGCTGATGAAAGGGAGTTTTCACACAATACGCAAAATGGCCTTGAACATTTTCCTTAAGTAGGTCATAAAACAATACGTTTATTTGACAGTTTGAACAGATTTTGGAAACTAAAGGCTTCTTACTTAATCAGTTTAGGTACTAAAGTCTCTCGTCTTTGGGAATCCGTTAAAAAGGCACAATGAAAGCCGTACATGCCGAGGGTGACTCTGATGGATGCCTACGCCACTCCGAACAGGATTAGTAATCCCAGGTCTCATTCGATGATTTGCAAAAACATGTATCTCAGTCACGCGAGTTAAAAAACTCTCTGTCAGTTTTCACTCTCGTTAGCTTCCGTTAGTGAGTCAGTTTTTCAGATTTAAATGTAGAACACGCCTTCCCAGTCTTTGATAATGTTAACAAAGTGCTGTCTAATCAACACTTCCTCTGATATCGCTTTTCAGAGAAAGTAATAGATTTTCTGTCAGTATCTATGACACATAATCGATTTCACCAGCCGTTACAGTTGTTGACACTTGACCATGACTATTTCCTTTCCATCTTCAAAACGCTTTAACCAATAATCATTACTTTTTCCACGGAAGGTTTTTATTCATGATACTTCCATCAACATCACATACATATCGTCCGATGTTTTTCATGACTTGTAAAAGGACCTGCTCCATTGTTCTTAGTCACGAATTTTCAAGCCCACTTTGTTTGACGAACTACGGGAGACGGATCTGGTTAAATTCTAGGCGGTGCTAGCTAACGTGTCTGTTTGTCCAGGCATGCTTTTACCATATACACTGATGAGTTAAAACATTATGACCACTGTGCACTGCGACGTTGGATGCCGCCTGGTGACGCTGCGGGCACGCAACGAGGTATGAAAAATATGTAAGCGTAGCAGAGACGGATGGGGGGGGGGGGGGGGGGGGGGGGACCGTAGCAGAGATATGAGCTGCAAATGGGAAAATTCAATGAGGTAAGCGACTCTGTCAAAGGACATATTTTTGTTATGTAGAGACTGTGAAGGAGCATCTAGAAAACGGCGAAACCGGTCGAATGTTTACTTACTACCGTCGTGAGCATCTACAGAACGAGGTAGAAGGACATTGAAACTACTACAAGGGGCTAAATCATTGGAAGTCCACGAGTCCTCACAGAACGTGGGGTTCGGAAGCTTGTCTACTCTGTAAAGTAGGATACATGTTGATCTGCGGCGCCTGTGTCGGAAGAGCACAATGCTGGAGCACGCACAAGTGTTCCGGCGCACACGATTCATTGTACATCGTTGAACCCTCAGCGCCGCAGAAGACCGCAAATATGTGTCCACATGCTGACACAACGACGCCATCAGTTGCGACTGCAGTGGGCATGGGATCATCGGGATTCGACGATCCATCAATGGAAACATATCGGCTCTTCAGGGGAATCACGTTTTTGCTACACTAGGTCAATGGTCGTTTCCACAAACGCCATCATCGAGGCGAACGGCGGCTCGAAATGTACTGCGCGCCACGGACGCAGGTTGGTGGGAGCAGTATTATGCTATTGGAGACATTCACCTGCGTTTTCTTGGGCCCTGTGGCAGTAATCGAAGACACAATGAAGGCTGCGAACCCTTTGCCTCCCTTCATGCTTGGTATGTTCCCCGTCGCTGATGTCATTTTTCAGCGGTATATTTGTCCGTGTCTCGGGGCCAGGACTGCTCTACAATGGTTTCAGGGGCGTTACAGTGAACTCATGTTGGTATCTTGGCGACCAAATTCGTCTGATTTAGATCTAATGCAACCCATCTGCGTCTCTATCGGGGGCCATTCCGGCGTAAGCAGGTCAGAGGCCCGTTACTTATACTTCAATGACCTACGCGTAGACATCTAATGCCACATACCGCTACAAACCTCGCAACAAACTGTCGGATCCGTGGTACGCAGAATGAGTGGTGTATTTCGTTCCAAGGACGGACAAACGAGCTTTAGCAAGTGGTGATAATGTTTTGCATGTCACTGTACACACGTACATGCACAGAATATTTATATGTACAATCTGCGTAGCACGTGGTAACAATCTGGTTCAACGCTACGTGGCGCGGAACTGACATATCTGCATAAAACCTGAGTACATGCGCAACCATGCAGGCACTTTACACATTCGGTTAATCCACAAAATTTTTACACATAGATTCTATGTATGACCAGGTCGAATGTAGAGAAGGTGCCAAACGTGTGAACCCAACCCGCAGTGGTATTTTTCTTAAGAGAAACGTACATGAAAAACACTCACTTTTTAAAAGATGCAACAAAACCACAATTTAGAAAATACGTGAATGAAATTTTGCATCATGGTCTAAACGAAATCATCACATTCACTGTTAAGTTGTTTGGATCATATGTATTTAACTCTTTTTTCGGATTAAAAAAATTTAAATGATCTTTAATTGAAACCCTCAGATGCCGACAGGTGTTGTTAATATACCTCGATGGGGACAGCTGAAAATGTGAGCCCCGACCGGGACACGAACCCGGGATCTCCTGCTTACGTAGCAGACGCTCTATCCATCTTTTTTTCCCGATATAATTCGATGTATTTGGTTTGGGCGGACGTCACAGTACATCCGCTCAAGTTGATCGTTGATTCCTTGACCCAGTTTTTTTTATTACACAGAGCACGCAGCCCTCTGACCGAACACGCTGAGCTACTGTGCCGGCAGTTAATTTGAGCCACCGAGGACACAGATGAATAGCGCGACTGCAGGAACTTATCCCTTGCACGCTTCCCGTGTGACCCACTTTCCCAACTGTCCACAATCTACATACCTAATGTACCTAATAGATATTTGCCCATCCACTTATTACTCGCGCACACTAAGGTGACCATTCCCGTAAGAGTTCCGGCAACCTGTGCACATTCGCACAGACGGAGGTCAATGGCTGGGTAGCCTTTAACTATATGTGAAGATAGTAACTGTTCTCGAAAGAACAGATACCACTCATGACCGTGCAGCTTCTCTGGAATTAATGGTAATTAATTGAAACCCTCAGCTGCCGACAGGTGTTGTTGATATACCTCGATGGAGACAGCTGAAAATGTGGATGGGCAAATATCTATTAGGTACATTACGTATGTAGAGTGTGGACAGTTTGGAATGTGGGTCTCACGGGAAGCGTGCAAGGGATAAGTCCCTTCAGTCGCGCTATTCATCTGTGTCCTCGGTGGCTCAGGTGGATAGAGCGTCTGCCATGTAAGCAGGAAATCCCGGGCTCGAGTAACCGTCAGGGCACACGTTTTCAGTTGTCTCCATCGAGGTATATCAACAACACCAGACGGCAGCTGAGGGTTTCAATTAATTATCATTTATTCTAGAGAAGCTGCACGGTCATCAATGGTATCTGTTCTTTCGAGAACAGTTACTATCTTCATATATATTAAAAAAAATTAATTTTATAAAATAATATATGTACCTTTTTCTCAGAAACTATTCATGAGACTTCTACAAAATTTTCTCTTTTTAATAGCTTTCCATACAGTCAGCTTCTCTCACGAGGATTCGTGAATATCTCGAGTAAGAGATTTTTAACAATTCTTAAATTATAATACTGTAAGCATAATATAAAATTCATACAAAATTCCAACAACTTTACCCCATATGTCAGCTTACACTCAGAATTTCAGAGTTTACTCTTGAGAAAACATTTATTGCGTTTATAGAAATTTTTTAATTATAATACTGTGAGCATAATATAAACTTCATGCAAAATTCCAACAACTTTACCCCATATGTCAGCTTACACTCAGAATTTCAGATTTTACTCTTGAGAAAACATTTATTGCGTTTATAGAATTTTTTTAATTATAATACTGTAAGCATAATATAAAATTCAAGCAAAATTCCAAGAACTTTGCCTCATATGCCAGCTTACACTCAGATTTTCATAATTTACTCTTGAGAAAACATTTAATGTATTTATAGAAATTAGTGTACAAAATTTCATAGTTCTAGTCTTCATAGACTCCGAGGAAAAGGAACATAAACCTTAAAAACATTATTTTCAGGAGATGTAATTTAAACTTCAACATTTTTCGTATGTCATCTCTTCAGAAAGGCCGATATTCCTACTCAGGGTCCTCATTCCCTGCAAGACTCCTATTCTGGTTTCTTGTTTTCTGCCTCGTTTCCCTTTAACTGAATTTTCAGCTACAGAGAGGCGCTGTAAATTTACTCATCTGGATTCAGAAGTTTGCCATGAACACACTACTTTAGAAGTTCAGAGTCGCCCAGAAACATTTAAGAGGGCTTGTCAATACGCAGGCTGCAATGTGGAAGGCTCTCTTCGTGAATGCAGGGGTTGTTACGCTCTGAGCCTGCAGACACTAACACAAATTAATGTGGCACAGATGATGAACGCAGATTTTTTGTTGTTTCTTATGTCTTACATTCACAAACCTCTGCAATCGCAATTTATCCTGTTTTTTGTACACTCATTGTGACCGTGGCATTATTGACTGACGAGAGAATCGAACCCTTGCGTAAATTTCCGCCAGCAGCTCAAAGCAAAACAGAAACTGCTTCTTCATAAACAAAGCAGCTGATTTGTTATTGTTTCTAAGTCGCAGATGACGTGCAAAACTAAAGAGTATGTATCACCGCCTTCTGGATTTATCCCGCGCAACTTTACTGAAAGTAATCCACGGAATCGCTGCTCACTGAGCTAGTATTGAGGTGTTGCGTCAAAAAGTGGCCGTGCAGAAAGGCCGCGTCACACATTTAATTATTTTTGAGGCATTTCGGATGTGATTTGACCGTTGAAACTTTGCAAACTTATTGTCTCCATGAATTCTGCTGAAAAATAAAAAATAAACAGCAAATTGACATTTTCTGTCAATTTCATGAATGTGAACCCTTAATGACAACAATCACTGAAAGCATAAGAATTGATCAGAACTTAAATACCGATTTTATAGAAGATGAAAACACAATATGCAAATCACAGTGCCACATGTTCAGCCACTGATCCCTGTGTTTGACATGAAACTATTCTGGACTGGCAGTGAGAGGAATCACGTTAGAGAGAGTGCCATCTTCCGCAGCAAGAGCGAGTTGTGGCGATTGATGTTGTAGCAGAGCGCCACGCACTAATTGACCGTTATCTGCGGGCGACGGTTCGGAATGAATGCGCACGCCCTCCCTCATAAACGATATCTCCGCGGAACTGCCGTGGCAAGCAGCGTCTTCCCAGGAGGGAAGCCTGACAAGCAGGCGGCGGTTTGTGGGGGTTGCGGGGTCGGCTCGAGTTCTGGTGTTGGCAGCAACGTTTACACAGGAAGCCGGGCCCGACTTCTGTCTGAGAAACGGACACCGCGAGGTAGGGCAGCCATCCGCGCGCCTGCTACGCCCACGCCACGCTGCAGCAGGATGGGCCGTCTCGCTTCAGCAGTGGGCGGGCGCTCTGTTTCTTGCTCCCATCAGTAAGCGATGATACCTTCATCCAGCTTCCTTCCAAAGCTATTCTAATCTAGCCGCTTTTCCCAAATACTGTACAACAAAACTTGGCACTGTCCAAATATATTTTTTTTGCAAATTTTCTGTTAGAAATGAAAAACAAGAATGAACTCAGTTTGTAGTGAATTATCGAAAAAATTTAATTTCCATATATTTGTGAAAACACCTTCAAAATTACGGAACAACCGTGCAAAGGTACGAGGGTGAGTCAAATGAAAACCTATAATTTTTTTTAATATTATTTATTGTCCAGAAGTGGTACAGAACTGTATCACTTTTCAACATAATCTCCCCAACGCTCAATGCAAGTCCTCCATGGGTTAAAAAGTTCATAGATTCCTTTAGAAAAAAATTCTGTTGGTAGTCCGCGCAACCACTCATCCACCGCGTGGCGTACCTCTTCATCAGAACGGTACATCTTTCATCCCATTGCGTCTTTGAGTGATCCAAATATATGGAAATCACTTGGGGCAAGGTCTGGTGAGTATGGTGGATGAGGAAGACACTCAAAATGCTGGTCTGTGATTGTTGCAACTGTTGTACGGGCAGTGCGGTGCCTTGCATTGTCATGTTGCAAAAGGACACCTGCTGGCAGCAATCCTCGTCGCTTTGATTTGATTGCAGGCCGCAGATGGTTAAAATGGCTCTGAGCACTATGGGACTTAACATCTGAGGTCATCAGTCCCCTAGAACTTAGAACTACGTTAACCTAACTAACCTAAGGACATCACACACATCCATGCCCGAGGCAGGATTCGAACCTGCGACCGTAGCAGTTGCGCGGTTGCAGACTGTAGCGCATAGTACCGCTCGGCCACTACGGCCGGCAGGCCGCAGATGATTTTTTAGGAGATCTGTGTATGATGCAATAGTGACAGTGGTCCCTCTAGGCATGACTGCTCCAAAATGACGCCATTTCTTCCCAAAAGAGAGTCAGTATAACCTTCCCTGCTAAGGTTCTGTTCGAAACTTCTTTGGTTTTGGTGATGAGGAATAGCGCCATTCCTTGCTCGCTCTCTTCGTTTCCGGTTGGTGGAAGTGAACCCAGGCTTCGTCCCCAGTAACGATTCTTGCAAGGAAACCATCACCTTCTCGTTCAAAGCGCCGTAGCAGTCCTTCACAAGCATCAACACGTCGTTCTCTCATTTCAGGAGTCACGGCAGCGTGGCACCCCTTCTTGCAGACACTTTTTGAAACTGCATCATGCACAGTGTGCTGTGCTGACCCATGACTAAATTGTAAACATGCTGCAATGTCATTCACTGTCACTCGGCGGTTTTTCTTCACTATGGCTTCAACTGCTGCAATGTTCTGTGGAGTCGCAACTCGTTGTGCCTGACCTGGACGAGGAGCGTCTTCCACTGAATTCACACCATTTGCTAACTTCCTACTCCATTCGTAGACTTTCAGCCGTACTGAAGCTTCATTCGTCGATGAATTTCAATAGGTTTCACACCTTAGCTAAGCAAAAACCGAATAAGAGAACGCTGCTCTTCCCTGGTGCAAGTCGCTAGTTGGGCGGCCATCTTTATACTGATCTGCGACGGTGTGTGTACATCTGCTCTACGCTGCATCCTACAGGCCATTCTGCACGCTGTTTGAAGCACGCTTACCAACTTACAGGATAACAGCGCGAAATTTCGATTTATTATTACAAGGCTATTAAGGTTTCCATTTGACTCACTGTCGTATATGCATAATGAACAAATTAGCAATAAACAAATGTGTAAGTCCAGTATCCAAATTAAGAAACATGACCCCGAAGGTTTCGGTAAGTTGGGTGCAGCTGCTTCGCGTGATTTCGTGGACGACTCTATGGTAATGCCTCTTCATTGCTTTACAGATGGCTATCGTTTTCGCCTAAAGCAGTTTTCATTTCGCAGTTGAAAGCTGTCAAAAGTGCTGTCACTCAACTGTAATAGTGACTTACTAAAATTAAAACTTCACGCATGATGCTGCAGTTTATCACATATCTCGTTGTTTTTGATGTCGTGTCTCCCGGCCTACGTGTCGCATAAACGTATATATGTGTACGTACATTTAGCGGCATATGTGGATACCGTCAACGAAGTATGCTGTGATAGCGTTAGGAGCAAATACGAGGTGTGGCTAGAAAAAAACAGGACTGATGCTGGAAATAACATTTATTTACAATTATTTACAATTTCATGTTATCTCCTTCAATGTACTCTCCTCCTCGGTCTCTACACCGCTCCATACGAATTTTCCACTGTTCATAGCAATGCTGCAGATCATTTTCGGTAAGTCCATACATTACTTTTCTTTTACTGCTTCAACAGTCTCAAATCTAGTTCCTTTCAAATCTGATTTGACTTTAGGGAAAAGAAAAAAGTCACAGGGGGCCAAATCAGGTGAGTAGGGTGGATGATCTAAGATGGGAATGTTGTGTTTTGCCAAAAACGTCTTCACTGATAACGCACTGTGAGCTGGGGCATTGTCTTGGTGAAGGATCCATGACTTTTTTCTCCACAAATCGTTCCGTTTTCTCCGTACTCGCTCACGTAGGGTAGCCAGGACGCTAATGTAGTAATGCTGATTCACTGTTTGTCCCTCTGGTACCCAATCAATGTGCACAATCCCTTTGATGTCAAAAAAAAAAAAAACAATCATCATTGCCTTGAATTTCGATTTTGACATTCGTGCTTTTTTTGTCGTGGAGAACCAGGAGTTTTCCAATGCATCGATTTTGTAAGAAGGTGGGATCACTTTCAACGTTTTCCAGGATGTCAGAACAAATCATTCTTCGGCGTTCCTTCTGTTCAATTGTGAGACACTTTGGAACCATTTTTGAACACACTTTGTTCATGTTGAAACTTTCATGAAGAATCTGCCTAACACTTTCCTTGACAACTCCTGTTAACTCAGACACTGTTCTGATTGTTAAACGGCAATCTTGTCAAACAAGTTTACCGATTTTTTCAATGTTTGCATCAGTTTTTGCTGACAATGGTCTGCCAGTGCGAGTGTCATCACTGGTGTCTTCGCGGCCATCTTTAAATCGTTTAAACCACTCAAACACTTGTGTTCGCGATAAACAATCATCGCCGTACACTTGTTGTAACGTTACAAACGTTTCACTTGCAGATTTTCCTACTTTGAAACAAAATTTGATGTTAACACGCTGTTCTTTCTGTACACTCATCATTTTCCGACGCACAGATAAAACGTCAACTACTTAAAAGAGACGCCACGGGCAGACTGAGTGCAGGAGGCAGATGAAACTCGAGCAGTAGGCGGAGCGAGAGTCACGTGACAGGCCACGCGACTTTCAGCCTTATTGCATTCGTTTTATTGTTTCACCGGTACTAGTCCGGTTTTTTCTAGCCACACCTCGTAAGTAATAAATTTAAACATCATGCACGACCTGGCAGTTTTTCACGCATCTCAGAGTTTATCACATCATATCTATGTGTGGTGCCTTGAATACTTTTTGTAGGTGCATTTAGCGGCATACATAGATTAACTCCTCCTGAACTGGCCATGAAGGCCCAACGGTACTGACCGGCCGCCGTGTCATCCTCAACCCATAGGCGTCACTGGACGCGAATATGAAGGGGCATGTGATCAGCACACCGCTCTCCCGGCCGTATATCAGTTTCCGAGACCGCAGCCGATACTTCTCATCAAGTAGCTCCTCAGTTTACATCACAAGGGCTGAGTGCATCCGGCTTGCCGACAGCGCTCGGCAGACCTGATGGTCACCCATCCAAATGCTAGCCCAGCCAGACAGCGCTTAACCTCAGTGATATGATGGGAACCGGTGTTACCACTGCGGCAAGGCCGTTGGCGGCATATATAGACGCTCCGTGCGAAATATGTTGCGAAAGCAATGTGTGGTACTCATGTAACGCATTTGCAAGTAATGTAAGATGCGGTAGTTTTTCTCGAATCCCATTTTTATGACGTCATATCTCCTGAACTATGGTAGATAGGTTGTTATTATACCCACAGCGATTGTAAGAGACATGTGCACCAAGTTTGGCTTAAATCGGTACAGTGATTTTGGAGGAGATGTGGAATACACATACATGCATTTTTATAATGTGAGTAGATTTTTTTTTCGTTATCAATCTTTTCACTGTATCATAAGGCAGAAAAAAAGAAAAGATGAATCACATATAATTAGGATATCGCGGAAAGAAAGGTATGGCATATACATCACTCAAACAGAGCCGTTGGTACAAAGGCCTCCTCTGCGTTACCATTCTGTTGGGTACAAAAGACAGAGTCTAAACACATATGTGCACAACTCTTTAGGAGTAAGGAACGTCAGCGTAATCAGACAGTAGGTGTAAGCCAATATTTGCTTTTTTCTGGTGCATACTTCGTGGGAAAGACATTTTGGAACAGCTAATTACAATACGAGACCTTACACGATTGCTGCCCATCAAGGAAGTCTGTATCCGACGGGAACGTAACCAAAATAAATAGAAGGATCGCCTGGAGAAGTGCTTGCACGTACCCAATTTTGCGACAAATTTATGAAAATAACACTCCATTATGTTGTAAATGGATATATGTTTATTCGTCTGTAAAGGAACAATATTGTTACTATTGTGTGTGTATCTCACAGCGGACAAATCGCTAATATGTGTAAATGGATAGCTGTATGGACATGAAACCAAAATCCAATAATAATATTAATTTGTCATAAATACCCGCTTCCTCTGACGTCTCTGATAAAGAGCATGTAACAAAATCGGCATCATAGGTCTGACTGGCCGGCGTGACCGAACGGTTCTAGGCGCTACAGTCTGGAACCGCGTGACCGCTACGGTCGCAGGTTCGAATCCTGCCTCGGGTATGGATGTGTGTGATGTCCTTAGATTAGTTAGGCTTAAGTACTTTCAAGTTCTAGGGGACTGATGACCTTAGATGTTAAATTCCATAGTGCTCAGAGCCATTTGAACCATTTTAGTGGTCTGCCCCCTCACCTGAGCGTTAAGAGAGTCAAATTGCCACGCAGAAGACACGAGCCTCACTCCATGTGTTACCTATAAGTGAAGGCCACTCACTCTGACGTTTGAATAGCTACTTGAATAAGTTGCAGTAGCTCAAACATTGACATTACATTTTAACGTCACGAAAAGTATTTCACAAACTATATGTTCTTCTTATGCCGCTCTATAATGATGCCTTGCACACACATTGAACTAAGGTTCGCTCAACATTCACACTATGTTTCCATAGTGAAGCTAAGCACGCATGCATCATTTATTAGATGACCTACTATACTGTCCCTTCCTCTATCCGCTTTTAACGCACTTCATAAGAACCACTTTTCAAATGGTCTACTTTCTTTCCTCTTCTTTTCCCTCGCCTTTCATTTAACTTGCAAGAAATACTGTGACATATGCAAACTGTTTCACTAACATATTTGTATTTCTACAATTCGTGATGGTAGTGGCCAATTCTTAAGCAAAGTTTTTTCACTCTGTCATACCTTGTTCAAATGTTAAATATATCAATAGCAACGATTAAGACTGTCTTCAATGTGATAAAATAGCAAAACTTTTTATTTTGTGTCCAGAACAGCTTCCAAGGAGAAAGATCCGGAAAAAGTGTGGATTTAAAGTATCGTTACTAGCTTCACTGAATTGTTTCAAGTGGCAACGATTATAAAGGTGGTAATGCAGTTCAGCTCCCACTGGATTAAGAAGCCGCATTTGGCATTCTGAATGGAATGCTAACTGGCAGTAGCATTTCCTCATTTCGTTAGTCTATATTTTTTCGGTCATCAATCTTCTGACTAGTTTGATGTAGCCCACCACGAATTCCTCTCCTGTGCCAACCAATTCATCTCAGAGTAACAATGAGTAGCAATCGCACCCTAAATCTTCAATTATCTGCTGGATACATTCAAATCGTTGTTTTCCTCTACAGTTTTTACCCTTTATAGCTCCCTCTAGCATCACGAGGGATATCCCCTTGCTTTAACAGATGATCTCCTTATGTTCATTTCCTCGCCGATTTTGCGGAAAACGGCCTCATTTCTTGCCTTATCAGTCCATCTAATTTTCAACATTCTTCTGTAGCACCATAACTCAAGAGGTTTCGCTTCTCTTCTCTTCTGGTTTCAACCACTAACCGTATCTCACTCCCATACAATGCTGTGCACCAAATGCATTCTCAGAAGATTCTTCCTCGGTTAAGAGCTACGTCTGATATTAGCAGAGTGCATACAATGTGTAAGTAGGCTGTTTAGGTTTTTTTATTGGTAACGCCACGTAGCGCTCTGTATGAAAATCACTGGCTGTGCTGTGTGCAGTCTGTGGCTGGCTTGCATTGTTGTTTGCTATTGTAGTGTTGGGCAGCTAGGTGTGAACAGCGCGTAGCGTTGCAAAGTTGGAGGTGAGCCGCCAGCAGTGGTGGATGTGCGGAGAGAAATGGCGGAGTTTTGAGAGCGGATGATCTGATGATCTGGACGTGTGTCCATCAGAGACAGTAAATTTGTAAGACTGGATGTCATGAACTGCAATATATATTACGACTTCTGAACATTAATAAGGTAAATACATTGTTTGTTCTCTATCAAAATCTTTCATTTGCTAACTATGCATGTCAGTAGTTAGTGCCTTCAGTAGTTTGAATCTTTTATTTAGCTGGCAGTAGTGGCGCTCGCTATATTGCAGTAGTTAGGCTAACGAAGATTTTTGTGAGGTAAGTGATTTGTGAAAGGTATAGGTTAATGTTAGTCAGGGCCATTCTTTTGTAGGGATTATTGAAAGTGAGACTGCGTTGCGCTAAAGAATATTGTGTGTCACTTTAGTGTTGATCAGAATAGGTAAAGAGCGAAATGTCTGAGTATGTTCAATTCTGCTCTGCTGTTTGAAAGTGAAATAATGTAAGAGGTTTATCAGCACAGTAATTCATTAATTCTTCTAAGGGGACGTTTCAAATGTTGTGCTGGAAACGTACATTCTCAGAAATTTCGTCCGAAGTTAAGAGCTATGTCTGATATCAGCAGACTTCCTTTGGCCAGAAATGCGTTTTTTCGCTGGTGCTAGTCTGCTTTTAATGTCAGTCTTGCTCCGTCCGTCATAGATTATTTTCCTGCCTAGGTATCAGAGTTCCTTAACTTCGCCTACTTCGGGATCCCGAATTGTAATGTCAAGTTTCTCAGTGATATCATTTCTGCTACATCTCGTTACTTTGGTCTTTCTGCGAATTACCCCTAATCCAAATTATGTACTGATTAGACATCTACATCTACATGGATACTCTGCAAATCACATTTAAGTGCCTGGCAGGGGGTTCATTGATCAACCTTCACAATAATTCTCTATTATTCCAATCTTGTATAGCGCGCGGTAAAAACGAACACTTATATCGTTCGGTGCGAGTTCTGATTTCCTTTATTTCATTATGATGATCGTTTCTCCCTATGTAGATTGGCTTCAAAAAATATTTTCACATTCGAAGGAGATTATACATCCTGAAATTCTTCTTCATGTTCACTGAGGATACCAATGTCTACAATGAATCTTAACTATGATATCCTTTCACCATGAATTTTAAGCCCTCTCTAGAACCCTTCTTTTAATTCCCTCATTGCTTCTTCGATGTATAGATTGAACAGAAGAGGCGAAAGACTACATCCCTGTTATACACTCTTTTCTTAAACGAGCATTTCGTACTTGGTCTTCCAGTCATATTCTTCCCTCTTGCTTCTTGTACATATTGTAAGAGGGTCGCACAATAAGTCACGCCCAACTTTTTTTTTTCTCGGAACATATTTATTGTTAAGAGTCAGAATTCGGTGACAATATACATCAACATGTCTTGTTCATGTCCTGTTTTTCTAGGTAGTCTCCGTCACGTTCTATGGCCGTACGCCAACGTTGTGGAAGAGCGTGTATCCCATGCTGGTAAAAGCTCCTGTCCTGTAGGTGTAGCTATGTTTTCAATGCGTGTCTGACACTCTCGTCATCTTCAAAGTGTGTTCCCCGTACAGGATCTTTAAGCGGTCCAAAGAGATGTAAGTCCGAGGGTGCCAGGTCTGGACCGTAGGGTGGATGGTGCAAATAATGTCCAACCCAATTTGGTAATGTGTTTCCGGGTTCTCAGATTTGTGTGTGGGCCTGGGCGTGCATTATCGTGTTCGAGCAAGATCTCTGCTGTTTTCTGACTTGATGGTTGACCCTCTTGACATCACATCCACAAGAATGACACCATCACAATCCCAGAAGATTGACACCATGTCTTTTCCGGCAGAGGTGGTTGCCTTCATTTTCTTCTTTTGTGGTGAATGAGGATGATGCCACTCCATGGACTGCCTTTTTGTTTCCGGCGCAAAGTGATACACCTAGCTTTCGTCCCCCTTAACGATACCTGACAGAAAGGTCTCTCCGTCGGTCTCAAAAAGCTCCAGCAATTCAGATGAAATTGCCTCTCTTTGAAACTAGTGGTCCGCTGCGAGCATTGTGGAACCTATCGCGAGCATCTCTTTGAATATCCGAGAGTATCAAACATTGTAGACGCACTTCCAATGCTGACCGACAACTGTAGAGCCAATTGTCGAGTTGTGATGCGCCGGTCGGCACGAATAATGGCATCTGCACGATTCAGCATGTCTGGAGCAGTGGCTGTGACAGGACGTCCCGAGCGTAACTGATCATAGAGCTCTGTTTCTACATTTCCTGAGACTCTAACTTTCTTTACCGATCGCCTAACTGTACTCCTATCAACTGCAGCATCGCCATACACTGCCCACAAACGTTTATGAATGTTCACCACGGTTTCTTTTCTGCACACAAGGATCCAATAATAGCCCGCTGCTTGTAACGTGAGTCGTATGTAGACGCCACTTTGACTCTGTACTACGGCTCTGCCATCTGGCAGAACGGTTCGAAACTTCACTGGCGCACAAAACAAACATCAAATGAGAAGCACCAACAAGGACGTTTGTCGATGTATCTAAATGGCTTTTTTTAAAAAAAAAAGTGGGACATTGTTTATTGAACGACCCTCGTATATTATCTGCCTTTCCCTATAGCTTACCCCTATTTTTCTCACAATTTCGAACATCTAGCACATTCTTACATTGTCGAATTCTAGGAACGTGTCTCGATTTTTCTTCCGTCTTGCTTCCATTAGTAACTGCAACGTCAGAACTACCTTTCCTAAAGCCAAACTGTTCATCATTTAATAGATCCGTAATTTTCTTTTTCATTCTTTTGCGTATTATTCTCGACAGCTACTTACATGCATGAGCTGTTGATTGCACGGTAATTCTCACATTTGTCGACTCTTGCCATCTTCGGAATTTTGTGATGTTTTTCCTAAAGTTTGAAGGTATATCACCAGTCTCATACATTCTACACACCAACATGAATAGTCGTTTTGCTGCCACTTCCATTAATGATTTGAAATTCTGATGGAATGTTATCTATCCCTTCCTTCTTATTTTATCTTAAGTCTCCCAAAACTCTTTTAAATTCTGATTCTAATACTGGATCTTCTATCTCTTCCTGTACACTCCTGTTCCTTCTTCTAACAGTTCATCACGCAAGTCTTCTCCTCATAGAGGCCTTCAGTGTACTCTATCAACCTATCTGCTCTCTCCACTGAATTTAACAGTGGAATTCCTGTTGCACCATTGACATTGTAATACTTTCTTTTAATTGCACCAAAGGTTGTATCGACTTTTCTATATGCTGAATTCGTCCTTCCAACAATCATTTATTTTTAGATATCTTCACATTTTTCAAGCAGTCATTTCATCTTAGCTTCACTGAAACTAATAGGTATTTCATTTCTCAGCGACTTGTACTTTATTATTACTGAATTTCCCGTAACATCTTTCTACTTCCTTCTTTTATCGATCAGATGAAGTATTTCATCTGTCATCCAAGGTATCTTCGCAGTTGCCTTTCTTGTACCTACAATTTTCTTCCCAAATTCTGTGACGTTCCTTTTGAGAGAGATTCATTCCTCTTCAACTGAACTGTCTAATTCATTATCACAGGCTCTCTAGCCTCGGAGAATTTCAAGCATATCTCATCATTCTTTTTTGTATCCCGCTTCCTTGCGCACTGACTTTTCCTGACTAGTCAAACTTAAGCCTACTCTTCATCATTACTAAATTGTGAGCCGTATCTGCTCCTCTGTATGCCCTCCAATCCAGTGTATGGTTTCGGACTCTCTGCCTGACCACGATGTAACCCGACTGAAATCTTCCCGTACCTCCCGGCTTTTTCCACATACTCCACCTCCTCCTCCTCCTGTAATTCTTGAACACAATGCTGCTCACTATTACTAGTTGCGATGTACTGCAGAACACAGTTAGTCTTTCCCCTCTCTCATACCTAGTACCAAGCCAACATTCTCCCGTAACACTTTCTTCTACTAACCTCTCCCCCCCCCCCCCCCCCCAAACAACCGTATTCAAATCCCCCATGATTATTGGGTTTTTATCTCACTTTACTTATTGAATTATCCATTCAACATTGTCATATATTTTCTATATTTCTTCATCTTCAACTTGTGACGTCTGTATGTATACCTGAACTATAATTATCGGTGTTGGTCTGCTGTCGATTCTGGTGGGAACACCCTATCACCTGCCTTCCTATGTCGGCGTCATAACATTTTGCCTTTTCAGATTTTCTAGCGTCCCTACCACGTTCAAACTTCTGGTATTTCACGCCATAGTCATAGAATGTTATCCTTTCATTTGTTATTCTATCTTTTTCTCATGTTCTCCTCTCTCTTTTTAGTTTCCTCCTGGAGATCAGAATGGGTGACTATTACGCCGTCTTTTGCTAATGGAGAGATCATCATGACACTGTTTCAATTACAGGCCACGTATAGTGTGGATACAAATGCTGTGGTTTCTATTGCGTTCTCCACCCTCATGCCTTTGATCACTGCTCATTCTTCTGCCTTTTTGTGAAGTTTTCCACCCCAAGGGCAAGTGAGTGCTTTGAACCCCTATCCGCTCCTCCGTCCTCTTTGGCAATGCAGTTTACTTGAAATGTGACTTCTTATGCCGAAAGGCTAAGGTCGACAATAGTGATGATTTTTATTCAAAATTTAGGCGGTGGCGGGATTCGAACCCGGGACCGAGAATGCTTTGATTTCTAATTACAGTCACTACCCCTCCCCTTTTATTGACGCTACCCCTACCCCATCCCAGGTTTTCCCCGGACCTCTTCCACTTCAGGCGTTGGCCCCTAACACCGCTATTACCCCCAAAAACCTATCTATTCTACAAACAGAAACAATAGTTAGTGCTACCACCACTTTCACCCTAAAAGGCGGAAAAAAAATTCCCGCTGATCGGTTTGTTAAAAAAATTAAAAAATAAAGAAAACAATAAAAGAAGAGGTACAATAACTTTATTACTTTTCATTTGTTTCATTTTTTGCTTTTGTTATTTTTTTATTTTAATCTTCTCCCGATGGTGTCCACAGCAGCCAGACGGTGGGGTTTCCAGACCGTCTTCTCGTTCAACGAGAGCTTAACATCCTATAACTACCGTTGATGTCTGTCATCAGTCCACAATGTGCTATATCGTCAATCTCTTCTCACACCCAGTACACCCCAACGATCTAGATTGTGCGTAAACAACGAACCCTGGTGATTCGCAAAGAGCGAACCGTAAGACGCCTTGCGCCGTAAGACCGTGCAGTTGCTCGTTGAGTAGTGCCAAAAATCAAACAACTCTGCAACGCCCTAACTAAAGAAGTAAGACAAGGCCCTAACTTTAACCCAAACCGTGGCGTTGTGACGAGTAGCTGGGTCGGGATGGATCAGTTCGGTGGGCCTACGGACTGAGTCGTCCGACGCAGCGACAGTGCCAACATGAGCTGTGTGAGGAGTCAGCAGTCGGCAGCCGCATCACAAACGAAAAGGTGTATGTCAATGGAGACAGCGGCACATCTGGGACAGAGAGGGTCGTCGGCAAGATGTATGTTGTATAAACGTTGTCGGATGGGGAATTTTTCATTCGTTATCACATAACACAACGCCCACATCGCGGTGGGAAGGCAATGCAAGTGCATTTTACTCCAAACCCGATTTCCAGCCAACCGCTGGTTGTCGACGTTTAGTCACATTAGCAGGCAGCGTCCGTTGGAAGTAGCAGTTGAAGTCCTCAGATCTAGGAGCCCGAGTGGCTGGTAGGGCATCCAACAGATAACTCGTGCCGACCAGACAGGTGCGAATGTGACACAGTGTTGGCGCGGGATGTCCAACAGGAATCGGAGGCCGGACGGATTGAGGCCCCACCTCCTCGATCAGTGTACCAGTGAGCATGTCCTTGTCCGAAGTACATAGGTGATGCATCATCCGAAGAAAGAGAGAGCGAACACTAATTTGCACGTTTAACATTCCAATGTCGTTCGAATGTATGGGTGACGTTAGTGTCTCGTACCGGGTCTTGGTCACCCTACCATTGCTGATGAAATGGCCAAAGGACGCCTGGAATTGGGCAGCCACCGTAGCGGGCATAGGGAGAACATGTGTGTGTGTGTTTGTGTGTGTGCGTGTGTGTGCAGTGATTAAGTTTTGGGGCGAGGTAAACGTTCACAAAATGTACCCGCATGATCAAGTCAAGTTAGAAAGGTATGTAGACGATCCTGCATGCGGATCACATTAAGCAGTCTGCGATACGTAGCTGCTGCTGAACGCTGCACGTTCTAGTGGAAGATCACTCGCAAACATTTCATCCGTGTGACTTTTGCAGGTTGATGCGGCCGCAACGGCGAAGACACGCGATCTTCGTACAGGTATCTTCTGCCGATATCGCCAAGAAAACTACACTTCTGGCCACCGTAAATGCAACACCCTGAAGGAAGCATCCGAATCAAGTGAAAATTACACCATGGGTTTGCAGCGATGAGATATGGAACTGATTAGAATTTCAGCGCAGATGCACAACACGCGCGCCTGTGGCGCCACCTCATAGCGCCATTTAAGGCTTGGTGATTTCGACGAGTGTACGTTCGGCACGTGTGTTTACCTTGTGGTTGTTTCACAAGACGATCAGTTATGCCTCGTAGACAACAGCGAACATCGTTTGATCAAGTATCCGAGTTGGACAGAGGAAGGATAGTGGCTTACCGAGATTGTGGATTATCATACAGAGAAATCGCTAGTCGTGTCGGACGAAACCAAACAACTGTAATGCGGATATGTGACCGTTGGATGCAGGAGGGTACGACGGACCGACGTGGTCGATCGCATTCACCTCGGCGCACCACTGCACGTGCTGATAGGCAAATTGTGCGCATGGCAGTGACGGATCGCTCAGTGACATCCCGAACCACAGCACAGCACATTGCGTCTGTAACGCTTCATCCAGTGTCTGCGCGTACCATTCGACGCCGTTTACAGCAGAGTGGTCTGTCTGCAAGACGTCCATTGCTTCGTCTACCATTGACGCAGAACCACAGACATCTCCGTCGCCAATGGTGTGATGACAGACGGATGTGGACGGCAGAATGGAATGACGTTGTCTTTACTGACGAGGCACGCTTCTGTCTGCAGCACCACGATGGTCGGATTCGAGTGTGGAGACACCGTGGAGAGAGGATGCTGGACAGCTGCATTATGCACCGCCACACTGGTCTTGCACCGGGTATTATGGTATGGGGCGGTATTGGATATTACTCACGCACGCCTCTAGTACGCATTGCCGGTACTTTAAATAGCCGGCGCTACATATCCGAGGTGCTGGAGCCAGTTGTCCCTCCTTATCTTCAGGGCTCGGCCACAGCCATATTTCAACAGGATAATGCGCGACCACACGTGGCACGCATTGTCCAAAGGTTCTTCGTCAATAACCAGATTGAAGTGCTTCCCTGGCCGGCTCGCTCTCCGGATCTTTCGCCGATGGAAAACATGTGGTCCATGGTTGCTCAACGAGTGACCCAGATTACATCCCCAGCTGCCACACCAGATGATCTTTGGCAACGTGTGGAAGCTGCTTGGGCTGCTGTACCACAGGAACACATCCAACGTCTCTTTGACTCAATGCCGAGACGTGTGGCAGCGGTGATCTCCAACAATGGCGGCTACTCTGGCTACTGATTCTGGCAGGAACCACAAGTCACAGACGTCTGTAAACGTAATCATTTGATACTTGGTCAACATGTTATCTACAAAATAAATTTTGTTGTGCTACCTCTTGTCTTTCTTGGTGTTGCATTTACGGTGGCCAGCAGTGTACATCGTCACCGTAGGCAAAACATTTAAAACGCACAATGTAGAGGAGAATGCTCCCGAAAGCTGCCGAAATCGAAGGTGACGGCGAAGAGTAAGGCTAACACATGGCAGCCTTGTCGCACTGAGCGCACAGTAGTAACGATGGCGAGCGGTAGCCATTTACCAGGACAGTAGAAGGGGCTCCATGGATGAGACTGAGAACAACAATTGCCGATATTGGGAATCGATTCATCTTCTCTAAGACAGTCTGCAGGAAATCTTTCTCAGATCGGTCAAGTGTGTGGTCTATGTTAACCGCCACAGGGGCACCTTGTGAGCAACATGCCGACATGAGCTGTCTGTATATTACTGCAACCTTCCTGACGTGTTTGGTTGGCGTCATTGGCATCCTTGACGGTAGTGAGGAGGCGAGCACGATGTACCCGTGCGAACAGCTTGTATTCCTAATTCACGAATGTCAACGGCCGTAAGTCCTACGCTCTGCACCCCGCCCCCTCCTCCCACCGTTTAGTTTTGGCACAGGGATTACCATGCCCTCCAAAAAACCGCGAGGCAGCACATCGGCCGCCAAACTTTCCCCATTAGGTCCTAAAAGATGCTGTAGAAAAGCGGATCAGGGCCAAGGGATTTGTTTCTCGCGCCCCGTGACAGGGTCATGCGTGATTCTTCCAGCGTGATGGACTCCAAGAATATGGCGTCTCCCTGCGTCCTATGCGTAGGTGGCAGGTTGTGCAGGACGTCCTCTACCCCTCATTGTCAGGCAGTTGACCTAGCAGGTAGAGTGTGCGGTAATAATCTGTGAGGACACGGGAGATGGCATTGTGTGTCTCTGTACGTTGCCCGTCCGCCCCAATTACAGTCATGATGAGTCGCCTCTTACGACGTCTCCGTTCACTGACGATGTGGTAAAGAGAAGCACGTTCTTCTGGGATGAAATCTTGCAGTCCCGTCGAACACGGGTGCCTCCAATCCGGCAGCCATGATCTGCAAAAGTCTTGCCTGTGTCTGGTGGACGGCTGTTTGGCGCTCTGGCGAAGGTTGTTGCGACACTAGTTCCCTTTAGAATGTTTAGTGAAGCTCTGAGGTCGATGGTTGCCAAAGAGCCCTGTGTCGTCCATACGCCATAAACGTGCAGTGCGTAGCTGGTTCACCATCATATCGCAGAATCATAGGTATGAAGTCGTCGCTCACATTATCAGTGGCGGCTAGACGGCAAGCCTCTTCTCGGAAAATGTTGACGTTAAGAGTTCAAGGTCCTTTACTACGGGGTCATCTGTTGTCGTGGCAGGACCACGGCGCAGATGAAGGTACTTCTCACGATGTAATCCCTGAATCTTCTCTTCACGGTTTCCGCAAGGGTCTAAACGGAGCCAGTATTCTACTTACAGTCCTTGCTTCTAGCACTAGGCATAAGCTACCTCATGGCTTAGACACAGCTTATGACAGACTGCTATACGAACTCTTCGGGAGTCCGATAATTCCCCAGACTAGCACTCTTCCAGGCTCTTAGCCCAGGGAACACTCTAAGAAGCATGACAGAACGTTTCGAGTGAATCTACATGAAATATGCATTCATATCCACAGATGATACCAGGGCATTCGCCAACGTAGACCTTTAGTGCTTGCTCTAGTTCAGCTCACTATAAAGAATGGAGGCAAACAAATTCATACACTTCCTCATGGATGACACATGGAACATTTGCACACTGATTAACCTCATTTTGCTGTTAGGATCTGTGAACTCATCAAAAAAACCTCATCCTCATTCTCTGGCAAAATTTAGCATGGCTCATTACTGCAATAATCAAACCCATAGGCGCGTTACCACAGTTTACTTTAAGAAGCAGATTCCTAGCAGGGAGTTCGATCATTGCATTTGTCTTGCTCCGAAAATCAGTATCTACGTTGTGTTCAGTCATCATACCATCAAAGAACACATGACAGAACATCCTTTCCCCTAACCTGATCTGCAACAAAGCCTGGATTTCCACTGATTCAGAATTCGGGCTCGCTGTTCCTACAATATAGCACCATCTCACAAGAAGTGACAGTACTTTCTACGGCTAATTAATGTTTTTAAACAGACTGGGAGATACAGCACTTTGCCACACAGTGACGAGAGTAACCATCACAGGTAATCCATTAACAATGGTTTTAACTGAAGACTGCACTTAGTGTTACCTGTGCTTATCACTGTTCCCTGTGCTTATCACATTCATTGTGTTCCTGGCACAACTCATCCCGCTTGTTTACACGATTGACGTATCTAAGCCGGCCGGAGTGGCCGAGCGGTTCTAGGCACTACAGTCTGGAACCGAGCGACCGCTACGGTCGCAGGTTCGAATCCTGTCTCGGGCATGGATGTGTGTGATGTCTTTAGGTTAGTTAGGTTTAAGTAGTTCTAAGTTCTAGGGGACTGATGACCTCAGAAGTTAAGTCCCATAGTGCTCAGAGCCATTTGATTTGATGTATCTAATGAAATGCATGTTGCGCTGCACTGTCTGTAGGGAAGCAGCCTACTCACACCGTAGTAAATTCACATCAGTCTTTCCATTGTGTGCCAGCCTAGTCCGCTGTAACTAGCTCTGACGTCATGAATGTTGCGCAATACTTTAAAAATCAAGTAAATAACCTGAAACGGTTCTAGCATGTCAGGAATAATACTAAATCAATATGTGTTGAATATCAGTTAAATAACTTCAACCATTTTCAAAATTTGGACGTTTTTCTGTAAAAATCATTGGCGCAACAGAAGAGAGCTAGAGACTTAAAAATTTATATTTAGATTCCTTTTTCATAATAATTTAATAGAAACAGTATTCTGGATCCCATAATTTAAAATTTTGGTTGAAATTCATGATTTTCTGGTTTTTGTCTTAAAAATTAAGGAAGCAAGATAGATTAAGTAGGCTAATAAATAAGGCTAGGATGTTTAAATTTAAGTAGAAGGGAGATCCGCTATAATCATAAAGATAGAAATTTCAACTGAATGACTATAAAACTATAGCGATAGCGTATCTCCAAAGGGAAAGTTCAGAGCTCGTCTACTGCATGCAGCGTAATTAAATTAATTCTCTCGCCCAAAATAATTGACTTACCCACGTCAGACTTTTATTATGATTACTTACCTGTGTGCTGAATGCACATTTAAATTGAGAGCTTCATCTGCCATCAGCAAAAGAAGCTATGATTTATTCGGTAACTTAAAGTGGGGCATTACTAGCCCAGCGGCTAGTCGGGAGAGCCAATTTGATCAGGCGTTCCCTTAGCCGTCCGCACCGCCGCTTTATATATAAGAACGCTGCGCGAGGAAGAAAGGCCCCAGTTCTCTCCAGACGCCGAATAGCACACCATCTGTGTCGAGAGTCGCGTCGCATCGGTATCATTGCTATGAACAGCCTCGGATGCCGTATTAAGTTACTCTGTATATGCGTAACCATGAAATCATTTTCGAGTGAAGTGTTAATTCTGGGATTACTTTAATTATCTATCTTCAGTTTGCGTATGTCGTATTTTCACGTGCCGCCGCGGGACAGACATTCTACCATTATTTAGCGTGGCGTTTGATGAACCTAATCATCAAATTATGGCGAGCATTCACTTAAACATTTAATTTGGACAGTTATAGTTGCATCAGCGCATTAGACTCTGAACTGCTCTGTTAGTCAGATTGTGTTCATTCTTTTTTTTTTCATCTGTGACTTTCAGAATATAGCAAACGTTTTTTTTTTTTCACGATCGTTTTTGATTATGAATCCCAGACAATCTCCTAATTCCTCAGAGCTATAAGCTGTAGCTATAAGTGTATTTCTCAGATGAAGTGGGCACTAGGAATTCTAATTACAGGCTTCACGTTTTGCTAATCACTTTCTGGTTGCCAATATTGTAGTTAGAGAGCCAGTGTTGAGAACGGCAAAAGACAGCATAAATAATAGGAACATTTATATAACAATTAATTACACCCGCCGCCCCATGTATGGTTAAACGGCAGGGAATTGCATAATTTATACATTACAATTCTACATTACAACAATAAATCCCACCAGCCGCCCCACATGTCGTACTGCTCTCTGAGACTGGGCCAGTGATTACCTTCCTGGTCTCATTTAGTTTGGTGATTGGTTGGAAATAGCATCAGAGTGACGTTCAGTGAGGCTCATTCCATGCTCACGACTCCTGGAATGGTATTCAAATCTGTCATTATGTCAGTTTTTCCGCTGACGGGTCGATTAGCAATAATGTTGGTTCCGATCAAGCGTGTTACCGCGATCATGATTTTCATTGTATTTGTGTCGCCTCTCACACCATTGCTGCACGAGCCCTAGCGTTTATTTGATCTTCGCTGCTCGCTAGGAATTCCAATTGTTTCGATCGTATGGTGGAGTGTTGTTGCCCCATTGTCAAGGACGGGCACTTTGCACAGCCCTCTTGTGTTTGTGAATCAAATCTTGTTCTCTGTCATGGGCAGGAATGCATCCAGTTCGTCATCTGGTGCATCAATTCACTTTCCGGCCATTGGAATGGGCGGTTTTGCTTTCATTAAGCGAAGAACATTATCACGGTTTGTGAAGTCCTCGTCCCAGTATTTTGTTTATTGACATATCTTTCAAAGTAGCGCCTAAGGCTACCTTGGCGCTCGTTGTCAGCCTCAGGATTCAATATGTCTTTTTGAAAGAGTCCCTGGACACCCTTCAACCAGCAGCTCGCCAGAAACTACCTCTCAAAGTGTTCGTGAGACTGGCATACATCTGCAGTCTCTGTCGCACAGAGATTTGCATCACACACAGCGGTTAATGGAGCCGAGCCTAGCCTGTAAATGTAGTCATTATTTGTACAACATTAGTCTGTGGTTGTGAGCTCGGGGCACTAAAATGCAGTTTTTACAAAACAGATTTTTGCCAGAACTGTCGGAGGTACTACCAGACTCGATAACTAGATTTATTCTGTTTACACCCTGCTTAACCTTAGTTATCTTTTTAAGAAAAGATTCTCTCCACTCTTTAAATTCAGAGGTTATAGAATCTTTGATTTCCTCAATATGTATGTTAAGATTCTGCCTGTGAACCGTGCTCTTTTTTAAACTGAATTAAATTATCTGGTGACACCCTCACCTACAGGCTTAACAGTTTCTTGTTTATAGGCTTGGAGCGTAGTTCTGCTCTTCGCCTGCTGTTCATTTTCCAAATGGAAAACTTTAATTCCGTAATAATATTTAATTGCTTATCCTTTTCAGTAAGCCACTTGTCCATTTCGTCTTTCATACACTTTTGGTGGCAGTCAATTGCTCGGAGATAATCTTCTCTGTTTCCTTAGAAACGTTTTCGATTTTGACGACAATGTCAGCCTGCGCCTTTGTGTTTGCTGCTGACAGTTACACTTCTGAATGTGAGGACTCATGTGCACGAGAAGTATTTTTCTGAGTGCGAAAAATTTTCTTCAGTTTTCATCTGTACTTCTGTTTTAGCCATTGCATGAATTGTGAAGCCAGCGTTCATAGCTAATGTATCAATTTCTAACTTTTTTAATACCTCATCAATTAGACTAACAGATGTTCTTCACTATCTGATTACATTTTGAATTAATATTAAAATTAATTACACATCCACAAGCAGATACACAACTACTATTATACTAACCCTCACAGAGCGAGGTGGCTCATTGGTTAGCACATGGACAACGGTTCAAACCCGCGTCCGTCTATCCTGATCTAGGTTTTCCGTGATTTCATTAAATCACTTCAGGCAAATGCCGGGATGATTCCCTTGAAAGGACACCATCGATTTCCTTCCCCATCCTTTCCTAATCCAATGGGGCCGATGACCTCCCGTTTTGGTCCCGCTGTTTGGTACCCTTTCCCAAACCAACCAACCAGCTAACCTGCGAACAATGACGCTTTTTCTGTAACCAAATGCTACACTGTGCCTGCTAGCCGAAGCAAAAATAAAGCCAAAGCTCTTCTTCCACTACAAGTTTGACGCACAAAACTGTCATTATATTCAACACTGGCAACGGCAATCACGAATAGAAAAATAGTCTGAAAATTTGAGAAAGGTTCTGTACACAAATTTTTGAAAATGACGTTACTCTGTGCAGAAATTCGACGATCAATAAAAGAAATATCCTGACTTCCTATATTACAGTCGTCATCGTCTCTCAACTTCTCGTTCTTTATTGGTTAATACACTCGTATTTCCTTCCTCTTGTGTGTAGTCGTAGTTACAGGTTTCGCTAGATGGAAGAGAGAAGGATTACATGTATTAACACACAATAATTACAGACCTTTAAACGGCCACCAAGCTAGCGTCCGCGAAAAAAAAAGCCTTTCTTATATGCAGAAAACATTTCATTAAATGCGAATAACTGTTAATGAAAATAATGATGAGCTTCAAAAATAAATCACTCTCAAAACGGTGGTTTACGGGCACTTATATCGTTGGAACAATCAATGCCATCTGGGAAGATCAAGTGTTGCATCTGTTTACCGTTAGTTATATTCTCACGCAGTTGCTTAGACAGCCAGCTCGTGGATCGGCACAATAATAAAAATAAGAATAATCTTTGAACAATGAACCCATTCAGGTCATTAGATACAAGTAAGATATTTATATTAGTTCTTTTATCTTAGTGTTATAAAAACCCTTTCGCATAGTAATACATGAATCTCTACGTTCCTGAACGTTTTATACCCCTCCAATATGTTATGCATGCCACCAGTATTCAAAATTAACAGTTGAAAATTGTGTCCTGCTTGTATCATTGCTGACAGTGGAAAGAGTGAAGATAGAAGACTAAACACACGCACATCCGCTATACACAAATGATATACGAAATTCAACCAGCAACTTAAAATTAAAAGCTATAGCACCTTCTATGCATCAAAAATTAATTAATTAATAAAATAGAGTAAAATATTAAATTATTATTTGATACTACAATAGATACTGACAGTACACAAGGTAAGGACTGCTTCTTATCAGATTTTGAGCTTTACTTTAATGTCTCAAAGAACATATTTAAAAAGCGAAATATGGAGCTTATGCTGTGCTTGCACCGACCAAATTTAGCATAAAATCGGATACAAGCATAGGCAACAGAGGACAATTAAGCAAAGAAAAAATATTGCCTTTGATGTAGAATTTATGTCTGACACATGTCCATAAATACAAACAAAACTTTATGTGATCCATTTTGTTTGAATAACACCGAAGCTGTTTTAAGAAATTACACTGTAGGAAATACTGCAACTAGCCAGAAGTTTTCTTGAAATGATTTTATTATACCATTACTAGTTTCGGGCCTGAGCCCATCGTCAATTGACTTCTTTGCAAGTTTACATTTGTGTCTTGCTGAAAAGCTCTGCTTTACGTATTATAGAACAAATTTCTGTCTTTTCAGGAAGATACTAATTTAAATTTGCAAAGAAGTCAACGCTGCCGTCTGACAATGGGCTCAGACCCGAAACTAGTAATGGCGTAATAAAATAATTTCAAGAAAACTTGTGGCTGATTGCAGCATTTCGCACAGTGTAATTAACAATCAAAAATGTTTTTGTAGCGAAAAGTCATGTCTAACCGATGAATAAAGTTATACACTATCTAAAAATGTCCAACGAACATTAGAAAAAGTGTTTTCGTACCAAAAGGTTATGTCTATGCGAAACATTTTCCTTTGTAGATCTTCGCCAGTAAATTAATTTCTCTGTCATGCAACTGTGGCTACAGCTCTCGTGAGAAGACGTTCACAAGGAACCACAGTTGCTATACAATGTAGATGAAATCTTGCCTGTGTGTGCCATCCAGCAAAAAAATGTTCTCCCACTCTTCTACAGAGCTCACTTAGTTCACCAACCTTTTGTGTCATCAAAAATCAAATGTCTGTACAGCAACTTCTTCCGCAGATCCTCCAGAAAAGCTGTCTCCAGACGACTTTTCGATGTGCTAAGTCCAGTGGCTGCGTGTGCGTGCTTGTGAAGAAGAGAATTTCCTGAAGCTGCTGCACATCGAAAGCGGATTCTCTGATCCCCAGTCGATAATTAGCTCAGAACAGGTAAAAGCTTTTGACACAGGCGATTGCGACAAATTATTGGCTCTGAGCACTATGGGACTTAACTTCTAAGGTCATCAGTCCCCTAGAACTTAGAACTACTTAAACCTAACTAACCTAAGGACATCACACACATCCGTGCCCGAGGCAGGATTCGAACCTGCGACCGTAGCGGTCATGTGGTTCCAGACTGAAGCGCCTAGAACCGCACGGCCACACCAACCGGCGACAAATTATTAACGCTAACTTTAATCTTCATTTAATTCATGTGTATAACAATTCTCGAACCGCGTTTCCAATGTAATGAGTACATGCTTAATATTATTGGCAGAAGTGTGTTGCTGACATACATATGATCATTATAGACTGCCATTGGTATATACCTGTAACAACAGCACTTGCGTCTCTTTTGTGATAATTACATACATATTGTATACGTTTTAATTATGATTATACCAGTAGCGAAAAATTATTAATTTTTATCCTGACGGTTTGTTTCCATCAATAGTAACACTCGGAATTTCTTAAGGTATTGGTAAGTATTCGAATACTAATACCATTGGTATAGAATACCTAAGTAAGTTTCCTTGTTGGCCGACTCGCTTACTAATAGGAAAGCCGCACATCTTCCGTATTTAAGATGCACGGCAGGATCGTGTGTGACAACTGGTGAAAATATGTCGCCCACCACCGCCGTAGTGGGACCGATGACCATCGCAGTATGGCTCCTTCAATTTCACAAACCAACCAACCAACCGCCGTAGTCAACTGCGAGTTGACACGGTTCGCCGTCCCAGAGCGGTCGTCGCGTGCCGCCTGGCCAGCTGGTGCTGGGGTCGGATGACCGGCGCACTGTGCACCAGGTGTGCCAACCGTGCCTTCCAGTTTCGTACAATCTGTCGCCCGCAACCTCTGCGGCTTCCGTCACGCCCCGTGCCCAAGTCAACGATCCATATCGACTGCATACTCCTCCGTTTTCTGAGAGAAGTGAATGATTTCGATGCTGAAGTGGGAACAAGGTAAACATTCCTGGTTTGCTGAGAATAGCCTAGTAAATAAGTTTTCAGTAAATGGCGTAATACGTGTGAGCTCTTTTATCGATTGTGTGTTGGTAATACGACATGACAATCAGCACTATCTGTTGTTCCTAAGGCGCTGCAGTCATGGACTGTGCCGCTGGTCCCGGCGGAGGTTCGAGTCCTCCCTCGGGCAAGGGTGTGTGTGTTTATCCTCAGTATAATTTAGGTTAAGTAGTGTGTAAACTTAGGGACTGATGACCTTAGCTGTTAAGTCCTATAAGATTTCACACACATTTGAACATTTGAACTATCTGTTGTTCGTGCTGTACCGACATGTATTCACGTAATTCTTCCATTTTCCGCAATGTAAAGGATGACCTTTTGATGAGGTTACAAACTTTCTGGGATTATGGAGGAGGATAAATGTATAAGTTTGAGGCAAAGGATCCTGGTCTGGAAACGGTTGAGTCGAAAGCTGTCAGTGAAAATCGTTCTGATACCTCTAACAGTGGACCTCTTCCACTGGTAGCTCTTTGCTAACCACATTTTTGGAGCAGGTTCTATGGACAAAACATGAGCTCTAAGGTGCATACATTTCTTTCTATTTTTGGTTCATACTATCTCCTCCCAAAGTATGGAAATCAAAGTGATTGCAATAGAAGACGTCCACTGTCAGAGGTATCAGAAAGATTTTCGCTTATAATTTTCGACTCGATCGTTTCTGGAGCAGAGCCTCTCACATCAAATTGACACATTTACCCTCTCTATCATCCGTAAAAAATTTGTGACAGAATCACTGAATCACCCTTTATATCTGGTAGTGATAGTTGACTAAAACAGTAACAAGTAAAAACTCTATGTTAGCTAGATTGTAATTTTTCATTATTTTTGTTTTTTTTGAGAATAGAATTTCCAGTTTCACTTCTTTTTAGCCGGTACTTTACCGACTGTCTGTGTGGTCAAAATTCTTTTTCGCCAGATGGCAAGTATGTAGAGAAACGCTCTTTGGCGCAGCAGAAATAGCGTTTATTTGCATTTATTCGTAGAGAAAATATAGTATTCGGAAATTTCTAAATAATTCATGATTACGCTAGATAGGGAAACGAAATTTAATCTCAGTGGAAAGCCGGATGATGTACTGAAATCGATTCCTAGTCAGGCAGCGCATTTGGAGAGCCGCAGCGGAATTTTAAAACGATGTAGCGGAAGGTATTTCGAAATTTTTAACTCCATTCGTAGCTGATCAAAATGGACAGCTCGAAATCCACTATCTACGAATGCAGGAATCCTGATTAAACGGCGAGAGTGGTACGTCACCATATCTCGTCAGAAAGATATGCTGGTTTGTAAAGATTGATTAGACTTTGAGACTGAATGTAGATTGGGGGCTTGGTATTTAATGATCAAAGTTATGGGAGACCTTTGTGCACTGGTCAAATAATAAATGTTTTGTAGCCTTGCTGCTCAGCAGTCCGATTTACCCACAGATAACACAGTTGCAGCTTCTTTCTTCTTTTTTTTAGAATTTAGTGGAAAGCTGTATATACGATGTTTTTATCAACGATCTGATGGATCTTATTATCAGCTGTAATAGAGACTGAAATGTTGAATGACTATACTGTAGTACTGTAGGTAAGTATCTGAAGGGTACGATCAGGTTTAGGTTCTCCCATCAGTTTGTTTATTCTTTAGATAGCGTTTACTTTTCTTTATGAAACTTTTCTTGGTAGTCTGTTCTTCCAAACTATTTCACTGTTGCTGATCATTAAAATATATAAACTGGTTTACAGGAGAGACGGTCAGTGCTAAGTACTCACGAATGTGTAGTCGAGTTCATTCAACAGCCTGTTATTATGAAATCATAACAACCTTTACTGCCTGAACTTTAATGTAGTTAGTTTCTGCAGTAGTATTCCCCTCAGCTGTGTTTATCACAGACCTCGCGGATGATACCGAGCGAGATGCCAAAATGTTTAGCAATCTGGACTCAAAGACGACAGAACGGCGGCTTAGACCCCGGCCTGTCATCCAGGTTTGTGTTTTGCATGGTTTCTCTGACGTGGCTCCTTTCGCAAAGGGCACGGTGATATCCTTCTTCATCTTACTTCCACCCTAAACATGGGTTCCATTCATAACTATCTCATTGTCGACAGGACGTTAAAACCCGCGCTTGTTGAAAACGTGGTTGACTGCTGATGGGACATTTTATTTATTTCTCGAACCAAAAACATACATCTTATAAATAGTTATGATTGTATTACTGTTACTCAAAACTTAGTCACAATGCCTCTTCTGTTCCTTGATGAAGTTCATCTGCTGTGCAGGAGGCACTGAAGAATTTGATGAACAGTATGGTCATCTTCACTGTCACACTGAATATCATCTTGATCAGTGTAGCCCCATCGGTACAACATGCGCAATCTACCACAGAATGGCATAGTGGCATTGCAGAATTTGGTGAAGCTTCAGGATGGTTACCACCCCCCACATACACCCCCCCTTCCCAAATAACACCCATACACACCAGCGTTCGTAGATTTTTCCTGGTGGAAACTTTTGCCTTGCAGTTCGTGGGGTGCTTTTTGAAAGTAAGAGAACTATCAGATATCAATCTTAGATATTTTGGCGTCTCACACTGCTCCAGCTTGACGCCTGACCATACTGTCTTTAATTTGCCACAATCTTCACTGTTTCTAACACTAAAAGCACAGATTTGTGTCTTAGGTTGACGAACAGCCTTTTTCCAGTGCGAAATTGGTGGGTGCATTAGTGGCTATCTCATGTAGATTTGTAATGGGCGTCAGAATTCTGTTAATGGGTAACCTCTGAAAAATATTATCTTTTGCTTCCTATTTCTCCGTGATCTGTTTAAATCTCATTCTTCTTGATGCTAAGAAGACATGACGTGCGTCAAGGATTGAAAAAAGTGGCAGCAGCAGTCACGAGAAGACTAATATCATAAATAAATAAGGTATCGATAATCGCGCTTTTTTCAGATACGGGATGTCGTCAGTTAATTAAACACCGTGAGCCCATTATTTACTACCACGACCCTCCACCTTCCCGTTGATAGTAAGTCTCGTTAGGAACCGGAAAGCACACCTGCTGGTTGTCGGCGGAGCCCCATCTGCTGCTTCAAGTGTCCGGCAAACTTGTTCATTGCCGTCAGCATGAGGTCCTCCAGTTCCGAAGCTGTAAAGGGAAGAAAGAGGAGTGAGAAGGAGGGAGGGGGGATGGGGAGGAGGGCGAGCGGTCAACCGAACGTGTGAACAGAACAGGTCGGTCTCCGGCCATCCGATACGAGGCGGCCGGAGAAATTATGTCTGTACACGGGAGTGGCCCGGTACCCTCAAGGGACCGATGGGGAGCAAAACAAAGAAAAAGAGAGGCACGCCGAGGGCCGCCGAGGGTGATAAACATAAAAGGAGAAGGAGCGGCGACCGGCCGAAACACTCGAGTACTTGCTCACTTCAGCATGTGTAATTAAATGCTATAGAGCGCAGCCGAGCGGCCGGCCACCGGCCAGGGAACGGGTTTGAGCCGGGCTACTGAGGGCCGCCGCCTCCTCCTCCGCCTCCACGGCTCGCCACTGCCCCTCCACTCTGCCCCCCCCCCTCAACCCCTCCCCTCCCCCCCCCCCCCCCCGGCGCAGCGACACTCTCCGTGCTCTTTAGCAAACTCAATTAGCCTTTGGAAATTGGGAGTGCCGCTCTCTACAGCCAGCGCGCCTCCTTTTCGGGGGCAAAACGCGTTCGTTTGCACTTGTAATTAAGATCGCTGCTCCCGTCCACTTGTCAACAAGGCCGGATTAAAAAGAAAAAAAGGGCCTTGGAAAGTCGCGGTCACTACAGTGTTTTCAGGGCGTTAGCTGGGACTTAAAGTTGATCCCTACGGAAACAGACCCTCACAGTCATCAGCTGATGCTGAATATTTTTTAGTTTTTTGGACACCACCGCGCACATGAGTAAATAAAGCCATCACGAAGTCAATTCCTTTTGCAATTAAAATCCCTAAAAACAGGATGAGCTAGGAGAAAGAAAGCATCGAAGGGCGAACCCAGAATTCCAGAGTTAATTTGTCGTTTGAATGGCTACATTTATTTAAGCACCACGTAATAACATGACTAAATAAATACAAGAATCACAAATAATTATGAACGGCAGGGAAAGATTAATAAGTTGCTTACAGCAAATATCGTCTTTAACAAATGATTTTACCTCATCAGTACACAACACACAGAGACAGTTGTTGTTATGGTCTTCAGTCCTGAGACTGGTCTGATGCAGCTCTCCATGCTATTCTATCCTGTGCAAGCTTCTTCATCTCCCTATACTTTCTGCAACCTACATCCTTCTGAATCTGCTTAGTGTCCACGTTTCACTTCCATACATGGCTACACTACATACAAATACTTTCAGAAACGACTTCCTAACACTTAAATCTACATTCAATTTTAATAAATTTCTCTTCTTCAGAAACGCTTTCCTTGCCATTCCAGTCTACATTTTATATCTTCTCTACTTCGACCATCATCAGTTATTTTGCTCCCCAAATAGCAAAAACTCCTTTACTACTTTAAGTGTCTCATTTCCTAATCTAGTTCCCTCAGCATCACCAGGCTTAATGCGACTACATTCCATTATCTTCGTTTTGCTTTTGTTGATGTTCATCTTATATCCTCCTTTCAAGACACTGTCCATTGCGTTCAAAAGCTCTTCCAAGTCCTTTGCTGTCTCTGACATAATTACAATGTCATCGGCGAACCTCAAAGTTTTTGTATATTCTCGATGGATTTTAATTCCTACTCCGAATTTTTCTTTTGTTTCGTTTACTGCTTGCTCAATATACAGACTGAATAACATCGGGAAGAGGCTACAACCCTGTCTCACTTCCTTCTCAACCACTGCTTCCCTTTCATGCCCCCCGACTCTTATAACTGCCATCTGGTTTCTGTACAAATTGTAAATAACCTTTCGCTCCCTGTATTTTACCACTGACACCTTTAGAATTTGAAAGAGAGTATTCGAGTCAACATTGTCAAATGTTTTCTCTAAGTCTACAAATGCTTGAAACGTAGGTTTGCCTTTCCTTAATCTTTCTTCTAAGATAGGTCGTAGGGTCAGTATTGCCTCGCGTGTTCCAACATTTCAACGGAATCCAAACTGATCTTCCCCGAGGTCGGCTTCTACCAGTTTTTCCATTCGTCTGTAAAGAATTCGCGTTAGTATTTTGTAGCCAGAATTAGTATAAAACAGGTTTTTTTCTTCTTTTGTGACGTCAAGCTGTCCTGGCGAATATGTTGTAAATAGTCTTCACGGACCTGCCGCCGGATGACGTCGTGCAAATTACACAATATTCCCTCAGAGCAACTGTCCGACAGCTTCATGTGGTTGAACCTTGCTGGCGGCTAAGTACGACTGACGGTATCCGCACGTCGACCCCCCGCACATAGAACACACGCGCGAAGAATGCGCAGGCGCGGAAATCACGCATGCACGATGATTTGCAGACAGATGGTGCCCTCTGCCGAAAATCGCAGAGCGACCCTCCTGCACGTGTGCTGGAGGCTAGACATTACTCACTAAAAATCCGTACTATACCAATGTTATGACGGGTCTGTTATCGAAAAATCTTGATTTTCTCGTCGTGATTTTTTTTTTATTTTAGAAAAAGTCTTCTTTTTCGTGTCAAACAGAAGCTGCTCAAAGGTCAACAGCGAAGATATTTTAAGACAATTTAAGGAAAAAACGTCGTTTAAGACCTTCAAATGATTTTTGAAACACTAATTAAGTTTCTTTCTTTTTAAATTAAACAGTGCCTTAACACACAAGAGGGCAAATACACTGCTAAATCAGAACCAAATCTACTGAAAATTTTATCAAGTGCCAAAACGGCAAAATAGATAAATATTGTTCACGGGTGAGACAAGTACAATCCTAATTTAGGCTCAAACCGGTAATTATGATTAAATGATTTGGAAATATTCGCGTACCTTGTGCTTAAGCAAGTTTAGAAGAAACTTAGCAATCCGAAATTCAAAACGCGAGCAATCCAAGCATATTCCAAAGGAGATGTACAACTTTAAGCAAAACTTTAAATAAGGTTTCATAGAACAGAAGATTAAGTAATATAGCTACTATTCAACTCAAAATTTATTAGCCGGCAGCGCGAACCCGCGCACTAACGCTGTCGCTTAAGTTCCTCAAAGGCAGTGCGTAACAGCAGCAAGCCCTCGTGCCCACCAGCCACTGAAAAACTGGCCGCAAAGCCCAAAAGTCTACGTAGTGCTTTAACAAACACCATAGGCCAAACGAACAGGTTAAGCAAGAACTAATGGCCACCTTCTCGAGAAATGGTCAGCCAAAGGCCTTTTAATATGCTACTAAGTCCCATAAATTTATCTTTAACCACATTTACAAAATATCAAGAATGCCTAGTAGTGGCGAGGGTAATGTCTCTTAAACCATTCATCTGAGCAAAATTTCATACCGGAAGACTTAATAAACTCCCAGAGAACAGCAATTTAGCCAAATCACAAGGCAAGAACCCTTGCGTGAACCAAACAGTTACGTAATGAAAATAACAAGCTTACCTCTGTGAGGCGAAAATTAATAATTAGATATTACAAGCAGTAGTTCCTTCTATGGTATTTCGACACGGAAATCTACAACACAATTTTAACACATATACTATATAACATATATGTAAGACATATATAACAAAATATAAAACAAAAAATTAAATGCAAATCCTTAAAAACATTTAAGATCACAATGCAACCTGCAAAAACTTTTTGCCACAGCTTATTCACAAAACAGCTTCCCTTAATACTACTGTACAAAAAGGCGTCGTCTATACCAATGGTAAAATCTAGCATTAAGGTTAACCACTGAATTTAGTCTTTCACACTGCGTGTAGACAACACAGACACACCACAGCGAAGCGCTCAGTGGTACAGAGAAATCCCGAACGAATATTTCAGTAAGCCATCAAGTACAGGCAGCAGAGTGTGAGAAATACTGACCATAAACGCATGATGTGGCAAATATTTGATAATCCTGGAAATATCCAGTGCAGCTTCCAATACCTAGTCCCACACAGCACGGAATATCAAAGCCGCACAAATCAACGGGCTCACACATAAAGAAGCTGTACTCGGCACGGTGTCATAACTCTGATTTCACCAGTTACACCAGGCCCTGACATAAACTGAGCTAAAGGCTGACTCACCCTTTACGTTCGTAACTCAGTCCGTGATGCCCTCTAGTCTGCTGTCATTAGCTGTCCGCTCTTACTGCGCCACCAACGCTGCACAGGGCCTATTTTAGAATTGGCTCTGCCAGAGATAATCATCGGCAACCTACAACGATTCGCGCTGCCGATAGTACTGCCAGTGAGTAATACCGGAGATCAAGACATGCGAAATCGATTGCAAGCCCCCCGTGGCCGCGTATTAATTTACTAAATCATTTGTGGTGCAGACAGAATTCTCTGTCACAAATTCGTAAATTATTTTGAAATTTATCAACAAAAAAAAAACACAAATATATATGTTCCACATTATTAATGTATTTCGTAAACCGGTTTTCGGCTTACAAGACCATCTTCACATCTTAAATGACTATCGTCTTCAAATATGTTTCAATAATGGCCCACGAAATAAATGAACTCTGCAGAACTTCCACAACTTGTACCTTTCATTGATAAAAAATACCCGTGATCTACTATGGTGAAACAGATTCACAACTGTTAAGCTGCTGGGGGTAATGGGTGTTTACACTGTAAGAAGGAAGCAACTCTAGATAAATCTTTGAAAACACACACACAGACACACACACACACACACACACACACACACACACACACACACACACAGAAAAAGAGAGAGAGAGAGAGAGAGAGATAGATAGAGAGATACAGACAGACAGAGAGACACTCTTCACACACTCGCATGCATCACTGTTGCAGCCTTTTTCCTTTCATTATAAACCAAAGTACGCATTGGTTTCAGGTTTGTGTAGGGTTCTCACAGTACATCAGAAGAATACCACCACCAAAACAACTGCTGACATCAAAAACTAAATGCTGATTAATATTTCACTTATGGAAAAGCAATGATTTGCTGAGGTTGAATAAATTTTACGTCACACTGTGAAAAAGAAAATTTTACTGAAGCTACTGTGCCGTTGTGCAGAGAAGGAAAAGTCCATTGTTTCAGTAATAAATCAACAGATAAGTTTCCAATAGTAATATTTTAGATTACGTGAAACATAGTGACAACAAATAAAACCTTTTCCACACAAATAGCAGTCAAAATGTCTGAACATGGATGCAGTGATATAAAGTAGCAAAATAACGTATTTTTAATTAGAGTGTAATTTCATGATAGTGATGACAATTTTCAAAGAAGAAACTAAACTTCTTAATACACACTGGAAACTTCAGAACAAAAGCATACAGAAATATCAGGTCAACGAATTAATAGACGTTTCAGTGTTTATATTAGAACAACATATTTCTAATGTTTCGAATATATTTACCAGTTTATGAAAGTAATGTAGATACCTTAATTTGAGGCTCTGAATCCTCAGTTACGAAATACTATAAATAGTTTGGCAACTCCTGTAGTACGGTTGGAAATAGGTAAATTGGCAATGGAGTGTGGAAGGAAATTATTTTTCCACTTGAATACACAAACATTGTAACATGAATTCTAGGAGTCTATAGGCAGAGAATTTTATCACCGTTGAACCTAAAATTGACGGCGAAGGTAAACTAAGTGGCTGCTGCCTCGTAGGGGGAGAGCTAAGAGAGATACGTTCAATATCGCAATGCAAACGCCTCACTCTGTGATACCGGCGAGGAGAACACGACAAATGCCATAACCCAATTTCTCAGAAACTACGCTTAGCGAAAGAAGACTAAAAATAAGTGAGCATGTGTCTTGGATTATCTGTAGATACTTGACCGTTTCTGAGAAAACGACAGTCAAAGTTTTCGGCTAAATTTAGAAGCCTCTTGGCGTGTAATAATGTCAACTGAAATGGTGGCGCAGTAAGCTGCCTAGCGCCCCTCATATTTGTATCCCGTGTTCGAAACCCAGTATTTGTTTTATTTATTTTATTTTAGGCTACTACACGAATGTTTCGAATCAAGTTAGGGGATACAAGGATATATCAGTTATAAAATTACGACTGGGTTCCACAATAAGTGACATACATTTATTATATATATTTTCGGCTTAGATTCTTTCGACATTTTCGGATTGTCAGTCCACAAGTGATCTTGGAATTTTCAACAGATGTGCCTGCAGACAAGCTTCAGGCTCTGTGTAACAAATTTAGTGAACTTTTTGTCGATGGTCTCGGCTGTGCGAACAATTTTATAGCTCATGTGTCACTCGAAGACAATGCACAACCAAACATTTGTCGAGCAAGGCAAATGCTCATTCTCATTAGGGTACAGGTCGCTGAACAATTACGGCAATGGAAAGCTGATGGGGTCATCAAGCCAATCAGTGAATGTTAGTGGTCTTCCCCATTAGCCATCCACCTCAAACCTTCAGGAACTCACAGACAAACAAAAAAAAAAAAAGTTCAAATCGCTCTAAGCACAATGGGACAACATATGACGTCATCAGTCCCCTAGACTTAGAACTACTTAAACCTTAATAACCTAAGGACATGACATACATCCATGACCGAGGCAGGATTCGAACCTGTGACCGTAGCAGCAGCGCGGTTCCGGACTGTGGCCCCTAGAACCGCTCGGCCACAGCAGCCGAAACTCTCAGACAGCTATAGACATGTACCCCTTTCCCCGCCCGGAGGCACTGATGGAGAGGGTTGTTATTTTTCCAAGACAGATTTGGCAGATGCTTACCTCCGTTTGCCTATGGATGACTACTCAAAGGACTTTTGGTTCTTAATACTTATCTCGGGTTATTTGAATTTCAAGTCCTGCCCTTTGGTAGTGCCTCAACACCGGCGATTTTTCAATGCTTTTTAGAAAAAGTGACTGTCAAGGTGACTTCTTGCTCAAATTTCCTGGATGACATTTTCGTGTCTGGATATTCTGTAGAACAACATTTAGACAATCCCTAGTGCCTTTTTCAAGTACTGTTATCGGCAGGCCTCAAGTGTCACAATATGCTCTTTTTTTTACAGATGGGAACAGAATATCTGGGACATGCCGTTAATGGGCATGGTATTCACCATACTCAGACTCATTTGCGAGCCATCAAAAATTTGCTGGCTTCCAAAAATCTAAAGGAACTGCAAGCAACGTTAGGGGAACTGAACTACCACTTCAAATTTATTCCTCACGCCTCTCAGATTGCAGCTATGCTTCACAAGTTACAGCGTAAGGATGTTTGATCAACTGGAGCGGCCGCTACCTAGTAACACGTGTCTCATAGATTTTGATCCGGCTAAACCAGTGGTGTTAGCGGGCGATGCTTCTTCTGTTGGCCTAGGTGCTATTCTGTAGTATCGTCTTGGTGCAATGGATCGACTAATAGCATTTGCTCAAAACTTCTAAGACGCAGGACTGAAACAAAAGCATTCGCGGTCATTTATGGTGCAACCAAGTTTCATCATTACCTCTACAGAAGGAAATTCTACTTGGTTACGGACCATAAGCAACTCACTTCACTATTCCACCCAACTAGTTCTGTTCTGCCACACACGGCACAGAAATTGCAACGATGGGCTTCATTGGACTATCAAATCCTGTACTGCCCTACGGCTCAACATTCCGACGTCACTGTGGTGTCAAGGTTACCAGCGGACATGGATGAGCAGTTTGACTCCTCTGAAGCATCGTGTTGTCAGGCAGATGCACCGGACACTTCCACAGTTCACAATTTTCCCATGGGCTTTCGATGCATAGCACAAGAAGGAACAGCGAATGCAAATTTATGCATTGTGTTGAATTACATGCGCTCATGGTAGCCAAGGAGAGTGAAGATATTTTTCGGCAGGAAGTACGTCGATACCTTGTCCACCGTCTAGCCTCATCAGTACAGCGCGGTGTTTTACAGTTACACACTGAGAATGATCAGGCCTTGATCACCATCCCATGCGCCCTTCAACAGAAAGTTTTAAGGTTGTTGCCTCAGGGACACAGAGTCATTGTGAGGACAAAGCAGCTTGCTCGACGCCATTGTTCTTAGCCCATGCAAGACTATACTGGTCGTGTACTTTGACGTGAAAGATTACAGGCAACTGCGCGTTTACACCCTGACAGCAATCACTATAACTTGTAAGACTTCCTCTGTTCTACCTGGCAATGTGTCTGCGAAATCGATTCCGCCTTCTGAAAGTGGTTGTTGTTCCTAGCCTGCATTGTATGTTACCACTTTTATTAGAATCTTAAATAAAACTTGAATGCTGAAATGATTAATGATGTTGTGACCATGTCATTATTGTAGTCAATTACTGATGGGTGATTAATATATCAACATAGGACTAATCTTTTACAATAAATGGTAAAAGTTTATTGATAATAAAATAGGGCAAACAAATAAACCATGAACTGTTGATAACAGTTGGTGCATCTGGGAGCAAGTGGCGAGACTGTGATTCTGTTTGCCCTAACAAGCCGGAGCAGCGATATTAGACACCTTCCTCGGTGCGTAGCACTGTGTCAGGTTACAGCCGTGGTGCAGCATCTGCAGAGTAGTGATGTGCAGCGCCTGCAATTCGTTATCGCGGGCACGAAATGTGCGAAGTCGTGGGTAGGCAGATTCAAGCATATCACACTCCCATTCGCCGGTCAGTCCATGGACCAATTTCACTCACTTATACAGCAGGGCGCTCAAAGAGATGAAACATCAAGCCAGCAGACATGACATGAATAAGATCGTTATTGGAACAGTAGGTCACTGCAGGTGACTGAGGTCTAAATTGTCTATACAGCTAAGACTTCGCCACAGACTCCCCAGTCAAGACCAGTGCCAGTGCAAAGTCACACTCAGGACGAGTGTGCAACCCACTCAAGATTCAAGACCACAATATCCTCTCCAGACTAGAGTCTGAATCACAAGCCCCATCTTTCCGCTTGTCCCGTTCCATCAAACGTCAGTAAAATGCCCCTGCTGGAGAAGCAGCCAGTCCCTAATTCGTAAATTTCCGTGAAGGAAGAAGATGTTATGCTACCGAATTGCTTTTCCCATGGCCACTTTAGGCGGCATGTTTTGAATTTTCGTTTGGGCCTAAAGTGAACTACACATTTATCACAGAGATCAGATCATTACCTTGACTCTCGAACACTACAACATGTCCAACCAACATGTCAAAGGCCTGAGGGTTCTCAAAATACTTGACAGGCAGCAGGACGATATCACCTGATGGCCCCACTGATAGTGTCCAGTCCGCGGTGGACATGGAAATCCGTGAATTTTTATGGACGCCAGCGCTTTACACAATTGGCTTTTACAACAGTGTCGAAACCCTTTGGCTGGATGATCCACTTGTGTCCTGTGCCTGCTCTGGCCAGGAACGCCTAACAGGTAGATCCAGGTATGCAGTTCTTCGCCTCTTCAGCTGAAAGCAGTATCTATACACTGTTCCAAGAAATTCTTGGGACCAGCGTTCTGTCCCTGGTAAGTGCTTACAGATGTTCCTCTCCCTAAGAGCTGCACATGGCTTCCATCCTCCAAATGTCCACTGCAAGATTCACTGTTAAATAACCAAACTGCCTGTTTATTGTCGCTCCAGACAATACTATTCAAAACAGAACTACCATAAAGTTTCGACACGCATTACCAACGTACATGCTCCTATCAACGACTACTCAAGTTGATAACTTCCTGTCATCTCACAAAAATGATGTTTCTGAATGGATTACCTCGTTATAATCAGAAAATTCTGAGTTCGACATCCCCGCAAGGTCAGATTCCTCAGATTCGGCTGAGACTTCTCAGTAACTTTCTCTTGATCAAAACTACCGGTCTGCCACTGATCCATCTATGACGAGACTTGTACATTCTCTCAACTCTGGAGCAAATGTGCCTTGCTTCTAATAAGCATGCACAAGACTTCCATTAGTCCACTTGACCATGTGTCTGCTTAATCTATTCTGCCATCTGACAGTGATTGTTGTTGCTAGCCGGTGTTGAATCAGAGCGTTAGATAAAACTTGATTGCTGAAATGATTTAATGTAATTTTTGTAAGTCATTATTGTACCTAATTGTTCATGGATGATTAATATGTCAACAAGGGATTATTTTTTTATAAAATTTGGCAAAAGTTTTTTAATCATAAAATAAGGCAAGAACACAAGTTATGGGAAATGACAACTAAACCATAAACTGTTGACAACACAAATAGAAGCAACAGATAATTAGCACCCCACTTGGTGGCGTTTGGTTGGCAGAGACTAGGTCTATCTGTGTAATCTATTTACCCTGGCTCAAAACATGAGTAATGCAGTCTGTAATTATCTAACACTGAACAGACTTCGATGGATTTATTCTGCACACAAGTTATCCAACGCTGATGCAGCTGGGAAGAAGTGGCGAGACTGGAATTCTGTTTGCCCTGACAAGCCAGAGCAGCGATGTTACACCCCTTACTCGATGCTTAGCACTGTCTCAGGTGACAGTCGTGGTGCATGCGTCTGCAGAGTAGCAATGTGTGGTGCCTGTAATTCACTATCGCGGCCACAAAATGTGCAAAGTCGGGGGTTGGTGATCTGTTAGACGGATCGCAATTACTTTCTCATAGAGCACTGAAAATTCGGCAGATTAAAGCATATGACTCTCTTGTTCGCCGGCCATTCCATGGACTAATTTTACTCACTTATGCCGCAATGTTCAGAAGGAGATACGATAAGACTGTTATTTGCACAGTGAGTTGTTGAAGATGACTGAGGTCTAAATTGTTGGAAGAGCTGAGACTGCACCACAGGCTCCCCGGAAAGGACCAGGGCCAGTAGGATGTCACACTCAGGACAACCAGCCCGCATCTCGTGGTCGTGCGGTAGCGTTCTCGCTTCCCACGCCCGGGTTCCCGGGTTCGATTCCCGGCGGGGTCAGGGATTTTCTCTGCTTCGTGATGGCTGGGTGTTGTGTGCTGTCCTTAGGTTAGTTAGGTTTAAGTAGTTCTAAGTTCTAGGGGACTGATGACCATAGATGTTAAGTCCCATAGTGCTCAGAGCCAGGACAACCAGCTCTTAACAAGAGTCGAGACCAGAATCTCATCTCCAGACTAGAGGCTGCTTCAAATGCAGCACCCACCAGTCAGTGAAAGGATTCTCATTTTCAGATCCAGGACGCAGTACTCTTCAGCATCTTCCGACCCAGACAGCGATGGCAACAGGGGAGCATTTCGTGTTTCCTTGGTCACAACGTGTCCTTGGTTTCTTCCCCTGCAGACTCGCTGCTCAAAAGCACAGAAACTAGCTTAGCCCTCTGACACTATGTGATTATATCGCCGCATTCCGTTTTACAGATTCAGCACGCAGCCAGGGGCCTGGGTCAATGCTGTCTACCGCAGTTTAGATGGCATCTCAGCCTGAGCCGCTTCCCATGCTTCAAATGGACGCGCCTTCATCACAGTCTCTGCAGTTTGCCAAGCATTCCCATGGGGGCTCCAGACGAATCCTAGAGCACGGACGGGAGCCTGTCGCCATCCCATGTGCTGTGCCTGCACCCAGACCTCCCACTCGCCGTTGTTTCGCACTGCAATCATACGTGACCACAGCCATGATATCTGGGGTAGGGGAGGGGGAGCGCGGGGGGGGGGGGGGGGGGCAGCGTGGTCTCGTAAGTATAGCAGGCACCACCAGGTAGCACCACAGGCGTCTACAGGTCGACATCCCACTCCATAGATGGCATATAGCCAGCAATTGCTGTACCCAAAAGCCGCAGCGGTGGGCGTCACCACAGAAGTGGCTCGCGCGGGTGCAACAATAGAGCAGGCAGTTCCAAGTCAGCTCCACAATCCAGAAGACCGCCTTCTATTTCTGTACTTCGCTATCGAGTCCATTCAGTGAACATCCTAGAGGGAGAATAACTGTTTATTATCCAGCCTCAGCTTCTGAAATCGTTGTTGAACTTCAGAGTCGGCTGCCTGAAGCGAATTTTACATAGCTGAGTATACGTCAAAAAATGTGTGTGTTCTTTTCACTAATCATTATCAATGTTTCAGTTTCTTCTCGTTCTCCTCTCGTAGTGTTTCCATCAGGACGCTATAAATTTTTGAGGTTGGAGACAAGTAAATACCCTTCTGTGGTTGTAGCAGAAGTATGACACAACGTCATCCGCTACTGGCAACGAAGGTAGCCACAGATGGCAGTACCAAAGTGATCAGTAACTACCATGATTATGAAAATGACATAAAAGGACTAAGTCCCTTTAACTAATATCAGCTAATATCATTTATCCTTTTGACAACAGACACTTATTTTACAAACTAACAACAGGTCCCCATTAAGAAAAACAGATAGGAAATTTTCAAGGTAATTTGCCATGATAAATTTACGCACCTGAAAAAATTCAAAATGCTGAATTACAATAATACCCTCTTAAGCGCCTTAAGCAGGATACAAGAATATAGGACGTAAACAATATTAGCCTTTAAAAAATTTAAATTAAAAAAAATTGAATGAACCAGTAAAATATTAAAACTGAGCTGCAGATAAATTTCTGCAAGCGAACTCAAGACCAGGACATTAAGCAACCGAGCCCCCCCCCCCCCCTCCTCCCCGAAAAAAATAGACAAACATTAAATACTTAACAAGATATACCAGTTTGCTTTTACAGCTAACCGAAAGGGTTTACATGAAGTAATTTAAAATAAAATTTAGACCAAAACTACAGTATGTATTAAACAGAACAATAACACTAAGGGGAAAATTCTCTGAATGACCGAATTAAAGGCCTCTTGACCGATAGCAAAATTTCATTTACTGTGAAACTCAGATAACATAAGGCATTCAACTTCAGGGCAGACAGACAGGACACATGACTGCAAAAAAAATAGCAAGCCACGCTAGGAAATGCTCCAGAGCCATCACATGGTCGCAAGAAAGCCAGGCCCATGTGGCAAGAAGGCACAGACATGGAACGCTATCCCAGGAACTTAGTTCGTGCTGTCAACAAACACTGAACATAAATGTCTCACAGAACTACACTACAACTGAAAGTTATTGTTTAACCACGATTGCACTTACCCTACGCTCTAGGAATTAAGCCTCATTAAAAATGTTAAGGGTAAAAGAGAACTTCTGAAAGATAGTTGTAAATTCTTCCAGGAAGGGATATAAATAACAACTTGGTCAGGTCTTGCCATTAGCTGGAGGTGGTAATACACAAAACTTAAAGGTCTGGGTAATAATATTACCAGAGAGCACACCAGCTTCCAAAACATACTGGAAACCGATAATAAAATTCAGAAACAGTTTATTCTCTCGCATAAAATAATTTAAAAAGAAAACACAAAACTTAAAAGAAAAACTAGATAATTCATAGGATACTGATATAATGTTTCATGAAAGCGGGGTACACTATATAATAACACAAACCGCTACAATAACAAAATATGATGCTGGGCACCAAATTTCGTACGCCACAAATGAACAGCCGTGACATTGAGTAGGCGTGACCACCAAATACAGATCGGGGATAAAACCTACAGCCTAAGGCCGGACTGAATGTGGTAAATCCACATTACATAAACATGTCATTGCTATAACAATTAATCACAGCAAATTTTTAGATAGACGCTGCCCAGCGGATTGACACATATCTCTTCTAAAAACACACATAAACAGATTGTTTGTTGTTGTGTTCAGTCCTGAGACTGGTTTCATGCAGCTCTCCATGCTACTCCATCCTGTGCAAGCTTCTTCACCTCCCAGTACTTACTGCAACCTACATCCTTCTGAATCTGCTTAGTGTATTCATCTCTTGGTCTCCCTCTACGATTTTTACCCTCCACGCTGCCCTCCAATGCTACATTTGTGATCCCTTGATGCCTCAGAACATGTCCTACCAATCGGTCCCTTCTTCTCGTCAAGTTGTGCCACAAACTCCTCTTCTCCCCAGTTCTATTCAATACCTCCTCATTAGTCATGTGATCTACCCATTTAATCTTCAGCATTATTCTGTAGCCCACATTTCGAAAGCTTCAATTCTCTTCTTGTCCAAACTATTTATCGTCCATGATTCACTTCCATACATGGCTACACTCCATACAAATACTTTCAGAAACGACTTCCTGACATTTAAATCTATACTCGATGTTAACAAATTTCTCTTCCTCAGAAACGCTTTCCTTGCCATTGCCAGTCTGCATTTTATATACTCTCTACTTCGACCATCATCAGTTATTTTGCTCCCCAAATAGCAAAACTCCTTTACTAATTTAAGTGTCTCATTTCCTAATCTAATTCCCTCAGCATCACCCGACCTAATTCGACTACATACCATTATCCTCGTTTTGCTTTTGTTGATGTTCATCTTATATCCTCCTTTCAAGACACTGTCCATTGCGTTCAACAGCTCTTCCAAGTCCTTTGCTGTCTCTGACAGAATTACAATGTCATCGGCAAACCTCAAAGTTTTTATTTCTTCTCCATGGGTTTTAATATCTACTCCGAATTTTTCTTTTGTTTCCTTTACTGCTTGCTCAATATACAGATTGAATAACATCGGGGACAGGCTACAATACTGTCTCATTCCCTTCCCAACCACTGCTTCCCTTTCATGTTACTCATAAACAGGTAGCGCAACAATATTGTCCTAGAATCACACAGAGTCAAATAACAGAGGCGTGCATAACGATTCAGTGAATATAAATTCGCTACATCAGCTCAAGCAGCTTGCGGAGCTGGAAGTTGGGGCACAGAGCTGAACAACCAGATACCGACAGCATAGGCGAACCAAACCTTTACCTTCTAGCCATTCCAGGCAAAAAGAGTGAACGACGACCCGGAAAAGACGTAGTGCGAATTCACATCACGTGACAGTTACTCCAAGCACTGCCACTAGCCCCAGTTCTACACTGCACGAAGACAAACGTAAACTGCCTGAAATGCATTGTCGAAGGCCTCTTTCGACGCCGCTCTAGCGGCCGCCTTTGAAGCCTAACAGGGACAGCGATAACCGCACAAGGGAGTAATACTCGCTACCCGGGGAAACGCCAGAAAAAAAAAGGTTCAAATGGCTCTGAGCACTATGGGACTTAACTTCTGAGGTCATCAGTCCCCTAGAACTTAGAACTACTTAAACCTAACTAACCTAAGGACATCACACATATCCATGCCCAAGGCAGGATTCGAACTTGCGACCGTAGCGGTCGCGCGGTTCCCGACTGTAGCGCCTAGAACCGCTCGACCACTTCGGCAGCCGGCGACGCTAGCTAGGAACTATCGATAGTGGGAAGGTGGAATGAGCCGCCGCGGCTCATCTATCTTCGTGATGTGATGCAGAAAGAATGCAGTAAAGGAATTATTTTACTAGACAGTCTCTCTATTCCCCTTAGCCAGTCGGTCTAATCTATAGTGCACTTCACGACTGGAGTCGTCGCATCTCTCGGAAATCCCTGAGTCCTGGATTTCAATCGAAACATATTTTTATTCTGTACGCCGTACTCTCCTCGGAGATCTTGTTCGTTCTCACAACTGGCTAGCTGCCTCAAGTTGCAAGAGAACACTACAAAGAACAGTCACGGAAATCACGCTTCTTAGATTTGTTAGATTTGGGATAATTGGTATTACATTTTGCTGTGTGCATACTTTCAGGCAGCATTAATAATTTAAATGGGTTGGATATCCGCAACGGAATAATGATATGTTAATCATGTTACGGAGCAATTTTGGAAAATCTGTGCCGTAACGTACACTATCGCACTGGTAGCTCACACCTGCCGCCAAAAATACAAGTCCACTCTTACTTCGTATACATGAATACACCAGTACAAACGATATTAATTGAGGTAACTGGGTCGCAAGATACACTATAATACGCATACGTTATCGTATGGAAACATCTGTTAGACAAACACTAAAGACGTCAGTATTTGGTCAACTGCTCTCGAAAATATCCATATCACTTGCAAGGTCTACAATATCACATTTTTAGTTAATTCAGCTGCACGGTAGTATAATGAATTTCATAAAAGTCGGTAACGTCCAACACATAAGTGGCTCTGTCATAAAACCTAGAGCATCGAATAATGTAGACCGACCTCTCCTTCATTCTCTACCTTAATATCAGTTGGATTCATCAAAGATATTCGTCGGCCAGCGTTAAATTCGGCCTTTGACATTCTATAACAAACACATTATCAGTTACCTCCTAAGTTCCCTTCATGAAGCGTAGTTGATGCCTTTGAATTTATCCCACCAAAATGATATTTGCGACTGAACCTTGGATGGAACACATTGTCTCTAGGCACCAGCTACATAGATGAATACATGAATACTTCATATTAGAAAATCTTAACTAACTTGCGACTTTTAGGCTGTACAAAGGAACAGCCTTGCTTCATGAAATATTATAATAATATTATAATATTATAATATTATAATAATATTATAATAAATTATGTTGTTCACAGCTACGATACATTCGTCTAGCAAATGGAAACTGTTGCAAAATTACTGAACACTCTTCATACTTACGCATTTTGAGCTTTTTCGAGAAGGAAGATCTTTGAAAAAAATCAATACGCATTCCACAGACAGAGATCTTCTGACACTCATCCTGCTCTGTTCCTCCTTGAGACTGCATCCAAGCTGATGCCATTTCCCTTCACTTCCAGAAAGTTCAAAAAATTCAAATGGCTCTGAGAAGTATGGGGCTTAACATCTGAGGTCATCAGTCCCTAGAACATAGAACTACTTAAACCTAACCAACTTAAGGGCATTACACACAAACATGCCCGAGGAAGGATTCGAACCTGCGGCCATAGCGGTCGCGCGGTTCCAGACTGAAGCTCCTACAATCGCTCAGCCACAGCGGTCAGATCTTCCAGAAGGCATTCGGCATAGTCCCACATAATGATTTAGTGCATAAAATGCTAGCTTACCTTGTATCAGAACAGATTTGTTACCGGTTTCATGACTTCCGGGCAGACAGAGCTCAAATAGTCATACTTAATGTAATGAAACTGAGAAAACCCACAAGCAAGTGGTTTGAGGCCGTTACTGTCACAGTGTATACAAAAGATAATGTGGACTGTCTCCGTGAGACTGTTCATGAACGATGCCATTCTGTATAGAATAGTTGCAACGGCACAACGCTACCTAAATGCAACCATAAGGAAATGTGAATTATCATGATGAAAAGTCGAAGAGATCTGATACTGTTCGATTACACTATTAGTGGTGAATCACTGGAAACACTGACAGCTATTCAGCAGAAGCCTGCAGAAAAAATTAGTACACCTTTTAGATGTTTCCATGTCATTCAAGATTTATTGTTACAACAGTGCATATAGAATACTTGAAATGATTACTTTTACAAATAAATTCCACAAGCGGTTCTGAGGTACCAGTTATCGACTCAAGCTGAAACACTCATGTCAGCACGTGGTGTAGTCTCCACGGGCGGCAATGCCGGCGCTGACTCTATCATCCAGTCGATCGAACAGATGTCGAGCACTCTCCTGGGATACATTATCCCACGATTGCGTAACCTGTTAAAGTAGTCCTGTAACAGTTGTTGGTTGACGAGTCGCACGAGTCACTTCTTGCTCCATCATATGCCACACGTGCTCGATTGGAGACAAGTCCAGAGATCGTGCTGGCCGAGGAAGATGCTGCACGTCTTGTAAAGCACTTTAAGTTTCACAGACAGTATTACTGTTGGAACAAGACTTCAGCTTCTTGTTACAAGAACGGCAAAAGAACGATTCTAACAACTTTGAGCACGTCTGAGCGCTAGTTAGATTTCCCTCCAGAAACAAAAGGTGAACGAATGGTGTAGCTTATCGCACCCCAAACCATAATGGGATGAGACCAGTGTGATTTGGATGAATACAGGCAAAGAGACAGCGCTCATCGAATCTACATCGTACTCGCAAATGACAAAAATTTTCAAATGGGTCTGAGCACTAAGGGACTTAACATCTGAGGTCACGAGTCCCCTAGAACTTAGAACTACTTAAACCTAACTAACCTAAGGACATCACACACATCCATGCCCGAGGCAGGATTCGAACCTGCGACCTTAGCGGCTGCGAGGTTCCAGACTGAAGCGCCTAGAACCGCTCTGCCACAACGGCCGGCCGCAAATGACACTCACTCTCTAGTAGGCAGAATGTGCTTTCATCGCTGAAGACCACTGCTCGCCATTCCGTCTTCCAAGCGATCCTCTGATGGCACAAATCGAGCAGTGCAGTAGATGCTGTGGCGTGCGTGGAACAAAGGGTAGAGGTGTGTGTGTCCATAGACCCACTGCTAATAACCGGTTCGCGACAGTTCGTGTTGACACACCTGGGTTCACAAGCCAGAGAGGCACTGGCTAAAAGGGTATTCCTGTCCAAGAGAAGTCTACTAGTATCAAACATAGGCATTAATTTGAGGAATAAATTTCTGAGAATACGCATTTGAAGAACAGTATCGTATAGTAGTGAAACAGGGACTGTGGGAAAACCGGAACAGAAGAGAGTCGAAGCATTTGGGATGTGGTGCTACAGACGAATGTTGAAGATTAGGTGGACTGATAAGGTAAGAAATGAGGAGGCTCTGCGCAGAATCGGAGAGGCGGCGAACACGCGGAAAACACTCACAAGGAGAAGGGACAGGATGATAGGACATCTATTAAGATATCAGGAACTGACTTCCGTGGTACTAGAGGGAACCATAGAGGGCAAAAACTGTAGAGGAAGACAGAGGTTGGAATACATCCGGCATATAACTGAGGACATAGGATGCAAACTCTGAAATGAAGTCGTGGGCACAGGAGAGAAATTCGTGGCGGGCGGCGTCAAACCGGTCAGAAGACCAATAACTCAAAAAAACAAAAAAAGTGTGATATTCCATGGGCCTCGTTGGTACTCTACATGATTGCATTACTGCCAAGTATTATGTGACGATTTCCGGTGATCAGGTCCATTCCATGATACGATATTCGTTGCCCAGTGGTGGCGCTGTGTTCTAAGGCGAGAGGGCCCCTGTTCACACCGTTCGCATCGTAAAGCACTGGTTTTGTGAGCACGAGGGTGAATTTTCACACCTTCCATGGCCACACACTCACCAAATCTCTCGCTATTACTGAGTCTTTGTGGCCTAATTTAGAGAGAAGTTTGCATGATTGATATGCATCTGCATCACTATTTTACACTATTTTGCAAGAATGGTGTCAGTGTAAGATTCTCTTGAAAACTTTCTCTGCCTCGTGATGACTGGGTATTGTGTGATGTCCTAAGGTTAGTTAGGTTTAAGTAGTTCTAAGTTCTAGGGGACTGATGACCATAGCTGTTAAGTCCCATAGTGCTCAGAGCCATTTTTTTCTCTTGAAAACTAACAGGACCTCTAGTTATCCCTTTCTGAGATGACCGGAAGCTGTTTTGAATACTAATGGTTTTCATACACTGAACTCGGTATGGTAATTTGTTTGTGTTGAACTTCTGTAATTAAATATTAGACCGCAGGAAAAAATGCATTTTATTAATGAAACTAAATGATCTGTTGTTTACTTTTTACGTTTTATTCCATTTACATTGTTGTTATCGCAAATTCTGGTTGTCCCCTGACGCTTACTTGAAGCAGATCCACTGGAATCGCAGATAAAAACTGCAGTCGCTTGCGCTATTGCGGTGGTCTAGGTCTAGCTAATTTTCTGCCATACCATTCAAGACACAAAATAATTTCCGCCACACAAACACATGTAAATACCTCTTGTGTCTGGTATGGTGTTCTTCCGCTTCCCTTCTAGTACGGAGACCACAACCAGCAGAGAGCATTCATTATCTCGCAGGAAATCTGTGTAGTTAACCGGTGCTCATTAAATGCAGAAGACGAAGGCAAACACAATACCCATGACACCGCTAATGAGCGGCTACTTGTTGCTCACGAACGCCATTACGGTATCGAAATACGAAACGCCCCCTTAGGAAGATTATAAATTACTGTGCTGGTAAACTTCTACGTTATTTGATACAATGACAGCTGAGTAAAACTGAACGTACTCAGACATTTCTCTCCTTACTTATTCTGATCATCAATAAACTGACACACAAAATTTTTTGCGCAACGCAATCTGAATTTCAATAATCCCTACAAAAGAATGGCCCTGACTAAAAATAACCTATACCTTTCATGAATCACTCACCTCACAAAAATCTTCTTTACCTGAACGACTGCAATACAGCGAGCGCCAATACTGCCTGCTAAATTAAAGATTACAACTACGGTAGGCACTAACTACTGGTAGGCCTAGTTAGCAAATGAAAGATTTTGATAGAGAACAATGTAATAATGTGTGTGTGTGAAATCTTATGGGACTTAACTGCTAAGGTCATCAGTCGCTAAGCTTACACCCTTACACACTACTTAACCTAAATGGTCCTAAGGACAAACACATACACCTATGCCCGAGGGAGGACTCGAACCTCCGCCGGGACCAGCCGCGTAGTCCATGACTGCAACGCCTCTGACCGCTCGGCTAATCCCGCGCGGCCCTTAATAATGTTCAAAAGTCACACCGGGTGGTCCTTTCATAGTGGCCGGGCCAAATATCTCACGCACTAAGCATCAAACGAAAAAACTACAAAGAACGAAACTTGTCAAGCTTGAAGGGGAAAACGAGATGACGCTACGGTTGGCCCGCTAGATAGCGCTGCCATAGGTCAAACGTATATCAACTGCGTTTTTTAAAATAGGAACCCCCATTTTTAATTACTTATTCGTGGAGTACGTAAAGAAATATGAATGTTTTAGTTGGACCATTTTTTTCACTTTGTGATGGTTGGCGCTGTAATAGTCACAGACCTATAAGTACGTGGTATCACGTAACATTCCGCCAATGCGGGCGGTATTTGCTTCGTGATACATTACCCGTCTTAAAATGGACCGTTTACCAATCGCGTAAAAGGTCGATATCTTGTTAACGTATGGCTATTGTGATCAAAATGCCCAACGAGGGTGTGCTATGTATGCTGCTCGGTATCCTGGACGACATCATCCAAGTGTCCGGACCGTTCGCCGGATAGTTACGTTATTTAAGGAAACAGGAAGTGTTCAGCCACATGTGAAACGTCAACCACCAACTGCAACAAACGATGATCCCCAAGTAGGTGTTTTAGCTGTCCACACATCAGTAGCAGACAAATTACGCGAGAATCGGGAATCTCAAAAACGTCGGTGTTGACAATGCTACATGAACACCCGTACCACATTTCTATGCACCAGGAATTGCATGGCGACGACTTTGAACGTCGTGTACAGTTCTGCCACTGGGTACAAGAGAAATTACGGGACGATGACAGATTTTTTGCACGCGTTCTATTTAGTGGTAACGTAAACCGGCATAATATGCACTATTGGACAACTGAAAATCCACGATGGCTGCGACAAGTGGAACATCAGCGACGTAGGCGGGTTAGTGTATGGTGCGGCATTATGGGAGGAAGGATAATTGGCCTCCATTTTACCGATGGCAATCTAAGTGATGCAATGTATGCTGATTTCCTACGTAATGTTCTACTGATGTTACTACAAGATGTTTCACTGCATGACAGAATGGCGATGTACTTCCAACATGATGGATGTCCGGCACATAGCTCGCGTGCGGTTGAAGCGGTATTGAATAGCATATTTCATGACAGGTGGATTGGCCTTCGAAGCACCATACCGTGGCCCGCACGCTCACCGGACCTGACGTCCCCGGATTTCTTTCTGTGGGGAAAGTAGAAAGATATTTGCTATCGTGATCCACCGACAACGCCTGATACCATGCGTCAGCGCATTGTCAATGCATGTGCGAACATTACGGAAGGCGAGCTACACGCTGTTGAGAGGAATGTCGTTACACGTAAAGCAAAATGCATTGAGGGTGACGGACATCATTTTGAGCATTTATTGCATTAATGTGGCATTTACAGGTAACCACACTGTAACAGCATGCGTTCTCAGAAATGATAAGTTCACCAAGGTACATGTATCACATCGGAATAATCGAAATAAAATGTTGAAACGTACCTATGTTCTTAGTTTTCTCTTTTGACGCTTATTTTTTGAGGTACTTGGCCCAGTCACGATCAATGGACCACCCTATATATATATATATATATATATATATATATATATATATATATATATATATATATATATATATATATGATGACTTTGATATCCAGTCTTACAAATTTCCTCTTTCTGGCGGACACAGGTCCAGATCGTCCGCTCTCAAAACTCTGGCATCTCTGTCCCCACATCCACCACTGCTGGCGGCTCACCTCCAACTGCGCAACGCTACGCGCTGTTCACATCCAACTGCCCAACACAGTACACAAGCGAATGTTCCAACATTGAGTCCAACCAGCCACAGACTGCGCACAGCACAGTCAGTGATTTTCATACAGAGCGCTACGTGGCGTTACCAACATAAAAACCTAAACAGCCTACTTACAAATATATCTCTGCACAGATGTCTCCTTGAACGACTGGCTTCCAGTAAGAAAGTATTGAGGTAAAATGTGGAAAAAAGCGCTGTTACATCATTTTTGTTGTATTTCTGGTTCAGCATACCTGCATTTTATTTAACTCAGTTCATAGTTACGCTTTATATACTACTCAATCATTTTCATTTTAACCACGTTTTGATGAAAATATAATATGTTTCTCTAATATTTGTGTGTTTTTTCCTTTATATGCCTTGTTTTAGACTCTTATACACATACAAAAAGGTAATTTTTTACGGCAGGACACCACATATTAAAGAAATTAATTCAGTAGCGGCATTGCGTCTGATAAAGATAACTCCTGAGAAAGAAGGCGTTATTTCCTGATTAAAGGTGTAGTTTTGAATCAAAAATTTGTAGACAGCATTTCCTTCAACACTCGAATTCCCTTATGGACTAAAAAGAAGTAGCAGCCCCTGTAAAAAAAATTTCATGTTTTGGAAAACCACGTAACACTTCAAAATTGTTGGTAGTTTCTTGCCGTTTGTCGTCAAACTCCGTTTGACGTACTAAGCCTTTTTATCGGGCAACTTTGACATTGATGTGAGTATTGCTGTAGTTACGAACAGAACTTTTGATTCTGTGCATTATAGTTACCAGGATATAATGTGATACATACTTCTTAAATGGCCGCAAGTGACCAGATCATGTAATTCATACTGGAACTAAAACTGATTTTACACAGACAAAGCAGACAGTGAAGTCATTAGAAAACCATTGTGGCACACACTGATATTTCAAATTAATCGTATTTAAATTCCCAAGAATGGATTAATTCAAGTATCATGTTTATGTCTCTGTGCAGTTTCCTGGCAATGAGAAGGATTACAAGGTTATTAAAACCACAGCACCGAGTTGTGAAATTGGTTCTCTTTCTAATGGATGTTTGTTCCTTTGCCAAAGATTGGATGTATATGATGATACTACTGAAGCAGAGCCACGAGTGACGCTGCGAAGTCATAGCATCGCTAAATGTGCGGTGAGCCAGCGTCGGTTGCGGTTTGCTACTGGATGTGGTAAGCGGCATTCGGAACGCGGGATGAATTAATTACCCGCGACCGTACACCGTATGATTATTCCCGGCAATTTAATTGATGAAATAGTTGATAAATGATAGCGACAATGGACACAGAAAAGGAAGCATCAAGAGGATTTTTACATCGGTATGCCGCTCATCACCGGTGACAGGCCTTGATTGTAATGTAAAAGTGCTTCGTGTTCTGGCATTGTGAAGCAGAAGTGTACATTCAGTATTTCTAGGAATTGTATAACACTAACTGTGCCTCATATATAACTATTAACAAGGAAAACACGTCAGGTGCCATCACCCAATTTCCCAGGAAGTTCGCTAAGTGGAAAAGGGGTCAAAATGAGCGAATACGTATCCCGGCTTATCCTTAGGTATTCGCCCGTTTCTGAAAAAACGGGGATCAAAGTTATCAAGGTACCCTATGAGCTTTTTGGCGAGTAAGCAGTTCAACCGAAGATGATATGTGGTGGGTAGAATAGTGGATTCACACATTTGTGCACTCTGTTGAAAACCCGATTGATGTTTTTAATTTTGTTTCTTATTTATCTACCAACGTCCGTAGGATACTACAATACGAATGTTTTCCTACGTATACCGAAATAAAGTTGTCTTTGTTCGTCTAGTAGCTGTATTGCTGGTGAATGACTTTTAAAAATTAAAAGAAGATAAGAAATGATTTCTTGAAATCCTTTTCAGTGACTTTATTGTAGTGTATCTTTATTCAAAATCAATTTCAAGAGTCAGTTTTCGGTAAAGTGATCCGTTATGCGTGGTTCAAAGTGAAATTATTTCCGTCATGTGAAATCATCAGCAATGTTAACGACGTTTATTTCCCGAGTGAAATTTATAAGAAGAATGTCATGTTGCAAACCTGCCTTCACGCGATCTCGTGGTTTTCGGAACTTCGATGCATCCTAAATTTCTACGACCGGCTTCATCCAAGAGAATTCACGAACCCACCTGAACGATGAACATAATAATAAAACATAAGAATTAATATAAGAATTCCCTCTTCCTTGGCAAAAAGAAAGAGAAAAATAGAGGCTATGTAGTCATATCCGATAAGGCATGGCTCAAAACGGCACTTGCGGGATCGAAATTGAAAGAATTACTGCAGCACCACACTCCTGCTGACTTCGCTCTTCCCGGTTTATGGAAGTACAGGTTGTTGTAGTTGTTTTCTTTACCCGCTAGGAGATCAATCACGCCAACGCCCTCGCTTGCGACTGCCACACTGTCAGACACAGCAATTTGGGAAGTCTCTGTTTCCACAATTAATGAACCGGTATTTTCTTCTGCATGTAGCACTGTGACACCTCCATCCTCAAATTTCCTCATGAGCATAAAAATCAAGTGTTTCTGATCGCTCTTATTTATGAGAAATTTATGTGCGACTGCAGCCCTTGTATCTTCACGGAAAATGATATGTGATGAAGAACCTGGTGTCTTTCAACGACGAAATCTTTCAGAAGACGTCCCCCTATGCGAAGCATCAATTGGGTAGACAAAAATTCAGAGCTTTAACGTCTTCTTTCCCGATCAGTGTTCTTGTCGGAGACCATAGCTGTGCATGGAGAGATTGCCATGATTCCTCCCATGGAATGGAAAGTATGCAGTCCGTCAATCGTGCAGATGTTAAAATCTGCGGTATCAGAGATGAGGTGGGCGAATCTTTCACTGGTTGTGTTAGAACGCTGAGGTCGTACAGTCGAGGAGGTCTCAAACAGGGAAGCTTCCATATATGGAGCTCCGAATTCAGTTGCACTACGAGCGTCGACAGTAAGTCTTGATCCGAATCATCTGTACGTGAATGTACTGAGTCCAGTCAATAGTGAAGGAAAAAAAATCACTGCATGTGACAAGGCAACACACTTTTTTCCATTTATCTAGAGTTCATTTTGACTTACAAAACAACTACAAAATAGAATTTCTTTGACCTTGAAGTGTATTATAGCTTAATAGTGCCTGAAATTGAAAAACTAGATGCTTTTGTAAAATGAAATTTCACGCTCTGCAACTCTGATAACTAGGCATGTTTCATTTGGAGCAGCCGTTTTTGGGTAACAAACGTTGGAGACGACTTTTTAGCCAAGTTGATAAAAATGAACGAACTTTGATAACTGATTACAGTCAAACGGCTGCACCGATTTTGACATTTAAATAGGTCATTCGACGAAAAACCTGAAGTTTTTTCATTTGGAACGGGAAACATTTTCAGTAGGGTGCATAGATTTCGAGTAATAGGCGAAAGCCTGCAAGAAGTCCGAAAATTTCTTGGTTGTTTAGTAACGAAAAGTTTCCCTAAGATTTCTGGAGGCCGAAAGTTCGGATTTAACATACTATATACAGAAGGTAAAAAAATATAGCAGAGAGAGAGGGAGGGACAGAAACTGTAACATCACGTGAAATGTACTAACATTAAATTGTTTAATGCATTCGTAGATGATAAGATGCTGAACCATATTTAATCGGCTCAATTATGTATTTCGGCGTAACTGTGGGGATACGTCATTGAATGATCACATAGCTTCGATTGCAGGCAAAGCAGACACCAGACTTCGGTTTATTAGCATAATGCTTAGAAAACGTTATCAGGCTGCGAGGGTGTGTGCTTACAAAACACTTGTCCGTCCCGTCTTAGAATATAGTCCAAGGATAGTGAGACCCATAACGAGCAGGACAAACAGAGGGAAAACTGAATACAGGGTGTCCACAATGCGACTCCAACATTTTAATATCCTATATCTTTCTCATTTCAGATGGTGGACCTGTGAATCCTGAAGGGGCAGACAGAGCAACTCAAGAAGTTTGTGGTGTGCAAATTTGATACGCCAAGTGGCCGTAGTGGAGCTGCAATCGATTGTTTTAGCGAAATGGAGGATATGAAGGAGCGTGCACAAGTGGTCTGGTGGTATGCACAGACAAAACCGGCGACCCACGTGCAAAGAAACTTTCGTCGAGTTTACAACAAAGCTCCCCCGTCGTTCAAGACTATAAAGAAGTAGTGTGATTAGTTTTTGGCTACTGGGAGTGTTGCGAAAGGGCATGGTGGTGGCAAGCCTGGGATGAACAAAGTCCACAGAAGTCAGTGCGACAAGCAGCACGAGAACTTCGTATGAAACGTTCAACAGTGCACAAAGCGCTTCATCAGCGATTACGTTTGTACACATATAAAGTGCAGGTTGTGCAAGAAATCAAGCCTGATGTTCGACCAAAGCGAGTAGAATTTGCATGTGTCATGTTAGATCGCATTGCCGCGGACGAGACATTTTACCACCCGTGATGTTTACAGACGAGGCAACCTTTCACGTGTCCGGGGCTGTCAATCGTCATAATGTGCACATCTGGGGGTCCGAAAATCCATATGCACCTAGGGAACACAAGCGCGACAGTCCGAAAGTTAATATGTGGTGTGGTTTGATGATAAATTGCATTGTTGGGCCGTTTTTCTTTCAGGAGCCGACTGTGGATGGAGCCATCTACCTGGACATGTTGGAACAATATTCCGTGCCACAGATAACAGACCTGCAGCCAAATGTGATGTTTTAATAGGACGTGCACCACCCCATTGGAGCCTTGATGTCAGAAAATTTTTAAATGACACATTCCCGCAACGATGGATTGGCCGTGGAGGTCCAATTCCTTGGCCGCCACGTTCGCCCGACGTAAACCCCCTCGATTTTTTCTTGTGGGGTTATGTGAAAGACCGGGTATACGCCACACCAGTAAAGGACCTGCAAGACTTGAAACAGCGCATAAGAATTGTCATCAACTCTGTCCCAGAAGAGATGCTTCGCAACACATGGCATGAAGTCGATTATAGACTTGATATTCTCCGCGCTACCCGTGGCGCCCATGTTCAAGTCTACTGAACCGTTCACCTGTGTATGAAAACTTTATGAGCTGCTGTATGTTTTCCCTGTATTTTTCGTCAATAAATTGTTTTTCCTCTCAGATTTTATAAGTTCAAATGTTGGAGTCTCATTGTGGACATCCTGTACTTTCAAATAAGGGTGTAACGAATGTTCACGTGTTTGTCTGACTCACCGAAGAATGTCACGGAGAAACCGTAACTGACAGCTGATAAACATCAGTTATCCCGTGAAAGAATACTTATATAATTTCAAAAACTATATTATTTAAAATGTCGAGGAATACACTGCGGCCCCCTACGTATGACTATCGCAGTGGTCATAGAAGAAATATAATTACAGAGCGCACAGGAACATTCACGTCACTGGAAGGGGAAGAAATCCTAAAATGTGAAAGAATACCCTATGTAATGTACTTCACAATCATTTGCAGAGTACGTATGTGGGTGTAGACGGTAAGGAAGACCGTGATTAGAAGGATGAACTAATACGCATAAAATGTCTGTTCAGTAGAAATAAACCACTTGAAAAAAGGTAAAGTCCATGTCTGGTAGCATGTGGGCGCGCTACTGATCTGACTGCAAATAGAATACATCTTTTTTCGCCCCATTAGTCGTGAGGGAGGGTGGGCAGTTCATAGCCCCACCAGCCATGTTCACCCATGGAAGATTTCCGGCACTCATTTGATAGCAGGATGAGTGAACCTGGGTCCGTCACCTACAACAGCTGAGCATGCAGACTGTCGAGGTCGTCTTCTCGTACGGTTAAGAGTTCTTTACCCTTTGTACAGAGGTTGAGATCAGTCGTGAATCCATTAGCATCAGTCGTGAACAGTGGACCATCGTTATCAATCTCTTCTCGCACCTGGAACACCCCAGCTGGCTGGAGTGTCCATGGAGAAAGAAACCCAGATAATTGGCAAAGTAGGACTGATAATTAGCAGGGCATTGCAATTCCGTGTGTTTGTCCAGCAAGACGACCAATAAGCTAATACTTCTTTGACACCATCGCGGAAGAAGTAGTGCAGCTCAGTTTCTTTAAACCAATTGACTTCATTTCTCTAAGCGGGTGGAAAGTAGGCGGTATTCAGGTGCAGTAGATAGCCAGAAACAATGGACGTGGTTGGACATCGTAAGAATAGGGTTAACAACCGTTCTGTGAGTAGCCGAAATGAAGCCGCCATACCACACGTCAACCGATGTACGCAGGTATACAGTGAAATCCCCGTGCCACGCTACTAACACCGTGTTGGACGAGCTTAAACAAAATGGCACTTAGTCCATCTCCGCTGTGTCTATGGGCCGCACCACCATTTCCGGCTCTTCTAGCGCAGTATTACGACAACGTGGCGGGAAATTTCATTGTGCGCCATGTCATTAGACATGTAACTACAGACAAACAAAAAATTAATTACATAACTTTATTTCTTCGAGGTTATAATGACAACCTAATTCATACCTGTAGTATAGTCCCTTTATTATATAAAGTTACGTAGGTCGCTGTTAGCCAAGATGTGTCAGTTTCACTTATATTCAATGCATCAGTTTAGTTCGCTAGTTTCTGAAGAATTTTTTCAATCAGAAAATTTCTGCGTGTCCTGTGACATGCTTCCTTTGATGAAGTTTGTACGGAATCATTGGCTGCTTCGGGAAATACAACCCGCCTGTGCGGTGCTGTGGGCAGCTGAGAGGAGCTTCATTACGCCGTCCCATGGCCATAATTCCTCCATAATTTCAATGAGAATTAAACGCTGAGCTTAATAGGCTAATCGAGCTTCTCGTGCACATCAGCCGAGATAATGTATCGCAATTACTGCATCGGCATAGCAATCTGTCAATAGACACGCTACGTCCACTATTACCAATTATCAGAACACACAGCAGTCATAAATTAATTGAAATTAATGTGTGATACGCAGTTTTACGTAATATACTACGCTATTAAGACAAACAGTTCATGCTTCCTCTTGCTACATTCGAGCTGCCCTAATACCATATTTATTGTAGGTTGCGTACCACCTTGGAAATATAACTTTCTCTCTACGTGTTCTGCTTAGCAATACTGAAGAAAATCGGTAGAATACTTCGCAAAATGGTAGAACGACAGCGAAACAGCAATTATTCTACATCTACATCTATACTCCGCGAGCCACCTTACGGTGTGTGGCGGAGGGTACTTATTGTACCACTATCTGATCCCCCCTTCCCTGTTCCATTCACGAATTGTGCGTGGGAAGAACGACTGCTTGTAAGTCTCCGTATTTGCTCTAATTTCTCGGATCTTTTCGTTGTGATCATTACGCGAGATATATGTGGGCGGTAGTAATATGTTGCCCATCTCTTCCCGGAATGTGCTCTCTCGTAATTTCGATAATAAACCTCTTCGTATTGCGTAACGCCTTTCTTGAAGTGTCCGCCACTGGAGCTTGTTCAGCATCTCCGTAACGCTCTCGCGCTGACTAAATGTCCCCATGACGAATCGCGCTGCTTTTCGCTGGATCATGTCTATCTCTTCTATTAATCCAACCTGGTAAGGGTCCCATACTGATGAGCAATACTCAAGAATCGGACGAACAAGCGTTTTGTAAGCTACTTCTTTCGTCGATGAGTCACATTTTCTTAGAATTCTTCCTATGAATCTCAACCTGGCGCCTGCTTTTCCCACTATTTGTTTTATGTGATCATTCCACTTCAGATCGCTCCGGATAGTAACTCCTAAGTATTTTACGGTCGTTACCGCTTCCAATGATTTACCACCTGTGGCATAATCGTACTGGAATGGATTTCTGCCCCTATGTATGCGCATTATATTACATTTATCTACGTTTAGGGAAAGCTGCCAGCTGTCGCACCATGCATTAATCCTCTGCAGGTCCTCCTGGAGTACGTACGAGTCTTCTGATGTTGCTACTTTCTTGTAGACAACCGTGTCATCTGCAAATAGCCTCACGGAGCTACCGATGTTGTCAACTAAGTCATTTATGTATATTGTAAACAATAAAGGTCCTATCACGCTTCCCTGCGGTACTCCCGAAATTACCTCTACATCTGCAGATTTTGAACCGTTAAGAATGACATGTTGTGTTCTTTCTTCTAGGAAATCCTGAATCCAATCACAAACCAGGTCCGATATTCCATAAGCTCGTATTTTTTTCACTAAACGTAAGTGCGGAACCGTATCAAATGCCTTCCTGAAGTCCAGGAATACGGCATCAATCTGCTCGCCAGTGTCTACGGCACTGTGAATTTCTTGGGCAAATAGGGCGAGCTGAGTTTCACATGATCTCTGTTTGCGGAATCCATGTTGGTTATGATGAAGGAGATTTGTATTATCTAAGAACGTCATAATACGAGAACACAAAACATGTTCCATTATTCTACAACAGATTGACGTAAGCGAAATAGGCCTATAATTATTCGCATCTGATTTATGACCCTTCTTGAAAATGGGAACGACCTGCGCTTTCTTCCAGTCGCTAGGTACTTTACGTTCTTCCAGCGATCTGCGATAAATTGCTGATAGAAAGGGGGCAAGTTCTTTAGCATAATCACTGTAGAATCTTAAGGGTATCTCGTCTGGTCCGGATGCTTTTCCGCTACTAAGTGATAGCAGTTGTTTTTCAATTCCGATATCGTTTATTTCAATATTTTCCATTTTGGCGTCCGTGCGACGGCTGAAGTCAGAGACCGTGTTACGATTTTCCGCAGTGAAACAGTTTCGGAACACTGAATTCAGTATTTCTGCCTTTCTTCGGTCGTCCTCTGTTTCGGTGCCATCGTGGTCAACGAGTGACTGAATAGGGGATTTATATCCGCTTACCGATTTTACATATGACCAAAACTTTTTAGGGTTCTTGTTTAGATTGTTTGCCAATGTTTTATGTTCGAATTCGTTGAATGCTTCTCTCATTGCTCTCTTTACGCTCTTTTTCGCTTCGTTCAGCTTTTCCTTATCAGCTATGATTCGACTACTCTTAAACCTATGATGAAGCTTTCTTTGTTTCCGTAGTACCTTTCGTACATGATTGTTATACCACGGTGGATCTTTCCCCTCGCTTTGGACCTTAGTTGGTACGAACTTATCTAAGGCGTACTGGACGATGTTCCTGAATTTTTTCCATTTTTGTTCCACATCCTCTTCCTCAGAAATGAACGTTTGATGGTGGTCACTCAGATATTCTGCGATTTGTGCCCTATCGCTCTTGTTAAGCAAATATATTTTCCTTCCTTTCTTGGCATTTCTTATTACACTTGTAGTCATTGATGCAACCACTGACTTATGATCACTGATACCCTCTTCTACATTCACGGAGTCGAAAAGTTCCGGTCTATTTGTTGCTATGAGGTCTAAAACGTTAGCTTCACGAGTTGGTTCTCTAACTATCTGCTCGAAGTAATTCTCGGACAAAGCAGTCAGGATAATGTCACAAGAGTCTCTGTCCCTGGCTCCAGTTCTGATTGTGTGACTATCCCATTCTATACCTGGTAGATTGAAGTCTCCCCCTATTACAATAGTATGATCACGAAACTTCTTCACGACGTTCTGCAGGTTCTCTCTGAGGCGCTCAACTACTACGGTTGCTGATGCAGGTGGTCTATAGAAGCATCCGACTATCATATCTGACCCACCTTTGATACTTAACTTAACCCAGATTATTTCACATTCGCATTCGCTAATAACTTCACTGGATATTATTGAATTCTTTACTGCTATAAATACTCCTCCACCATTGGCGTTTATCCTATCCTTGCGGTATATATTCCATTCTGTGTCTAGGATTTCGTTACTGTTCACTTCCGGTTTTAACCAACTTTCCGTTCCTAATACTATATGCGCACTATTTCCTTCAATAAGAGATACTAATTCAGGAACCTTGCCCTAGATACTCCTGCAGTTTACCAATATTACGTTAACTTTTCCTGTTTTTGGTCTCTGAGGACGGACGTTCTTTATCTGTTTGCCATAAGAAATGTCATGGCGTAAAATTGTCATGTGAGACGGTCGCTATTGTAGAGCTACGATGTGTGTATTTTAGTTTGATTTGCAAGGTTGATTTATTTAATTTCCCAATAAAGAAGGGCAATGTTTTATCACATTATTGACGGTAAAAATAATTAAAGACATTTAAAATAACCGTTAAAAGTGTACAGAAGAAATGCTGTCTATTTATGTAAAAAACAGCGTTTGTCATTAACTCTCTTGATCCGGTAAAATGTTTACAATGATATTCTAAGGACCTATAAAAAATTGAAAGAGAGTTTAACGTCCCATCGATGATGAGGTTGTTAGGGACTGAGCCCAAGGTCTCACAGTGTAAGGAACCACTGTGGTATGGTCCTTCGGTGATTTATGGAAACCACGGAAAACCTAAACCTGGAATATCGCTCGAGGATCTGAACGCTGCTCCTCCAGAATGCGGACTCAGTGACCCGAAAATTGCGTGACTTCACATCAAGAATCAGAGTAACAGATGTTTTCTTACCAGTATTGATCATTTTAGTTCGCTAGAAAATGTACGTCGTTGCATAAATCACGCACAGTTTTTTGGTTTCTGACTCACTATCTAAGGATTGATTGAACGAGACAGCTGCGTCTGACGAGATTACATCCCCCCCAGCCAAATAGGATTGTATCTAGTTAGTTTTTCGTGAAAACTTCAAGTGTGGTAAGTCTACAAGTGGCAGAGAAGTCACATATTTGGTACAGATCAATTAAAATGTCTTTACGATCTTGATCTCGAGAAGCACCCACGAGCTACATTTCTGAAGATCAATGCATGGAATCAAAGACCTTCATGTAGTTTTTATAACAGGACGCAGATCATTTGCTCTGATTGTTGGAGAATCGTGGCGAAGTTTCCTTCTAGGACATGTTCGACTGGTCAATTGACGGCTAGGGAAGACACAGCGTGCGTCTTTCTGGCACGAATGCATGTGAATTCATTGGCATTTGGCTGGCATCGTTCTGTCGAAACAACACTTCTTGTCGGAAAAATACAGGATTATGCGTAAGTAATTATGTGAGGATTTTTCTTTGAAATATGGACTCTCCTCCCTCCCCTGGTGAGGTTTGGTGAGATGTGATACTTTCCCTCCCTCCCGCCCCCCTCAACCGTTCGAGTGAGGTTTAACCCGTAGTCGGGTAAATACATATGTAGAACAATGTTTTTAATTTGTTTTAAATATTGGTTAAAACACGTTAATGAAATCATGTTTTGTTGACAAAGCGCGTTGAAAAGTGTTTTTGACACGTGATTAAAAGTACTTTATTTAAAAAAAAAAAAACTCTGAGTAGTATTCGGGTGGACAGACAGAGACAGACATACGGACAAAAAGACTCCACGAGAATAGTATCAACCATCTTGACGCGTCCCTAAGACACTGACGTTTTATTGGTATGTAATATACATTAAAGGTCAATGAACCCTCAACTTGATTTGCAGATGAAAGACAACATTGTAATACCGTAGATTTTCCCGGCACGTTATATGATTATGTTCTTCACGGGTATGCTGCCGGATATAATCTTCTTCAATACACGATATTTCGGCAGTAAATCTGGCCGCCATCTTCAGGTGCGATCGCTGAGACACAATCACGCCGGAACTGTTGTGGAGCGATTGTGTCTCAGCGATCGCACCTGAAGATGGCGGCCAGATGGATCGCCGAAATATCGTGTATTGAAGAAGATTACATCCAGCAGCATACCCGTTAAGAAAGTAATCGAAAGACAACAATGTCTGTACATTCCTTTGAACCATATGATTACGTAGCGTTCCATTCTCTTGATTTATCTGACCACTAAGGAAATTCTGTAAGTGATCTTAGCTTAGCTTCCTTCCACAAACGATTAACTTCGTATCAGGTATAACTCAGTAGGGAAACAGCTGTTCACAGCGACTATACTCATGTCAAGCAGGAAAGGGCACAACAATCAGTCGCAGATGATGTTTATCGCGTATCTAGATTTGATCACTGTATGATCATATTTAGTGTAGTAAATTTAAGTTAAAACACTTGTATATGCACGCAGTTCCAAACGGACTGTTCATGTCAGAGGTTGAGTTCGCACTGTATGAGCGAATGTAGGAGTGCCTTGGAAGAAGATGATATAACTTGTAGTATACCGATTTCTCTGAAATTACGAGATTTTTAACTTTCAGACTTCTCTGTCACAAATTGCGTCAGACAAGAGTTGATACGCAGCATGGACGACTGGTTTGCAGAATTGAAGTACTCTTAATATATAGCTGCTACCTCGAAGATCTCCATATTCATTACACTTGCATCCCTCAGGGAATTTATGTTGCCCGGAGGCGGAGAGGTATAATCGACATGACGTCTGTGTTTTGGGTGCCACAGACTGACAGAACTCAGATGTTTGTTGATGACTTGCCTCCTGACTGCTATCGTTGACTTGTGCTCTTCCTTCATTAGACGGTTTTCTAAAGATTTTGCTGACTGGGACGGATACAATCATATTGTTAGTTTATCATGTCGCCTCAAACTGATGCTAAGCAACGATGTGGGTCGCTGCAGGAAGCCATCCATTGCTGACAACTGCGGCAAGTTGAGGTTCGTTCTTTGCTGTTACCGGACAAGAGTAGAACAATCACTGCATAATTAAGATAACTATCCGAGGGTAACAGCAGGAGCTTAAGTAGGCTGGTAGCCCCGAGACCCCTGAGGACAACGCGAACGACGAAATAAAAGGAAATTTTAAATGGAATGGGAAAGTGGAAAATTAGTAAAGTTGATCAGTAAAGTGAACTGTCTCATTTTGTTCAAATAATCAGAGGTGGTTCTGGAAATCCTTCATAGGTAAAGATAAGCGAATTATTTACGTCCTTCACCTAAGAACAATCTATAGCAAGACTAGAACATCAGTTAATATAGAGAACGAAAGAGCCTAGATGTTGCGACCAAGACAATGGCGAGGCAATGGCAGCAAAAAGAAATGTGGTCACAACTTAAATTTAGTTTCTAAAACACTGTAGTTATTATTCAAGAAACAGTTCTGTATTTTGGAATAGTTGACATCAACGTATGTTCTGGCTTCAAAGCGTCAATGTGGTAGACTTAAAAATTTGCTTCGAGAGTATTTGTAAGAAAAAGCTAGAGACACTACAAATTTATTTTCTGATTTTTTTGTTTCTTCTCGATAGAACAATTCCATATTGAAGGATGAATAACAAGGACACCGTTTTTGTTCTGCTGATTTTTGTTCATTTCAGACTAGTTTTCGGCTTATTAAATCATCTTTAGAAAACGACCTGAAGATTTCCCAATAAGCCGAAAACCAGTGTGAAACAAACAAAAATCAGTAGAACAAAAACAATGTACTTGCTATTCAACCTTAGATTCTATAACTATTGCTTCGGTCTGGCATGTAAGCCTACTGGGGCAACTGAATACATACAGAGGTATTCATTTGCATAATGTTATACGAGTGTCTTAAAACATAATTGAGTCCCACAGCTTTCTTTATACTGAACAGTACTAGAAAGAATCAACATTAATACTTACAGGGCATTGTCATCTGAGAGTGTGGAGGGTTGCTGCTGCATATGACTTATTCTGAACTGTCAGAATGGATTATTTGACAAACTGCTTTGTAAGACCTTCAGAATCCCTGAAAGCCGAAGCACTGAGACTAGTTTCTCTACCAAATTAACTACAATAATAAATAAGGTTGACAAAACACTTAGTTAAACTTTGAATGACGTTTTATTTACCCAATAAACGCAACTCAATACATGGGTTGAGTTATGATGTTAGCTACGGATGCATGCAGTGCAGCGATGATGATACGAACTTCATTCAAAGTGTTCTGTGTGCAAGAGCTGATATCGGGCTACACCAACGTATGCACGACCGTGATGATTTGTCTAACAGATCTTGTAACTGCTGCAAAACTGACCTTTTTTTCAAAGTAGAAAATTTTAAAAAGTACAGACGCTATACACTGAGTCAGAAATGGTTGTTTGGATTAACAGTGCTGCCGTTAGGAGAAGGGCAGTGTGTATAGTCACAAGAATATCTGACTGGTGAGAGAGTGCAGCAGAAATTTGAGAAACATTAACGGGCAGAATTCGTAGATATGCGCCGTACATGTCATAAGAAGATACTTCTAAAATTCCGAAGCCCGTCTTTCGGCGCAGAAACTATGAACATTCTCTAGCCACCTACGTATCGATCGCGCTGAGATCTTTCAGATAAAACTAGACACAAAATATCTCACACAGAGGCTACAACTAATCATTGAATCCACGCTCCTTTTTTCACGGAAAAGGGCAGGCTTTAATGAGTGATTCAATAAAAAGTATCCCCTGCTGTTCACTTTACAATGACTGGCAGAGTACAGATGAAAGTGTGGATAACACACAAAAAAAATGAAAGAGCACGAAATATTTGTTTTAAAAGAAAAGGAAGGGTGGGCGTAGAGTCTATGTACAGTTCTCATTACTTACGTTAGAATAGCTATAGAACTTAGAAATTTGTGGTTTGTGACAAGTGAAAGAATTAATCGCCAAGCTTTTGTTATTATGTCAATAAGCTTTGCCCCTCCCTCCAGAAGTTCATCCTCTCTCGGGCAAGGGTGTGTGTGTTGTTCTTAGCGTAAGTTACTTTAAGTAGTGTGTAAGTCTCGGAACAGATAACCTCAGCAGTTCGGTCTCGTAGAAATTTACACACATTTGAACATTTGAACATCAGTAAGACTTGCTCGAAGAATGTCTAATCTGTGCAGTCCTAAAGCATCGAGTGCACACCGACCAGAGCAGCGTCGTGAAACAGCATCAACAAGGCACTGACCCGTACGTCCATGGAAAGAGAAGGCAGCGCCACACCTGCCAGAAGACAGAGTTCGGTCGCAGACTTCGAGAGCATTAGTATTATTAGGAAGACGATACTTGGCCTGTGTTCAGCGAGTAGTAATAACGACTAAATGACTTGCAGTTAGGAGGTGCAGGAAGCCACTTCATAAAGGGATGTTACATTTCTTTTCTTTCTACAAATAAAGTGTTATTTAATCTACAACTGTTATGTACAGATAATTATGGATTCCTGCCACCGGCCATCGAAATTTCTCTCCTTCCTTTCTTGAGTTCGAGCTGACTTCCACAGTAGCCGACACAGCATAATCTATATTCGATTTCACGACATACGTTTGACAACATTCCGCGTGTAACACCAGGAACACCATATTTTATTCTTCTTTTTAACGTACCCTGGTAGGTACTTGTGTAGCGAAAGCCTTGTCCTTTACTTAGCCCCACGAAACGAAATATTAAGGCGTTATGTCTGGTGACCCTGCAGACTACGCAGTGGAATCATAGCGCGCAGTACACCTGTGAGCAAATGTTTCATTAAGAAAATAACAAACACGCAATCCCCTGTGCGGTGGTGCACCATCTCGTTGGAAAATCACATTAAAAATTTAAAAAAAAGTGGTTCACATGTCTCTGAGCACTATGGGACTTAACTACTTAAACCTAACTAACCTAAGGACATCACACACATCCATACCCGAGGCAGGATTCGAACCTGCGACCGTAGTGGTCGCGCGGTTCCAGCTTAGCGCCTAGAACCGCTCGGTCACACCGGCCAGCGAAAATCACATCAGGCTGCAAGCCTCTCAGCTGCGGTTCTGTAGACTGTTCTAGCAATCCTGACAGATGTTAGCTGTGCATGATTTTTCGACGAAAGGGAAGGACCCACGACTCTGTTATGCGCTGAACTACACCACACATTCATTTTAGAGAAATCCTTAAACATGATCTACGACAATATGTGGACATCCGTAACCCTATATCCTTACATTTTGGTTGTTAACTTTACCTGATATGTGGAAAGTATCCTCATTTGAAAAAGAAATTCATTGAATACAGTCTTTGCTAGCATCGATTCGATTCAATACCTCAGTCACAAAAGCTGGTGGACAAGTTCCATTAACTGGTTATAGCGAGTGTCTCATTTGGATCTTATACGCATGCGGTGCAATATGTTAGACAGAATTATTCGCACTGTGGTCCTAGCAATCCCTAATCCATAAGATGCGCGTCAAGTAGATTTCGAAGGGCTTCATGAGAACGTGTGGTGCACAGCTCGAACACTTCGTTCACTGACCGAAGTCGCCCCGTTCGCGGAAGATCCTACACATAGCCGGTCTGTTTGAACTTCATGTATCAAGCAACAACACTCCTACTGCCGGATGCTTCTCTTCAGTATTTTCTTCGAAAATCACACTGCATAGTGGCTGAAGCTTGTGTCTCATGACACAACAAGAGATACTGCGGCTTTTCCTCGCGTGACGTCATTTTATAAAATGGTTCAAATGGCTCTGAGCGCTATAGTACTTAACATCGGAGCTCATCAGTCCCCTAGACCTTACAACTACTTAAACCTGGCTAACCTAAGGACATAACACAGATCCATGCCCCAGGCAAGATTTGAACCTGCGACCGTAGCAGTCTCAGCTGGCAAGAAAGTAACTCCCATTGAATTCTGCACTACACTTAAAAGTAACACAGATAGATGATAGTATTTTACAATTTACTCACAAAATCTCTGTAAAGAACGGTCGAGACGTTCTGCCAGTTGTTCAGTTCCTCTACAATAGAAGTGTGCTCATTGTTCACTGAACCATTCGAGGTCCGCTGTAAGACCATCCTCGTCGTTGGAAAATCCCTCTCCTCCCATACGTTCTTTCAGGTTGCTGAAACGATGGGAATCGCATAGTGCACTGAACTCCTCGATTGACAGCAGTCACGGTGGCGTTGGTCGAAGTGTTGGCACCATTTCACTACCGTGGACTCAAGGTTGTATTTGGTCCATACATTGCCAGAATTTCACGGTAAATCTGTGTGTCTAAATTTAGACGTTTTGCCGACGAGAATCACAACGTTTCGCGTATTTTATCTTTCAAGTACGTTCCCAATTGCCTTGGCACACTGTATTGCACATGTTATCCCCACAGCAGTAGAATGCGTCTGCAGGAAACCCGGAACATGTACTATCTTCCGCCAACGCACCGCTGTTTTTGTAGAGTGATCTTAGCGCGATATGACGTGTCTAACTTATTTTCTGATGTCCGTACGTAGTATGTGAGTCGCGGTAAAAACGTAGCAGAAATGGTAGGATATTCTTGTCTGTGAAGGACGTGTTTTATGGTAGATTCATGATTTAATTGTTGCTTAATTTCGACATAAAAATTTTCTGGTTGTGGTACCGCGTCATAACGTAAAAAACTACTGCTGGTGGGGAAAAAACCAACGTTTCGGCCACTGTTGCAGCGGTCTTGGTCTGGGTCTATTGATGACCCAGAAGAAGGCCGCTGCAACCGTGACCGAAACGTTGGGTTTTCTCCAGCAGCAATAGTTTTTTACATTAAGACGCGGCACCACAACCAGAGAACTTTTATGTCGACTGACTTTGGTTGCGGAAGCCTACGCAATTACAGTAGCTTAATTTCTTTGGCTGGATCTTTCTATGTTATAAACAACGTACTAAATTATTTATGACTGCCTTTTATAACACTAAATTAGACTAAACATTTATTTTTATTAACTCCAAATGATTGCCGTTTCTGGGACTTTGTTCTGCCATTTGCTTTTGAAGACGTGCGACCGGTTTGGTGCGGTCCTCCACCTGTTCCTATGTCGTGATAACCTTTATTATCACTTCGTCATTACAACACGCAACGTCATTCACACTAATCTGTTTACCATTTCTAGACTTTGGCAGGTCTTACTGTTTTTCCTGCTCCTCCCGCTGTTGAGTGCTGGATACCCTAACAGATTTCCGGCTGATCTATCCCATCTTCTACCAAATTAGTTCTACTAAAGGCTACGTGGCACTGAAAGGAAACCACTTTCTTGCAAAGTGATTACGCCATGTCCGCGGCGCGTGGTCTTGCGGCAGCGTTTTCGCTTCCCGCGCCCGGGGTCCCGGGTTCGATTCCCGGCGGGGGTAGAGATTTTTCTCTGCCTCGAGATGACTGCGTGTTGTGTGTCTTTCATCATCGTTTCATCCTCACTCACTCGCAAGTCGCCGTAGTGGCGTTAAAGAATTTGTGGAGCGGCGGCCGAACCACTCCGCGGGGGGTCTCCCACCCACCAATGCCATACACTCATCAATATTATTATTAATTATTACTGCACCGTGCAAGACAGCGAGCATGAAGTTCGCATGTCGGAATGACTGTGGCTAACACGTGTCTGGCCGCCTCGCTGGCTGTACGTCGTGCAGCTGACAGCCGCTTTAAGCGGGCCGCCCCGCCGTGTCACGTCCTTTATGTGGTAGCCAGGTGTCCGGAGTGAAGTGTCCCCGATAATAAAGACATCTGGGTCGTACTTTACGATTACTGTTGTTTCCAGTGTTTTAGGGCCCCATTCCTTACGGCTGAGTGGAGGCGCGAGACTAGAGGGAGGAATGACGGAGGAAATATCCGACTCACTTACAGGAGAAGGAGCGGAACGATTACGGGGTCGGCCGTATAATTGTAGCCCATACGTAAACGTCGACTGTATCCAGCGAGCCGGCGCGTTTTTGTGCGACATGGCGGCGACTGGAATTTCTTGTTTTTGAAGCGGCGGCGCGAGAGACGATTAAAGGAAGGCGGCCCATTCATCGGGACAGCCGTGGTAAGGGGGGAGGGAGCGTGGTACTATAGAAACAGTGACAGCGAAACCAGGTGCTGAGTAAGGGATAGAGGCTTCGATTTCTACGCCAGTAACATAATTCCTTTGGTCCCAGTAAAATACTTTTAATACAAAAGCGAATCACCAGATTAATATACACTGATGAAAAAAGAATCGCAGCACCAAGAAGGAGTTGTGCGACATTAGCGAAAATTGGTAGGCGACTTTTAGCATCTGAACGATGAATTATGTTCAAATTTCGTACCAGTCGCAAACGAGTGGCGTAGTAGTAGAGAATGCAAATCAGGATTGCTTTATACACATGATGTAACGTTTGTGTGTTAGTTACGCCTGATACTGGACATGGTGAGTTGATGTTAGCCAAGATTCCCTTTAAGATGACAAAGAGGTCGTGTAAAGGGGCTAGTATAAGCTGGATGTGAGTTTTGCGACATTGCAGGAGGACTTGGCAGGAATGTAGCCACTGTACATGATTGATGGCAGCGGCGGTTACGAGAGTGTACTGCTGCAAGAATACCAGCGAAAAGAAGGACCATCGTTTTCGATGTAGGGCATCGTACTGCATCTGCAGCAGCAATTTGAGCAGTTGCCATCACAGTGACGCAAAGAACTGTTACAAATCTTGAAGGACAGCTTCGAGTCAAACGCCAAGTAGCGTGCATTTCATTGACCCCAAAACCACATGCATTTGTCTTTAGTGATATCGAGCGAGAGGTCATTGCAAGGCAGAAATAAAGTCTATTGTGTTTTTTTGTGGAAGCTAGTCCAGCATCGGTGGGAGTGACGGCCGTTTGTTGGTTATAAGGAGGTCAGCTGAGGACCTGCACCCAATCTCTCTGACCTCTCTGTGTGCTAGACACTCTAGAGCTAACGCTGGAGTTACAGCCTGGGTTGCGATTTCATTTGAAAGCAGAAGCAGTCTCGTTGTTATCCCAAAAACACTGACTGCAAAACTGTACATCTATGAGGTGATTCGATCTGCTTTGCTGCCGTTCATGAACAGTTTTCCTATAGGAAAACACCCATTCGAGGCACACATACCGCTGTTCTAACCCAATATGCTCCACAGAGTGGCGACATGTTCTCTTGGCCTGTTCGATCACCAGACCTGTCTCCAATCGAGCAAATATGGAACATCGTCGGATGTCAACTCCAACGTCTTCCACAAACATCTTTAACCGTCCCTCTACTGACCGACCAAAGTAACAGGCATGGAACTCTATCCGACAAACTGACATCCGGCACCTGTACATGCAGGCTTTCATGCTTGCATTCAACATTCAGACTACTACACCCGTTATTAATGTATGAGCATTTCACATGTGCAATGCCTAATCTCGCTCTTGCATTAGCATGTGAGCTTGCAATATCTCACGCTTACATTAACTTGTAAGCTTGTGATGTTAATCGTTTAAATAAGTTACCTGGATGAATGTATTCCCAAAATGTCATTACTCTATGTTTATTATATTTTGGTGTTTCGTCTTTTTCCATCATGAATCGGTTCTAAGGTCACAATGAACGTCAGTCGGAAATTATTCTTTAGTATTTCCATGCCTGTTGAAAGGCCTGAAAATGATCGGATCATTGGCACGAGGGGTATGGCAGCAGTACCATCAGATCACTCAAAAAGTTGGTTGCAGTGCAGCGACTGAAGAATGAGTGATGGCGCGACGTGGCAAGACGAGTAGAAAATGAAACATCATCAGTGGTCTTTTATGAAAGATATTTACAATTAGGCTTGTCTCCTAGATTGAAATACAGTTCGTAAAAGAATTTTGCGTAGGGTATTTTATGGTCCGTTTTCGCGCACATTGGGAAACGCCGTCTGCTTGCGTGCGTTTGAAGTATTCTTTCGTTTGTACTGCTGTTTCTAGCTTAATCCCGTATTGATTTGGAGAACTACATATACGAGGGCAGTTCAGTAAGTAATGCAACACATTTCTTTTCTCGGCCAATTTTGATTGAAAAAAAACCGGAAATTTCTTGTGGAATATTTTCAAACATTCCCGCTTCGTCTCGTATAGTTTCATTGACTTCCGACAGGTGGAAGCGCTGTACGGAGTTGTTAAAATGGAGTCTGTAACGGATGTGCGTTGCAAACAACGGGCAGTGATCGAGTTTCTTTTGGCGGAAAACCAGGGCATCTCAGATATTCATAGGCGCTTGCAGAATGTCTACGGTGGTCTGGCAGTGGACAAAAGCACGGTGAGTCGTTGGGCAAAGAGTGTGTCATCATCGCCGCAAGGTCAAGCAAGACTGTCTGATCTCCCGCGTGCGGGCCGGCCGTGCACAGCTGTGACTCCTGCAATGGCGGAGCGTGCGAACACACTCGTTCGAGATGATCGACAGATCACCATCAAACAACTCAGTGCTCAACTTGACATCTCTGTTGGTAGTGCTGTCACAATTGTTCACCAGTTGGGATATTCAAAGGTTTGTTCCCGCTGGGTCCCTCGTTGTCTAACCGAACACCATAAAGAGCAAAGGAGAACCATCTGTGCGGAATTGCTTGCTCGTCATGTGGGTGAGGGTGACAATTTCTTGTCAAAGATTGTTACAGGCTATGAAACATGGGTTCATCACTTCGAACCTGAAACAAAACGTCAATCAATGGAGTGGCGCCACACCCACTCCCCTACCAAGAAAAAGTTTAAAGCCATACCCTCAGCCGGTAAAGTCATGGTTACAGTCTTCTGGGACGCTGAAGAGGTTATTCTGTTCGATGTCCTTTCCCATGGTCAAACGATCAACTCTGAAGTGTATTGTGCTACTCTTCAGAAATTGAAGAAACGACTTCAGCGTGTTCGTAGGCACAAAAATCTGAACGAACTTCTCCTTCTTCATGACAACGCAAGACCTCACACAAGTCTTCGCACCCGAGAGGAGCTCACAAAACTTCAGTGGACTGTTCTTCCTCATGCATCCTACAGCCCCGATCTCTCACCGTCGGATTTCCATATGTTTGGCTCAATGAAGGACGCAATCCGTGGGAGGCACTACGCGGATGATGAAGAAGTTATTGATGCAGTACGACGTTGGCTCCGACATCGACCAGTGGAATGGTACCGTGCAGGCATACAGGCCCTCATTTCAAGGTGGCGTAAAGGCCATAGCATTGAATGGAGATTACGTTGAAAAATAGTGTTGTGTAGCTAAAAGATTGGGGAATAACCTGGTGTATTTCAATGCTGAATAAAACAACCCCTGTTTCAGAAAAAAAATGTGTTGCATTACTTATTGAACTGCCCTCGTATCTTCAAGTGATAGACTCTAGTACTGTTTTTTATATATTTCTGTGTAAATAACTCTTCTGTGTTTCCTATAGTGATACTAACTTTACCATTGGTTTTTCCATTGATCTAAAAATTTTATCTTTCTCATTTAACGTGTATTTTATGTATTTTAGTTGTGTTACTATGTATTTATTTAAATTCCACGAGAAATAAAGCTTTAGTGGAGGAACAGAGAAGCTAAATGACGAGTACGTGATGGTGGTTTAGAGGTGGGGGGGGGGGGGGGGGGGACTGGGGGGAGAGCAAAAATGAGTAAACAGCAACGCAACGTAGAGGAATTAAGCGTGTGTTAGAGGTAAAAGGATGGGAAGCAAGAGGTGAATTGAAAGGTGCGGGAGGGTATAGAGGGAGAGAGTGAAGGACAGGACAGGAAAAGATTCTTTCTTTCATTACGTGTTTCTTCAGTTATTTAATATAGCGTCAGGATTTCAGTATTTTAATTGGTCACTGGGTAACTGTTGAATACGTGTTAATGCGTTGTGTATAAGGACATTTTCTTGAAAAGGGCGGAAGTGTCTGTCTCTACTGAGTTTTAAGATGTTCATATCTTTTTCCATTGCACTTGACCTGTGGTATTACTGTTTAAGGACGTCTGCAAATGCTGAGTGAATTCTACTCTTTTTCTGCGCCCAGATGTGCTCTTCATATCTTGTGTTAAATATCCTGGAGTGATAAGTAGATTGTTTCGCATTGCCTGCAATTTAACTAGGGCAAGATGACAGACTGTTGGCATTTGTCTAGTTTCGATTTTAGTTCAGGGTTTTGTCTCTCTGTTCTACTCAGGCGTCGATCGCTATGTCTTCATCATTTCACATTCCAACTCCTGCACTGATATACATTTCTGTGCAGCTGGTCCAAACCTGGCAAAAGCCTCACCATTCAAGTGACTGCTCATAAATTAAATTTGCTGGTGGATGTTTCAGTAACTTGGTAGACTAGATTTAAACTAGGCTAACCAAGTTTTAATGTGGAACCTCCCATTCACAATACACATTAAGAACTTTCTTGATGAAAAGTAAAGCTTGTCGTCGAAACACTCTCTGTTCTGGTTGTTGAAGCGGAAGCCACAAATTCCTCTCTAGTTATATTTTGTGGAAATAATACAACTGAACTTTAGATTAACTGGATTCATTATGATTTCTGTTCCTACTCTCTACTAGCACTAAGTGCAGTACCGTCACTTGCGTTCGCCTTACTTCTTTCGTTAATGCCTTCATGTCTCGTTTAAGTAAGACAGAAAGGGGCACTGCCTGAATCGTCTCAAACCGGACCCTTGTCTAAATTTTTCATTCCCTCCTCAAGGTCTAAGTGAGAATTCTGCGTTTTTGTGACTTTCCATGCAAGAGAAGTGTGAACATCCCCCTTCCTTTACTTTCATTTCGGCCTGGCAAAGACTATCCACTCCGCTCTGAACTGTTTTGCAAACATTACGGTGCTTTTATCTACAGCTTCGAATTTCTAATCTATCACTGCTATCTTGACTGAAAATTACTTCCTATCTTTCTTCATTTCCGCCCTGTCCTCGTTTACCTCCTTCCTCTCGATGTCTATTCTTTCAGACCTTATTTTCATGTCGGTTTCTCCTCTTCCAAACATTATCTTAACCCAAGGCGGCATATCTCCCATATCTCCCACCGTAGACTTATTGGACACCACGCTATTTTCACTTTCGTTTGTCTGTCCGTCACTAATACCTTCGCTACACATAACGCCTTCCTGCGTTTCGAATACCGTTTCCTTTTCTTATTAATTCCTGTATTGGAGACTGAGACAACTAAGTTTTAAAATCTGCAGAATTTTCTACCTTCCAGGTTTTTTTCGCTCCGAGAGATCGGGTTCTATATGCGCCATCCATGGGTCATAGAACAGGTAACGAAACAAGAAAGACGGAAAACTGACCGATTACTCTTTAAATATTATCGAGCAAACACTGATTCAGAAACAAATTCCCTATTAAAAACTTAATACATTTCATACTCTAAATATTTTTTCATCACACGTTAGGTGAAACTACCATTGTAAGAACACCCTCATAAAAACATACCTAAGACATTTATAATTAATAATGAAAAAGCTGCTGCTGCTGAAAAGTAATTAATTAAGTAAAGCGGTAGGCGATAGGTAGTTACCACAACTCGGATCTGCAAGCGAAAATGAGTGCCACTGTGCCATTCTGATTGAATTTCAAAAGACTGACCAAACGGAAGTATTCTGGATCGCAGTCGACATGATATATTGCGGCTATCGGTGCTGTTGTACGTGCGTGTGCGAGTCGATCGGGGTTCAGCAGTCATTAATGCAAGCTCCCTGCCACACTTGTTAGCTCAACACTTAAAAGACCATACAATTGATTCCATGCTCAAACACATTTCAGCGCACTTGCACATCCTTTAAAGTGATAATAATTCAAACTGCATGTACTGATGCAGCCGAAATTTCATTATCAACGAAAAAATTAATTAAATGCATTTCATTAAAAATGACCCAGATAATTTTTAAGGTTAAAGAAAAACATATTTTCTCGTTAAGGCACCTCTATAACATTGGGAACACCGTTACAGTGAGACTACAGTTTAGTGAGTAAGAATCCACTGATGATATTTATTTTTTAAGCACTACCTGATCATTATCTTGTGGGAGAAAATGATGGGGTGAGAAAAGTTGTTTTATAATACACTAATTTGCTTAGTCTCAATCACTATAGTTTAAATTGAGGTTCTATTTGCTCACAGTTAACTTTAATGAAAAGAGTAAGCAGCAATGTGCTAAAAATTCATAGGTCTCCTTCGACCACCAAAATTATAATATTCAAATCAGTGAAAAAACTATCTGTGCAGAGCCTGAAGTCTAGTAACTCACAAAATGCACATATACTGGATAACATCACTCTAGATCCAAATACAGTAAAGCAATAACGAGAAAATGCAATCACAAGTTATGGAACAGACCAAAAATGCAATCACAAGTTGTGAAACAGATCCGCAAATTGTGACTTATGCAAAGTAAGGAGAAATGCAAACGCTAAACACGACTCATACTGGAAAACAACTAAAGCAGTTCTCCGAACAGCAATGAACTAGACTCGAGAAGCCACCGTGCACTCGCCCGGAAATCGACACCTCCACACTCCAAATGAAGCCGACTAGACTGTCCCCCTCAACTTACCAGAGTAGGGTAGGAAATCACAAGTTTTACCACAGCGGCAACTGAAAATCATCCTCTCTCTTGCTGCGTACAGGAAAAGACTGCAGAATTTCCTTATGTATTATTTATTGTCTTCTCTGTTAACTAGCTGATGTTGGCAGAATACCGCCTCTCACCTTATGATTGGGGGAATGATACCTGGGCACATAAATGAAGCTCGCTTCCAATACTTTTAACGGGAACGTAGCAGTGGCCTTGCTTTCCTGCTTCCGTCTTCCGGACCACCTAAGGGGTTTGTTCAAATATGTCAGGTCCTCTCGTAGCCAGCATGGCTCTGAAAGGCACTTTTATACCGTTCTGGCGCACTCATTCTGGTTTATTCGTGTGACTGCTGCCGGTAACATCTTCTGTTGGGAAACCTCTCAGGATTCCACCAGTGTCAAGCCACTGCCGAAGACTTGCAATTGCCAAGCTTTATCACATTCCACAAACTGAGGAAAACATGAGCTATGTGCCAGACATCATAGGTCCTACTTTCCCATTCAGAAAGTTTACGATAGTACAACATAAAATGATTAAATATATTGTCAATTAGTGAGATGTGACAAACCAGTGTCATTACTGGAATTATACAGGTCGAACCAAATCTCACACACTCGAACACCGTAAAACGATTCTTTGCATACTAAAAGTACAAAAATGACTAAAAATATTCTCCATCACATATTTCCGGTAGAAAATATACATACAAAAAGATAACACCGCAATCACATCTACGTCGGGTATCATTGTTCCGTATTACGAGCATGTAACTGTGGTGCTTGGTTAGTGCAGTGCGTGGAGTTTTGCTTTACAATACGGGAGTTCGAGACTTCTAGTCCGGGTCCTGATAAATTTTATGTTATAATTTTGGAGTGTGTTGTATAGTATATAGATTTTTAATCGTTATGTAGCAACTACAGTAGGTCTTATATAAAAAATGTGCAGTTATTCAAGAGACATGATACTGGTAACCATGATAGTTGGTACTAATCGTCAGGAGCAAAAACAGGAGCTTATACTCGAAACTGAGTTAGAATGTAGTTGAACTAGTGCGAAACAATTAAATTAGATGAGGTGGCTATGTTATTTGAACGACTGCAGTGGGATTTCCCAGGATAAAAGAGGCAGAGATAGACCAAGGAGGAGGAAGATGGAGATTTCTTTTGTTTCCCCCTCAGGCGAAGGGGAATATTTGTGGAAGAAGGAGGCAGTGCTGACAATGAACACGATAGCAAGGAGCAGTGTAAACAAAAGATGTGTCTTTTGACGATGATAGAAACGATCGTAGACTTCGTGATGATACTGAAGAATTGCAAATGTTGTGTATAATTCGCCAATGAAGAAGCCAAGTATTATATCACGCAGTCTAAAATCTAGAACCATTATCTAAGCCTCGAGCTCTAGCATTGCAATGCAAAACTCTACCCACAACACTAATTGGGCAAGACCATTTCATAGTACTGTGTGGTTATGCTTATGGTATATGCCAAGAGTGTTTACCTCTTCAAAACATTTATCACTAGTTGCTGTATCATCCTGCCACGATTGGACCAAGGTCTGCAGCAGTTAGTTTCTTTGTGTGGTCCAGATTTTATTCAGCTATTGTACTAGGCAGTGACAAAAAATGTGGAAGTTACTTTGATCCGTAGATTTTGGACACCAGTGCATACATAAAAGGGATTATTAGACTATGTGGAACAGGGCGTAGTTCGCTACTTGCATCTGGCTTACAGCTGGTAGCAGTGGAAATCCGAGGCAAGTTGTAAAATTCCTCTGCGCTGTGGATCTGTCTATAATTCAGGTTCTCGGAAGTTTTAGACTTTTAGCTGTAGCCGGAATGAAGGGGCTGAAGAGGGAACACGGGGCTGAGCGCCGTATATCAAAACAAACGCCGACAGTAAGTTGCGCTCGAAGGAACAGGGGCACGGCCATTTTCATTAGAAACATCTGCGGCTACAAGGTCATTGATTTCTAGCGCAGCGCATTTTAGGCGGTAAAGAAAATTTATAATGCCATTTTATACCTTCTGTGGCTGCCCTCGCGAGCAGAGTTTCCCAACTGTTGCCAAGTGTAACAAATGGCAGGGGAGGTTTTGGAAATACCCTAGTCTCCTCCGCCGGCCGCCTCTGTAGGCACGCTACGACGCTTCGCGCTGCTGCGCCCACAAAAAAGCTCCTTTTGTGGTGGGCGGCGTGACTTGACAGCGCCGGAACCGCCTCCCATTGATTGCCGGGGATGGGTGGCCCTGCGGAACATCTCCGTCCGACCGTACGCCCGTCTGAGTTGCTGCTTTACCAAACAACGGCAGCGAATCGGTCCACGGCCGTGAAATAAGGGGAAACTGTTTTCTGTGAAATTTTTCAGCCCTGCTTCCAGTTAGTCGAGCTGTGCTCGCTTGGTCATTTTCATTGTTTCGATGTGGATTCTAAATATTTTCCTTTACACATCAAATATAGATGTGAACGACATAATTCCGCTTCAGGCTATTAATAAAATGGCACGGCCTCCTCGTGAAATAAATATTGCTGCACTTCTCGTTAATTTGATAAAACTTGACGTCACTAAATAAATGTGGGTATACTGGCCATGGAACAGAGCGCGGTGAAGTTTTTCTCGTGTGAACATTTATTTTTTCCTGTTTCTGTTCCACTAGTATATGCTCAGAAGCAAATAAACAGCATATCAGCTTTAGTATGTACGAAGGTGTTTGCTAGTTCATGAGCCACAATCCTGAACTGAATGTGTATTGAACCTGACAATATGTTCCTTGAACGCTTCATGACGTACAGTGGTTTCCTGATAGTATACAACGGCACATTCATGCAATCCAAACAAAACCACCACGTGCTTGTTTTAGAACTTCCCTTGCGATACCCGCGTGTGTGAACTTAGAAATCGTTAATGGAGCCAGAAAACAGACTCCGAAACACTCCTTAAGATCCACTGTTGATATACTTAACACAATGGGACTACGCTACCTGAAGTTTGACCCTAACATGAGATCCAAAGCTGTTGTCACAAAATCTATTAATAACCACATTTTAAATACAATTGGTAATAAATATGAGATGAAGGGAACAGTACCTACTGTAAATTAAATTCAAATTCAAATAAAGTTGCTTTGTTAAAACGTTTCACTTCGCACAAGAAAACTAACATGTTGACTATACGAATATAACATGATAAAAAATCTAACATGATAAACAATTATGAGAATAGGTACGATGTGCAAGGAAGGATAATGGATTCAATGATGTGAATAAACACCACGAATCTGAGTTTGGGTACGCAGTGGTTGATTTCCGAACTAAACTGAAAAGATCCTATCTTCTTAACTGATATCTAATGACACTGTGGCGCCGGTGTATTCTAACAAAAAAGATAAACCCCAATCTAGCGAACCGGAGCTGTACAATATGCTCCCCGATCTCTTGTCTTCTCGATGGACGCGAGGACGTGGGTCAGCACGCGATCTGCGGTCGTGTCCCACTGACGTGTCCTGAGAGGGAGTGGAAGGACTGCGTTGGTGCGCGTCAGAGAACGTACTTGGCATGAGGTCTCGGTGGTGTGGGCGGCCAACTCCTCACTGCTCCGTTGTAGAGAAGGCTGCAAGGTGAGCTAGAGTACGGAACTCGGATAGGATCTTAGGGAAGCTTTCATGTATGAACACTCGATGCATAGAACGATTATACTGGAAGTACCCCTGGCACTTTTGATTTAAATAAGATTCTATATACAGTCTCCAATGATTGTCTATCTGGCTATGCAGTTGCCATCCCTAACTTCCCAAACCTAACTCCTACTACAGCAGAGGCGAGCGCACCAGACTAAGTGTCAGCTGTGTCGATTCAGCGTAAGTCCCTACTTGTTGCTATGCTCAATACTCTCCTGCAACTCTTGCAGCATCCCGACGCAGACTAACGTGGACCGGCGTCCTAAGTACCTCACTCCATCACTTTCCTTCGATCCAGCGGCTATCCGCTTTTATAGGGGGTAGTGCACCCGGCACCACTTGTTCTAGAAGGTTCTAGCACCCCCGAACTTTGAGCCCTGAGTGGGCTAGTCATGCGGCAGCATGTGATGCCTACGTGATGAACTAGCCATTCTCCACTGTTTGCTGTGTCCAAGGGTTGCCACTAACTGTGCTTGAGCCTCGTGATACTGCATACTCCGCTCTTGTTAGTCGAGTACACATTACACATGAGATAGTCTGGTCACGTCCGCCTCGCTTTATCTGCAGCAGTAATTTTCCAGCCTACAGCCTACATGATTTTAATTCTATCTTCTACTATTCGCGACACTGCATCAGCCCGGAATCTTCAGATCGCGCTCAGTCGTCGGCACGACGTCCACGCGCAGAACACCAGAATGGTGGCCCCTCAGTGATCAAGCACGTGAAGTCGCCTCTAAGACGACCGATCCCGGTGTACCCAGTTTGCACCAGTGCGACAGCAAACACCAATCACGCAAGTTGTTAGTTACGTCTGCCCAATAGCGTGAAACTGAAGTGTTAAATAATGTTCAATTAGAGGAACAATTAGGGAACACTCTCCTCTGAAAGTTTGTGGCGGTAATTCTCGTCTGAACTAAAGAGGCGATGGACGAATCAGAGAGTTGTTTATACAACTCAGAATTTCCTACATGCCATGCGAACGCAACGGGAACTCCACTAGTTCCTGTCCCCACAGCAGCAAGCCTGGCCTCTTCAAGAACAATGAGATTTCTCCATGTGATATCAGGTGGCGGCCCAGTCTTTTAGACCCACAAACCGCTAGCCGGCACCGGTCAGTACCGTACATCATAACACTGAGAATCCCATCCTTCTTTGAGTGACACGAGTGTCTCGCAGGGTTAACTCGAGTAGCTCTACCACCTACTTAAGCCAGGAACTTAATCCTCTGAGTGGCGAGTGGTCTGCCCCGTTATTCCCAGTGTTGGGTACCTCGGCCGTTCCCCAGCTTCTGGGGAAATGAACTACAAGGTTCCCACAAAGTCCCTTGGCTGAAGCGACATAAGTTTCGACAGACAACCTCTGCAATTTTTTATCTAGTATGGTTCTTAGAATCAAGTACGCTAATCAAAGTGAAATAAAGTGATGGGAATTATGTGTCCTGCATATCTCCAGTCACGGTAGGGAGCAAATAGAGTCCGCTTATTCATGGAAGGGTGCAGGCCAAAGGGCTTGTAAGCTCTCACCCTTCTTCAGTATTCTGCACAAATCCAGGACGTCAGGAGTTTCCACTATTGACTGGATGATCATTTAAAAAACAAGTCTTGACAGCTTACCAGAATTACAGACATCTCAAACAGCACTGGGCTAACAAATTTTGTGTGGAAACGATCCTCTAATGGCCACTGTTACTGCAACACCAAGAAGGCTAGAAAATAATGAAATTCCTATTAAGTTCAATGCCACGTGTAGTAGAACAATACATTATTCAATTTTTGCGTGATTTGCGCTGTATGCAGAGTTCCAAACATAGTCCACGGCTCTAATCTGACGGCACATCATACCGAACTCAGTTTAAATAAAAATTACGGGGCACTATTTCATCCTGCTTCAGATCTATGTCAGAGCTCATCAAACGAAACGAATGGTGAAAGGTGGGTTACCAGTCTCGCCATTGGGTGAGAGAGATTTGGACGTCATGCTGGCCTGACCCGTAGTCGGACACCCTCTGTGTCGAAGTAGGTCAGGACAGTAGGCACAGCATTATGTATTTCGTGTTTTGTTGAAAGATGACGTCAAAGAGACCTCAAGGATAAAGACAGCCACCAACATTACCATACCAAAGTTACCGACTATGCCAACCAGAGGTGATGACGTACCACATGTCAGGTCGCGTGACAGCATAACGACGACGAAATCAATCTACCATTATTCGTTCTCCCAGGAGGCTCCACACTTTCATTATGATGCTGTAATCTAAACTGGGACTCCTCTGTTCGTGTGAAGTGGTGCCACTTCAGGGTCCAGTGCCGCCGGTGGATGCATCGCTGTCGGCCTCGTCGAGGGTGGCCGCAACAATGGTCTTCGTTCTGACATTCCGTGTTGCACCAAGCGCTCTCGTACGGTTCACTTGGGTAGTTCATTTGCTGCAGACAAGTGCAGCCCCGTATTCAAAGTACATGACTTGGATGTACTATCTTGCACGGTCCAGTGGACTATATGTCAGTCCTCTCGGTCGCTAGGCACATGAGGCCGCTGAGACTTTGCATGACGTTGAGTTTGTTACTTCTGAACCTTTCAGCACCATTTTCGCAGGAGAGTCGTGATCTCAGACCAACGCGAGCAGCAATGTTGCGGAACAGCAAATCATTGCCTCTTTAGACCATGTTAAATTGCGACGTGTTACAGAAATGTGACCTTCTTGCACGTGTCATGACACAATCTTCTTAAAAACAAATCGACATCCAAACGATTTTTGTAAGAGAAACAGGCACCACAATCTTTCCTCATGTACAGAATGTAGATGGAGTAACTCTCACCTGCTATTATGGTTCTGCTGAAATGCTGAATGCATCGTGTGTCACGTACTGTGTCTTCCAATATTAGTGACCAGCAATGTGTAACGTTGCCGACATTATTGACAGCATATCCCATTTTATTCATTTCGAATCATTAGTGGCAGATATTTGACCACCTTACATTAATGATTCAGCAACTCGATGTGAATTTGGATCTACGTAGATATTTGTTAAAAAAGAGACACAACTCTTAGTTGTTTCATCCAGCGTGCTTAAGCTGTTCTTGACTTCCCAATATTTCTATCTAATACAAAAACGTGTCTTATAGCTTCTCCTGTCTGGGTTCAATTACTGAATTTATGCAAACAAAAATACTTCATTTATAGGTCCCTCACATTGACAGAGGCACATTCATGTTTTTCCCATCAGTCTTTTGACTGGTTTGATGCGGCATCCCAAGAATTCATCTCTTGTACCAACCTTTCCAGCTCAGAGTACCACTTCCACCCAAAGCCCTGGATGATACGTTGTGCACATTCTTCGTCTTAAGTTTAAACATCCACAACTAACTCTAGCATCATGGATTTATTCCCAGATGTGTTTACTTATATACCGGTACCGTGTTATCACGTGTTCTTTCTTTTTGTTAGTATTTTCCGCGTGTTCCTTTCTTCATTCTTTCTGAGAAGAATTTCCTCAGTCCTGATATTCCTTTATAGCACTACATCTCAGTCGTCTCGATTCTCGTTTTCTACGGTTCCCCACAATCCGTAACTCACTTCTATACTGTACTGTGACTAAGGATACATTCTGCGAAATTTCTTCCCCAAATTATACTGGTGGACTTCTTTTGACGGAGGAGAACTTGTTTAAAAGTGCTAGTCTGCTTTTGATTTCCTTGCTTCGTGCATCACGTCTTCATTTGCTTCCCAGACAGCAAAATTTCCTCATTTCGACTAGTCTCTGATCACCAGGTTTGATGTCTATTTTACCGTTAATTTTATTTCTGCTGTTCCTCATTACTTTCGTCATTCATCAATATACTTTCAACCCATTGTGTGTACTGATTAGACTCTTCATTCCATTCAACAAGTCTTGCAATTCTTCTTCACTTTCACTGAGGACAGCAACGTCTTCAGTGAATCTTATCATTTATATCCTCTCACCAAGTATTTTAGCCCCCTCCCCCTCTTGAACCGTTCATTTATTTCCCTTAGTGTTTCATCGACGTGTAGAGTGAACACAGGGATGAAAGACTGCATCTCTTACTCCGTTTCCCTTTGGTTCTTGTGTATGTTGTCCTCTTTGTCTATATCTTACCCCTATTCCTCTCAGAATATCGAACAATTTCCACAATTTTACACTGTCGATGTTTTTTACAGGTCGGCAAATTCTTTGAAAGTATTTTTATTTCTCTTAAGTCTTGCTTCCTGTATTAACCGCAACACTAGAACTGCCTCTCTACTTCTGCACACTATTCTTGTCATGAACTTCGATGTATGAACTATTAAACTGATTGCTCTATAGTTCTCTTACTTACCTGCCCGTACTATCTCCGGGATTGTGTGGGAGACATTTTTCCGAAAGTCTGATGGTATATTCCACCAATAATTTGAATAGTATTTTGGTTGCCACTTCCCCTAACGATTTTAGAAATTTCGAAGGAATGTTAACTGTCTCTTCTGCCGTATCTGAACGCAAGTCTTTCAAAGCGCTGTAGAGCTGTGGCTCTGATACTGGATCCCTACGTCTTCCACATCTGCTCCCATTTATTCTTCTCTCACGTCATCAGACAAATCCTGCCTCTGGTAGTCAAAGACTTCTTCCTCGCGTTAAGACTTATGTTTGATATTCTAAGACTTGTTTTAGAGAGGAAACTCTTCTTAGCCCCTGTTAACGTACTCTTTATATACTACTTGTTGTTTTGCTTCCAAGACAGTAGTATTCTTTCACCTAGTCTTGGCCCTCAACTTCAGTATTAACATCAGAACTAAAACTTATTCTACATCTTTCTGATTTCGACTCCCTTGCTTCATTGTCAGTCCATATGCTGTGCTCACTAGACTATTCACCACATTCAACAAATCTTGTTAATCTTCCTCGAGTTTGTCGATCGCCAATATAAAATCGGACAACATGTTCGAAATTTTCGGAAAACTAAGGGTAGGCTGTAGGGTGAGACGGGTAATAGAGTGAGACGGGTACTATACAACACAAGGGGTGACAAAAGTCCTGGGACACCTTCTAATACCGTGTGGGACCTCCTTTGCCCGGCGTATCGCAGTGGCTCGACGTGACACGAACCCCATAAGTCGTTAGAAGGTTCTTGTAGAAGTTTTGAGCCATGCTGCCATGCTGTCTCTATAGCAGTTCATAATTGCGAAAGTGTTGCTGGTGTAGGATTTTGTCCCCCAACTGACCTCTCGATTATGCTCCTTAAATATTCGATGGGATTCATGTCGGGCGATCTGTGTGGCCAAATCATTCGCTCGAATTGTCCAGAAAGTTCTTCAAACGAATCGAGAACAACTGTGGCCCGGTGACATGGCGCATCGTCATCAGTAAAATTTCCATTGTTGTTTGGAAATGTGAAGTCCGTGAATGGCTGCAAACGGTCTCCAAGTAGCCTAACATAAGCATTTCCAGTCAATGATCGGTTCAGTTGGACCAGAGGACCCAGTCCATTCCATGTAAACACAGCCCATATCATTTGGAACCACCACCAGCTTATACAGTGCCATGATGATAACTTGGGTCCGAGGGTTCGTGGGGTCTGCGCCACACTTGAACACCATCGTCAGTTCTTACCAACTGAAATCGGCACTCACCTGACCCAGGCCACGGTTTCCAGTCTTATAGGGTCCTGCCGAAATGGTCACGATCCCAGGAGAGGCGCTGCAGGTGATGTCGTGCCGTTATCAAAGGCACTGGCACCACTCCTCTGCTGCCAAAGCCCATTAACGTCACATTTTGCCGCAGTGTCCTAAAGGATTCCTTCGCCGTACGCCCCACATTGTTTTCAGAAGTTATTTCACTCAAACTCTAAGCAACTGCTGCTGCTCTCATTCGTTAAGTGAAGGCCGTCGGCCACTGCGTTGTCCATGGTGAGAGGCGATGCCTGAAACTGGGTATTCTCGGCACACATTGACACTGTGGATCTTGGAATATTGAATTCCCTAATCATTTCCGAAATGGGACGTCCCATTCGTCTAGGTTCAGTTACCATTCAGAATCTGTTAATTCCCGTCGTGCGGTCATAATCACATCGGACAACTTCCACATTATTTACCTAAGTACAAATTACAGCTCCTCTCTCGCAGACAGAAGGGCCCCTTGTTCGATGGAGTACAAGCGGGAGAGCTATGCCTCTCAGGTGGCGAGTGTTCGTACGTTGTCCTGACTTCATGATGATGTCCTTGCAGTCGGCTGGGACGGTGTCTTCTTGACGCATTTGCGACTTATTGGTAGCGAAGCAGGTCGGGCCATCTGGTTGCGTTAAGTCGCTGCCCCCGGTGACCCAGTGCTCGGAGGAGCGGATTTCTGGACTGAGCGGACTTTTCATAGAAGAGCCGTGCAGCCTGGCGGAACCTATCACGGGCAGTTGGTATGTATGAGACACGGTTGAGGTCGGCTAACGGGAAGTCTCGATGCAAGCGAAGTGCGGGCCGCAGGATCCGGTTCTGTAGCCGTTTTAGTCAAAATGGCTCTGAGCACTATGGGACTTAACTTCTGTGGTCATCAGTCCCCTAGAACTGAGAACTACTTAAACCTAAATAACCTAAGGACATCACACACATCCATGCCCGAGGCAGGATTCGAACCTGCGACCGTAGTGGTCGCGCGGTTCCAGACTGTAGCGCCTTTAACCGCGTGGCCACACCGGCCGGCCAGATATAATCTCTCCAAGACCTTGCTGACCGCTGGCAGCAAACTGATGGGGCTGTAGCTACTGGGCAGATGGAGGTCCAACCCAGGCTTCTGGATGGGGGCGACCTCGGCGTGTTTCCACTCCTGAGGATAGTGCCCTGTGCTGAGGATGGCATTGAAGAGCCGAGCGAGCTGTTCAGTGGCCGCCGGCGGCATCTGTCTAAGCATTTCGTTGGTAAGCTGGTCAGGGCATCCAGCCTTGCGTTTGTTTAGCCGTCGAAGTCGATGAGAGACTTCAGCAGCATCTACTTCTTCGATGTTTTCGTCACCCACAGGAGCATTTAAAAACACTGGGAGACGTTGGGCAACTAGACGGACTAGACGGATCTGGATCCATGGGGTCCACAATGGGCTGTAAATTTTGCTCTAAAACGTCAGAAATAGCATTGGCTTTGTCCACAGGACTGCTGGCGATGGTGTGACCAACTTGTTGCGGAGGTATCCTCTGTCTTAGACAGAGAGCTGTGTGGCTTTCCAGGCAGTATCATCATCAGTCAGAAGAGTGGTCACGTGGTTTGACCAATCCTGATGGTGGTGGTCGGCAATGGCAACCTTTATCTCCCTCCTCATCTGGTTGAGTGCCCTCTTCGTTGCTGCATTTCTCGTCAGCTGCCACTCACGAAATAAGCGGTTTTTGGGCGTTGTCGCCTCCAAGATATATGGTGGAAGTTGGCTGGATCGGTCAGGCGGTTCATACAGCGGTCGCGGAGTGTCCCGGTGCACCGCCTGCAAAGCACTGTCGTGAAGGAATCGGGCAAAGCCATTAACGCCCACATCGTCTGCAGCTGGTCTTCTTCTCCTTCCGTATCCGGATGCACCAATTATATCTTACCTTCCCAGTAATTAGCAACGTAGGTTGCTTTGTCATTGACTTTCAAAAGATCGTCTTTAGTGCATGTTATAGACATATCTGGGCAAATCAATAGGTGGTCCAAGTCCTGTACTGCTCCGCATTCACACCTATCGCTATCACTGTAGCCCCATTTGAATAGGTTTGATTTGCACCCAGTTACTCCAGTGCGCAACCGGTTTAATGACCTCCAGGTTGTAAAAGGTAGTTGAAATCCTGCAGATCCCTCCTCAAGTAGTTCCATAGTGGAGTGCGGCACCATTTCTTCCCAAGAGATAGCCACCTTGCGACGGGATTTCAGCCGGACACGTTTTCGGTGCATATGCATCGGGTGTCGAGGATCATTCTTTTGTTTTGATCTTTCGATCTCGGCTGCTACTTGTCTGCGGATAGTGGGTGGTGCTATGCCTATGTTTTGGATAAATTTTGTCTTTGGGAGTTGGTTTTAGGCATCCTCTGGCAATACGTACAGTTTCGTTTACGGCGACGTCAACATGCTTAGTGTGAGCAGAATTCCTCCAAACTGGCGCCGTGTATTACCTTGCGGAGATACTCAGCGCCTGACCCATGGTGCGCAAAACGTGTGGTTGAGCTCCCCATGATGAACCTGTTAGCTTCCGCAGTATGTTGTTCCTGGCACAGACCTTTTTTTTAGTGTCGTGACCTGCTTAAAAGTAAGTACTCTGTCCAATGTTACTCCCAGATATTTTGGGCTATTTGTATGCTTCAGCTCTTCCCCTTGCCACATGACTCGGAGTTTCCGTTTGGTTTGTTTGTTCCTAAGATGGAAGGCGGATACTTGAGATTTACTAGGGTTTGATTTGAGATTATTGCCTGCGTAACAGGTACCAAGTTCTGTTAAGGCTCTTGTGAGATTCTCCTCCACTTGTTCAAAGGTTTTATCCTGTGTGGCCACTGCTGCATCATCGGCACAAATGAACATTCGTGTCTGGTGGCCGATGGGAAGGTCATTCGCATAGATGTTAAACAATATTGGAGCCAAGACACTACCCTGTGCAAGTCCATCTTTCTGTGTCCTCCATCGGCTGTTTTTAGATTGTAAGGTTACATAGTAGCGTCTGTTCTGTAGCATGCATTGCTCGAACATAGAAAGGGTGTCGTCCTTAGTGACATTATACTCGTTCTGGGTAAGCAACTTATGGTTAACTGTGTCATATGCGGCACTGAGATCCAGGAATGCGACCCCAGTTACTTCTCCTCTCTGATATCCGTCTTCAATGTACTGTGTGCGATTAAGGATTTGGCCACAGCATGATTTTCCTGGTCGAAATCCAGCTTGTTCCTTATTGAGGGCTTTGTCCACATAATCAGCTATGCGTCTGAGGATCATTCGCTCCAGCACTTTAAATAGATGACAAAGCAGTGAGACAGACCGGAAATTTTTAGCTTCATCTGGGTCTTTCCCTGGATTTAGTAACGGGACAACCCGAGCTTTCCTCCACAGTTTAGGGATTTGCATTGTTATAATATAGTTATTCATTAGCTCTAGGACCCATGCTTGTACTCTCGGTCCAAAATGTTTAGTTTGCTCAGATCTCAGTTCGTCGAGGCCAGCGGCCTTATTGTTTTTCAAATCGTTGATGGCGTCTTGTAGCTCCTGAATGAAGAACGGGCGAGCTAGGAAGCTAATCTCTTCGTTCAATTTTCTTTTGATTTTGCCATTCCTGATCTTCCTTTTAGTTTTTCCGTTCATGAGCAGTTGGTGAGCTATCTGATCAGGTGTAACTTCACTGTAATTTAGTTGTGGTTCTGTTGGGTCGTTGCTGAGACTTTTGAGCAGTTTTCATGCCTTCCTACTGCTGTGCTTCATGTCCATCTCTTGTAGGAGGTTGCACCACTTTTCCTTTCTCGCTTTGGAGATACCAGACATCAGTACCTCACCTGCCTGGATCGTTTTTTCCTCTGTGATGAGTGCCCAATGAGCTTTTTTGAAGCTGAAGCATCTCTTGAAGGGCGTTACATCTGATTTGATTACTGCCGTAATGCAGCAAGTTATTGCTCTGTGTTGCGATCTTGGAATTGGGTCCTCGATTTGCTTTACAGTTTGTAGGGATACCTTCCCGGAGACAAAGATGGTGCATCACGGAGACTCTCTTCTAACAGCTCCTGATATCGGATCCAGTTGGTGTTCCTGGTGTGGATTCCTCTTTGCTTCACTGGCTGTGCATCGACGTCAGTGTCAAAGATAACTGGAACATGGTCCGAGGACAACACATTGCGCGTGCTGGCGGAGATAACATAAGGCACCCCTATAACCACCGCAATGTCAAGCAAATCTGGAGGCCCACCATTGTTGGGAAAGTGGGTGGGGTCGTGAAGTCCGAGGATGATGGCTTTCCACCTTTGGGCTGCCTGGAAGAGTTTTCTAAATGGCTCTGAGCACTATGGGACTCAACTGCTGAGGTCATTAGTCCCCTAGAACTTAGAACTAGTTAAACCTAACTAACCTAAGGACATCACAAACATCCATGCCCGAGGCAGGATTCGAACCTGCGACCGTAGCGGTCTTGCGGTTCCAGACTGCAGCGCCTTTAACCGCACGGCCACTTCGGCCGGCGTTGTATTCACGACGTCGGCCTGACGTCCCTGGTTGGTGCGCTCGTTTTTTCCTTGGTCTTCACCCTACTGCTGACCGGAGGCGCGCCGTGCTGGTAGTGGTCCCGCGGACGACGGTCTTTCTTGGTATTCGTTGCTGCGGTAGCGGCGACTGGGGCTGCCGCAGGTACGGGGACCTGCGGAGGGGAGCCAGTGGCTGCAGTGTCAGCAAAACTGACTCCAGGTCGGACTGGTGCAGGACGCTTGAGAGAACCAGGGCGTTGGCCACGGCTCTGAGCCGCAGCCCATTAGAAGCTGGAACAGCCGCGGTAAGAAAACACATGTTCCCCACCACAGCCAGAGCATTTGGGTGACCCATCTCTTCTCTTCCTGGTGCAGTCCCGACTGGTGTGCTCCTTTGCACACTTGGCACAGCTTGGGGGTAATGTACAAAACCATGCTACATGCCCCACAATTTGGCAGTTGTAGCATTGTGATTCACCTCTCTTCGAGCGGAGTTTTTCCGTGGTGACAGGTGTCGCCGCGATCTTCTGACATAGCCCACGGTTGTGTGGGATATGACAAGTAACCACTAAGGCCAACGGTGTCTAACGGTGTCTTCTTTCTGGTTCGGCGAGAAGGCAGACGGGGAATCGATCTAAGTCCAAACCCGTAGCCCATATCCTCAAGTTGCCGTCGTATGTGGTCCAGGCTGTAGTTGCGAGGAATCCCACGGAAATGTATCTTCTGTGTCTTTTCCGTCGCAGACGGATAAGTGTAGGTTGACTTCCGTCGTTCGCCAAAAGCAGCTGTGACCTTTCTGTAGTCTTCTGCCGTTTTCAGAGTAACCTTATAGAGATTGGCGCCAGCGTGCTTGATAATGACCTTGTCTTGGCCGACATGTCGAAGTAGCAACCTGTAGAGGCCGTCGTAGTGCTCTGTGTGTTGTACCACAATTAGCGGTGATTTCGGCTCACGCTTCTGGGCAGGAACCTCCACTCCTTCAGCGAGCTCCTCATAGGTGTTGGAATTCGGAACCCATTTGTACCGCACTGCATGGATTTCGTAGTTGCAAAAATGGACCTCGCCATGGACGTTGGGATTGACGTTGCACGTCATGGAGCCTACTTCGCACAGTTTGAGTCGTAACACGATGTCCTGTGGTTCCACGAAAATCATTATTGAACATGAAGGCGTTGCTGTCAGCGTTCCTCCGAACCATAATTCATAGGTAGCGGTCATCCACTGCAGTAGTAGCCCTTGGGCGGCCTGGGCGAGGCATGTCATCGACAGTTCCTGTATCTCTGTATCTCCTCCATGTCCGAACGACATTGGTTTGGTTCACTCCGAGGCGCCTGGACACTCCTCTTGTTAAGAGCCCTTCCTGGCATAAAGTAACAATGCGTAATCGATCGAACCGCGGTATTGACCGTCTAGCCATGGTTGAACTACAGACAAGACGAGTCGTGTACCTCCTTCCTGGTCGAATGCCTGAAACTGATCGGCTGTCGGATCCCCTCCGTCTAATAGGCGCTGCTCATGCATGGTTGTTTGGTTCAAATGGCTCGGAGCACTATGGGACTGAACATCTATGGTCATCAGTCCCCTAGAACTTAGAACTACTTAAACCTAACTAACCTAAGGACAGCACACAACACCCAGTCACATGGTTGTTTACATCTTTGGACGGGTTTAGTGAAATCTCTCAACAGTCAGAGCGACTGTCTCTGTGATGCAATATCCACAGTCAACGTATGTATTCAGGAGTTCTGGGATCCGGGGTGATGCAAAACATTTTTGATTTGTCTATATACAGGTACGAAACATTTATAGATCAGTCGTTCTTCAGTACATTGTCTGCTCAGAAAACGCCGAGCCCTGGCGACTTTAAGTCTGTAAACGTTACTCATCTGGCAAACGCACAGGAAAGGGGACAGCGCATGAATGATGGAACTTAAGTACACCCGCCGCTGGAGCTCCGGAAAAGGGATAGTTACATCTCATTGGCAGCGGCGTAATTGTTCGTGGCAGCTCCCTCGTGCCGCTGTGGTGGCTGTAGGAAACGCGGCGACGTAACTTGCTGGGCGCGTATTTGAAAGTGTGGCCGATACCGCAGTTTACAACGCAGAAGGAGAGTGAAAAACAATAAGTAGTAGTCTGCAGACCGGAAGAAGAATCACGTTTAACAGACGAAGAAAGGAATGGAAAAACGAGTAAGGAGATGAAACTGGCACGTCGCCCTTAGTTGGCACGTCCGAGAAGAGAAATAAAGTAAACGAAGTGAAGGAACTCTGCTGCCTTGAAAGAAAAATATTACATGACGGACGAAGCAAAGCAGACTAGCAAAGACAAATAGGGTACTCCTTGCGAAAAGAAGTCTCTTAGTATCAAACACTGGCCTTAATTTCAAGATGAACTTTCTGACATTGGAGTCTGAGACCACAGCATTGTACGGGGATGATGAAGAGGAGAACTGAAGGGTTCCGATGCAGTGGTGTTTAAAGTTGTTGTAAATTAGATGGGCTGAAAAGGCAAGGAATCAGGAGGTTCTCCGCAATATAGACGGGGTGACGAAAATTTTCAAAACACTGACAAGAAGAGGGGACAGGATTTTGCGGAAACTGTTTGGCCTTCGCAGAATAACTTCTGTGGTAGTAGAGGGAGCTGTAAATGGTAGAAACTGTAGGGGAAAACAGAGAGTGTAATACAACCAGGTGAATAATTGAGAACGTTTGGCGCATGTGCTACCCTGAGAGGAAAAGGGTTTCGTGGCGATCCACGTTAAACGAGTCAGAACACTGTGACCGCAAAAAAGAGACCTCTTTACCTAGATTTGTAATTTCCGAAAGTCCCTTACCTTCTTTTCGTAACCTAGCCATAATGACAGTGACTAAGCTACGGCCCAAGGATAATTACTTAATTATGATTGTTAGTACGAGTGGACAGGACAGGGCAAGTAGTCATTTTGGCAAGATCATACGATGCGGGGCTAATTTTATTGTCTGACTAATTGAGCTACAGAAAAGTGAAAGAGAGATGGTAATTCAGAGTTCCATCGACAGCGTGGACACTAGATACGGTGAGCAAGCTAAAATTACGGAGTGATGGGGAAGGAAATCGGTCGTGTCCTCATCTAAGAAACCATCTTGATATTGGCCTGGAGTGAGCTAGAGAAACCATTTAAAATCTAAATCTCGTAGAATAATCTATTTGAACCGTTACCCTCCCGAAAGTGCGTCATGCACGCTGACGTCTGAGCCAGCCCGTTCGGTATTTAACTACTGTACCACATCTTGGCTCCTTTTCTCGCTGGTACGCTGTGGAGAGCCACGAACACCTTTCTGTATTTGCTGCAGCGGTGATATGAGGTAACGAAAACCCCTGCAACTGCTGTATTACCATTCTATGATAGTTGTGGTAGAATTACGCGTTTCCTTTCTTTCTGGTACAGAAAAATGTATAGAGTTGTTCCCTGCAGGCGTTATCTCATCTGCTGGTCACTTCTCTGCGAGCTAGGTGTCACCAGACAAGGCCCCCGAGTGTATACGTGTCCTGGCGGCAGCTAGAATGCATCGTCTCGAAGGAGCACGGACAGAGTGCAGAGGAGGAACGAGGCGAACACATCACGCCGGTTTCTTCGGGACCTCTCGGTAGCCCCGAAAGCCGCCTCGGGGCGGCACTCGTTCGGGCCAGATCGGCAGCACTCGTCAGCACTCGTGCAGTGGCGGCGCGTCCGAGCTACCGAATCCGGCGAGCCCCGCCAGTAACCGCATCGCCTCCGCGCCGAGAGGTGCGCGCGTCGAGTGGATTCGTTGGTGCGACGCCGCTGTGCAATAGACAGAGAGGGAGCAACTGCAGTCCCGCAACGCACCCAGACATTCGTACAATATGTGTGAGCCCCAGGGCGGTAACTGTGGAACCGGCAGCAGTGCTCTGACCGATAATGACAAGTTGTCACGAAAATTAGGAACACTTTCCTCTCAAATACACATGGTGATTGACAACGTGATGTGCATCATTCCCAAAGAAAAACGTTCCCTACATTTCCATCCCAATCCTACGATCACTTACATAGATAACAGTATCTGAATACAGACAATAATATCACTTCGCACGTTTCGTTTGACATCAACAACTGATGGGTTTTGACCTAGTGTGCAATGCATGAAATGACACACTTTTATCCGTATCATGTTCGGGTAAATCTTTCCCATCGTACACTTATCAAAATAGCTGTGTTATTTCAAAATAAAAACAAATGATATGCTGTCTATGAGTGCCGTAAATTTAGACTGATTTTGCTGGTGATGAAAAAATACGCAATGAGGTTGTTAGCTACCGACCGTCACGCAAGAATGAGATGGCGGTGGGTCTTCAGCATCGGTTTGCTGTTTTGCTGCAGTGCTGCTGCGTCGAGGGTTACGGAAGAGGAGACCGGTGAGTGATTCATAGCGACCACGAGGTTGCTGCAGATTTTATCTTCGCAAACTCTGTTTCCGTGCCCACTGCTTGTTATGTTAACCGAAGGTTGCACTGTGCCACTAATACAAACAATTTTTCCTTCAGAGACATCATGTTTCATCGTGTACTTTGTGGTTGTACACCTTTCCAGACTGCAACACACAAAAATTCATAACTGCCAGTGATTGGAACAGCTTTCAACACGTAATACGAGCAGTTATGACAGACCTTTATTGTTGTTTATTGTGCTACGTCCTGATGTTATTTACCCAACAGATTCTGCAACAAGTAAACTAATACGGACTCAGATTCCTGAGTACATGTCCGTGCTGTATATTATTTCTGAAACCTTTGACATGTGACCTTATTATATTGTCATATTCAGACACGTTTGGCAACGACTTTAGCTAAATCGTATATAGCACTACAGTGTCCATTTGGATGCGGAAATAGTATTACTTATATCATTCACACGAAAGCGGAACTTGTTCTCCCCAGATGCTATTTTTCTAATATGCCTCAGTTTCGGTCGGATACCAGTATTTTGTTCAATGAAATTAAAGTACGAAATTCATTGGACGAGCCATCATGTAATAACACATACTGCCCGCTACCGTAAAACTGTTCACCACTTTATTACATTTCAGCTGCCTCAATGCGACTCCATAACGATGACAGCAATAATGATTGCTTCCATACTGGCGTCCTGGTTTCATTAGATTTTGCGAACCAGTAAATACTGAAACATGGCCATGTAATGAAATCCGAATTACTCTGTAAAGGTCATCTGCTGGTACGCGTAACCAGCAATTAATTATAAATGACGCTGGCAGACAGTATTCGCTTCTGAAATGTTATCCTTTGACCAAAACGACCCTCGGACTGAAAATATTGAACACATGTCACGTACTAGCTCGTCATCGAATACTCGTCATTTAGTTAGGTTTGCCGTTGATGACCTTCTTTTTTCGACATTAATTTTTTATTTTTCTGTATGAAACTGAAGACTTATTACTTTTTATATCATTCAGTTGAGCTACGGCAGTGACTATTGGTATCTATAGAAAAATAAAACATTATCACATATAAACAAAAGCCCCTATGAGAGTGTACTGACAACATTTTCGATCTATAATAGCTTTCGATCTAGAGAGAGAGAGAAAGAGGAAGAGAACGAGGGGGTGAGATGAGGGCAGAGGGGGGGGGGGGGGAGGTGGAGAGGGATACAATAAATGTCACAGGTTGATGATGTTTTTCCAGATACCACAGACACCAAAACTGGCAAAAATATCGTAGTCTTGTTTCCCTTGAAAAATATTTACACATTTGTGCGTAGCCATTAAGTGATTAAGTGCAGTTTTGTCTGCCATTAGGTACTAAAAGACCGATGCACTAATGATACGTAAACACAACCGATGTCCGTGACAGGATGTTGCGAGAAAGGAGAGGAGAGATGAAAAAGGGTTCCGGGCTCTTTGAGAGATGTCCTAATTAAAAGAGGACCCTCTCATTCTGTTTGATCCAAAAAGCTCATTTTCCTTTCGGGTCGAAATTTGTCACAGGCTGGACACCGTTAATTAGGGACTGGAGTTCAATCTAACAGCGGCGCCTGCGACATCTGAGGATTTACAGCATGCGTGTGTGCGTGTGCGTGAGTGTGTGTGTGGGTGTGTGTGTGTGTGTGTGAGTGAGTGAGTGAGTACGCTGTCTGGCCGCTAGCGGACGGCGCCACCTGGGCCGGATAACCTACCTAAATATTTGCCTTCGTACCGCTGTGTCTGCACCTTTGTGGGAGTCTGGGTCTGCGACAAGTGCTTGTGTCTCCGGTGGTGAGGTCCCCTTTCAACTACCGAAAACAATTCCAGGTCCCATGGGGACGACTAATTCTGGATTTCTGGTCTTGATGTTCCTTCCTACCACTTTCAGGATTCGGTGTTATCCCCGCAACTTTAAATCAAATACCTTTAATTACAAAAAGCAAGCCTGTTTCGCAGTGGTGACTTACAACGACGACGTTTCAGATGAAACTGCGTGATACTTGCTATTTACTGAAAAGTCAAGGCATAATCTTCAATGTTATGTTCTAACCACGTAATTAAGTTTCAACTGAACAGAACTCGTCATCTCCAACTTTCATTTGGGAATGATAACAAGCAGGTGAGCCGCAATATCCAGTTTATCAAACGATAGCACGTACAGAATGCTCAGTTACCCGGAAGATTTCACTTTCGAGTGAGCATTCCATCCCTTCCCCTAGCCTCCATTCCCTCTCTCCCACCATCCTCGCCCTCCCCATTCCCCTCCTACTTCCCCCTCCTGTCACCGCGAGGCACCTGCAACACAAAACAAAAAACATATTAGCTAGCAGCTGCTCAGTGATAGTTATTATATATAAGGCATGTTAGAAATAATTTTGCTACTCATCTACATAAATTTATTTAAGTAGATCCCTTAGATTCTTTCTTTCGTTGCATTTTTTTTAATTTTGTAAAAGTTGTATTTGACGAAAAATGCTTCTTCTTATAGTATCATATGGAAATGAATCCGTCAGAGCGGCGTTGATTCCTCCGTAATGCAAATTCCTGTTTGAAAAAGAGTGGGCGTGGTAGGGGCAGGGGGAGGGGTGGAAAGTCATGTGAAAGTAATAGCTGATTCTCTTCCTTTGGAAGAGAATGCATCTGAAACTATTGTTCACTGAACATGAAGTTCATTTCTCCACGAATCAGGCCAGTGCAATTGAGTTCACTGAGGTCCCATATCAGAATGTCTTATGGACACTCCCAAGGTTCCATTCTGACACAGCTTCTCGCCTTCCTTTTCCGAATTCTGTCGATAATGCTTTAGGCGTGTATTACGCTGTAAAAGAGAACTGTCGAAAATATCTTTAATAAAAGATTTTTTATAAAATCTTTGACGGTGTATTGGAGGTACCTTTATTGTACTATAGCGTGGAGAAAGACTTGTCAGAGAACTGTGACAGTGCAATACGGGCATATGACGCCAATCTGATATGAGAACTTACCAAAAAGGCGGATAGGTTGAGACTCTGATCCGGCAGTCTGGTAACCTTTCGGAACGGGGAACATTAATTTAACTCCAAATGTTACGAGGGAATCTCCGGCTCCGAAGGAACATATACGTACAAGAGTTTAGGTGTCAATCGTGAATTCCGATTAAGAGGAAATGTGTTTCTAGCCTACAGTGTTGGTGTAATTTATGATCCAATAAATGAAATGAAAGAACTGCGATCAATGGAATCACTGAGGAATCCTGTGAGATAAAGATCATGAGTAACTCCAATGAAATCATGTTCTATCTGAATAAGCTACAACGCAGGTACTATTTTGAACAACGTCACCATCTACTTTTTCTTCTTCTTTAGTTTTCCTTCAGTAAAAGCAATATTAAATATTGTTTTACATTTTTCTCTTCATTATAATGTCATTTATATAGCGTGCTTGTTAATACATAATTTATCATGATATGATGGTTTATTTGTATGTCAACGACACACACAAGTAGACCTCAGAGTATCGTTGTTACCTACCCACGTACAAATGATGTCGCATTTATATAAACGTGTTGCAGCACTACAGATCTAAAAAAATTCTTGACGACGTATGCCATTGTATACCCGAAAGTCTTATATTACACTGCGTGATTTTGCCAATGCGATGATGTAATCATATTTTCAGAGGATGCCGCTGACCGACTTTGTTTGGAAACACGCACCCTCAGTGCTTTGAAAAATTCACGTGTTTAGAAACTGAATTAACGTTTAACAAGCGTGCTCAAAACCCAATATCGGTTCCGAACATGGATTATCCATAGTAATTAGTTTACGCAAAATTGAAGCTATTATTGATAATTAGACAAAGAGTTCATTATATTCTGTGACATTAACGAAAATCTAATTACCTCTGAAGGGCTTGCTGATGACACAGTCGAGCGTTTCCAGTCGCAAACAAAGCTAACGAGTAGGTTAAGCGACGGAAAGCGTTGCCCGTCGCCAGGTGTTATTATCACACTTGCTTTAAATGCAGTTTTTTTGTGTTTCATCGTCTGCTTAGCACTAATGCGGCGAAACGTAAACTAAAACCAAGGAACCGAAAAGCAGATATTTGTTGCAGTTATTGTAGTGCATTTACCGACTTCATGTGGAATACCATGTAAATTTCGATCTTACTATCTCTGTCGTTGTCACTTTCACGGCAGTGTACCTAGCTGCATTAGGACTGTCTGTTGTAAGCCGGTACATCTGTAGCAGCTCTACAAGGAACATTTTCAGCTGGTTGCACGCCTTGGTACGCGTTTCTATGTTAGTCGTGCATCCAACTATTTTCACATCATTATAATGATCACAGGATAAATGAAGAATAAAGGTAAAGTGAAAAGTTCATTTTTTCACTTCAGTGACTGAACCCTAGACAGTGAAGTGGGTACTCAGAGAACCGATTCGTGTCCATCCCTACAGACAGCCCCTTCATGAAAGTAATAACTTTATGGTAAACTGGATAAGTGCGAAATTTGTTACTGTCGTTAAAAGTTTAGATAAAGTTTTATTTCTGCCTTTAGATTTAATTATCTTTTGCTTATTTGTAGTAATTTGTTCAAATACTTGACTACAAATGTTTTATGATCAAATGTTGTAGATGGAAAGACAGTTTCCGTGTTTTTATGGCATTTATCTATTTACCACCGCAGAAAATCTATCTTTTATGCGTTGTTGTCGTTTCCTTCTCTCCGAAGACTAGTTTGGTGCACCATTCTGGGCTGGTCTATCCTACGCTAGCATCATGATCTTTTCATAGCTACTGCAACCTACATCCAGTTAAACCTGTTAATTGCAGTCTGTCCCTGGTCTCCCTCTACAATTTCTACCTCCGCCCCTCCCTCCCCGCTCCCCCCCCCCCCCCCCCCCACACACACACTCACTACCACGTACAACTGAAATGCCTGTTGCTTGGTGCCTCAGGATGTGTCCACTCAGCGGGTCTCTTCTTTTAGTTGCATTGTGTCATATTTTTTCCCCAGTACGGTGTCTACCCATCTAATATTCAGCACTAAACTATAGTACCATATTCCAAAAGTTTCTATACTTGTCTTTGTACTGTAATTTGTGCAAGTTTCTTTTCGTACAAGACTAAGCTTCAGATAAATATTTTTGTAAAATACTTGCTAACACTTAAACTTACGTTAGATGTTAAAATATTGCTGTTCTAAGAGAAGTCGTATGGTCATTTTTTTCTCACGTGTTTTGCATATCTCTGGAAATCAAACTGATCTTACCCGAGGTCGGCTTATACCAGTCTTCCTACTCTTCTCTAAGTAATTCTTGTTTATGTTTGACCCTTAATTTATTAAACAGCTGGGTCGGTAACATTCGCACCTGTTAGCACGTGCGTTCTTTGAAATTGTGTTTATTACATTATTCTCAAGGTTTAGGGCATTTTACGTGTCTCCTACATCTTACATACCAGGTGGAAAAGTGTTGTCATGATTCGCTCTCTGAAGGACCTCTATAATTCTGATGGAATATCATCTATTCATGGAGCCATATTTCAGCTTAGATCTTTCAGTGTTCTATCAGACTCCTCTGGCAGTAGTGTATCTTCTGTCTCGTCTTCATCTGCCTCCTCTTCTGTTTCCATAATCGTGTCTTGACGTTTTTCGCCTTTATATTGACCCTCCACCTATTCCTTTCACTTTCTTTGTTCACTAAGTGCTTACCATCTGAGATCTTGATATTCACATAGCTGTTCCTTTTATTTCTATTAAATGTTTAAATTTGTCCTCAAAAAATAAACATGTGTTGTAGCACGCATGAATACTATGCCACTTCGTCATCAGTTCCTTTGCTACCTCTGAAAAAAATTGACCGTGTCAAAGGAACAATCCCCGCATATGACTTAGGGAAATCACGAAATACCTACAGCTGGATGGCCTGACGGGAATATGAATCACCCTCCTCTCGAATATGAAGCAGTCCTATGTCTTACAACTGCTGTCCTTCGTTCGTTGCTTCTTTATTGTTTCGGCTTCGTCTTCATTATGTCGTTGTTATATGACAGCTGATATTACACTGGACCCCATGGGGATCGTTGTCAGGAAAATATTACCTGCTACCCACGTTTCATTATACCCTAATGATAAATTGTCAGTTTTTATATTACAAATTTCAGTGCTTACCACTTTCTGGTCGTGCAGGTTTGTGAAATTAGAGTTTAATTTTATTATGTTATGTTTAATATATCATTCTTACACACTTCGTGTCGTAGTAAAAACAAATTTTACACTTTATTAGAGATTAATGTGTTGACTCATACAGAGTGTGTTTGTGTGTGTGCCAATGCGCGGTGAGAGGACGGTGGGTGGTGGGGGAGTGGAGACTGTTCAAGATGACTTTAGACACAGATAGTAACTTACTACATGTCCTTTTTGAGCTAATTCTGTCCGAATGGGACTGACGGGGCGCAGTGGTTACCGTTTCGTACGTTGCGGATCAACACGGGTACTGTATAGGTCGACACAAGGGCAATGTGTAGCCGCTTCCAGGGCGAGACACCTTTTTAAATCGGTTTGCAGTATTATTGAGTTACGTATGTACTGAAAAACTTGTCGAGTTTTAAAATCAACAGTAATGAGAGATAATTTGGCAACGACATTAAAATCCGGATCTTCCTTTCCAACGTTACTGAAAATAGAATCTTAACAAATCTTTTTCTTTCAATGTTCCATCAATATGTTTGTTAGAATTTAAATGAGAAGTGTTTCACCCGACTGTTACAATACGCACTTTGTTCGCCATATTGAAATTTTGTCTACTCTTGCAGCCAAAGTAACCGTTTTCAGTTCAAGCTGATAATCAATTTGTAGGAACTCTGAATACGTCGTCATCGTATGACTGCTTAGTAAGACGTAATTTTTACATGTCATTAATGAAGGCCAGATTGAAACAGAAGACATAATCAATCTCCCTAATTTGTAAATTACCTTCTCAAGGACTGAATTCTCCTACTTAAGAGTGCTACACGATTACTGAATACATGTTTACGTAATCCAATTTACTCCCTATAATATTACAAGTTCGTTAAATACCAAGTGTTACTCGTGATTTAACAATCCATTGTCTTCCTATATCCTTATCGCTATGAAAGTTTCTTGTATTTTCAGTAAATCTCCAGCCCAATTCATGGTAAACTTTTGAAACTAACATGACGAATATCATCTTTGCAGAGTGAGGGAATACCAAACACTTCACTGTGAAAGCAATATTTGTATCCTCTCTTACAAAAATAAACGCACAGCTACGTGAGCATCGGATCGCAAGATGAACGAATGGTTTTCGAACGTCGTGATGAAACGAGTTTGGAGACTGCGAACTAGAACTGGATTCCGAATAAAATACGACGACCGCTGGAATTCTGTAATTGGCAAAGGCTTGCAACTCGCGATACTGGGACCATAATTTATTGGACATCGAACGCACATTGGCAATCAGCTAGAAGGGACGAAAGGCACTTACACCTCATCCAACATTCAGCAGCTCTTTCGCCTACAGCTGCCCACAGTGACTAACCAAATGCCTCGTTCTGCGTCGACCACCTCGACAAACGAAAAATCAAAACTGCAAGACGCTTTACATTCAAAGTGTTTCATTTAAAAGAAATAGAGGACTACATGGCTTTCCTTTATAACAGACTATGTTACTCATTTCTTTTCTTTTTTTCTAAACATTTCCTTTTGATATTACATATCACGACAAAAATAAGTTAATTTTTAACGTTCCCCTTTCTTTTTGTTCATCCGCTCAGTTTTAGTTATTCATTTCACATTTATACGCTGTCGATTTCAGAGCGAAGTGGCTCAGTATTCAGCTCGGCTTACAAGGACAGATCACAAAGGACTGAGGCTGTGGTCCAAATTAAAACGTTAGAACTGCAGTCTTTCCAGGCTTGTGTTTACTTCTCTGGTGACATCTGCATTCTGGGATTTTGTTACACTGTTTAGCCTATTTGTACAAGTAAAACACTAAATACATTCGTCCATGTTGCAGTACATGTCTGAAATTTTGATGATCGAACGCGATGATGCTCCACACAACAGGAAATGAAACGTGACAGAAAAATACGCCTATGGCCAAAGACTAAGGCACAAAACTAGACGTCACGTAAGATATGGATACTAGATCATACATAATCTACGCACTAATGACTACCAACTCCTATTTCATCTCTTTAATTACTGCACTACTATCGTACATTTCCTGAACAAATACAACCATTCTATTAGGCGCCACATAAATTAAAATTTTTTGGGAATATATTAATATTACTGTCTAAAAAGTTTATTGATTTACTTCTGTTATTGGACTTTTTCATAGGCACGATGCAAACTCATTGATAAACTCTAAACTTGGAAGCACCAAGAGTAGAAGCTGTGCAGAGCGAGCACATCAGTCACCGGCACTTTGCAATATCATACTTCTCCTACATATACTACTTCCTCAAATTCGTTGCAGGCCAACTACGAACCATGTCAGTATAAATGTTTATTTTTCTTCTCATTCATCTTTCTCCAAAACTCTTTCATGTTCTCAGAATGTGCGCTTTTCCTCTCATATGACCATCAGAGAATAGGTTTTTCTGTTTTAGTTACCTGAAAGCCTTTGAATGCCTTCAGTCCTAGTCTCAGTTTGTCATTTCTGAGTGAGGTCTTCTGTTCGATCCGCATTTCTTCTAAGTCATTCTTTGACTTGCCTCCCTACACACTTTCTTTGTCTGTTTTCTTGTTTTGGAAGAACGTGTCGATCTCCTTTGTTAATCTGTCTTCCATCTCTCCCTCTAGACATCCATAGACGATTGTAGCATGTCTTTACCTGATCGCTTCTATTATTTTAGTCTAGTATTCTGTTTAATTATACTGTTCTATTATTTTATGGTAGAATGAGCATATTTGAATATTTTGTCTCTAAACCAAATTGCCGTCTGTTTTTCTTGACTGGTCCTACTATTTTTCACAGGAGTGTTCTCTCTATCATTTCCAAATATTCTAACGCCCTTTTGAGTCCGGATAAAAGCAGTACTTCCATTTCTTAACGGACGTCTGGTTTCACAACTGCATTATAAAGGGTTGAGAGCAACCTGCGTATTTAAAAGAAAACAACCACCGCGCGATATTGGGTTTTATGAGCTTTTTGAAATTTTTATTTTCGTAGTGACGGTTGAGTAGTTCAGTTTAAATCCCTATGATTGATTTATTCAGAACACTAACCCTTTGTTACAACTACGTTCTTAGTGCATCGTTTCTTGCGTTGCATACATTGATAGAATCTCCTCCACCCACTGGCCTGTTTGGCCAAAATGAAGAAATAATTCAGGAGAGAAAAGACCCTAGAAATTAGTCCAGATCTATATTAGTCCAGATCTATTCCTTTCTGCATGCTTTCAAAAAGTAATAAATTGTACTTTACAGTCATTACGATTCTACTTCACGTTAATTTTTTCTTTTTCTGGAAGTGTTAAAGTTATTTTGCTGTATTTCTTACATTGCAAGAAACGGGAAAACACAAGATTAATTCTTGTGACAATAAATATTTTCCGTCGATAAATATAATGACTCTTTTTCATTTGTGTAAGGCTAACTATGTATACTTTGGATGTTAATCAAATTTTAGTAATTTAATTTAGTTGGGTTTTATTGGTTTTTGATGAGTTTGTAAATGGTTTCCTTTTAAACTCATGTGGGTGTTTTTTAGTAGGTTTAAATTACAACAACCATTATTTAACACCTTTAGAAAAACATTTTTTTAGATTTCTCGTTTTCATATGTAGGCCTACTCTTTTCATTCCTTCGTCCCTGGTTATAATTGTTTCGTACTTTAATTGCTTTTTACGTCTATATTTTCACCCAGATTCTGAAGGTGGCTGGGGTAAAATACAGGGAGCGAAAGGCTATTTACAATTTGTATAGAAACCAAACGGCAGTTATAAGAGTCGAGGGGCATGAAAGGGAAGCAGTGGTTGGGAAGGGACTGAGACAGGGTTGTAGCCTCTTCAATCTGTATATTGAGCAAGCAGTGAAGGAAACAAAAGAAAATTTCGGAGTAGGTATCAAAATCCAAGGAGAAGAAATAAAAACCTTGAGGTTCGCTGATGACGTTGTAATTCTGTCAGAGGCAGCAAAGGACTTGGAAGAGCAGTTGAACGGAATGATGAACATCAACAAAAGCAAAACGAGGGTAATGGAATGTAGTCGAATTAAGTCGGGAGATGCTGAGGGTATTAGATAAGGAAATGAGACACTTAAAGTAGTAAAGGAGGTTTGCTATCTGGGGAGCAAAATAACCGATAATGGTCGAAGTAGAGAAGATATAAAATGTAGACTGGCAATGGCAAGGAAAGCGTTTCTGAAGAAGAGAAATTTGTTGACATCGAGTATAGATTTAAGTGTCAGGAAGTCGTTTCTGAAAGTATTTGTATGGAGTGTAGCCATGTATGGAAGTGAAACATGGACGATAAATAGCTTAGACAAGAAGAAAATAGAAGCTTTCGAAATGCGGTGCTACAGAAGAATGCTGAAGATTAGATTGGTAGATCACATAACTACTGAGGAGGTATTGAACAGAATTGGGGAGAAGTGAAGTTTGTGGCACAACTTGACTAGAAGAAGGGATCGATTGATAGGACATGTTCTGAGGCATCAAGGGATCACAAATTTAGCATTGGAGGGCAGCGTGGAGGGTAAAAATCGTAGAGGGAGACCAAGAGGTGAATACACCAAGCAGATTCAGAAGGATGTAGGTTGCAGTAGGTACTGGGAGATGAAGAAGCTTGCACAGGATAGGGTAGCATGGAGATCTGCATCAAACCAGTCTCAGGGCTGAAGACCACAACAACAACATTAAAAGTTTCTATCTTGTTAATGTTGCTGTACTTGATTTTTAAAATTCTTATTGAGATACTTTCATAGATCACGTATTCTGTCGTTTCAAATGATATCTATAGACCCGGATTCTCAGCTGTTTCCTTCAGAGTTCTGAACTTTTTCTTTGCAGACTCTGATGTTCCTTCTATTGTTAAGAGATCGTCTGCAAAGGTCAAACAAATTACTGCTTCTTCCGATTTACACAGCTTTATGTAGTTATTAACTTTTTGTTTTCCCTCCTAAATAATAAAGGTGACAAAATCACCCCCTAATCTGACTCCTAATACAATTTGGAAGGGACTAGAAGTTGTTCCAAGAAATTTATGTTTAGATACTGTCTTCTTAGGCGTTTATTTAGCTAGTTCCAGAGTTTTCGTACGTACTGCAAATTCCATTTGGATTTTGCGAAGGAATTCTGTGCCTGTTGAATCATATGCCTTTTCAAACTCAACGAATATTAACGCTACCTTTTTATTTGATAGTTTAATACACTTAATTATTTGTTTAGGGCTTAGAATTTGTTCTCGACAGGATCTGTTATTCTTAATTCCAGCTTTAGTCACTCCAGTTTGTTTATCTAATTGAAGAGATAATGTGCCCAGAAAAGATTTTGTGTTCTAATGATAGTAATGAAGTTCCTCTGTAATCACGGGTATATCTTTTGTGCCCTTTCTTCTGAAGTGTGTGAATGAGGGAGACCTGTCACATTCTGAAACTCAGTGTCCCAGATATTATATAGCATTTCTTTTATTAGTGTGACACCTAGACCTCCACCAGCTTTTAGAATTTTTCCTATGAGCCCATCTTCATTGGGACTTCGTTGTGTTTTTATTGTTTATGTAAGTTTTAATCATATCGATGCTTGGTGGTTTTGAATTTTCATTTGGAATATTATCATGGAATTTCAGTTGTGTGGCCGATGTTTCTCAGTTCAATAGCTTTTCGAAATAAGCCGCCAATAACTTAGTTTCCTTCATTGTTAAGTGCATGTTTTGCACTTTTTTTCTTGAAGCATAGCAATTGTATGTTTTGTAAAAATCTCTTATGTTTTATAAAGTGTCCTCTATACTTTTAAACTGCTCCTATTCAAAGAACTTCTTCTGTGCCCTAATAATTATCTGCACGCTTCTTCTCAAACAGACACATTTTTAAATTACTCTTTGTTTTTCTGCTACACCAGCTGTTCCAAGCTTTCTTTTTTGTCTAAGTGCCTCTTCACATTTACTATTCCACAACCTGTGCGTACTTTACTACTTCAGATGCAATATGTTTAACTGTTTCTGTGAAGTTTTTGGCATCAGTATTCATCTCCTTCAGCATCTTATGAAAATCGTATTCCTCTTCTTTCAGGGTTTCGTTACACATTTTGTTAGTCGTACTGATTTTTCTATAACTTTATGTTTTGTAATAAATCCCACGTGGATGTCAGATGGACTGTGACCGTAATCAACTTCCATTCCTCTCTTGATTCTTCCGTTCTTCTTCCTTTTGTTATTACTTCTAATAATAATATTTTAAGAAGATTAAGAAAAATAATTTCCAGGTTTTAATAGTCGTCCTTACATGATTCGTGACATATTTCCACATCTGTATCAATATCTATACTCTGACAGCTTACGATGTATAGCAGAAAGTACTTCCGATACCTCTCTCTTTATATCCCTATCCTCTTAACATTCGTGAAGGATACACGGGAAGAACGATAAAAGTTGCATGAGCTCTAATTTCCGTAATTTTCTCGACGTGGTAATTTCTCGAGGCATATATGGGAGAAAGTAATATGATACCCGAATCTTCTCTCGATGCGTCCACCACTGGAATTTGTTGAGCATTGTAACGCTCTCGCACCTACTGAATCATCCCACTACAAAACGCAATGCACTTCGTTGGATCTTATCTCTTCCCTTAATCCAAAGTGGTAAAGACTATATATGGATGACCAATACTCATGAACAGATCGAACATGAGTTTTGTAAGGCAGTGCTTTCGCGGATGAATTAGATTTATATAGGTGAATAATCAGTGTTTAGCTAACCGGTAATAGCAGAAACTCCTCAAGAAGATCCCAGCACAAGGCTCGAAACGTCGACTGTGTAGAGGAAACTGAATAGGAAAATGACGCGGCTTAACAGTCCAGAATATTTGATCTTGTTGAGCTTTACCCGCTGGTACGACACTCAATTACCTCATATTCTATCCAATAACGACAGGATGTCGTAGGGGAATGGTAAGCCTTCAGGGATATGACAGGACCGCTCGTTTGAGGCAAAAAACTTCTTATGCACCACGGTTTCTTAGATAGAACACATTTAGTGCATTTGATGCTTGACTTTACACACGACTAGTTTGAATCATCCTTAACAAAGATAATGCAAAAAGTTGTGCCGAATAATTCAAATGACGTTGAGGAGGTAGGAAGTTTTAGTGACTGGGTAGAAACCACGAAGTGAATCCAACAGGGTTCAATTTTTGGCGCACTCCTACTCATATGGCAGAAAGGTATTCGGAGCAAAGCGGCTGAGAGCAACGAGGTAGATTGGGCTGGACTAAAACGTGAAACTGGTTGGGTGGGTAAGACAAACACGTGCGTGCCATCATTTGGAATAGAGCGTATGTCCATTCGAAGTTTTTTACTTCGAATGAGGGTGCCTGTCATATCACTGGATATTGATGATTCCTCCTGAAACACCCAGTGTGGAATGCAATACGATAATAAAGGAATAGAGTTTCTTCTAAGATGGCGCTTTGTCAGAGTGAACTGTGTTCCGATACAACGTCAGTTTATGTAAATAAGAGTTTCGTTGTCGAACACATTATAACGCTCACTATAAAGCGGGTTCCGCACTTTTACAATAAACTGACGATAGCTTTATAGGCGCGCAACTATGTGTATTCTTTCGACGATCGGCCGGCCGCGGTGGCCGTGCGGTTCTAGGCGCTCCAGTCCGGAGCCGCGCTGTTGCTACGGTCGCAGGTTCGAATCCTGCCTCGGGCATGGGTGTATGTGATGTCCTTAGGTTAGTTAGGTTTAAGTAGTTCTAAGTTCTAGGGGACTGATGACCACAGCAGTTGAGTCCCATAGTGCTCAGAGCCATTTGAGCCATTCTTTCGACGATCTTTCTTGAAGACGCGACCGACGTTCGCTTCTTACCTTCGCTGCACCAGCGACCTACGATAATATGCTGATAGAAGTGGAGTAAGTTTTTCTGCATAATCACTATACAGTCGAAAAGGTATCTCATCCAGTACGAATGCCTTTCCACTGCTGGGTGATTGTAATTGAATTTATTTTTATGTTACGACTACTAGGCTGTCTAGAAGCCACGACGGTTATGACAGCACATACATGTAAATAGCAAACAAACATAGGAATTTAACTAAGGTACGAGCGGTGTTACGAGACAACCTTCAGTACAGAGCCTGTTTGCTGATAGCGATTTGCATCCGCGCCCAAGCAGCGTCGGCAGGCGACCTTGAGCGGGGCAGGGGAGCAGCGCCCTCTGCTGCCAAGGCCCCGGGCTATCTCCAGACGCTCCGAAATTGAGCAATATCTCTTGCGGTCCCGGTGGAAAAATCACTCGTTTCCGCTTATACATTCCGGACCAGTTACGGCCAGACACGTGGAGAGAGAAAGGAGGGCATGCGGCCTCCTGATGTATAATGCACGTGACTCTTACTTGAGGCCGCTCCGAGATGCTCTGGCGTCGATCTACACGAACAGCATCCATGTTGATGCGCATCGTACGAGTAAGGGAAATTCGTTTACTAAGAACGTGCCACCGTTGTCTAAGTAAAGGACAGCAATCCTTCATCTCCCTCTCTCTCTCTCTCTCTCTCTCTCTCTCTCTCTCTCTCTCTCTCTCTCTCTCACACACACACACACACACACACACACACATACACACAAATCAATCACAGGCCCACACTATTATATCTTCCAGGAAAGATCAAAGAACTGGCAGTAAAATAAACACTTTCTTACCGCGAGCAATCTGAGGTGATTACATAAGCAGTGCCCAACGATTAAATAGATCGGTAATGTTTTCAGTGCATTCAAATGTCCTATCAAATAGACTGTCAGCGCTCTTCCTTATACACTATCTGATCAGATGTATCCGGACAAGGTGGAAATTTTAAATTTAGCATTTGAGAAATCTTTCAAGCAGGAGGATCATACAAACATACCGCCGTTTGAGTCTCGTACAGATTCCCGTATGGAGGACTTAGACATCCCTGGAGTTGTGAAGCAGCTGAATGGGTCCTGAAGGCATTCCAATTCGGTTTTACAGAGAGTACCCTACTGCATTGGCTCCTTACTTAGCTTGCATTTATCGCGAATCCCTTGCCCAACGTAAAGTCCCAAGCGACTGGAAAAAAAAGCGCAGGTGACGCCTGTACATAAGAAGGGTAGAAGGACGGATCCTCAAAATTACAGACCAATATCCTTAACATCGGTTTGCTGCAGGATTCTCGAACATATTCTCAGTTCGAATATAATGAATTTCCTTGAGACAGAGAAGTTGCTGTCCATGCATCAGCACGGGTTTAGAAAGCATCGCTCCTGCGAAACGCAACTCGCGCTTTTTTCACGTGATATCTTGCGAACCATGGATGAAGGATATCAGACAGATGCCATATTCCTTGACTTCCGGAAAGCCTTTGACTCGATGCCCCACTGCAGACTCCTAACTAAGGTACGAGCATATAGGATTGGTTCCCAAGTATGTGAGTGGCTCGAAGACTTCTTAAGTAATAGAACCCAGTACGTTGTCCTCGATGGTGAGTGTTCAACGGAGGTGAGGGTATCATCTGGAGTGCCCCAGGGAAGTGTGATAGGTCCGCTGTTGTTTTCTATCTACATAAATGATCTTTTGGATAGGGTGGATAGCAACGTGCAGCTATTTGCTTATAATGCTGTGGTGTACGGGAAGGTGTCGTCGTTGAGTGACTGTAGAAGGATACAAGATGACTTGGACAGGATTTGTGATTGGTGTAAAGAATGTCAGCTAACTCTAAATATAGATAAATGTAAATTAACGCAGATGATTAGCAAAAAGAATCCTGTAGTATTTGAATACTCCATTAGTAGTGTAGTCACGTCGATTAAATATTTGGGCGTAACATTGCAGAGCGATATGAAGTGGGACAAGCGTGTAATGGCAGTTGTGGGGAAGGTGGGTAATCGTCTTCGGTTCATTGGTAGAATTTTGGGAAGATGTGGTTCATCTGTAAAGGAGACCGCTTATAAATACTAATACGACCTATTCTTGAGTACTGCTCGAGCGTTTGGGATCCCTATCAGGTCGGATTGAGGGAGGACATAGAAGCAATTTAGAGGCTGGCTGCTATATTTGATACTGGTAGGTTTGATCATCACGCGAGTGTTACGGAAATGCTCCAGGAACTCGGGTGGGAGTCTCCGGGGGAAAGGAGGCGTTCTTTTCGTGAATCGCTACTGAGGAAATTTAGAGAACCAGCATTTGAGACTGACTGCTGTACAATTTTACTGACGCCAACTTATATTTCGCGGAAAGACCACAAAGATAAGACAAGAGAGATTAGGGCTCGTACAGAGGCATATAGGCAGTCATTTTTCCCTCGTTCTGTTTGGGAGTGGAACAGGGAGAGAAGATGCTGGTTGTGGTACGAGGTACCGTCAGCCACGCACCGTATGGTGGATTGCGAGTATGTATGTAGATGTAGATGTAGACATTTCAACCATTCCCAAACTGCCCAAGTCGACTGTTGGCAACTTAACTGTGAAGTGGAAACGGGAATTGACGACCGCAGCTAAACCATGACTAGGCAGATGTCATGAACAGGGACCGTCGAACAGCGTGGCGGGTGGAGTAGGAGTGTGTCGTAAAAAAATCGTTTCAAATCAGTGGAAGGAATCACTCGCGAGTTCCAAAGTGCTGCAAGTAGACCAGCTAGCTCAATAACCTTGCGTGGGGAGGGGGGAAAAAAGAATGGCCTATAATGGATGAACAGGTCCTCATAAGCCACTCGTGTGTGAAGCCATTGTTAACGGGAGTTAAAAATGGTAACAGTAGATGGCTGGAGATAACTGTTTTGTTTTCATGGATCAAGCTATAACCTGTACCAGACCGACGAAAGGATTCCAGGTTGGTAAACGCCTGGAGAACGTTATCTGCTGTCACGTGAAATACAGAGGAGGTCCTGTTACGGTATGGATGTGATTTTCGTGCTTAGGGTGTGCTCCCCTTATTTCGTTTATGAAAACGCTAAACTCAGAAGCCTGTGAACACATTTACACTTCATTGTGTAATGCGTACAGCGGAGGAACAGTCGGAGACAAAGACTGTATCAGCTTTGCATTGCACCACGTCAAAAAGTAGCTTGTAGACAATGTCGTTGTGGTCTTCATTCCAGACTGCTTTTAGGCAGCTGTCCATGCTACTCCATCCTGTGCAAGCCTCTTTATCTAATCATAACTACTGCAACCTACAGCCGTCTGAATCTGTATACTGCATTCATCTCTTGGTCTCCCTCTACCATTCCATCACCCCTCGCACCCCCAACCCCCACACACATATAAACACAATCCCTCCAGTACTAAACTGGTGGTCCCTTGTCTCTCGATGTCTCAGAATGTGTCCTGCCAACCGATCCCTTCTTTTAGTCGAGTTGTGCCACAAATTTCTTGACCCCTCAATTCTATTCAGTACCTCCCACATCTAATTTTCAGCATTCTTCTGTAATACCATATTTCAAAAGCTTCTATTCTCTTCTTATCTGAACTCTTTAGTATCCATATTTCGCTTTCATAGATGGCTGCGCTCCACAAAAATACCTTCAGAAAAGACTTTCTAACACTTAGTTCTATATTCGACGTTAACAAATTTCGGTTCTTCAGAAATGCTTTTCTTACTTTTGCCGGTCTACATTATATATCATCTCTACTTCGGCCATCACCAGTTATTTTTCCGCCAAAATAATGAAACGTATTTATTACTTTAAGTGTCTGGTTTTCCAACCTCATCCCCTCAGCATCGCCTGAGTTAATTCGACTACATTCCATTATCCTTGCCTTGCTTCTGTTGATTTTCATCTTATATTCTCCTTTCAAGACAATTCCTTTCAGTTACTCTTCTAAGTCTTTAGCTGTCTCTGACAGAATTACAGTGTCATTGGCAAACCACATTGTTTTTATTCCTTCTCCCTGAACTTTAATTCCGACTCCAAATTTTCATTTGTTTCCTTTAATGCTTTCTCAATGTATAGACTGAATAATAACGAGGATATGCTGCAAACCTGTCTCCAGCCCTTCTCAACCACTACTTCACTTTCATGCACATCGACTCTTATAATTGGCGTATGGTTTCTATACTAATTGTAAATAGCCTTCTCCTCTATTTTACCCCTACTACCTTTAGAATTTCGAAGACAGTATTGCAGTCAACATCATCAAAAGCTTTCTCTAACAATCGTTGTAAACATAGGTTCGCTTTTCCAATATTGCCTCGCGTGTTCCTACATTTCCTCTAAATTCAAACTGATCATCCCCGAAGTCGGCTTCTACCAGTTTTTCCAGGCCTTTGTACAGAATTAGTGTTCGCATTTAGCTACCATAACTTATTAAACTTATAGTTCAGTAATTTTCACACTTGTCAACAGCTAATTTCTTTGAAATTGGAATTATTACATTTTCTTTCTTGGACAATACCTTTTGTGAAATTGATTGTCCTGATCAGAGTCCCGTCCGGAATCCAATCGAACACGGTTGAGGTGGATGAGCTGGAACGTCTAGCAAGATTCAGACCCGGTTTTCGTCTCCCGTTCTGAATCTAATCGAGGATGGCTGAGGTGGATGAGATAGAGTGTCTACCTCGTTCCAGACCCGACTTTGGACTCCTAGGAAAGAACGGGTTGCTATTCCTCCACAGCGTTTCAGACACGCAATTGAAAGAGTCCCAAGAATGTTCAATCCGCCATAATGGCGATCGGTGGGCGCACACTATAAAACTGTCCACTGTTAGGTGTCCGGATACTTTTGATCGGATTGTGATATAGGATAACTGTAGCATACTGCTGGATGGCCCGAACGAAGTTTCAGCTGACATCCTATACCTGAAGTAGTAAACTTGAAGATCGCACTGTAAAATAGGATATTTAGTCAAATGTTTCAACACCAACTCACATCTCGATAAATGATAAACCTAAATTCGTTGTGAAAATCCATAGAATCATGCTGTATTTGCAAAAGAAAACGCATAAGACTCCTGTACAACGCACAAATTCATTCTGCAGCAGTGTCTGGAATCCTCGTCAAGCCTGTTTGAAGGAAGAGGTTCAAAGTTTGCAAATAATGTTATGGTTGTAAAGCTAATTAAACCCATTTAAAAGCCACACGAAGATGATCAAGAATTTTAAATGAGGATCAAGGCAGAATACATGAAAATTATTAATCGCAATAAGGTAAAACGAGAGGTAACATTTCAAACCCCAGTACAACCTACTGTAGTAAATTCTCCCGTAATTCATCTACCCTCCCCCCCCCCCTCCCCATGGTGGGGAGGCTTGCGTGCCTCAGCGATACAGATGGCCGTACCGTAGGTGCAACCACAACGGAGGGGTATCTGTTGAGAGGCCAGACAAACGTATGGTTCCTGAAGAGGGGCAGCAGCCTTTTCAGTAGTTGCAGGGGCAACAGTCTGGATGATTGACTGATCTGGCCTTGTAACAATAACCAAAACGGCCTTGCTGTGCTGGTACTGCGAACGGCTGAAACCAAGGGGAAACTACAGCCGTAATTTTTCCCGAGGGCATGCAGCTTTACTGTATGGTTAAATGATGATGGCGTCCTCTTGGGTAAAATATTCCAGAGGTAAATTAGTCCCCCATTCGGATCTCCGGGCGGGGACTATACAAGAGGACGTTGTTATTAGGAGAAAGAAAACTGGCGTTCTACGGATCGGAGCGTGGAATGTCAGATCCCTTAATCGAGCAGGTAGGTTAGAAAATTTAAAAAGGGAAATGGATAGGTTAAAGTTAGATATAGTGTGAATTAGTGAAGTTCGGTGGCAGGAGGAACAAGACTTTTGGTCAGGTGAATACAGGGTTACAAATACAAAATCAAATAGAGATAATGCAGTAGTAGGTTTAATAATGAATAAAAAATAGGAGTGCGGGTAAGCTACTACAAACAGTATAGTGAACGCATTATTGTGGCCAGGATAGACACGAAGCCCACGCCTACTACAGTAGTACAAGTTTATATGCCAACTAGCTCTGCAGATGATGAAGAAATTGTTGAAATGTATGATGAGATAAAAGAAATTATTCAGATAGTGAAGGGAGACGAAAATTTAATAGTCATGGGTGACTGGAATTGGAGTGTAGGAAAAGAGAGAGAAGGAAACATAGTGGGTGAATATGGATTGGGGCTAAGAAATGAAAGAGGAAGCCGTCTGGTAGAATTTTGCACAGAGCATAACTTAATCATAGCTAACAATTGGTTCAAGAATCATAAAAGAAGGTTGTATACATGGTAGTATCCCGGAGATACTAAAAGGTATCAGATAGATTATATAATGGTAAGACAAAGATTTAGGAACCAGGTATTAAACTGTAAGACATTTCCAGGGGCAGATACGGACTCTGACCACAATCTATTGGTTATGAACTGCAGACTAAAATTGAAGAAACTGCAAAAAGGTGGGAATTTAAAGAGATGGAACCTGGATAAGCTGACTAAAGCAGAGGTTGTACAGAGTTTCAGGGAGAGCATAAGGGAGTAATTGACAGCAGTGGGGGAAAGAAGTACAGTAGAAGAAGAATGGGTAGCTCTGAGGGATGAAGTAGTGAAGGCAGCAGAGGATCAAGTAGGTAAAAAGACAAGGGCTAGTAGAAATCCTTGGGTAACAGAAGAAATATTGAATTTAATTGATGAAAGGAGAAAATATAGAAATGCAGTAAATGAAGCAGGCAAAAAGGAATACAAACGTCTCAAAAATGAGATCGACAGGAAGTGCAAAATGGCTAAGCAGGGATGGCTAGAGGACAAATGTAAGGATATAGAGGCTTATCTCACTAGGGGTAAGACAGATAATGCCTACAGGAATCTTAAAGAGACCTTTGGAGAAAAGAGAACCACTTGTATGAATATCAAGAGCTCAGATGGAAACCCAGTTCTAAGCAAAGAAGGGAAAGCAGAAAGGTGGAAGGAGTATATAGAGGGCCTATACAAGGGCAATGTACATGAGGACAATATTATGGAAATGGAAGAGGATGTAGATGAGGATGAAATCGGAGATACGATACTGCGTGAAGAGTTTGACAGAGCACTCAAAGACCTGAGTCGAAACAAGGCCCCGGGAGTAGACAACATTCCATTAGAACTACTGACGGCCTTGGGAGAGCCAGTCATGACAAAACTCTACCACCTGGTGAGCAAGATGTATGAGACAGGCGAAGTACCCTCAGACTTCAATAAGAATATAATAATTCCAATCCCAAAGAAAGCAGGTGTTGACAGATGTGAAAATTACCGAAATATAATTTTAATAAGTCACAGCTGCAAAATACTAACGCGAATTCTGTACAGACGAATGGAAAAACTGGTAGAAGCGGACCTCGGGGAAGATCAGTTTGGATTCCGTAGAAATGTTGGAACACGTGAGGCAATACTGACCTTACGACTTATCTTAGAAGAAAGATTAAGGAAAGGCAAACCTACGTTTCTAGCATTTGTAGACTTACAGAAAGCTTTTGACAATGTTGACTGGAATACTCTCTTCCAAATTCTGAAGATGGCAGGAGTAAAATACAGGGAGCGAAAGGCTATTTACAATTTGTACAGAAACCAGATGGCAGTTAAAAGAGTCGAGGGACACAGAAGGGAAGCAGTGGTTGGGAAGGGAGTGAGGCAGGGTTGTAGCCTCTCCCCGATGTTATTCAATCTGTATATTGAGCAAGCAGTAAAGGAAACAAAAGAAAAACTCGGAGTAGGTATTAAAATCCTTGGAGAAGAAATAAAAACTTTGAGGTTCGCCGATGACATTGTAATTCTGTCAGAGACAGCAAAGGACTTGGAAGAGCAGTTGAAGAAAGGACGATATAAGATGAACATCAACAAAAGCAAAACGAGGATAATGGAATGTGGCCGAACTAAGTCGGGTGATGCTGAGGGAATAAGATTAGGAAACGAGACATTTAAAGTAGTAAAGGAGTTTTGCTATTTGGGGAGCAAAATAACTGATGATGGTCGAAGTAGAGAAGATATAAAACGTAGACTGGCAATAGCAAGGAAAGCGTTTCTGAAGAAGAGAAATTTGTTAACATCGAGTATAGATTTAAGTGTCAGGAAGTCGTTTCTGAAAGTATTGGTATGGAGTGTAGCCATGTATGGAAGTGAAGCATGGACGATAAATAGCTTAGACAAGAAGAGAATAGAAGCTTTCGAAATGTGGTGCTACAGAAGAATGCTGAAGATTAGATGGGTAGATCACATAACTAATGAGGAGGTATTGAATAGAATTGGGGAGAAGAGGAGTTTGTGGCACAACTTGACGAGAAGAAGGGATCGATTGGTAGGACATGTTCTGAGGCATCAAGGGATCACAAATTTAGCATTGGAGGGCAGCGTGGAGGGTAAAAATCGTAGAGGGAGACCAAGAGATGAATACACTACGCAGATTCAGAAGGATGTAGGTTGCAGTAGGTACTGGGAGATGAAGAAACTTGCACTGGATAGGGTAGCATGGAGAGCTGCATCAAACCAGTCTCAGGACTGAAGACCACAACAACAACAACAACAACAATTCATCTACCGAATTCAGCATGTTATCCGGTACTGATTTGTGAATTGTGAACTAATCACCAGCATACTGGATTTTAGAGAGTTAATAAGTGGCAAGTTAGAAGATATGACATGAAGTGTTTCTCAAACCTGTGTAATACGAGACTGATTAAGTGGCAATATCCATTTCATTACTATGAAATGCTGAATACGGGAACGTTACGACATCATCTACCCTCTAAGTACTGATAGCCTATCAATAATGGAAGCTCCTTCCCAGACCAGACACCCGTGGATAAAGCACCAATGTTCTATTATGCGTTATTGATCTCGTCTGCAAATGTCAGAATTCCAGCACGTTATCTGGAGTTGATTTGTGAGCTATGAACCGACCACCACCACGCGTTGTTTCAGAATGTTGATAAACGTCGAATCAGGACCTATGACATTTATTCATCCATATTTTTCTGAAACTTGCGTAATAAGAGACTGATCAAGTAGCATTACCCATTACGTTACGGATCAAGTGGCGTGATCGATTACGTCACTGATCAAATGGGATTATCCATAACGTTCCGGAAAAACACTAAAAGTAAGAGAGAAGACACCAACCAAACAGAGATGTTAATGGTAAGTAGTAATATTACAACCACTGGGCAAGCACCAGGACGTGCAGATACACATATGGTTGGGAAGAGGATTAAATCTGACGTACCGTCGGCGATGACGCAATTAGAAGTAAAGCAGAAGCTCTGTCAGGATGCTGTATGGGAAGGAAATCGGTTGTTTACTTTGCAAACCAACTAAATCATTTCTTCATAGCGTTACGTACGCGAAACAGGAAGTTTTCAGTAATTTATTTTTTTCACAAAGCGTTAGTGTAATTGTGGTACATGTGAACCGAAGACAGAAAAATTTCGCATGCCATCTAGCACATGCATGATGAGTTTTGTATAATAAGTTAATTTTGACTGCTTTCTCTGAAGTTAAACTTCGTGTTAGTGCACGCAACATTGGGAAGAAATGGGTTAATTTATGTTCGGAAATTACAAAAACCTTTACTCTGGATGGTCGGACAGGAATCTGTATTTCCAGAAGGTGACTCCAGTGCTTTCACTCGATTAAAGAGTATCATAAGGCAACCATCAACGTGAAGTTAACAGGAAGCACTAATTGTGTGACCGGCCGACTCGTTTCAATTGTTTGTGTACTCACTGCTGTCGTAACAGACGGAGCTGTTCGCCACGCATACAGGACGGTCAGCGACTGTGAAGTGAAGCATATCTGCAACCGTATGGGATGAACAGCGTGCTCCGAAATATTTGCGGGTTTTCTAGCACCGTTCTCTGCTCTCGCTCTCGCCTTATACTGCAGCCTGTTATAATTTAGAGAGCACGAAATATTTTTTTTATGTAAGTAACAGACGCATTACTCTACCAACCTTTGCCTCACATTCATATACTTCCGATACATTCGAACAAGCGACCAGCGTCGACATCTCTGCAACACTTATTCTAAGCCGACAAGAAATAGTAAAATATTCGGAATCAAAATCGCTTACACGAGTAGCTTCCCTTACTTGCTGTGCACAGATTCCTCCAAGTGTTTCCTTTCGTCACAGCTGTTACATGCCTTGCGTACGCGTTACGTGACTTGGAAGAGTTGTTATGATATGGTTGCGTCGGTTTCCTGCATTTGCATTAATGTAGGTTATGAATGCTGACAGCACTTTTGATAGTAAAATGTTCAACATTTGATTGGTCCATAAGATAATGGTACGAATATTCCAGTGTCACTTTTCACTGTCTTTCCATAGCAGTTACTATCGGAAGCCACTGTTCATCTGAGGAGTGAAATACTATATTGTGAGTATTAATCTGCATTGGGAGAACAGTAATGCACTCCCACGTAGGTAACTTACCCATACAATCTGGAGCCACATGACTGAGGACGATATGTGAGATGTAAAACAAAGAGGTCCTCCATGAAAAAGAGTAAAACAAGGTAGAAAAACGCTCTAGTATATTGTAGCTCATTTACCAGCACCGCAATTTTATGGTGAGAGAGAGAGAGGAGGTGGGAGTACAATAATTAAATTGGGTTTAATACGACCCACCATTATTCTTGGGTTGCAGGTTTTGTGTAATCGGCAACAAAAAAAATGACGTCTATTGTGCGAGTAAGAAGCAGAGCCACTATAACGTTTCAACGAGAATAAAGTGTCTAATTAAGAACATAACGTAAGTTTGGCCACAAATTACAACAGGAGTCGTTTCTGAAAACAGTAGCTCAAGGGATGGCAGAACGAAAGAATCGTATAGGCACGTCTGGATATGAGCACATGAGGCACCTCCTCTATGATATGGGATGGAGCAGCTGCGCTGAAATGAAGACCTGAATCAGACACTCATACGTCTACATATGGGGACGCGTCATTAGTTACCGGATTCAAAATAAATGTAACGTATTATTCAACCTTAGAGAGCAATGGAAAATCTTTCGCACCGAACACAGAATATAAGGCAACGCATAGACTGCGTACAATATGTTTTCGTTAAACCCCTCCAATATAGCTAAGATCACTCAGATTATTTATCGTTTCTGTAGACTTTTATATTCATTACGATTTACCAAGGTTGTCTGAGATACTACCTTGGCCAACAATCTTCTCCAGTAGGCTTTCTAACAGGCCAGGTTTAGGCACAGACCATGTAGGCCCATGCCTACGGCACCGACAAGAAATGATACGCCGATAGATCTCGATCAGCCTTTAGATTTTCGGTACACTTGATCACAGAAGCAGAGAGTGAGGGAGAGAGGGAGAGAGAAAGAGAGAGAGAGAGAGAGAGAGAGAGAGAGAGGGAGGGAGAGAGAGAGATAGAACATGGAAAAGCAGTGCAGTATCACTGCATCTAATATATAGTTTGGTTTGTTACGGCGTTCAATTGGAGGGCAAGTGTTATTGTAGCAAAGGTAGTAAGACAGATATTATTAATTACCGACCAGCCTCCCTACATACCTCTTTTTGAAAGATACTGCTAAAAATGTCGTATGTAAGAAGCATAACACAGCTCACATAACACAGCTCTCTCAAAATAAGATACACATTCTCAATTTTGATTTCAAAAGGTTTTCAAGATAATACGCTATTTTCCAACTTACAGTCACATTACACAAAATTTAAAGGACAAAATACGGCCTAATGTCAGAAGCATTTCATCGTGCAGTTCACAGGCTTCTCCTACAGAAGCTATAATATCATGATATCAGTAGCCCCGACGATAACTTGTTTTCATCCAGTATAGCTGAAAGGATACAAACTGTTACGTTATGAAACCCAGGGAGTGTGTGCAACGAAACAGTAGCTTCATAAAAGAGAGTAATCACTGCAGGTGTATCACAGTGACCGATACTGCGTCCACACTTGTTATACATAAAAGATCTTTCATTACATATCTAAGAAGAAGCTTTGCTTCACTTTGCTGACGATGCAAATGTTATAATTGAGCTCAATAAAATCAACAACTGAAAAGGTAAACAATATTCTCAGATTTTCTGATTCTCTGCCAGCAGCTGTTGTGACACTGTTAGATAGGTAAGCCCACCCACCACGGCAGTATCCTAGTACACCAGACGCTAAAAATTGGTTTTAGTTGTTCTTAGGCCAAAAAGGGCATTAAATGCAAAATAACAACGGTTTTTAAATGTCTGTGGCCAAAAACCGGATGAAAAGCAAGGTGACATCGGTTTTTTAATTGTAATGAGGCCAAGAACCTCAGAAAAAAAAACAAAATTAAATAGGTTTTTAATTGGCGTGAGACTGGCGCAAGACGTGTCAATATACCGTCCACCGTTTTTTGCCATAAGCTGAGATCGAGAAACAACATTTCCATAACAGATCGGCCGGCCGATGTGGCCGTGCGGTTCTAGGCACTTCAGTTTGGAACCGTGTGACCGCTACGGTCGCAGGTTCGAATCCTGCCTTGGGCATGGATGTGTGTGATGTCTTTAGGTTAGTTAGGTTTAAGTAGTTCTAAGTTCTAGGGGACTGATGACCTCAGAAGTTAAGTCACAGAGTGCTCAGAGCCATTTGAACCATAACAGATCACAGCATCTCGAGGCTCACGTTCAAAATGCTTTGCGCAATACATGCCTTCAGTTTAGCTACATTCGTAATTGCAGTACTGTACACCACACCTTATCACCCCACAGCCAGAAGTCAACTGAATTATATCAGGTAATGTGGACGACCAGGCTATAGGGAAACGACAGCTGATAGTTCTAGCATTTCCGAAATGCCTCTGCATCAGCTTCTTCACTGACTGTACAACGGTCGGAGTAGCGCCATCTTCCACAAAATGACTATACCGACACATCCTAGCTGTTTAAGTGTAGGAATGACGGAGCGCAAAAGACTCCCATAGCGTTGTGATGCTACGGATAATAGGACTCACAGGACTCATCTCTTCGAAAAAATACTGCCCTACGATAAGCGACGTCGTCAACACGCACGACACGGTCACCTCCTGTAGAATGAAGTGTTATTTGCAGATTCTCTGTTGCCCATATCCTCAAATTCTGCGTATTGACATGTCCTTCAAGGTGTAAATGGTCATTTATCGTCTACTTCCATGAGAGCAAGATATTCCAGAGCGAATGTCTTGACGGCGAGTCAACAGGAAGCAACTCCTGAACGTGGGTGATTCTTCATCGATATCAATGCAGGATGTTTCGTAGCGCTTTATACACCGTGCAAGCAGGCATGTCCAATGTTCGGGCATTCCCCGTGCACTGCATGCTTGCAGTCCCTCGTGCAATGCTGTGCCCACATCTTCAACAGACGTCGAATCATCTACTTTCCTCCCTCTACCACACTGCACTTCAAAGAACTTGTTTTTTCGATTTTTGTAATCATTTTCTCCAGTTCATTAGCAGACGTCAGACGAATGCCGTTTTTCAAACCCTTGAGCCTATCGAACCTTAGCTGGACTACTGGCACACAATCATAGTTCTTATGAAAGAGATTTGCCAACGGCATGCGACTTTCCATGGTTAGGTAGGGCCTCTCGGACGCAAACTAAGAGACAGCCGTGTACCACGCCTCCCTTGCTGTGCGTATTCTAACGCTTGCAGAGCCATGTACTGGTCAAATTTTCGTTAAATTCGTCAACTGAAACGTTCGACATCATACCGAGAGTTGCATTTCACATCGATTCGTGCGCAGATTTATATTTTTGTTTGTCAGTTGTCATCATCGTCCTGATGTGGGATACAGTAGTTACGTTGAACTGAAGAGAGTAGCTGGGAAGCGAAGAGAATGGATACCAGGTCAAACCATCCTTCGAGTTGACGATCAAAAAGTAACGCATCTTCTTCTTCCTCCTCAGTAACTCGCTAAAAATGGCGCACCGAAGCTAAGTGACCAACAATAAATGTGCAGTTTAATACAGTGTATATGTAGCCAACTCTGTCTACCACTGTAATCAAGATATAGTTGCATAGCGTATTACATTAGTGGCCATTTCCAGACGTTTTGCTTTGTCGTAATTAAGAAACGGCCACCACCATACTCGTATTCGAATGAGATCTGTAACAGCTGCTTCGCGGAGCGGACGCAGCTGCTCTGAAGTTGAGTTTCCTCATTATGATTACCCGAACTTTGCTGCACACAAAGCGCTCTGGCCTTTTGTTCCGCCTCTACGATTGCGTACAGCAGACTTTAACGTGAGGACTTCCGGAAGTTAAGTTGAGAGCGAGCCGATACGGAGAACAGTCTGCGAGATAATCTTGACGTGTGTACTCGCAGTTGTGCAGCGCGCCCGCCCGCCACTTTGCGTGCCGCTCGCAGCCCCCGGGGGCAGAGCGGAGGCGGTGCTCAATGGCAGAAGCGTGAATGAGCCGGCCCGCGGCTCTTCCGCCCTCATCGCGCGTCCAGAATACCCTCCGCCACCCACCTCCCCCCTCCCCCCCCCAACCGCGCTGCAGTAAGCACCGGACGCGCCTTGCAGCACTTTTGCGCGTTTCCTGCTGCCCCGCCAGTACTCTACCTGTCTGGCCCTCCGGAGCCTAATACGGCGAGCGCGGAAAGGAAAAGCCCTTCTTAGTGGGCCCTTCCGCAGAGACCCTCTCCTCTGCTCACAACGCGACCGCCGCCAGCTGCAAGAAATACCTCATTCGCGCGCACCTCGTTAAACTTCACTGCCTGAATTATCCTCTGCAACCTTTCAAATTCGTTTCGTCGCTCGTGCTCTTCTGAACCGTCGGTTGCACAGCTAATTTTACAGATTCTTCTCTATAAGGACGCAGCTAATTCCAGTGAATTACGACGAACCGGAGTCGCGCCTGCAAACAAACTGTATGAAATCGGATTTTCCGATTTCAAGTTTTAGTGGTGTGTTGTGAAAGAAAATAAACTAGAGTGAAGATATCAGTTCATAAAATAAGTACACACAAGGTGGTAAAAATTTTCGACAAATGCACTTGTGTACATTCCAAAGATGCCAGTTATAACTTAGCAGTGCGCCTATTTGTTGCTGCTAGATCGTATCATTTGGATCTGATCCATCGTAACGAAAATTATGCCATTAATTATGAAACTTGGTAAGCAGCTGACGCAGCGCCTGACAATGGATCACATTGCCACTGACGTCTTCTGCGTGGTACAACAGAAGTGCTCTGCAGCTGTCAACAACACTAGACTTGTAGTTAGTTCAGTAAACTAATTTGGCGGAATCTGTCACATGATTCTTTGATCGACCAGACCGACGATTTACTGTCATGCTTCCCTTGCGTTCCCAGTTCAGTGGAAAATTCCCTAACAGGCGCATTTAATTCACTTAAAACTTCTTTAAGGAAACAACCAAACTGTTCCCTTTTTTTGAAATTAGATACACCCAACGTCTTCGTTTTCTTGCTGGATTCATTTTAATCATTGGTTTGATCTGCAAAGCACAAGTCCTATCACCTTGTCACTTCTCAACAATCAAGCTTTTCCACATATTCCTTTCCCCGTTGATTCTGCCGACGACTCATCCATTTCTTGTCAGTCCACATAATTTTCAGAACACCACATGTCAAACGCTTCGATTCTCTTCTCATCAGGTTTATCCCACAGTCCATAGTTCATTTCCATCCAGTGTACACTCTCAGAAATTTCTTCCTCAATTTAAAGCGTATCTTCGGTACCAGAAGCTAGTCCGCTTCTTAAATTCACCTTGCTTCATCTCTAATGTTTTAAGTTCTTCTTTGCTTTCATATGATTCCTTCATCCATATAATTCCTTCATCTAATACGTGACCCCATTTGCTTGTTAAGTTTATGGCTAATTTCATTCTAGCTGTTCCTGATTACTTTCGTCTGTCTTTCAGTATACTCTTAATCCATTGTGTGTGCTTCCTACGCTGTTCATTCAATTCAACAGGTCCTATACTTCTTCCTCACTTTTGATGAAGATAACAGCGTCGTCTGCGAAATTCATTATTAATATCCTTTCACTCTTAGCTTTAATCTTACTTATTGTTCCTTCTACTATTTTCATAATTATTCTTCATCGGACATGTTCAACGGGAGAGCCGAAATCCTCAATCTTTGTCTTTCTAAATGCGAACATTTCTCTCTTGATATTGCAGTGTTATTCATCGCGCTTGTTTCTTGTTCATATTGTATATCATTCGCTTTCCTTATAGCTTAGTTCTGAAAGAATTTAAAAGATCTTGTCCCAATTGACATTGTCAAAGGCTTTTCCTAGCTCTACAAATCCTGAGATCAAGGTTTACTGTAATTAACCCTCCAGTTGCCACTTATGACGCAATCTTGTTTACTCGTCTGCTTTCGACTCTATTACAATTCATTCTAAAGTGTGTTAAGTGGTTACGCCGAGGACAGTACAGACACGTAATGAAATGAATAAAATTGGACGGCATGTGTCGTTACCTGTTGGACAAAAAATTTACTTAAGTATTAGTTTAGTCCAAACAGTTTACCCAAAATTTACCGCACCAGAATTGTAAACTGGGACGTCTGATTTCAGCAAGCATGAAGTCAATAACTGCAGATTAACTCCGGCATTCGAAGAGTGACAGCTCAACCACACCGTCACGAGGGAGAGAACAGCGTGGAACTTATAGGCCTGTACAATCACAAGCCATCTAAACCATTTCTGTCCTTTCACTTATTCTGACAGAAAATTTTTGTGAGAAAGGCATCTATGATACATACGATGGTGCACAGACAGCAGATTTAATTAAGTGACCGAAAAAATTGTCCACATATTATTAGTGGTCATCAGAACTGAACGGCAACCTAAATAATTAATAGAGTTACAATAGCGAGAACTGTATTTATTATTGCTTGTTGTGATTATTCCTCTTAAACTGTGGTTTTAGTCCCAACGACACAATTTTCTCGTATTTTCTTCTGTACTTTCTATTCCCTATCTATTTGTAAGGATCTCTGACGGATATTATGAAGACGTTCTCAGGTGATCCTCTTTCAGACCAAAAGGCACTTGCAAGCCTTATCACGAATATGAAACACGTGAAAATTAATGTATGTTCTGTGCAACTCATGACACATCGTGCAATTCAGAGATTCTATATCTCTTCGAGAGTGTCTTCACTCGAATTCCGTAGTGTCTGATTTTCTTAGAACCTTGTTCATTTATTTATATGTAGTAACAGCATACTACTAGTGATGTGAAGAAATGCAGATGAACTTCTGCATAATTATGTAAAAGGATTAGCAGTGAATGGCTAAATAAGCAGGGTACCGCCAATTATGCAGCATAGTCGATGATCAGGTGATTATATACGTAACACGAATTCAAAAGGTATAAACTTCCTGCAGCACACTATCACAATTACTGAGTATTATTTTATCAAAGAAACTGAGTTCTGCAGTCCATTTCATTTTATTCCAAATACCGGTATTTAAAATAACGATCTCCTCGTCCATGCCTTGAAGGCCCAAGTGATGTCGACAGATCACCGTGTGATGCTCTGCCATGCAGCGTCATTTGGACGCAGTGTAGAGGGGTATGCGGTCACCACGCCGCGCTTCCAGCCGTTTTGCTGGTTTCCCGATCTTGCAGCAGTTATTCTCAATCAAGTAGCTCCTCAGTTGGCCTCCAGAGGGTGAGTGCATCCCAAATCAGTCCTCCTCAGTGGTACTGGTAATTGAACTCGACTCCTCGCTCCGCCTGGCAGGCGTCTATGCTAACCACCCAGCGGCGGAGGCAGACCAAATATCCAGGGTGTTAGGGCTACAGGTGCAGCTATTGTGAGAGTTGGTAGCTTAATATGTACCCACTACAATGCGTTATTAGTTTTTTCTCTGCGTCTAACAGTCTTCCCACATACACATCACGCAACTTGCTATCTGATGTTTTCTACATGGTCGAGACTTTACCATGAAATGGGCTACACCAGTCAGTACAGACTACCCGTTTGTGTTCGTGTGTGTACACTCCAACACGTGACCTGCTGCCCAGGGAAAATAAACCTTAATGGCTTGCTTGTGTTACGCGTAGGGGAAACCGGGGCTAGTTGGCATAGTTATTACTTTACGATTTTTCTATTTTCTCCTTATATGATCGATGCTGCAAATAGTGGTATCCCCTGGCTATTAATTAATGATGAAAATATCACTTAGAATTGCATGCTAAATTCGTAAAAAAAATGTTCACTAAGACGTTACAACTATGCCAATTTACCCCATACATGGGGCAAGTTGGCTGGACTAGGATGGCATGGTTAACAGATTCTGAGGAATAAACACAGGTTAGTAAATAAGACACTTTTACTTCAGAACAATATGAAGAACAAATGGTGTTGACATTTTCTTACTTTTAGATCTTTCAATTACCAGTACATTTTGTGTAAGTGTCTGTCAAAAAGGTAACAATACTAAAATATTATTAAGTCAGTAAATGAACATGATAATAAAATAAAAAATGACAACGAAATTATGGAATCACAGCTTCATGTCCACCAAGAAAGTAGCACGATTGCTCCTTGAACTGGTGGGTTTAGTTTTCGCACAGTCTGTTACTTCCAAGTGTTTCGTTTCGCTTTTTCTTAATAACCTTGCTCTACTTTTCGTATAGTTATGAATGATACTGAAGAGCAATGTCCTCAGCGTACCCCAAGTCTTCTTAGTCTATGCCGGTACCAAATAGACATCATTCGGAAACATGTTAATGCCAACGTAACTGTTGAAAAGCTGTAGTTTGATTTTCTGTTTGTCACGAAATGGATATAAACGTGAAAGGATATTTACCAAAATGAACGTTTTTAATAAAGAAGTGGTCAGCAGGACTTAGTTAAAATAATACAACGGTCGGTAAAGTACGTGCCTAACTGTGACACAAAACTGAATGTGACGGCTTGGAATCATCCGTTAATCGCCTTTCAGGAGACGTTATGAATTTAGGAATTGTATCGGTGAACACACATATTTTATGGGACGAAGGGATACTGATGAGTCGAGAGCTTCAGTTTTACGGGCTATGCGTTTACAGTATACGGAGGGAAATAGGCCCGTCGTTTATCTGGAGGAAACTGGCCTGAAAGAACCAAAAGGCACTTTTGTATAGCGAATAACGGTGTGTCCGTGATGGCTGCAATGATGAAGAGTCTGCAACAGCTGCAGGTATAATCTCTTGGAGAGGGAGGGACTATTCTCGGCCCTATTAAAAAGAGCTGTCGGAACAAGAATCCTGGTGGCTGCATGTAAGTCTTGCGCTGTCGAGCACGGAGCTCCTCGAAAATAAATCGCATTCGTAAGAGACACGATACAACAATAATGTCTCGTATATGTTACCAAAATTAATTTTATAGTTTTCTTGACAACCATATCGTTGTTAGTCTCTAAGAGGTCTAACAGAGAGTCGTTTAATCAGCGACGATATATTTCGCTACAAGGCCGAAACAGTTTCGTATCTCTTATGATATTTAATTTTTATTTCTGGTCTCGGAATAGTTCTACGTTGTAACTACAAAATTTGTGTCGCATACATCTGTAATGATTGATAATGTACATTAAGTTTTTCAGTCCTAATATGTTACTTCTTCTGGGCTTTTCTATACGTTGAAACAAAAAATAAATGTCTTGAAAATTTCTTGTAACGTTAGTCTTTACATTTTTCCTAACGACTGCAACAATTCTCTATCTGAAAGCACCCATCGTATTTGTAGCCAAATAATAATAATATTTTCATTCGGAATTTTTACTTACTTTTGAGATTACCACTCACTGCTAATGTTGTAAGTAAGACAGATACTCTCAACCCGCCTATTTTCGTGACAACCACTGTAGGAAATGCAACATTGTCCATCTAAATTATGGTAGTGGCGTTTCGTCGGCGTCCCACTTTCCCGTTATCGTTATCAACAGAATCACCAACCCACTGCATTCCACGTAGTTATTAAAGTCATTTTCCATTTGAAAATTAATATTTATATTATTTGTACCAAAGATCGCTGCTGGGAAGGCTCCTTCGAAAAGTGTTACTCTGAAAAGGGCACGCCCGATTTCGATCCCCATCCTTTGGTAATCCGAGCTTGTGCTTTGTTTAGAACGACTGCGCTGCCGATAGGACGATAAACTCTAATCTTCCGTCCAAGATCACTGTCTCCCAAATGGCAGCCAGTACATAGCCTCGTAGATAACACGATCCCCTCTCGCATCTCAAGCTGCTTAATTAAATTTCTGTTCATCAACCTGGAATTGTTTGGAAGTGTGGTTCCCACCTTGTACGCTTCTCTGTACCATGACGCTGTTGTCAGTATGCTTAAGAGCCGTCTACAACTGATCAGCTGGTTCTAGAGCGTACATTACACATTATTTGTATTGCACGTTTCTGTAGTACAAACATTGACTTCAACAAACCCACGAAATCATTCGTATCGACGAATGGAAGTTAAGGAGAGAGAGTGAGAGAGTGACAGAGAGAGAAATGGAGACAGAAAGAGAGACGTTGTTGTTTCTTCTGATGTTTTCATTTCCAGAAAAGGTTGTCCTGTTTCAGCTAACCGCAACGTGCCCGACGGCAGAAGTCAATTTAAGCGCGGTCTTGATAGTACCTTGAAACAGTGTCCGAGAGTCGTCGTTGCCTTCCGTGCAGAGTGTCTTGCGGCAGAATTTAGGTTTACACCGCAGGACGGCAGTAAACCTCAGAGGCGGTCGTATCTGAGGCGGTCCTCGAGCTGCGCTTGCGGGAGCACCTTGTTACGGTGGCCAATGGGAGGAGAGGGAGCGGGCGCGCCCCGCTGCCGGCATGCACTTGTTATCTGCGGCTCCCCTGCCAGGCAGTCGCGGTTTCACGGCGGCCGCCCCCTGCGCAAATATTAGCTCGCCAAATGGGCAACGCCTGTGTACATTAATGCAGGAAAATATATGCGGCTATTTCCTCTTCGCCACGTGGACCATATTTCAAAAGAAGGGACGTGAAGCTTGTTAGGCGATAGAAGCACTTTTCTCCAGCACTTTGGCGCCCCACTTCATTAACAGAGTGGCACAATCCTTCTTAAATGTACAGGGCAATCTGAAAATAATGAGAAAGGTAAAAGTGTAGTACTTGAAAAGGGTCGTAGTTCGCTCTACTTTGTCACAAATTCATAATAACTTTAGTGATTATTTTACTCTGAAGTGGACGTTAATACGGGGTCTGAGCACCTTTCGACTTTCTGATGGCTTGAGCTCTGCTGCGAACACTTTCACTGAGATGTCTGAATCTCTGTGGAGAAATTACAGCTCATTATTCCTCATGAGCCAAACCAGAGAAATTTCATATCAAAACATCTTCAGCCGTCTGAATTTCCAGTTTTATTTTATTTGCGCTACCAGATTCAGCGTTACATTACGCCATCTTCAGGAACCGTGACCGACGTGTAGCACGAATCCCATTTCTTGTGCAATCGAAATGGGGACAGATTTCTTCATAACATAGCGAATCCCTTTGATCATAACCTGGAGTCTGCAAGTCTACGGATATCAGCTACTGGACGCTGCCCCTCATTCTATTGTGCATGGAGTGGGATTCGTCCTACACGTCGATCGGGGCCCTGAAGATGGCGTGATGTAACGCTGGATTTAGAACAAAATAAAATAAATCTGGTAATTTCGGCTGCAGAAGATGTTTTGATTTGACATTTTATATTTAACAGCCGGAGGTCCCGCGACCATCTTGTATAAAGATGGACTTACAGAAACCAGAAGATAGTGTGGTTGAACGCTGGGGTCTGCACCGAAGTCGACATCCTAATTAATCACAAAAGTGTTCCATTGGGATCAGGTCTGTCCATTTCAGGACTGTCACTGTGTCACACATGCTACTTAATGACAAAGGGCTCTGTCATGTTGATATAAACGATCGCATTCTCCGAAGTATACCTCTGCTGTATATGGTACAAAACGCCGTAAAGTGTGTTCATATCCTTCTACATTTGGCGTTTTCTTGAACACGATAAGGGGACGAAACCCAGTCCTCGAAAAACGGTCCCAGACTGTAGCGTCATCTCCTTTGTACTCCGCACAACACATTGAGGCATCTAACGTTCAGCAAGCATTCCCTACACCCAAACCCTCACATGGGCTGGTACAGTATATAAAGAGATTCATCGCTATAAACACTTATTCCCAGCCACCCGCGGTCCAGTAACGTCAATGTTCACACCACCTTACTCGACTACTTCACCCCATTCTTTTTAACTACGTACGCACACTGTTCTGGTTGAACTCCGTCCGCTCATTTCATGCGATTTTTTACAAACTCTTTTCGCAGTGTTCGATGCTCGACGTTCCCTGTCCGTCTGGACGTCATGTCTATCTGACCTTCGCTAGCAGTGGTTGTTGCTTCGCGTTTCCACATCACAAGCATAACACCAACAGACGAATTGGGCCTCTTTGGAAGGGTAGAAATTTCCTTGATTTATGAGGGTCTGCCTCATTACGTTTTATGTGAAAAATCTTAAGACTTTTTAAATAAAACAAACGTTAAGAACATTCTTCAGATCTACATATTTATTTCTCAATAATGTCACCCTAGCGACGAACTCTCTTCTCTCAAAGAGACACCAGTTTGTTGATACAGTCACAGCAGCATGTTTGACTTTGTTGACGAGCCGCAACCTCACCTCTAATAGCATCGCTTCATCACTATCAAAGTGACGTTCTCAAAGATTTTTTTCTGAGTTTTGCCAATAAATGAAAATCGAATGGGACCAAGTCGGGTGTGTATGGAGGATAATCGAAGGACAGTGAACCCAGGATGTCCGATAGGTGCAGATATAGCAGCACTTGGCATGCCGAAGGGGCGAGTGCCCCACGTGTGGACGGACTCTCCGAAATCGAAACACGATTGCAGCACGCTCTTTCTCTCGCGCCGACATAATTACGTTACACACCTCTGTGTCACACGCTACAGCTGGCAGCCCTCTAGTGGCAGAGGACTGCAAATACGTACGTAGGCATTAAATGTAAAAATATAGAATGTTAATAACATTTTGTTTTACTTAAAGTGCTTTAAGAGTTTTCACATTAGTTTTAGGCACGCCATCGTATTTGGAACTCATTTGATATCCAATAACTGAGCCACTTTCGAAGTGACTACACTCTCTTGATCTAACGACCCAGTCCGATGATGATTTTCGTTTGCTGGGCGCTCGACAGCGTAGTTATCGGCGGGCCTAAAAACTCCCAATATTTTCAAAAAAATGGTGCAAATGGCTCTGAGCACTATGGGACTCAACTGCTGAAGTCATTAGTCCCCTAGAACTTAGAACTAGTTAAACGTTCTCGCTTACCACGCCCGGGTTCCCGGGTTCGATTCCCGGCGGGGTCAGGGATTTTCTCTGCCTCGTGATGGCTGGGTGTTGTGTGTTGTCCTTAGGTTAGTTAGGTTTAGGTAGTTCTAAGTTCTAGGGGACTGATGACCATAGATGTTAAGTCCCATAGTGCTCAGAGCCATTTGAACCATTTGAACTAGTTAAACCTAACTAACCTAAGGACATCACACACATCCATGCCCGAGGCAGGATTCGAACCTGCGACCGTAGCGGTCTCGCGGTTCCAGACTGCAGCGCCAGAACCGCGCGGCCACTTCGGCCGGCTCCAATCTTTTCACTTTCCAGCCTTTCCAATTGCTGTGTGATGGTGAAACGATGAGGACAACACAAAAACGAGGCCTCCGGGCGGAGAAAATCCCCGACCAGGCAGGGAATCGAAGCCGGGACCCTGTGATCCCGAGGAAGCAGAACTAACTACTAGCTGCAGACCAGGCCCAGTCTGCTGTAACTGCTTCCCTACTAACAATACAATACTTCCCGCCCTCTTTTATGCTCTCAGACCCGTCACTCGTGAGATCTAGTTGTGTATTCCGCATTACATAGGTGTGTCTGGACACTATTCATCAGGTAATGTATGTTAGAACCTTTTATTGGATGACTAACAACTGACGCAAACACTTACGGTTATTTCGGGCAGGACAATGCCAGATCACACACCGCCAATGTGTCTACTACAGTATTACCAGGACTTCTTGACTGTCGTTTTTATTGTCTTTATTTCGAAGACCGGCTTGATACAGCTCTGCGCGCTAGTCAGTCTTGTGCAATCCTCTCTGTGTAACTACCACAAACTATATCCATTTGAACCTACTTGCTGTAATCAAGTCTTTGTTTCTGTCTACAATCTTTACCCCTCAAACTTCCTTTCACTATCAAACTGACAGTTCATTAGTGCCTCAGGACATGTCCTATCAACCGATCCCTTCTTCTGCTAAAGATAAGCCACAAAATTCCTTTTCCCCAATTCTGTTCAATACTCCCTCGGTACCTATTCGCTCTATCTATCTAATTTATAACTTAGTTGTGTAGCATCACATTTCAAAAGTTTCATTTCCCTTCATGTCTGAACTGCTCGTCGTCCACGCTTCACTTCTGTATAAGGTACACTCCTAACAAATAGCCTACCTTCAGAAAACACTTCCAAACCCTTAATTAATATTCTTTATTGATATATTTTATCTGTTTGGAAAGGCATATCTTGCTATTGCCTGTCTGCATTTCATATTCTCTTTGCCTACGCTATCGTCAATTATTTTGCGGCCAAAACAGTAAAAACTCACAGCTACTTTTCCAGTCTGATTCCCTCAGCATCACCGGATTTAATATGAATAAATTCCATAGCCCTTGTTTTACTTTCCTTGGTATTCATCTTTCAGCTTTTTTTTCTTTTTTCAGGACACAATCCGTTTCATTCAGCAGCTCTCGCAAGTCCTTTGCCATTGCCAGGAGAATTGTAATATCATCGGCAAATTTATTTCTTATCTCAGAACATTAATTTCTTTCCTAAAGTTATCCTCGGTTTCCACTACTGCATTTTGAAAGTGTAGGGAGACGATTAAACCGTGTCTTACTTTTTTCTCAACTACCGCTTTAGTTCCATACCCTTCGACTCCTATAATCTCAGTCTGGTTTCTGCACAAGCTGTAGATAACTTTTCGCTCCTAGGATTACGCGCTTGGCATTTTCAGAACTGCAAATATTACGTTCCAGACAACGTTTCTCTAAGTCTACAAAAGTTATAAACACAGCTTTTCCTTTCTGTAACCCATATGCTAACATGCGCCGTAAAGCCAGTATGGCCTTGTGTTCGTACATCTCTCTATCTCTGATTTTTCGCGTATCGGTTTCCACCAATTTATCCAGTCTTCCATAAATAACTCGTGTCAATATTTTTTAACCATTGCTTGGTTCAGTAATATTCATAAGTTTCAGTACCTGCATTATTTGGAATAGGAATTATTACATTCTTATTGACACCTGAGGCTGTTTCACTTGATCTATCTTGCATACACTGTAGATTTGTTTTGTCGTGGCTGGCTACCGCAAGGGTCTCAATAATTTTGAAGGAACGTCGCCTACTGCAGGGGACTTGTTTCGAGGAAGGTCTTTGAGCTAAGTCAAATTTTTCTCACAGTGTTATATCTCCCAGCTCATCTCCATTTATTTTCTCTTTCCGATTTCGATTCTGTGCTTAGTACTTGCATCTCGTTAGTGTGCTTTATATTCATATAACTGATTCTCATTTCTCCAAAAGCCCAGTATCTATAGTTGTGCATGCTTCTATAGCTTTTCATTTCTCGTCTAGGCACTTCTGCTTTGCCATTTTGCACTCTCTGATAATATATATATGTTAGACGTCTGTATTACTTTTTGTGTGCTCCTGCGGTTTTATATTATCATCTTCCGCCAGGTAGATTCAGCCCCTCTTGCATTGTGTATGGATTTCTCCTGGGCCTTGTCCTATCGCATTCAGTACTTCATTACTTAAGGCTACTCAATTTTCTATAGAGTTCCTTAGCCCTGATTCAGTCAACCGTTACCCAATGTTCCCTTTGGAAATCTCAATAGTCATTCGTACTTTCATTACCGGGTCTCGTCTCCTTAAACTACTACTATTCTGCTAGATTTTTTTTTCATTTACTCAAGGAACCTACAACTCAAATTGAATCAAAACCACAAAAGACATCAGAAACAAGCTTACTATACTGTGACTTGTGAAGAGCGTTTCCCTCTTCTTGGAATCTACTGGGATACTAAATTTACACTGGGCAGACAGTATGTGAAACCGCAGCTCTACTTCCGCTGCAGCACCGAAAGCAATCCCAGACAGCTTAGCAGTGGCTGTTGAGCGAGATAACGAGGTCAAACAGAACCTCTCTGCGACTTCCCAGTAGAGTTGCCCGCAGTGCGCCTGACAGGTATGCAAACCGCCACTCGTGGCTGTTGTGCACAGCAGCGTGAACATATTGGGTCTAGCGGGGTACACCAAGTAACAGGCTCTTCTAACAACGTAGCCTAGATACAGAAGAAAGAAAGTATCAATTTAGTCAGCTATTATATTTCCGAACGCTGTTAAATCTTTTATTAACATGATATGATAGCGGTAATATAACCCACTAGTAGAATTGCCTGAAAAGGGGTTACATCAAATTAAGAAATACATTACGTGGACTTCACTTTTATTTATATCTTTGAAGTTCTCGCAGTAGTTAAATGAGAAAAATGTGTTGAATAATAGCGCAGTCATGTAAAATCAAACATTTCATTAAAATAATGATAAAGAAGTAGAGCTGTAATCAAATGGAAAATTGGTTTGAACACACTGGTTTACTAGGCATGGTCCTATTGGTGGTATGCTGCACGTTTCTCCGACCTTTAAGGAGGAGGAGGAGGAGATCAGTGTTTAACGTCCCGTCGACAACGAGGTCATTAGAGACGGAGCGCAAGCTCAGGTGAGGGAAGGATGGGGAAGGAAATCGGCCGTGCCCTTTCAAAGGAACCATCCCGGCATTTGCCTGAAGCGATTTAGCGAAATCACGGAAAACCTAAATCAGGATGGCCGGAGACGGGATTGAACTGTCGTCCTCCCGAATGCGAGTCCAGTGTGCTAACCACTGCGCCACCTCGCTCGGTCCGACTACTTCCGTAGTGTAGCATCAAGTAAATATTAAATCGGGAGCTGAAGCAATGAGAATCGGTGAGATCGATAACTTCCCAAGAGTTTTAAAGTCTCTGTCGACCGTCTGCTTCTTGCGTCTTTAACGAACATTATAAAATTATCCATAATTTTTCGAGTATCACTCATTCTTACTGTGTCTCGCAATCGCGGTAGTACAAAAGTCGATGACTGTATTTGCAGGAGCATTACTGCCAGTTTTTCTTGCGTTTTAATTTGTTAAATGATGTGGTTGAGTCCATTCTCATTTGACTTCAGAGTTATTAAGCACTGCCCCTAATACGAGCTTTGAAGTTTTTCTTTTGAGAAATTAAATTTCCATTATATGTTTTAGAGAATCAGCAACGTATAGGATGTGTTCAGTTGAAAACCAACTAGAGTTAAATGAAAAGAAATGTTTATACCAGGCCGGCAGGGGTGGCCGCGCTGTTCTAGGCGCTACAGTCTGGAACCGCACGACCGCTACGGTCACAGGTTCGAATCCTGCATCGGGCATGGATGTGTGTGATGTCCTGAGGTTAGTTAGGTTTAAGTAGTTCTAAGTTCTAGGGGACTGATGACCTCAGAAATTAAGTCCCATAGTGCTCAGAGCCAGTTTGTTTATACCAGTATAACAATTACAGTTCATGTAGAACAGTGCACCTACATCTACACCTAAAAACATACCCCGCAACCCACCGTATGGTGCGGGGCGGAGGGTACCCTGTACCACTACTAAGTATTTCCTTCTCTGTTCGAAAAGCAAACAGAACGAGGGAAAAACGACTCTCTGAATGCCCCGTATGAGCCCTAATTCCTTGTATCTGACAGTAGAATCAAGCTGCAGTCAGCATCATATTCCGGTTCTCCAAATTTTCCTAATAAATGTTTCAAATGGCTCTGAGCACTATGGGACTTAACATCTATGGTCATCAGTCCCCTAGAACTTAGAACTACTTAAACCTAACTAACGTAAGGACATCACACAACACCCAGACATCACGAGGCAGAGAAAATCCCTGACCCCGCCGGGAATCGAACCCGGGAACCCCGGTGCGGGAAGCGAGAACGCTACCGCACGATCACGAGCTGCGGACTTTTCCCAATAGTGTTCTTCGAAAAGAAAGTCGCCTTCCCTGCAGGGATTCCCATTTGAATTCCCGAGGCATCTCCGTAATACCTGCGTGTTGCTCGAACTTACCAGTAACAAAACTAGCAGCCCGCCTCTGAACTGCTTGGATGTCTTCCTTTAAACCGACATAGTGTGGAGCCCAGATACTCGAGCAGTACTCAAGAATAGGTCGCACTGTTCACCTTCCCTGCCGCAATCCTCACAAGCTCGTTCAATTTCACGTCGCTTTGTAGCGTCACGCCCAGAGATTCAAAATACGTGACTGTGTCAAGCAGGACTCTACAAATGCTCTATCTGAATATTATGTTTTTTTTTCCCTACTCAACCGAATTAACTTACATTCTTTTATATTTAAGGCCAGCTGCTATTCAACATCAGTACCACTATATTGTAACTGCCACTGACATTGATATACCTATTCCAGCGCGTAGCAAGGCAGTGGATGGCTCTGTTGTAGAAACTCGTGGGTTGCTGATGGATCTAGCTTCCCGTGGTCCCCTTCACTTCCTTGTCACAAGTGTGCTGATGACTCTTCAGAGACTGTTTTAAGGGGCCGAAGAAATACGATCCAGCTGGAGAAATATCGGTGTTGTAAGGTGGGTGTTCCAAGACCTCCCACCGGAATTTCTGAAGTGGCTCTAGGGTCTTTTTAACCACAAATACTGCCTCATAACGCTGACATTACTTGAATATTGTGAATCGTCTCCGTACGCCTCTTTCGTCTTGCGATAGTGAAGCTTGCTCCCTTTATGCGGGAAGAAATTGGAAAAATCGCTCTTTCTGCTGATCGGAAGGAATGTATCATACAACCAGCCGCAGTAACATTTTTCCAGAAATGGGAAAAATTGCTTCTAGGCCATCAACAAGGAAAACACACACAACGGCCTTATCTGTGGGAGCACGAAAGTGACCTTTCAAAATTGAACGTTTTCTCTGAGGTGTCGTGCCAGTAAACGACAGCCAATTTTTCCTCGAAAGATTTTGCAATTGGACGGTGCTCCACCCAGTTTTCACTGGAATGTACGTGAGCTTCTTAATGGTCCCACAAGCTGCGACATAGTCGTGAATTGAACGTGACAATTGAACGTGACCCGAATACAGGATAAATTTCCTTTACTTTACGTCCATGGTCACAAATTTTTTGTCATCAAACTACCGGTTTCGTTCTGTAACGAACGTCTTGAGATTATCTTTTATAAAAACATGTCTCAATCGTGTTATTCGCCAACGCTGGATTAGTCGCGATACAACACCAGACAACATCTTTCTCCCCTGGCCACCCTGTTCGCCGGATTTAACACCCTGCGATTATATCTGTGGAGGTTTCTAAAAGACTGAGTGCCAATGCCCGTGTTCCTTGAGGAAGTGTGTTATCGGATAAAGCATGCTCTGCAGACCGCATGGAGGACTTGCTACACCGAGTTGGGGAAAATTTTAATTACAGTGTAGATGTGTGTCGTGTGACCAAGGGAGCACATATTGAATGGCTGTGATTAATGCATCGAAAACTTGGACAGTTGCCGCTGCTTCCCTGTAATGTTTACCCATATAAAGTAATATCGATTTATTATTAATTTTAAGACCACACGACTCATTTCTAAGAAAAAAGAAATGTTCAAATGTGTGTGAAATCTTATGGGACTTAACTGCTAAGGTCATCAGTCCCTAAGCTTACACACTACTGAACCTAAATTATCCTAAGGACAAAGACACACACCCATGCCCGAGGGAGGACTCGAACCTCCACCGGGACCAGCCGCACAGTCCATGACTGCAGCGCGTCAGACCGCTCGGCTAATCCCGCGCGGCACTCATTCATAAACGGCCTGTATTATTTTATTAAATTATTCAAGCCATTTACAGGAAGGACATACAGTCTGACGCGGTCCTCGAAACACGAATTGTTAAAATGACCCTGCTGTATTTTTTGCCCAGACTGCAGTAGTCTACAGAAACAAAATTTAAAAATATAAAATTACAAGGGCATAATTTGAGTAAAATCAGTTTGGGTATTGGGCCGCTCATTATGAAACATTAAAACAACTAAATTACCGACTTTTCGCGTGACATTGCAGCGGTTCTCCTCAGAGTGACTCTTCAGTTACTTGATGTTTTCGTTCAGACTGACACTGGCCATGGTACCTAGGAAGTTACAAAGATTGTAATCCAATAAAGTTGACATCGGAAGTTAGGATCTTCTGGATGAAGAGGGGATGCTACTGGAAAGCCAAAACAATATGATCATAGATTATCGGAAGAGTGAATGCCACCTGGTGACGTAGCGGAAACTTGACGCGGTGAGGAACGTATGTAAGTGGTCTCTCTCACTCTCTCGCTCTCTGTCTGTCTGTCTCTCTCTCTCTCTCTCTCTCTCTCTCTCTCTCTCTCTCTCTCTCTCAGTCGGCTTGTTATTTGTACGCACCACTCTAGGATGTGATCAGGCCGTCTCTAAATCCGTGCACAGCCGTAACGGTACAACGACCCCGCATTTGGATGCGCGCTTACGTGTGCGAACCCAGCGAAACGATGGAAGTAATATTGACGGAGTATCAGTTACATATTTTGTGGTTCAAAAACACCGACAGGCTCATCTCTGTACACCGGCTCTCGGACGGTGACGAATCGGCGAACGAGAGGACGTGTTCGCTGCTTCGCGTGTCCCGCGCTGCCCCCGGCTGGTGCGGGCTGGCGGGCGCGTGCAGCGGGTCGAGTGCGCTTTTGTGTGTGGCGCGCTATTGCAAGCCTGCGCCACTGCACGCCGCGCCGCACCGCCGCCTTTGTGCCGAGTGCGCCGGCAAAGCGTCGGTGGCCCTTATTCTTTCCAGCGCGCACACCGCTGCTCCGCTGAAGAGCTGGCGAAGGCAACGCCGGAATATTGCTTTCGGTGCTCCTGTGTTTTCTGTGTTGCTCGTTTTACTACGGTTGACAAAACCCCTGCGCGAGAGCATCTCTTGTTATCGTAGAGCGGCAAAGCAGCGCCGCTGTCAAACCGCGACTGTCCCTCGGATCAGATCCTGCGTACCTCTTACGCAGCGCTGGCGCATATTACCAGGACTTTTTTCTGTCGTGAACTCGAAACATTTTACAATACAAACTAGACTTCAACATTCACCGGTGCGTCTGATGCGCTTTGTAGCAATGTTGGCTGAGTTATGCCGGATTTCCCCTTTATAAATAAGATAAGTCAAAACATCGCCATTCTGTTGTTGATGTTGTGAACTTTAATCTGTTTTCTGTATAAGTAGCCACCATTCTTTATGATTCTACAGTATCTATTCGAAAGCATCTGGGCACCTATTACTGGACATTAATATGAGGTTGTCCACCCTTCGTGATTTGCCTAAATTGCTCAGGTAAATGCCGGGATGTTTCCTTTGGAAGGGCGCAGCCGGTTTCCTTCCCCATCTTTCCCTAGTCTGAGCTTGTGCTCCGTCTCTAATGCCCTCGACTTGACGTTAAACACTAATCTCCTCCTGCTCTATGTCCACACTTCGCCTCTGTGACGACTTGAACTCCGCTGCGGACACTTTCAGTGAGCTGTCTATATGCTTGTAGAGGCCGGAAGAAGAGAGGGCAGTTATGTTGGACGCTGAGGTCTGCAGCGAAGTCGACATTAAAGTTATGTGCGACTTGCTGCTGCTCTACAGTTTCTAACGGTCGCTGTCCCCTGCAGGCGATGCCTATGCTCCACAAACATCGGTTTTTCTGAAACTTCATGGCAGATTAAAACTGTGTGCCGGACCGAGACTAGAACTCGGCAACTGGAAGAAGTAATGCTGTGAGGAGGGGCCGTGAGTCGTGCTTGGGTAGCTCAGTTGGTAGACCGCTTGCCCGCGAAAGGCAAAGGTCCCGAGATCGAGTCTCCGTAAGGCACACTGTTTTAATCTGCCACGAAGTTTCATATCAGCGCACACTCCGCTGCAGAGTGAAAATCTCTTATCGGTTTTTCTTTCTGTAACCTACCTCCTAAGATACGTTGTATGCTAAGTATTTTCTCGCGTGATCCAATATTCCTTTGAAACCCATACTGATTTTTCCTAAGGTCGGCTTCTACCTGTCTTTCCATTCTTCTGCAAATAATTCGTGGCAGTATCTAGCAACCATGTCAGCACCTTCCTTCTTTGCAATGGGGATTATTGCATCTTCTTCAAGTCTGACAGTATTTCTCCTGCCTCATATTTCTTGCTGAACAGCTGGAATATTATTTTCTTGACAATCTCAAAAATTTTGATGTAATGTCGACTACATCTTGGGTCTTGGATTCTCTCAAATCTCCTGCCGGCCGCGGTGGCTGAGCGGTTCTAGGCGCTTCAGTCCGGAACCGCGCGACTGCTACGGTCGCAGGTTCGTGTCCTGCCTCGGGCATGGATGGGTGTGATGTTCTTAGGTTAGTTAGGTTTAAGTAGTTCTAAGGTCTGGGGGACTGATGACCTCAGACGTTAAGTCCCATAGTGCTCAGAGCTATTTGAACACATTCTCTCAGATCCTTCAGTGTTCTAATTCTTTCCCATGTCACCTTCGTATGTTACCTCTTTTTCTATAACATTGCTTTCAGATTTGTTTCCCTTACGTAAAACTTCTGTATTTTCCTTCCATCTGTCAACATTCCTTTCCTTGAAAACTATCGACCTGCCACCTAAACTCTTAATATTCATACAGAAGCATATCTTTCCTCTTCAGTTTTCCTATAGGCGGCGTCAAATGCTTTGCATTTTTGTAACCATTCTTGTTTTCCCATTTTAGACTTCCTGTCAATCTAATTTTTAGACGTCTCTGTTTCCTTTTGCGTGCTCAATTTGATGCATTTATATATTTACACCTTAAGTCAGTTAAATTCAGTACCTCATATGCTATGTAAGGACTTTTACGGGACCTTCCTTTTTGCTTTTGGGATCCTCCTCTAACTACACTGAAGCTAAGCAATCGTCTTCTTTTGCATTTTTCCCCTGTTGGTTTGGCTAATGCTCCCTTTGCACCTCCCAGCAATACCTGATATTTTCTCCTTAATTTCCTAGCCTTCTGTGCTTTTACGTACTGAGTGCTGGCTGTTGTCTCGGCATCTTCGGTCGACGTGTTTCATGACTTTTCTGGTTTTTCCCCAGCACTAGTTGCTTTCATTGTCCAAAACTCACTCTCCATTGCCGGCGGTGCACTGGAGTCGAAACTGACGCTGGACATCATGCTTTTCTTTCGTGCCAACTTCTCAGTGTTGTTGCCCTGTCACCTGCAACGTGTGTTTATCACAGGACAGAATTCAGAATCCGTTTATCTTGAAGGTTTCTTCCTTTTTGCTACAACTATTGCCGTGTTTGTGAATTTCTAGGGCTTCCCTGAACAAGCGAGCCTGGTAACTGTATTCACAGCGTGAAACTGCATACCGGCGAATTTTATCATGCGGCCGGTCTCACACAGCATGTGCTCTGCCACGGTCGATGTCTTCATCGACCCAACCTGCAATAGAGGAATTGGTACAAATACGGAATACCATTCATAAATTTCTCAGTTTCACATAAAGCAAACAAAATATCTGTAACACATACTCTGGGAAGTATTTTAAAGCTTCCGATACTTTCGAATACATACTACACTCTAGGAACATCTCTAAACTAGGTTTAACACAAAATTTGACATTTTTGGAGCTTCAAATTACGAGGTACATACGTGGAATAGTCCATTGGTTCCAATTTTATTAAAGCTATAGCAAATAATGAAAAATCTAATAAATAATTCATTGTCAAATAAAACAGAACACAACAGAATACCACACAAAATAGACCATTTTCAGTTACTACATTCATTACTCTAAGTAATTTCACTTGCGGAAGTCATACACATGTCGTACTTAATCGTAACCTGCCCATTCAGTTTACGCCCACATTTCGCACCTTAGACACATTACTCTCTCTTCCACTTTCTCATCCTGCGAAAATTTACCTGAGCAAAAGAGACAATCGGTGTCTTCATTAGTGGGCACACTGTTGTCCGAAACGCTGCTCAGGGTGGACGTAACACCTCTCGAACTAGAAACATCAACCTCAGAATCAGATCATTCCTAGTTCCTAGGTTTCGATGGTCTCTAGTTCCTTGCTCCAGTTTATTTGTTGCTGTCTCCGATTCTTCAAGAGAGCTGTCGTATGCTGGCATATTTTGGACTGGTGAAGAACTTACCTTTCTTTCGCTGGTGCCTGGCATCTTGTTTATTTGTGAAACGGATGAGATTTGCCGAGGTGTAATTTCGGATGTGACGGGAGATGTTCCTGCCTAGACTTCAACATTAGCCTTTACGTTTTCTGAAGCCACAGCTGCTGCAGATGGTTCATTGACTGCGTATCACTGAGTAAAACCTCAATTATTCCTTCATTGTTGGAAAATCTGTATCACGAGATATACGAAGGTAAACAGGTATATCCCTCTCATCCTTATCTTATTTACTGCTGTCTCCTGTGTCTGTCATTTGAGATAGGCCTTCCCAAACAGTTCGATGACATCCGAGTTTGTTACTGGAGGTACATTTTCCCTAATGCATAAGCATACCATTCCGGCGTAACAGGCTTCCAAAGGACTCATGCAAATTTCATTCAGTGGTTGCACGTGGTGGGAGGCATGAGGAGATAGACACAAGATGGTGACATGCGAGATTTGTAACATCAAGATTTCACGTGTGTCTGTAATCCCCATTCATATTCAGAAGCACCGGTGATTCTGTTGATGGCTTCATCTTTCTCTGGAAATATTAAAACCATTCAGTGAACAGCTAGCTTTGAATCCATCTAGAGGGATGGCATGCAAGAATGGACCCATGTGGTGCACCTCTCACTGATGTGGTTCTTATGAAGGAATGTCATCATGGGCGCGACAAAATTTCGGGTAGCATTCTTACATGTGACAACGGTCACCAGTGATCCACGCTCTGCAGATGAGATGGATGCTGCTTGTTGCTTTCCCTTTCTTACAACAACAGGGGGAACTTTCTCTGCAGAATGCTTGGACCAGTTACCTCGACATTATATACTGTGTCCGGTGAAAAGCTTCTTTTCTACATCTCTTGTGAAAACAATGAAAATATTGCCATATTTTCTCTTGTGGGATCTAGACATCTGTTAAAAGAGGTTGCTGTTGGTTCTCGAAATATCCTTTTTGCGCCCCTTCAAGAAAATGCGTAATCACCCTCTTCTAGCCCGTTCACTCAAAAATGTTTTCTGGATATTAAAGGTTTTGGCAAACTAAAAAGCCATCTGTTGTAGATCCTTTCAGGAAAGTCCAAAAGATTTACTTTCCATTGCCGTGCTATAATTTATCAGCTGTTTGTTTGCAGTTAAATAAGCTGGTAAATCTGATTTTACTAGCCTAAATATAGTGGCCGTAGAAACATGGGAAGTTGCCACCTTCAGAAAGCTCATCTTCTCTTCTCTAACAATTATAAATGCTGTTTGCAAGCAAAATTGTCCCACTGGTTTCCAGCTCCTGAAGTCTTTCCTGAAGCAAATTTTACATAAAACAGGTGTGAAAGCACAGTACAAATATGGAAGACTGCTGTCAAATATGAAATACTGGTATTCCATGTTAGTGATACATCAATCTAGAACTCTAGAATCGAAAATTAAATTTAAATAGGCCACAAGCACGCCATATTTCAAGATCACTCTATTAGCTAAACGTCTGTTTACAAAATGTATCAATAATTTATGTATTACGACAAGACTGAAAATGGAAACCACCAACCTGCAACAATTATGCCTCCTAGTGAATTCGTTAAAACAACTTCACTCACTCGTAATGTCTGTCAGCTGCAATATGAATGCATCTCAAACCAGTCTACAGTTGCTGAACGTGGTTCTCAAGCAGCTCACCAGAGTACAGCACTTAGAAGGTAAGAACAGTAATAAGAAATACTAGTTTCATGTTACTAACCGTATTCCACACTTGTGCCTCTTCCTGTGCTACACACATCAAAAATGTTTTGTACCACCTTGGTTCCGAGAGTTCCGGAACTTGTACAGAAAATCGAAATAGAGATCAACATAAACATCATCTTCGCCTTTTTTATTGCTCATAAAAACCACATGCTGCATGCTGTACTACCAAACAGCGACACTTACCGAGGTGGTGGTCCACATTACTGTGCACACCGGTACCTCTAATACCCAGAAGCCCGTCCTCTTGCATTGATGCATGCCTGTATTCGTCGTGGCATCCACAAGTTCGTCAAGACACTTTTGGTCCAGATTGTCCCACTCTTCAATGGCGATTCGGTGTAGATCACTCAGAGTGGTTGGTGGGTCTCGTCGTCCATAAACAGCCGTTTTCAGTCTATTCCAGGCATGTCGATAGGGTTCATGTTTGGAGAACATGGTGGCCACTCTAGTCGAGCGATGTCGCTATCCTTAAGGAAGTCATTCACAAGATGCGCACGATGGGGGCGCGAATTGTCGTCCATGAAGACGATTGCCTCGCCAATATGCTGCCGATATGGTTGCACTATCGGCCGAAGAATGGCATTCACTTATCGTACAGCCGTTACGGCGCCTTCCATGACCACCAGCGACGAACGTCCGCCCCACATAAGGCCACCCCAAAACATCAGAGAATTGCCACTCCTGAGCGGTCCACTCAGCATGTTGTTGGGCCCATCTGTACCGTGATGCATGGTGTCGTAGTTGCAGAGATGGACCTCGCCATGGACGTCGGGAGTGACGTTGCGCATCATGCAGCCTACTGCGCACAGTTTGAGTCGTATCACCACGTGCTGTGCCTGCACTCCGAGACGCCTGGACGCTTCCCTTGCCGGCCGGAGTGGCCGTGCGGTTTAGGTGCTACAGTCTGGAACCGGGCGACCGCTACGGTCGCAGGTTCGAATCCTGCCTAGGGCATGGACGTGTGTGATGTCCTTAGGTTAGTTAGGTTTAATTAGTTCTAAGTTCTAGGCGACTCATGACCTCAGAAGTTAACTCGCATAGTGCTAAGAGCCATTTGAACCATTTGACGCTTCCCTTATTGAGGGCCCTTCCTGGCACAAAGTAAGAATGTGGACGCGAACGAATCGCGGTATTGACCGTCTAGGTATGGTTGAACTGCAGACAACACGACCCTTGTACCCTCTTCCTAGTGGAATGATTGGAACTGATCGGCTGTCCGACCCCCTCCGTCTAATAGGCGCTGCTTATGCATGGTTGCTTAAATCTTTGGGCAAGTTTAGTGACATTTGTGGACAATCAAATGGGAGCGTGTCTGTGATACAATATGCACAGTCAACGTCTGTCTTCAGGAGTTCTGGGAACTGGGGTGATGCAAAACTTTTTTGATTTGTTTATTCACATTCGGTATTGATGGATCATCCAATCATTTCAGCACAGACGTCTCACACGAGCGCCGTATACATTATATTTCCGATATTGCGAAGGGATTCCTTTTGTCATTTGCCGATCTGAGACACTTTGATTTTTTCGGGTGTTCTTACAAATAGTCTTTACTCGATGTTTGTGCGATATATGGGAGGAGAACTTGTGCGTCACGTCCGCCGTGATTAATGAAAAGTCGGCCGAAGATCCCGAGACGAAAGCCAACACATTAAGAAGTGCCATGAAAGCATCAACAACTTTTCTTCTGCAATTTTTTCAGTTTTAATCAATGTTTGATAAACAATAAAAAATGGTTCGAATGGCTCTAAGCACTATGGGACTTAACTTCTGAGGTCATCAGTCCCCTAGAACTTAGAACTACTTAAACCTAACTAACCTAAGGACACCACACACATCCATGCCTGAGGCAGGATTCGAACCTGCGACCGTAGCGGTCGCGCTTTTCCCGACTGAAGTGCCTAGAACCGCTCGGCTACTCTGGCCTGTATGACCAATAAATTATGATCAAAGTCCCCATGTTCTCCTGGAAATATTGTGCCGAGAATTATTTAGTATCGAAATCTCTGTTATGCCATTACATAATCTGAAAGCTTCCGGCGTCTCCAAGTTCCTTCGCATATACAATGTGTGTGATGTGAGAGGAAATTTACGTAGATGCTCTTAAGGAGTGACAATGCGCAAGATTGTAGGAGACTAAGGGGTCCGGCGACGGCTTAAGAACGGTTTCGTGTCACACGGAAAGTCCACGTTTACCGGATATAATACTGGTGTGCCCCTTGTTGGGAAGACGATCCCTGCCCACGGTGTCAGAGGATGCCAACCCGTGGTGGCAGGGCAGCTATTACCGACACGACTGGCGTTGGCGCCAGCACGCAGTGGGCCGCGCGCGCCTGTGTTTTGCCCGGACCGCGTAATAATAACAGCCCTGGCCGCCCGGTACTCGCTACCCCTTGAGGCCGCGCCGAGACGGGGCGGTGCGTTTTTGTCGGCACTCGCCGCCGCCGCCTCCGCCGCCGCATCAACAAGTCGCCAGCCCAGCCAGGCCGCTTCCCGTAAACAGGGCCACCGCTCGAGGCAGCGGCAGCCCGCCATTATATCGCCATCATCTAAACACGGCGTGGCACACACCGCCTCCTATCCTTCCCACCGCCTCCCCACTCCCCACCCTCTATACTGTTCGATTTTTCCCTGCCTGGCACTCTGTTGGTTTTGTGCGCTCTGATGACTAGCATCTCCGAAATTTCCAAGCAGAGTTGATTCGTGTTCCCTTGTTGACACAGCGAGGAAAACGCCGATGCATGGAATGTGAATCAACATGCACATGAAAAAGCGTTTTCTGCACACTGTTCAAAGTAAAAGTAACGGGATGGAGTTTCTAAATCCATTCAGTGATCAGTAATCTCAATGCACTGGTGCCCAAATAAATAAATAAAATAAAAAATTAACAAATTTTTTCGAGAGAAAGCGTCCGAGGCATTGGTGTTGATCTTAAACCGAAATATAGTGATTACAAACACACTGACCAGTCCACGTTTTGCAGCACGGACGTCTGCGAGAGATGCAGAATGAGAGTCAATGAGGCTCTACAAGGTACCGACAGGAATAAGCAGCCACGCCCACTCCAGTGCCGCGGTCAGATGCGCTAGGTTTTTCGGCTGAGGATCCACGGCGCGAACAGCCCGGCTGAGGCGGTGCTACATATTCTCGATTTGGTTTAACTCCGGAGAGTTTGGTGGCCAGGGGGTACGGTAAACTCGTGCTAGTCCTCTTCGAACCAGGCACGTACAATGGGAGCTGTGTGACACGGTGCATTAGCCTGCTGGTAGATGACACCGTGCCGAGGAAAAACAAACTGTTTGTAGGGATGGACATGGACCACAAGGATAGAAGTATGACTCTGTTGATCCATTTTACCTTCCAGAGAATACCACGAAAACATTCCCTGCACCATAACGCTTCTACAACTACATCTACATCCATACTCCGCAAGCCACCTGACGGTGTGTGGTGGAGGATACCTTGAGTACCTCTATCGGTTCTCCCTTATATTCCAGTCTCGTATTGTTCGTGAAAAGAAGGATTGTCGGTATGCCTCTGTGTGGGCTCTAATGTCTCTAATTTTATCCTCATGGTCTCTTCATCAGATATACGTAGGAGGGAGCGATATACTGCTTGACTCCTCGGTGAAGGTATGTTCTCGAAACTTCAACAAAAGCCCGTACCGAGCTACTGAGCGTCTCTCCTGCAGACTCTTCCACTGGAGTTTATCTATCATCCCCGTAACGCTTTCGCGATTACTAAATGATCCTGTGACGAAGCGCGCTTGTCTCCGTTGGATCTTCTCTATCTCTTCTATCAACCCTATCTGGTACGGATCCCACACTGCTGAGCAGTATTCAAGCAGTGGGCGAACAAGCATACTGTAACCTACTTCCTTTGTTTTCGGATTCCATTTCCATAGGATTCTTCCAATGAATCTCACTCTGGCATCTGCTTTACCGACGATCAAAATTATATGATCATTCCATTTTAAATCACTCCTAATGCGTACTCCCAGATAATTTATGGAATTAACTGCTTCCAGTTGCTGACCTGCTATTTTGTAGCTAAAAGATAAGGGATCTTTCTTTCTATGTATTTGCAGCTCATTGCACTTGTCTACATTGAGATTCAATTGCCATTCCCTGCACCATGCGTCAATTTACTGCAGATCCTCCTGCATTTCAGTACAATTTTCCATTGTTACAACCTCTCGATATACCACAGCATCATCCGCAAAAAGCCTCAGTGCACTTCCGAAGTCATCCACAAGGTCATTTATGTATATTGTGAATAGCAACAGTCCTACGACACTCCCCTGCGGCACACCTGAAATCACTCTTACTTCGGAAGACTTCTCTCCATTGAGAATGACATGCTTCCGTCTGGAACCGCACCACCGCTACGGTCGCAGGTTAGAATCTTACCTCGGGCATGGATGTGTATGATGTCCTTAGGTTAGTTAGGTTTAAGTAGTTCTAAGTTCTAGGGTACTGATGACCTCGGATGTTAAGTTCCATAGTGGAGCCATAACGCTTCCTTCTCCGACCAGGACGTTTCGACGATTGCTGGAAGGGCGTGCACCCCAACAGCTATCTGTCCGATATAGAACGCGGTTCATATGAAAAGGCCACCTGTGCCACTGAATGGACGTCCAATTTCAGTATTGGCGTGAAAGTAGCAGCACCGCTAGTCCATGAACAGCAGTTAGCGTGGATGCATGAACCGGGCACTTACTCGGAGGCTTTTAGGCAGCAACGTCCGCTGAGCGATGGTTGAGGAGACATTGTTGGTAGACCCTTTCTTCATCTGGGTGCTCAGCTGCTCAACAGGTGCTTTTCTATTCTCCCTTACACATCTCCGCAGCCGTCGTTCCCCCCCTGTCATTTATGGTCCATGGTACGCCACAATTGCCTTGGCGCGTCCTCCTTAATTATCTTAGCCGGTCGGTGTGGCCGAGCGGTTCTAGGCGCTTCAGTCTGGAACGGCGCGACTGGTACGGTCGCAGGTTCGAATCCTGCCTCGGGCATGGATGTGTGTGATCTCCTTAGGTTAGTTATGTTTAAGTAGTTCTAAGTTGTAGGGGACTGATGGCCTCAGCTGTTAACTCCCATAGTGCTCAGAGCTATTTGAACAATTTTTAACTCTCTTAACAAGACCTCCTGTCAATTACTGAACTACTTGCCCAGAGCCTCAAATTGCTGATGTTTACAGTCGTGTATAGTGGACAGTAAGATCCTACTATACTTCTTTGAGGAGATGCCCCAAAAATTGTTGAACACATTCACACATAGCAGTTTTGTGTTGTCCCAAATTTGTCCTATTCTCTAACAACTAAACCTGCTATGTTATCACGAATCAGATCAGATTTCACAAAGCAGTTCTTCGTAAGCTCTAGCAATGTGAGACATGTGTGTGTATGGACGTCTAATATAGTCCCCCAAAGGTCACGAATCTAGAAGATGTTTCTAGTTCAGATTGTTGCCTAAAGAGGACCGCAGTGATATCAGTCGCGTCGTATAGGTCCCGATACGCTAGCTCAGTATGTTCGGTCAGAAGTTTAGCTGCCCACTGTAATTAAAAAGAAAAAAAACTGAGTCAATGGATGAACGATGAACCCCGACAAGCATCATGAAATGTCCGCCCCGAACAAAATCAACGAACACTAACGAATAAAAGGGGTAGCTTTTTTGAATAGTAATCAAAACTTCCTCGATGCCGGGTTGGAACCCCGCCATTGCTTAAATTTTGGTTAACGATCAGCATTGGCGGCCGAGGACTTCCGGCATAAGAAGTCAACCTCGTACTGCCAACGGCCTTGTCAAAGAGGGCGGAGGAGCGGACAGAGGCTTAGGGCACTCTCTTGTCCTAGGGGTGGGAAACTGCCCCTAAAGGCGGAAGAATCAGCAGTGATCGACGGTATGAGGATGCAGAAGGCAGTGCATAAAAGACACGTAACTTGTATCCACAGGACATGTGGCCTGTAATTCAAAAGTGTCATGATGAACTCTCCACTGGTAAAAGATTCCAGAATAGTCCCCCATTCGGATCTTCGGGAGAGGACTGCCTAGGGGGCGGTGACGGTGAACTAATGACTGAATTATCAACGAAAGGATAACTTTCTACGAATCGGGGCGTGGAATGTCAGAAGCTTGAACGTGGCAGGGAATCTAAAAAATCTGGAAAGGGAAATCAATCTAGATATAGTGGGGGGGGGGGGGTCACTAAAATGGAAAGCAGACAAGGGTTTCTGGTCAGATGAATATAGGTTAATATCAAAAGCAGCAGAAAATGGTATGACGGGGTAGGATTCGTTATGGAGAGGAAGGTAGGGAAGAGAGTGTGTTACTATGAACAGTTCAGTGATAGGGTTGTTCTTATCAGAATAGACAGCAAACCAACACCGACAACGATAGTTCAGGTATATATGCCGACGTCGCAAGCTGAAGATAGAGAAAGTATATGAGGATACTGAAAGGGTAATACAGTACGTAAAGGGATACGAAAATCTAATAGTCATGGGAGACTGAAATGCAGTTATAGGGGAAGGGGTAGAAGAAAAGGAATGAGAAGAATGAGAGAGGAGAATGACTAATTGTTTTCTGTAACATGTTTCAGCTAGTAATAGCGAATACTCTGTCCAAGAATCCCAAGAGGAGGGCGTATACTTGGAAGAGGCCAGGTGATACGGAATGATTTCAGTTAGATTACATCATGGTGAGACAAAGATCCCGAAATCAGGTACAGGATTGTAAGGCGTACCCAGGAGCAGATATAGACGCAGATCACAATGTAGTAGTGATGAAGAGTAGGCTGAAGTTTAGGACATTAGTCAGAAATAATCAATACGCAAAGAATTGGAAGCACTAAGGAATGACGAGATACGCTTAAAGTTCTCAAAGGCAATAGATATAGCAGTAAGGAATAGCACAGTAGGCAGTACAGTTGAAGAGGAATGGACATGTCTAAAAAGGGCCATCACAGATGTGGGAAAGAAAAACATAGGTACAATGAAGGTAACTGCCTAGAAACCATGGGTGACAGAAGAAATGCTTCCATTTGATCGTTGAAAGGATGAAGTACAAAAATGTTCCAGGAAACTCGTGAATACAGAAATACAAGTCGCTGGGGAATGAATTAAATAGGAAGTGCAGGGAAGCTAAGACTAAATGGCTTCATGATAAATGTGAAGCAATCGAAAATGAAATGACTGTCGGAAGGACAGACTCAGCATACAAGAAAGTCAAAACAGCTTTCGGTTACTTTAAAAGCAAGAGTGGTAACATTAAGAGTGCAACGGGAATTCCACTGCTAAATAAAGAGGAGAGAGCAGATACGTGGAAAGAATACATGGAAAGCCTCTATGAGGGAAAACAATTGTGTGATGTGATAGAAGAGGAAACAGGAGTTGATTAAGAGGAGATACGGTATCCAGTATTAGAACCAGAATTGAAAAGAGCTTCGGAGGACTTAAGACAAATAAGGCAGAAGGGATAGATAACATTCCATCAGAGTTTTTAAAATCAAGGGGGAAGTGGCACCAAAACGATTATTTACCTTGGTGTATAGAACGTATCAGACTGGCGACATAGCATCTGACTTTCGGAAAATTATCATCCACACAATTCCGAAGACTGCAAGGACTGACAAGTGCGAGAATTATCGCACAATCAGCTATACAGCTCATGCATCCAAGTTGCTGACATGAATAATATATAGAAGAATGGAAAAGAAAATTTAGGATGTGCTAGATGACGATCAGTATGGCTTTATAAAAGGTAAAGGAAGCAAGACTAAAGAAAAATCTAGACACCTTCATAGGATTGTCGACCTGTAAAAAGCCTTCGACAATGTAAAATGGTGCAAGATGTTCGAAATTCTGAGAAAAATAGGGGTAAGCTGTAGGGAGAGATGGGTAACATATACTATGTACAAGAGACAAAAGGGAATAATAAGAGTGGACGGCCAAGAACGAAGTGTTCGGTTCAAATGGCTCTGGGCACTATGGGACTCAACATCTGAGGTCATCAGTACCCTGGAACTTAGAACTACTTGAACCTAACTAACCTAAGGATTCGAACCTACGGCCGTAGCGGTCGCGCGGTTCCAGACTGAAGCGCTAAGAACCGCTCGACCACATCGGCCCGCTGAAGTGTTCGGATTAAAAAGGGTTTAAGAAAGGGATGTAGTCTTTCGCCCCTACTGTTCAATCTGTACATCGAAGAATCAGTGATGGAAATAAAAGAAAGGTTCAGGAATGGAACTAAAATTAAAGGTGAAAGCATATCAATGATACGATTCGCTGATGACATTGGTATCCTGAGTGAAAGTGAAGAGGACTTATATGATCTGCTGAACGAAATGGACAAACTAATGAGACAAGATTATGGATTGAGAGTAAATCGAAGAAAGACGAAAGTAATGAGAAGTAGCAGAAATGAGAAGAGGGAGAAACTTAACATTAGGATTGAGGGTCACGAAGTAGATGAAGTTAAGGAATTCAGATACCTATGTAGTAAAATAACCAATGACGGACGGAGCAAGGAAGACATCAAAAGCAAACTAGCAATGGCAAGAAGGGGTTTCCTGTCCAAGGGAGGTCTACTAGTATCAAACGTAAGTCTTAATTTGAAGATTACATTTCTGAGAACGTACGTCTGGAGTACAACATTGTATGGTAGTGAAACATGGACTGTGGGGAAACGGGAACGGAAGAGAATAGAAGCAATTGAGATGTGGTGCTGCAGACAAAAAAAATGGTTCAAATGGCTCTGAGCACTACGGAACTTAACCTCTTAGGTCATCAGTCCCCTAGAACTTAGAACTACTTAAACCTAACTAACCTAAGGACATTACACACATCCATGCCCGAGGCAGGATTCGAACCTGCGGCCGTTGCGGTCTCGCGGTTCCAGAGTGTAGCGCCTATAACCGCTCGACCACCCCGGCCGGCGCTGCAGACAAATGTTGAAAATTAGGAAGACTGATAAGGTAAGGAATGAGGAGGTTCTGCGCAGAATCGGAGAGCAGAGGAATATGTGGAAAACACTGATAAGGAGAAGGGACAGGATTATAGGACATCTGTTAAGACATGAGGGAATGACTTCTTCCATGGTACTAGAGGAAACCGTAGAGAGGAAAAACTGTAGTGGAAAACAGAGATTGGAATACTGAAAGGTGGCTACACTGAGCCACTGCGCCAGAGATTGCGCCAATAAGTATTATTCAGCCGCCTCCACTGGCAGCACTCGTAGTAGGGAGTGCTTGGGGAGAACTCGTAGTAGTCAGCGCTTGTTGAGATGTGCTAGTAAAAAGTGCTTGCTGAGATGTCGTAGTGAAGAGTGCTTGTCGAGAGGTTGTGGTGGAGAGTTCTTGTTGAGATGTGGTAGTAGCAAGTCGGTGTGGAGATATATTGTAAGGATTAGAGTGCTTTTCGTCAATATATGAAGGTAAAAGAAAAAAAAATTCCTTTTCTTTTTAACATCTTAATGTCTTAAATAATGTGTCATTACAGGTTCAGTCAACAAAGCATCTGGCTTGTGTTCTTGTATTAGAGTGTAATTCTGGTTTTCTTGCGCAATTATAGTATTTCTAATTTTTTTTATCACGTCAGTATAAATGGTATTTAAAATTTCTTGTCTTGTTGAAGAAGAACCGTGCCAGATGTGTACGTTGAATCACACTTCCACATACAGAACAGTTATACTTCTGCTTTGTTGTTTCGCAGGTTTTATAGTTGCTGGGGACTTAATTAATTAATTGTGTTAACAGGAAATTTTCATTTCATTCTTTGTTGTTGTTCTATGCAGTCAGATTGCGTACTAAAACTAGTCAGGGCCAACCGTTTGCGAGACACAGCGTAATCGGACATACAGCCACGAAAAATAAAAATTATTTTCAAAAATTATAATTAAGCCCCCATGCAATACATCCAGCAAATAATTGAGGACGTAGGTTGTGAGTGTTACTCTGAGATACAGAGGTTGGCACACAAGAGGAATGCGCGGTGGGCCGCATCAAGCCAGTCAGAAGACTGACGGACGACCTGCCCCCCCCCCCCCTCCCCCCGCTAACGTCTAACTTGTCAGACTACACGTACCCCTTTACTTCTGTCCTTAGAACACCGGTTGCCTAGTGCTTAGTTTATATCAAGCGCATCAGGAGTAAGTAATAAATGAAAAGAGAAGGAATTTCGTTCCGTACTTAGCACATAAATGACAGGAATTACAGTTTTCAATCGTAGCAGTTGTCTCTTTAAAACATGTATCCCGTAGACCTCAGGCAAGTTAGCTGCATTTCTGTGCTGTTACATAAATTGAATTCCGGTTTATTACAAACGCACTAATAACCTATTGTGGTCCCTAGCAAGAACGATCTGTGAAAAGCCCAGCATATAAACTTTTACTTCAGACCGCTGTCTTTTGTATTCACACAGGACCGGTCGATGAAGTGGTTTGTGAGAATCTTTGTAAGCAACTGATGTTTCCCAACTTTCCTTTTCTGAAGACTTTTTAGTTTCTTCTATGGAAATTCGTTACCTCCAACTTCTCCTTCCTTTTTCGCTTTTGTACTTCACCTGTTTCGTTTCTCGCCTAATTTCATTGTGTAACGCGAACTGTTTTAGAGTGCCTTTGTAATGTGTTATCTCATTATTCTATTTGTGACCTAATTCCTTATAACACCCTTCGTTATCACTTCAAGCATAATTTTAAGTTTTTTAAACTGTGAACTTGTCACCAACTAGTCTTTTTTGTCAGCTCTCTCAGTTTTCGGAATCTTGAATAATGATTTGCAACATAGCGCAAATCTTTCACAATAATTTGTGACACTATCAGCGAAATTATTACAGGTACTTGCGGTTGTGTATGCTTGTATCATTGTTAGACAAATTCCAGGTGGTAATTATTATCTAAAACTAACCATCTGTTAATGCGCAGTAGGTCCTTTTCAAAATTCACAGGGTAAGACACTCGGTGAATGGTTTTGTAGCAGCAGATGTTATATAATAATCAGAATGTTACCAATTAAGCTTCATCACTGAGCAGTAGATCATAAAAATCAAAAGTGTTTTCCACATCTTGTGATAAAAGGTAACGTGAGCTTTCCAAACGTTTGCTGCAGCATGGATATTTGAAGGGACTCGAGGGACAGCATTTGCGCCAGGAACCCTTGCAGTTTTTGCTGTGGTATCTAGCCTGCTTGGCAAAGCTTCGGTCTCTGTGTTTTCTACACAATTGCTTTGCATTTCTCGTTTGTAAAATTTTCTTATTTCACTTTCAATTCATGTGGTGATAAGAATACCATTCAGCTTCTAAGGAAATATTTTCCCTTCCTACGAATATATCTTTTTCATTATGTAGACATTTTCCCTGCACAAGACACACACATTGCAGGTGATGTAGCTTTGGAGTAATGAATGTCAGTAAACGACCAACTGATAGTCCTTTTCTTACAAATGTACGAAGAGACAAGCTCCTTCACTGTACCAATAGTAACTACTGTAGCTTTACAAACCAAGATGGTTTTTGGTGCTTATTTCTTTACAGATCTTATAGTTATTGATCTACTGTTCAACTTACAACAGGGTCCTCACAGCATATACCAATTTTTTTAATGATAACAATCTGTCACTGTGGCTTCCAGTGAATGGAGTGACCCATCCTTCTATTTTGTAATCACCACTAATGACCAGTTTCGATCTTCGCAGAGCCACTTTCAAATACTATTGTAGCAGAATCCATTAAATGCTCGTTCACGGATTGTGGTCAAAGTGTTCATACAATGGAAAAACCAGTATAACATGAGGAAACGCCGTTCAATCGAAGCCTTACAACAGTTCAGCCTCAGATGAGCAGTTACAACAGAGTGAGTCCATTTGTTACAGTTTTAGACCCAAAGTAGAAAACCAACAAGTAGAAGTGCAAATGAGACCTGCGGAAATGTAAAAATATGAAGAGATAAAAAAAAAGGAAGTAAACATTGTGTATTGCAGAGGGCTTAGTTTATCTAAAAGCTAAATATCTGAGAAGAGTCTGCGCCAATCCATATGTGATGTGAAAACTTTTGAGATCGTCTTGACCGCTTTGTTAGTAGCGTCATGTCTCACTGATGTAGTGGTGAATATGTTACGTACTGTGCAGAATTTTCGTAGCTATATTAATTAATTGATATTTAAATTAACAATTTTCCAGTAATGTATAACGCTCATTATTAAAGCGGGAACCATACACTGATATGTTGAAAACCATTTGAAGTGAGTAGGCCTACATTCCGAGGATCGTGAAGTATGTATTTACGTCCCTGGTTACAGCATTAAATACGACATTTTGAAATGTGTTGGCCTAAAGACAGAGACAAGTAAATTTGTTGAACGTGGACATTGGATGTGAGAGATAAATGGCAGGTTTCTCACAGTGTTTACGACATAACGGGAGGTGAGGTGGTAGAGCAGGCGTAAGGGGATAGCTCCTTCTCCGAGACCGCAGCGATGCTATCTCGACAGCCGGGGGCTGTGGACCAAGTGGCCAGGCTGAGTGAGACGTTCAAGGGGCAGGCCGGGCCCTCTGAGGCTGCGAGGAGAAGGGGGCGGCTCTGACTGGACCCGGTCGCTAACGAGAGGCGAGGCGTGCTGCGTGGGTCTGATAGCGGCGCCTGCTGTCGCCGCCTGTCGGCTCCACTTCACCGCTGCTCACGCTGCTGCGGTCATCACGGTTATGCGTTGAGAAGAGGAATGGCCTTCTCAGCTTATAACATCTGCCACGCAATTCCGCTTAATCTTCCTTATTCTGAGAACAGCTTTGTTAACACAGCGAGCGCTGGCACGATGAGCAAACGCCGGGGAGGCGGAGCTTACATTCCATCCTGCTTATCCTGATTTACTTTTCGTGTGTTTTCCTTGTTGTTTTTCTGCTATATCTATATCATTCTGTAATTACTGATGTGAACAGTTTTAAGGTGGTCTCAAGCAAGGCAATTCCCAAGCAACTATCTGATATTTGCTTATCTCCTATTTTATTTACTGGAATTGTAACACTTTCTTCCTCTTGGTGTCCTACCTTCCTTCATAACACTGTTAAATAGAGTACCAATATGAAACTTCCTGGCAGATTAAAACTGTGTGCCCGACCGAGACTCGAACTCCCGAGTTCGAGTCTCGGTCGGGCACACAGTTTTAATCTGCCAGGAAGTTTCATATCAGCGCACACTCCGCTGCAGAGTGAAAATCTCATTCTAGAGTACCAATATGTTTATACTTACACTATTATCCTATTAATTCGTTAAATATGCCATCTGCCCTTACAGATTTTCTGTCTTTAAGTCTTTTTATTACAGTGCATATTTCCTCCACTGAAAAGACAACTTGCTTCCCATTTTATGTGCTTCTGTGCCTTTTCAGTTTCCATTTGTTATGTCCTTATACTATACTTTAAAATAATTTTCCCTTTCAGTTCTGTTTACGTTTTGCTTCTTAGTGATTTTAAAGCATACAGAACACTTTCTTTTATGTTCCATAAAGATGTCATTCCCTATCGTTCTACATCGCTACCAATATTCCTCTTTTTATTTTTCGAGTATCCGAGTTCACCCTACTACGAATGATCTTATACCCCCTGTAATCGTTTTCACTTTGCTTTGTTGTTATTTGACACTGTGAAATACGGAGACCAGCGATCTGTCATGTTAAAATGTATGGATTAAAAAATGTACCTTAATATTGCAAAAATATCTTTATCGATAAAAATGGCTCTGAGCAATATGGGACTTAACTTCTGAGATCATCAGTCCCCTAGAAATTGTTGTTGTTGTTGTGGTCTTCACTTCTGAGACTGGTTTGATGCAGCTCTCCATGCTACTCTATCCTGTGCAAGCTTCTTCATCTCCCAGTACTTACTGCAACTTACATCCTTCTGAATCTGCTTAGTGTATTCATCTCTTGGTCTCCCTCTACGATTTTTACCCTCCACGTTGCCCTCCAATGCTAAATTGGTGATCCCTTGATGCCTCAGAACATGTCCTACCAACCGGACCCTTCTTCTTGTCAAGTTGTGCCACAAACTCCTCTTCTCCCCAATTCTATTCAGTACCTCCTCATTAGTTATGTGATCTACCCATCTAATCTTCAGCATTCTTCTGTAGCACCACATTTCGAGAGCTTCTATTCTCTTCTTGTCTAAACTGTTTATCGTCCATGTTTCACTTCCATACATGACTACACTCCATACAAATACTTTCAGAAACGACTTACTGACACTTAAATCTGTACTCGACGTTAACAAATTTCTCTTCTTCAGAAACGCTTTCCTTGCCATTGCCAGTCTACATTTTATATCCTCTCTACTTCGACCATCATCAGTTATTTTTCTCCCCAAATAGCAAAACTCCTTTACTACTTTAAGTGTCTCATTTCCTAATCCAATTCCCTCAGCATCACCCGACTTAATTCGACTACATTCCATTATCCTCGTTTTGCTTTTGTTGATGTTCATCTTATATCCTCCTTTCAAGACACTGTCCTTTCCGTTCAACTGCTCTTCCAAGTCCTTTTGCTGTCTCTGACAGAATTACAATGTCATCGGCGAACCTCCAAGTTTTTATTTCTTCTCCATGGATTTTAAGACCTACTCCGAATTTTTCTTTTCTTTCCTTTACTACTTGCTCGATACACAGAATAACATCGGGTAGAGGCTACAAACCCTGTCTCACTCCCTTCCCAACCGCTGATTCCCTTTCATGCCCCTCGACTCTTTATAACTGCCATCTAGTTTCTGTACAAATTGTAAATAGCCTTTCGCTCCCTGTATTTTACCCCTGTTACCTTTAGAATTTGAAAGAGAGTATTCCAGTCAACATTGTCAAAAGCTTTTCTAAGTCTACAAACGCTAGAAATGTAGGTTTGCCTTTCCTTAGTCTTTCTTCAAAGGTAAGTCGTAAGGTCATACACCTCGCTCACCAGATGGTAGAGTTTTGTCAGGACTGGCTCTCCCAAGGCCGTCAGTAGTTCTAATGGAGTGTTGTCTACTCCCGGGGCCTTGTTTCGACTCAGGTCTTTGAGTGCTCTGTCAAACTCTTCACGCAGTATCGTATCTCCGATTTCATCTTCATCTACATCCTCTTCCATTTCCATAATATTGTCCTAATGTACATTGCCCTTGTATAGGCCCTCTATATACTCCTTCCACCTTTCTGCTTTCCCTTCTTTGCTTAGAACTGGGTTTCCATCTGAGCTCTTGATATTCATATAAGTGGTTCTCTTTTCTCCAAAGGTCTCTTTAATTTTTCTGTAGGCAGTATCTATCTTACCCCTAGTGAGATAAGCCTCTACATCCTTACATTTGTCCTCTAGCCATCCCTGCTTAGCCATTTGGCACTTCCTGTCGATCTCATTTTTGAGACGTTTGTATTCCTTTATGCCTGCTTCATTTGCTGCATTTTTATATTTTCTCCTTTCATCAATTACATTTAATATTTCTTCTGTTACGCAAGGATTTCTACTAGCCGTCGTCTTTTTACCTACCTGATCCTCTGTTGCCTTCACTACTTCATCCCTCAGAGCTACCCATTCTTCTTCTACTGTATTTCTTTCCCCCATTTGTGACAATTGTTCCCTTATGCTCTTCCTGAAACTCTGTACAACCTCTGGTTTAATCAGTTTGTCCAGGTACCATCTCCTTAAATTCCCACCTTTTTACAGTTTCTAGAACTTAGAACTACTTAAACCTAACTAACCTAAGGACCTCACACACATCCATGCTCGAGGCAGGATTCGAGCCTGCGACCGTAGCGGTCGCGGGGTTCCAGACTGTAGTGCCTAGAACCGCTCGGCCACTCCGGTCGGCTATCTTTGACCTAGAGTGGCTTTATATTTAATGAATACTTTCTGCTTCTGAACAGCTAACTCCTTAACATCTTTGTTAAACCATAGAGTAGTACTGCCTCGTAGTATATTTACACTTTCGTACCTAAAACAAGGACTTAGAAAAAAAGAATCATAATATATGCTGTTTTCGCACTAAGGCATACTATTGTGAAAACCGTACAGTTTAATAACCCAGCCTACCTGTGTTTTGTTGACTTGCCAAAAGCTTTTCATAAGATTAAGAAAAACCTTAATTCAAACCTTAATCGACGAGAATGTCAGTGGATATATTAAAACATCATAGACAGTATACATACAGTTAATAAAATAAAAATTAACACACACGAAGGATTGAGAGATGACATTACGAGATAGAAATTAGACAAGGAGAGTCATTCAGACATTTAATAATGAACCAAATCACTGATGCTATAAGAAAAATGCTACTTTGTAAAATTGGAAATAAAGTGGTGAATATTATACGCTATGCTGATGATGCTGTACTGACAGCAGATAATGAGGAAAATTTACAAGGATTACATTACAAATATAATAAAACAACTCAGCAATATAACTTGAAAATCTCATCAAAAAAATCAGAGAGTATGAAAATATCAAAAAGACCTGTTAGATGTAAATTAGAAGTAGATGGTGTATCAATTGAACAAATGATGAGCTTTAATTATTTAGAAACTGTTATCACAGCTATAATGGCTGAACCATGGAAGTGAAAAACCAAGTGATAAAAGCAGTAAGGTTAGCCACATGCCTGCAGAATATTTTATTCAGAACTGAGGGGGAAAGTGAAAATATAGAAGACCTGGAGCAGAAACTAGGGTGAAACGAAAAAGACAAAACAAGAGCTAACAGCAATGGAAATGAAGGTACTAAGACGTATCCAGGAAATGACCATGTGGGACAAGAGAACAAATGATCCGCGTAAAATACAAAAATGGTTTCCAGAAGACTAGTTAACAATTGTAAACATGGACAATCACAAGGAAAACGACTGCCCAGACGACCACACAAAGAGAATGCGACAACAGTTGGTCCAGTGCAACCACTAAATGAGTCCGACAAACAGGGGAGACCCTAGTCTCCCCACAACTATTTCAAGTCATTGTCGATCCTGTCGCCAACAATCTTGCCGCAGTGGTAACACCAGTCCCCGTCAGATCACCGAAGTTAAGCACTGTCGGGCTTGGGTAGGTTGAATGGGTCATCGTCCAGTCTGTCGAGTTCTGTTGGCAAGAATGGAGCACTCAGCCCTTGTGAAACAAACTGAGGATCTGCTTGACTGAGAAGTAGAGGCTCCGATCACGAAAACTGACAATGGCCGGCAGAGCGATGTGCTGACACATGCCCCTCCATATCCGTCTCCGGTGACGCCTGGGGGCTGAGGAAGACACGGCAGTTTGTAAGTACTGTTGCGTCTTCCGCGACCTGTTCGGACGGAGTTAGAGGCGATCCTGTCAGACATCTACGGCCAACTGAGAAAATGATCCAACGAACCCGTTGACTACGAGACTTTATATTATAACTTGGAGCTCTGTCTCAGGCACGTTAAATTGACACGGTCCCCCCCCCCCCCCCCCCCCCGCCCCAGCAGACTGTTAACAAAGGCCGGAATTTATAGGATAGGTTCTTATGCATGTGAATGACACTAAGGCTTTTTAAGGAATAGACCCAGTACATTATTCTCGACTGGGGGTACTCATCGCAGACATAGGTATCGTCAGGACCGCCCCAGGGAATCGCGATGTAACCACTCTTCTTCTCTAGACACATAAAACGTCAGTGACTGTTAGCTGCTGACGCTGTAATGTGCGAAACAGTTTTATCTTTGAGTGACTGTAGGAGGAAAAAGGAAGACCTTGACAAAACTTCTATTTGATGTGATGAACATGGAAAAATGTTGTAAGTTAATGCGGTTGAGAAACAAAACTAATCTTGAGCCGCTAGTGTTCAGTAAGCGTGTTCAATGATGACTATATACTGTGTATCCATTATGATCTGAGGATGCCGCATAGCGAAACGTGTCAGGATTAAAAAATAATGTGGTGACTACGAAAAAAGAAAATTATTTAAGCCAAACTTGGTCACAGATCCATTGAAGGATTTCGTGTCCACAGTAATGAGAAACTATCTTAAAATGTTCGACTTCGGTGTTAGTGGGGTACTACTGGCAGAGTCACGTCTATTAGTTATCTAGGAGAAACGATGCATACTGACATGAAATGGAAAAAGCACGTAAGGTCGGTTGTAGGGCAAGCGATTTGTCGATTGCGAATCATTGGGAGAATTTTAGAAAAGTGTAGCTCTTGTGTAGAGGAAACCACTTACCTAATGTGATTCTTGAGTTTCTCCCGGCGTATTGGATAATCAAAATATCCACGGGTGTACTGCCGGTCTACAGTGTCCAACGGACACAACATTTCGGCGATCATACATGTCGCCATCATCAGGTGAACTGACGGACTGAGCTCCTGTTTACGTGCCGGTACAGAGATCCGTACGCTAAAGATGCTCAGGGGGAACTGGGTTCGGTCGCGGCGGCGGCCGATTTAAATACCCTCCGCCCGCGGCGCACTCCCTCCACCGTCCGCGCCCCGCGCCACGGTCACAGCGTCGAACAGATTGCGACGGCGTCTGAGATGACGTCGGTGTGATGGCTCGGTCCGCCGTGGTCGTCACAACTATACGTTTGCTCGATTTACTCTTGAATACCCCAATCGCTGATTCCCAAGCCTTGCTAAGATTACAGCCACAGTCACGGTTTATGAGTCCGTCATTGGTGCGAATTTCGATGTCCTCTCTAACAACGCTGTCCCAGTATCTCGACGTCTGTACCAGAATCCTCGTGCGTTCATACTCCATAGCGTGATTTTCCGACAAACAATGTTCAGCGACCGCCGACTTGCTCGGATACATCAGTCGAGTGTGCCTCTGGTGTTCACGGCATCAACGCTCGACGGTACGCATCGTCTGACCAATATACGACTTGCCACATTGACACGGAATCTGGTACACGCCGGCCTTCCTCAAACCGAGGTCATCTTTGGCGCTCCCCACCAGTGCACGAGTTTTATGCGGAGGACAAAACACAGTTCCGACCCGGTGTTTCTTCAAAATGCGGGCGATTTTCCCCGAGAGTGTGCCTGTAAATGGAATAAACGCAGTGCCTACCTCCTCCCTCATGATTTCATCCATCTCCACAGGTTGTGCTGTAGTGGTTGGGCGGAGAGCACGTTGAATCTGCCACTCTGAGTACCCGTTTTTTCGAAATACAGTTCTCAGATGTTCCAATTCCTGGGGTAGACTCTCTGCGTCAGAGATAGTGTGCGCCCTATGTACTAGACTTTTAAGTACCCCATTCCTCTGTGAAGGGTGGTGGCAGCTGTCTGTGTGCAAATACAGATCAGCGTGCGTTGTATTCCGATACACCCCGTGACCTAGGGTGCCGTCAGCCCTTCTCTTGACCAAGACGTCAAGGAAAGGTAATTTACCCTCCGTTTCAGTCTCCATAATGAATTTGATGTTGGGGTGTGTATCCAGTTCCCCCTGAGCAGCAATAGCGTACGGATCTCCGTATCGGCACGTTCACAGGAGCTCAGTCCGTCAGTTCACCTGATGATGGCGACATGTATGATCGCTGAAATATTGTGCCCGTTGGACACTGTAGGCCGGCAGTACACCCGTGAATATTTTGATCACTTACCTAATATTGAGCAACAGGCTTGTGAGTACTGCTTGGGTGTTTGGAGCCCACCCCATCGGACTATCCGAAGAAACCGAAGCAGCTAAGAGGTACATGTTCTATTAACACACAAGTACTACGGAAATGCTACGTGAAATCAAACGGAACTTACTGGAGGAAACAAGACTTCTTTTCGCTAAGCACTATTCACAAAGTTTAGAGAAGCGACCCTCTGCAGAACGAAGCTGCTGCAGAACGATGCCGCTACCTCATAATACATCTCGCTTATTGACGACGAAGATAAGGTAATAAGAGAAGAGAAATCAGAAGTCGTACGGAAGCATACAGATAGTCGTTCTCCCCCTCGTCCCATTTGCGAGTGGAACAAGAAACGGAATATCTAGCAGTGGTACAAGGAACCCTCTGCCATGCACAGTATGCAAGTTTGCGGAGTATGTACAGAGCGACTCAAAAGTCCGTTAACATTTGGAACTTCAACACTTTACGGAATAATGTAGATAGAGAGATAAAAATTGACATACTTGCTTGAAATGAAGGGCTGTTTCATTGAAACCAAAAGAAAAGTGCACAAAATGACCAACAGATGGGGCTTCATATTGTACAAAAGCAGTAATTGACATAAAAACTAGTTTCTAGTTAACACTTCTTTGTAACAAAGGCTCAGCGTGGCGGCTGTCATTCATTAGGAATACCTGTAGTGAGGGACAATGTTGTGAACAGCACTGTGCACGTTATCAGTAGGTATGGTGAAGAACTGACGTCGGATATTGTCTTTTAGCAACCCTAATGAGGTAGGACGATCACGGTAGAGTTCTGGTATCTCCCTAGTCTATAACCACTCGGTCTGAGGCCTGGGGATCTGGGTGGCCTAGCACGACCGAAGTGGTGGCTCAGCACATGATACTCACCAAATTATGTGCCCAAGAGATCTTTTACAAGTTTAGCAATATAGGATGCGCGCCATTCTGCGGAAAGGTAGAACCTTCCATCAAGCGCTTATCAGCCAGATTAGGGATGATGCGGTTCTGTCACATACCAGCATAGCTCGTGCCCGTCACTCTGACAGTGTGGAAAGCAGCAACCCGCATATCCTCCAAGGAAAAGTGTCCGTTCATGATTGATGTGGCAACTCCATATCACGCCAAGATTTCCTCGCCACGCGAAGTAGTTTCCATGAGAGTTCTCGGATTTTCGGTATCCCAGATTCTGCAATTTTGGATGTTGACAGACCCATGGACTGTGAAATGGCCTTTGTTTTTTCACAACACGTCAGACAACCAACCATCGTCTTCCCGCAATTTTTGAAGCGCCCACACCGCAACAGCTCTCCCCATCACAAAATCGGTGTCTAAGAGTTCATAATGAGCAGGATTCTGTACGGATAACATTGGAGGGTGCGCCTTAGTGCTCTCCAAACAACAAAGAATGGAATGCCGATGCGACTGCGCGAGCGCTGTTTTCACCAAAGGGCTTTCAGTAGAAGAGACGTGTTTCAGAGTATCAAAAATGGGCAAGTGCTCACAGTTCTTAAGGTATGCTTTTTAGAGCCCACATTTAGCTGTCAATTTTTCCGTCCATACTACCACAACTTAAGGCTGTAAAATAGTACCAGCACATGTGTTCCCGTATCAAAGGTACCAGAACGATTTTCGCTCGCAACTACGAGGTGCATTCAAGTTCTAAGGCCTCCGATTTTTTTTCTCATTAACTACTCACCTGAAATCGATGAAACTGGCGCTACTTATCGACGTAATCGCCCTGCAGACGTACACATTTTTCACAACGCTGACGCCATGATTCCATGGCAGCGGCGAAGGCTTCTTTAGGAGTCTGTTTTTACCACTGGAAAATCGCTGAGGCAATAGCAGCATGGCTGGTGAATGTGCGGCCACGGAGAGTGTCTTTCATTGTTGGAAAAAGCCAAAAGTCACTAGGAGCCAGGTCAGGTAAGTAGGGAGCATGAGGAATCACTCCAAAGTTGTTATCACGAAGAAACTGTTGCGTAACGTTAGCTCGATGTGCGGGTGCGTTGTCTTGGTGAAACAGCACACGCGCAGCCCTTCACGGACGTTTTTGTTGCTGTGCAGGAAAGAATTTGTTCTTTAAAACATTTTCGTAGGATGCACCTGTTACCGTAGTGCCCTTTGGAACGCAATGGGGAAGGATTACGCCCTCACTGTCCCAGAACATGGACACCATCATTTTTTCAGCACTGGCGGTTACCCGAAATTTTTTTGGTGGCGGTGAATCTGTGTGCTTCCATTGAGCTGACTGGCGCTTTGTTTCTGGATTGAAAAATGGCATCCACGTCTCATCCATTGTCACAACCGACGAAAAGACAGTCCCATTCATACTGTCGTTGCGCGTCAACATTGCTTGGCAACATGCCACACGGGCAGCCATGTGGCCGTCCGTCAGCATTCGTGGCACCCACCTGGATGACACTTTTCGCATTTTCAGGTCGTCATGCAGGATTGTGTGCACAGAACCCACAGAAATGCCAACTCAGGAGGCGATCTGTTCAACAGTCATTCGGCGATCCCCCAAAACAATTCTCTCCACTTTCTCGATCATGTTGTCAGACCGGCTTGCGCTAGCCCGAGGACTGTCGCACCCATGAACGCACTTTCCACACATCCATAACTCCATCACCACATGTCTCCTTCAACTGTCGATGAATTTCAATTGGTTTCACACCACGCAAATTCAGAAAACGAATGATTGCACGCTGTTCAAGTAAGGAAAATATCGCCATTTTAAGTATTTAAAACAGTTCTCATTCTCGCCGTCGCCGGTAAAATTCCATCTGCCGTACGGTGCTGCCATCTCTGGGACGTATTTACAATGAACTCGGCCTCATTTTAAAACAATGCGCATGTTTCTATCTCTTTCCAGTCCGGAGAAAAAAAATCGGAGGCCTTAGAACTTGAATGCACCTCATATTGACTCGGTCGTTTCCGGATCAGATTACCTTACTTAAAACTCATACATTTACTCTTCTCCATCACTCATGTAAGTTTGTAAGGTTATCAGGGGATCACCCTGTATATGCAGATGTAGACTTTTATGACCCTCGATCTCATAGACTATTAAAGAATGGACCTTACACCATATAACGTGGAGAGAAACAACCTGATAGTAGGGTCAGAGCACTTCGGGGACGTCGAAATAAGCGACATTTTCCAAATAACCGTAGTTCGGAACTGTACCGTTGTGGAGCTACGGCTTTAAAATGGCAGGCAACCAGCGATGAGCGTGTGAAAGTATATCCGGTGAGCGGAAGTGTCTGGATGTGTCTCAACAGTGCAATTCTGTTCCACTACGCTGCTGCATTTACTATAAAAAAGAAATTTGAGGGAAATTTTGTGTTTAAAATGTAATATATGTTTCCTTTTTCATCGTTGTCTTAGTTCTCGGTTACTGATATACTGTACTTGTTAGCATAAAACTTCATTCATTCTCTGCATTCATTAGCAAAAACTGGAAAACGTAGGCTTCACATTTCATTATTAACAACATCGCGCCTAACAGTATCGGATGTCGACTACCTTACTGTACTGCTGTCGCTGTTATTGTCTAAAGAAATTAATGACGTTCCAATATTTTTATCGTAGTTCATTCCTGACGCTGGCTTTCCCCAGGAAATATCACAGAGAATGCGAGACTAAGATCACAAGCTATGGTCAGTAATTTAGAGCTTGCCTACCTTCGCCTGTTCCTCTGAGACTATTATCTTCAGCTAATTTAATTACTGACTGCGTTGTTTAGCAGAAGTATTAGTTGGCGCTCGCCGCTGACGGACTAGATATTATTTTCCCCCCACAACGTGCGTTTCCGACCAACGGTCATCCGGATGCTCGATACGATACTTGCTATCCTGCTCTGACTTTATTATCAATGAGGCTGTTTATTGTACATCTACATTCACATCTGGTCGAGGCGTTCAAGTTAACCGGAAAAATCCGGGTTCGAGTCCCAGTCCGGCAAAAATTTTCATTTTTTCCCACTGATGAATATCAACGTCCACTGACAGCTAATGTCATTATTTCACTTGGACAGTAATTCCACTTCGTTTCGCCGACAGTGCATTCATCGCGGAAGTCCTATTCCATGGACAGACTTCTTCTTCTGGGGACATGTGAAGAGACTAAGCTACGAGACAACGGTCGATACTGACATGGACTTTATGCTAACACTGTCTCAGACCTCGGAGTAGTACGCCAAACTTCTGCGATCCTCGGGGGTGTGAGATGGTGCTTCCGAGATCGTCGTGGTAGACAATTTGGTCAGTACCTGTAGGGGAACGTTTGTGTATTTGCACGTACTGTATCGTACAGTGACAAAACAGACCGAAAACTCTGTGATAAAGGAGTATGTGTTTGGCCCGATGCTTGTTTTCTGTAGCGCGCCGTTGATGAGCATGTGACCCAATTATTTGTTTGGCATTATAAATGTTTTTTCGTATGAATCCTATGCAGCTGATAGCAACTTTTAGTCATAAAATTGAAAATCTTGAGATTCGTGAGAGCTGTAGACCGTTCTGTTTATAAAATATTTAGGAAGTTCATGTTTCATTTTTATAGCTGTAATGTTATTGTCCCGCACAATATTTCAGTCACACATGCGCAGTAATCAATCAAAATAATATTGGATACGATTCGAGAATAATGGAAGCAAATCTAAAAACAATTTACCAAGGGGTTTTTAACTGGCTATTTGCAGAAATTTTACTAAAGATTGTTATGGCTAGTGACTGCAAAGCATTCTCCCGCAGGGGAAACAAGTGTACTGAAGACCGAGGTGGACGAATTTTGTTGATTTATCCACCCTGATCTTTACCGTTGCCAGATTTATAACTTTTGACCTGACTGATAATTTAAAACTTGTGCTATAGCGATAAATAAAAACTATTACTATTTCTTTCGATTCAGAATGTTTGCTCAAAACGTCAGTCGCATCGTCCGAGTCGACACTGCGAACATTACTTCACGAGCGAAATGCAGTGACATCGCGAGGACGTAGTAATTTATACGCGGCGTGACAAGTTCGCTTATGAGTGTTGGGCACCCTGAATTAGCTAAATGCAGTCGGTCTTTCAGAAGCCGCTTACTGCGTTTTAATACGCCAGCATCATTAGCCCCATGCCTCGGCCGATTACTGAGGCTGGGATGCAGGCGTTTATACAGGGGTACAGTTCTCCACAAAGGAAACGACTCCTCCCCAAGTTTGTTTAATGAGGTTAATTGCATGTCATTTATGGAGTGGCAACAAGGGTTAATTTTTACTGCAGTTCATTATCTCGCTTCGGCGTTTATTGTTATTGCCTTACCCGTGAAATTCTCGGAAACATAGAGGGAGCGTGACAGACATAAAACACCTGGCGTCCAGAGAATTGCCCGGGGCTTAATGTGAGGGGCTGTTGTTGTCTGAAGGTAGAGGGAAATCTCACCGTAACTGCCATTATCACGGCACGAACAGTTCGTGAGAAATTTCCGCTGAAAATAGCTGAGGTCGTTTTAAGCATAATAGCAGAAATGTCGTTAGGACAATATTGTCGGATGGCAACAACCAAAGTTTTTGGCTTCCTCTTTCAAAAATACTGAAACACAGTTTGTTCATAGCGTCTGAGATGCCCGTTACTTTGGGATGGATATGAACTATTATCTGATATTCGGCTGGAAGTATTTACATATTCCTCCATAATTAATAATCTGAACTGCTTTTCTTTTTCAGGAATTCCACTTGCTCAAATGAAATATGTTTTCTATTCCTACAACTCAACGGCATCTGTCGTAGCTAACTGGAAAAAATAGCGAAGAAAACGTGTCGCCTCGACAGCAGATGGCGACGATTATCCCTACCAGCTTATCATTCACATCATCAAACAACCGTGGTGCCACCGTTTATAATCTACAAGTAACGGGTCAGTTAATATCCAGCCAATATCGATCGTAACATGAGTAACCGTTATTTTCCCTGTCAGTGTGGAGGAATGAGAAAAAGCATTTCAGCTACTGTTTTCCCTTGAAGACACTGTTGAAAGAGTGGCATCACCGACTACTCAACGCCTGAGATTTCATAAGGCTTCTGTGCCTGCTGATCGGCAAGTGAATCACAACTCGTCACAGTAAAGCGATTTTGCAGTGGGCGCGTTTAGAGTGAACTTCATATGTGTGAAATCTTTCACTTCAGAAGTGAATCTTAGTTCAGCTTGCAAATGAAAGGAACAGATTTTTCCACCAAACACGCACAACAGGACATCTCATTTCAAGGCAATATACAGGGCGTTTGATAGATCCACACGATATTGCCAGACTAGACCATCCACACTAATGAGCCAAAATATTACGACCACCTCCTTAAAAGGGTGTTTGTGCACCTCTGGAACGCAATACAGCAATGATTCAGCGTGCCATGGATTCGACAAGTACTTGATAGGTTTCCAGGGGTTTGTGGCACAGGTCACACAGTTTCCATAATTTACAAGCCGATGGATTGTGGGAACGGAGCTGGCGCCATATAGCGTCCCAGTTGTGTTTTATCGGATTCAGATCAGCCGAAATGATGGCCAAGACATAAGTGAATTCGCTATCGTGCTTCTCAAACCATTGCAACACGATTCTGGCCTTATGACACGGATAGTTATTCCGCTGGAAGATATCATCGCTTTGAGGAAGACATCAAGCATAAGGGGGTGACAGGTGGTCCCTAACAGTTTTCACGTCGTTCACAGCTGCCTGGCGCCTTCGATTATTACCGCAGGTCCCATGGAAGCCTAGGTGAACGTTCCCCGTAACATAGTACGCTCCCACCGGCCTCCGTCAGTGGCGCGCTGCATGTTTCTAGCAGCCGTTCGCCTGGATGACGGCGTATCTGGACAAAACCATCGAAATGGTTTAACAGTAAACGGGATTCATCCGACCAGGCGACATGAATCCACTGATCCGCGATCCAATCTAGATGCTGCCATGCCCACTGTAATCCTAACTGCCGATGTTGTTAAATCAACATGGGAACACGTAAGGGTCCTCTGCTGAGAAACACGAAGTTCAATACTGTGAGGTGAACAGTGTCCGCCAAAACACTTCCGCCTGCGCCAGCAGTGTATTCTACAATCAGATCTGCCACAGATCGCCGCCTATCCTACTCTAGACAGCGGGCAAGCCTCCGACCCCATGTTCTTCTCGTCTACACGTGGCTTGAGGATTCCTCAATCACTTGGCGCGGATACTCAAGACAGCCGTTCCCGAGATGCTCGCTCCCAGTAACTGGGCCACAACAGTGTGGCTTTTGTCAAAGCCGCTTTAATTCGGTGGATTACAGCATTTGCGCCACTTATCGTAGTTAGAATGGTTCCCCATTCATCTCTGTTCCGCTCACATACCTCTCTTACAACGTCACATTCCGTCAGCGCTACCAGGCAACATACAACCTCGAGACAGGCAGTGGTTATGATGTTTTGGTTCATAGGTGTACATGAATATGAAATCTTGGCGTGCTTACGCATCGAAACCAAAAGTTAACTTGAGTCGTTTTGTCAGTATGTGGTTCATCTGATTGCCAGCAGGGATTTCCCTGAAGCTTACTCCGACCACTATCCAACGACCGTCAAGTCGAGATTGCGACTACAGAGCAACAAAAGTTTTTTGTTTACCGTTTCAGTAGGTGCAGCTCAGTTATCACTGTGCTGTCAGATTTTCGTGTAGAGTATGGCAATGTAACTCCTAAAAATCGCTACGACGGATCACCCGTGAGGATCATATGGATGTACATTGCATCTCTGGCCTCCAAAGTCGCTACATCTCATGGTAATTGGTATTTCTTTGCGGAGATTTGTGACTGATTCCATCCTAAGACACTCTTCCCCTTCTAACAACTTTGGGTAAAATGTGATACCCCATAACAGCTCTATCATTTGAATGCTTGTCGTTCGTCCGGTGGAGGCATGTTGAATAATTGCGATTATGAAGAATGACCATGCTTCAGATCCAAATGGATTGCCCATAGAATTGTTCAAAAGCAGATCAGGTAAATTTCTCAGACTGATGGTTGTTTTTCCTCTATGTGAAACAGTCTAGCTACAAACACATCATATAATTTACTACCTGATCTTTTATGCACGGCTAAGTGGACTACGTCCGAAGAATAGACTAGCCATTTTTCGTCCATGTGTCTACACTTCAAAATCTCATGTGCTGCCCAGGGTAAAATTAGCATTTGTGGTTTGATCTCGCCAAATGTACTTGGAGGTGCTAATCAACCTAAAAATTAGCATTTTTGGCTTGATCTCGCCAAATGTACATTTGCAGACTAACAATTATATCTGAGTAGAGGTGCTAACCAACCCAGTAGTTCCTGCATATAAACGGTGACAGAAAAAAAATTCAAACTATAGAGGACTATGAGTAGAGAATTCGGTCCCTAGATTATATGGGAAAGTTACGAATACGAGAATCTAATAACAGATTGTGGACGAAGAAGAACAGAATGAGTTCGGTGCATGAAGACCATGGACAGACGGTATCTTTTGCCTAGGACATATCGTGAAGAAAAGACTGCCCAGGAATTTCGAAATCCAAATGGTTTTCATTGATCTTGAGAAAGCATACGATAGCATTCCCCCTGTAAATTGTGGACTGCAATATTAGAGAACAGAGCGTGTCCTTTATGTGTTAAAGCAATTATAGTTTTACATAGTGCTACAACTTGTCTAATTAAAGTAAGTACAATAACATCTAGATAGATTCATCGACCAAAGAGTTGCGACAAAGATGTGTGATAGGACCAACATTATTTAAAATATACTTGATTTCTGCTTTAACGTTATGGAAACGTTCCAGGCATAGCGTGGGTGTGTCATGATAAACTCTTTGCTTTGCATTTTGATGTGACCAGTATCAGAAATGAGGTTCCACCATCAGTTTAGAGAAAGTACTAAAAGAGTGTGTCAAGACCTAAGCTACATTTTGATGCAGTGAGGTCTACGACCTCTTATAAATATTTGAGAGTCATCATTAACAAAAATGGAAGCAGTAAAAGCGAAATTAATAACTGCATTGCCCAGCGTAGGCAAACAACCGAACAACTAAATGGCATTTCATTGAGCACACATATTATATCAGATTTGGATGTTTAAAACTATTGTAAAATATATAGTAACGCATGGAACACAAACAGGGGAAATTCATGAAAGAGTTGAGAGGAACTAATTGTCAGTGTAGATGGCATTTGGAGATGTTGCTGCAGGTTGACACTGTAATGGATACAATCGAAGAAAAACAATTCAATGAATTCCAACTTGTAGTAGAAGAAGAGATCACCCAGTAACAACTTCTGAAGAGGGGGTCAGAAGAGCTGTGTCACAGAGATATTTGCTGGCGATGACTCGAAAGAGAGGAGGCTTTTGAAACTAGAGCGTGAGAAACGAGTGTAATGTTGTATAAAATCGCAATAAAGAATCCTAAGCGAGTGTTATGTGCATCCATGTAAAAGATATACATTTATTTTGAAAATAAAATCCTTTGCTGTCCAATCCACAACTTAATATTCTCTCCAAGTCTCTAGCTTGATTTGCGTAGAGGATATAGTTATGTGAAACGGGATGAATCTTTTTAGCTCCCTGTGGTATATGGTGTTTCACATGATTATGTGGTTGACATACGTTCAGGCTTTTCAGCGTGGGACTGGGAGTGCGTGGGTTTACTGAGATGAAATCTCTTGACACATGTATATTTCCCATTACTGGTCGGACAAACAATGATTTCAGTCTGTGCAACGTAAGCATGTTTAGAACACTGTCGCGTGACGTACAGCAGTTTGCAGCTCACCTCTCCGAATCAATGCCGTGCAGATAGTAGCTTTGCGATAGGAGTGGCATTAAATTGCTTTGAAGTCTATATACTTAATGGCACCACGCACCGTTGTTTTTGCTGTGTGTTGCTGATCAAGGCATTCACAATCTGCGTTGACCGAAATTGACATATCCATTTTCTACACGATTTTTTTCCCTTTGGGCTCGACTATGTACTTGATACTTATCAGTTTGCTTGGAGTGTACAGTACTTCCTTTCCATTTTTTTCGGTGTCACGAAGGACTGATCGCTGCCGCTATCCGTACGGTGAAGACGATGATCAACACGCACGATTTCACTAGACGATGCATTTACGCTGCCTACTGTGAGTTAACGAGTGTTATCGTGACATGGATCAACCACCTATACTCCACAATTTGTATTACTTTTTGCGTGAGGATCGTCAGTCACAATTTGACCCACACGTCGAGTAACATCAGACTCCGCTTCATTGTCACTGCTCGGTTGCAACGTGAAAGCATTTTTACTTCCAGTTCGACCACAACACCCAAAATAATAGTCATGAAAGGAAAGAGATCAGTATTAATGGTCTAGCTGATGACGAGACTATACAAGAGAAATCACGTTTGACAATAATTGGGATGGACATGGGCTGTGTCGATTTGAAGGTACAGTCCCACCATTTACTTTAAGCGATTTAAGAAAAAAAAATCACAGAAGAGCTAAATATCTCGGTGGCGATTCCAGGCATTTTTCACAAGGTATAGGTGCCGTGAGCAGTTCTGTGAAAGGTCTTACATGAAAACATCACTATACAGTTTGGGCAGGTGCTGAGGGATGTTCATGCCTTTCTTCAGTCTGGTTTAGGTTTTCATATATTTCTTCTAAGCTCTTCTAAGAAAGAGAAACGTTTATGTTTGCCAGACAAACGTGTGGTTCCTGAAGAGGGGCAGCAGCCTTTTCAGTATTTGCAGGGGCAACACTCTGGATGATTAACTGATCTGGCCTTGTAACACTAACCAGAACGGCCGTGCAGTGCTGGTACTGCGAACGGTTGAAAGCAAGGGGAAACTACAGCCGCAATTTTTCCCGAGGGCATGCAGCTTTACTGTATGGTTAGGATAGAGTAGCATGCGTAGTGTAACAGACGACAAGTGGTCTTTTGCATGAGCCATCTATCGCCCCTGGCCTAGCACAAATTCTAATTAAATCATAAAACTGAGTTGCGGTTTAGGATTTGTTATTTATGTGCGTAAGTACTGCCGAAGTATTTGGTTTTTATATGTGTAGATAATTCAAACACCGAGCCAGCAACCGCCGCGGACATTCGTTGACGCGGCAAGTAGCGAGACGCCATGGAGCAAACACGGTGAGGCTGATGACATCGCTCCATGGAGGTCCAGAGTCGCGGCGGCGAGATACTCCGAGGCGGTTGTTGGACTTTGGAGGAAACAAAACGAAGAATGTATGATGAGGAACTTTATGTATAACAACGAAAGTAGGAAGAAGCAATTTAACGGCCGGTAACGCAATAGGCGACATTTTCTTCGTCAACTGAGCCGTCCCCTCTTTCACTCGACGAATTTGGTCAACATACAGACAGAGCCGAACTACTCAAATAATAAAAGTCATCAGTGGGGCGGGGACAGCGCACATGGACAGCTGCATCAAACCAGTCTCTGGACTGAAGACCACAACAACAACGTATTTCTTCTAAGCTCTTCCAAGAAAGAGAAACATTTATGTTTGCCTGAAACTGTCAGAATTTCCTATTAATATAGGATAGGAGCCCAACCCACCCAAAACACAAGTGCTTCTCGTTTTTCAATTTGAGGGCCAAACTGAAAAACGAGAAGTACTTTAGTCTTAGGTGGATTGGGCTCCAATCACATATTCGGTATCCTTTTTGCCCACAGGCCAAGATATAAATCCTCCTCGTGTTAAATCATTTTGCACTTCAACATCACTGGAGATCATCTGAGTCGCGTTCGGCCCAATCGTCTAATAGATGGTGCCTAGGAAGCTGTTTTCTCGGATAGCTGGACAATAATTCAAGCAAATCTTATTAATGGAGTTTATTACAGGAGATTAAATAGACAATACGTAACTTGCGTATTTACAAAGATGGTCGCAAGCAAATGGCGATATGCAAATAATCAATGTCCGAGATATACAATTTTCTCACGACTCGTCTTCTAGTACGGCCGCGGCTGGGCGGAGCGGTGCTTACATTCTCTTCGTAGAGGAGCCGCTCCTGTCGTGGTGTCGTTCTAGCCAGCGTACTATTGGCTGTGGTCTCACAGCCTTCTCTGCTGTAACGTTCCAGGCCGACGTGCCGGCGCTTGATGTTGTGCTGGAACAATCTGTATGCATGACGTATTCCTAGTGTGACACAGCCAATGATTCGTCATTGGCGTACAATGAGGAAATTATCGGACCTATTGACGACCACTGTGAGTCGTTTGCTAGCAGTTGCTTCTATGGCGCCCTTGCGGTCCCAGAACGAGATCTGAGTTCGAGCGAAACAGTATTTCCTTTCCATTTTTTTCGGTGTCACGAAGGACTGATCGCTGCCGCTATCCGTACGGTGAAGAAAAAAATTAGATTACTGATTCATATTAATTACAATATTTTGTTGCGAAAAGTTCATTTTACGCCTTCGGAAACCAACTGATGTTCAACTGAGCTTATAAATTCTATTATCAACACCGAGATAGCATAAAGGGTCTTCCCAGCTTTATGTGTCTAAGGCAAAGACAGTCGTATGTGAAATGAAAGTACTGATACATACTGATGGATGCGTGTCCCACATTATACTGAACCTCTGCTGATTGTCTTAGAGGAAAGAAAATTTCACTGATGCTGCGTTGCCTCTCAAAGTGTTATAACCAAGCATGCAAGCACACCGAAAAAAAAACCAGACAAATACTCCCAAACCCTCCCCCTCGCTCCCCAGGATTTATCACGGTAATTTTGCGTAATACAGCCTCTAGCCTTGATATTTACCTCAACAAAGATAGGAAGACACTTCACACCATTCTTCAAGTACACCTCATCCAGCTGACGCCAGTAGAGCTACCAAACTGAAATGGTGTTGATTGCTCCCTTTGATCCACTGTATCCAAACAGTCCGTATTATTTTCTTTTGGAATTAAGGTCAGGTGATTTATTGACTCAGCTGGGGTACGATAGGGCGCCTGAGTGTTCGTCAAACCAGGAACTGACCTGTGAGCATGGCTATCGTCATATTGCAAGAAGGGAAAGTTTCCGGCACACTCTTCAAGAAGACGTAGGAGAAAGGATAACACTTGGTCAGCGAAAACGTTGAAATAAACACCCTGGTGTCATGGCAAAAAAAAAAAAAAAACACCTACGACATCTCACATCACAGCCTCTTGTCTGAAATGCACTCTTCATGCACCCCGGCTTAAACGTGGGAATTGGGCCGAGGGTGCAGTCGGCGTTGTGCACTATTTGAAAAGAGGCAACTTCGCGATTTATCACACCACTTTTTCTCTTTCAGATGATGTCGTTTCGTTTGAAGCCATGTAGGATTTTCTCATTTCGTGGCATATGTACAACAGCTACACCTATAGCCACTCTATACGTCTCCCGTAGATACTGCCCTGCAGCGGCTGCAACTTGAACAACTTCATATGCTTCGAGTTTTAGCAGCTACAGGAGCAAATGCAGGGGCCATTTTTTGTCTGCAGTACACGATTCTCTTTATTTGTAAATTGTGATTGAATTTATATCTATAAGGCATATTTTATCCATGGATTAGGTAGAGAAAACTGTCCTGTTCAAATTTATACTGTGTTTACTGCGATAGTAATTAAATTTATCCGCTTATTTTCGTAATTATTGCGGTAGTTCCCTTTGAGACCATTGAGGCTTTAAGGGCAACATGAGTATCGGTGACAGGTTGTTGTATTTGCAGTTTTACACGATGTACTCTTGCAGAACAAAAGAAGAGGAAATTCTGGCGTGCCTTTTGGAAGGGATTTCTTTTGATGCCGTCACAAACTGATAGTAACAGTGAAAGTGGAAATGTTGTATTGGCTGAAGACAGTGATCTCGATTTTCGAATGAAGGAATCGGTTTTGTCTTCTATTTTTTCACAGTGTGAGAGCTAAGAGCTATCAGTAAAAAAATCTGAAAATGTTGTTTCAGTTGAAAAACCTGCACCAGAGGCGAAGTATCTACCAATAAATGACACCTCAAGGTACTTGGTACACTGTAGCACAAAGATGGAACATCACAGAAGCAGAAGTGTGCTCTCTGTCAAGTAGCCCTATGACTAAGTGCGGAAGAAAGGAAGTGTATTTTACCCTATTATCAAAAATAACATTTCATGCACAGTGGCTCCGTATATGTTCAAGTAATGTATGCAACATTTTCACCTTATTCTGTCACTATGTATATCTAATAATTCAACAAAAGCAAGAAAATTAAAAATAACTAATTTTTAAGATGTCGAGTGTGAAAAGATTACACGTCTCCAGTGAGCTAGTATCCGGTTTCTGTGCTGTTTGCTCCATTTAAAACAATGGCTTTTTTATAGGTGTTGCGTGTAGGGCCTAATTACCTCCGCAATTTCCGCTCGGAAACGACTTGGGACGTATCTGCTTTCATAGATAGCAGCGATACCTTTCGCGCTTGAGATCGCTTGTCCTTGAGATGGTACGTCCTTAGTCTTTGCTGCGTGTCAAGGTATTTTACGACCATATCTCTTACAGGATTTCACATGGCTACGAATGCGCTTTCCATTGTAGAGGCATTGGTCAGTCTGCGATTATGCATCAACAAATCGGGCAACTTCAATCCCGGTGTAATCATTCGCAAGTCATTTCTGTGTTTCTGTCACGTCTACACGTTGACCCATCTTACTGTGATGACTCCATACAACTCTCATATTGTGATCAGGAGTACATGGACACTGCTCTGTAATGCGTAACTGACCACTCGATGTGAAGACAGGCGGACAGCCAGTATAAAAGAAAGTAGGGAACATTGTGGTGTCAGTAGCGAAACAGTAACAGAGGAACTGGTCGGTCAGGAGAGTTCAATGATTTCGAACGTGGGCTAATCACTGGATGTCACCTGAGTAACAAATCTATCACGGACAATTCAACCCTTCTAAATTTTCCCAAGTCTACTGTTGGAGATATTGTGAAATTAAAGTGTGAAAGATCGACCCCACCTAATTCAAGATCAGGGAGATCTCACGTACTGACAGGCTCCGTCGAGCGTTGGTATGCTGATTATAAGAAAATGCATGGATTCAGTGGAACAAATCACACGTGAATTCCATAGTACTGCAGCAATCCGCCTAGCACAATAAATATAATTAGAGAGTTAAAAAGAATAAGGTACAATTGTCGAGCAGCTCCTCATAAGTCACACATTTCTGCAGTCAAAGTTAAATGACACATGAGATGGTGACGTCGCTAGACGCTGCATAGAAACTAGCGTGACTTGGAGTGATGGATCATGCTGTACCACGTGACAGTCCGACGGAAGTGTTTGGATTTGTTTACTATCAAAAACAGTTTTGATCACAATTTATTTATTATGGTGACCTGTTTCGACCACTACTGTGGTCATCTTCAGACCAATGAGTAAGGACCTCCTTCTGATTCTCCAGCAGAAGGAGGTCCTTACTCATTGGTCAGAAGATGACCACAGTAGTGGTCGAAACCGGTCATCGTAATAAATAAATTGTGATCAAGACTGTTTTTGATAGTAAATATTTGTAACACTTCGATCACTGTTCACTCCCGCAATGTATTCAAAAGTAATTTGTTTGTATTTGGCCTGGGGAGTGCCAACAGCAGAAGGAGGTCCTTACTCATTGGTCTGAAGATGACCACAGTAGTGGTCGAAATCGGTCATCGTAATAAATAAATTGTGATCAAGACTGTTTTTGATAGTAAATATTTGTAACACTTTGATCACTGTTCACTCCCGCAATGTATTCAAAAGTAATTTGTTTGTATTTGGCCTGGGGAGTGCCAACAGAGAAATGTGGAGGATGTGATTGCACGGAATGAGTGTGTTTTTCCTTATTAGGGTGTAGTTCAATTACCGCTGGTAAGAAAATGCTAAACGCTTAAGGACATATGCACTTTTACATCATTGCGTACTACAGACAGATACGGCAATTATATCATCATGACAATGCACCCTGTCATAAGCCCGCATCTCGTGGTCGTGCGGTAGCGTTCTTGCTTCCCACGCCCGGGTTCCCGGGTTCGATTCCCGGCGGGGTCAGGGATTTTCTCTGCCTCGTGATGGCTGGGTGTTGTGTGCTGTCCTTAGGTTAGTTAGGTTTAAGTAGTTCTAAGTTCTAGGGGACTTATGACCACAGCAGTTGAGTCCCATAGTGCTCAGAGCCATTTGAACCATTTTGAACCCTGTCATAAACCATCATCTCTGAGGTACTAGTCTGCGAACAGCAATCATCCTGAAACGGACTGACTGCCCCGTGTCCCGAACTGAACCCAACGGAACCATTTTGGGATGTAGAATAAAGAGCGCTCATACCCAGGGACAAGGAGGCCGTTCCCCTTTGGCTCTCAGGGAAAGGAAAATAATTCAGTGCAATTTGGCTGTTTTTCTTTAAGTAAATAATTTAAAATTCGGTATTACGCAGATTTTTAAAAGGTCGGAACTAGAATTTTTTGATGGCTACTCAAAAGTCGCAACTCGTCTTCGAAAATATTGAAAATACTCCCAAGTCTTGCACACCCCCTCCCACAAATGGGTGCCCTTGGTTAGAATGTCGGATTCCCTGCAGACCCAAGCGTCCAACATCGTCACCTTTTCTTGGTCTGGTTCTTGAGGAAGAATGGGCTGCCATTCCTCTATAGACGTTCAGATATTCCAGTGAATGCGCCCCCAGCAGAATACAAGCCTCACAAGGGCATGGTTGGGCACGCCCCACATTAATGTGTGTCCGCATACTTTTGATCACATATTGTACGCTCCATTTCACGGCTATGAATTTTGTCAGTGGTAGAGGGTCACATGACCTCCTAGTACCAATTCAACATCAACTACAGCACCTCAGAGGTGACTCATTTTCTTTTTTTTTTTTTCTACCAATCTTATTTAATCTAGCTCTCACTTAAAATACGTTGCGAATACAACACTGTGATGAAATCCCATATACACGCGGTAGTGACATGCTACGACTGTAGCTGTCACAGCTGGACAAGTCGTACGATTCTCGTCCAGAAGGAACTTGGGCCTCCTCCCTACCGCCATGCCGACCGCGAGGTGGCCAGATGCGCGCCGCGCTCTCGGCCGGCGCCCCGAATGAAGTAATTGCCGACAACCGGGTAAGTGGCCTTCAACGGTTGTGCGCACGGGGCCGGACGGGCCCCGCCTCATCATCCTATTCACTCCCAATCACGCGTGCCCACCAGGACGTGCGTGCGTCGAATGAGGAGAGCGGCCGCCGGCGACCCTCAAAACTGCACGCCCACGCACACGCCACAACTTCACACTGTGAATTGTTAGATACCCCATTCTTAGCTTCTCTTATATACGAAACACAAAATCGCTTCTACAGCATTATGAGTGTATACAGAAAGAGAAATGGAGGCAAAGATGGAGATAAAACTTCTCGGCTACCCAGGTATTTCAGTTTCGAAACTTGTTTAAGATAAGAATCGTTGCGCTAACGAACCATTGGCAACAAAATTTAGATACTGCAAAATCTGTCGCCCATCTGAAACACACACACAACAAACATTAAATTTCACTCGTTGTCACATTATAATAGCCCTTTGGTGAGGTTCAAGAAGTAGGTGGTTACATAGGCGTTTTTCTTTTATACAATGAACAGCCAAAGAAAGCGGTACACATGTCCAATATCGTGTAGGACCCCCGCGAGCACGCAGAAGTGCCCGAACACAGTGTGGCATGGACTCAACCAATATCTGAAGTAATGGTGGAGGGAATTAACACCATGAATCCTGCAGGGCTGTCCATAAATCCGTAAGAGTACGAGGGGGTGGAGAACTCTCCTGAACAGGACGTTGCAAGATATCCCATATATGCTCATAATATTGATGTCTGGGGAGTTTGGTGGCCAGAGGAAGTGTTTAAACTCAGGAGAGTGTTCTTGGAACCACTCTTTAGCAATTTTGGACGTGTGGGGTGTCGCATTGCCCAAGTCCGTAGGAATGCACAATGGACATGAATGGATGCAGGTGATCAGAGAGGATGATTACGTACGTGTGACCTATCAGAGTCATATTTAGACGTAGGGCTCTCACTTCACTCCAACTGCACGCGCCCCACACAATTACAGAGACTCCACCAGCTTGAACAGTCATTCAGGGTCCATACCAGTACGCACCCATCCGCTCTATACAATTTGAAACGAGATTCGGCAGACCAGGCAACATGTCTCCAGTCATCAAAAAATGGTTCAAATGGCTCTGAGCATTATGGGACTTAACAGCTGTGGTCATCAGTCCCCTAGAACTTAGAACTACTTAAACCTAACTAACCTAAGGACATCACACACATCCATGCCCGAGGCAGGATTCGAACCTGCGACCGTAGCAGTCGCGCGGTTCCGAACTGAGCGCCTAGAACCGCTCAGCCATTGCGACCGGCTCCAGTCATCAAGAGTCCAATGCCGGTGCTGACGGGCCCAGGCGAGGCGTAAAGCTTTGTGTCGCGCAGTCATCAAGGGCACACGAGTGAGACTTCGGCTCCGAAAGTCCATATCGATGACGTTTCGTTGAATAGTTGGTACGCTGACACTTGTTGATGGCCCAGCATTGACGTCTACAGCCATCTGCGGGAGGGTTGCAATTCGTCACGTTGAAAGAATCCGTTCTTGCAGGATTTTTTTCCAGCCGCAGCAGAGTAGGAGGCTCATACGGGAAAATCCCCACCTCATCGCTACCTCTGTGATGATTTGTTACGCCGCTCGTGCGCCAACTATAACACCACCTTCAGTCTCACTTAAATCTTGATAACCTGCCGTTGTACCAGCAGTAACTGATCCAACAACTTCGCCAGGCACTTGTTGTCTTATATAAGCGTTGCCGACTGCAGCGCCGTATTCTCCCTGTTTACATATCTCTGTATTTCAATAAGCATTCTTATATCAGTGTCTTTGGTGCTTCAGTGTATACGCCAGTGAGTTTATTTTTGTGTTCCCGTTTGAATCGCATGCATTTGTGAACTTCAAAAAGCTTTCTGGGTCGCAGGTGTTTCGACACGGAGACAAATTACGGCGCTGAAATTTTCTAGGTCCGTCATCAACTCCGCACTGCGACTGACTGAGTTACCATTTGACTGTTCTGGAGCAATGCTTTTGTGTTCGCGTTGACTCGTCATCGTTACTATAGGTGTTCTAGGCGGTGGCTTCCTATTTGTAAAGCTATTGATAATGTGTCAGTGGCTACGTCTTCTAAAGTTGGAGCACAGTTTATTTTGCAGGGACCGTCGTTTTTTGTTGTTCGTGACTTGAACTTCAGTATGACTAAGGGTGGTGAAGAGCAGCATGGTGATGATTGGATGACTGCTGCTGTAGTTCATTGTTCTGATCCCAAAAAGATTCCTGGTCTAGAGAGCTTCGACAGTCATGATATGACTTCGTGTAGTACGTTTCACATTGGCGAGGTATTTAACAAAGATATGGGTCGTTTCTAGCATGCCTTTGGTTTTGAGTACTAGGAATCGTCGTAAGATAAATGAGTCTGATGGAGTTTCCATTTGGTTTAAGGGTGATTTAAATTATAAAGTATTATTATTATTCATTGTAACGCAGTGACCACTAATGAAAAATAGGCATAGAAAAATATAAATCTTGCGTAAATTCAGTAATAGAAACACTGCCTTGAACCGAATTTCTTCTTTCCCCTCGTAACAATCACACACGACAGTGAAAAGCAAATTTAAGCTGATACATTAATAAACACGGAAACCACAAAATTACTTTCAACATCCGATTACATGTTGCACGTAATGCTTATTTGGTCGGAAAATACAAATAGTCTTCTCACAGAGACGATGCAAGGTCATTTATATCTTGAAAGGTGGTATCGTATGATCATTTTTATTATTATGGTTTGCCATTAAACTTACTCACGCTCGCTGAACAAGTACACGGCCTGATATACGCAATGGGTGATGCTAACGCATTCCAACAAGCCTTCACTATAGTGAATCACCAGTGTTTGCTAATGTTCAGTCTTCTCAACCATGGGGAAAGGAAGTTGCAAATGAAAGAGACAACTCCTAACAAAAAAAAAAGAAAAAAAAATCAGTCGAAGTATGTATTCTGTAGACACACTAAAGGCCGGTTCCCACTAGAGCGCGGCAGCGCGTCGTGCGGCAGCGGCAGCGGCAAGCGTTTTCCGCTTTGACGCGGCGGCTCGCGGAATTGGCGTTCCCATCTGGAAGCGCCAGATGCTAGCGGTAGCCAATGACGGACAGCCACTGAGGTACGGGGCAGGACCCACTGAAACGCGCGGTGCGTTTGATTAGCTATATCTTACACCTACATGAAGGAAAGACGAAGTTGGGTGAAGACATACCAATTTTTCATTTTCTGTACAATGTACTCTTTCACATATTTCATTATTCATGTTTTCTCATTTCACCATAAATAGATTTCGTGACTACCGTTCACGATTGTTCACTATCTCCTAACACATTGAAACAATGTACGACAAAAGAGATTATTCAGATAGTTAAGCGAGACAAAAATTTAAAATGTGATACGGTAGCAGGTACACGAAAACAGTAAGAACACAAAGGCTAGGTGGAAGGGATGAAAGTGGAAGCCACCTGATAGAATTTCCCACAGAGCATAATGTAATCATCGCCAGCACCTTGCTTAAGAATCACGAAAGAATAATATATATTTGGAACAGTTTTCGAAACCAGATTTTAAGTTGTAAGGCATTTCCTGGTGCAGACGCAAACCTGACTGAAGACTGTCAATAGCAAGAAAAGCGTTCTGAAAAAGAAAATTTGTTCACGCCGAATATAAATGCTAATGGTTGGATACTATTTTACAAAGGTATTTGTGTGGAGTGCAGCCTCGTATGTAAATGAAACGTGGACGATGAACACTTCTGTCAAGAAGACAATGGACGCTTTCAAAACGTGGTGATTCATAAGAATGCTGAACTTTAGATACGAGGATCGTGTGACTAAAGAAGAGGTACGGAATTAAATAGAGGAGGAAGAGGAAATTACGGTACAACTTTGACGACAATAGGGGTTAGTTGACAGGGCGTATTGTGGGGCGTCAAAGAGTGAGGACAAAGGGGTTGGGTGATAGTATTCTGATAATAATCATCTGTTGAAATACTATTCTACTATTTTATCTATTAATGTAAGCAGTGAATTTACTCTTCTATGCACTCCTTAAAACATTTAAACCAAAACTGAAATCAGCTGAACACCAAATCTTTCAACCACTGTCTGACAACTACTGGATTCACTTTCAACTTTCTATAACTATCACTGGCTAGCCACACACACATACAGATATAAGGAGAACAAAAATAAACAAACATTAGTTTTCAGCATATAATTCTGCAGGTTGGCAACATGTACATCAACAAACCAGACAGGAAGGGACATGAGGTGAACACACTGTAGTTACGACTTTAAATCAGAGTTTTCGGTAAAACGTCTACTGCTAGTGACAGAAGAAAAAAGGGCGAACATGAAAATGTGCTTATGTTCCATAATCTAAGTTTTAGTTCAACCTCCAGCATGTGAGCAGGTGAGGGGAAACGTATATGTCCGCCAAAAACTCAATTCACTGTAAGTAATCAGTCATTCACGTAAACAAAGATGTGAACTGTTTTATAATCTCCAAGTATCACAGATCAAAACAAAACTGAGTCATTCTAGATTCCACCGAAGATGCCTTAAAGTAAAAGGCGAAACGCGTCTTGAATCAGTAAAGTACACTGGATAAAGAAAAAAGAAAGGAAATAATCAATAGCTCTACATATTTAGTAAATTACATCTTATGACATACCAGCAAATTAGTTTCGGTTTAACTTCTCATTCGACATGCTATTAATGCCATTTAAAAAAATTCATCTATCCCTTCTGAAAAACTGTAGTTACTTTCATATCTTGGTAGATAAACAGATTTAGGATATTTATCATGCGACGAAATACATGACTTTTCACAAGTTATCGTTTGCAAAAAAAAAAAAAAAAAAAACATTTCGATTTGAACCGTTTACGAAATTTGCGGTTGATACAACTACACAACCACATGGTTTACGACGAGCAGGACGAAGTACCGGTCGCGTCGCCGAGCAACCCGCGCGCGGTCACGGCATAGCCCGTCCGCCGACATATCAGACAATATCTCGAGAACGGTGATAGCTATCGATCTGCTCTCAGCTTTAAAAACAATTTCGATATGTTGACTAAATTTCATACGCAATAATGTATTACCTAAAATGAACTGTACGCAAAGTCCACGCAATGCGTTTTTACCTCTGCGCACTCATTAAAATTTCGTGTAAAGGTTTACGTAAATGCGATACAGCAAGTAACCACGACGAATAACGAAAAGAAATTCGGTCCTTTATCGAGAGAAGATATCAGGCTGTAACATGCCCAAGAATCAAATTTTTCTACCGAATAGTTTCCTTGGAATCGGATGATAAGTATTTCATAGCTGCCGCCGCGTCCGCGCCAGCGGTTCGGCGAAAGTTCGTGTGGCCCGGGAGTCCGTACCTGACGTCACGCTCAGCGCGTTCTGTGATTGGCGGCGCGCACCTGGAGCGCGGCACGCGGCAGCGGAAGCGGTTCGACATGGTCAAACCGCGACGCAGAGCCCGCCGCGCCTTGCCGCTGACGCCATTTCCATGGCAACCACGCCGCTGACGCGCCGTTTTGACGCGCGGCAGCCCTAGTGGGAACCGGCCTTAAGACACAGTTACTAAAAGCAGAAGCAGTTACATTGATGCTTGATGGGGAGAGGGGGGGGGGATTTCACATAAAGAACATACTACACTCTAAACAGTCCACGCAATACGCCAAAGTGACTCAACAAGTGCAAATGTCGCACATTAATTCTTACGTGAGAATGGAGAGAGAACCCGGCTTAAAGTCGGTCTGATCAGAGAAGACGAACAAAAGAACACGTGGGCGGAAAACTCACTCCACGAATGATGATAGTCGATAATTAATAACCGAATGAGAAGTGTAAAACAGCCACATTGCCAACATTCAAGCGGAAGCTTTTGTTTACTGGACGAACCAAAGAACGCTCACAGGCACCGTAACGCAATCAGTATACCTCTTCCACAGACGGCGCTTTTCCAGAACTTCTGGTATGGTCGCGAAACAGCGGCAAAGTGCCTTTCAGCCAGTCTTTTGCAGCTAACAGAACTTTTAAGGTGCCAGTTATTTGATCGTTCTATCAAATCTCTAAACTGCTGTTTCGCTGTTCCATAGCGAAAATATATCGCAGGCTGGGTGCACCAGGTCATGAAATATTCTGGCTAGCATTCCGCGCATGGATTCAGCTTCTCGATATCCATTCCACATAATTCCAATGCGTAAAACCCTGTAAGGTCTCCAAATGCAGTATGATCATCGAACTCAAACAGTTTCTCGAAGTGAACGCTGCTGGAGACTTAAATTCATTCTGCTTTGTGGGCGTTATATGGAACGTCCCTAACAGGCTTGTATTAACAGTTCTGCCACATTGATACGTTTGTATTTCGGAAAAGAATGTTCTGCAACTCGCTAATTTAGATACGAATGTTCCGACTAAATCTCTGACCCAAAAGGAAATCAAATCTGAGTTACTAGATTCCATAATACTTTTCCCAAAAGTAACTTCTTCTTCACGTCAGCAGACTTTCGATCGGTCTGATGCACACCTCCACATTTTTCTGTGCTGTATACATTTTTTGTGATAGCCAAGACCTTTATTCTAATTACTAGTTTCGACAGACTCGTGCTATCATCTTCAGATTGACATTACACTTTGCGTATATATTCACATACATCTGCAGTCAACATTTTGAGAACAAACTCTACATAGTTTGTCGTTTATAAATCAGAGTGCTATCAGATGGGTTTTGTCACATGAATAATAGGTAAAAGTACAACATATATAGCAGCAATAGAGTTAAAACAACTCGTCATGTCGACTCCACGAGAGGTCGTCGACAAGAAAGGTATGCAAGGCCTTTGTTCCGCAAAATTTGCATAAGACTGTTGAGTTAGATAAAGCTTACGATACCCATTCCACATAATTCCAATGCATACAACCCTGTAAGATCTCCAAATGCAGTATGATCATCGAACTCAAACAGCTATTAAAAATTCTTACCCTGCAAAAGAAAAATGGAAAAAATGTTAATGTATTCAAAGGACGAAAGTCTGTGACCCATATACTCCATACTGTACTTCAGCTAAAACACCGGTCATGTTTATCAGCTGCGAAACAGAAAGACCCGTAGCCTATGTTGTCATTTCTTCCTCAGTAGAAGAATGAGTTTTATAGTAAAATTTGTAACATCTGGTCCAAAGAATAGAATTGTGTAAGAAAAAGGAGTCAGTTTTGAGTTCATCTGTATGACTGGCACTAGGAACGAAAACGTTCTTATTTGCACTTAGAAACTGTCAGTTTCCTGGTACGACACTTAGAACGTTCTTAAGAAATTATTTCTTTTCTAATTAGTCTCGTTCTTTTTTTGTGTAATGATCAGGTGGGCAGCATAAGTATCAGAATATCTTCACAAACTTTTAAATATAAATAAGTTATTTACAAACAGAAACATTGTTTCTAGATTTCCCTGAAAAATGCCAGAGTTGGTATTTAGAACGTTTTCCACTTTCGCTCTTATCTGTACATTCAGCAGATCTTCTTGTTTTCATATGAGAACTTTGTTTATATGCATTATTAACTACCACCGTGTTGATGAATAACTGCATGTCATATAAAAGCTGTTGTTCCATCAAGGAAATAATAACTTCGTCACCCCCTAAATACTTTTTAGAAACATTATGGGTGCAACTAATAACTTACCTGTTCCAATATATACGGTATCACGAATATTAGTGATGCAACTAATTACTTCCTTCTTTGTGTACTGTTACCTTCACGAAACTGACCTCGCGTGTTCGACCATTTATAACTGTGGTGAGCGTCTGTCTTTTATTGTATTGTACTGTATGGAGATGAGGAACTAGAAACGACGGAGAGGATTCGTTCCCGCCGTAGCCCTCAGAAGTTCACTCACATCATCACTCACATCAGACGAGTGTAACTACACTCCTGCAAATTGAAATAAGAACACCGTGAATTCATTGTCCCAGGAAGGGGAAACTTTATTGACACATTCCTGGTGTCAGATACATCACATGATCACACTGACAGACCCACAGGCACATAGACACAGGCAACAGAGCATGCACAATGTCGGCACTAGTACAGTGTATATCCACCTTACGCAGCAATGCAGGCTGCTATTCTCCCATGGAGACGATCGTAGAGATGCTGGATGTAGTCCTGTGGAACGGCTTGCCATGCCATTTCCACCTGGCGCCTCAGTTGGACCAGCGTTCGTGCTGGACGTGCAGACCGCGTGAGACGACGCTTCATCCAGTCCCAAACATGCTCAATGGGGGACAGACCCGGAGATCTTGCTGGCCAGGGTAGTTGACTTACACCTTCTAGAGCACGTTGGGTGGCACGGGATACATGCGGACGTGCATTGTCCTGTTCGGAACGGCAAGTTCCCTTGCCGGTCTAGGAATTGTAGAACGATGGGTTCGATGACGGTTTGGATGTACCGTGCACTATTCAGTGTCCCCTCGACGATCACCAGTGGTGTACGGCCAGTGTAGGAGATCGCTCCCCACACCATGATGCCGGGTGTTGGCCCTGTGTGCCTCTGTCGTATGCAGTCCTGATTGTGGCGCTCACCTGCACGGCGCCAAACACGCATACGACCATCATTGGCACCAAGGCAGAAGCGATTCTCATCGCTGAAGACGACACGTCTCCATTCGTCCCTTCATTCACGCCTGTCGCGACACCACTGGAGGCGGGCTGCACGATGTTGGGGCGTGAGCGGAAGACGGCTTAACGGTGTGCGGGACCGTAGCCCAGCTTCATGGAGACGGTTACGAATGGTCCTCGCCGATACCCCAGGAGCAACAGTGTCCCTAATTTGCTGGGAAGTGGCGGTGCGGTCCCCTACGGTACTGCGTAGGATCCTACGGTCTTGCGATGGAGCTTCGTATGCCACGGCAAACTGGCTGACACTGACGGCGGCGGTGCACAAATGCTGCGCAGCTAGCGCCATTCGACGGCCAACACCGCGGTTCCTGGTGTGTCCGCTGTGCCGTGCGTGTGATCATTGCTTGTACAGCCCTCTCGCAGTGTCCGGAGCAAGTATGGTGGGTCTGACACACCGGTGTCAATGTGTTCTTTTTTCCATTTCCAGGAGTGTACAATGTTTGCGTGGTAGAGTAATTATTGTGTACGCGTACGTGGAGAAAGTGTTTGCGCAACAATCACCGACACAGTGTAACTGAAGCGGAATAAGGGGAACCAGCTCGCATTCGTCGTGGCAGATGGAAAACAACCTTAAAAACCATCCACAGACTAGCCGGCACACCGGACCTCGACATTAATCCACCGGGCGGATTCGTCCCGTTGACCGGCACGCCTTCCTGCCCTGAAAGCAGTGCGTTAGACTGCACGGCTAACCGGAGGCAATAACTATCTACTCAACATAATTCCGCCGATAGATCAGATTCAGTGATCGAATAGCCGTCTCCGCCGTGATTCTGGCCCAGTAATTAACATAAACTGTATGCGCACTAAGGACATGGGTCCAGTATTGTTCAGCAGATAATCTTGGGGAATTGCTAGGATGTCTCCTTAAAACTAGGACGCCTGATTCATTCTCCACTATTCTGCTGTTGGTTACTCTCATAATTATTCAGCAGCGAGAGAAGTGAGAAACGGTGTATATATCAGCATCCAGATTCAGTGTTTAATTAGTTTCCCGTAGAAGACTGGGGTGATTTCTTTCCCCTTCCTTGTTCTATTCCAGCTTGTGCTCGGTGTCTGCTGGCCTCGTCATCGGCGGAACGTAAAAGCTTCATCTTCAGCTCTTCTTTTTAGTACACGAGACGACGACAAGACGAAGGTATTTAAACAGAGAGGGAGGCTGTGGTATGACTGATTCAACTAATCTGGAAACGAAAGGATTCAGGGAAACATCGATCTTGGTTACTACTGAGTGTTGGATTATAAATTCATAGGACTCCATAGGGAGCATCAATTTGAATAAAATGGTTCAAATGGCTCTGAGCACTATGGTACTCAACTGCTGAGGTCATTAGTCCCCTAGAACTTAGAACTAGTTAAACCTAACTAACCTAAGGACATCACAAACATCCATGCCCGAGGCAGGATTCGAACCTGCGACCGTAGCGGTCTTGCGGTTCCAGACTGCAGCGCCTTTAACCGCACGGCCACTTCGGCCGGCTCGAATAAAATGATTTTGGGCGTTAGCCCACGTCACTATGTAAAACAACTAAACCGCCGACGTGCACTTGCTCGGTAGCCGTGGATGCAGCAACGAAAAACAAGAGAGGCTATCGAAATAATTTAACGACCCAACAGCAAGGGACAAAGAACATGACAGTTATCGGTGGCCCGGCTGCTAGCGATCCCAGTCCCGTTGGCAACGGGTGATCGCTGCCGACCAGCACTTCCTCACGACCAAATTTCAGTTGTATAAAGAAGGGGGCAGGAAACACTACCCCAGCGTACAAGCTGCCGATTTGCTGTTTCTACCACTTACCCGCCAGAGTAGCGCGGGCAATAGCTTACTGTAAAGCCGAACATTACACAGGAAATGTAACCTGACCATGGCAATGGCATTCCAGAATGAGACCTGACAGGAGAAATATGACAGTATACATGGAACACCATCCCCAGAATCTAGAAATTGATCACTCTGAAGAGGGATGCCACAAAATCGGTCGAAACGGTGGTAGATTATTTGTTTGAGTGATTTATAATGACGGGGCGTAATGATATTAATCAAAGAATATTGTATGCATTAGTAATCTTATGGAACCACGATTGTGACTATGAAAGAGGAGACAATTGCAAGGACTAAAGGGCGCCAATGTGTTTATTGTTAACTCTATTTTGAAAAAGTGCTCATATGCAGGGAATCAAATAAAAACGTGAAAGCAGGTATACGACGGACAGTTCTCGTCCCCATTCACTTTTTTTCTTTTAAAGGAAAAATACTTCGTCTCCTGCATTGATCCACCAGGGAAGTCACAAACAATGACAGCAGTTGGTACGTTGCGGTCTTGTGATTTCATTATACTTCTGTAATAAACACGTGGGAAAAAAACTAATACAGAGCATTATGTCTCATCCCTACTCCATCTTCACGAACCCTACATTAACTTTTGGTGGTAAATATTACTATATTCACTACATTATATTTCATCATACGTAAAGAAAATATTCTGTTTCCAAAGCTATGCCACGGACAAACTCTTAGAAGCAACAGACCAACCGTCAACTAATTTCACGCTGCATTTGATCTGTTTTTGAGATTACAATTATTTTATATATAGTTGGCACTATCTGAGTTGGCTTACGTAAGGTAATGAAACGAACATTCTTATTTTGAGACAAGAATTGCTGATGCTCCCAAACTGATACTGATCTGCATTATTTATTTATGAATTTGTTTTCGAGGTCAGGATTATTTTATTGATTGTTGGCTCTCTACGAGTTGGGTTACGTAAGGTAAGGAAATGTAAATTTTTATTTTTAAACAAGAATCGTTGGTGCTCCCAAACTGATATCGATCTGCATCATTAACCTAAGAAACTGACAAGATGGAATAAATCAGTTGTTTGGGGAAATCGTGAGCGGAAACTTGGTTGTCTGGAGTTACTCTGCGATTTAACATACGAATTATCACCTAAGCTACCTCTAAAATAGTGCTTTTAAACACGGCTTCTCTAAAAATGGATTAAATTGCACCAGTTTCATTCAACGCCTTTATTTGCTGACACCTTGTACTCACAGTTTACGCACACAGTGCGTTGTTTGGCTTCAAAATCGTCATCCAGATGCACGCATTTCCTTATTCAATGGTGTCATATTACTATACCTTCTGTAATATTCTGTAGAATGAAGGTATGTGTCTCTCTCTATCACAGAAGAAGGACAGGAATCTTGGGTTAGTAATGCAGCGTAAATTAGGAACTCAAAAGGTGAAGACCTTTTCCGATAGAGAATTTCATGGCTACAGTGGCCCGTATAAGAATTTTTATGGGTGTATGTTATGACATTTTTCACGAGTAGTTTGTAAGGTCAGTTTTTATTTTATACTCACTAGTTTTTTTTTAAATTACTTTTTTTAATAGTATGTTATGAAGCACGACCCTTATTTTGTCAATATATTGTTATACGAAGATGCCATATTATCCATATGCTGACATTTTAAATACTGATGTGTACATAATGTACATAAAATCTTAATACAGATTACATTTCTATAGAGCAGTGGCCAATATTAGTACGTTTGCACGCAGCACCTACATTACTCATAGTAGCAACGTGAATTGTGGTTTATTATGTTTGTCGTAATGCAGTTACTTATTAAAGTGTTATATTTCCTGTAACTGACCCGAAGACGGCTGATGTCGAAGCCCGTACTCATAATAAGGTGCATAAGCGATCGATGACTGAAAATAATTACAGTAAAAGTGCCTCGACGAACATGAGTACATGTTTGATACTATTAGACTCATTTGGCCAGTAATACTGAATTTGCATCTTATACTGTGCTTCTTATATCTTCCTTTATTCATCCGTAACATTATTTTGCTTCCAAGGTTGCAGAATTTCTTCGTGTGTTTCATGGTCTCCCATTTATATATATATATAAATGGGAGACCATAAAACACACGAAGTGAAGAAATATATTGAGCAGAATTGGGGGAAGATTGCTACTCTGTTTTACACCCGTCTTAATCCGAGCAGGTAGTTCGTGATCTCCCATTCTTATTTTTCAAGCTGGAAAAAGTATTTCATATGGCTTTTTAGTTTTGTTTGGGAGCAAATCAATTAAAATAGGAAATACACTCGTCTCTTCTTCTTCTTCCGACGCCAACGTGTATGGTGTACAGTTGTCGAATCGTTTCGAGCAACTGTCAAACGTTCCGTCCATAAGAACAGTAAGAACAGTTCCGTTTTTACACTGGATTTTCTCCGCCTGTTAACAACTGAACACCAGGATTGTTTTGTCAGGAACAGACACATTAGCAGCTTTCAAAAGAACTGTTACCTTCGGGAAAATAAGATGCAAGGGTGTTCACCGAAAACTGCATTGTTAGGCTTTGAAATGGTTACAGTTACAGCCATGAAAACAGTGTTCCCCGAAATATCCACTTACGGTTGCAATATCACTTCATGCAACGTCTATGTAAGAAAGTACAGGAGCTAGTATCAACGAAGGAACGGAGGCGTAGAGAATAATAATTAAAGATAAAACATGCAAACATGCGTAGGATTTATGTGCTTAGTTAGTCGTAAGCTTGGCTTATCGTTATTACAAAACGGTAGGCGGAACCTTCCACTGTTGCGGCTCCGTTTGATGGTCGGAAAACCTAATACTAAAATACTTGTCCGAATACAACGGTGAGATCAGGGGTCGCAGTGCCCACGGTGGGGAAGCCCACGACACGACGGAGGCGAAGCGACTGTGGCGACCTTGGCGGCTGCTCCGCATACTAGGAGCGTGGCCAACGCACGGGTCCCGGCGCTCCATTGTGTCGGCACCTTTTTGTGGGACAGGTAGGCGCTGCGCTTCACGGCACCCCTGGCTTAACCCCGTCGGGCGCGGCTGTTCTCCTTTGAGGCGTAATCTGGCGCGCCCGTGTTCGCCAGCCTGCCGGCGTGCAGGCCCGGCCCGTGGCTAGTGGGTGAGCTAGAGCTTATACGTACCGTGTTAAGCCTCCGAGGCTTGTCGTCGCCTGCGCCTCCTCTGGTCTCCCTGACCTGCTGCGTCGCAACGGAGAACAGCAGATAATACTTCTATATTACCTACACAATCTACATCTTCTTTCTGCTGTCATGCCTTAGACCTTGATCGGTCTGTTCCAGTGACATTTCATCTTTCCATCTTATTGCTGTTCTTCCAGTAGTGTTGGTATTCTTGACTCCTCTGTCCGCGACATTTGGGGTATTTATTTTTAGCCCTTCTTCTTCAACCTTTCCATTTATACCAAATGTTTAAAATTCCTTCTTAATATCTATAATTATTTCACAATATACGTTCCCGAGGAATTTCATTCCACTGGCTTTTAATATTACTTTATCTCTCGTATTTTCATCATCCAAGATTCGTTCCCAATCTGGCGGTACACCACATAGCGTGAAAAAAATAATATAGAAGAACAACAAAACTGACGTCGTAACAAAATAAATGTTATCGTAGAAAAATCACAAAGACTATGTAATCAACTAATACGATCTGCGAATGTTATTGTAATCTCTGTTCCTTTTGAAAAAGGATCGTACTCGCTTCCCGTTTGTTTTTTGGTAGTGTAATAAGCTATTTTATGACGAGGCACAAAAACGTGTAAGTTTCATGTAATATTTAATCTAAATATAATCAAATGGTACTTAATAGTGATGGTAACGTTTTACTGTATTACAACTATATTCATGAAGTGCATGACTTAAATGCCTTATGTCAAATTCACAAGAAATAATTCGTGCAGTTTCACTAACTTCAAACATATGTTTAACGTAAATGAACTGCAGCAATAATTGCAACTGAACATAATTTAAATTATGTGTATTTACGGTGACTTAATATAAAAATAACATGTCGGGCAAAGTAGCTGCGAGAAGTACCACAACTCAGTCACTGGCTTTAATAATTTTCCAGTTGTGAAGCAGGCAGAATAATACTAAGTCCAACTCGTCATAACATATAAAAACCAACACATAAAATAAAGAACCACCACACCATAGAACAGCTTGGTAAAATTAAAGATAAGTTCCTATTCTTAATTTTTAATGGTACCGCAAACGTAACTGAACTTATCAATTCTGCCTCCTCTGTATGTTAGCATAGTCCATAAAAATTGATATCTGCTTGCTCTGCGTCCTTATTTTCTATTACTATTTCAGACACCTCTCTGCAGGCCATCTTCACTGTTCCAGATGAAAAGCTGATCATCTGCTTATACACCCTAACACAATAAATAAATAAATAAAGCAAAAAAAAAAAAAAACAATCCTCCACGAAAGAATTATCCGAATGCAAAGGAAATCAGTAGATGTCATGCACATCTACAGAAAAACAAATGATTACAATTTTAGAAAAATTGGATGATTCGTTTCACAAATTCAGCCAGTCAGTAACGCATTGGTCCTCCTGTGGCCCTTAAACAAGCAGTTCTTCCACTTAGCATTGATAGATAGAGTTGTTGGGTTTCCTTCTGAGGGGTATCGTGCCAACTTATAACCAACTGGCACGTTAGATCGTCAAAATCCCAATATGGCTGGAGAGCCGTGTCCATAATGCTCCAAACTTCTGAAAGGGGTAAAGATACGGCAACCTTGCTGCCCAAGGTAGCATTTGGAAAGCGCGTAGACAAGCAGGAGAAATTCTCGCCGTGTGCGGGCGGACGTTGTCTTGCTGAAATTTAAGCCCACGATGGCTAACACTGAAGGGCAACAAAACGTGGAGTAGAATATCATCGACGTCCTACTGTGAAGTAAGCGCACCGCGGATGGCAACCAAAGGAGTCCTACTATGAAATGAAATGGTACTACTGGTTGTCGGACCGTATAACGGGTCACAGATTGGTATCCCATCTCTGTCTGGGGCGTTTCCAGACATGCCTCCGCTGGTCATCGCGGCAAAATTCGATGCGGAACCCTTCACTGAAAACAATTCTGCTTCAGTCATTGACATTCCAGGCCGAAGTCATATCTGGAGACGCTTCAGACAGCGGTGGGATGCCAACCTGACTGTCGCCTCTATACGGTTCCACTACCAGGACAGGTGATCTGGATGCCTTTTTCACAGCACCCCTTTGGTTGTCATCCGTGGTACCCTTACTGCACAGCGGTACGTCGACGATATTTTACGTCCCTTTTTGTCCCTGGGCTTACATTTCAGGAAGATAATGTCCGCCCGCACACGGCGAAAGTTTCTATGCATGTCTATGCGCTTGCTAAACCCTTCCTTGGCCGGCAAGAAGCCGGATCTCATCCCAATTGAAGCTTGGAGCATTATATGAAGGTTCCTCCAAGTAGCTCTGGTTTTTGATGACCTAACGCGCCAATTGGAAAGAATTGGGTATGGTGTCCTTCAGGAGGACATCCAATAGCTCTGTCAATCAATGCCAAGTCGAATAACTGCTTGTATAAGAGCCAGAGGTGGACCCCCATGTTATTGACTTGCTCAATTTGTGAAGCTGTTTCTTTTGAATAAATTATCTAGTTTTTCTGAAACTGTTGTCATTTGTTTGACCATACATGTACATCATATCTACCTACTTCCGTCCCATTCGGATAATTTCTTCATGCTGCAGTTTTTTTTAATAGAATGTAACTTGGTCATTATATAATCGTCTTGGTTAAACTCTATTATTCTTTAGTTCCTTACATGAAATTACAATCAGAGACCCAGACATGGAAAGCATAAGGATAAACAACAACAAAGCCGGCCGCGGTGGCCGAGCGGTTCTAGGCGCATCAGTCCGGAACCGCGCGACTGCTACGGTCGCAAGTTCGAATCCTGCCTCGGGCATGGATGTGTGTGATGTCCTTAGGTTTAAGTAGTTCTAAGTCTAGGGGACTGATGACCTCAGATGTTAAGTCCCATAGTGCTCAGAACCATGTCAACCAGTTGAACAACAACAAAAAACTCCTCCTTAGCTTACAGGAAAACTACCAACATCCAAAAAACCATAACAGAAAGGAAACAACTCATAAATCATCAGATCAGCTTGGCAAACCATACACTCTTCAAACTGATTGTCCATTAAAAGTACAAATATAACCACAGGCTCTATTTACCACTACCATTTCCTCCCAGATGTGTAATATAATCTCTGTCCAGGCGATCCCTGTCGTTCCTTCCCCCCCTCCTTGAGGAAGGAAAAAAATGGTTTCATAGGTTGGCAACACTCACAACGCGAACAGAAACAAACAAACAGGCATAAACACTGTGGCAGTGATGAATGAAAAACAGTTAAGAAAGCCAATCATAAATAGTCCAGCGCTGGAAGTAGCGTAAAAAGCCAAGAACTGCAGATGTGAAATGAAGCCTGTCGACACCAACCACTGCTAGGAAGAGGGGAGGGTGCAGACTACGTAAAGAAACACCGTAAGTAGCTTGCAGACCAACTTCATAAAGAAAACGCTGTTTTTAACATAAAAGAATAAAAAATAAATGTACAAAGGTGTGTATCCAGTTTACAGAATACCACAGAAGATGCTTTGAAAATTAAAAGCGAAACGCGTCTGATATAATTCTTTTAAATTACATTGCTACGCGGTATAGTGGCAGCACTCAGATAGGCGTAGCCTGATGAATCCAAACGTCACGACAGTCCTTTTCTAACTTCTTAAGATTCAAATGGTACAGAATGACACACTCGCGTACGAGGATTTTCCGGATGTAGGACCTATACTACTCATGAAAGTCTTCCCGTTTTGCAGTTAATTCGCAGGGAAACCACGACTAAATCCGTAAGGGGTAACTGTAACGTATTTCTTTTTGCGCCCTTTTGCTTCTCCCTCACAAGTCATCATCATTCTTTCTCCTCCCCTAATCAGCCCCCCCCCCACCACCACCAAACGTACGACAGATAACCTATAATAACAGATGTTAACTGCTACTGCGGAAGACGGCCACAGAAAGAAACGTATTATTTCTGAACGGTATTTTCTTGATCGGATTGGTAGAGATAAATCTAACAAAACGTGAAAATGATTGTTTATAACTCGCAAAATATCGAGAGAAATCGAGCGTGTTATAAACCATTTAATAGATAGATTTCTTAGTTAATCAATGGTATTTATCATGTCATGTCATCTATTAAAAGAGAGGCCGAGGACTGTTTGCACGTCGGGTGGACTCAGCTCTTGTGACGCTAATGAGGAGCTATCTGATTGAGAAGTAGCGGCTTCGTCTACGAAAAACTGACAACGGCCGAGAGAACGGTGTGCTGGCCACATGCCCCTCGGAATCTTCATTCAGTGACGCCTTTCGGCTGATGATGACAAGGCGGTCGGTCGGCATCGTTCGGCCCGCCGAGGCCTTTTCGGACGGAGTTGTATATACGTAAGCTATGAAAGGAACAAGCTTCTTTGTTGTGTTCCTGGTGTTTCACCGTAATTTGTTCTTGCTTAAATTTATTGTCTGTACAACTTCTTCCTTTTCTGAATCCGTTTTAGTTTTTCCTTTCAAAGAATGCTCTCGATTTGGGTTTCTGTGTTTTGGTTATTATTTTTGTATGCGTGTTATACGTTGAGTTCAACAAGGACATCCTTCTATAATTTTCGGGATTTAACCTTCACTCTTCTGGAATACTGGTCTTATAAGCGATATCTTCCGTTCTTTTGGTACTTCCTTCCTTCTCCAGTAAAGATCCAGATATCGAAGAACCTCGGTTTCAATACCACTGAAGAGGATTTTATCAGTTCCTATTTACACTGTCGGTTCCTACTGCCCTTCAATCTTTCCGTATCTGATGACATGCTCTACTTGTTGGTATTCAGTGTCATCTGGATTTCATTCCAAAGCTTCTTGATTTTGTATATTCATTTCATTAGTCCAGATTTAAGAGTAATAATGCAGCTGGTCTTTCTTCTTCATTATGAAACAGTGTGCCGAGGGTATTAAAAATAAACGAGTAAAATTTTATGTGAGCGGTTAGTGATAGTATAACGCAGCTTTACATTAAGTTTTCGAAATTTTTCTTCGAGTTTAGAAAATAATATAGAAATATCAATTTTAATGCATATACAGTTATTAATAATCCTTTTCCTCGTAAGCTGTTAAACCTATCACTGCCATACTTTAACTGAATTATGTCTACATCCATGTAATTGCAATTTTGAATATATTTGACAAAAAAGACTTTATAACGTTGTACATCTTTTGTATAGAATTCGGTATAGGAATTTCCGCTCCTTCGTCTATATATATCTCATCTTAAGCAAACATTTGAAAATTTAACTGACTGTGTTTTTTTAATGCGCTGTGAGAAGTATTTGGGCCAAATATGAAGGCATTATATCTCAGATATCCTGAGAAAATATACGTAAGTGACAGACAATGCAGTTTCCGGGAAAATGAATCTAAAAATTAAATTTCTGTTTTCTTGAATTATAGCTTCTCAGAATCTTCCAGAATTGTAATCAGGATTTTTTTTGTCGTAAAAACTTGTCTTATAACTTCTTTTATCTCGTCTTGTTTTTCTTTACTAAGTTCTCCATAGGCGTTTCTTCTCTATATACATGATGACTGTTAGAGCCGTTAGAATGAAAGCTCCAGGCCTGAAGCTCAAATACTGTTAACACTTCCACTCCCCTTGTCTTTCAACGATTGAAAACAATTACAGCATCGTATCTTCCAAGTTTTACAACAGTAGATGATGAAAATATTGTCCTGGGGCAACATTTCCAGAGAATCACGTTCAGAGACTAATTTTTAATATTTTGAATTTCGTCTGAACATACTTCCCTACTAGAAAAGGAATCTAAATGCGGACTTGATATCATTCGTTACATATTCAGGAACTCATTTCTTGGCGGTGCAGAAACCGTTATTCCGCGGACATTTAGGTAAGGTAACGAGGACAGAAAATATCGAACAAATTAGATTTTTTTTATCACTTCCATGTGACTTCGAACATTGGGAAATAGTGATCAATCATCATACATATATTATTACTCAAATCAACATTTCTTTTTCTCAAGACGTGTAGTACACGGACGAATAAGATACCGTTAGAAATTTTTTGTAACCGGCTTTTGACACTGCGTTCCGATTTTGCCCTACCACATATGATTTGTAGTAAATTTTAACATAAAAGATAGTTTTAACTATCATAGGCAAAATGCCACAATGGATGCCCGGACTCACACCTATATTTTAAGAAGCTTATTAATCACCTATGAGAGACTCCCTTTTCATATTATCTTATTACAAATACCACTTTCTTTTTTTCATAGTACTTATTAAATAGATAATTTGTATCCAGCGTTGCCACAGTTAATAACCATGACCACAGCGGTAGTCTATTGTCTCTGTCCTTCGTACAAGATAACTTTTATAAACGATTAGCCATCCGGTGTGGCCGTGCGGTTAAAGGCGCTTCAGTCTGGAACCGCGTGACCGCTACGGTCGCAGGTTCGAATCCTGCCTCGGGCATGGATGTGTGTGATGTCCTTAGGTTAGTTAGGTTTAATTAGTTCTAAGTTCTAGGCGACTGATGACCTCAGAAGTTAAGTCGCATAGTTCTCACAGCCATCTTATAAACGATTATACTTTACGAAATGACAAACATATCTGCCTTTATCGACTTGAATTGTGATTTACCTTTTGCTACTACGGCGTAACGTGCGTACTGTAACACAGTCCCTGATCTCTGCCCGTCATACAAGCCGGGATAACCAATCTGAACGCAAAACATATTTATGGACACATGGAAATATATATATACAAGGATGTGTCATAAGTTATTACTTCACGTCGTTCCGTACGTTTTTGAAGATGTTTTATTTTCATTCCCACAACTACACCTTTTTGCAAAGCTGTTTCACAGAGGAAGACCGCACTGCAGTTCCTTCTCTAAATCCTCGCACAAACGAAAAAAATGGCTGACATCGAAATAAGTGTCCAAGGTATAGAAAAGCAACTGGAATCACTCAATAGAGGAAAGTCCACTGGACCTGACGGGATACCAATTCGATTCTACACAGAGTACGCAAAAGAACTTGACCCCCTTCTAACAGCCGTGTACCGCAAGTCTCTAGAGGAACGGAGGGTTCCAAATGATTGGAAAAGAGCACAGATAGTCCCAGTCTTCAAGAAGGGTCGTCGAGCAGATGCGCAAAACTATAGACCTATATCTCTGACGTCGATCTCTTGTAGAATTTTAGAACATGTTTTTTGCTCGCGTATCATGTCATTTCTGGAAACCCAGAATCTACTATGTAGGAATCAACATGGATTCCGGAAACAGCGATCGTGTGAGACCCAACTCGCCTTATTTGTTCATGAGACCCAGAAAATATTAGATACAGGCTCCCAGGTAGATGCTATTTTTCTTGACTTCTGGAAGGCGTTCGATACAGTTCCGCACTGTCGCCTGATAAACAAAGTAAGAGCCTACGGAATATCAGACCAGCTGTGTGGCTGGATTGAAGAGTTTTTAGCAAACAGAACACAGCATGTTGTTATCAATGGAGAGACGTCTACAGACGTTAAAGTAACCTCTGGCGTGCCACAGGGGAGTGTTATGGGACCATTGCTTTTCACAATATATATAAATGACTTAGTAGATAGTGTCGGAAGTTCCATGCGGCTTTTCGCGGATGATGCTGTAGTATACAGAGAAGTTGCAGCATTAGAAAATTGTAGCGAAATGCAGGAAGATCTGCAGCGGATAGGCACTTGGTGCAGGGAGTGGCAACTGACCCTTAACATAGACAAATGTAATGTATTGCGAATACATAGAAAGAAGGATCCTTTATTGTATGATTATATGATAGCGGAACAAACACTGGTAGCAGTTACTTCTGCAAAATATCTGGGAATATGCGTGCGGAACGATTTGAAGTGGAATGATCATATAAAATTAATTGTTGGTAAGGCGTGTACCAGGTTGAGATTCATTGGGAGAGTGCTTAGAAAATGTAGTCCATCAACAAAGGAGGTGGCTTACAAAACACTCGTTCGACCTATACCTGAGTATTGCTCATCAGTGTGGGACCCGTACCAGATCGGTCTGACGGAGGAGATAGAGAAGATCCAAAGAAGAGCGGCGCGTTTCGTCACAGGGTTATTTGGTAACCGTGATAGCGTTACGGAGATGTTTAATAAACTCAAGTGGCAGACTCTGCAAGAGAGGCGCTCTGCATCGCGGTGTAGCTTGCTCGCCAGGTTTCGAGAGGGTGCGTTTCTGGATGAGGTATCGAATATATTGCTTCCCCCTACTTATACCTCCCGAGAGATCACGAATGTAAAATTAGAGAGATTAGAGCGCGCACGGAGGCTTTCAGACAGTCGTTCTTCCCGCGAACCATACGCGACTGGAACAGGAAAGGGAGGTAATGACAGTGGCACGTAAAGTGCCCTCCGCCACACACCGTTGGGTGGCTTGCGGAGTATCAATGTAGATGTAGATGTAGATGTACCCTTATCTCCACGACCACACGTATTCCGAATACTGTCATTATTTAAAACTATAGAAGTGCGAAAGTTTCACACGGGGCACCTTATAAATTTTTCTACTGAATGGAAAAGCAAAATAAAAAAAGGAAAATTTTGGTCACATTCCACATCAGCCACATCTGAAATTATGTCAGTGAAATTCGTGAGCATGTGTGACCGATTCGTTATTTTATTAAGCTCCCGAGGTTTCAGCTGCTATCGCAGGAACCCATCCGTATGATTACATGTGTGTTAAAAATTGCTGATTTTATCAAATCATGATTCGGTCACACACACAAAAGAATTTCATCGAACGTCCGCGAAAGCCTAGGATCATATACAGTGTGCACCCGAACTTTGAGTTTGTTGACAGATATAATCTAAGCATCGAAACGTGCCTTTTGTTCGTGACTGGGAGCTTGCGTAGCGTCGCGCGAGGTCACATTCGGTGGCAGCAGAGCTAGTCCACGCATCTTTTGCGAAATGTGGGGCACGAGAAAAAAATACGTGACGTATTGCTCGACATATTTAAGCGGCAATGTCTCTGTTCTGCTACACACGTAAAAGCGCTCTAAATAAAGGTCGGCTGCCTCACTTTGACTGTTAGACAGCATTTAACTTTTCATTGCTCTGAAGTCAATAATTAAGAGCCCTGTAGCTGTATAAATATTCTCAAGAAGATTCGAAGATCTGGTCACAGGACTGCAATTTTTACAAAGCTTACTGTGCCTACACCGCCTCCAGCTGACGAACGACTTCCTCTAATAACCTCGTCACAACACAACAAGAATATACACGGTCCAGTCACATTAACGTGACCACCGCCTATGTTCGACGTTAATGTGTAATAACCACTCAAAGACGGAGGATGGCAGCACTAGAGTGGAGGATAAGTAAAGCGCGTGGGGGGGAGGGGTAGACACAGTCGTTGTCTTAACACGGAAACAGAGCGATTCTTCCGACGTCCAGAAAGGCATGATCACCAGTTTTCGAGCCAAATCTGGAAGCAATTCCGAAACTGCAAAGCTTTTAGTCTGTGCTGCATGGTTGAAGTATTCCGTGCACAGCAAAATAACGCTATCCAAAAACGGCGTCAAGGTAACTGTGGTGCACCATGGTTCAAAGATGACAATGGTGAACGACAACTCCAGATAAGTGTAACAGCGAGTAGACGTACAACTGTTGAGGAAATGAGCTCCTAGATGAAACAAGGGGCTACCAACACTGTCGCCTAAACGAGCGTCCAGGGAATGTTGCTGCGTATGGGCTTCCGCCAAATGTGTACAAATTCCCCTTGCAGCCTTCTCGCCCCAACCTCCGCCGCAACCATTAAAGCAGCTCAACCTTGGCAACGGAAAGCCAAGTGGTTAAAGCACAGTGGTTAAAGCACAGGTTGTGTTTTCATTCCAAGGTGACTAGCCGGGTATATGTTTCCGTCGGTAGTTTCACTGAATCTCGTTTATCAAAACGATGGCAGCAGCAGAATGAATAAACCAAACTTAAAGGCGATGAGGAGAAATTAAAAATTTGGTAACTCATACCAGTCAGGGAAAAGAGCTCAAGTCCAGCAGGGGAAGCGTTTTCATGAGCTTATGAGGCAGCTTCAAGTATATCGGTAGGTGTGCCGCAATAAAAATTGTGTAAAAACATACTAAACACTCATTCGAGTATATTACCGTATTGTTAAAATCATTCAAAAGTCAAAATCGACAAAATATTCTTCTTTTTTATTCAAAGCAACAGGTTTCAACAGTCTTAGCTGTCTTCTTCAGGTCTGCAACTGATTACAGGGCGTTGCGCTGAGTCGACGCGGCACATTAAATAAAGAGAAGTAGACAACATAGGATTCCAATGAATGACACAGAACACCTTAGTACATGCGATACCTTTGAGTACTAGGCCGCTGTCATGGTGAAAATTATCCGGATACCAATTTAATTGGACAGTTTTTAAATAATGCAGTTGCATGCAGTGAACAGGAGCCATCATGCTTTGAGGGGCCCCCTCTGACTATCCTCGATGTGTCTAATGGCCCGAAACGGGATGGGGCTGTGCTCGATGCGTCACTATTGTTTTGCTGGTAGTGGGAAGAATTACTGCTATAGCTTAATTGTCTCGAGCAGCCGGGCCAACTGGCAGCACTGCTGACACGAGGAGGTTATGTGGTGGTAGCACTGCAGAAAATTGTTCTGTACATGTGAAGTGGGATGGTTCGCGAAGGTTTTTATAGCAATATGGCGGGGATGAAAACTTTAGGAATGCTGTTTAGGATGCCATCAACTCTCATGTAACTGCGACTTAGAAGGAAGGAAGTTTAGGGTTTAACGTCCCGTAGGAAACGAGGTCATTAGAGTTGGAGCTCACGCTCCGAGTGTTTCAAGGATGGGGAAGGAAATGGGTCTTGTCTCTTCAAAAATCCATCTCGTCATTTGCCTGGAGCGATTTAGGGAAATCACTAGAAACAAAAATCTGGATGACCGAACCCGGATTTGATCCGTCGTCCGCCCTAACGCAAGTGCAGTGGACTTACCGCTGAGCCAACCCGCTCTCAGTTTGTTGGAGACAGAAGTAAAGTCTAATTTGAGTAACAGCACTGCCTCTGTTCCTAAGACAGGTGGTGTGTTTGACCTGTCAGGTACGCATTTTGTGGATTATGACTCCACTGACACTAGAAAACAACGTGTTCTACAACGAAACATATTATGACTGATCATAAAACTGACTTCCAGGAACGGTGCATCGCTAGAGTAAGTTTCGTCCGGGTCTTAGCCACAAAACTATCATTCAGTTGGAAGAGACAGTTAACTGAGTTCAACCCCATTGTTCAGTAAGTGACTAAAGAGAACATACAGATGGAAAGGAAACATTTCTTCCATATGAAAGATGCAGGAACGGTCGACTAAAAGTTCATGACAGGTCTTAATGTTTTCCAGCACGTTCTGTTTACATTCATTTACCTTTTAGCTTTTCTGTTTCCATCTATGATAAAACTGTATTATGAAAGTTTACTTGAACTCCGTTTCTACATCAGACTATCTATGCGTCACAATCTTTTTAAAAGTTGTTCACCAGCGTTGTATCCTCTTCGATGACGATAGACGTTGTGTTAAAACGGCCTTGTAATAGCAAAAATCTGTTCACTGAAACAAAATATTGCACAAGATTCACAGTTTTGTTTTCCATTTACATTTTTTTCCTTTAATGAACAAAGTAAAAATACTCATACATTCCTGGGCCGAGCGTGTATAACCATTAGCAACATTATCATTTCTGTTAATGAAACTGTCTGAGCTACACTTCCCTCGTGAGACTGAGCTTGAAGGTAGTAGTTATGTTCTAGGGAGAAAACCTGATCACACTGAAATATCTGTAGGGAGACATAAAGCACATCACATAATATGTTGATTGATAAAAGTGAGAAACAAGATACATTAATCGAAGTAACTCATACTGAACGCAGGCAGTGCCCCTGTTCAACAGCAATATAGACTGATCAAAAATTTTAAGGTGTTAAAAGACGTTAATCGTCCTTTAAATAACGCGTGTCTTTAAAGGAGGAAAATTTGGGGGGGGGGATGCTGGTTAGGAAGAGCAGACAGAATGTTGATGACTTCAGAGGGAGAAGCACAAGGGCGCAAAATGAAATACGTTACATTTACCACTTATGGAATTAGTAGTGGTTTCCCTGAGAATAAATTGCCGAACGGGATGACTTTCATGAGTAGTATAGGTCCTACAACCCTGAAGTCCTCGTACGCGAGTGTGTCTTTGTGTAGCATTTGGATCTTAAGGAGTTAGACAAGGACTGTCGTGACGTTTGGATTCATCAGGCTACGCCTATCTGAGTGTTGCCGCTATACCGGGAAGCACGAATATTCCCATCTCTGGTGGAAACGTTGTTGCAACGTCTTGACTCAGAAATATAAATCCTTGGTGGGCTTTCTTGTTGTAGTAATATTCCAGACTGTCGAATGCTGTTATTGGAAGAAGTCTGCGCGTGTCACGAAGCAAGACAAAAAGGGAGAACAGAGACTGAGATGGAGAAGTTGGCATCCGGTTGGCTTTTAGCGCCGTTACTTCGACTATCAAAAAATAAAAGCAACGAGGCGACGAGCGTCGGAAGTGTATTTCTGGCTGCCTCCTACTTGGCGGCTGCTGAATATTCACTAAGAAAATTGCTCGAGAGAAGAGCACCGTTATAGCGCAAAGTGTTCTTGGATGATGTTGTCGAAGCCTCTTACACCTAGCGATGTGCATTAGCGCCTGTCTCTTCTCTGTTGTTTCCTCTAGGGAAAATGGATGCCACATGTGGACTGTTTGTGAAGTCATTTCAGTCTTTCAGTTTAATTAAAGAAGTACGGTTCTAACGCTATATTCTGTTTCGTTAAATCGTACGCGTTATTTTCTATAACCTAAGCGTATGAAATACACAAATTACCTTCTAGCAGTACATATAACATAACATATAGCTGCTTTTAGAACAAATGATTAGCGTAATTCTCCCTGAGAATACGACGATATAAAAAGTTATTGTGATCACAAGTACCAAAAATTGCGTAAAAGGACGAACTGTTCCACTGGCGAAGTAGGTTAAGAACACTTCTTATCATAGTATAGGTTCGGTAGCAATAAATAACTATGAGGGAGTGATACTGGGAAGATGCGTTGCTTCATTTCGATGTTGTATAGACACACCGACCAAATAACGTATTAACTATCGATACTATCATGATTCACCTTCAGCACATTTTTTTTCCCCAAGCAATATTGAAATCCTCGACACGGAAGCACATATTTGTACGTCTGTTCCGAAATCATATACCATATGTCGTTAAGGTCAGAAAGAAGGCAGTTGGTAGGAGTGCATTGTTTCGACGATGATCGCATGACTGTTGACATGTCTCAATAAATGGTACGGCACTTAAATTACGAAATAAGAAAAGTGAAAAGAAAAGCCTACGTCATTCGCTTTTAATTACTAATGACTACCAGTTCACCACAGAAAGAGATCGATTACAGAGAAGACTTGAAAATGAAGTTAGCAATGGTAGAAGTTTCTAAAAGCACACTAGGAAGTAAATCATTACTTGGGAATACAGTACAATCTTTTGCAGTTACCGCAGGTATTTTCCATTGTTACTTACCAAAATTGTTTATTGAGGTACAAGTGAAAGCCTCTAAAGTCACTTGATTATGTCAAACTTGTTTCCATTCGTTCAGCCGAATGGATTAAATATTTCATAAAATATGTTTTAAAAGAAATCCCTATACTGATCCCTCCGATTTCTTGAAAAACATAAATTTGTGAACCCATTAGGTATCCCTGCACGTGATATTTGCATCAGATTTTGAATTTCTTAAAGGTAATGGTTTATTAATTAGTATTTTATTTGTGTGTGAGTCGAAGTATATTCCACTAATTTAAAAAAGGTTTGATTATAGTTTTCTGATCGGAAATCGAAATCTGACCACTGCTCTTGCCTTTAAGCATCAAAGAATTACCTTTAAAGGCTACAAGAGTAATGCTCACCAGTCTTTTGACTAGTGTGATGCTGTTCGCCACTAGTTCATCTTACAATCAGGGGAGCAGTTGCACCTAACGTCTTCAGTTATTTGTTGCATACATTCCGGCGTCTGTCTCCCCCAACAGTTTTTACCGTACGGTACAATTGAAGATATTTCTTGATGTTGTTGCACATATCCTATCACTCGGTCGATGTTTTACACGTGTTCCTCTCCTCACAGACTCTGCGAAAATTCCTTATTTCACTCAACATAATTTTCAATATCCTTCCACAGCACCACATCTCAAACGCCTCGATTATCTTCTTTTCTTGTTTCCCCACAATCCATGATTCACGTCCATACAATGCTACCGAACGAGTGTACGCAGTGATCAGCACACTTGACTCACATTCTGGAGGACGACAGTTCAAATATGCGTCCAACCATCAAGATTTAGGTTTTCCATGATTTCTCTAAATCGCAACAGACATATGCCGAGATGCTTCCTATGAAAGGACACGGCCGATTTTCTTCTCATCGTTGAATTATTCCGAGCTTGTGCTCCCTATGTAGTGACCTTGTTATCTATGTGACTTTAAACCCCAATTTTCCTTCCTTTTTATTTACAATTATGTGTTCCACACGTAGATTCTCGGTAATTTCTTCCTGTATTTAAGTCCTTTCAGCGGGGAATTCCCTCTTCGAATGTTTTGAGTATTTTAGTCTGCTTCTTGTATCGTCTTTGCTTCGTCGGGCATGTATTATTTGTCCTCCAACGCAGCAGAATTCCTTCACTTTATCTACTTTGTGGTCCTCAATTTAGTTCTTATTGTATCGCTAGTTTCATCTCTGCTGCTCCTAATTACTTTCGTCTTCCTTCAGTTTACTCTCAATCCATATTTTGTACTTGTTAGACAGTTCATTCCATTCGCTGAGGATCGCGATACCATCAGCGAATCTAATCAATGATACCCTGTCATCCTTAAATTTGATACCCCTGCTACACCTTACTTTTATTTCCGTCATTACTTCTTCGGTGCATAGATTGGGTAGCAAAAGTCAAAGATTTCATCTTTGTCATCCTTTCTAATCTGAGTACGTTCTTGGTCTTCCAGTGATACTTTTATCTCTTGTTTCTTGTGCTCTTTGCGTGTTACTCGTCTTTCTCTGTTTTTCTGAGAATTTCGAACCTCTTCCGCCAGCTAAACTATCGAATGATTTTTCTAGGTCGACAAAACCTGCAAACATATCTTGACTTTTGTTAATTGTAGCTTCCATTATCAAGCGCAGAGACACAACTACATTTTCCTAAAGTTAAACTTATGGTCGCTTAACAAATCCTCAAATGTCTCTTCTTTTCTCCTGTGTATTATATTTCTCAGCGACTTGGACAAGCTAGCTGATAAGGTGATTGTGCTATGATTCACACCCTTATCTGCCCTTGATGTCTCTGGAATTGTGTCGATGTTATTGCTCTGGAGGTCTGATGTTATGTCAACAAAGTCATAGATTCTGCAAACCAACAGTCGTTTGGTTGACACTTTTCACAAAGATTTTGCTAATTCCGAAGGTTCAAATGGCTCTGAGCACTATGGGACTCAACTGCTGAGGTCATTAGTCCCCTAGAACGTAGAACTAGTTAAACCTAACTAACCTAAGGACATCACAAACATCCATGCCCGAGGCAGGATTCGAACCTGCGACCACAGCGGTCTTGCGGTTCCAGACTGCAGCGCTTTTAACCGCAAGGCCACTTCGGCCGGCTAATTCCGAAGGAATGTAGTCTGTGCTTACCGCTATATTTGATCACTAGTCTTTCAAAGCTCTGTTGAGTTCTGACTCTGGTACTGAATTCCCTATATCTTCCATACAGAATTCTTTTTCTTATCTACACACATCAAAAAAGTTATCTATCACCTCCGAAATCTGTACAGAAAATTGGAATAGAGATCGACATAAACATCATATCCACCCTTTTTATTGTTCATGAAAACCACACACTGCGTGTTGTACTAACATACAGCGAGAACTTCAGAGGTGGTGGTCTAGATAGCTATACACACCGATACCTCTAATACCCAATAGCACGTCATCTTGCATTGATGCATGCCTGTATTCGTCGTGGCATACTATCCACAAGTTCATCAAGGCACTGTTGGTCCACATTGTCACACTCCTCAACGGCGATTCGGCGTAGATCCCTCAGAGTGATTGGTGGGTCACATCGTCCATGAACGGCCCTTTTTCAATCAATCCCCGGCGTGTTCGATAGGGGTCATGTCTGGAGAACATGCTGGCACTCTAGTCGAGCGATGTCGTTATCCTGAAGGACGTCATTCACAAGTTGTGCACAATGGGTGCGCGAATTCTCGTCCACGAAGGCGAATGCCTCGCCAATATGCTGCCGATACGTTTGCACTATCGGTCGGAGGATGGCGCTCACGTATCGTACAGCCATTACGGCGCCTTCCATGACCACCTGCGGCGCACGCCGGCCCCACATAATTCCAACCCAAAACAGCAGGGAACATCCACCTTCCTGCACTCGCTGGACGGTGTGTCTAAGGCGTTCAGCCTGACCGGGTTGCCTCCAAACATGTCTCCGGCGATTGTCTGGTTGAAGGCATATGCGACACTCATCGGTGAAGAGTACGTGATGCCAATCCCGAGCAGTCCATTCGGAATGTTGTTGGGCCCATCTGTACCGTGCTAAATGGTGTCGTGGTTGCAAAGATGGACCTCGCCATGGACGTTGGGAGTGAAGCTGCGCATCTTGCAGCCTATCGCTCACAGTTTGAATCGTAATACGACGTCCTGTGGCTGCACGAGAAGGATTATTCAACATGGTGGCGTTGCAGTCAGGGTTCCTCTGAGCCGTAATCCTTAGGTAGCGGTCATCCACTGCAGTAGTAGCCCTTGGGCGGCCTGTGCGAGGCATGTCATCGACATTTCCTGTCTCTCTGTATCTCTTCCATATCCGAACAACACCGCTTTGGTTCACTCCGCGACGCCTGGAACCTTTCCTTGTTGAGAATCCATCCTGGAACAAAGTACCAATGCGGACGCGACCGAGCCGCGGTATTGCCCGTCTAGGCATGGTTGAACTACACACAACACGAGACGTGTATCTCCTCCCTGGTGGAATGACTGGAACTGATCGGCTGTCGGACCCCCTCCGTCTAACAGGCGCAGCTCATGAGTAGTTGTTTACATCTTTGGGAGGGTGTAGTGGCATCTCTGAACAGTGAACGTACTGTGTGTGTGATACAATATCCACAGTCAACGTCTATCTTCAAGAATTCTGGGAACCGGAGTGATGTAAAACTTTTTTAATATCTGTATGACGTCAGTGGACAGTTTCTCACCTTCGTATGCCTTCACGATATACTTTCCAGCTAGCTGCTCTCTCTCCTCTGCTTTCAAATGTGGATTCATTTTGTCCTCTTAATGCTTTTGCTTTTAATTTCACCGAAGGTTATTTTGACTTTTCTATATGTGGAATCACTTCTTTCTCCGACCATTTGTTCTTTGGTATCTTTCTTTTCTCCTGCAGCCATTTCACCTTGGCTTACTTGCACTCCCTAGTTATTTCACTCCGGAATTACACATTGACGCATTCCTCCGTGGATCAATTGAAGAAAGTCATCGTTGCCGTACGTTTCTTCACTGTTCCCTTTTTTGTACCTATGTTTGCTTGTCCAATTTCTTTCCGTTATAGCCCTGTTTAGAGACCACTTCTACTCTTCAACTGAACTGCTTACTGTAGTACTCATATCGCAGTGATCTATGTCTACTTCTGGGTACGGCATACAATGATCTCGGGATTTCCTTCTGACCTTGAGTAACCCATCTTTATCACATGTACCTGTCGCTCTTGTGAATTTTGGATAGTAAATTTGCTTACTATCTGAGATTTATTGTGGAACACGATTAGTCGTTCTCCACTCTCATTCTTTCTGCTGCATTCTATACCATTACTTCACCTGCTAATGAGTTTCAATCAGCCATGTCCCTATACAAACTTAATTACATTTTGATTATCCTCATATACTTTCTTTACGTTTTCTGTTTGTGACGTCGATAAGTGCCCCTGTTGTGTCCTTGTTGGCGTCGTTCTGCTCTCGATTCTGAGGAGATTAATCCTATCGCTGAAGAGTTCAGATTAATTCACTCCCTGCTCTGCCTTCCAATTCATTATGAATCCCGTTCAATCTTTTTCTACTTCTGTTAATATTACTTTATTGTCATGTGATCGGAAATTCTCATCTTCTTATTATTTCATTTCATTGCCTTCCATAGTATCTATACTGAACTTCTACATTTCCCGTTTCAGATTATCTAATTTCCCTGCCACTCTCAGACTTCTGACGTCCCATGCTCCAATCAGCAGAATGTTACCGTACCGTTGAATAGTCCGTATTTTTATCTGGTCACCTGCCAATTAGAGGCCCTCTCCAGGAGGGGAACTATCAGGAACATCTTGTCACTGTAGAGGTTTCATGATAGTTTTTCAGCAACAGTTCACAGAAACAGTTCACATGCCCTGTACACACACGTTATGTCTTTAATGCATAGATTATATTGCCTTCTGCATTTTCGTGCAGTTGATTACTGCTGATTCTTCCACCTTCTGGGGACAGTTTCACACCCAAGGGCAAGATGGTACCCCGAATGTATGTCTTTTCCTGCGCCCTCTTTATCTGGGTCGTCATATGCTATAAACACACAATTGTGATGTTTCATTTTATTTCTTACCCTCGCGGCGCAGAACTTTGCAATATTTACCTGTCACTTCCGTGGAATACCTACTTGTAGGTCGTTAGAACTAAAGGGAAACGAAATGAGTAAGGATTGACTGTTCTTTCTAAGTGTGTTACAGTCTCATGACTGCATTTTTCTAGTGATTAAAAAGATGCTCATGCCGTATTGGATCTGTAAGTAGTGGAACAAAGATTTTACCACCCCACGTTGCATTGTTGCCAAATTTATTCAATGTAGCGGATCCAAGATGGCGGCAGTAGAAGTGGCAATGTAGCAATGACTTCATGGTGGGAATTTCCAATTTTGACAGGCAAATAGGTCAATTGGGCTACCTCCCCAACCCACTCCCCTCCCCCAGAAAACGGCAGGAAGTTCAAATTCCATCACGACAATGCAACACACCCCGGCTACCTCCACTAACCTAAGAAAATGGCGGGAAAATAGGTCACTTGGGCTATCTCCACTAACCTAAGTCATCCGACAGCCACCTCTTCCTAGGAACTGGCGGGAAAAGGACTGAGTCTGTGCTGGGTTGCTGGATAGGATGGGCATAAGTCCATATTTTGCAGGTAGTCTTTATTTAAACAATTAGAGACAGAGCTCCATCCAGTGTCTTGACCATGAGGTCCGGAGTCCAACTGACCTGGTACACAGTACTACCACCAGTGTGTGCTTTCATCCCATGGTGGTCTGTACGAAAAATGGAGGGAAAATGACTCAGCCTATGCTGGGATGCTGGGGAGAGGAAGGAGTGTACCTTATTTATTTTGGAACAATTTATTTAGGGACAGATTTCATGTAGTTTATTTATTACACTGATACAGGACACACACTCTGACGTGCTTGGGGTCACAATTCACGGCCTACAGACCTGCAAACTACCCATAAATCACCGAAATAATGCAGTACACTGATGTACAGACATGCAAACAACTCGTCAAAATAATTCTCGTACAATGCTCTGCAAACACTCTTACTAATTGTAAACTATCGAAATAATGCATTGAACAGCATACAGAACTGCAAACTACTCGACAATCACCGAAATAATGCGGTTCACTGATGTGCAAACACGTTCTAGAAATAATGCATACAATTTATTTAGGGGCGGATTTCACCTACTTTGTTTATTACACTGATACAAAACACTCACCCTGGAGTGCTTGAGGTCGCAGTAAATAGTCTACAGTAGTCTACAGACCTGCAAACTACTCGTCAATCACCAAAATAATGCAGTATATTGATGTGCAGAAACGCAAACAACTCGTAAATTATCAAAATAATGCATGTAAAGGACTTGCAAACACGCTTGCTAATTGTCAACTGTCAAAATCATGCATGCCACTGCCTACAGACCTGTTCACAAAATAATGCGACCGACACGAAGACAACTCGTAAATCTCCGAAATAATGCATATATAACGCTCTGCCAACAGGCTCACAACGATTAAACAGCCTGAGCCGTGACAGGGCTGACGCCAGTAGTATCTCTGACATGAGTACGATCGACTTGCTAGTGCAGAGGTTTGTCTTTGAGCTTGGGTCGGCTCGAGATATAAGGGTGTGCCTTGAGTTTGCAACATTTCAGAAATAATTTCAATAAGGGCACCGTTAGCTAATGGAAGCAACAATGTCAATAACACAGAATGTTCTACCTTTACAGCATCTGAGTAATTTTGCATACACACTAATAACCACAACACCGATTGAATTTGTTGTGACTGATAAATCGTCAATTCCTTTGTATCACGGAACAACACCATTATCAGATTGGGCAATTAGGCCGAGCGGTTAAAGGCGCTTCAGTTTGGCACCACGCTGCTGCTCCAGTCGCAGGTTCGAGTCCTGCCTCGGTCATCGATGTGTGTGATGTCCTAAGGTTAGTTAGGTTTAAATAGTTCTAAGTCTAGGGGATTGATGACATGCCGGCCGGTGTGGCCGAGCGGTTCTAGGCGCTTCAGTCTGGAACCGTGCTACTGCTACGGTCGCAGGTTGGAATCCTGCCTTGAGCGTGGATGTGTGTGATGTCCTTAGGTTAGTTAGGTTTAAGTAGTTCTAAGTTCTAGGGGACTGATGACCTTAGATGTTAAGTCCCATAGTGCTGACGGGTAGCCGGTTCAATGACACTACTGTCTGTCGGCGCGTCCCTCAATTTTAATTCGTAGAGAAGGTGTTAGCGCCGAAGGTGCGAGATTCCCGGACAATCTCGTGAGAGCATGATGTACTTGCTTCCTGAAAGTTCAAGTCAATATTAGAATTACCAAATCAACATACTGCATATCAGGGCACATGAAAATTAACACAATTCAGAAATTAAAAGTTCACACTGATCCCCCCCCCCCCTCCCCTCCATTATAGGTCAAAGATCTGCAATCATTGGTACGCTTATACTTAACATCTGTTTGTTTAACGTTTAAATCTAAAGGGGGTGGAAGGTCTGACTCAATAAAGTGAACACCTCAACTCCAACTGGGTTTATTAGCTACACGAAACAATCATATAAAATTTGACAGGCGCCACTCAGGCAACATTATTTAAGAGACTTACATTACATAAAATCATAAGCAAGTTAATAAATCACTAGGCAAACATTGAGAACCTCCACTCAGGCAAAATACTCAAGAAATTTTCATTACATAAGTCATAAGTTAATAAATCATTAGCGAAACATTAAGAACCGTCACTCAGGCAAAATATGACCATAACTTTAACAAAGCAACTCTAGTTAAGACGCAACAGAAAATGTGTAAGAATCGAAGCAAGGTCCACGCTTGTAAGGCTGAAGTTTAGCCACGAAAGGTGGAACCGACTGAGAGAAGTAATATTTAACTTCGAACCAAGATGTGGCTCCATTTGCAACCCCACGTCGTGTAGGCCACCAAAATGTGAACCAATCAAACGCTACCAAAGAGGAACACACGAGCTCAGGCGAAGTCCACCGCCCATTAGCCAAATTTGCAATCTAAAGGGAAGCTCTACGCTTCGGTTGCCCGCTGCCTCATCTTACTGAAACACAGACCACACCCGACAACAGGAGGCAGGAAACTTTTCTTAATTTTAACATCTAAAGTGGACCAATAAATTAACTCTATAAAATCATGGCTAAACAAAACTAATTTCACTCGCAAGTCCTTCAAGTGAAAGTACTTGATAAACAAACACCAAGAGTGGGAAATGAACTGGCTCACTAGAACCGACACTGAATAGAACTTACGGACACGCATCTGCAAATACATCGATATTATGCGGAAGCAGAGCACGCGCTTAGTAAGAGGCCTCAAATGAAATCAAGCAAACATAACATCACACGTCTTGCAATGTCTTACTGTACCAAGAGCAATCAAAATGACAGTTAACTAAGCGTTCTTAGTAAATAGCGTACTTGGTGTCTTGATGCTGGAGGGATTTTGCGAAGATGTCAAACCATCGCTTAACAAGACCATAACAGCGTGTCCCTACAAGGAAGCTGGCACATCCACAGCTCACGAGGTTTCCGGAGAATGCACAGGGCCGGCCAACTCCCTCCGACTCTAGTACAACCACGTGACAACCGCCGCCCGGCCTCAGGCACGCCGTCTTCGCTTCCGTCCGCCAGCCAATGACTGACTCGGGCACCGCGGTGTAACGTTCTCAAAGCGTTGTGTCCTCTCCCCAACCCGCGGTCGGCACACCCTTACATCTCGAGCCGGCCCAAGCCCAAAGACAAACCTCTGCACTAGGAAATCGATCGTACTCCTTTCAGAGATACCACTGGCGCCAATCCCGCCACGGCTCACAGCCGAAAATAATGCACTGCATAAACACTCAGTGCACGTAAAAAACGCTTTCGAACTGTAGTCAACCGCGACATATCAGCGAACTGCTCCCCTACAGAACTCCAAGGCGCACACGCCGTTCCCATACGCGAGACCCCTCTGGGCACGCATGTTTACCGTAGCTGGCGTGATCCCTTCCTCTACCTGCAGTCCAGCGAAGATCTAATTGCCTAGCGACTCACCCTTGCAGACGCTGCAGAAATCCGTTCCATTGCTTCCTAGAATACCACAGGCTGCATTGTCCCTAGCGATCTTAATGGGACATGCGAGCTGCGTCTAGCCATGACCACGTTTACCAGCCAAGCATGGCTGACACATTTCCATGAAATGCTCGCAAAGCTACACAGTATCGCAGGCGCATCTCAAAGGTTCTCCGTATTATACTGATGTCACATGGCTATATAAAATAAGAGCCAAGTCGACCTCAAGGAAATTGTATAGTGTCTCATAAATAGTTAACGGTCGCTTTTGTGGGAGCTTTTATGACGTCTCAGCTTGTCTGCGTGGAAATTCTTGCCCTAACAGAACCTGTTTATGAAAATAACACCGAATGCTTTCCTCCTGATGGTCCTAACGTGGCACCCCATCCATCACATGTTACCCTTTCTGGAAATCGTTAAATCCTGGTTTCAACAAACATCTGTGAGACGCAAACGTTCTCATAACCATGTAGAAGCTCCTACATCCTGCCACAAAGAAAGTCTTTGAATGAATGACGCATTATGATTAACTCTTATTGAATTTACCCATCGAATTACCAGTGCCGCCGGTGTGGAGGCACTGTCCACCTTTTCTTTTTTCTTTCTGCAGATGAGACTTCCAGCGGCAACAAACTGTTTGTACAGATCACCATACCGCAACGACAATTAAACCCCGCAAAGTGACCTACAAATCCCCAAATACGGCCGGACGCTGTGGCTGAGCAGTTCTAGGCGCTTCAGTCTGGAACGCGAGACCACTACGGTCGCAGGTTCGAATCCTGCCTCGTGCATGGATGTGTGTGATGTGGTTAGGTTCGTTAGGTTTAAGTAGTTCTAAGTTGTAGGGGACTGACGACCTCAGATGTTAAGTCCTGTAGTGCTCAGAGCCATTTTTGAACCTGCAAATATGGAAAGACTCTTCCTGAATTACACCACTCTGCCACTGAGGACAGGAGCTTGAATATTACTGTGTGAAACGGATCTCCAACCCGGAAATATATCACTGCCTACCATGTCGATGTAGTAAACATCCAATTCGTATCCTGCAACATACAAAATCGCCCCTTTTACATCATTCGTATAGCTATCGACCGCCGGACACTCGCACATATACCGCGAAGCCAGATAGCATAAACACATGCACCGTAGCTATACTTCTCGGTGCACTAGATATTTCCCGCGAGATCGGGCAGTCATCCACCCCCAACGTGTGATCAGAGCGCTCTCAGTGGACCGCAGTCACTCTCAGAACTGTTCTACAAATTCGGGGTCGGCTCCCCTAGGCACAAACCCCTTTACTGTTTCTGGTTCCGACCTGCTTGCTTGCTTGCTTTTTATACACCCATCTCCGGACTCTGAGATTACAAGGACATATGTAACTTTGCCTTGTTTGCCGGAATATCATACCTTTTTCGCGATACTTCTCAATATCAAGCACATAGCAATATCGCATGCACGCAGTGTCGCTCCCGCAACATAATTCCGAAGATATAGACTGGAAATCATTTCTCTAGAAATCTGAAACCTTAGCGATGTGTAACAATGAGTAACTGCAAACTTATCCTGTCTGTGAATACCTTTACATGGAAACTCGAAGAAAAAAAAAATGAGGATCCTGATATTTCCACTCTCGAATACCGATGTCGGTGATGCAACAGATTCCAAATCATCCCTATAATTTTCAAAGATGTTTGTCATGTCTACTTCAGTCTGGAACCGCGTGACCGCTATGGTCGCCGGTTCGAATCCTACCTCGGTCATGGATGTGTGTGATGTCTTAGGTTAGTTAGGTTTAAGTAGTTCTAAGTTCTAGGGGACTGATGACCACAGATGTTAAGTCCCATAGTGCTCAGAGCCATTTTCTCATGTCTAGAGAACCAACAAATGTGTCTTCGAACTGTCTTTCACCTGCTAGATGCACACACCACAATCGCTGTTCCCTCAACTAAATAAAGGTGCGAAATATGCATAAGCAGTCAACTGGACAATTTACATGGGAAGGGATAATGGTCCAGTGCCAACACATATCCATATTCAATCTTCTTAAATTTTTACGTGATCACGAAAGCTGTCCAACACATACTAAGTATAAGTTCGCTACAGCCGTCCAGAGAGCGACACAGTTAAGTCAGCTACATTCCTGCGCCCCCAACAGGCCTTTCCATTCGGACGCTCCTACCATTAACGGGATATGTGTATCATTCCCGACACAGGCCACTAACACTTCACACCAACCACACATAGGCAGAATCATAATCCTTGAAATCAGTCACATATATATTTGATTGCCATACTTGCAGTCACAGTTGAACAACATTCGACAATCATCGAAGTATCGGAAATACATCCTGCTGATTGCTGTGGCTCTGGAAATAGAAATATCTGTACCATTCTTGGCTCTGAGCACTATGGGACTGAACATCTATGGTCATCAGTCCCCTAGAACTTGGAACTACTTAAACCTAACTAACCTAAGGACATCACACAACGCCCAGTCATCACGAGGCAGAGAAAATCCCCGACCCCGCCGGAAATCGAACCCGGGAACCCGGGAGCGGGAAGCGAGAACGCTACCGTACGACCACGAGCTGCGGACGTACAATTCTTATGACTTGACATACTTTACCCCTCGCTATCACAGTATTCCACGTCAAATCCATACCTTCCTTACGACTTGACATAGTCATTTTCTTTGCACATGTCGAACACAAACACACACTTATAGGCCTGATGCTCAAGGCGAACCAACACACATCCCCTATACTAAGTAGAATACCCTGCCAATAACTGATTGCTGGCGATACGAAATAATACTGAGAGATAATCAGCGATGGGTGGATATGTCCCATTAGTTTTTCTTGAGAGTGCTACCACTGCGTCTTAGAAAGAGAGGCATAATTATCTTACAAACCGCTATATGTTAAACAAAAAACATGCCCATATTACTATCAGAATCGATCTTGGTTCCACAGGTGCACAGAAGTATTCATGTTAAAAGCTATACTAGCTTTATAATCGAGGTATGGCTTTACCTGCAGACAAATACCGAGTCACTGAATATAGATGGTGATCGCCGGAGTGTATAGTATCAGACCAACGCTGCGGTTACACATCGCAGACGGTTCAACCTCGTAATAAAATTACCGAATTTTGAAAGTCATTCGGCTAAGGAACGTGGTATGAAACTGGTATTTGCAACTCCCTCACGCCGCCGTCGCTAGGTATGTCTCCAGTATTTGCAACACATTATGTCTCGATGAGGTTCGGTGATATATTGACTGGGTTATAGGCAATGGTAGATTGAGAAGGATCACAAACAGTAGTAGATGGTATGCTGACTGAGGTCGTAAGAAATGTACACTAGCTCTTCAGATTTCTAGTGTTATGCTATCCGCTAGGAATGCTGTCTGGGATTTGGAATCAAGTCTCTCCATTCAACCACATACCTGCATTATATCCAATGGAGAAGTCCTTTAATGATTACAGCCACTAGTGAATCATATTTCTTGCACTCTCATATCTCGAATCGCCTCTTTCGAACCTATCAGTCACAGTAAAATTTTAGACAATCCCTATGCCTCTTGCAACTGCCGCCATTTCTGCAGCTTTGCGCATGTCTTCGTTCCAATTTAAGTAGGAACTGAGCAGAAGTCAGAGAGAGCTGTTTCCACCACCTTCTGCAATCCGCGTAGATACAGAGTGACCTGAGTTAGTGTGACAGGACCGTGTTTTGACCATTCGGTGGAAATAGCAATATGTTGTCGTAACTCTGCCAACATTGTACGATCAGCACCAAACGAAGCCTGCTCCTGCAACATGAGGTAGTACAAAAGACAATATGGGAACTGGGGGGGGGGGGGGGGGGGGGGGGGGAGGACGAGGAGTTGTGGTACGCCCTAAACGACATACAAGTGCTACAGATCCGCACCCTTCAGGGCCCATTAAAGAATGTCAGCCCAAAATTCTACTATCGTTATTCTGTACCATCCACCAGAGAAAAATTACGGATTATAAAAGCTCCACTAACTTTATCCGACAGCGAACCTATAAGGTATTTACCGCATCTCTCCTCCCATATACCAAAAACAAATACCGTCTGTGTGCCGGCATTACCGGCCGGAGTGGTCGAGCGGTTCTAGGCCCTTCAATGGGGACCCGCGCGACTGCTACGGTCGCAGGTTCGAATCCTGCCTCGGACATGGATGAGGGTGATGTCCTTAGGTTAGTTAGGTTTAAGTACTCTAAGTTCTAGTGGACTGATAACCTAAGCTGTTAAGTCCCATAGTGCTCAGAGCCATTTGAACCTTTTTGTGCCGGTATCAAGCACATGTAACGATCCTATTAATATACAGCTATTGATCGATTGCACGTACCAGTGTAAAACTGCATCGCCTGTACTGTAGGAGGATGACAGCAGTTTGGAGACTCCCCACAACGCCGACAAACTATTCCAGTTTCCTTATGTTGTAACTGCCTTTTACTTAAAATCATCTTGAGTGTGTAGTGTGTTAGGGTAGCAGTGGTAACAACATGACTTACACCGTGGAACGTCTAGTTTTCTATGAGAGGCAATGGATCAGATCGTGTTAATTTCAGTTTAGAAACTAACACAAACTTCGAAGTCGTGGCGGAAAAACAAAATTTATGGCAGTGTACAAAGCGTGTTACCCAATATATATATATATATCAAACAACGACTCAGGGTCTCTTCGACTTATAGCATAGTTTGTGGGCTACAGTCATCCTCTTCAGCCCATGTAGGTTCCATTATGGTTGCAAATACCGGTATACTTTCTTGTATTTTCTTTTTGAGAAAAGTAGAAATCAGTTTTGCGTTTAGTGAAACCCTGTATTCAAGTTGTGTCTTTTGCTTCACCTCGCAACCACAAACCAACTTGCAGACAAAGACATTTGAAGAGCTTGGTAACTTCCAGCCCTACACATTTCTTTGTAGTGTTCTACCAATACAAAAAAGTAACATTTACCAAGTCTTTACAGTTTTGAACTTGGCTGTTACTCAGCAACCGTATACTAGTTTCAACATAGGATTCAACAGCCAACCTGCTGCACGCAAACGGTAGGTACGTTGATCTCGGTTTCGACACATACTAGGGGTGTCTTCATCGGAATAAAATGTTGCTAAATCGTACAATTACATTGCAAAAAGGCAATAGTCAGCATTTGGAGCAGCTATGCTTAAGTCAAAAGCAAAATAAGACGTTCTAGCCTTTGCCACATGCACTCAGCTGGGAAAAACATCAGACTTCAAACAAACGATTTCCGAGGTTCTCTCTCGAGCAAATGATGATTTCATTTTTCTGCACGTTATTTCGACGAGTGTCCCAGTCGTCTCCGCCAGGTGCAGCCAATGGTAGTCTCATGAAGGAAGAAGTGCTAGCATATCACACTCGATCCAGACGCTTCAGAGATGCAGGTGGTTCCCAACATGATGTTCAGACATGGTCTCATTCTTCGCTGTGTTATTCTCGTTGGTGGTTGCCACTAGCCTGGTTGACAACACACCTGGAAATGACAGTCGCTGCCGCAAAGGTAAAATATCTAATTGGCTGCGCTCTAGTCCAGTTTCATCAGTCAGAACTTATGAAGCGGCCTCCTTGTGGTATGTCATGGCTATTTGTAAGATACGGCTGTCCATGCCCGAATCTGTTGCTTCCGTCCAGAAACAAGATGGCGAGTATCTTTGTGCCTCTAGGCCACTGACGCTATAACTGATACACAGCTAACAATTTACGGGCAGCCTGTAGGAACAAATTTTCGAAAGGATCTGAAACCCAAGACCGTAGCAAACCACCGCAGAAGTTTGGTTTATTGGATTGATTGTGGGGGTCTATGTTGTTCTGACACGACTACAAGACTTCCTGTCCCTCTACAATCTTCAACAGAAGCAGCAAATGATGTATTTAAACATATAAAGACCTTTATTAAGCGATCTCTGACTATGTATTGTAAAGGTACAGATATCGATCCGGCATTCGACGGATCGAATCTGCCCGTTACGCTTCTTTGCTGCTGTACAGTGCGCCTCTCTGCAACGGCATCGCTAAGAGGGATGCCCCGTAGTTCTGGAAGATGTGAATCGGGGCTTTAGAGACGGTTGGCGGGAGACAGTGAGTCAGTCGGACTGGAACCATACCCAGAGCTTTCACGTGAGCAAGCCACGTATAATGTAGGTATGGGAGAGCGATCGCAGGTTTTGTGTTAAAAATATCAATTTCTCGATTATGAAGCGTTTAATACTGCAAAGGTGACCGTACACAAAAAGAGTGGCAGCGGCTAGTCATATTATATCGTGAATGATGAATATATCCAAGTGAAGTGGGAGTGCGATTAGAAGCCGTCTTAATGTGATTTGAAATCAAGGAAAGAATAAACTCGAGTGTTACAAGTGCGTTAGCTAATTTATAAGCCAAATCATTTTGATAACTTTTAGATGGAGTTGTTTTGTTTTAGAGTTAACGGAGTAGAGAGGACATGTGTCGTAGGCTACACGGTTCAGACTCTTAACTAACGACGGTAGTACAAGTTTTCCCCTCAAGAAACTGGCTAATCTAGATGCATGTTGTGTTTAAAAATATCGAAAGTCAGACTGTAGCTGCAGATGGAATAATTGCAGGTCAGCAACTTTTGTCAATCGGTGCAATAGAAAACCTGACAAAGTGACAAATTTCAGTTTTTCGTATTTACTCGATGACTAGTTTCGGGTCCGGACCTATCATCAAATCATCGTCCCTGATAGTCAAAACGATGTTTCCAAAAGTACAAAAACGATGTCAAAAGTATATACGAAGTGCAAATGAACAGTTACAGAGCATACAGGTACGGATAACGGTTCTTTTACACTTTATACGTTTGTGTTTTTGACATGGTTCTTGTATTTTTGGAAATACTACACTGCTGGCCATTAAAATTGCTACACCACGAAGATGACGTGCTACAGACGCGAAATTTAACCGACAGGAAGAAGATGCTGTGATACGCAAATGATTAGCTTTTCAGAGCATTCACACAAGGTTGGCGCCGTTGGCGACACCTACAACGTGCTGACATGAGGAAAGTTTCCAACCGATTTCTCATACACAAACAGCAGTTGACCGGCGTTGCCTGATGTGTGTTGTGATGCCTCGTGTAAGGAGAGGAAATGCGTACCATCACGTTTCCGACTTTGATAAAGGTCGGATTGTAGCCTATCGCGATTACGGTTTATCGTATCGCAACATTGCTGCTCGCGTTGGTCGAGATCGAATGAGTGTTAGCAGAATATGGAATCGGTGGGTTCAGGAGGGTAATACGGAACGCCGTGCTGGATGCCAACGGTCTCGTATCACTAGGAGTCGAGATGACAGGCATCTTATCCGCATGGCTGTAACGGATCGTGCAGCCACGTCTCGATCCCTGAGTCAACAGATGGGGGCGTTTGCAAGACAACAACCATCTGCACGTTCGACGATATTTGCAGCAGCATGGACTATCAGCTCGCAGACCATGGCTGCGGCTACCCTTGACGCTGCATCACAGACAGGAGCGCCTGCGATGGTGTACTAACGACGAACCTGGGTGCACGAGTGGCAAAACGTCATTTTTTCGGATGAATCCAGGTTCTGTTTACAGGATCATGATGATCGCATCCGTGTTAGGCGACATCGCGGTGAACGCACATTGGAAGCGTGTATTCATCATCGCCATACTGACATATCACCCATCGCGATGGTACGGGGTGCCGTTGGTTACACATCTCTGTCACGTCTTGTTCGCACTGACGTCACTTTGATCCCTACGGCACTTCGATCCCTGCGAAACCCTACATTTCAGCAGGATAATGCACGACTGCATGTTGCAGATACTGTACGGGTCTTTCTGGATACAGAAAATTTTCGACTGCTACCCAGGCCAGCACATTCTCCAGATCTCTCACCAACTGAAAACGTCTGGTCAATAGTGACCGAGCAACTGGCTCGTCACAATACGCCAGTCACTACTCTTGATGAACTGTGGTACCGTTTTGAAGCTGCATGGGCAGCTGTACCTGTACACGCCATCCAAGCTCTGGATGACCCAATGCCCAGGCGTATCAAGGCCGTTATTACGGCCAGAGGTGGTTGTTCTGGGTACTGATTTCTCAGGGTCTATGCACCCAAATTGCGTGAAAATGTAATCACATGTCAGTTCTAGTATAATATATTTTTCCAATGAATACCCGTTTAACATCTGAATTTTTTTTTGTGTAGCATTTTTAATGGCCAGTAGTGTATTTTGACTATCTGGGACTATGATTTGAAAATGGGTCCTGAGCCAAAACGAATACCAGAGTAAGTCAAGGAAAGTGAAATTGGGAACTTGGGCTGGTTTTTCGTTGTACTGAAACGTTTCCAGCAACTGATATATAAAAAAGGAGATCGTTACACGATTCCAGTGAAGCTCACACCTCTGCCCTTGAATGCTCTAGAGGTAATGGAAAAGGTGTGGAGTGGGGGAGGAGGGATGACGCTTGTGACCTCAGTGAAACCCTGCTACCCTTCCCGTGAACTAATGGGAGTTGGTAGAAAAAAAACTCTGGTGATAAAACTACATGTAAAGGTGACAAATTGTGAACAACAGTAAGTAGATAAGTTGGCGACTTTGCCTAAAACTCCAACGTTGACTGAGCATGCTCGCGTTATTCATTGTCGAGTGAAATTAATCTTCTGCATGTAATCACTGCCACGTAGTACACACAGCTGCAAGAGATCACTGCGACGGGCGAAACGGCGCGGCTCACTTAGGCGTGCGTATAAAAGCGTCACGGCGGCGTGGCGTTTTCCCCGCTAACGAGCCGTGTGCGTGCCGCGCGGCCTGCGGGCCGGCGGGCGGCACGCGAACCCGACCAGCCTGCCTGATGCTGATCGCCCCGCCAGGTAGCGATTACGGGCTCCGGGCCGCCGCGCCAGATCTGCAGCTATCGCCGCAGAGCGGGTTCGCGCGACCTGAGCGACACGGCGACAGTGCCGCGCAGATTTACAGCCGGGCTACATTTGTAACACAGCTGTGACAAATGTCCGCCTGACTCAGTGATACTTGTTACTGTTTATGATGGCGCGATACATCACCGCGATACTAAATTGAGTATTTCCGTGCAGGTAGCAAGGACAGATAAATGTATCTGAAAAAAATATTTTTCGCCTTTGAAATTTACTGGGACTGTTTCCATTGCTGTAAAAACGTGCTCCATGCTTGTTTCGTCTGTAGATGATGCACTAGACACGTATGCGTTTGGTGATCAACCACACTGATGAATAGGAGACAGCAAAGTCAATACAAAGCAGTTGGATGGGCATACGGCAGCACTTCTTCTTAGTCGTCTACAAGATTAATTTATGCATCAGAAATTTAGTCAAAGAGAGCTCACAAAGTAGCAACTCAGTCGACTTTTCTCTTTTATTTTATACGCCAAGTGTTAACCAGAACACCACCGAAAAAATTTCAGAAACTGTTCAATGATTTGGGACCACTGTAGTATAAGGGACACAAGACCTCTGTTGTCTTCTAAGGAATAATAATTGAAGTGTGATTTTTTCGATATTTTTACCACAATCACCCTTCTCCTGTAACACTAGTGAAAATGCATTACTTCTTAAGTAATAGAACCCAGTACGTTGTAGTCTATGGTGAGTGTTCATCGGAGGTGAGGGTATCACCTGGAGTGCCCCACGGAAGTGTGGTAGGTCCGCTGTTGTTTTCTATCTACATAAATGATCTTTTGGATAGGGTGGATAGCAACTTGCGGCTGTTTGCTGATGATGCTGTGGTGTACGGGAAGATGTGACTGTAGGAGGATACAAGATGACTTGGACAGGATTTGTGATTGGTATAAAGAATGACAGCTAACCCCATATATAGATAAATGTAAATTAATGCAGATGAATAGGAAAAAGAATCCCGTAATATTTGAATACTCCATTAGTAGTGTAGCACTTGACACAGACACGTCTATTAAATATTTGGGCATAACATTCCAGAGCGATATGAAGTGGGACAAGCATGTAATCGCAGTTGTGTGGAAGACGGATAGTCGTTTCCGGTTCATTGGTAGAATTTTGGGAAGATGTGGTTCATCTGTAAAGGAGACCGCTTATAAAACACTAATACGACCTATTCTTGAGTACTGCTCGAGCGTTTGGGATCCCTATCAGGTCGGATTGAGGGAGGACATAGAAGCAATTCATAGTCGGTCGCTACATTTGTTACTGGTAGGTTTGATCATCACGCGAGTGTTACGGAAATGCTTCAGGAACTCGGGTGGGACTCTCTAGAGGAAAGGAGGCAATCTTTTCGTTAATCTCTACTGAGGACATTTAGAGAACCAGCATTTGAGGCTGACTGCAATACAATTTTATTGCCTCCAACTTATATTTCGCGGGAAGACCACAAAGATAAGATAAGAGAGATTAGGGCTCGTACAGAGGCATATAGGCAGTCATTTTTGCCTCGTTCTGTTTGGGAGTGGAACAGGGAGAGAAAATGCTAGTTGTGATATGAGGTACCCTCCACCACGTACCGTATGGTGGATTGCGGAGTATGTATGTAGATGTAGATGAATGTGCAATCAACAACACGTACCTCACAAAATGCTAAGTAATGCAACGAGCGCAAAACTTATGTGATATTTTTGCTACCGCTGTAGGATAATACCTCGGTTGCCTTGTTTTGCCGCTCATCTGTTGTATTCAGTGAATCCACACACGACGTGCATGTCGGCCAAATTTTCAGTATTAAACCTGCCCACACTGCTGCTTTTCACAGTTAACGTACTACTAAAATTACCAGAATAACATACCCGAGACAGGACCGAGCAGTACTGAATGCAAGCCTCAGAGTAAAGAGTAAATGTGGGAGTTACTGAGGGCGATATCAAGCAGCGCGAGGAAATGGAACAATACTTTCTTTTTGAACGCCAAACGACATACAGCTTATAGTGTTGAAATTTGTAATGTTGCACAGAATTTTCACTTCAGAACGAATACAACATAAATATGAGTAAGAACTCAAACTAGAAGCGGTTACCCAGTAACTAGATCATGGTTACGCTATGACACAATACCCTGAAAATGTCATTAATGGCTTCAAAACATTTTGTCGGTGGAGTTCGGTATCGCCCTAAAGAAATGGTGAGTTACGATTTTTATTATAGTTGTGGTGGCTATTTGAAAACATATTACTTCACAAAATAATAACGGCACAATTAAAATGATTTGTGTAAAATAACACTAGTTAACAAATTTAAACTTTTTTTCTGCATCTGGTTTGTAAATGGGTGGATTTACCTAATTTTGGGGTTCTGAATACACTGGTAAAATTAGTTTTTCTCTATGACGTCACATTTCCTAGATACACAGCAGTATAAAAAATGTTAATGGCGAAAATTGACCCAATTAAGTCAAACAAAAATACTCATTCAGAACGTTTGAAATCAGTACTATTTTGTATGTATACATGGGCATGATGCCAAATAAAAAGTTCAAATTAGTTCAGAAAAGATATTTTCACCTTCAATCGTCTTTGGTTTTTGAAAAATGCAACGACGGAGCTCTTGCTTTGTTCGCCGTGTCATCACTCTCCTTAAGAAGACCCCCAGTAATAGTCACCCATCATCGAAGGGTTCCAATGGCCTTAGTAATGATGTTACATGGTAAGAATGTCTTGGTGAAAGCTTTCACCATGCTCATAGCTTACGACTCCCAAATTTTCCGGGAAGAAATCAGGGTGAGAAAGTAAAAAGTGAATTTTAAGCGACATTTTGCACCCCATGTTCTTATAGTTGTCCAACAGACCATTCACAGTGGTAACATAGTTTTTGTCTTTTCCGTTACCCAAAAAGCCCTCAAAAAGCCCTTCGCAATTGCTTTAAAAGGAGACCAAGCAGCTAATTGGATATCTGTAAGTTTGGTATAAAAGGTTGGAACTTTCAGCAATTTTCTTATTTGTGGTCCAACAAATATACCCTCTTTCAGTTTTGCCTCACTTAAGGTGGGAAACTTTTCTTTTAAGTGATTGAAGGCCTTACTTTCTTCATTCAGAGCTTGTACAAAGTTAATGATAACGCCCAACTTTATATTAAGGGGAGGCAAAATGACTTTATCGTGGTCAATCAATGGGGTATTGCTCATATTTATGTTTTCAGGAACATATGACTTCCTTACACGCCATTCCTTGACTGTGTAGTGGTTCTTGGTGTCACGGCTGTCCGAAAGGCACAAAAAGCAGCAATATTTCGTGAATCCAGCCTGTAAACATGTAAGGAGTACAAAAACTTTTAAATCCCGTGAAGCTGCCATTCATGATACTTATATTTCATCGCCTCTAGCAGCAAAGCCATGGTTTCATAAATTTCTTTCATGCACACTGCGTAAGCCAGACGGTACCGATGGAAATGCATTGCCGTTATGCAGTAGTACCGCTTTCAAGCTGGTTTTGCTGGAGTCAATAAATAGTCGCCACTCTTGTGGATTATGTTGTACACCTAGCTGCATCATCAGACCATTGACATCCCTACATACACACATTGAATTCTGCATATCGAAATAATGAGCGAAGGAAGCACCTCTTGATCTGAAACAGGAAATTTTTGTCCCTGGAGCTAAAAGGTTCCGTTGTTGCAGTCTCGACCCCAAGAGTTCAGCTTGCTGTTACGAAAGTTTTAGATCGCGAACCAAATCGTTCAGTTCCTTTTGATTAAAGAGCTGAGGCCAAGTTTCATGAGACTGAGGGCAGTACCCTTCCATATGCTCAATACTTTCTGATTCACCTGACATCGTGTCTGGTTCCGTGGCTTTCAAGTTACAGACAGGAACAGGCAAGCCCTCATCATGTGGCACAGGCAAATGCAACGGAGATACATTTGGATACTTTATTTTATGTCTAGTTTTGCTTGAATGTCCCGAAATATTTGTAAGTAACAGTTTGAATAATGGTCATTAGGCTCACACCACATCACCAGAACAGCGAATGGCATGGCTCGGCGTTTTCCTTTCAAACACTCGGTTATGGTTGTAGTAAAGGTTATGCAGGCAATATGAGGTGCAAAATTTTTATCTTGATCAGCAACAGGGCAATCGAAATACAATTTAGTTGCCTTCTTAACCAAATCAGAGATTGGTTTTCTTTGGGCTTTTGGAGTGGATTTCCCACACATGTAACAATAGTTGTCGGGGTGGCTTGGACAGCAACGAGATTTACTAGTTGACATTTTCCACTATCTTTCACAGGAGACAGTCACTGGGGATCTCTTTCACACCACTGGACAACCACGCCAACCATTTACTGACGATTTGCAGATCTTCTAACTCTCCCCTGCAAATCAAAAACAAACAACTGAACATCAAAACAGAACAACAAAAATCGAAACATTGAATACATATAATAAAAACGTTTAAAAACTAAAAAATGCTGCTTGCTAGAACATTTTGAAAGGCATATTCGTATTTTACACACCAAAATACAAAGTAGTTGATGTATCACATCCCAGACGGCTGTTGACTAGTGTAACTGGTAAAACAACTGATGAAGTATAAAAACTTGATAGTTTTGGTAGAGTGGAATCCTACAGTAGCAGACAGGAGACAGCAACGTCTTCAAATAGAGGTAATCCCCTGCTGGAAAAGCAAAAAGTGTTTCAGTGACAGTGAAGATAAAGGGAAGGAAAAATGAAAAGGAGGTATGAATTACACCACATAACACATTAAGACGATTTAGCCACCAGATATTGGCCGGAAAAGGGTACTCGATGCGGGTAAATATTTCGAACGTTTCTTCGCTGTTAAGAAGTCTAAGGGACGAAAAACAGACGGACGTGAATGGGAAATTGCTGACGGGAAGCTCAGTGCATTAAGGGCAGTTCAGACGAAGAGCTATGGAATACAATGATGAACGAACTAATTAATTAGAGAGACCGTCTGAGGTACTGGGAAGAGAGGTCACCGTCATAAATAGCACTTAACCTTCTCCACCAAAGTACGAAATACTAGAACTAGATATACTTTGTCTGTCTCAAACATGTTTTGAAATCCACTTTGAAAACAAGTACAGTATTTCTTTTCGAAGTTGTCGTCTTTAGAGTCTGTATATGAAGTGCAACGAATTTATTTCTCTACGATTGGCTTGTTCTCTGAGGTTTAGGCGGTGTTCCTTCAGTATCTTTCTCTCTGTCTTTCCTTATCTCATCTATCAGAGAACTGTTATTGTTTCTGGTTGAGCAGTAATTCAGTATGGCAACAATAATTAACAACAAAAGTACATAGTAACAAACAAACAATGGCCAACAAAAGAACCCATTCCGATGTATATGACGACTATCTGAATATTCATTACGATTACACAAAATATTAACGAAAATCGTAAACTATGCACTGAGGCGGAAAAAAGGGTGGCGGAATAGCGAAGTGCAGGTATACAGATCTCGTACACAAGGCACAAAAGGACAGTGCTTTGGCGGAGCTATGATTTGTATTCAGATGATTCGTGTGAAAAGTTTTCCGACGTGATTATAGCCGCCCGATAGAAATTAACAAAATTTGAACGCGGAATGGTAATTGGAGCTAGGTGCACGGGACATACAACTGCGAAAATAGTTAGGGAGTTCAATATTACGACATCTACAGAAAATACAACTTTCAGGCATTACCTTTCACCAACACAATGGCCGACGGCCTTCATTTAAGATCGAGAGCAGTTGCGTTTGCGTACAGCTGTTAGCGCTAAAAGACCGACAACACTGCGTGAAATAACTGCAGAATCAATGTAGGACGATCGACGAACGCATCCATTTGGACAGTGCAGCGAATTCGGCGTTAATTAGCTATGGCAGCTGAGAACGGCGCAAGTGCCTTTGTTAACAGCACAACACCGCCTGCAGCTCCTCTCTGGGATAGTGTCCATATCGGTTGGACCCTAGACGACCGGAAAACCATGTTCTGGTCGGAGGAGCCCCAATGTCAGTTGTTAAGAGCTGATGGCAGGATTCGAGTATGGCGCAGACCTCACAAAGCTACTGACCCAAGTTGTCGACAAGGCATATGTAAATTGGTGGCGCCCCCTAATGGTGTGGGCTGTGTTTAGATGGGATGGACTGGGTCTTCTGGTCCAACTGCACCGATCCTTAACTGGGAATGGTTATTTTCTACTACGTGAACACCACTTGCAGGAATTCATGAACTTCATATGCCTAAACAACGATGGATTTTTTTTATGGATGACAATGCGGTACGTCACGAGGCCACCATTCTTCGCAGTTGGTTTGAAGAACAATTGGACAGTTCAAGCGAATTACTGGGCCACCCATGTTGCCCGACTTCATCGAACATTTATAGGATATAATCGAGAGGCTAGTTTGCCCCGGCAAATCTATCGCTTACTTAGCTGCTAACTGTTCAGTTTTCAGTCTGACCAAACGACACAAGTATTTCACAATTCATTGTATGGTTTATATATTGGAACGAGATTTGTCTGCATGATTTCTGTTGGGATTACGTCTGCGTATTTTACAACAGGTTACCATCGTCTTCAGGCTAGTTTGTTGACCCGAATGCTAGCTCGGGTCCTTTTAAACTGTTATTTGCGTGTCTGCAGCGAAACAGCTGATCTGAAAGAAAAGTCTGTAAGACGATTCACAGTTTGTTATTTACATGTCGTATAGATCACATGTGGAATATAATCTACAATACAAAATGTGAAGTTTAGACGGTGGTTGAATTTCATATGTTTGGCATTTACAGATATCTAACAGGCAAATTATTTAAAACAGACAATTCTTCTATCGTACACAAGGAAATTCACCCAGAAACAACTGTAACCTGCGCATACGAATCCCTTAGGTCTCTGTCAGAACTTTGTATTACTGTGGGTAGATTTTTAAGTAGCTTCATTCTTTTCTTTCTGGAACTAAGGTATGCAGATCGCGATTCCTTCTAGTGTTCTATTTGCGAATGTCACTATTATTCTCACAACGGAATGGGTGTTGACAACATGTTTCTACAGTGACTAAATACTCTGTGTTACTCCGTATTGATCAAATTGTTGCTTCCGCGTAATAGCAATCCTAAGAGTGGTATCGCTGTTGGTTTTTCCCCCATAGGGCTATAAAACTGCGCTTCGACCATGTTGTGCCCTACATAGGCATGGCCTTAAGGGAGTTTCCTTGGCCCGAGGTATCGAGCATGTCGAAAACCACAATTCCAAACAACGGACGAAAGCAACTAGGTCAGTGGTACATACAGCGTTAACTTTTCAAGCATGTTGTTGTGTGAAGCAACGTAACAGGTGTGGTTTGTAGCTTTCTTTAAAACCATGCAAAGGAGGTTGACAGGTTGAAAGGGAGCTCTGTTTCAAATTTCGTAAAAATTGAAGCTAATTCTGAACGACGCATGCGGGCAAGTGTCACACGAGAAGAATAAAACTGGAAGAGCAAGAACTAAAAGGGACAAATTCCTAGCTAGAATTAATTTCCACGTGAGTAGAACTTTATGAAAAGGGAAGCTGTCTTCGCAGCGGCAGATGTGCAACCCACAATAGCGCGCGGAAAACGCCCACGACCAAAGGCCGCGTGTAAATGAATACGAGCGCCATTGTCTCAGCGGCGGCCGTGACACCCGTATGGGCATATAACCTCATTCTGCTGTCATACGTCAGGCCGGAGCATATGCCGTAGGGGAGAAAGGGGGCTCACGGCGATGTTCTCGTGTACTGCGACCCTCGCTGGGCCGACTCTCATCCCTTCAGGAGCGTCTCACCCCTCTTCGCCACGCCACACACACACACACACACACACACACACACACACACACACGCACCCACACACACACGCACGCGCGCGCGTGTTTACATAAGTACATATAGACACACTGCCACTGCGTTGCGATAATCTGCTTCTATATAGATCTTAAGGGACATCAATTATGTTGCTCAACATGTAACTTGATTTCGTGTAATGCAGAAGATATAAAGGGATTCCAACTGGCTCTGTCCGACAGATAATTTTAGACTATCAAATGGCTTAAAAACTTAGTAAGTCGGATAACAAAACAAATCACCAGCTGCAGTGAACCATTTTAAATACATAATGACATTTTTCTTTTGCCCGGACGTGGCAAGGATTCAACAACTCATTGGGCGTCCCCGGCAGAAATGCTGAGGCATGCTGCCTGTGTAGCAGTCCATAATTCTGGAAGAGTTGCCGGTGCAGAATTTTGTGCTTGAACTGATCCCTCGATTTTGTCGCATAAATGATCTCTGGTAATCTCGGTGGTGGAATCATTCGCTCAAATTTTCCAGAATGCTTCTCAAACAAATTGCGAATAACTGCGACCCGTTGGCGTGGCGTATTGTCATCCATAACATGATCTCTAACATAACCATCTTGCGTTGGCCTGTCGTATATGCAAAGCGTAAACATTTTATTTCATATAATATTTATCAGGATAAGACATGACAAGAGCGGACCAGTCCCTTGAAAAATTACAGATTCTAAGTTGCTCCACTTTGTAATGACACGGGTAGGGGCATACGATCTCTCGTTTATGCCATCGATTTCCTTGTTACACATACTTGGCCATTGAGTTGTGGCTGCAGTTGTGGAGGAGGCAGTTGTTTCCTACTAGCGCTGTTTTCGCAGCAGATATTAACCGCAACGAATCATTCAGTCAACGCTAAATGGCCCATCTGGCTGAGGCAGACAAGGGCGCTATAATAGCACTCCATGCAGCGGGATGTTCAAATGGTTATGTAGCAAGAACTATTGGTCTTCAGTCGACCTTAGCCAGGTGGATTAGACGAAAGGAAGAGGGTGGTAACCTGAATCGAAGGCCTCATGGCCGTCGCTGCAAAACAACAACAGATCAGGATCGGCAGGTACGCCGTTTCAGTGAGAACCAACCATTTGTCAACGCACGACAAATTCAGCAGATTTTGGGTCTCATTGTTAGCAATAAGATCGTCACTCGTCGTCTAAGGGAAGGTGGACTGAGAGCAAGAAGCGCTGCTGTGAAAGAGACATGGACTGTTTCCCACAGAGAAGCCCGTCTTGCTTTTGCTGCTGAAAATGTCGACAAACCCCTCCAGTATTGGAGGCGAGTGATTTTTACGGACGAAAAAGTTTTCTGTACGCCATCAACTAGAAAAGTACTTGTTTACCGGCCAAAAGGTGCTAGATATAATCCAAAATATATTTACAGTTGCCGAAGGAGTGGCAAGGAGTCGGTAACGGTATGGGCATGGATATCGGCCGAAGGGTGTGGGCTCCTTTGGGAAGTGGAAGGAAGGCTCGATGCGCGCAGTTACATATCAATTCTGGAGAACGTGATGTTGCCTTCTGTGACAGCAAGAACAAGATCGCTGGCCTATTCATATGGCACGTGTGGTTAAGAGGTCGTTCGACGGCCATAGTAATAGTACTGTAATGGAATGGACACCTAAAGGAGCTGACATGAATCCCATTGAGAATATTTGGATAGAAAAGGTGAGAGTAATACAGGAAAAAGGACAGTCACCGTCGACTCGCCGGTATATCTTATATTTACGTGTTGTGTTTAACACACTAATCAGCATTAATATAGTCTTACACATGATCGAAGACAGTCTCACAAATTTCTAATAGTTTTTCAGTTTCACGCCTGTGCATAGTATGTTGGTAGCACTTCGTCGCCTTGCCTGTTATGCTGTGTAGCAGACTTTAAAGCTGTGCGGATCAGCATAACGAAAAGGCGAGGGGTCTCGCTCGTTTTGTCCACGACTGTACAATGCCTTGTTGACAACTTGGATCCATACCGTTGTGCGATCTGCGCCATACTCAAACCGTTCCAACTCTTAATAGTAATTCATCTGACCTGGCCGCTCTTCTTCCAGTCGTCTAGGGTCCAGCTGACATAACACGAATCCAGGACAGGCGATACCGTGCTGTTACCAAAGACGCTCACGTCGGTCATCGGCTGCAACAGCCCATTAACGCCAAATTTCAGTGCAATGTCGTCGCACTTCCCACATTGACTTCTGCGGGTATTTCGTACAGTCCTGCTTTTCTATTAGCACTAATAACTCTACGCAGACTCCGTTGCTCCCAGGCGTTAAGTGAAAGCCGTCGGGCACTGCATTGTCCGTGGTGAGAGGTAATGCCTGAATTATAGTAATCTCGGCGCAGTCTTGGCACTGTGGACCTCGGAATATTGATTTTCCTAACGATTTACGATATCGAATGGCTCCATCGTCTAGCTCCTGTTGTGTGGCCATAATTGCGTCGGAAATCTTTTCACATGAATCAACTTAGTGCAAATGACAGTTTCATCAATGCACTGCCCTTTTATACCTTGTGTGTGCGACACCATCGCCATCTGTATACGCACATATCGCTATCCCATGACTTTTGTCACCCCAGTGTAAATTCCACCATACTTTACCCTGGTTTCCATAAATTTGTTTTAAAAAATGGCGCTAACTCAGGAATACGTGACGTAAAATGAAAGTAAGTTGTAAGGACAGAAGTGTTACACAGAATTAACGTTGTCAAGTATTTACGTGCATCTTATCTTCGTTCCGCGTGGACAGCCGTGCGTTTTAAAGCCTCAGCTCCGGGACGGTGTAGTGCGCCGGCCGTGGATCAAATCTGCATGGCGTATTAATGATGAGGGTAGCTGTCTCGGACGGCCTGGGCGTGGTTTTTAGGCCGTTTGCTACACCCAAAATGTGAATATGTACTGGCGACCAACTCCTGCCTCAGTTACACGATTCGCTAACATTTCGAAACTTTCGCATGAATAACACTGCACGCACACTGTTGCGGAACGCACTGCAGCTACTGCGAATGAACTGCAAAGGGCGAAGATAGTTCTCAACGTGGATCCATCTTGCTTTAGCTTGGAAAGTGAAAGCGTGTGTGTGTGCTACATTTCCGCCTAATTTTAATATGTTACTGTCTGTCAAATGCTTGTGAAAAGAATACCAACGATGATGGCAGTGTTAATGTTATGGGCCATATATATCTTTAGGTGAATACGTAAACAGTGTCCATGGAAACACTGCAACAAATTCGGCAGCGTCACTGGTTGACGTGATGAAGGCGCCATTTCAAACCCAACAACCGCCAGTTATAGTAATTACCGTTCCTGCGAATTTCTCCAAATTCGTGATATGTATTCGCAATTACGAATATGGAATGCCATCAGCTGTATAATGGAATGACGACAGTAACAACTTGTGCCGGACCTGGCGTCGAATCCGGATTTCCCACTTATCGCGAGCGGTCGCCTCACGATGTGGCTACGCGATCACGACTCACGACCAGACCAAAAGTTCCATAAGTCATCAACCATGTGTCTACAACGTATACCCCCGTACATCCATTATGTGTATTCCCATACAGGGGATACATTTTACTTGAAAGTCGCTTTCCCGATGTCGGCGGATAAAACGAAGTTGTGCTATTCAGAATTACGATGCAAAATTCCTTCGGACATGCATGCACTGGAGCGTTGGCTAATATTATGGATTAATCTGAAACTATGTGTGCAATGTCACATGTAATGAAACCATTGATGGTGGTAAATATGAGCTCGGCTATCAACTTGCATATCGGCAATGCAACCTCTCGCTTTAATACAAAAAATGAGTTACCACCGATTCGAAGTTATTTGTTTATAACACCATTTTTAAAGTACTCGTAATCCATTCTCCTTAAGATTTGGCTAAAGCGATAACAAGTGCTCTCGATTTCTGTGGCGCAAATTATACTATTATATTAACCAGCCTCTTTCATGCATTTACTAAGTTTCCACATCATTGCTGAGTCGTGGACTTTGCTGGTTCAGCCATAATGATGGAATGTAAAAGTCTCCCATAAAAAGATTTACCCGGATATCCTCTACAGAACCATCTGAGACCACTATTCGGACTGACACACAATACCCGTATTTCTATTCCACAATCTAAACTTCACTTGGCTCTTTTTGAGTAACAGAGCGAGGTAGAACAGGGGTTCTCGACACTGAATTCACATTCAAGAAAAACAGGACTCAAAATCTTATCCGGCCACCTGTAATTAGATTTCTAGTAGCTCGCATAAATGGTGACACATGAAGATCATCCAACGACAATACTTTCGTAATACTGCGGCCGTACACATACCACCTCCCCGAAATTATTGCGACGTTTCTTGTCAGATGATTTCTATCAGTATAGGTATATTTCTTAAGTACCTAGAAGCGTGTCGTGTGTCATTAAAGCTCGTGTGTTATTAAAAGATCACGAACGGAACATTGCAGTCGTAGTTCACCGTATACAGAACATCATCCCCCACTGCAGCGTTCAGCTAGGAAGAAATATGTGATCGAAGCCCGCAAGCTGGATTGTGGTATGATCACGGATGTGTGAGAACTAAAGCTACGAATGATTATCGTTAAATACGAAGGAAGAGCGAAGCGAAGAAGAGGGATCATAGGAAAAATCCTAGTAATCTGACACCACTTATAGGTAACAGTCTCCTTAGATTATTGAACTTTCGACTTCCAATGGCAGCCAAGTGTTGGTAAACATATGATTGCCCATTATTAGTACTCAGAGTACCAAGTATGGTCAGTTTGTTTCGAGCTGGACGTTCTATATCTCTGTGATCATTATCACACAGGTAGTAAAGAATCCCCAATGGTAGCCAAGTGTTGGTAAACATATGATTGCCCATTATTAGTACTCAGAGTACCAAATATGGTCAGTTTGTTTCGAGCTGGAAGTTCTATACCTCTGTGGTCATTATCACACAGATAGTAAAGAATCAGAAACAGTATAATGTGAGATAAAACATCAATTGACAGTTGGCTGGAATTCACTCACAGATGTACGTAACGTGACTGTAAAACCACGTAATGGTAAAAAACTACTGTTATTGCTTACGCTAATAGCCGGTATTTCCACCTTTGGCATGGATAATTGCGGCCTTGGTAGGTAGCTGGAGGGAATTGGCATCACATCTGCACACGCAAGTCACCTAATACCCGTAAATTCCGGCGATGGGGGCGATTAACTCTGATGCCATGTTCAGTCACATCCCAAATGTGTTCTTCCCCCGCCCGGGTTCCCGGGTTCGATTCCCGGCGGGGTCAGGGATTTTCTCTGCCTCGTGATGACTGGGTGTTGTGTGATGTCCTTAGGTTAGTTAGGTTTAAGTAGTTCTAAGTTCCAGGGGACTGATGACCATAGATGTTAAGTCCCATAGTGCTCAGAGCCATTTGAACCATTTGAACCAAATGAGTTCGATCGAGTTCAGATCTGGCGAGTTGAAAGGGCCATCACGTCAATTGCAACTCGCCACTGTGTTCCTCGAACCACTCCACAGCAATCCTGGCCTTATGACATGCCGCATAATCTCACTGAAAAGTGATCGTCATGAAGTGGTTTACGTGGCCTGAAAGTAGTATACGATACCTCTTGGCGGTCACGGGGCTTTCCACAAGCTCGAATGGACCCATGGATGCTCACGTGAATGTTCTGCAGAGCATAATGGAGCCGCCGCCAACTTGTCTTCCTCCCGCAGTATAAATGTCAAGGAGCTGCTCCCCTCGAAGAAGACGGAATGGCGCCATCCCAACGGCATGATGAAGAACGTATTGGGATCAATGCTCGGTCACTGCGCTAAAGTCCGGTGACGATCGTCACGTGCCCATTTCGGTCGCAGTTGCCGATGTCTTCATGTTAACATTGGCATATGTATGGGTCGTCGGTTGTGGAGGTCTATCGTTAGGAGTGTTGGGTGCACCGTGTGTTCAGACACACTTGTACTCAGCCCAGCATTAAAGTCTGATGTTCGTTCCGCCACAGTTCGATGCCTTTCCTGTTTGACCAGTCTACAACGCCCGACATCTGTAATAAGGGATGGCAACCCGACCCCACGACGTCTGGATGCCGTTTCACCTTGGCATCGACTGGTGTTGAATACACTCACCACAGCGCACCTATGGTTTCTCAGGAAGGGGTGCTGACCAGCGCTCGGTACATGCAGAATGTTATTAGACCTGTTCGTTCGCCGTTGTTGCTACAGGAAGGTAGGGTGTTGCTCCAACAGGATAATGCTTGCCCATAGACGTCCGTGAAGCACAACGTGTTCCGCAAAACGCTATAATGAAAGTAGTCTGACTACATCATGCCCTATGTACCATGTGTAATTTTCTATAAAAGGTGTTTTATCATTCACTCTGCGATGCCCTTTTTTCTCATAGCTTTCGTAAATGTTTCATATTAAAAAAATTATGATGATGTTTAGTTTGTGGGGCGCTCAACTGCGCGATTATCAGCCACCATACAAATTCCCAATCTTTACTCACTTCAATCCCGCAACTTTCATGAATGATGATGAAATGATGAAGACAACACAAACAACCTATTTTCATGAATGTAATAAATGTCAGAGAGGTACGTAAGAATGGAGAATTTTAGTAATCTTTGACCAATGTGTTGTTATCTTTGTATCTGCAGGCTATCACTGGGTCAAGTAATTGCGTAGTTGTAATGTAGTTTGTAGAGAGAGCTTGTGTGTGGCAGTATGCCGTCAAAGTGGGCGAGTGTTGTTGATTATATCTAAATAAAAATGCTAAAAAGTATCTTTTAAAATGGTGAAGTACAAAGGAAATGTGTTATTTAAAAATTGTGAAATGAATTTAAGAATATATCAACAAAGCGAAAACTGAAAAGTGTTCTTATTTTTGATTAGAATTGATGCAACAAGATAAAACACGTGAACTCGTGCAAACCCAAATATGTCGTGAATATTCTACAGGAAAGCGAGAAAGAAGGCCCATAGATGTGAACCATGAGTAACAGAGAAGAAGAATTGTGCCAGACAACTGACTACCAATTATTTTGATCAATCAACATTTCTGAACTTTCCAACCTGTTTACGCTGTGTGCTGTTACAACGGACGAAGTATATGTCCTGAAAATCAGCAGAGACAGAATTTAAATAATTAAACAATTATTATAGGGCAGGGGTCAGGACGTACAGCAACTTCCGCGGCCGGCACAAACGAGCACGTGTCTGACATGATAGGACGAGAAGAGACTTGCGTGACTCGTCAACCAACAACTCTTACAAAACTACGTGAACAGGTCGAGCAGGCGCGGAATAACGATCGAATGGATGCCAGATTCAGCACCTGCATTGCCCTCCGTGGTGCCTACATCACGTATGAATATGGTTGTTTCAGAATGAGTCGAAACGTCGTACATCAGAATCGCCTCTGCTACTGACCTGTAAATGTAATCATTGGATGTACTCCTTACGCACTGTTGCAACAATAAATCTTGAGTGAATTGGAAACAAGGCCGTACTAATTTCTTTCCGACAGTGTGCGTTGCCTATGCCTGTCCGAATTTTTATTAGGTTACCATGTAAAAGTCTAAAATAAATTGATTAAAAACTACACGAGATTTTTGCTAAAAAAGTTTCCCCTTTATTTAATATATGTGTATTTACACACCACACATATTACAAAAGATGTTGCCTATGTCCGTCCGAACGTTTATTAGAGTATCGTGCAATAATGTGAAGTAAACTGGTGAAGCACAGTTCGAGGTTTATAGCAACAAATTTAAACAACGGCGTCTTTATATGGTACCATACATACAGATAAATATTTCAACATGATTCAAAATTTATGACGTACACATGTGTAATAAAGCCAATGGAAGTTCTGCAAATACTATGAGGTTCATTCGTCAATATATTTACAAACTGGAAATAATTGCAAGTAATTCGTGTCTTGATAGTGCAGTTTCCGAAATCTGTGAATACGCCAGACGCCTGTTACTTTGGTTTAGGGGGAGATTTGAAATTTCATGTCAGTGGCGTGTTTACAGGAGGGTGGCAGATTAGAGGCACGATAGGTCTGGGACCTCATGTATCCGGATCCTAACGCGCACACTAATTGGTGGTTTGTGTAACGATGCGCTGAACGGCGCTTTAACTCAGTGAGCGGGCAGGACGCCAGCTGGCGTTGGCGGCGTTTGCCGTGTGTCAGTCCGCTTTTTATTTCGGGAGTTCGAGGGCGTAACTTCATCAGCGTGGTCTCACTGACCCTAACTCATTACTGAGCGGCGGGACGGCTCAGGCAAGAAGTGTGTCCTACACGGTACTGAGGTTTTGCCACGCCGTCAGGGAAGTCTGCGGAACTCTATGATAACCACCTCGTATTTGTCGCGAGTTGATTCAGAGTGTGGGTGGGGCGTAGAATTACATTTTGATCAGTAGTATGAAAAGGGGGCATTTCAGAGTTTAGACCTCTACTCACGAAAGAAGAGATAGGGCGCTGGTAACTACAGCCCCTATGACTGATACCTGAATTTTAATTGCTGTCGGAACAGCAATGCACACTAAAGTTAGTTTCCTGTTTCTCTAAACACAATGTATTGGCTGCTCCACAGTAAAGTCGTGGTTCTCAATGATATAGCTGATTACCAACTCTTTTTGTGCACAACGAAATTTGGAAGCGCTTTGCTATACTGTAGCCAGTCCACACGACAACTGAGTCCGCAATAGCCGACGGTAACCTCTACCATTAACATGTGGTTTCCCCTATCATCAGATTCTAGCCGCCACTGTTCTCCGCCTGTCGAGGCAATCTCAGTACATCCTTTATACAGTGAACCGTGAAAAGCCTACTGACTACAAGACCTCAGAGGTGAGAGTATGCTACTCGTTGGCCATCGCAAATCATAACACGGCCAACTGCTCTGATGTAGTGCGTCTTCACCCTGCATTGGACTGCTAAGCCGACGGCTGGTACAGTTACCACGTCCCAGTCACGTGACATGCCAAATTATTCCACACTCTGTGGCGAGAAGAGTTCAGACATCTTGAATTCATTTGCTCGTGGGTGTAATTTTGGCTACAAAATACAAGATGCTCTCTCGTTCTCTATAATGTAAATATTCACGTCGTGTTTGAGATTACAGCTGCTAACTGATCTCTCCTTCGTAAGGCTTTAATCACTAATAATTGGTACAATAGTAAGCATTTTTCATGTAATACTGAGAAAGTGTAATTTTGTCTTTTTCAACATTTGCAAATAATAAATTCGTTATTACGCCTCGCACCTCAAGATTGTTTTAGTGCACTGCTCGTCCGGTTTCCAAGTGAGGTTTAGAGTATGTCTCGATTCCTCGCATATTTAAACTTGAAGAAACTAACGGTATGAACATCGATATACACTATTTTCCATCAAAGTGTTCCATTAATAATTTCGTACACCAAAGCACGTTTTTGAAAAACGGTAGAATGCAAAAACGCGAATTGGTTGCTGCATGGTTAATATTTCTGATGTTTACATTTAGTAAAAGCTGTGAGGGTGTGCTCTCTTAAAATGAAGTTCTACTTTTACTACCGACGTTTTGTATCTGCTGGAGAGAATGGAACTGTTGTATAACTTATTTAATATTTGGGTAACAATTCACAAATGTAGCCTGGAAATTTATAAAAAATGAAAAATTTGATTGCTCCGCCCAAGTTTCATTTACGTTGTTAAGTAAACATACGATAACGCGAGTGAAAGTGCCTTGCAGCTCTGACTTTCGCATTGCATTTTTCACATTTCCCAGTTCTTTTAGCGAAATCGCTCACTGCTGATATCAACATGAGTTACATCACTACATTCTTTTTCAAAATTTTGAAACTTTTTTTGATAAACACGCAGATGTAAGTTTGAAGAGTTGCGCCATGAAGCGCCACTCGGATATTGACCAATGATCTTGTTTTACGAAACGTGGCACGACCTGTCGATAGTGCAACGTTTCAGTGACATTCAGAGACTATGTGATCCCATGCTAAAACTTATACAAGAGTATACCTGTGCCTAGCCGGCCGTTGTAGCCGAGCGGTTCTAGGTGCTTCAGTCTGGAACCGCGCGACCGCTATGGTCGCGTGTTTCAATCCCGCCTCGGGCATGGACGTGTGTGATGTACTTAGGTTAGTTAGGATTAAGTAGTTCTAAGTTCTAGGGGACTGATGACCTCAGATGTTAAGTCCTATAGTGCTCAGAGCCAGTCATACCTGTGTCGGGGGGGGGGGGGGGGGGAGAGGGGGAGGGGTGGGATGTCATCATTTGGTACGTCATGTAATAAATATCTTACTTAGAAGTTACTCCTCTGTTCATGTTTGTCCCTTGGGGTGTGTACCCACTGGTTGCTTATAAAAAGGGAAGTGCAGTGAGTAGCATATGTAGGGGCCGTTCTTGCAGACCACATTTCCCGATGCTTGGCGGATCAATATAAAAGAGCTTTGTTTTTCTTTATTTTAATATACCTTTTAACTAAAAGTGAATTACAGGTTTTACTTTAGTCAAACATATTCTAGAGACGTTTACTCCCAGCCTGTTTTGAAGACTGTTTTCCTATTTGGAAATTTGTGGTAAGATGTTATGGAACCAAACTGCTGAGGTCATCGGCCCCTAAGCATACACACTACTTAATCTAACATAAACTAACTTATGGACAACACACTCACCCACGCCCGAGTGAGGACTCAATCTCCAACAGGGTGGGGGGGGGGGGGGTGGCGAACTGTTGCAAGCCACCCTAGACCACGCGGATACCCCACGTGGCTGTTGGCTGTTCTTCTGTCATGTTATACTTACTTAAAACAGGATAATTTCGAGCATTCTGCTGCAAGTGCTAATCGCAGGGATCGTTTTGTCAAAAAGAAGTCAATGGATACCAGTGTCTGTATGCTGGCCCTTATTTCGATTGTACAAGAGGTGGGATTCTTGCAACACATCGGTCAGGGAACCTGAAGATCGCATAGTTAATGCTGAAACTGTTAGCAAAAATAAAGTAAAACTGAAGACAGACAGCAGAAAGTGTATTGATTTGATATTTTCTGCTGAAGAGTCGAGGTCCCGCAACCATCCTATGTAAAGTCAGACTTGCAGAAATTTGTAGTCATCTTTAGAGAACGTTTATCTGGTGCAGGTTCTAACTCAGCTCTGGGTACGTATTTTACTGAGGCGAGTCGCCCTATTACCAGTATTTCATCCAACCATTCAGCGTTTCATAGGGAACGTAAGGGCAAAACTCTTGATGTTCTCGAAGAACTAGAAATTTACCATGCCTTAAAGCATCCTCTTAGTCATTCTCTCAACACCCAACCTGGATTGAAACAGAAATCGGTCTTAGCTAATATTTAATTGAACTTATATCTGTTTGTCCTTATTCTGATTCTTTGTCTCCGCCTCTCTACCCCATTCCCAATCTTTGAGTCTTTTGACGGTTCGATACTTTGTGGGTCCCTCTCCATTCAGTTTTTTCAAAGAGTTTCAAGATTTCCTATCATTTTTCTCACTCTCAGTCCACCATAGCTCTTCGGCGCATGCGTCACCTTTCTTGTGGAGGCGCGCCAGGAGGTGCGCTGGCTCCGAGGCGAGCTCTCTTAGCGGGAGCACGCACAGCCAGCGGGCAGCTGGTGACGTGCGTGACCCTCTTCTCTCGAAAGAAGAATCCACCACCTTCCAGGGCCGCTCTGCTGCCCGGGATCCGTGATCCGCTCTCGACTGCTGGCGAGCGTACCGCCCGAGTGCAAAGAATAGGTTTGGCCGGGCCGAGCGGACGAGATCGGTCGGACGGAGTCAGCTGTCCGTCTCCAGTGCAGACAGTCTCTGCCCGATCTCTATCGCGGTCAGCACATCGGTATCCGGAAGACATCATTTCGGCTACTTTCCGTCTGTCCGGCAGTCGATAGGAGACCGTGTGAGCAGCGACTCACGGGAGAGAGAGCCGTCCGCCACGAGATGACTCCCTCAACACCTAAGCTAGCCTACTAAAGTGCGCGAAAAATGCCGTGGTTGCTAGATGTGTAGTCGGCTGGAGAAGAGTAGGGAGAGCGGGAGTGGTGGGAGGTCGCCCAGAGCGCTGTAGGGGAATGCCGAGCGCTGGAGGGGAAGCCTATGTTCGCATTCCTTGTAAATATTAAGTGGGGTCCCTCCATGCCCACTCTTGCATGGTGACCATTCAAAAAGATCCACTGTCACCTCCGCTTTCCTTAGTATCTAAAAAGTATTCCGCCGAAGATGAAGCGAATTATTTTCGCCTGGCTACTAACCACTTCCAAGTTTCAGTGAGGTGTCATTAGCGGCGAATTTCAAGTAAAACCTATTCATTTTTCAGGTTGACATGTCATTTTTTTTTTTCCAGAAGACCGCCGAGCTTACACTGTCTCAACTTACTAACGTGGTGTACAGACACAGTTGCGAGATACTTTTGAAACAGTAGTTTATTAATTTTATCACTTGAGGAACTGAGGACTGAGGAAAAGAGAAGTCAGTAGCTTATGAAAAAGCACATCCTCGGTACAAAAAACGTGTAATGTCTTCACATACGTTGTTCGAAAACCCATAGTATTTCTCGTTTCATCAGCTATCACTGGCATTTATAAATTACATTCTTTCGCCGAAAAAGTCTGTACTTATTGGAATAACACTGTAGATAATGAAGCATTACATAATAACGATATGAAAGAAGAATCCACCACCGTCCAGGGCCGCTCTGCTGCCAGGGATCCGGGATTCGCTGTCGACTGCTGGCGAGCGTACCGCCCGAGAGCAGAGAATGGGTTTGGCCGGGCTGAGCGTACGAGACCGGTCGGACGGAGTTAGCTGTCCATCTCCAGTGCAGACTGTCTCTGCACTGTGCTATCATTAGCCAAGTGTGAGTGCTATCATTAGCCAAAATCTCCTTTTGATAACTGAAACCGTTTACGAAATATGAGGAATGTTATGGCTATTTCACTCTGCCGTTATCACTGGCGCGGCGCGATCGTAAATGAGTATGCTTATTATTGGTGACAGATAGATACTTCTAACCAAGTCTAAACAAAAATCTGTACGTTAGCTAAGTGTCATAATCAACAACATATCATGTATTATGCACCAAACGCAAAACCATAGTTACCTCTGTTTTTCATTACACAGTTTTCCGAATTTCGCGCAGTGTCTTACTTTTACGTAAATATTACTAAATGATCTGCACATCACCATGCATCTAACATGTAAAGCTATAAGTAAAGAAAAATGAAATTTTTTACCGAATAGTTTCTGTAAAATCGTTTGAGACAGATTGCAGGGTCCGCTCCTCGATTCTGTCATCGCTGGCCGCCCGAAAGGTGGAAAATACGTATCAGCCACCACTTCCAAACAAAGGTATGTACTCGAGCAGCGCTTTGTACGAAAAGTGGTCACTGCGCATCGGCCACAGTATCCTGCACGAGCTATAACTGCCGGCAGAGCCCCGCCAAGGAACTAAACCAAGCGAACCTGTTTCAAGTTGGTTAATTGTGAACATATTGTGACATTGTGGCTCTCGTTTTGGAATTATTATACTCCGATCCTAGTGGCGAGGATATGTGCATGAGTAACATTTGTTGATGTCCTCTTTCACGTACCGTTCGCTGAGCCAACCTGATGGTACAAATTCTAGCGGTGTTTTGTTCAGTCGGAAATTTTGAAAGGTTCGACAGGGACAGATTTAACTCTCTGATACTGTTCAGTCCTTTGGTCTGGGTATATGCCAGTACATTTATTATTTTTCGTGAATTTAATAACCAACGGACCCTTGCAAAACTTCCACACTTTTATAGTTTTAGATAATAACAGTATTTAGAATAAATGCAATCGTTGCTATAAAGTACTTGTGAGAATCAGCACAAAACATCGATGAAAATAAACCGAACGACGTGAAATAATAATCATGAAGTTCTGATACATCTTTACATATACATTGCCATATCCCCAAAAATGTGTTCTGCCTTCGGAAAGTTTGTCCCGCCTTGTACGACGAACAGAGGCAAGGGACTGTAAGTGGGCCACATAACCTGTAGGATTAACTCGACAAACATCTTTAGTTACAGTAAGCACTTTAGAGCGTAGTAGCAATAGGTAAACCACAATTGAAGGCGACAATGACAAATACGGTTGTAGTTTCAGAAATATATTCATTTAGAAAAGTCAACTTGTACGACGGGCAGAGATAATGGACCACCCCAGTGGTCACGGTTATTATTTATGACACTGTTGTGTAAAATTTATCTAGTTAATAAGTACATTAAACAAAAAAATGGTATTTGTAATAAGATAATATTGAAAGATAGTGTCTTATTTCTGTTTAGTAAGTTAGCTTCGTAAAATATAGGTATGAAGCTGGGCATCCAAGATGCCCTTTTACGTTTCTAGTTAAAATTTTCCAAAAATAGAGTTTTAGTGCAAAATCAATTTTCAGTGTCAGAAGCCGATTGTAAACCTTTCTAGCGATATCTCATTCATCCCTTTACGATTAGTATGTGTCGAGAAAAAGAGATGTTGACTTGAGAAATAATATGTATTACGAACTTTTTTGTATTATGAACTTTTGAGGGTCACGTAATTTGTGTCATCATTTGTGAATTTTCTGCCAGTCAATATTACCTTCAATGGGGTCTATGTTTCTGGAAACACCTTATGTATTTAATTTAGAAGTACCCAATGTTGGCGTCACTGGACCAGTGTGTTTTCAGGCATGTCCTGGCTAGTGGGAGTAATCACAGTTTAAGTCCTGTCTGTCGAGTTACAGTGGATCCTCTTGATTGTTTATAGCTCGATCATTTGCATTGCACCTTGCTACTGTATTGTTAAAGTTGCTCTGATTGTACACCACACCGGGAAGTAAAGAAGATTCTGTTGTTGTTGTGAATGATGTTCAATTTACACTGCCGAGTCCTTCGACTTCCCAAGTAATTACTGATGGCCTGGCTGTGTATCACAAACAAAATGCAATTAGTCTTATCGAGCAATCAGACACCATTGTTCCCTCACATTAATAATACTAATATATTCGGAAAGCATCTCCGAACAGCCTCTAAAATTTTATATGTCTTGACATGGTCAATTATTTGGAACAGTTATCTCAATTCTCAATGTCACCTTCATTTGTCTACATCGCGAGTTATAAATTAACATGAGAGCTTTCGATTGTGCTAGCAATCATCTTCATAAAATATTGTTCCAGTATAAACACGTCACCCGTGTACAATCAAGTACTAAGTCATTAGAGCCTCAAGGAGGGGTTCTGGTTCACACCGTTTATGAAAAAATTGTGGTTATAAAACATTTACTAGAATGCAAGAGGAATGTTCATTTTGTATTTTGTGGCAACGCTTCATGTTACTGTGTACTCTATTACAAATGTGGCGGACTCTCATATCACATAATTTTCATCTTTACTTACATTTGGTTAGGAGATCTCTCATCGTAATTATCTTCGAGAAACACCTTTTTACTTCGCTGGCACGATGGGATCGGGAACTGACAATGATGTAGCACCTACAATGGCCTGCATTACTTCTGCTTCGGTACGTAAAGGGTCAGGCAGGCAAATGTTACGTTTTAGAGACCGCCATAACTTAAGTGGCGGGGAAAGCAGCCCATGCTCAATGTTTGAGACACATTCGTTATTCGTTGCCATTTCATTAACATGGAGTGTATTTGTCTATAACACGTATGTTTTAACCGGTTATTTGGTAGTACATTACGCAGAGAAGACTTCGCAAACAATGCAGTGTTGGTCGACACGGTGCTGTCCCAAGTCGCCCTACAGTAATAAAAGTCGTTAAAAACTTCAGAACAGGAAGAGCAGAGAGACTTGAAAGACTTCTGACAGTTATCACAGCAGAAAACGTCAAGGAAGTTCGACAAGCTGTGGAGGCCAACCCTCCGCGTTAAGCAGAACGACATGGTCCGCACTTTGCGCATTCCAGACAGGTCATTTCGCCACTTTCTGCAGTTACACCTCCACTTTCATCCTTTTAAAATCATGATGGTTCAAAAAATGAAGCAGAATGACGGAGGAATATGTTTGCAGCAAGGATGCTGTAAATGTTGGAAAATGACGTTATTCTGATAATGTACCCCACGGACGATGGAACTCGCCGTCGGTGGGGTGGCTTGCGTGCCTCAGCGACATAGATAGCCGTACCGTGGGTGCAACCACAACAGAGGAGTACCTACTGAGAGGCCGGACAGACGTGTGGTTCCTGAAGAAGGGCAGCAGCTTGTCCAATACTTGCAAGGTCGACGGCCTCGATGATTGATTGATCTGGCCTTGTAACAGCAGCCAAAACGGGCTTGCTGTGCTGGTACTGCGAACGGCTGAAAGCTAGGGGAAATGCAGCACTACTGCACGGTTAAAAGGTATGTTGTCTCCATGGTTAAAATATGACGGAGATAAAATAGTCCTCCATTCACATATCTAGGCGGTGTCTACTCAGGAGGATGCAATCATCAGGAGAAATAAAACTGGCGTTCTACGGATCAGAGCGTGGGATGTTAGATCCCTTAAATGGCGTGTAGGTTAGGAAATTCAGAAAGGGAAATGGATAAGTTGCTGTTAGATAAGATTTCTGGTCAGATGCATACAGGGCTATAAAACAGCATAGTAAACGCATTATCGTAGCCAAGAAGCCACGAAGTCCGTGCCTACCACAGTAGTACACATTTATATGCCAACTATCCCCACAGATCATGGAGAGACTCTAGAAATGTATGATGATGCAAAAGAAATTATTCAGGTACCTAAAATTTTTATTCTCACATGGGACTAGTTTTCGATAGTAAGAAAATGAGGAGAAGAAAAATTAGTAGATGAATGTGGACTCGGGGAAAGGAATGGTTGAGCAAGCCACCTGGTAGAATTTTGCACAGAGCATAATTTAATCATCCCCAACACTTGGCTGAAGAATCATAAATAAAAGGTTGTATACTTGAAAGATACCTGGAGACACTGGAAGGTTTGAGACTGGTTATATCGTGGTAACACAAAGGTTTCCGAACCAGACTTTAAACTGTAAGACGTTTCCAGGGGCAGATGTGGACTGTGACGTCAATTTACTGGTATTGAACTATAGATGAAAACGAAAATTGGATAAAGTTCGAAATTAAGGAGATGGTATCTGGATAAGTGGAAAGAACCATAGGTTGCTGGAAGTTTCACAGGGAGCAATAGGCAACAGTTGACTAAAACAGGGGAAGGAATACAGTAGAAGACGAAGTGGTAGCATTAAGAGACGGAATAGTGAAGGTAGCAGGGGATAGAATATGTAAAATGATAAGGCCTAGGAGAAATCCTTGGATAACGCAAGAGACACTGATTTTAACAAATGAAAGGAGAAAAAATAAAAATTTAGCTAATGAGTCAGGTGAAAGGGAATACAAACGTTTAAGAAAGGAAATTGACAGCAAGTGCAAAATGGCTATGCAGGAATGGCTGGAGGAAAAATGTAACTATTTAGAAGCATATTTCAGTACTGGAAAAATGTATACTGCCTACAGGAAAATGAAAGAGGCCTTTGGGAGAAAGAGAATCAGCTGTATGAATGTCAAGAGTTCAGATGGAAAATTATTCCTAAACAAAGAAGGGAAACTGAAAGGTCGAAGGAAAATAGAGAGGACTATACAAGGGAGATGTACTTCAGGGTAACATTATAAAAGTGGAAGAGGACTGAGATGAAGATGAGAAGGGAGATGTGATACTACGTGGAGAATTTGACAGAGTACTGAATGATCTTAGTCGAAACAAACGCTCGGGATTACATGACACCCCGTCAGAACTGCTGATAGCCCTGGAAGAGCCAGCCGTGGCAAAACTTCTATCTGGTGTGCAAGATGTATGAGACAGGTGAAGTACCTTCACACTTCAAAAAAAAAAAGCAATAATTCCAATGCTAAAGAAAGCAGGTGCTGACAGTGTGACCATTACCGAACTGTCAGTTTAATAAGTCTTGGTTGCAAAACACTAACACGAATCCTGTACAGAAGAACGGAAAAAATGGTAGAAGCCGACATCGAGGAAGATCAGTTTGGATTCCGGAGAAATGTAGGAACACGCGAGGCAATATTGACCCTACCACTTACAGCCGGCCGCGGTGGTCCCGCGGTTCTAGGCGCGCAGTCCGGAACCGTGCGACTGCTACGGTCGCAGGTTCGAATCCTGCCTCGGGCATGGATGTGTGTGATGTCCTTAGGTTAGTTAGGTTTAAGTAGTTCTAAGTTCTAGGGGACTGATGACCACAGCTGTTAAGTCCCATAGTGCTCAGAGCCATTTGAACCATTTGAACCACTTACACTCGAGATAGGTTAATGAAAGACAAATCTACGTTTATGGCATTTGTAGGGGTAGAGAAAGGCTTTGACCATGTTGACTGGAATATTTTCCTTAAAACTCTGAAGGTAGCAGGGATAAGACATACGGGGCGAATGATATTTACACCTTGTACGGATATCAAATGGGAGTTATAAGAATCTAGGGGCATGTATGGGAAGCAGTGGTTGAGAAGGGAGTCAGACAAGGCTGTAGCCTATCCACGATGTTATTCAATCTGAACGTTGAACAAGCAGTAGAGGAAACAAAAGAAAAATTTAGAGCAGGAATTGAAGTTTAGGGAAAAGAAATAAAAAAAAACTTTGAGGTTTGCCAATGAAATTGCAATTCTGTCAAAAAGAGCAAAGAGCTTGGAAGAGCAGCTGAACAGAATGGACATTGTCCTGAAAGGAAGCATATAAATTAACGTCAACAAAAGCAAAAAAAGGAAAATGGGATGCTGTCGAATCAAATAAGGTGATGCAAGTGATGTAGATTATGATAGGAGACACTTGCAGCATCAGATGAGTTTAGATATTTGGGCAGAAAAATAACTTATGATGACCAGAACAGAAAGGATAAAAAACATAGACTAGAAATGGCCGGAAAAGCATTTATGAGAAACAGAAATTTGTTGACACCGAAAATACAATTAAGCGCTAGGAAGTTTTTTCTGAAAGTATTCGTCTGGAGTGTAGCCATGTATGGAAGTGACACTCGTACGATAAACTATTTAGACAAGAAGAGAACGGAAGCTTTTGAAATGTGGTGTTATAGGAGAATGTTTAAGATTAGTTGCGTATATCACGCAGCTAATGAGGAGGTACTCAACAGAACGGGAAGAGACAAGAAATTTGTGGCACTCTTTGACCAAAAGAAGGGATTGGTTTATATGACACATTCTGAGACATCAAAAGATCACCAATTTAGTACTGGAGGGAATGGTGGAGGAGTAAGAATCTTAGAGGAAGACCAAGAGATGAATATTGTAAGCGTATTCAGAAAGATGTAGGTTGCAGTGGATATTCGGGGATAAAGAGGCTCACACAGAATAGAGTAGCCTGGAGAGCTGGATGAAACAAGTCTTCGGAATGAAGGCCGCAACAACAAACAGCGCCGGCCGGAGTGGCCGAGCGGTTCTAGGCGCTACAGTCTGGAACCGCGCGACCGCTATGGTCGTAGGTTCGAATCCTGCGTCGGGCATGAATGTGTGTGTGATGTCCTTAGGTTGATTAGGTTTAAGTAGTTCTAAGTTCTAGGGGACTGATGACCTCAGAAGTTGAGTCCCATAGTGCTCAGACCCATTTGAACCATTTTTGAACTAACAGCGCGTGATGAGGCTCATTTTCACTTATCGGATGCTGTGAATAAACGAAGTTATCGGTACTGTCAGGAAAATAATTCACGCAAACTCCACGACAGGCCCAATTTTCCATTATTGGGCCCTACTTTTTCCGAGAAAATTGTCGCATTGTGACTGTGAACTCACAATGTTACCTTACGATGTTGCGATAATTTTTTATGTCAGAATTGAGAAGATATCACATTTACTTTGGTTATGTTTGCTTTCAGCAGGACGGGGCTACTTCCCATACCTCGAAACAAACCATGGCTTTTCTAAAGAAACATCTTCCAGATCGCTTCATTTCTTTGCATGGGCACATGGAATGGCCTCCTCGATCTCCGGATTTTTCTCCGCGCCATCATTTCTTATTGAGCTACCTGAAATCTCTGGTTTGCTTTGGAAAACTACCGACTCCTGAAGATCTTTAAGACGTCGTTCGTCGAGAAATTCCCCTTGCTGTATTCGAAACGTGTAAGGACAATTTTTTCACTCGCCTTAACAATGCCTGGATAAGAACAGCTGCCACTTTGATTATGTCATTTCTCGCTCCTGAATTGCAACGCATTCTTGTTTATGCTGTATGTTTATTGAACTAGGTTGTATTTGTAATGTTTGAGAAACATTGCAACGTAACCTTCCAGTACTGGTGGTGGTAAAAGTCCACCTAGTAGGTAGATTACCGTCGCTTGACATGTCCTACGGCTCCTGCAAGCTACTGCCTGTAGTAAATGGTTTCTTACATTCGTGTGGTCCACGAAATTACTGGCCCATGCGAGTTATTGCTGGGTATTAATAATTTCTAGCGGAAGGTTTTAACGAACCGGTAGAAATTTGAACGCAACGGATAACGCATTTTTTTGAACCACTACAGAAGGCATCTATACAGGGCTTAATAGGCATTATATAGCTTTTATTTGCTTTCATGATCCAGAATTCGACTGTGGTACTGACTGCCACCTATTCTTTATGATGGAAGGACTAAATAATCAGTAGAGCGTAGAGATTAATTGATATTTATTCAGCACCGATGCTATTTCACCAACTAGTCGTGTTTCTCTTGCAATGTACATCATCAAAACACGTCTCTAGTTAACATGGTTCAGTTTCGCCACGTAATTATGGAATGGGACAGAGGAGCGCAGACCTGGCTTCAATGTAATTCTATACAATTATACCTAAACCCTCAGTTATTACATTCAGCTACTATACATTACTCAGACCAAGTTCCACAAAGACAATACAAGCAAAACTAGGTCAGGGTGGAAGAGTATTACGCAAATCTTTATCAAATCAGTGGGCATTAAAACCCGATACTTTTCCTAGTGGCACGTTTATTTTACTTAACGCACAACATCGCCAACAAATCAACTCGTTATGGGTGTGCACAAGAAACATCACTTCAATGCTGTTCAACCCACATGGCCAAGTTTCAATAGCCAACAGAAACCCAGAAAAATATGGACACACACGATTATTCCTTCCCTATTTTACACTCGCTCACTATCGTATGATTATTCATCGTGTACAATACATTTTCAGACCGAAACTACAATTTATCAATGCGGCGGTTGCTCCAACCGACCACGTGATGCGAAAGCAAGTTCACAAAGAAAACATATGGAAAAGAAATAAAAACCCCCAAAATATTACTGTAAATGGAAGAGCAGATTAAAATACATTGAATGAGTGAATTTCCGCTAAGCACGGAGCAATAACGTGACCGTGAGCTTAAGGCACATGGTGCGTTGCCTGAACAAGGCACTAACACAAGGTCTACTGAAATTCGAGTAAATTAAGAAAATCAATTCCCTTATGGGGTTCAGTGCTAATTTCGCGCCTGATTTCAACATCTGGACTTCATTACAGAGCAGATTTCAGGCAATCTAATACCTATGCTAAAATTACCAAAACGAGAGCTGCGTCTCCACGTCTGTCCAGCACCACGACCCAGGAACAAGTGCCCTTCCAACCGAATTCGCCTAACCGTTCCGCTTACAAACGTGGTGGGGGTGGCGCGCCAACCTGACAGCCAATACGCGCGCTTCGTGTCATCTTTGCCCTGACCTGCAAACTTGGTCTCTGCTAAACTTGTTCACGCTTGGGGTTGGTACTACCCTACCCCAGAACGACCATTCATGTAGTGTTACAATCTGTGCCTAAAGCTTTCTGCTATTTCACACACTCACTCATTTATACCGTCCAGGCCGCACAAAGGAAAGGAAAATGGGAAACGTGGTACACAACAGAAAAAGTTCAATAAATAACCCTGTTTAGTCCATTCTCTCCTTTTGGACACCAACTGAGGTATTACCTGCAAGAGAAGAAACTCTTGCTAATAATCTCTGTATGCTAGCAATTTAATAAAACATTGGAACGGTACAACAAGTTCCGTTTCAATATAAAAACTAAAATTAATTATAAAAAATAAATTTGTTAAAGTGTTATCCTGCAGCCGGATCCTGCACTTTGCTGTTGTCAGGAAACAGTGGATATATTATAATGCAACTGAAAATGAGAATTCCACACACCACAATAATAAAGGAGGTAGTAAGGGAAACAAATATTGCCCTCCTCCCAGTTTAGTAAGCAAGAAGAAACGAAATCCCTGCTTCTTCTGCATCTGACGTGGGCTAGTGGATGAGGCTACCGTTAGGGGAGCCGCGCTTACCCCTTCTACGAGGAACACGATACCGTGCTACTAATTTGGGCAGCGCTCTAAGTCAGGCCGGGAGAAGTCCGTAGCTGGGGAATGCCGGCCGGCACGGAGCGGAGCGTGCAACGCGATACCTTTCCACTCTGGACATGCCGGTCGTAGCGTCCGGGTTACACCACCGGCTCTGCAGCGGACGTACCGGAATAGGGCCTTCCGCTTCTGTTTCCATTTGCCGCGGGCACCGCTGGAGAGAAGACGAGCCGCAGGGCTGGCGTGGGAAGGAGACGGCAAACGGGGCCGGGCTCTGCCGCTATACTGGTGGTTTCGTTCCTGGAAGCCGCGGCTATTTCCGCAGAGGGCGGCTGCGGCGGCGGCGGCGGTGGCGGTGGCGGCGGCGGCGGCGTTGGCGTTGGGCAAGCGGCTTGTTTGTGACATCATTGAGCTGAGCGGATACGCCAGTTAAAAAGTTCCCGTCCGCCAAGCCGTGGTCAGTTTGTGGTGGACCTCTGCGCGGCCGCGTGCTCGCAACGACCGCTCCAGCGTTTGCCTGTCCCAGCGCGATGACGTCATGGGGTGGTTCATGCCACCGTACAAACGGCTGCCCACCCCCTGGACAGAGGACGAAGGTTTGTGCGCAACACAGCTGATTTTCACCTCTCGGCTCAGTTTTTATTGCTTATTTTATTTGCTTGTGCCTCTAAGTACGAAACTGCTAATATCCGTCCGCAGCTCGTGGTCGTGCGGTAGCGTTCACGCTTCCCAAGCACAGGGTCCCGGGTTCGATTCCCGACGGGGTCAGGGATTTTCCCTGCCTCGTGATGAATGGGTGCTGTTGTGTCGTCTTCATCATCATCATCATCATCATCATTCATCCCCATTACGTTCGGAGGAAGGCAATGGCAAACCACCTCCACTAGGACCTTGCCTAGTACGGCGGTGCGGTTCACTTGCATCATTCCCCTACGCTCTGTCATGGAGTATGGGACTTTATCATCTTTTTAAACTGACATCCATGTTATAGTGTATTTACAATAGTTGGACGAAAATACGCAAACACCGTGAGAAACTCATGCCTATATAAATCCATGTACTATCCAAGCCTGCAGGTAGTGCATTCTGTTTGGTCATGAACGGCGTGTATGCAATCTTTTGAATACGTTTCAAGTGTCAGTCTTGGCAGAACAGTGATCTTTGTGGTTGTCAGTGCACTACCGCGGTCCTAAGTGAATTCTAACATCGGCAAATTGTTGTTCCTCGCATGGTGGGTGCTTCCGTAATAACGGGAACCGGAATGCTTGTTTTTGAAATAACACCCCGCCATTTGACTGTTTTGCTGTTTATTTATGTACATCCCAGGATACGGCCTTTATGCCATTTTTAAGTATTTGGTTTTATGTCTTAAACAGGTATTGCAGGACACGGGTTGTACTTAAATAAACAGTAAAACAGGCAAATGGCGTAGTGTTCCTTTAAAAAATACTGCATGACTGTTGCTCAGCAACATCGAAAACTGATGTTTCCAGCCGGCCCGAGTGGCCAAGCGGTTCTAGGCGCTACAGTCCGGAACCGCGCGACCGCTACGGTCGCAGGTTCGAATCCTGCCTCGGGCATGGATGTGTGTGATGTCCTTAGGTTAGTTAGGTTTAAGTAGTTCTAAGTTCTAGGGGACTGATGACCACAGCAGTTCCCATAGTGCTCAGAGCCATTTGAACCATTTTTTTTTTAATGTTTCCAGAGGCATTGTATCGAATACTTACATCGGCTACAGGAACGGCGGGAAAATACCATCCGTTAAGTCACAAAGCGGATGAAGTGATCATGACGGACGCCCATTTAAGGGGTGTCTGACGAAAATGAAGATGACGACAACTGCGGAAGTCACTGCAGAAATGAATGTCACTATCGACAACCCGGTTAGCACAAAAACAACATGAAGGTAGCTCTATAAGCTGGAAATTATACAGCAAATTCCCGTTATGCGATAACGCGGTACCGAAGCCATAAAACCTGAACTATGGACCGTCATTTATGGCCTACTTTACGTGTGTGTGTGTGAAATATTATGGGACTTAACTGCTAAGGTAATCAGACCCTAAGCTTACACACTACTTAATCTAAATTATCCTAAGGACAATCACAAACACCCATGCCCGAGGGAGGACTCGAACCTCCGCCGGGACCAGCCTCACAGTCCATGACCGCAGCGCCTTAGACCGCTCGGCCTACTTTACGTCTTAAGAACGATATATGGCAGGGGTTTGGTGATGATTTGAACAGCCGTATCATGGTATCCATTGAGCCCACGGCTGCTCTTCAAGGCCGCATTACTGCCAAGGATTATGTTACTGTTTTGGCTGATCAGACACATTCCAAAATACAGTGTTTGTTCCTGAAAGCTGAGGCTGTGTTCCAAGACGACAGGGCCCTGTTCACACGTCTCGCATCGTCCAGGACTGGTACTGTGAGCACGAGAATGAATGGTCGCATTTTCGGTGGCCACCACAATCACGCGATCTCAATAGTACTGAGCCTTTACCGTCCACATCAGAAAGTAGCATGGGTGATCGCTATCCATCTCCGTCATCGTTATCTGAAGCTGCCACTATTTTGCACCATATTAAGCGTGGTTCAAAAATGGTTCAAATGGCTCTGAGCACTATGGTACTTAACTTCTGAGGTCATCAGTCCCCTAGAACTTAGAACTACTTAAACCTAACTAACCTAAGGACATCACACACATCCATGCACGAGGCAGAATTCGAACCTGCGACCGTAGCGGTCACGCGGTTCCAGACTGTAGCGCCTAGTACCGCTCGGCCACTCCGGCCGGCAGGCATGGTAATGTGTAGTGTTTATGGTGTTTCTCTCATATTGTCGTCCACTCCGAGTATGATGATTAAGATTACACATCAGAATTTGTGACAAAATTGTGTGGTGGACATGGACGCGAACCAGGATAATTGGCATTTGTACAGAGCGCAGTTCCTAATGTTCAATCCTACTCCATTTCTCGGACAGACTCAAAGCTTCGGCTTACTATTAAAAACTTTTCACCTCTTCGAAACTACCTAGCAACGGGTTTACACAGGTAGTTAAAAAAAGGTATTCCATATTTTGAGAGGTGGTAGGCATAATACGGACCAAAGCAAGAAAAACATTCAAGTAAACATGGGTCTAAAACGCATAGCTTAAGAGCTATAAGCACTTGTTGCTCTTTACTACTGTGAAACACGTTTCTTCCGCTGTAAATTCTTTGCTAATACGAACGACCTACAGACTGCAGTAAACCAATGGGGACGCATTACTCTGTTTTTGTCCATAAATATTATAAAATAAGGAAACATACAGCTGTAAACCGTGTTCACAGTTTTGGGTAAGTGCAGCGTATATCGTTGTTCCAATCGAGCCAGTTTTTGTCTCGATAAATTTGTAAAATGCTTTTATATTTTATATTTATCTTTGCACTTACCAGCATAAAGTCAGACTTTATTCCACATGGTAAATGGCAAAATGGCAAATTCGGTCTGACGAATGGAAGCATCTGTCGAGCTCGTGTCCTGCATGCGGAAAAAATCCAGAGTGCACGATACCATCTGCATAATTATTGCTCTTTTTTGTTAGTTCATTTGTTTACTGCATCCTGCAGATCTATCGTAATAGCGGAGAGGTTGCAGTAGAAGAAATCAGTTTCACAGTAAGATGGACAAGTGCTCAAAGCTCTTAAGACATGTATTTTAGAGTTCAGTTTATTCGTCATTTTTTTCTACCGCCGTTCGAAATAAGGAATACTTCTTATTACATCTTGCATAAGAAGTTATTATGTCAACATCGCCTATATCCTACAACCATCAGTTTTAGCAATTCATTGCTATCTTCAGATATCGTAATTAATCCTCACACAGCTTCAGCCTCCTTAATCATATGACGACATAATTTGTAGCAATTCGTGACGTTTTGAATGTGTATAACTTGAGTTTTATATATCATGGCAAGCTGTTATCTGATTAATTATTACATCTGACGATGGCAATAAACTGCCGAAATCGGTAATGTGAATGTAGTAGTAATTAGGCAATCTTGACAGAGTAAATTACTGTAGGGACGTTTATAACGTCGCATGCTCCTGTTTGACAATATGTCAAATGTTCAAACAAATTTCTGGCTTGCAGCCGGTCGTCGTTCAATACTCCGCACGATATATATTTTAAAATTCACAATATGCCAAATTCTTAGCAACAGTTTGAAGCTATGAGTCGGTCCATGAGAGCTATCGGATAGCTCAGTTGCCAGCGTATTGCCCGACAAGAGGCACATCAGATACCTATCCAGCCATCCAGAATTAGGTTTTGTTGTTTCCCTGTATCGCTTGACGCAAATGCCGGAACGGTTCCTCGCAAAAGTACACGGTCTATTTCCTTTCCCACTCGTACCTGTGCGAGATCGAAGTTCGCTTCCAATTACCTCCTCGTCCTCGGAGCTAAATCTCCAGCTTCCATCTTTACGAAAAGCAGACGACTTGTTTCGGGTCCCGGTTCGGCACACAAATTTTAACTGCAGCTTATATGCCACTAATATGAATGTCACTTCTGTCATTCAACGTTATTAGAGGCAAAGTTACGAAGAACGAAACGCAGTATTTCGCTTCTTATTCGAAGATTGTTCAGCTTAATATTCAGGATGTGCTACCATTAAAATTCTAGTTACGTATTTCTTTCATACACATTTTAAAATAATATTTGATAAATCATGACGGCAGCGCACTCTAAGGACAAAATAGATGGTTTCAGCGTCCATCCTGTTTCGGAACGACCAAGTTTGGTCCCAAGCAAAATAAACGAACACGTGGTTAATAAATTTCACGCCGGCCGGAGTGGCCGAGCGGTTAAAGGCGCTACAGTCTGGAACCGCACGACCGCTACAGTCGCAGGTTCGAATCCTGCCTCGGGCGTGGATGTGTGTGATGTCCTTAGGTTAGTTAGGCTTAAGTAGTTCTAAGTTCTAGGAGACTTATGACCACAGCAGTTGAGTCCCATAGTGCTCAGAGCCATTTGAACCATTTGAACCAATAAATTTCATAACAGCGTTTTGAAAACGTGAGTAAGCTATCACGGTAAAATGCGCTCCCGGTTACCAAATACCTTTTTGTCCTAAACAACAGAGTGACAAAGAAGGCAAAGACAACTATGCAGAATGAAAGAACATTAGAGATTCACATGTATGAACACAATGTGAGTGAAACATAAAACTGGGAAAAACTATTGAATCCTATAAACCAGGGTCAAAGATCATCTTCTACGGTAAAGCTAAAGGCTAAAAATGACAATCATTCAGACGTTATTGCCGCCATGCCTCATTAACTTCGTAGAGCGCAGCATTATGATGATGTTTGGTTTGTTTCGTTTGTGGGGCGCTCAACTGCGCGGTTATCAGCGCCCGTACAAATTTCGAACCTTTGCTCAGCTCAATCTCGCCACTTTCATGATGATGATGAAATGATGAGGACAACACAAACACCCAATCATCTCGAGGTAGGTGAAAATCCATGACCCCGCCGGGAATCGAACCCGGGACCCCGTGTTCGGGAAGCGAGAACGTGACCGCGAGGAGCGCAGCATTAGTCACTCTGTGTGTTTGTAGGGCTGCGGCTTGTGACACTGCGAGAGACCTCAAGTGTTTTGTTTACAGTGATGCCGAAAGCGGTTCCTGACAGGCTCGCCTATTTACTGCTGGTATTTCCCAGAACAAAGATGCGCTCAGTGGCAAACACGTTCTGCAACACACGAGAAACACGTGATTCCTAAAAAAGCTATTGGCTAATGTTCATGTAAGCCCATTGCGAACGACAGGGAATCCGTAAAACTGCTAAAATCAATATTCACACGTACTGACTGCAACAAACTCTGAAATGAACTCAGAACAGCTGAGTCGTTCACGCGGTATTTTCATCCATTTGACTCCACGAGAACTTTCCAGTGTTTTTGAGATAGCTTTGTTTACTGATGAGGCCAGATTTATGCTAGATGGTCAATAAAATTCATATTACTTCAGTGAAATAAACTGATGAAAGTAAATTATGGTACAAATGTACATCGTTGTGAATCCTGTGATGGAAAACTCAACATGAACTGTATATTTATTTATTTATTTACATTTTGGGCCAATCAGTTTTCTGACTGGTTTGTTGCGGCCCGACACTATTTCCTCTCCCGCGCCAACCTCTTCGTCTCAGTGTAGCACTTGTCCCCAATTATGTACTGTATGTACCTCAGTCTCTGTCTTCCCCTACAGTATTTGCCCTCTAAGGATCCCTCTAGTACCATGGAAGTTATACCTCAATTTCTTAACATATGTCATATTATCCTGTCCCTTTCCACATATTCCTTTTCTCTCCGATCCTGCGCAGAACGTCCTTATTCCTTACTTTATCTGTCAACATAATTTTCAGCATTCGCCTGTAGCACTATATCTCAAACTCTTCGATTCTCTTCTGTTCCGTTTTTCCCACAGTCCACGTTTCACTACCATACAATGCTGTGCTCCAAACGTACATTCTCAGAAATTTCTCCCTCAAATTAAGGCCCATGCTTGATACCAGTAGACTTCTCTTGGCCAGAAATTCCCTTGTTGCAGTGATAGTCTGCTTCTAATTTATCTTCAGATGACCATCGAAGCTCGCATGAATATGATTGTCAGACGTCTAGTCGACATATCATGGTATGAAATAAACGACGACCGGATGCAAGCCAGAAATTTGTTTCAACATTCAGTTTGCTGGGAAAGTGTTAATGTTCATTTAACAATGAAATAAATATAAATATTTAAGAAGTGGAGGCCTACATGTATTTAAACTATCTGCGAAGATTCTTGTTGTGGATTACGATTGGATAATGAAGTTGAACTAAAAAGAAAGATCACCAAAATGGTACTGGAAAGTAATCTCAAAGACCAAAGCACTCTGCTTTTCAACGAACAGTAGAGTTATTGGAAGTTAAATTCCTAATTTGTGTGGCGACAATGTAGGTGATTTACGGTTATTAATCTTATTAATGCATAGACGACTTTTAAATGCCTTTAATACTCAGAAATTATGAAAGTAGATACTTTTCAAGTGTAAAAGTATCCATAGTGTTCCATATTTATGATTTCAGCATCGGATATAGTTTCGCGCTGTAGTCTAGAGTCACTTTGAAGAGTGGCGTGGGGAAGAGGCGGGTGTTTAAGTTTTCTGGTGGTGGCTAGTTATGTTTGCTCGTTTCTCTACGATTGTCTGGGATCGAATTTACGTTCGTCTATATTACGTTCATACCCTTGCATGTCCATCACAATGTTCTTACGACTGATCTAGCCCATTAATTAAAGTAACTTATTATTTTTATGCGCGATGATAACTACGATGATACTTGTTTATAATCTACAGGCATGGGAGAGGAAGAGTGGGAGAGAAGGAGGCACCATGTATCGTATATCATTTTTAAGTTCGTTAAATTCCTCCCTAATCACGATTCCTTCTGGAGAAGTATCTTAGAATTTAAGATACACATATAGACCTCATGGGTATGAACACAGTACCGATTGGAAAGAGGGACTGTGCAACGGGCGGGTGCGTTAGAGTAAAAATATATTTATTAATCACAATGCAAATTAATTAAGCAATAATAAGGACTCGTGTCCATAAATAGTCAAAAGAACACTTATCTACACATTGCCATACACTTATAAGGACAAGATGCGCACATAGTTAAACAAACACAAGAATCCTATGACATTCTTTAAGTGGTCCCTTAATACATTTTTACATAAGGGAAATCAGAAATATACAATAAAACATAATCACACATGCAGCCTGATTCCAGGAGTTGAGAGGCCTAGGGCAAGGGGAACAGAGAACGCTCAATTCACTTGCATGTGGATGCATAGAGGAACCGAACAACTTTTGCGAGAGTACCAGTACAAGACACGCTGTATCTTTTGGCCCAACAGTTTACAGCTAGAATCGTCAAGTTGTTTCGTCGTGTTCTAGCGTCAACGTGCTTCTTGTACAGCGATGAATGTTACAGCAATGGGCTCACCACTGTCTCGTGCAGTCGCGAATTTTTTCTTGGAGCACCATAAAAAAATTGTTCAAATGGCTCTAAGCACTATGGGACTTAACATCCGAGGTCATCAGTCCCCTAAACTCAGAACTACTTAAACCTAACTAACCTAAGGACATTACTCACGTCCATGCCCCAGGCAGGATTCGAACGTGCGACCGTAGCAGCAGCAGCGCGGTTTCGGACTAAAGCGCCTAGAACCGCTGTGCCACAACGGCCGGTGGAGCACCTTGAGGAGCAGGCTCTGAACTATGCGGTGTTGCGTCCGTCTTGTTTTCTAAGGTACGTCGATGACACCATCCTGATATGGCGTCGCGGTGAAAGTACACTTCAACAGTTCATGGATCCCAACATGAAATTTACCCTCGAGATGGAGAAGGATGGCAAGCCGGCGGCTTTCCTGCCATACCGTTGGGCAAGTTAGGACGCGTACGGCAGAGACATGGATTGAGACCATTTCAACAGAGACCACGTGTGCACACTGCAGTCGTGGGGGCGGGCTCTGGATGTCCCAAGGATGCAACGACGGATGCTTAACGCCTGTAGGGAAGCGGGAGCGACAATTTCAAACGTGGCGCCCCCTCGCGCCACATGACGCCAGCGGGCCTTAGCTGCTAAGAGCTGCCCAACTCAACTTCCGCGTACGCGTCGTCTCGGCCCTCTGTGATTGGTGCCGGAGGACGTAACCGTAGGTATGTAACCGAGAAATCGTGCCAATCACGGCAGTCAGTAGTTTTACTCCTGACGACGATGGCGGACAATTTTATTCTAATTGACGATTTTGAAGGTTTTATTCAGAATTGCAGTTGTTTGTGACACGTGGCAATGCGACCGAAGTGCATTAATGTTCTTCGTGATTATTGTTGTCCCCATACCGGGTAGGCTATATAAGGGGCGTGAACAGTGTCAGATGTTGAGTGATGACTGTGAAGGACTCGGAGATACGGCATAGTCATGTGGAGAGCGTCAGAAGCAACTGAAGTAGTGACCTTTTGATTCAAAATGGCTCTGAGCACTATGGGACTTACCTGCTGAGGTCATCAGTTCCCTAGAACTTAGAACTACTTAAACCTAACTAACCTAAGGACATCACACACATCCATCCCCGAGGCAGGATTCGAACCTGCGACCGTAGCGGTCGCGCAGTTCCAGGCTGAAGCTCCTAGAACCGCTCGGCCATCGCGGCCGGCGACCTTTTGGTCTGCAATATCTAAACCTGTGGGGCATTCGGAGTAACAGTGGCCTGTTGTTGCAGCGCATGGAAATGTGAGGGCAGGCATATTCTTCATCAAGTTTTCGGTCTACCAAGTCTGGCCACCACGAGAGTGGGTCACAGTATTGTGTACCAACTACATTGTAACCTATTCACATCGGTGCCTGCCATCCTAGAACAAATAGTGGATTCAGTACAACATTCTGTGACATACCGTACCGCTGGTTGGAGACTAGCTGCATCCGGGCCGGGGTTTTACCAGCCGAAGGATAGGCTTCCGTGGCGGCTGACCGGAGAGCGTGGCTTACTATTGAATAGCATGGCGTTCAGTTTAGTGAAGAATCGTTTTCTGCACCTCCCCGGATGAACACCGTCAGTGGGTGAGGCGGCGACCGGGTACTTCGTTTTTTTGGCCACGCAGTATATTTGCAGTCGTATATTATTCTCTTGTTGTGGACCTTAAATCTAGTATTGAGATTACATGCTAATTTCCATGGAATAACACCTTAGCTTCGAACAAAACTGGGGATGCTGCCTTAAACCCAGACAGATCCGTGTTCGCTCGTGACAGCCTAAACAGAAAGATATAGAGTGCATTTTCAAGCGGCCGAGAAAGAAAATGTGCCCACCAGAAACCAAACGTTGATCTGCGCACTGTCATCAGTCAATAAGAAGCTGAACAGTCTACGAACAGCTTCTTTCCTGTCCTCTCCCTTTCGTCATTCTAGAGCCAAAAATGTTTCACGAGTGTGACTCGTTGACACCGATCGTGTGCAGTAAGCAGAGGCTCCTTCCCTCCACCAAAACCAGTCTTGACCTGAGGAAGGTCGTTTTAATACGGTCGAAACATCGGTTCTACAGTCTTTAATCAAAGTATTTTATACAATAACGCGGTACAACTGTAATTATCAAGGCATCGACCTCGGAAGCCCGTGTAGTACAGTTTGTACAGGTTTTATAAGTGTCTAACCAGCGCCGATCTAAGCGAGGTCGCCCCCTCGCTACCACTGGCGCACAGTGCTCCAGCGCCCCGCGGCCACGCGCCATTTCCCTCGTGTCCCCTGCCAGTGAGCGCAAGGCTGGCGTCGGCCACGCGCTGCGGCGACCCGCATTGTGCTCACAAAGGCGGCTCGCTGCAGCAGGAAGCCGCGCCAGATGGCCGCGGCGCAGCCCTTGTCTGCGCGCAGCCGCCGGGAGGCGCGCTAGTGCGCACTGTGCGCCTCCGCCGCCGCCGGCACCTTCTGCTAGAGATCAGAAATGAACTCCGTGTACTCGCTTTAACCATTTGAGTACCAACGTGACGTGTGTGTCTCACCGTAAGTCATGATAGAGGCATATAAATTTTGTTACATGCTACTGCTATGTATCAATGTCCCACTGGCAAAGGAAGCCTGCTAATGGTTACAAGAATTCTTATAATTAGTTACTGCACCTGTAGATTATGCTGTTCTCTAGTTTCATCGTTAACTCTCGTCTTTGTATTGTCACATCTAAATAGTACGTACCTGTAGATAGGCAACCCTAACAGCAGATTCGCAAAGCGTGCTGCCTTCGCGCCTTTCCGAGCACATCGTGTCACCGACTTCTATCCACGGTGACCGTTTGCCACTTCAAAAATGAAGCCCATATTGAGTAGCTGTAGTGTGCGCTACATATTTGGAGAGATACTCTGCCCACTGATGTGTGTCTGTTTTCAATCTGACTTTTAGTTTTTGCGGAGTCGTCTTCTGAATCCCTGGAAGTACTTACGAACAATCCTGTATGTGAAACTTCCTGGTAGATTAAAACTGTGTGCCGGACCGAGAATCGAACTCGGGACCTTTGCCTTTCGCGGGCAAGTGCTCTAACAACTGAGCTACCCAAGCACGACTCACGCCCCGTCCTCACAGCTTTACTTCATCCAGTACCTCGTTTCCTATCTTCCAAACTTTACAGAAGCTCTCCTGCGAACCTTACAGAACTAGCACTCCGGAAAGAAAGGAGACGGGGACTGAGTCGTGCTTGGGTAGCTCTGTTGGTAGAGCACTTGCCTGCGAAAGGCAAAGGTCCCGAGTTCGAGTCTCGGTCCGGCACACAGTTTTAATCTGCCAGGTAGTTTCATATTAGCGCACACTCCACTGCAGAGTGTAAATCTCATTCTGGAATCCCGTATGTCCTATCCCAAATCCCAACCCCCTTGGAAAAAGAAATTGCAAGAAGTATATTGCTTCTAACTAGGACTTTAATTTAAATAACCGTACATTAATGTTTTCGAAGTTAAACTGCTAGCAAAGGGTTAAACTTGCCAGTGAGATCTGTGGCGTCATCTTCAAGCTCACCGTCCGTCTCCGCCGCAGTCCAATTCTCACCTAGGGCTGATGTTGGGTACAATTGGACTCGGTTCGCTCAGAAAGGAGTACCCGAGCTCACAGGTATATTCCCCCTACATACACCACCGTTTTGAAAGAAATTTCGGCCATTAAACGGTAAATTACTATTTCTTTATTCCACACAACCACGATTTTTCCCGTGCTCAAGAGCAACGTCAACTCTCACAAAACGTCCGACCAGTCTACAGGACAGAAGCAACCATTGGGCATGACGATTGTTATATAGGGTGAATCGCCTATTACTTTCAACGGATATATTACGTAAATGGATAGTGACATTGATGTGCGGTTTTTACAGAACAGATTGATAGTCAAGGGGCTCAGACTGTAATAGCACTTAGAAATTCCATTTTTGTGCGACAATACACCTTTTTAAAAGTAACAATGCCTGTTGAAATCAACGAGCTAAAATACGATGTCTCGTAAACGACTCGCACTTCAGTACCACGAAAAAATCCACTGACATTCTAATTTACCGTACTTTTAATCTGCTAGTGTCAATAGGCATTGTACTGTTTACAAAAAGTGTGTGTTTGCACAAAAAGTACACTTTCTAAGTATTAGTACAATCTGTTGATTGGCTAACAATACGAGCCCCCTGACTCAGTCCTTTGTGTGAAACGCGTACATCGATACCACTTCCGATTTCCGCAATATTAGCAGTGCAAGTTTTGGGTGATTCACCCTGTATACCAATATAACGACTGATCAGTTAGCAGTGAATATTGTTCTATTTATACGTGCATTTATATATATAAAACTGTTTCGGAGAGTGCCGTTAATTTATTTTAATATTTAATACCTATTCAGAGAATTTCTGCTAACATATACAGACTTTCGAGGCGTTACCAGCCTGCGACGGCGGTACCAGAAAACATGAGATAGGGGTGTAATCTCAAAATGGTGATTAATTATTAAAATAAATCAAAGAAATGAGTGCTAAGCGACACAAGTTACTGTTAGCCCATAAACGCAAGCTGCCGGGACCAAATGAATACAGAAATAGTGAGCTTTCGTTGAGACAATGACGTTGCAATGAGCCCAGATTCCGTTTGACGTAGAACATATGTTTTCTCGTGGTGGTGCTGGAATAAACAAGAATAAAACCTTTGCACCAATCACTTTGTAAGGGTGTACATAAAGCCAGGGAACACTTTCAATTATTTATTGCACAAAAACTAAACATTGTACAGATGTCACATGTATTGCATTTTGAAGAGAAACTCTGAAAGTTTTTTTTACAAACATTCGATAAGCGGACCATGAGTCACCCGGCAGACGTCAATACGGTAATCGAATTCTTGCCATACCCGTCCCAGCATGGCATGGTCGACTGTGGCAGTCGCTTACCGTATTCTCTCCCGGAGCTCTGCTACATCACATGGTAGAGGCGGCACATGTACCAGATCTTTAATGTGTCCCCACAGAAAAAAGTCACACAAAGTGAGATCTGGTGATCGGGAAGGCCATTTCATGAAACAGATGTCCCCTTCTGTAGCGCGGCAGATCCATCGATGCTGCAGCTCCGTGTTCAAGTACCCATGAACTTCACGATGAAAATGGAATGGAGCCCCATCCTGCTGAACGATGAACGGAGAGTCCGATTGCATTTGAGGCATCAGACTTTTTTTTCTTTATTGTAATTTTAATCACCTCATACAGGCGGGCTGTCAGCAGCATATTACGCTGCTCTTCAGCCTTAAGTGGTACAATAATATAACATACAGGTGACACAGACAATACAATAAAAACGGCAGGCAAAAAATTTAGATACAAAAAACAATAAACATGAAGCCGTTCACGCTGGACGAGAGAAACACTTACACTTGTTGGCACGGCACACGTAACACGGATGACTGCGACTTCACACGTGAACAGTGGAGGCGTGACGGCGAAAGGACACTAAACACAAAACGAAGGCACACACACGAGACACTGATGGCGATGATCTCCAGCGCGCGAAAGTCCACTGAGCGTGTATGAGTCCGGGGACCTGCCAAGAGATGAGGAGGGGGGTGGGGGGGTGGGAGAGGGGAGAGCAGAGATGCCATGGGCAGAGGAGATAGGGGGAAGGGAGGAAGGGGGAGGGGAAGCCTGGGGGTAGAGGGGTGGAAGAAGGGGGATGGGGGAAAAGGAAAGAGAAGGGAGGGGAAGGGAGGGAGGGTGCCTAAAGGAAAGGACACAGGAAGTGGGTGGGAGGATCAAAGTTGATAGGAGGGGTAGATGGAGGGAAGGAGGACATCATCAGGGGGGGAGCTGGCGGAAGCCACCTTGGGAGAGGGTAAGGAGGGAGGAGAGATGGAGACCAGGTGGGACATGGGAATACAGGCCCGGCAGCGGGGGGGGGGGGGGGGGGGCGGGAGATGATGGGCGAGACAAGCGGGTGAGGAGGATCGAGTTTGCGGGAGGTGTACAGGATCCGTATCCTTTCAAGGAAAAGGAGGAGGTGGGGGAACGGAATGAGATCGTACAGGTTCCGCGTGGGGGAGGGGAGACGGATGCGATAGGCGAGGCGGTGAGCATGGCGTTCAAGGATTTGAAGAGATTTATAAAAGGTAGGGGGGTGGAGATTCAGGCCGGATGGGTGTAACAGAGGATAGGGCGGTTGAGGGATTTATAGGTGTGGAGTATGGTGGAGGGGTCCAGACCCCACGTACGGCCGGAAAGGAGCTTGAGGAGACGGAGTCTGGAGCGTGCCTTGGCTTGGATTGTCCGGAGATGGGGGGTCGAGGAGAGTCGACGGTCGAGGGTGACGCCAAGGTACTTAAGGGTGGGGGTGAGGGCGATAGCACGGCCATAGATGGTGAGGTAGAAATCAAGGAGGCGGGAGGAAGAGGTGGTTTTGCCTACAATGATCGCCTGGGTTTTGGAGGCATCAGACATTGCTGCAACATGCCTAAGTAGGAATGTCTCTCGTACGTGCTCCACATTCACGTCACTCACACTGGGAGTCCACTTCTCTTCGCCAGGCAAAAGCAACCAGTTGTAACGAATTTTTTGTGCCAGTGGTAAATGGCCTTCCTTGTTGGTGGCTTCTTGCCGTACTTAGTTCTAAATATCGGTTTAACAGCTGTAGCACACATGTTTTTGTCGAACTCCAACACACAGAAATCTCGCTCCGCGCCTGAACTCGCCTTGTCTGCGACTAGCGCTGACTATCGGCAAATTACGGAACTACGCTGTGGCGGTATACATGAGAAGAAAAAAAGGAAACTTTCAGGGATTCTCTTCAACACGACATATGTATGATATCTGTACAATGTTTGGTTCTTGTGCAATAAATAATTGAAAATGTTCCTGGTCAGTGCATTTGCACACCAGGCTCGAACTTTTCACGGCAACCGACGACATGCCGCTGGTAATGAGAGTAATGGTCAAGGGAGACTATATTAGTAGCGTGTGGATAAGTTGAGAATTATGGTCTGACACGAAATGTGCGGTTGTAATGACCACTGTAACCAGTGGTCAGCACATTTGCCTGCTACGCGGAAGACCTGGGGTCGAAATACGATCCGGCACAAATTTTAAAATTTCCCTATTGACTTAAATCAATGTCCACTAACAGCCAATGTCTGTAATTCCATTGTGTCTCAAGTAATTTGCGTTTAAGCCCTCCGCAGTCTCTTAAATCACAGCTTCGTTAACGGCCATCTGAACCTGTGAGTCGGTCATTTCGACTTGTCAGTACTCCTTTACAGCAGCAAGATCGTATGCTCGTCATCCGTACAAATAGTAGGCCACCATTAGGCTTACACACCTGCTTCCTTAAGAAGAGAGAACAGGTATGAAGCGACCGCAGGGCCAAAGTTGTGTGACACATATTCGTGGAACTATAGCCGGAACGAAGGAAGACCATCAGCGGCGCCTTGATTTGTGAAGTATGCAGGCCGAACGTCAGATCCGCACTCGGTCCGTTTCGGATCTCTACTTCCTGGTCTGTCTGCCCCTCCATAGGTCCGAACGGGACCTAACTCCATCAGTTTGTCGTCTCAGTAGGCTATGGCTTCGGTAACAGTGGCACGGACATCGGTAGCTTCCGTCAACAATCGGCGTCAGCCGAAGACCGCCGATCTTTTCAAATCAGTACGCCAGCACCTGCGGGGGGCACAGTGCAGCCTGTCTCATTGGCCGAACATACAGACTTTGGACGACAGCCGGCAAAATTAAAATTGGGTCTTTTTCCGGTCGAATCGGCCGACGTTCTCAAACACGAAATAAGGACTACGAGAAAGTGATGAGTTTAATCAAAGGAAGGAGGAGTTTGTGGCATCCTGAGGATAAAAGATGTCTTAATCTGGATATAGATCGGGATCCATTGTTTTATTGGAAACCACAAGTAGGAAAAACTTACGGCGTAAATTATAAGCCTAAAAGAAAATCTGTTCAAGTGAGAAGGCTGGCGTATCTTACGCTTACGCTTACAGTTACATTAATGATTCACTTTTGACTTGTGTTAGGTGAGTATTAGGTGCCTACAGATTACACGTATGCTGAATGACACTCCATGAAGGTTAATTGACATATGTCGTTTTGTTGGATTTACTTGAAGTTCAGCAGAGTGTTTGTATTCGTAATCTTGCATTGCAATGTCACCATGAATTATCTCTAATATGCAATAGAATGTTTCCCTCGCCCCCACATATATTTGTAAAACTTGTATGGCTATTCCAGCGACTGAGGAAAGGGCGCATAGTACTCAAAACCTTCTTTGGGAGACAGATGTCCCCATTCGCATGCATTTGGTGTATTTTTAATAGCAAAAACTGCAATGCAGCAGGTCCTCTCCAAACACAGAGGTGTCGAGGTGTCCATTTCGCCCAAGATGGTTACAGTAGTTCATTTCCTCGTTCATAGAATATATCAACCTAACTTCTTTTATTCCTCCAAAAACTGACGGAGATCGGACCTATAGCAGCCAATTAGTCGCCCTAAGTTATCGACGGCCTCTGGCGATTGTGACTAAGTTTCATCTGACAAGGGAAGCATGTACATAACTGGGCATCGATTCCTCTCATCTTTCGCAGGGTTCTTCTTCTTATGTTCGCGGAAGGGGGGGGGGGGGAGGGTAGGGCTCTTTTACCTCCAGAATATGTTACCTAAGCGGTTGCCATTATCCTTTTACAGTAAAGACACGTACCCTCGGCAAAATAACGGCTGTCAGTCGTTTAAGGAACCAATACAGCTACTCAATACTGCTTATGTTGCAAGACCAGATCAGTCATTCAGACTGTTATCCTTGCAACCGTTGCAGAGGTTGCTGGCCCTCTTCAAGAACCAAATATTAGTCCGGGCTCTTCAAAGATATCCTTGCAATCTAGAGGAAGTGGCAAAATAGTAACACCAAAAACACAACACATTACTTTGCCTCATATAATACAGAAAAGTAGTTGGCATTCAAAACAGCTAACAGTCGTTTAGCAATGGATAAATACAGGTCCTGTGTGGTTTTCAAGTGAATCATACCACCCTTACAGCAAAATAGTGGAAAGTTAAGGTAACGATGATGCACATGGAGAGAGATCACGCGCTCTTCTCCACAGAGTAGACCACGAAGGCTCGATAACGTTGAGTTAAATAATACTGGCGAGCAGTGGAGATGCGACAATTCTTCCTCGTGTTCACAAATCCAGTCGTGGACGATGTGAGGTGTGTGAACAAGGTCCTTATCGATTTCTAATACGGCATCGCCATTGGAGAATAAACATTGGATGGACCTAATCAGCGAATGCAAGGTAAAATATAAGATAAAAAGTTGTAAGATGTGCGTTGTTTTTCATTTATAAGTCAGGGGCATTAATACCGGACTCATAATATTTTACGTACTCAAAGGTTATAGTTAAAATGTAGTAACTCCTTTCAAGGTTCTGCGTCCAGTCAAGACAATAAGTTCGGACGGATGAAGGGTGTCAAAGGAAATCAGTCGCGTCTTTTTCAAATGTCTGTCCGAGTATTTGTCTTAGGCAATTTAACGAAACCATTCGAAACCTAAATTTTTTATGGCTGGACGGGGATCTGAACACATGCCCTTCAGAATGAGAATCCACTGTGTTAACTGTTTCGTCACCTCTGCTTCTACATGTGCTTTACTCAGCACTTTACTTCCTAGCGATTACATTTTGTTCCCAAACTATGAAGGATAAGGTTTCATGTCAAACTTTGAGGTTGGAATAGGTGCCTATTTTTAAAATTTGTACGATTGTTACTTTTATGCCCTTCTTAAATAATTGGAAAGTCGTTGGAATGAAAGGTAGTATGTTGAAGGAAAACAAGCCTTTCTCACCTCTCGTGTTTCGCAAAGGACATTTTGAACGCTTCTCGTGGTTCAAAAGGCTATGGTACTAGTGGCATGGACTTCGAAACGCAGTAACTACACACTGACTCGACTAAGGATAGTTTGTCTTACGTCGTTTACTTTCGTTAAATCTTAGCTGAAGGACAATGCAGCATGTTCACCCTAAAGCGGGTGTTATACAGCTGTGGCCACTACCACCACAAAACATTGCAATTTTTAAGATCGAACTTTAGGGAGCTGAAGTCTGCAGACTAAACTGTTGCTATTCAATCCGCAACCTGCGAGGAGTTTAAAGGATCTGATGCAGTTCTGGAGCCACCCATTGATTCGCTTCAGTATACACTGACAGTGAGACCTGTGTGCCGAGTCAGTAATTCCCACGTGCTGCCCTGCCCGACAGGAAACGTCGCCACGCCGTAAGTTGTGACCCTGCATCGTCACGCAGTGAAGTGTGCTGCCGATTGAAACTATGTTAATACAGCGGGGAAGTAGTACTGTGACATGGGTGTGCAGCAGAAATCACCGGAAGGGCTTGTACGCATGGAAAGAATCGTGTGTTGTGTGTGGAACATGTACACGTATTTGAAATGTAAATCTCACCATGTGAGCGCATACAGTGAGTAAGCCAGGCGGAACTTGGGAATCTTCCCTGTGCTGATAATAGCTATGTCGAACTTTGCTTGTATGCCCTTCAAACTCCAGGTATTTTTTTTGTTTCTTTTTTTTTTGGAACTGATGGCCTATTGTTTATTTATTATAAGAATCATTTTGGTCTATATTGGAACAATCTTCGGATAACTATTAAACTGTGCATCCTTTACATTGTTTTAAATGTTCCGTTGCAGGCAAAAAATCTAATTCAGATGTACAAATGTGTGTGAATTCCTAAGGGACCAAACTGCTGAGGTCGTCGGTCCGTAGACTTACACGCTACTTAAACTATCTTATGCTAAGAACAACACACATACACCCATGCCCGAGGGGAGGACTCGAACTTCCGGCGGGGCATCTAAAAATCTAATTATATGTACCAATATTCTCAAATAAGTCTGCCAAGTGAGTGAAACTAAACCATGTGACCTGTCGATTATTTGTTAGTTCTTGTTTTTCAGTATTTTGTGATTTGTGTTTGACTATCATCAATATTCTGTAGTACTTTACTTATCTCACATTAGTCAATCCCATTTTCCTAATTGCGTAATATAGATCTGACTCATTTCACTTTCATGGCAAGAGTCTGATTATATTGTTAATGTTCATATTAATGCAAAACCGTTGTCACGGTGCTTGTGTACTTCCTGGTCAACCATATTTCTTTGTCTGCTGTTGTGCTGCTTGTTCGTGACACGAGACTTCAAACACGCTAACTACGTTGCGCCGGCCCCGGTGGCCAAGCAGTTCTAGGCGCTTCAGTCCAGAACCGCGCGACCGCTACGGTCGCGGGTTCGAATCCTGCCTCGGGCATGGATATGTGTGATGTCCTTAGGTTAGTTAGGTTTAAGTAGTTCTAAGTTCTAGGGGACTGATGACCTCAGATGTTAAGTCCCATAGTGCTCAGAGCCATTTGCACCATTTGAACTAGGTTGCCGAAATTTTTTCCATTACCCATTGTATATACACAGAGGCTACAGAAATCATGGGATAGCGATATGCACATATACAGATGGTGTATCGCATACAGAAGGTATTAAAAGGGCAGTGCATTGGCGGAGCCGTCAGTTGAACTCAGGTGATTCAAGGGAAAAGGCTTCCGACGTGATGATGACCGCACGCAGGGAATTTAACGCGGAGTGGAAGTTGGAGCTAGACACGTGGGCAGTTCCATTTCGAATATCGTTAGGAAATTCAATATTCCGAGGTCCACAGTGCCAAGAGCGTGCCGAGAATACCAAATTTCAGGCATTCTATCTCACGACGGACACGCAGTGGCCAACCGTCTTCACTTAATGACTAAGTGCAGCGGCCATTACGTAGAGCTGTCAGTGCGAACAGACAAGCAACACTGTGTGAAATAAGCACAGAAATCAATGTGGGGCGTATGACGACCATATCTGCTAGGACAGTGCGGCGAAATTTGGCGTTAATAGGATATGGCAGCAGATCACCGACGCGAGTGCCTTTGTTAATAGCACAACATCGCCTGCTGTGTCTCTCCTGAGCTCGTGACCACATCGATTGCATCTTAGACGACTGGAAAACCGTTGCTTGGTTAGATGAGTCCCGATTTCAGCTGGTAAGAACTGATAGCAAGGTTCGATTTAGGCTCACTCCTTGAAGCCATAGACCCAAGGTGTCAACAAGGCATTCTGCAAGCTGGTGGTGGCTTCTTAAAGGTGTGGAGTAAATACTCATGTCAAATAGAACTGATCATTGACTGGAAATGGTTACGTTCCGGTACTTGGAGATAATTTGCGGCCATTCATCGACTTCATGTTCCCAAACAACGATACAATTTTTGTGGCCGACAATGCGCCACGTAACCCGGCCACAAGTTTTCGCGGCTGCGTAGAAGAACATTCTGGACATTTCAAGCGAATTATTTAGCCACTCAGATCGTCCGATATTAATCCTATCGAACATTTATGGCACATAATCGAGAGATCAGTTCGTGCAAAAAAACCTGCACTTTTAAGAAAAGCAGCAAATACGAGATCTCTGTGGATATAGGCACCCGTGGTCTAGGGGTAGCGTCTTTGATTCCAGGTTCGATCCCCGACACTGCTTAAATTTTAATAAATAGCATTGGCGGCCGAAGACTTCCGGCATAAGAAGTCTGCCTCATTCTGCCAACGGCTTGTCAAAGAGGGCGGAGGAGCGGATAGAGGTTCAGGGCACTCTCTTGTCATAGGGGTGGGAAATTTCCCCTAAAGACGTAAGAATCAGCAATGATCAACGACATGAGGATGCAGAAGGCAATGGAAACCACTGCATTAAAGACACGTAACGTGTATCCACAGGACATGTGGCCTGTAATTGAAGAAGTGTCATGATGATCTCTCCATTGGCAAAAGATTCCGGAATAGTCCCCCATTCGGATCTCCGGGAGGGGACTGCCATGTGGGAGGTTACCATGAGAAAAAAATTGAATAATCAACGAAAGGATAACGTTCTACGAGTCAGGGCGTGGAATGTCAGAAGCTTGAACGTGGTAGGGAAACTAGAAAGTCTGAAAAGGGAAATGCTAAGGCTCAATCTAGATTTAGTAGGGGTCAGTGAAGTGAAGTGGAAGGAAGACAAGGATTTCTGGTCAGATGAGTATCGGGTAATATCAACAACAGCAGAAAATGGTATAACAGGTGTAGGATTCGTTATGAACAGGAAGGTAGGGCAGAGGGTGTGTTACTGTGAACAGTTCAGTGACCGGGTTGTTCTAATCAGAATCGACAGCAGACCAACACCGACAACGATAGTTCAGGTATACATGCCGACGTCGCAAGCTGAAGATGAACAGATAGAGAACGTGTATGAGGATATTGAAAGGGTAATGCAATATGTAAAGGGGGACGAAAATCTAATAGTCATGGGCGACTGGAATGCAGTTGTAGGGGAAAGAGTAGAAAAAAAGGTTACAGGAGAATATGGGCTTGGGACAAGAAATGAAAGACCAATTGAGTTCTGTAACAAGTTTCAGCTAGTAATAGCCAATACCCTGTTCAAGAACCACAAGAGGAGGAGGTGTACTTGGAAAAGGCCGGGAGATACGGGAAGATTTCAGTTAGATTACATCATGGTCAGACAGAGATTCCGAAATCAGATACTGGACTGTAAGGCGTACCCAGGAGCAGATATAGACTCAGATCACAATATAGTAGTGATGAAGAGTAGGCTGAAGTTCAAGACATTAGTCAGGAAGAATCAATACGCAAAGAAGTGGGATACGGAAGTACTAAGGAATGACGAGATACGTTTGACGTTCTCTAACGCTATAGATACAGCAATAAGGAATAGCGCAGTAGGCAGTACAGTTGAAGAGGAATGGACATCTCTAATAAGGGCCATAACAGAAGTTGGGAAGGAAAACATAGGTACAAAGAAGGTAGCTGCGAAGAAACCATGGGTAACAGAAGAAATACTTCAGTTGATTGATGAAAGGAGGAAGTACAAACATGTTCCGGGAAAATCAGGAATACAGAAATACAAGTCGCTGAGGAATGAAATAAATAGGAAGTGCAGGGAAGCTAAGACGAAATGGCTGCAGCAAAAATGTGAAGACATCGAAAAAGATATGATTGTCGGAAGGACAGACTCAGCATACAGGAAAGTCAAAACAACCTTTGGTGACATTGAAAGCAACGGTGGTAACATTAAGAGTGCAACGGGAATTCCACTGTTAAATGCAGAGGAGAGAGCAAATAGGTGGAAAGAATACACTGAAAGCCTCTATGAGGGTGAAGATTTGTCTGATGTGATAGAAAAAGAAACAGGAGTCGATTTAGAAGAGATAGGGGATCCAGTATTAGAATCGGAATTTAAAAGAGCTTTGGAGGACTTACGGTCAAATAAGGCAGAAGGGATAGATAACATTTCATCAGAATTTCTAAAATCATTGAGCGAAGTGGCAACAAAACGACTATTCACGTTGGTGTGCAGAATATATGAGTCTGGCGTCATACCATCTGACTTTCGGAAAAGCATCATCCACACAATTCCGAAGACGGCAAGAGCTGACAAGTGTGAGAATTATCGCACAATCAGCTTAACAGCTCATGCATCGAAGCTGGGAAAAGAAAATTGAGAATGCGCTAGGTGACAATCAGTTTGGCTTTAGGAAAAGTAAAGGGACGAGAGAGGCAATTCTGACGTTACGGCTAATAATGGAAGCAAGGCTAAAGAAAAATCAAGACACTTTCATAGGATTTGTCGACCTGGAAAAAGCGTTCGACAATATAAAATGGTGCAAGCTGTTCGAGATTCTGAAAAAAGTAGGGGTAAGCTACAGGGAGAGACGGGTCATATACAATATGTACAACAACCAAGAGGGAATAATAAGAGTGGACGATCAAGAACGAAGTGCTCGTATTAAGAAGGGTGTAAGACAAGGCTGTAGCCTTTCGCCCCAACTCTTCAATCTGTACATCGAGGAAGCAATGATGGAAATAAAAGAAAGGTTCAGGAGTGGAATTAAAATCCAAGGTGAAAGGATATCAATGATACAATTCGCTGATGACATTGCTATCCTGAGTGAAAGTGAAGAAGAATTAAATGATCTGCTGAACGGAATGAACAGTGTAATGAGTACTCAGTATGGTTTGAGAGTAAATCGGAGAAAGACGAAGGTAATGAGAAGTAGTAGAAATGAGAACATCGAGAAACTTAACATCAGGATTGATGGTCACGAAGTCAATGAAGTTAAGGAATTCTCCTACCTAGGCGTAACCAATGACGGACGGTGCAAGGAGGACATCAAAAGCAGACTCGCTATGGCAAAAAAGGCATTTCTGGCCAAGAGAGGTCAACTAATATCAAATACCGGCCTTAATTTGAGGAAGAAATTTCTGAGGATGTACGTCTGGAGTACAGCATTGTATGGTAGTGAAACATGGACTGTGGGAAAACCGGATCGGAAGAGAATCGAAGCATTTGAGTTGTGGTGCTATAGACGAATGTTGAAATTTAGGTGGACTGATAAGGTAAGGAATGAGGAGGTTCTACGCAGAATCGGAGAGGAAAGGAATATGTGGAAAACACTGATAAGGAGAAGGGACAGGATGATAGGACATCTGATAAGACATAAGGGAATGACTTCCATGGTACTAGAGGGAGCTGTAGAGGGCAAAAACTGTAGAGGAAGACAGAGATTGGAATACGTCAAGCAAATAATTGAGGACGTAGGTTGCAAGTGCTACTCTGAGATGAAGAGGTTAGTACAGGAAAGGAATTCGTGGCGGGCCGCATCAAACCAGTCAGTAGACTGATGACCAAAAAAAAAAAAAAAAAAAAGAAATGTGGATATAATTCAAAGGAAAATAAATTGGCCACTAGGCAGGATTTATCGTCCGAATCTAGACGGAGACTTACACTTTTATTTATAAGTCCCTGCCATGTACACGAGCGCTCATGTGTTAGTTTACAACTCGGCGAAAGAGTGATGTTCCCATGAATGAAATAGGAGGTGAGTGAGGGAGGTAGTCGAGGTCAAGAGACAGCGAGAAAGTAATTTAGAAGAGATGGAGGAACTGCGACTGTGGCGAACAGCTACTGCAAATAAAGTTCACAGAAATCTTTCCCTTCATTTCTGAAACCTACAATGTTGACCGAACATTGTGGTTAATTTTCTTAATCTCCGTTATTTCAGTAACATGTCAGTTTGAAAAAGGCGCACTAAGCATGTGTCATTCCTCAATAACTTTTCCCATACTAGTTCGATTGTTCTCTGAAGTGCACCTGTTGGAAAAACATTGGCTATGCAGTCTAACCGCTGAAGTACAAGATTTTCTATTGCAGCTGAAACTCACAGGTAAAAACAAAATATGATGACAGATAGCTTCTCTAGAACAAATCTCAGGAGACGTACTTGAAGGCACGTAAACATTTAAATCTTTGGTGACTGCATTACTTGAGACGGTGTGTGCGGTGCGGGAACTTCCTTATTCGAAAGGCGCGCTACACAGTGGCTGTTACTCATTGTTGGGTGGATTTTCTTTTAAAGTTAGTTCAATAGTGATCATACAGTAGACGAGAGAGGTGCTCTTGTTCGCCTAGGCGGCTTACTTTCCCGACGGCTTTCGGTCATCGCAGCCTAGCGTGCATTCAAGGAACAGTTTAATACTATGCATCCAGGTCACGTTCCTGATCGAAAATCGATTGTTATGTGGGTGAACAAGTTTCTAGATACTGGTAGTGTGCAGAAAAAGAAACCAAGGACCTTCAAGATCCACCAGGACAGGGCACGAACGCCTGAGAACTACACGATGAATCCCTGATACAGAACGTGTGAATGTTTGGTTTCCATTTTACAGAACTGGAGTTATTGTCCCACGGTTTCTCAAAGTGAATGGTACCGCGGTTACGATCACTACTAAGCATTATGTCCAGATGACTGAGGAGTTTCATCTTCTCGATCTGGAAGATATCGATGTAGGGTTATCTGGTTTCTAACAAGAAGGCGCCACAGCTCAAACGGCGCGAACGTCGCTGACTCTCTGGCGTGAACACTTCTTTGACCATCTTATCTCCTTCAGGGGCGATCTTCAGTGGCCAGGCAATCGCCAGATTTAGCCCTCCTGCGATTTTTTATATGGGTCTAACTTAAGTCCTTGGTGTATATCGCCAATTCACAGACACCGGGTGAGCTGCAGAACAATATTCGTACTGACCTTGCCAACATAGACGGGGACATGCTGGACGAAGTGGAACGTAACTTTCGATTTCGACTCTCCAAATGGATTGAGCGGAATGGAAGCCATCTTCGAGATGACATCCTGAAAACCTAATGAAATAGAGCTTTAAATGTACCTCTATGTAAAGAAAAGGTAATTAAACTGATATATTCAATACTCTCTGTTCTATGATTCTTTAAAATAAAGAAATTCCCACGCCGCTCCCTGTACTTATGACCTGCTATTATGAAATGAAACTAATCAGTTTAGAATAACTGATACGAACATTGAACCACCATCATACTGTTTAACAAGAGTGGACCCACCGTCAACATGGACGCATGTTTCAGCGCAACAGATCCATACCAATATTTTCTTTCCGAATCAAGCATAACCTTCTGCCTACCTTAGATATTCACATGTTGACGCTTCTTAGAACAGATTCACCTAAAAACACAACCATTCACAGATCATTAGTTGGCCCTTGGATGTACTTCATGCAGAGTGTATAATGCATACTTCTGTTCTATAGCCTCTTCTCATTGTTTTGATAGAAACATTGAAATTACAAATACTCACTTTTTTAAATTTTTACCAAACATTTACGGCAACGTGAATAGCTTAACATCGGAATTTCGTTGCTGAAGACCTTATAGTTCGGATTGATATTCAGATCACTAATAGTAGAGTGTGTCGTAGTGAAAGTGCCCTTACTTTCCAAAATTATTGGTGTTCATGTTTTGTGAATCTATTCATTATGCATGATCATCTTCAGTTTTCCCTAGCTTTCTGTTTGCATGTAATAGGAATTTATTTAATGTCATGTATCACTTAAGTTTTTTGTCCTTTGCTCTTTGTCTATTGTACCAGCACTTTGTATTCATACTTTCTGGATACCTCGGATTCTGTGGCCTGCCATTGCACTTACTATAGGACCTATGTATGCTACTGAATAATTCTACACTATCAAGCAAGCAACCCTTAATCAAATAAGCAAGTGACATATTACGAAACCATTTAGTTTATGAGGCATAAACGACACGAGTAAGACTTGAACTCTGAGCACTTAGTTTTGGAAAATTGGTATTAGAAAAAACTGTGACTAGTCTTTGAAAGACCGATACTCCACAACTTCTCTGTACCGTTTTAGTGTGAGAAAGTTTGTGCGAGAAAGAGTTTTGAATCCGGAAAAATGTAAGTGTAAGTGCAATCGAAATTTCAGTCTCTGGAAACATTAAGATGAACAGGATTTATTTTGTTTTCTCTTATCATTTGTCTCACTGAGCATAAGAATACAAAAGTCTCTTGAAATTCACGGTGGTGGCCACAGATGTACGAAAAAACCGGCTGTTACATCATTTTCATTCTGTCTGAAGCATCTGACTCAAAGCAGAAAAATTATAAAGAGTTGTTAAAGAAATTTTTAAGGTAAACACTCTTAATGCCTAGAGCACCATTTTTCTATCACAATTAAAGTTCGCTAATTAGTTTCGGTTGCAGATAGCATCTTCAGATCTGTAAGACGTGTAGGAAACGTACTCTAAGAAAATTATGTACAATCAATTACAATACAAAAACATTGTACAATACCTGAGAAAAAGTTATAGGCATTACCATAGTTTATACTACACTGCTAAGTTGCTTTGTCAGATGTTTACTTTTACATCTAGAATTGTGTCCACATCATTTTTGCTCAGGTGTGGTAAATGCTTTTTTTTTTCTTTTTTGTATTCTACTTGATCGTACATAATAATTGTGATAGAAAAGCTGCAGTCCAGGCATTAAAAGCATTTACTTTTTTAAAAAATTTTATTTAATAATCCACATTAAGACCGCCGCCTTTCCTCTCCCCGCCCCCCCCCCCCCTCCCCCTCCTTCCCACCGATCATGTCAGGCTTCACTGCCAAATTATAAGAATTATAAAGAGCCAGAAACAGAGGTCGTTTCGACCGACCATCCGTCTCTGATAACCTCGAAAGTTCCGTGATTTTAGATTGAGTTTGGAGCAGAAGAACACTTTAACGGTATAGTTACTGGAAAAAATCTTCTTCTTGTTTTAATGATGTTATTAATATCAACTCTTCGTATTTTTGCTATAGGACTATGGGGATAAAACAGCTTGTAAGTTTGGTTCCTTCCAACAAGCTCATCTAGCACTTAAAATAACTGATGAGCGCTTTACATAGAAACTACCATAACTCATCTACTAACGACAATGAAACTAAAATTACAGAAAACCGGTTTGACACGAACTCTTACTGTTATCACAATCGTTGCTAGGGAACATACACGAATGGAGCACATAACGTATTTGCTTATGGTACAAGGTCTTAGAAATAATGAGCCACTTGTCTGTTCTGACGATTTTTATACCTGCTGTTCCAAAGTGACGCCGTTGTCTACAAGAAGATAGCAACGCCAGAAGACTGTAGGGAATTGCAGGAAGACCTGCAGAGGATAGGTGAATGGTACGGACTGGCAGTTGACCCTGAACAAGCATAAATGTAACGTTTTGCGCATAAGTAGAGGAAGATGTAGGCTTCTGTTGATCTCACTACTAGCTTCAAATCACTGTAAACATTTACTGCCGTAAAACACGTATAACGGGTTCGGTGGAAGAGGACCAGTGGCGGTTTCAGGGGCCTTGGCGCGGCTGTTTACCGCCTTTACTCAGTCACATAACACGATTGTGTATGCTCTTGTACAGAAATACTTTGAAAAAAAAAATGAAGAAGCACTGTGCCAAGGATGGTACGATTTTGGTTTGATAACAAGTTTGGTACCGCTCTCATTCATTGAGTCGCTGGGCAGAGGTGGTGATTGCTTCCTCTGGCAGAGCCTATTTGGACGGTGGAAGGGAGACTTCGCTGTGATCCGAATGGAGTGATGCGAGAGACAACTTGAGTCAACAGTGAGGGGAACCCCATGTCCTAACGCCCGAGGTACTGCACCAACTCGGCTAGCTGGTGTTGTGTACGATTGATGCTATAATTTCTGACACATTTTATAAGCTATCTTACAGCGAGTATCGCAAGTAAATGCGGTTACCTTGTGCCTAGAGAGCAATGCTTCGATCAGATACTGTAAGTTCACTTTTTAGTAGCTTTTCTATCGTTTCGCTGCATTGACTGCTCTTTCGGTTCCATGGGAACTTGTGTAACGTGTTGCTGCTGTACTGGCCAGGATATATACGGCACGCTGCCTTGTATATTCAGTGGATGTAATCCTTTAGAATCAGATACTAGTTAAATCTATTAAAACTGACGATGAAACGTGTTCTTGTGTCGTGTAGCTAATGAATTGTTCAGATGAACATTTTAGTGATTCGTTACGAACTAAAGTACATATCCCAATGAAGACTGGTTATTTACCACTCCACGTGGCAATAGAACCAGGTGGATGTCAATAGCAGCCAGGGTTTCAGCAACGCTGTCCATGATCCAAACCTGGAGAAAGCCAAGTTCATTGTAAAGGAAAGGTTTTAAATGTTCGATTTTTAAAATTGTGAAGTCCTGAAAAATGCGGTTTTACTGACATTGAGTAATATTTTAAAAAATGCTCTGTTAAGCATTCCATTGGCAGGTGCTACAGGAGATTTGTTGTGCATCGCTGAGAAGTGTACTACGGAAATTACGAGAGAGTACGTTCCGGTCGAGGACAACACATTTATTCCGCCTGAATACTTCTCGGGAAATAGGCACAATGGAAACATTACAGCAATTAGACCTGTTACGAAGGTTCGCCGACAGTCATTTGTCTCACGCGCCATTCGTGAATGAAAGAGGAAAAAAGGGTAGCAGGTAGTGGCACCGGAAGTACCTTCCACCACACACGGTAAGCTAGACTGCCGAGTGTAGATGTAGATGTAGACACAATGATGATCAAAACTAAAAGTAAGTTAAGGAGTTCATATTTTGGAAAAGCACGCAGTTAACAAAGACGGAATATTATGTGCGATTCATAAAATGTTTGGAACAACGGGAAATGAAGGAAATTTGTTGCATGATTATGTAGTAATTCAATACAAATATTTCTTATTTCGAGACAGTGACATTCCTTTACATTAACTTGCTGCACCAAAGCCTGTGTGCTCTTTGTGAATATCGGAACTTCAGGAAACTATTTGACGTCAAACTTTCTGGGGCAAGACATTTTTCCTGTAACTGACATAAGCAAATACACTACTGGCCATTAAAATTGCTACACCAAGAAGAAATGCAGATGATAAACGGATATTCATTGCACAAATATATTATACTAGAACTGACATGTGATTACATTTTCACGCAATTTGGGTGCATAGATCCTGAGAAATTAGTACCCAGAACGACCACCTCTGGCCGCAATAACGGCCTTGATACGTCTGGGCATTGAGTCAAACAGAGCTTGGATCGCGTGTACAGGTACAGCTGCACATGCAGCTTCAACACGATACCTCAGCTTATCAAGAGTAGTGACTGGGGTATTGTGACGGGCCAGTTGCTCGGCCACCATTGACCAGACGTTTTTAATTGGTGAGTGATCTGGAGAATGTGCTGGTCAGGGCAGCAGTCGAACAATTTCTGTATCCAGAAAGACCCGTACAGTACCTGCAACATGCGGTCGCGCATTATCCTGCTGAATTGTAGGTTTTCGCAGGGATCGAATGAAGGGTAGAGCCACGGGTCGTAACACATCAGAAATGTAACGTCACTGTTCAAAGTGCCGTCAATGCGAACAAGAGGTGACCGAGACGTGTAACCTATGGCACCCCATACTATCACGCCGGGTGATAGGCCAGTATGGCGATGACGAATACACGCTTCCAATGTGCGTTCACCGCGATGTCACCAAAGCCGGATGCGACCATCATGATGCTGTAAACCGAACCTGGATTCATCCGATAAAATGACGTTTTTCCATTTGTGCACCCAGGTTCGTCGTTGAGTGCACCATCGCAGGCGCTCCTGTCTGTTACGCAGCGTCAAGGGTAACCGCAGCCATGGTCTCCGAGCTGATAGTCCATGCTGCTGCAAACGTCGTCGAACTGTTTGTGCAGATGGTTGTTGTCTTGCAAACTTCCCCATCTGTTGACTCAGGGATCGAGACGTGGCTGCACGATCCGTTACAGCCATGCGGATAAGATGCCTGTCGTCTCGACTGCTAGTGATACGAGGCCGTAGGGATCCAGCACGGCGTTCCGTATTACACTCCTGAACCCACCGAATCGATTGTCTGCTGACAGTCATTGGATCTCGTCCCACGAGAGCAGAAATGTCGCGATACGATAAACCGCAATCGCAATAGGCTACAATCGGACCTTTATCAAAGTCGGAAACGTGATGGTTCGCATTTCTTCTCCCTACACGAGTCATCACAACAACGTTTGACCAGGCAACGCCGGTCAACTGCTGATTGTGTATGAGAACTCGGTTGGAAACTTTCCTCATGTCAGCACGTTGTAGGTGTCGCCACCGGCGCCAACCTTGTGTGAATGCTCTAAAAAGCTAATCATTTGCATATCACAGCATCTTCTTCCTGTCGGTTAAATTTCGCGTCTGTAGCAAGTCATCTTCGTGGTGTAGTAATTTTAATGGCCAGTAGTGTATTATCACACTTTTAATTATCATATTGTAGAGGGCATCCATATATCCACGTACGTCCTACCGTTTCAACTGGCATTAACTTACTGCACGCACCTCGGGGCCCAAACTGGCGCTCCGCCGGCGCCGCTGGAGAGTGCAGGAAGCCGTTCCTCGGCGCCTTTGTTGACAGTGGTGGTGTTGTAAAAGCCCGCACTGTGCTCGCCAGAGCGCCTGCCTCGGGCGGTTAATGCGGAAAACTTCCTCTTGAGCTACTCTCATCTCTCTTCGTAGCTCGCGTTAAAATTTCATCGAATTTTCCCAGCAGCCTCACAAGTGGGAGAGCACAGAGTGCAGGTGGAGATGGTGCGCGCCTGCAGGCAAGCTGCGCCGGGCTGCGCCGCACCGCGTTCTTTCGCGGACACTTGGCGCCCGCCGTCGTCTTTTTCTCCCCTTTCTAGCTCCACGCGGCGGTTTCGGTTCGCTCAGGAACCCTGCTTAGAGCGCACTTTATCGCCAGGCGCTATACACATATAACTTGCTTCCAGGGGAGACTCGTGTAAATAGCACTCTCTGGACAACTCCTCGCCTTACAGCGAGTGGAGCCTAGATTGTCAATGATTGCCATAAACTAACACGAATTTTTATACTTGTATAATATCTGATTTTCTTCTGAGTTTTCTCTGTGATTGGGCAGAAGAAGCTAAAGTTCCTGTCATTCTTCTAAAATATTGGGACTACGGAAAGGAAGTTCCACTATTGCGCAAGAAGCACGTAAGACAAAAAATTGCCTCTCCTACCGCGCCAGCACCGACTCCAGCCTTCGAAATGGCCTCAGTTCGCCGACTAATAGGGTCATCAAGTTTCTTCAGTTATGCCCTATTCAGTAGAACCAACATATTCATGATTATTTCCGTTGGAGATACCGAACTACGAGACATTGGTTCAAATGGCTCTGAGCACTATGGGACTCAACTGCTGAGGTCATTAGTCCCCTAGAACTTAGAACTAGTTAAACCTAACTAACCTAAGGACACCACAAACATCCATGCCCGAGGCAGGATTCGAACCTGCGACCGTAGCGGTCTTGCGGTTCCAGACTGCAGCGCCTTTAACCGCACGGCCACTTCGGCCGGCCTACGAGACATTGATAACTACGATCTACCCTCTGTTCCTAATACTCCCAGGTACTTTTATGTACCGTTTTAGCGTGACAGGAGAAGTTCTATAAAATGAGTGTACGTCAAACGAGGAAAGTGTGAGTGTAGCCCTGTGTTAACAGCTTTTCTTGCCTTGATACACATACGTGTTCACAGTGTATCCATTACGTAGGTACAGGAGAAAAGATAACCCTCAGTCAACGACAACGTTTAAATGAAGGTCCTACTTCATGTTCACGGTAACCTGACAGGAAGAAACACCACAGTAACACTTTTTGCTTAATGTGATGCAGTGGGTAGCACTCTGGACTCGTATGCGAGTGGAAGACGGTTCAAATCTCCATGTGGCCTTTTATATTTTTCGTGATTTTCCTGACACACTCCATTCAAATGCCGGGACGGTTCCTTTCCCGTCCATACGTGATCCGAGCTTGTGTTCCGAGTGTGATTACGGCGCTATCGATGGGGCGTTAATCTTCGTTCTTTTTTTACCTCTTGTCTGAACCTAGAACCCTCTTGACACTGTATTTTAAATTCACTGTTGTGCCATGGGCGCACTCACTGCTGAGCGTCATTCTGAAACAAACAAAATCGCCACTCCTCGCACCAAGTAATGTCTAATTTCTCTGTAGTAAGGGCTATCGAAGACATGTAGCTTTATATAAGGCTTTGGCAAATAGCCTTTTGCGAAGTATAAGACTACAAATGTCCTTTATAAGCTGTTCCTTTCGCTATGTCCTCTCCGAAATGGATCTGCATTCATTAACAGCAACAACTCCTGTTCGGTTTAGAGCCGATTGTCATTAATAAAGCGCGAAACTCGCACCGTCGGTCAATATCTTTTTACGGCCACTACACCCCGTGTTTCATGACAAACATCTGGTACTCCGTTTCTTCTAAGCGTCTTGGACATTCCGCGGTCATAAAAAGAAAGAAAAAGTCTGGAACAACATTCACGACGTGTTCATGAGCACAGTAGGTCCCTTCTACCACTCTGTCTCTTTACCATATCTTCACCACCCTGATTTCATACAACCCATTGGCTCATACTGAGTGGAGGTATTCCTATTGGTGACTGCCAACCGTATACTGGAAAACATGACATCAGTATTTACATCATTTGCAGACCAATAATTATAGGCATTAAAAGTCGTATGTTTCTAGGTCGGTAAGTCCTCGGGCGTCTGTTTGTAAACAGAGGCCGGCCGGTGTGTCTGAGCGGTTCTAGGCGCTTCAGTCTGGAACCGCGCCACCGCTACGGCCGCAGGTTCGAATCCTGCCTCGGGCATGGATGTGTGTGTTTTCCTTGGGTTAGTTAGGTTTAAGTAGTTCTACGTTCTAGGGGACTGATGACCTTAGATGTTAAGTCCCATAGTGCTCAGAGCCAATTTTTTTTTTTTTTTTTTTTTTGTGTGTAAACAGAGAGCGATAAGCGATTACGTCATAAGATAGGCCCAGACAGAGTGTATCCCAGAGTGCCCCAGAGAGCTACAACGCCAAGAAAAATCGCTTCTCGACTTTTGGCAAGATCAGTGTGCAGTTCGTTTTTTTTTTTAGGTAGCGATAAGTTATAAGGAAGACTTCATTTAAATTCTTTAATGATTGAGATCGCTTACAATTTTTATTTTTTTACAGTTGTCAACACCTTTGACCTATACTGACACCCATGTTGCAAGAGCAAGAGCTTATTCTCCCCTGGGCAGCAGGTCAGATGCTTAAGTGTGGAAGGCGTGGATGCAAAACTATACTGGCAGACGTAATCCACGTAGTGGTGTAGTGCGACTGTGCAGAAAATATCAGGTCATAAAGTTCATGATATGTTTGCGAGAAGACTGTTCGAGGCAGGGAAGAAACGTTGATGTGGCTACATATTAAGGCACTACGTATACAAATATTTGCACTTATATCTGTTACACCCTCTTTGTAGACACACAACAATTTATTACTATGACTTAACTGAACGGTGCAGGGTACCATGACCTTCCGGTACCAGTTTCGCACCATCTGCAACACTACAATGTGACTACTGTGCACCTTCACGGGAATGACGAACATTTGGGACGGTGAACTGAAGTAGATGTATGAGCATGCATCTGAAAATCCATTATGTTCTTCCTGATCCTTATTTTTTATTTCACAATTCAGTCATTCAGGCATTTTACCGTCACAGTCTTACGCCATACATAAAATACGTTTCTTTCTTTGAAAGCGGGGTAGGCGAGAGGGTGTCATCGTGAATAAGGTGTACATTTACTTAATAGAATTTACTGACACGGAGGGTTCGATTTACGACATTCACCCGGAATTAGTATGTCGTGAGAAGGTCTGATACGGTGTGCATCCAGCCTCGTAAGGCTCGTAAGAAAAGATTTTCTCTGTCTCTCTCTCTCTCTCTCCCTCATGTCTTAAATGAAGAACTGCAGATTTTCGGCAGCCTCAAAATTATCTGCAGGCATCGTTAATCACTTTCGTTCAGGTGCGTCCATCAGTAATTCAGCACAAATTGTGTAGAAAAGACAGTCTTAGCTCCTCGGCAGAAAAAAAAATTCTTCGCCATCAAAGGATGATAGTAGTAGTAGGATTGTAGTCATTTATGAGATCCTTGCTCAAGTTGTATTTGATATGCCTCGCTTGTGAAGAGGACTTAAGTCCAGAAACTAACACGTCCTAGCACATATGAGTTAAAATCCATCGTAATTTGTAAAAGAAAGGAATACTTAGAGAGACATTAAACGAATTTCACGAGGCAATAAGTACCGGAAAAACTCTGCTAAATATGAATTAAGGACAGAACTATCAAAGACGAGATTCCCGAGAAATACTTCAGTGATCTTGTTGACAGCAAAACATTCAGCGAAAACTCAGGGTCTGCTACATAAATGATAACATTCCGCGGAACAGAGGTTAGTGGAAACACCACATTCACAGAATACAGGCCCAGATGTAACCAAAGTAAGTAATACTGCTACTGAAGCCTGCCAGGAAGAGTCTTCAGGGATTCGCGGAGACATACTGCTACGATCAGTATCCGGAATATCACACGGAGCCGCAACAAGAGTTTTGTCTTAATTCTGTCGGCAACGGCTACTAGCGATCCCCTTCATAAAGAGCAGCAGCTTCGCGGTAGCGAAAATATCAACAACTGGAGTAATATTAATTTTCCCTGAGGTATGTCTATCAATAGTTCAAGTCTAAAACACCGGTACCAAAGGAAATTCCTGGGATGGGCGGCAGTGTGAACATAAGTGCTACCTGCTGCTTCACACGTCGCTGTGTGCCGTATGCAGCATTCCGTATCGTTCCTTGGGGAAGGCCGTGTTCTGGTTCGCTGCTGTTTCTGCTGACGTCATACTCGACATGTCCGACGCCGCCACTGACGCAGCGCTTTCAGGCGACAGACGATGTTTTACATATAGATAACTCGCGCGCCTTCAATACGCTCCGCGATAAATATTAATGTCAGGGTTTTGTTACCGAAAAAGGCAGCCCATATAAAGCTTCATGCGACGTCCTATGTTTCGGGATTAAGCGAGCGAGGTAGACTGGCGCACTCAGAAGAACCATCAAATTACACATCTTGAAACACAAGGCATCAGGCGGAAAGATTACCACTTCATCCACACTGTTGCTGAGTGAATTACAAGAGAAGGAGATAGAGAGATATCAGTAATCGGAAATATGAACTCCACAGGCAATAATGGTGAAAAGACTTTTAACTTTTATTTTATACGCAAAGGGTAAACCAGAACGCCATCGACAAAATTTTGGAAGCTGTTCAAAGGTTTGAGAGCACTGTAGTATAAGGGACACCAGGCCTCTCTTGGCTTTTAAAGAATAGTATTTTAAGTGTGATTTATTCAGTTTTTTACCGCAGTGACCTCTGTTCCTGTAACAATAATCTTACCAATAGTGAAAAAGCATACAATACGCAATCACCAACACGTACCACACAAAATACAGAGTAAGGCAGCAAGCCTCGTGTACAAAACTACTGTGATATTTTTGCCGCCGCTGCAGGATAATCTTTGCATTGCCTCGTTATGCCGCTCTTCTGTTGTATTCAGTAAATCCATACGCGAGGTGCAGAACGACCACGTTTTCAGCAATAAACCTGTTCATACTGCTGCTTTTTACTGTTAACGTACTACTAAAATTACCAGAATAACATACCTGAAACAGGACCAATCAGTACTGAATGCACCATGAAGGTGAAGAATTTTACCATTGTCAACAGCAAGTAGCGTGAGTGAATGGAATATTTCTTTTTTTTTTTCTTTTCTTTTGGCCCAAAACGATGTACAACAAATATCGTTGACATTTTCACTGTTGCACAGATATTTTCACTTCAGTGCGAAAACAAAATAAAATGGGATAACAACTCAAACAAAACGCGTGTACTCAGTAACGAGCCACTGAGGTCAAGGTTACCTCATGACAAAACACACTGAAAATTTTGCTTAATAATCGCCAGACATTTTGTCCGTGGATTTCGGTATCGTCCCAAGAAACTGTGATTCACAATATTTATTGTAGATGTGAAAGTTATTTGAAAGCATATTACTTCACCATATTACGACGGCGAAATGAAAATGGCTTGTGAAGAATAATTCGAAAACAATTGAGAAACTATAAAAACTTGATAATGAAGTAGAATCCTACAGTAGCAGACAGAAGACAGAGAAGTCTTCAAGTAGAGGTAACAACAATGTAGGAAGAGATAGAGTGCTGCTTACCGCAAAGAAAATACGTTAAGTTGCAGACAGGCACAACTGAAAGGTACATAAAGCTTTCGTCCTCAGCCTTCATCAGCAAAAATAGAAACCATACCATTCATACACACAATCAAAGCACACGTGTTGCACACATGGTCACCAACTCCAGCATCTCGGGTCGGAGAGCCCTATTTGTCTATTGCAATTTGCTTCTGGAGGTCCAAAAAGTGTTTTATTCACAGTAAAGATAAATGGAAGAAAAAATGGAAAGGAGGCATGAATTACACGATATAACACATAATGACTGTTCAGCCACAAAATATTGACCAGAAAAGGGTACCCGATGTGGGTAAGTAATCTGAAAGTTGCCTCGCAGTTCAAGGAACGGAAAGCAGACTGTGGTGAATGGAAAACTGCTAACGGGAAGCCCAGTGCATTAAAGGTAGTTCAGACGAAGAGTTTTAGAACATAATAAAGAAATAATTAATTAGAGAGACCGTCAGAGATACTGGGAAGGGAGATCGTAGTCACAAGCATGTATTTAAGCTTCTCCATCGTATGAAATGCTACAACTCGATATCTGTCTATAAGACATCAAGAATGAATGTAGAAAAATCCTTTTTGTGAAATCATCTTGGAAAACAAGTATTATTTTTCGAAGTTCTCCTCTTTAGAGTCCATCGATGCAACTCAAAGAATTTGTTTCTCTACGACGGACTCCATTCTGAGGTTTAGACAGTGTTCCTTCAGTATATTTCTCTCTGTCTTCCACTTCCCTTGCATCAGCGAATTCTTACAGTTCCTGGAAGGACAGTAATTCAGTACGATAACAATCATTAAGATACCGTGCTATTCCTAAAGTAAGTAGTAACATAAAAACAAAGGTCAATATAAAGAACCGATTCTGATAGGTATGATTTAATTAGACGAGTATCTGAATGTGCAATATGTTGTTGTTGTTGTGGTCTTCAGTCCTGAGACTGGTTTGATGCAGCTCTCCATGCTACTCTATCCTGTGCAAGCTTCTTCATCTCCCAGTACCTACCGCAGCCTACATCCTTCTGAATCTGCTTAGTGTATTCATCTCTTCGTCTCCCTCTACGATTTTTCCCCTCCACGCTGCCCTCCAGTACTAAATTCGTGATCCCTTGATGCCTCAGAACATGTCCTACCAATCTATCCCTTCTTCTGGTCAAGTTGTGCCACAAACTCCTCTTCTCCCTAATTCTATTCAATACCTCCTCATTAGTTATGTGATCTACCCATCTAATCGTAAGCATTCTTCTGTAGCATCACATTTCGAAAGCTTCTATTCTCTTCTTGTCTAAAATATTTATCGTCCATGTTTCACTTCCATAGGTGGCTACACTCCATACAAATACTTTCAGAAACGACTTCCTGACACTTAAATTTATACTCGATGTTAACAAATTTCTCTTCTTCAGAAACGCTTTCCTTGCCATTGCCACTCTACATTTTATATCTTCTCTACTTCGACCATCATCAGTTATTTTGCACCCCAAATAGCAAAACTCCTTTACTACTTTAAGTGTCTCATTTCCTAATCTAATTCCCTCAGCATCACCCGACTTAATTCGACTACATTCCATTATCCTCGTTTTGCTTTTGTTGATGTTCATCTTATACCCTCCTTTCAAGACACTGTCCATTCCGTTCAACTGCTCTTCCAAGTACTTTGCTGTCTCTGACAGAATTACAATGTCATCGGCGAACCTCAAAGTTTTTATTTCTTCTCCGAACTTTTCTTTTGTTTCCTTTACTGCTTGCTCAATATACAGATTGATCAGTATCGGGGAGAGGCTACAACACTGTCTCACTCCCTTCCCAACCACTGCTTGCCTTTCATGTCCCTCGACTCTTATAACTGCCATCTGGTTTCTGTCCAAATTGTAAATAGCCTTTCGCTCCCTGTATTTTACCCCTGCCACCTTCAGTAAGAATACACAAAATACTGACGAAAATAGTAAACTATACACTCAGGTAATAAAAGTCATGAGATAGCGATACGAACATATACAGATGGCGGTAGAATCGTGTACACAAGGTATAAAAGAGCAGTTCATTGGAGGAGCTGTCATTTGTACTGTGGTGATTTGTGTGAAGAGGTTTCCGACGTGTTTATGGCGCACGAAGTGAGTTAACAGACTTTGACCACCGAATAGTACTTGTAGCTAGGTGCACGGAACATTTCATTCCGGGAATCGTTATGGAATTCAGTATTCCGAGATCCACAGTGTCAAGGGTGTGCCGAGAACCAAATTTCATGCATTGCTTCTCATCACGGACAACGCAGTGGCTGACGGTCTTCACTTACCGATCGATAGCACCAGCACTTGCGTAGAGTTGTGAAATAACAGCAGAAATCAATGAGGGACATATGACGACGTATCCATTAGGACAATAAGGTGAAATTTGGCGTTTTTTGTGCTGTGGCAGCAGACGACCGATGCGAGTGCCTTTGCTAACAGCCTGCAGCTCCGCTCCTGGGCTCGTGACCGTATCGGTTGGTCCCTACATGACTAGAAACCCATGGCCTGGTCAAATGAGTCCAAATTTCAGTTGGTAAGAGATCATGGGAGGGTCCGAGTGTGGCGTAGACCCCACAGATCCATGTACCCAAGTTGTCAACAATGCACTGTACAAGCTAATGGTGGCTCTATAATGATGTTGGTCTTTTGGTCTAAGGGAACAAAAATGGTTCAAATGGCTCTGAGCACTATGGGATTTAACAGCTGAGGTCATCAGTCCCCTACAACTTAGAACTACTTAAACCTAACTAACCTAAGGACTTCACACACATCCATGCCCGAGGCAGGATTCGAACCTGCGACCGTAGCTGTCGCGCGGTTCCAGACTGAAGCGCCTAGAACCGCATGGCCACACCGGCCGGCTCTAACGGAACACACCTTTGACAAGAAATGGTTATGTCCGGCTATTTGGAGCCCATTTGTAGCCGTTCATGAACTCTGTATTCCCAGATTACGATGGAACATTTACGGATGAAAATGTGCCATGTCACTGGGCCACAATTGTTCTCCGTTAGTTTGAAGAACATATTGGACAAGTGTTGCCAAACATGAATCTATCAAACATATATGGCACGTAATCGACAGGTCAGTTTGTGGACAAAATCCTGCACCGGCAACACTTTTGCTAATATGAACGAGTATAGAGGCAAGCTCAATATTTCTGCAGGCGACTTCGAACGACTTATTAAGTCTTAGCCACATCGAGATGCTGCACAACGCCGGGCAAAACGAGGTCCATCACGGCACTAAGGGATATCTCATGACTTTTGTCACCTCAGACTAGGCTCTTTCTGGTAAAATCAATGTTTCTCGGTTGATTCCTCACCCAATGTGGGCGGAAAATCGATGTAGCATCTATTGAAATGGGAAAAAATTCTTTGAGATATCGACCAAATATAGACTGGCAATGGCAAAGAAAGCGTTTCTGAAGAAGAGAAATTTGTTAACATTGAGTATAGATTTATGTGTCAGGAAGTCGTTTCTGAAAGTATTTGTATGGAGTGTAGCCACCTATGGAAGTGAAACATGGACGATAAATAGTTTAGACAAGAAGAGAATAGAAGCTTTCGAAATGTGGTGCTACAGAAGAATGCTGACGATTAGATGGGTAGATCACATAACTAATGAGGAGGTACTGAACAGAATTGGGGAGGAGAAGAGTTTATGGCACAACTTGACTAGAAGAAGGGATCGGTTGGTAGGACATGTTCTGAGGCGTCAAGGGATCACCAATTTAGTTCAAAATGGTTAAATGGCTCTGAGCACTCTTGGACTTAACATCTGTGTTCATCAGTCCCCTAGAACTTAGAACTACTTAAACCTAACTAACCTAAGGACATCACACACATCCATGGCCAAGGCAGGATTGGAACCTGCGACCGTAGCGGTCACGCGGTTCCAGACTGAAGCGCCTAGAACCGCACGGCCACAGCGGCAGGCACCAGTTTAGTATTGGAGGGCAGTGTGGAGGGTAAAACTGGTAGAGGGAGACCAAGAGATGAATACACTAAGCACATTCAGAAGGATGTAGGTTACAGTAGGTACTGGGAGATGAAGAAGCTTCACAGGATAGAGTAGCATGGAGAGCTGCATCAAACCAGTCTCAGGACTAAAGACCACAATGACAACAACATCGACCAACAGCTTCTGATGTTCACTGTTAATCTGTTGACGTAGGAGGTCATTTAAATTATCGTCGAGTAGATTGAACCTGGTCACGATTTCGCTCTTCTGCGATAAGAGTTCCAAGACGCCAAACACGGAGTATGTAGGGCCCTGCACTTCCAAGACACGGAAAAAACGTATAAACAGCTCTGTCTCACGCTCGTAAACGACAGTGATTGCCGATGTGCGCATTTAACTCCCCAAATCAGAGGGTGACAGAAACCACTGTGTGGATGAATTCCAGGCTCACCTTATATGGCCTCAATCTCATGTAACATGTTACGTGTTCTCATGCGAGATGCTATCAGGGAGCAAATGTACCGCCGGTCACTGGTCCCCTGTAACATAGGAGTCCCACATAAAGGCATTTGCGGAGAGAATTCTCGGATACAGACCGGCCATAGCGACCACATTGCCTGCACTCTGTTTCTTTGATGTGGCGCGCCTGTTGCTTCAAGCACTCGTGCAACATGTGTCTCCCTCAACCACTGGCTGTTATCAAGCGCAGCTAGCTTTGCTGTTGTCACCGTAGATCTGTCGCGTTGGATGGAATTCGTTGCAACCAGCCAAAGAACAAAATTTCATAGGCTCTCCGTTTTTTAATTATTTAATCGGAAAATAGAAACTTTCGTCATATTTCAGTTAGTTTTCATATACGAAAGGCCCGGACAAGCAGTATGTTCCGTCACAATAAGTATAGGTTTGTGTAACCTTCGCTATCTTAACATGTCTGTTGGGGAAACTCTGTCAGAAAAATATCACATGCCTACGCTACTCAATAATTTGTAGTAATAACATCTCTATTTTTCTTCCGAATAATCACAAGTTCAATCAAACCTTTAGTTTCCAAAGGCGTGAATCATTCATCGCACTAAATTAACATTGCAGATCTCGTTCTCGCACTGAATGTTAGCGGTCAGCTTGACTATTCTGACAGAAGTCTTGTAGCATATCATTTTCTGGCCTCCCGTATTACTGCAGTGGTGCCGGCTAATTTCCGCTTGCAAGGGGAAGATATCTTTATGCGGCCTCAAGTCGACGAGCCAGGCTTTTCCTAATCCTCCTAAGTGGGTGGTGCTCGAAGCTGACAAGGCTGACCTTAAGGACGAGTGAATTCTACATGGCGGCCGGTGTTTTCGGAAGCGCTTGAAAGAAAAGTTTTAAAAAGTCGTGCTGGGATGCAGCATCCCACAAAGGCTCTATTATCGGGAGCAGGAAATTATGACTGAAAATGCCTACATCTTTATCCTGGATGAAATTTTCACTCTGTAGCGGAGTGTGCGCTGATGTGAAACTTCCTGGCAGATTAAAACTGTGTGTCGGACCGAGAGACGAATTTTGGGACATCTGCCTTACGCAAGAGAGCTTTTGTGGAGTTTGGACGGTAGACGATGAGGTACTGGCGTATGTAAAGTTATGAGGACTGGTTGCGATTTGGGTAGCTTAGTCAGTAAAGCACTTGCCCGTGGAAAGCAAGGTCCCGAATTCTAGTCTCGTTCCGGTACATAGTTTTAATCTGCCAGGAAGTTTCGTTTCGATCCTGACTCTGATTGACTGGAAGGCCAAAATTTTAAATAATTTCGTGGAGCGGTTAGGAGTTCGTGTAATGGAAATTCTGCCAGCAGCCCTCGTAGAGCCATCTGGGTGGAGTTTCTACTTTAAAGTCGTTACTGTTCCGAAATACTAGAGTTACAGATCCTTAATGAACAACTAAGTTACTTTTCCGGTATGGGAATACTGGAAATCATTCGAAAGTACATTCCCGTGCACGGGTGCAGAATTCTTCACAGGTGCTTTCTTGTTTTTCTTGGCCACTGTTGTCGATCAGTGAGCGTATGCTTGCAAAAAAAAAAAAAAAAAAGAGACCAAGAGCAGAGCGTGGTGCATATTAGCTCTCCGGATGTGCGGCTGGCTAAAGGTGACGGTCTTGGCTATGGTCTATTTAGGTCAATAAATTTGATTTGTCTCTGTACAAAACTGAGAGTGGTGTTTTTGTGTGACTCTTTCCCTACCGACTTTCTGCTGTTTTACTCTTTCGAAGTTTAGAATATCGGCGAAAGTTGCTAGATATTTGGGTTTGTGTATGAACTGTTAGTGAGTGGTAAACATATTCCACTCCATTAGTGGGGTTTTGGACTGTTTCCTGAAAGTAGATAGCTTCAGGGCTTGTACTTGATTCTGGAATTGCGAGAAGCTTAACCCTGTCTCGTGGGTTAAAGCGAGCGTGCCGACTTTTATTTAGAATGACTGGTAGTGTAGCAGAGCAGAGGATTAAGTCGTTTTCAATTTAACCTATCATGCACTACATCGCGTAATTTGTCCGTACATCGCTAAGAGCAACTGATTCTCGCCCCGGTGCGATTGTAATTTCGCGCGACGCGACGGAATCTGCAAGGCACGGAATTCCGGGACGCTTCAGTGTCAGCTGACCTGAGTGTGGCATTTTTAACGCTTGTAGCACTACTGTTGATGAAATTTCCTGATTGTCTGAGATTGTATGTGAACCGGAGCCAGATTCTTGAGTAATGCTGCTACCAACCGAGTTACTCAAACACGACGCACGAACATCCCATAGCTTACATACCTGTCAGTATTTCTTGTCTCCTAATTTATCATCTCAAATGCGTATCAAGTTCGCTCAGCGATTATGCTGAGCGGGATATTACAGAGTGACTTGTTCATAGCTAATGGTTTGTTTCCATAATGATCATATCACTCCACGGAAGAGTGAATGCGGTTATTAAACTTTCTGGCACTCGAATACAGAATGAACCGAACTCTTCATTGTGCAGAAGTCACTCCCCGGAACACTCTCTCTTCCACAAATGGGGTGGCGGGTACTAGTCCAGTGACGTAAGCAGAGCAGCTTCTTACGAGTTTATAAGTTAATGAGGAAATACCGACTAATGGAAAACGTATAATGGATCGTGGGTCGATTTATATGTCCATCGCCTAGGACACAGAATTTACACCGGTCTTGGATGAATCTTGAACACATGACCATCCAGTCGGGCTTGAATGAAGGATGTCACCAACTGAGAGAGGCAGCGATGCAAGGAAGCATATCCGACAAACCCTTAGCTAAAAGTGAAATCAGCTGCTGTTAAAACTAAACAAAACAACACCAACAAATGAAAACTCATTTACAAAGTTAATTAACCCTAGAGAAACACCGAGCTTTTCAATCTACTCAGAAAAACAAGGTGTCGTACATATTTATCTGCATAAAATATGTCCGTATACGCCGGGGAGGTCAGCTGAAAGTAGAGTTGTGAATAAACCCACACAAGAAACATAAAAAAACTGAAATTTTGAGTCTAGGAAAGAGATGTTATCCTCTAAACATTAAACGCTATACGATGATGGGAAGCTACAACATAAGCAAAACCGATTAAGACAGTTTTGTTAAGTGATGGTTAAAAGACTGGAATTATGTTTGTTCTTATCACGAGTAATTATTTAGTCCTTTTTTGATATTGTGTTCTTAACCCATAAAAAAGAACGTATCTCATTCTCAACTGCATTTTCCGTGAAAACCAAAATTTAGTGTTCGGGTTCCGGCCCGATATACAGTTTCAATCCACCAGGAAATTCCACAACATTGTGAATTCAATCAGGTATATGATGTGTTCCTACACAGTAGCAGCGCGGGATTAGCCAAGCGGTCTGGGCGCTGCAATCATGGACTGTACGGCTGATCCCGGTGGAGGTTCGAGTCCTCCCTCGGGCATGGGTGTGTGCGTTTGTCCTTAGGATAATTTAGATTAAGTAGTGTGTAAGCTTAGGGACTGATGACCTTAGCAGTTAAGTCCCATAAGATATTACACACGTTTTAACATCCTACACAGTAGAAGGTATGAATGGTTTCAACTCGTTATTGTGGGAAATTCGGTGTATTCAGATTTTCGTTAACCTTTTTAGTTCAAGTAATACATCCGGTCCTGGGTGGCAGCGACTGGTAATGTAGAAAAGTGTAGCACATGGCGAGTTTTCACCGCGAGTCCATATGAACTGGAGCACAATTTTGAAAATTCTGTCGTCCGTCTCAGTGGCGTTATTCTGTCTGCGCACTCGACCTTAGACAACTTCTACAAAATCAGCTATCGTGCAGCAAAGTAACTGAGTTCGATTATGTTAATATTTACTATGAAGGACCTACCATTGTTCTTTTTTCTTCCAAAACTGCTTATGTATTCTGAAAAAGAAAAAAAGAAGCTGAAGTTTTACCTAAACCAAAAAATACTTGCTTTTCGCCGTAACTGTGTAGTCGCATCTGACACTAAGTACCAGCATAAAACGAGTACAGCTGCCGAGAGATGGCGTGCACATTTGCCCAGTAGCTAATTCTTCTGCATGACTGGGAAAGTCAGTAATACGTCAGTCTCAGAGGGTGAAAAGCTGTAAAACGTAGCCTAACATGAACGGTTAGCGCTTTCATTCTTCGTAGACGCTTAAGTGCACAATAACAGCTTGTGAAAATGTGACATGTTGTTACGACAGCAATAATGGCGTAGAGCTAGCGGATAGAGGACGCCTGTTACCTACGCAGAAATAAACATGTGTTGAATTGTCCATTGAGACTACTGCACGAGAACCCAACATGGAAGCAGTGAAACTGGTGTGGACCTGTTCACATCGACAGCTCCAGACCGTCCTCTCTGTGCTACACTGGTACTGCGCATGCCATTTCATCAGTTTTGGTTGTCTTTAAGAGTCAATCATTTTCGCCAATTTTCTAAGTGGTTCGCGACACCACAGAACACATCCCATTTCTACTCCTAAATACTGAAAGTGTTAGAACACTGTATCAGACAATACTTTCTGACAATTGCACGTATTATATACCCTATTAGTGGCCACCACTTGCGAAATAGAGACTGCAAGCGTTCTTCGGGGAAAAACTGGTACAGCTGCTTTCTTCGCCTGGAAGATCCACGACCTGTTGCTCATTGAACGTGAACCGGATACGTTCGGTCTGCAAGTTGCCTGTCACAAGTCATCCAAAAATTGTAATAGATACAGCAACCGACTGTTGCACGTGTTGACTCTGGTACAAGCATTATCTCTGTAGTTACTCTCAGTAGGAAGTTACCTGTTTTCTCTCCCCAGTTGAGAACGTTGGAGCATTAGTGGAGAGGAACATCCAATCATATCGGGATTTTGATGATCTAACGGTTTATTTGGAACTTAATTTGGCATGATATTCCTCCGGAGGACATCCAACAAATCAATCGATGCATGCCGAATAAGAGCCCCAGCTGGACCAACGCTATGAAGCTCTTTTTCTTGAACAAATCATCCAAATTTTCTGAAATTGTAATCATTTGTTTGTCTGCCCATACACATCAGGTCTGCAGATGTCCGTCGCATTCGGATGATTCCTTCGTGGTGTGCAGTTTTTTCTTTAAGTTTAATAAACCAGTGACCTGGTCTCGTATATTAGAAGTAATCATGGACTACGCAGGCATAAACTTGTAGTGCGTAGCCCTGCTAGAAATACTCCGTATATTGGGTGGTCAGAAACAGTCTGCAAAGTTTGTAAAGGTGTTGCAGAGTAGGCTGTGCTGTATTATCACTGTTAAGTAATAATTCGATACGTTGCGCTGTTTCCAAGTTAACAAGCATTGAAGTGACCCCATCAGGATGTTGCGCGCGCAAATTCAAGGGGCCCGCCTCAGACACGATGAGTGTCAGTTGTCCTCATAACGTAGATGATAGCGGAGGAGACAGCATCTATCCTTACTACTGTCTCAAATGCAATTTTTATACCGCGCTCCTGTTCTGTTTCAGGAAACCAAATGAAGAAAACGTTTGGCGACACCGTGTCTAGTGGGCCGATTAGATTTGCGCGCGCAACGGCTTGATTAAAGCACTCCGTCTTCAGGCCACAAGTGGCCCACCGGTATCATCCGACCGCCGTGTCATCCTCAGTTGAGGATGCGGACAGGGGAGGCGTGTGGTCAGCACACCGCTCTCCCGGTCGTTATGATGGTTTTCTTTGACCGGAGCCGCTACTATTCGGTCGAGTAGATCCTCAATTGGCATCACGAGGCTGAGTGCACCCCGAAAAATGGCAACATCACAAGGCTACACTAAGTTTCATGGACTCATCTTAATTTTCTCGAGGTGATAATCGAAATTTTTGTTAGTACCCATCGTAGATTAGTCCGTGTACAGCGAGATGCCCAGATAGTAGGTAGCCGCCCCAGAACACCGGAACGAGCCTCCGCTGCCCTAATCAGCCGCCTGAGTTCTCCTCATCTTGGGCCCTCCCGTTAACGTGTGGATCGTGCCTCTCCCTCCTCGTATCGGCAAGACCTTGACGGACAAGGTGGGAACGCCCTGGAGGGCTTCGTGCAGGGTGCGCGGGGATTTCCCGGCAGGGGTGATAATAACGGCGATGAAAGGGGGCGTGGCTGGCGCATTCCACCCCAGAGCGCCAGGGGGCAAGCAGCAGCGTGAGCGCTGACGGCTGGCACGGCAAGGAGGCGCGTAGGATGTACTGGCAGCAGACCACCGCCACATCAAACGTCAGCCCCGGGCGCTCCCTTCCCGCCTGATTGCTGCGCCCTGTCTAACTCGCCTCACGACAGCTGCTGCATGCTAGAGCGTCTGACTGACCACGTACTGGTTTGCTGGAATGAATTCGCGCAGTACATACACCCACCCAAGACGGAGAACATGTTTCCGGGAAACTTCCCCGACATTTTTCCACCGTAACCACGAGAGTAAGAAGGTCAGATTTACGAAGTGCTCAACTGTCTGCTCTCTTTATGTAAACTGGAGGTGAAGGGAGGCAAAAGGAAGGAAATCATAATGTCAACTGCATCAGTACTTGACGGGGAGTGAGCGGCGCCTAGTGAAACTGTGTGCCGGACCAGGATTTGAACCCGTCTCCTCCTGCTTACTAGCCAGCTGCGTTAACCACTGCGCCACCCGGACACGGTATTTATCGCAATTGCGCGGACTGTCACGGTACGCTCCTTGGTCGACCCATATTCCCACCTAGAGCCACCTATCCTCAATCTGTGTCCATGTCGTCGCTATTTTGAGATCCCCGCTGAAGGTCCTGCTGAAGGTCGAACGTGATTGTACATTCTCACTGAAGGTCTTGGGTTTATAGCTCATCGAGGAGACTCAGTTTTATGAATATGTGGTGTCTGTTCTTTCAGACATGTCCGGAAGAACAAATAACACGCTTTCATTTAATACCAGTACTCTTCTTCGTCACACTTCTCCGCGCTATTCATGAGGGGTTGAGCTCTTTTTGCCTTCAGCAGCATGTGTTTGACAGTGGTCACATGTTTTACGTGGGGCATTCTATAAGGACAGTCGACGATAGATACGAGAAATATCAGATGCACGCCCTACTAAAACAGAGAAATCAGCTGTCGCTGAGCACAGCCTCGAATATAATCATGAAATGAAATCCGATGAAATGAAAATAGTGGTGCAAACACCAATGTCCTAGGGCAGCGTAGCTGTAGGTGGAAACCAAACACAAAGGTTTCAGATAACCTAATAAACTAGAACTGCTAGAACTAGAACTGATACTGCACTTTAAACGAGGCTGGGCGTCCGGATTCAGTTTATTGAGGTGTCTGTGGACATCACATCCTTCAGAGCTGTGAAACGCTCAGAGAATGTGCATCACACGGAATTTCAGCGTGGGCTCTGAAAAAACTGAAGAGCATCAGAAGGCGTAGTGGGCGTCGGGAGTGAAACTCTGCTATAAATAAAGTCGCGAGACCAGCAAAAGTTCATAGTCAGTTTGGAGTCCAGCTGGCGAGTACACGTAAAAGTCTGATGGGTCGGTTGTCGAAATATTGTGCATAAAATGCATGTTTCTGAAGAGCCGGAGGCACACCATTAATCATTCACGCCGAGAGAAACTGACGTTACTTCACTGATGGTTACAATGTGCGTGTTTATAACTGGCTGTATCTTCACACTGCAATTTCCTTTAGACACCATACATGTCTGAAGAACATTGTAAAGTGAAAATACAGGCACTGTATAAAAACAGACATTGTAACCATCAGTCATATATCCATGCCTGAACGGGCAAGAATGACGATAAAATATTTGTCTCTAGCTGTGCAAGAATCACGAAATGTGGGAGCGCAAGGGTTTGTGGGCGTCATGATACACGAAAATTTGGGTCGACCCTGGATGCGTGATCGGATATCCGAAGTGGTTAAGGCGACCGCTCGCAATATGTGAGAAATCCAGCTTCGAGTACCGGTCCGTCACAATTACCAAGTGTTACAAACAGATGACGTCAATGTACATTCGCAAAATGCGAATCCATTTCGTAATATTTGCAATGCTGCCGGAAACGAGTCATCGCGCGGTGCTCCACTTTACAGCGGGCTGCGTCATTCAGTTTTTGATCATCTGTTTATTTGTTTAAGCTGATCTGATTAGGGCCATCAGGCCCTTCCTTACATCGGATCAGGGTTTCACAAAATTACCATTCTTACATCATAGTTTCCTAAGATATAACAATTTTAAAATGAAAATTTGGATTAAAGTGAATTGTCTGTAGTGGCTATGTGAGTAAATAATACTATGAAGTAATAAAGTTACACAGGCAGTACTTGTACTGCTGCAGCTTCTGCCACTGACAGTACTTCTACTACTACTACTAATAATAATAATAACAGTGGCAGATATAAAAAGTGTTTTCAGTATAACGAGTTCTGGAGAAAGCAGACTTAAGGAGACTGCACCAGCTAAGAATACTGGGAAATGAGGTAGATTTGGTCAGAAAGTAGGATGTACACGAGTAACGAGTGCATACAGGGACAACGGTAATCCTTGTTCTTGCTTCAGTAGCTATGTCATTAACTGTCTTCTGAAGCTGGAGATGTTATTCAGTTCCCTAATATAATGCAGAAGCTTTTCCAGAGCCGTGTTGCTACTTCAGAGAACTTCGAGAATGCGGCTGAACATTGTGGGACACAAAAATTTTTTTTTCTGATGGGAACGGGTGTTTCTGCCATGTCGTTTGGCTAAGAGCTTTAATCTCGAGGAGAGTTGTGAGAGACTATATACATTGATAAGACAGTAGAAAGACAACATTTATCTTCAGTCAGCCAGGATAGTTGTGCAAATGATGGTGAAATATGATCAAAGAGTGGAACATCACAGATGTAACCAACACAAGCATTTATAAACAGTTCCAGGCGCCGTGAGCGTTCCTGAGAAAGACCCTGCAGGATAACACCGCTGTAATCAGTAATTGGAAGTATAAATACTTGAACAGGTTCCTTTTTCAGGTCAACAGCGAACAGCTTTCTATATTTTTGTAGCGCATGGAGAGATGCTGATGCTTTCTTGCATATGGCAGTTCGTCAGTCCAGTTCATGTTTTCTTCTGTTGTTTCTCATAGGCTCTTTGCTGAAGGAGAGAAGTTCACGATCGTCCCATAAAGGGTTAAAGATGATAGAGATTCCCGATATTTCGGGCTAATGAGACTAGAATTACCAACCAGTATCTCTTGGGTATTGCATGGGTTGAGCTTTAACGATTTATGCTGCGCCCAGTTGGATAGTGGCCTGTTACTACCTATCTCCATTGCGATTTACGGTGCCAGATATGACACAGTGTTATGAGAGAAACCATTGCACTGCACTTAGCGAAAAATTTAGGCTAATAAGTTTGGCAGGTAAAATGTCGAAATCGACAGCTGAAGTCTGAGAAGCACATTATAGTTGCCGTTTTTGCAGCCATAGTAATCTGCTACCTTTATTAAGGAAGATAAGGGCTACGATGTTTACGGAACCCTGATTGCTATTCGTCTGGTAGGTTGTTCGTAGTTTGGTAGTTTGTTAACTGGTCGTTGCCTATATATTCAAAGGCCCTTGACAGTTCAGGAAGAGTGCAAATAGGTCGGTAATCAGAGGGTGCTGCAGCAACGTCCTTTTAAGGTAGTGGCTTAATTAGTTCCTGTTTCTAGGCCTCAGGGAAAACGTGTAGGGTTAAGGAATGATTGAAGAGATCTGTTTTAGTGGGCAGTAGTGTGTCAGTAATAAGCTCAGATCATTTGGACTGTGATGCCATCATGTCCAGTACAACCTGATCTGATACACATGATAGGTATTTGAAGTAACATGCTTTAGATGGAATGTTTCGTGGTTACAGTCGTTTACCTCCATGAAGTTTCGTTTTTGGTTCAATTGTGGTTGTAGGTAATGTGAAGTAGTGGTTCGGTTCATTGGCTGGGCCTTGGCATCAGTTGGAACCTTTACCTTGCCTATGCCACATGACAATTGGTCTGTTTCTGTTGTCGATCAATGTATAGACATGTCTGAGTTTTGCATCTGTCACACCTTCATTGATTCTGTTCCGCTTCTGCTTATAAGTAATACGATTTTCGGGCGTGGAGGCGTCTCTGCGATTCATAAACCGTTTTAGTTCCTCAGTTAGCCAAGGTGCAGATTTCCTTCTTACTTTTCCGGTCTTTAGGGGAGCATATTTGTCATATAGTTGATAAGTTTGTTAGTAAATCCATGAAGTTTCTCGCTTATGTCCGAGAAGGGAATAGAGGACGTCCCCAAAATTGCCCCTAGCCCCTAAGTTGAAAGTTCAAATAAACTAATAGTTTCGAAGACAGGTATGTAGTCAGCTGCAGTTTCTTTCTGGGACATTCTAGCCAGCACGTCACGAAATTTCTGTCATGGGTAGACATGCCAAGTGCAGATATTTGAGAGCTACGAATTATTCTGTTTGGGTATTTCGTTGCAAGTATGTCTATGAGAGTGTGACTTTTGCTCATATGATGGGTAGCAGCAAGCTGAAGTGGCAACATGTATTGCGTGCTGGGTACTGCGAAGTGGTTACGTAGGGCCTACATCAGGACTGCACATCCGTATGTACTTGAAACGGAAAAGATAACTACACACCTTTAACTTCCGAGGTAATGATTAGAACTTAATGATTGCACTTGTATATGGTATCTATGCGGCAGTAATAAAAAAGGGAAATTATAATAATTTTGTTAAGTATGTGAGATAATTATTTAATTTGCCAAATGAAGACCCACTGAATGAAATGACTGAATCTACAGACTGAAAATTAGTGAAAAAGCGACGTAGCTATAACAGTTCTGCCGGCCGGAGTGGCCGAGCGGTTCTAGGGGCTTCAGTCTGGAACCGCGCGACCGCTACGGTCACAGGTTCGAAACCTGCCTCGGGCATGGATGTTTGTGATGTCCTTAGATTACTTAGGTTTAAGTAGTTCTACGTTCTAAGGGACTGATGACCTCAGCTGTTAAGTCCCATAGTGCTCAGAGCCATTTGAACCATATAACACTTCAAATGTTGCAGGACTAGATGGAGACTGTGGTGTCACCGCCAGACACCACACTTGCTAGGTGGTAGCCTTTAAATCGGCCGCGGTCTGTTAGTATACGTCGGACCCGAGTGTCGCCGCCACACGGCAGGTCTAGAGAGACTTCCTAGCACTCGCCCCAGTTGTACAGCCGACTTTGCTAGCGATGGTTCACTGACGAATTATGCTCTCATTTGCCGAGACGATAGTTAGCATAGCCTTCAGCTACGTCATTTGCTACGACCTAGCAAGGCGCCATTATCATTTGCTATTTATCTTGTGATGCATGTACCGTCAGACCGATGTTCACCAGTTATGGATTAAAGTTAAGTATTCCAGAAGCTACGTACTTTTTTTACTAGACTCAACTCCTTTAACTGTTCCAGACCTCACGCCAGCCTGCGTGAGCTTAACCGCGTGCCTTTCGGCTATCTCATAGTGGCTTGGCTGTCTTGCCAAGTCACAACAGAGACTTCGAAGAATTACAAATTGGACTGAACAGGTTATTTAGAACAGGATTCGGCGTGAGAAAATAGTAATAAACAAGAAATTGATTACGATTAGTACAAAGAAGAAGCGCCAGATATTAAATACTGCATTACTCAGCAATCATTATTACAATAACTTTCTAATTACGAAGCAAGTTCGTGTATGTTCAGAGCTCCACTATTTTCAAACTACGACATGAGTTATAAGAAGATATGTGTGATAAAACGACTGGGACAATGCGTTCCATTGAAGCGAATGGATACGTGTAAAGACCGACGAACTGAACTACGGGATATCCTTGAGAAGAAAGATCGCTCGTCCGCGGCTCGTGGTCTACTGGCTAGCGTTGCTACCTCTGGATCACAGGGTTCCGGGTTCGATTCCAGGCCCGGTTCGGGCTTTTTCCTGCGCGGATGCTGTGTATTTGTGTTGTCCTCATCAGTCCATCATCATCATCATCATTTATGACAATGGACATTTTAAAAAATTGGACTGTGTAAAAATTGAGACGTCGTACGGGTGCTGAAGACCGCGCAGTTGAGCGCCCCACAAACCAAACATCATCATCAAGAAAGATTGCTCTTATAAACCATCAATGAAGGCACATGATATAAGAGAACAGAAAAAAGGCTAAATAAATCACTTATCGGCGGAAGGACATCTGCTAACGCCAACAGAAATAGCGAGCTCGACGTTAATCAGAGAAACATAGTGATTTCAGAATCAGCCAGAGTATATAGTATCTATGCGGCAGTAATAAAAATGGGAAATTATAATTATTTTGTTAAGTCTGTGAGATAATTATTTAATTTGTCAAATGAAGACGCACTGAATGAAATGACTGACTCTGCTATTTTTGTAAGCGTAGGCTTCCGCGGCCGTTGTCTTCTTCAATAAAATTCTTCAGGGTATCAGACCGCATCGTCATAATTTACAGCCAATCAAGTAACGACACGGTTTTCTCGTGCAGCTATTTAAGGAACCAAGTGTGTTCATTTAGCAGTTAACGTAAGGCCCTGATGAAGTCTGCTACTTTTGTCTGATTAGCAGCTGAAACCTGAAACGTACATGTCAACATATTTCAACGGTGTAATTGGCTGCAATCTTCTCACGAGACGCTGCTACTGAATCTTGTCGAACTCATTCGAAACCAGAGATGGCTCCCTACACTGGAAGCAAAAAGGGCTTGGCCCGTAAGCTAGAAGCAGAGTAGCGGCTGATACATGTATACACGGCGCGGATATTGATACGAAAACGGTATGCCGACCTAGAAAGAAGCACTGTAACTTAAATAAGGTTAAAAAGGGGTCCGCGACTTGCTCACAAGGGAGCTTTTTCATACTGTGCATCGCATGTGCCTGATAGGCTACAACCGCAGTAAAAATTAGTTGTGTCACTGTTAAGTCGTTGTGCACACACATCCCCCCCTCCCCCACCCATTCACATACACCCCCCCCCCACACACACCCACACCCACACACCCACCCACACACACACACACACAATCAGCGGACACAGCTGCTGTCGGATCCTGTGGACCTGTTTTTAAGGATAACAAAGAAAAGTTTATGTGGCGTTTATCCTTCTGGGTGCAATGCTACTTTAGAAATAATACTTTGCTTCATGCTGCTACATCTGTACTCTTAACAGATACATAAAAATTTAAAGGTATCACGAAATTACAGACATTCTGGGGATAAAACTGTATCCTGAAAACGTTACTCCCTGCCCATTCCCTAAAATTATGTATATGGTGTAGTTCTTAAAACTAGCCAAGATTTAAAGTTGATTTTTAATCAGTCAGCATATGGTAGAATTCACAATAGGGAAAGAAAGGCATATCTGCCGTAATGGAGACCACCGTGTGATTTATACAATTACGTTTCAAAAGTGTTTATTTACTGACAGAAGTTCACAGTACTTCTCCAATAATTACAGGCAGTCGTACATATCGGCCATCTCCAAAAAATGGTTCAAATGGCTCTGAGCACTATGGGACTCAACTGCCGAGGTCATTAGTCCCCAAGAACTTAGAACTAGTTAAACCTAACTAACCTAAGTACATCACAAACATCCATGCCCGAGGCAGGATTCGAACCTGCGACCGTAGCGGTCTTGCGGTTCCAGACTGTAGCGCCTTTAAGCGCACGGCCACTTCGGCCGGTATATCGGCCATCTCCAGACCCTAAATTAAAATTCACATTATTCATACAACCACGTAAGAAATTTCGTTGTTAATTGACTATGTCGTTTCCTTAGTGATTTCTTGAGTACGTGTGTGATCTGAGGATGGTCGATGCCGGCTTACACCATGTTGTCTATTGAAATGATATGTGATTTCACCATAGTGCACGACGACCAACTGTAGAACGAACAGCAAAGCACGTATCCAATATGAGAGCGTGGACATGTTATTCTAATTTGCTTGAAGTTGTGATGGCAGATCTTTTTTACACATTGTGCACTGCGATGATAAAACTCGTGGGATACCTCCTTATATCGTGTCGGACCTCACTTTGCTTGTCGTAGTTCAGCAATTCGACGTGGTATGGACTCAAAAAGTCGTTCGCAGTCCTCTTCATATATATTGAACCACGCTGCGTCTACAGCCGTTCATCACTGCGAAAGTGTTGACAGTGCAGGATTTTGTGCACGATCTGACCGTCCCATAAATGTTAGATGGGGTTTACGTCGTGTGATCTGCGTGGCCAGATCACACGATCGAATTGTCCTTCATGTTATTCAAACCAACTGCGAATAGTTGTGCCCCGGTGACATGGCACACTGTCATCCATAAAAGTTCCAACCTTGTTTGGGAACATGAAGTCCATGAATGGCTGCAAATCATCTCCAGGTAGCCGAACATAAACATTTCCATTCAATGTTCGGTACAGTGGGACCAGAGGAGTCAGTCAATTCCATATGAACACAGTCCACAACGTTATGGAACCAATACCAGCTTGTACAGTGCCTTATTTACAACTTGGGTACATGGCTTCGTGAGGTCTGCGCCACACTCGATCCCTACCACCAGCTCTTATCAAATGCTATCGGGGCACATCTGACCACGTTACGATTTTCTAGTCGTCTAGGATCCAGTCAATATGCTCACGAGCCTAGGAGGGGCGCTGCAGGCGATGTGCAGTTAGCAAAGACACTTGCACCAGTCGTCTGCTGTTAACGTCAAATTTCACCGCAGTGTCCTGGCGGATACGCTTGTCGTACGTCCCGCATTGATTGTGGTTAATTCAAGCAGTGTTGTTTGTCTGTTAGCATTGACCAGCCACGCAAACGCCGGTGCTCTCGAGAGTTAAGGCCATCGGATATTGCATTGTCCATGGTGAGACATAATAAGCGGCTGCAACTCGGGATGACATTTAAGGCCAGAATCTATAGACTTGTTGGCGAAACGCTATTCACCCCCGCTAAGGTATCGGTAAAGGTCAGTTCCTCACTTTATAATTGACGGCTCACTTCCAGTGTTTCGAAATGAACGTAACCGTAGACGTTAACACTGTTGTGGCAACGCCTTGTCTGCGCTTGTACATACAGTACATCGTATCACGGAAACCATTGGTTTTCAGACTTTTGATTATTTCCTTAGTCAATTGTCCTCCTGTTGCCCCTTTCGTTTGTACCCATAATAGTCAGACACTTTGTATAGTTTCGAAAGTCTGTTTCAGTATATTTCGTAAGTTACCATTTACGAATAAAATGTACTTTGATGAATTTCATTTATTCCTAGTCTCGCAAGATTTTATACAGGGTGGTCCGTTGACAGTGACCGGACCAAATGTCTCACGAAATAAGCGCCAAACGAAAAAACTACAAAGAACAAAACTCGTCTAGCTTGAAGGGGGAAACCAGATGGCGCTATGGTTGGTCCTCTAGATGGCGCTGCCATAGGTCAAACGGACATTTTCTAAATAGGAACCCCAATTTTTTATTACATAATCGTGTAGCACGTAAAGAAATATGAATATTTTAGTTGGACCACTTTTCTCGCTTTGTGATAGATGGCGCTGTAATAGTTACAAACATATGGCTCACAATTTTAGACGAACAGTTGGTAACAGGTAGGATTTTTAAATTAAAATACAGAACGTAGGTACGTTTGGACATTTTTTTCGGTTGTTCCAATGTGATACATGTATCTTTGTGAACTTATCATTTCTGACAACGCATGCTGTTACAGCGTGATTACCTGTAAATACAACATTAATGCAATAAATGCTCCAATTGATGTCCGTCAACCTCAATACATTTGGCAATACGTGTAACGACTTTCCCCTCAACAGCGAGTAGTTCGCCTTCCGCAATTTTCGCACATGCATTGACAATGCGCTGACGCATGTTGTCAGGCGTTGTCGGTGGATCACGATAGTAAATATCCCTCAACTTTCCCCCCAAAAAAGGCCGCGGACGTCAGATCCGGTGAACGTGCGGGCCATTCGACGACCAATCCACGTGTCATGAAATATGTTATTCAATGCTGCTTCAACCCCACGCGTGCTATGAGCCGGACATCCATCACGTTGGAAGTACATGGCCATTCTGTCATGCAGTGAAACATCTTGTAGTAACATCGGTAGACATTACGTAGGAAATCAGCATACATTGCACCATTTAGATTGCCATCGATAAAAGGGGGGCCAATTATCCTTCCTCCCAAAATGCTGATGTTCCACTTGTCGTAGCCATCGTGGATTTTCCGTTCCCCAATAGTGAATGTTATGCTGGTTTACGTTTCCGCTGTTGGTGAATGATGCTTCGCCGCTAAATAGAATGCGTGCAAAAAATCTGTCATCGTCCCGTAATTTCTCTTGTGCCCAGTGGCAGTACTATGCACGACGTTCAGTCGTCGGCATGCAACTCCTGGTGCATAGAAATTTGGTACGGGTGTAATCGATGTTGATGTAGCATTCTCAACACCGACGTGTTTGAGATTCCCGGTTCTCGCGCAATTTGTCTGCTAGTGATGTGCGGATTAGCCGCGAGAGCAGCTAAAACACCTGCTTGGGCATCATCATTTGTTACAGGACGTGGTTGGCGTTCCACATGTGGCTGAACACTTCCTGTTTCCTTAAATAACGTAACTATCCGGCGAACGGTCCGGACACATGGAGCAGCCCGTTGGGCGTCTTGATCACAATACCCATACATCAACACGATATCGACCTTTTCCGCGATTGGTAAACTGTCCATTTTGACACCGGTAATGTATCACGAAGCAAACACCGTCCGCACTGGCGGAATGTTACGTGATACCACGTACTTACACGTTTGTGACTATTACACGGCCATCTATCACAAAGCATAAAAATGGTTCAAATAAAACATTCATATTTCTTTATGTACTACACGAATATGTAATAAAAATTGGGGTTCCTATTTTAAAAAACGCAGTTGATATCCGTTTGACCTATGGCAGCGCCATCTAGCGGGCCAACCATAGCGCTATCTGATTTCCCCCTTCAAGCTAGAAAAATTTCGTTCTTTGTAGTTTTTTTCATTTGACGCTTATTTCGTGAGATATTTGGCTCGGTCACTATCAATGGACCACCCTGTATCTATCCGGCTAGTTTCGCCAGAAAAAGGTGGTGACGCGAGGAACAGCAGTGGTGTCCGCCAATCATATGAGTCAACTAAAGAGAAAAACATTATAAGTGAAAGAACTGCTCGACTATTTAGAAAGGAAAAGCTGGTTTCGATGGAGAGTATTGAAGAGTCCCTACTCTGTCCGTGTCAGCGACTGCGGCTGGGTTTAAGGGACAACACTGGCCATAACCGGGGCGCTCTAACGGCGCAGTACTCTCCCACTGCACCTTCTCCACCAACGCTTACTTTTTTTTCTTTTTTTTAGTTCCACTGACCGTGCATCCAGATCGGACAGTGACGGCTGAGCGCGCCCTCCTCTCGCCGCCAAACGACAGCCCTAGCGCCGGCGCCGTCCACTTACGGGCGCTGATCCCGCACTCTTGGCCTCTGTTTTTATTTCGCCACTCCGGGGTACTTTCCTATTTCCACGTGCCCGCTGGTGCGCGACAGCGGGCGCTCTGCGCCAGGCGAGGCGTGGCGAGGTGCGCGCCACGTGGCCGGCTGCAGCGTGCGGGGGCGGAAATAACGGGGGCGGATTAACGCCCGGCCGCCTGGGCGTCCCGATAAATCTGACGCCGCCACTACGTGCAGGGCCGACACGTCGCGTCGCTCTGTGGCACTCGCCGGCATTACTGACTCTGTCCGAGGGATTCGCGCTCCAACTGCTGCCGCCAGACACGTGCAAATTTCATTTCTGGTGTCGTTCCGAAGGCACGTCTCCACTTCCGAAATTACGGACCGGTTGACAAACTGACTTTAAACTCTCAAGACACGTCATCCACTTCGTTCTTCTCAATTCAATGACCATAATCCCGTATTCGTGGCATCACGCTAAGCTGTTACGATAATAACTCACCACGTTGAAAGAAAGGTACCTTTTCCCAAACCACTATACAAATGGACGCATCGAATTAATTGTTGCACTAAAGAGATACAAAATTGTGGTAGGACAAAAGATTAAAAAAAAAAGATATTATGTTGACAATCGCAATCGCAGAAGGATTTGCCATGCGGTAATTCTTTTCAATTATCCAGTGGTCATCACGAATATGAAATCATATGGTGCCGACTGTGATATAATGTTTCCTTCGCTTTCTTAATATTAGTATCAAGTACCGAAATGTCTTTTGATACTCATCAGAAACGTTACATCATCGCTATCAAAACGTGATTTCAGTTTCGTTACGACTACTTGCTGATCTAAAGCAGGCCTTGTTTTGCGAAATTCGTTCCTGATTCTTTTCACAACCATAGCGCTGGGGATAGTAGTTCAATGTCACGAAGTGCTTTCTTCTTATAAAGTGTTTTTTTATTGTTGAATTTTTGAAAAGTTCTCTTTTTTTATGGTGCAATCATAACGCATGAACATCTTCTGAGGATGGCCTTTGGACGGCGAAACCGTTTATGACTGTATTATAAAATAGTGATTGTGTCAGAAATAAAAAATAGTACCCTATATTAAGTCAGTCACCATCTAAACAAACGGTCTGTCGTTTAGTCCATCGCTTTATCTTTACATAAGATCAGGTAATGCTACGTGAGGTGGCCTCCAACGAACTACCAAAATGGCTCTGAGCACTATGAGACTTAACATCTGTGGTCATCAGTCCCCTAGAACTTGGAGCTACTTAAACCTAACTAACCTAAGGACATCACACACACCCATGCCCGAGGCAGGATTCGAACCTGCGACCGTAGCAGTGGCGCCGGTCCGGACTGCAGCGCCTAGAACCGCTTGGCCACCTCGGTCGGCCTTATCCACATAATCATCCGCCAATTGGACACATTTCTGCCAACGATGAACAAGTTTTCTGATGCCGTCGCGGAAGAAGTGGACACTCTGTTTCCTCAACCACAGTCTCACAGTTCTCTCAACGTCTTCATCAGAAGCATAATGATACCGCTGCTGATCGTCTTTCATTATCGGGAACAGATGGAAGTCACACGGTGCTAAATTTGGACTGAATGGAGGATGCTCTATGGTGGTGAGATTCACTCTCTGTAGTTCTGCTGTGGTGGCACGTGAAGTGTGTCGTTTGGCATTGTCATGCTGCAGGAAAACATTTCCTTTTTCCTTTCGGACCCTTGTTAGCCGTCGTTCCAGAATTCATAGCGTTGCGATGTAACGCTCTGAATTCATTGTTGTCCTACGATCAATGAAATCAACATGGATAACACCGTCTGCGTCCCAGAACACTGTATTCATGATTTTTCCAGCTGAGGGCTGCGTCTCGAATTTCTTTTTCTGGGGCCAGTCTTTGTGTCGATATTCCACAGACTGACGTTTCGTCTCCGGGTCGTAATGGTGTACCCATGTTCCGTCTCCTCTCACAACTGAATGGAGAAGGGCGTCATCTTCATTCTCGTAACGCGAGAAGAGTTGCTGGCCAATTTTTAAGTCTGTGCGCTTTCATTTCAGGAGTCAGCAACCGGGGCTCCTGTCGTGCACAGATCTTTCGATAGCCAAGCAAAGCAATAATGTGACCCATACGTTTTTGTGAAATGCCGACTGCGCTTGCAGTTTCTCTCTGAATGATACGGCGATCGTCCTGAATCCATCTGTCAACATTTTGCTTGTGAAGCTCGGTGGTTGCTGTCACAAGCCGTCCAACTCTTTGTTTGTGACGCAGGTCAGACGTTCCCACCTCAACATCTTTAAACTTAGTCGCCCAACGACGCACAGTTCTCACATCAGCACAGTCACTATAAACAGCTTTCATTCTTTGATGAATCTCCTTTGGCGTGACACCTTCTGCCGTCAAGAATTCAATAACTGCACGTTGCTCAAATCGCATTGACCGATTGTCTGCGCAGGGTTACATACTTTCCACTGTAACAACACAACCGTTCAATGCTAAAGCTTCCCGCCAACTGGAGCTGTAGAGAAGTGGCTACGGAACAAGCCAGTACCTGCCACGTACCAATGTTTCCAACTCTTGAAGGGTTAGGAAGGTGGAGGCATTACCTCACCGATTTCAGTCAACCCTCGTATTTCAATTCATAATGTTTGGTTGTTGTTGTCTTCACTCCGAAGATGGCCGCGATGCAGTTCTCTATGCTATTGTGTCCTGTACAAGTCTCTTCATCTCTGTATAACAACTGCAGCCCATATCCTTACGAACTTTGTTACTGGACTCTACGACTTTTACCTCTCCCTGTCCTCTCCACCAAATTTTCACAGTTACCAAACTGACAATTCCTTGATGGTTCAGGAATGTGCATATCAACCGATTCCTTCTTTTAGTCAAGTTATGCCACAATTTTCTTTTTTCCTCAGTTCGATTTGGCACCGCCTCATCTGTTATTGTCTACGTATTTAATCTTCAGCATTCTTCTGCAGCACCATGTTTCAAAAGCTCCTGTCTTCTTCTTGTGTCTATTAACTTTCACTTTCACTGCAGGTTGCACTCCAAATACCTGCAAATAAGACTTGCTACCACTGAAACTTATGTGTTCAGAAATGCATTTCTTGCTATCAACAGACTACGTTTTATTACTTCCTTACTTTGACCATCGTCAGTGATTTTCCTGCCCAGAAAAACTCCTCTAATGCTTTTAGTGCCTCCTTTCCTAATCTAATTCCCGCAGCATGGCCCAGTTTAATACGCAAGCCATTCAACTGCTCTTCCAAGTCCTTAGAATTGCAATGTCATCGGCAAACCAGGATATTTTTATTTTTTCTTCATGAACTTTCCGAATTTCTTCATGGTTTCCTTCACAGTTTGCTCAACGTACAAACTGAATAACATCGGTGTTAGGCAACAATCCAGTCTCATTCCTTTCTGACCATGGCTTCCCCTTCATACGCTTCGACTCTTATAATTGCAGTCCTGTTCCTGTACAAGTTATACATAATTTTCGATCCCCGTATTTTATCCATGCTACCTTCAAAATTTCAAAGAGTATAGCCCCGATCAAGGTGTTTTCTGACCAATAAGAAAACGATTAACCGTAAAACATGTGAAGTAACTAAATCTGCCCCCTATCTGAGGGTTCGTTTGAGCTTCAAAATGTGTTTTTATTTTATTGCTTATGATTAAACAATATATCAGCTCCAATAGTCATTTTAGTATTATTTTCTCCTTCTTTGCATAAATAAATAGATATTAATTTCGTTCTGTCTTCAGTTTCCTTCTTACAAGAACAGTCAATGGCGCGTCTGCTATAATTACTCCCTGTATCATTATATTTGACAAAAAGTCTTGCAGCGGATCTGCGGCCATATATGGCTGAATTCTTTAAACAAAAAAGGAATATAGCGACCAAGACAAAAGTATTTCTCCGTACGGCGCTTCGTGAAACAGTCGTCAAGGAGGTGGTATGCTCTTGCCTTCCTCCTACCTTTGAACTGAATTCCTCCGCCGTTTATAAGGGGCCCTGTTGGTTAACATGGATTCCAAGTCACCCATAAAAACCATTGACACAGATGGGAAAACTGATGCATGATGGAAAAAGAATGCTCAGACCATCTGATGATGGAAACTTTGGTAGTTAACCTCTCAGCAATCGAGCTACAGGAAAATAAATATACTAAGGGACATGAACTGAATTTTATAACATTTTCTCTGAGTTTGTTCTGTTATTCATAACTAAACATGAACCACTCAACAAGGAAGGCGAGGGGGTGAAATGGGAGATAAGACAGCAGAAACGAGATATCGAGATTATAAGGTCCTGAATACCATTTTACACAATCATGTAAGGGAATAAATAACTGTAAAGTCAGTGCAAAACCAGATCACAGCAAATCAATTTGGTTAGCTATAAAATTTACAGAGGATCGGATAGCTATAGTAACACTGCGATGAAACAGAATGATACACTGGTGTGCAACATTGAAGATGGAAACTAACTTTCGCATGATGTGTCACTGCCAAGTAATACGGTTCGATAAAACTTGGAACATACATAAAGACATTGCAGTTATAAGCAATGAGACGAACAGAAACTGCACTTTTATTCAAAGAAAATTATTACTCTGAAGTCATAACGATTTGTGACAGTCAACTAGACATTAGAAAGGCGGGACCTGGTTCTTAATAATGTGCATGATCACCACGTGCAGCAATGCATGTTCTGCAGAGTGCTCCCACGCTGGCCACTATATCGGTTGACCAGGAGTTCTTCTGGCAGGCCATTGCATTCCGCCACCAGCCTGTTGACACTAACTAGCTGGTCACTGGTGCACGTGTACCTGTTGCAATACGTCTGCCCAACGCATCCCACAGATACTCGATGGGATTTTAGTCTGGGAACCGGCAGACTAGTCCAGTTGCCTAACTTCCTCTCGTTCCAAGAGCTATACCGTCGCGCATTGCCATCCATAAAATTCTTGAGCAGACCTCGTCGCTACTGCCGTGGAGGCCGAGTTGCCACTGTTGTTACAGTAGGCCAAATTTGTGAGTTCGTGAAACGGCTAGGGTGCAGTACGCCACTAAGACAATTTCTCTCTGCCACTAATACGCAGCTATGCCCCAAGGTGAGGTAACAGGATAGGAGAACAAAGGTTCTACAAGACTACAACAAATTTGTAACAAAGCCGTACAAATGAGTTAAAGAGGTTTACTTATCTTTGTGACTTGTAGAATAATCAAGTCTGCAACACTGCAAGTAATATGACAAAAAAAAGGTCCAGAATGGCTAAGTGCAAATAATCGTAGATAAACGTCACAGTACACAGCAAATCCAATTTGCAACAAATGTCTGTTCATTAAACGACTTCCCCCATCTAAGGCAGCCCTGGACGACGATTTATAACCAAGTAGGCGAGAGCTGCTCTTCCATCTTCGGAGTAGGCTTTTGTCCGTTGTCGTCCAGTCATTGACGGATTGTACTCGGCCCGCAATTGGCCGAGGCAAAGTCGTTATCTTCATCCTCAGCGCCGCCCGCGGCGCTGGTGGAATTGCACAAGTGGCGAATCTCTATGGCACTGGCGCCAGCTCGCATGCTTGCGCCTGTGCTGGTCATGCTGTGGCCGTGTCTTGTTCGGATAGGACACAGCGAAAATGAAGCTAGGCCCGAAGGCACCATCGAAAAGATGCGCATGATTAAGTAGTTCAGCGACACAGTGAGTGTACCGTATTCAGGGGTTTGGAGGTCAGTACGGCTATTCAACATGATACCTCTACACTACATAACTCCTGGACCACCATAACGATCATGTGCTGATATGACCAACAAGCTTTATCGGATGCAGTCCAGCGTCTTAGCCGTGTGTCGTCTCATTCGGTTAAAAATTAATTGCAAAGACATCCCAGAAATTTAGAGAACTTGTCTTACTGTAATTGCATGAAAAATTGGAAATTTGTGCTAAGGACTTATGGGACCAAACTGCTGAAGTCATCAGTCCCTAAGCTTACACACTATTTAATCTACGAGGGTAATCCCAAAAGTAAGGTCTCCTATTTTTTTATATGCACAGAACTCTGTGTGGCAGCTGATCACACTGTTCTGAATAGTGTTTCACGCGCTGTGTGTAAACATGCGCACGCCGCGCTGAGGCGCTAAGTCTTGTCTTGGCAGCCGTTGAGAATGGAGCTCCCGTTGGATGTTACCGCCAAGTGCGAATTCCACGCAGTTATTCGGTTTATGAACACAAAGGGCACTGAACCTATTGAAATCCATCGCCAGTTGACAGAAGTGTATGGTGAGTCGTGCATGGATGTCAAAATGTTCGTAAGTGGTGTAGGCAGTTTGCAACTGGTCGGACCGAAGTTCACGACGGACTAAGGAGCGGGAGACGGTTAATTTCTGAGGAGACGTGTTGTAGGTTGAGCAAACCATGCTTGAAGATCGGCGGATCACCCTGGATGATCTCTGCACGATAGTTCCTGAGGTTTCTCGAAGCACCACTCACAGAATTTTAACGGAAACATTGTACTACCGGAAGGGGTCCGCAAGATGGGTGCCACGCATGCTGACTGAGGACCACATGCGGCAAAGAGTTTATGCTTCCCGCGCATTCCTTCAGCGCCTTGCAGCCGAACAGGACAACTTTCTGAACTAAATTGTCACGGGTGACGAAACCTGGGTATACCACTTTACACCTGAGACCAAGCAACAATCACGCCAGCGTGGTGGCGAGCTGGTATGACATGGGGATACAATAACTGCCACAGCGTCTACAAAAATGCATCGACAGAAATGGTGATTATGTCGAAAAATAGCTAAATGTTCAAGCTGTAAACTAGTGTAAACCATTGTAGAAATAAACAGGTCTATGTACTTATAAAAAAATAGGAGACCTTAGTTTTGGGATTACCCTCGTGACTTAAACTAACTTACGCTAACGACGACACACGCACCCATGCCCGAGGGAGGACTCGAACCTCCGACGGGGGAGCCGCGCGGACAGTCACAAGACTGCCCAGACCGCGCGGCTACCCCGCGCGGCAATTGCATGATTCACGCGTTAACTACCTGACGTAGCGTTTTGACGTACGGAGCATTATCCTTGCATAGTTTTGTAGATAGCAGTAGTGGGACGTGAAACGGCCAAATCTTGAAACGCTGTCTTCATCTTAAATCAGATTCCCTCCCGTGTTACAAGCAGTTATCGCCAAGGAAAGTCTTCTTTCCACAACAGTTTACGAACAACAATTTGCTCCATCCGCGTCATTTCGCACAAAACTTCCGACGGTAGAGGCAATTGTTAGTTTTCTTTATCGCCTTGCCGTTTCAGAGAACTTGTCGCTTGAAGCAATGTCATAAAAACACAAGGCCGTTAATGTTGCTGTAAAATTTTCACTAGCGTATCAAAGAGTTTTATGACCACAGTTGTTTCCTCCTCAAAAAAGTTGCACAAACAGAGCAATACTGCATGCAGCAATAAACTCCTGGATTATCTTAAATCAAGAAACATCTTCATACTGAAACAGCGTAATAGAGTCATACTTAAAACTGATAAATGTTGTAGTAAAGCTCTCAAATAATCCTAGCATTTATCACATGAAAGCATTGATTCTTTTATAATGTTGTCGACTGCGTGCGAAAACTGTGTGATTCATTACTAGTTATACATTCTGCATATTGCTCGGTAGATAACTGCGATTTCTGAAACCACCTTTTCAAGTAAACTATTAAATAATACGATGAAAAACGTTAAGTAAATAGCTTGATAAGAAGCATTCGATAATCGGCAAACAAATCGGCATTTGAAAGGCAACAAGGAAAAGTGACTACCATAGTTTTTTTAATAATGGACGTATCATAATATGTCAATAAACGTTTAAAACGTTTAAGGAGTGTGCACACATTATCTCAAATCTTCGGTTTTCTACAGTTGCTTTCTCCTGCTATAAAAAAGAAATTTTCTGTCGAAAGTATAGTTAAACTGTACTTTTTACCGCTCTAACACATTCATTCTGGTATTACACCTTTCCATCATAATCATGTCGTATAAAAGAAATCCACGGCTGCCCGTTGATGTTTGTAAGTTCTTAGATTTTATTGTTTGGGCAGTCAACCGACGTTTTTCTATTAATATACGGGCTTTCACCTCTTTGATGAATCTTCGATCGTCTCTAGAGCCTTAAATATTTCGTGTTCTATTACATACCGATCTTCTTAATTAAATAATTTTTCACTGTCGTGCATAATTCTTTCTCTTCCAATTATTGTTTTCTAATTTGTCAAATATTCTACAGCCTTAAATGCTCCTTTTCTATATCACACCTCCCAATTGTAAGGCTGAGACTTGTGTCTGTATCCATTCTTTGCTATGTTTTGCGATTAGTAAATTATTTCCGAATCTTTGATTGAGGCAGTCACATACCTATGTGCGATGTGTGATTGTTTTTCTGTTTATTTCTTGACAACTCAAGAAGAAGACTTCTCGTAATCTTGTTAGGGAGGGGCGGGTCCAGATTTTCGTAATGTGACCTGACTTGACCGCAGACCCGTGACAGTGGCTTTAGAGAAGGGACCCCCAAGGGGCTGCAGTTTGCGAAACTCAGATGTGCTAAGCCTCTGCTTCACGCTTTGTAGGCAAATGCCAGCGATTTTCTCTTTGGAGGTAGAGTGCCGCGAAGGGACACAGAACCCAAGCTTCCCACAGTCAGACAAATTGGACCCTTGCCTCTCGGATCTTAAAATGATCGCCTGGGGCACAGAACCCAAGCCACCCGCGCTCATAGAAGGATCCCAGTCCTCCGGGTCAAAGAGAGTAGTTACATACGTATTTGTAGTCCAGGCCGTAAAACATTTTTAATGTGTAAGTAACAACCGAAAACGCCCTGATTATCTTCCTACTGCATAAATGTGAATTAGTGATTTTTGTACCGGTTCATTTAGCCTTAACCAGGATGCACTGCTTGAAGGTGAACTGTCTCAGCCTTACTTTGTAGGAAACTTATTTCAAACATTGCATTCCTGTAACTTTTCCATCTTTGAAATTGCCACCTGTTCCTTCATGAAATTTAAATCCAGACAAGAACTTTACTTCTTCCTGTATCTTGAAGAATTTGTTGTACTTTTGATGTTGAGTTGAATTTGTTTCATTACCGCTCTATCTACCTGGGCTGCAGGAGCACTGTGCTATTGTATTAGCTGTGGAAACTTTCGCAAGCGTCGGTAGATTCTGTCTGTTACAATTTAGTTCTTGACACACGGACGGAGGGAAGGGCGTCTTTTGTCTACATTAGCATCTGCTAAGTAGTTGCAGGACGTTTGTAGTTTTTTACACACAGGCATCACCGACATTAATTAAAATAGTCACCAGTCATATCAGGACCCAGCTCTGGCAAACCAAATATGTAAGACAGAAAATTCCCGGTTTCATTTCTAGAACAGGAGTGGAGTGCAAGTCCTAAAGTTTGTATCTTTCGCCATCAGCTCTGTGCTAGATGAAATTTACAGCCTTGGATTCTTACTCACTTCCACCTTTCATCACACTTCTTTCACACTCGGAGAACATTCTTGAAGAAGACAATGTCAGACATAGATTATCACATTTGTCAACGACTGTTGGAACGATGCACTAATAAGGGAAGTTTTCTTATCGTTCAACAAAGAAAAAGCCATTGGAATATAATGTCCATTAGCAGTCCCTAAACAGCTGACAAAAACCTTTGGCAATATTTGAAAATTCCGTCAACATACATTGTGTAATATTGACTAAGTTTCTTATGGTTTTTAGCTTCACAAAATATTACGTTGTTCTTGTCAGCGTCAATATCCAACAACAAAGCAGCTCAACCTGTAGTTTAACACTTAATGTGTTCATAACAGCATGAACCTCCCGAATACTTGTAGGAACTTTCGCTAGAAATTTCCACTTTGCTTTGTAAATGGATTTACGAAAAATGTCGACATACTTAATGGGTATCTCTTCCGTGTGTTCTCCCCGGTTGTTTATACACTGCCGTTTGTGCAAAGCGCAACACCGAGAAGGAATTACCCGAATAGCGCCACACTTGGTGGAAGTGGCGACGGGTGTGCAAGCAATACGTGATACTTTTTGTAGCGAAATGGGGCACACGTAGGCTGAGCAGAACCCTCTCGTGTCGGTCCGACAGGGTCGGTGTCGCGCCTAGTGTAGTCGGTGCAGAGCTGTCACACAAGGTGGAAACAATACAGTGAGTGCAAGTATGCATCATCGACGTCAAAGGGCGGCATGTGAGCGAGTTCGAACTGGGCAGAATGATCGATCCCCGGGAAACGGGGTTGTCATACCGTGACATTTCGGCTCGCACTGGGCATGCAGCTACGATAATGATGCGTGTGGGAAACAATGGATGGAGGAAAGTCGTACGCAGCGACGAGCGGGAAATGGACCACGGAAGATGTCCACAGCACGGGATGACCGTCATCTTGTGCGCATGGCCATTAAGGACCGTACAGCGTCGTCCACAGTGTTGGCTCGTCGCTGGAACATTGCAACAGGCGTGACCCTGTCTTCATCGACGGTTCATGGCCGTCTGCTGCAGGTTGGATTCGTTACACGCATGTCATTACGTCGACTTCCATTGTCCAGAAACCACAAGCTCCTCCGACTGTAATGGGCACGTGATCACCGTCACTTGGGTTCTGAGTGGCAACAAGTTATCTTTTCGGATGAGTCCCGCTTCAACGTGTCCTACAGTGATGGCCGCATACGCGTCCGGCGGTACCGTAGTGAGCGCAACCTGGAGGGCTGAATTGTGAAGAGACATAGATGACAAACACCAGGTGTGATGGTTTGGTAAGCCTTTGGTTACATCAACCGATCTAGCCTCGTACGTATTGCGAGCTTGCGGGCACTTTGAACAGCAACCGGTACCTAACAGAGATTGTGGAGCCTGAGGTACTCCTCCTGCTTCAGACATCTGCACAGGCCACATTTCAACAGGACGATACCCGGCCACATATTGCAGGAATGTACAGGTCTTATTCGAAAAACAACGAGTACCATTGCTACAATGGCCTGCACGTTCGCCAGACATGTCGCCCATCGAACATGTTTGGGATATGGTTAGTCGGCACCTGGTGCGTAACGATCCCCCAGTAACTGGTGACATGGATTTGTTGGCTCGGATAAAAACTGCATGGAGGGAAATCCCTCAGGAACGTATTCAGAACATTATCGATTCAATGCCACAGTGTATAGCAGCTCTAATTGCAGCACATGGTGGCCACACGACATACTGAAAAGAAGGGCTCAAAGGACATGTACAGATTTGAAAAGGTAATCATTTGTTACTTGTCATGTGTATAACCTGTGGTATTAAATTAATTGAATTCATGTGTTTCCTTCTTGGTGCTACAATTTCCACAAAAGATGGTGTATGTAGGTTCTAAAGGTGTCTCGCATTTACACTGAAGACCCAAAACATTATTAGCACCTGCTTAATAACTTGTTTGACGGTCTTTGGAACAAAGTAAATCACTTATTCTGCGAATTAGGGATCGGACAGTTCGTTGGTAGGTTTGTGGAGGTATGTGGCAGTAGATGCCTACGCACAGGTCATGCAGTTCGCGTAAATGACGTGCCACTGATTTCTGTACGAGGTGACGGCGCCCGATAGCGACCCAGATATGTTCCATAGAAACTTGACGCCGAGACATCAACGCGAGTTCACTACAATGGTCCTCAAACCATCACAGCACGGTTCTGGCTCCGACACACAGTTATACTGCTAGAAGCTGACATCGCCGAGGAGAGAGACATAAAGCATGAAGGGATGCTGGTGGTTTGCAGCTGTCAGCGTATCTACGATTGCTACCACATGTCCCACGCAAGCGCAGGAGAATGACATCCATAGAATAACACTGCTCCCATCAGCCTGCGTCCTTGGCGCGCTGCACGTTTCGAGCCGTAGTTCAACACGACGACGGCGTTTGTGGAGACGACCTCGACCTAGTGCACCAAAAATGTGATTCACCCGAGTAGATGACACGTTTCCATTGATCGACGGTCGAATTCCGATTGTGCCGCGCCCACTAGAATCGCAACTGACGATGACGTTGGGTCATCATGTGAGCACGCAGAGGTAGTCTGCTGCAGAGCTCCGTGTTAAAATACGTACGATGAACGGTGAGCTCCAAAACACTTGTGCATGCACCAGCACTGTGCTTTTTCGGCAATTATGCCACAGATCACCAATTACTCTGTTATCATTTTACAGAGAAGACAATCCTCCGAATCCCAGTTCTGTGAAGTGTTTTGGACATCCAACCATTTAGCGCCTAGTGGTAGTTTTACTGTCCTACTTTTTTCCGAAGATGCTCACGACAGCAGCACGTGATCGTTCTACCAGCCTCGCCGTTTTACAGACACTCGTTCACAGGCTCTGCGTAATAATAGTTGCCCTTTGTCAAAATCACCTATTTAAACGGATTTCTTTCATTTGCAGCCCAAATATTCACTAGGGTGACCACCGTCCGTGTCTGCTCCGCTTACATGCTTTTGTTAGCGCGTCACGTGCCCTCAACGTCACCAGGCGCCTCAAGTGCCGCGGTATGCTGTGGTCATAATTTTGTGGCGTATCAGTGTATATTCTACATAGCCTCCATCTTCAAATCACGAACGATTTTCTGCCTCTGATTTTTATCATCATCTGTTTCTGCGTGGTTGTGGCCGTCTTGACTCTCGAACACATCGGTCTCTTCAGCTGAGGCAGTTTTAGTAAGACTCGCAATTCTTAATGCTGCACGACCATCGCACTACACCACATTTTTTGGAATTTTTGGAACCGTAAAGAGTAACTTTTCTGAAGTAGCATTTTCTTTCTCGTTCTACTCACAGTAACTGCAACAGCGTTGGAGCACATATTTACTGTGAAGCGATCTAATGTAGACAGTAAACAGCTCACATACTATCACCCCGAGAGGGCACGGTGGGCGCCTTGCGGGAGGCTCGCGTCCTGCGCCCCAGCAGTCACCTGCAAGATCCTAGTGTATCACTGAGTGTGACGAATTCACCTCACTGCACGCTCATCTAAGAACGGAACGCAGCTGCTCTGCTCGACTGCCCTCAGAGATTCGCTGTGTTTCACTCCAGATTTCGTTATCCAATGAAGTGGGTCTTGCCTACAACTGTTGATAAGCGAAAAGGGTCGGCCGATGAATGGAAAACCTCTCTTGCATGTTGAGATGCGCTCTGGATGGCGAGAATGGGAAATATATGCAGGGTTTCCCTGTATTCACATAAATAAAGCGAATGTCTCGCTGGTCACTTTCGGAATGCCAGGGAGCCTTCCCTCCACGTATTTTCGAAAGGCGTGGACTTGTATTTGATAAGGGAAAACTGGAGAGAATTGTGGTGGTAATGCAATCTGGTGCTCTCGTGGTCCTTAGATGGTCGGGGGCGGACGTTTTCTGCTGCCGTTTCGGCCGTTCTTATCCGGTGGTGACATGTGTACACACGTCTGTTAAATTAAATAAATCAAATTACTATCAAATCCACCTTCATCAACAGTATATCACCATCAAATCCATTATAATCAAAAATCCGCGCCGATCGACGCATGCTTGCTGAGTTTTAAGAGTTGTAAGTGGCGCTCTTTCACATGGAGGCGTAATCAACTTTCTGAGCAGCTTACACCTTCAAAGATTTTACTTATACCACTTGTGTTGCTTGATTAGTTGTATTTTTCTTTGAGTCTTGTAATGGGTGAAATTGCATTTGCAAGCTCCACAGTTTAGGAAAGCTTGTTGCATTTTCCCCTGCAGTCTTCCAAGTAACTTGGTATCTCCACACAGTGTTAAGGGGATTCTGTAATTCCAGTTGAGATTCTAGAGAGCCTTCCACTCCTATATTGCATATGTCTTGGTACTCATTCACGTTGTAGTAAATTGTCTTTCATTAATTGCGATACCTCATTAAGTGTAGTATCTCATTTTTGATATACAATGACATGCTGAATTTGGTTCGATCATGAGTGACTGTAGAGTATGTAAATTATTTTCCAGTGTTATTTGAATCAAAATAAATGCTTAGGTCACACAAGCAATTAATGTTGCATGAAACAAATGAAGATAAAACAATATTCACTAATTAGATAAAAAGAATTCATTTAGTTTCATACAGTAAAAAAAAATATAGCGACTTCATTAAATTAACCATACTGAAAGAAGTCAATAAGCTTTAGGAAATGCTATTCATAATCAAAATATGTAGCTTTTTATTTTTTAGTGACGTGTTCCTTTCCTTATGAGTATTTATTTTTTATATTGTACTAGATTAGTTGTTTGTATTGTAATTATTGCTGGTTGATCTTCTAATTATTTACTAGACTCTTTACGTTACATAACAGTTTTTGGTGTTTTTATTTAGGCAAAAAGTATCATCGTACATATGTTGTGATTCACATATGTTTGCAATGTTAGTTTATAATCAGACTACTAGGAATAACAGCCACACTCTCTGGAAAATGTTTATTATACGAAGATGTATATCAACTCATTGTATATTTGCGTACGATATTTTTTCAACAGAGTAATTAGACTAGTTGTTAGATTAATATGCCTGTTGTGAAAATTACTTGTTTCATACCTCAATGCTAATCAACAACATGAACAAAAAGAGTGTCACTACTATGCCATCAGCACAACTGAATTTCTTCGCGTTTCTCTGCTGCAGGAACAACACGTGCAGTCCCTATTTTCTTATTCTGCCTCAAACCTCTGCAGCGTAGACTGTAGCTCTGTTCCGGCAGACAAATACTGCGTTTGTTTGATGTGGCAGTTCTTTTCTCTGCTCGCTCTCGCGCGCTTACTTTGTACAGGCGTCCTTAGCGACGTATTTGCTGTGAAATGCTGTTGGAAAATGCGCTAACGTCACAGGCTCGACTTAACTTTTAAAGTGGCCTCCTTTGTGCAACGGCTTTACGATTCTCTTTGTAATCGCCCAAGTCTTTTGATAACATGACAAGCGCTTAGCCTTTCGTTGCGAAAGGCTTCAATTTTTACCTTTCGTCGGATTTGATGTGATTCTAAGGTTATGAGGCCTTTTTAGAAGGATAACAGAAATCTTCTGAGGTTTACATGTTTACGTAATATCCTGCGTTTCTGTGCGCTGCTTTCCAAGTACATAAGTAAATACTATTTTTCATCTGCCATACCACTCCCACAAGTTTGATATTCACAGAACTGTTGCATCATATATCTTTTTTCACAATTTCTTAGGTTTTTAAGTGACTCGAATTTGTGTATCGAACAAATTGTATTTCGGTGTCATATAACTGTATGGACTAAATTCCAGACTATATCTCCTAGGAAAAATCTACGTTCGTCACCAGCAATCGAACGAACTACGCCAGGAACAAAAAAGGGTCAAATAGCTCTGAGCCCTATGGGACTTAACGTCTGAGGTCATGAGTCCCCTAGAACTTAGAACTACTTAAACCTGACTAACCTAAGGACGTCACACACATCCATGCCCGAGGCAGGATTCGAACCTGCGACCGTTGCGGTCGCGCGGTTCCAGACTGAAGCGCCTAGAAGCCAGGAACACTAGCTATTACACCATGGACTTTATCATATTCAAACTAGAACTAGCACAATTCATTCAGAAAATACCAACAGAGCTGAACAAGTGAAGGGCAGTCTGGAATCTGTAACTCGTGGACAACGGATTTTTTTTTTTCATATATGAAGTAGCAGGACCGTTTTTTAACTTTCTGACCAGATATCTTTTATTTTCACCTGTACAGCTAAGCAGCCGACCCGTCACTGAGTGAGGTGATGCAGTGGTTTCAAATTGGACCAGTTCAGGAGCTGAGTTTAGCCATTGTGTCATCATGTCTCCATAATTTGTTTATTGCATGTAAAGTGATACTACGGGTTCATAGTTCGTTTTAAGAGAAATTTCAGTTCAGTGAAATCATATTCAACTTTGTCTACTGTCATTATTAACTCAAACGTGTCCATAATATTTTTTTAATCACATTCCCATGTCTCTCTTGATATTTTGTGGAGGTACTTATAATATTAAAGGAATCAGAATCACGCATGTTGCTCTGCTTTAAAACAACAAATAATTTTGGTCTCCGGTACACCTTGTACTCAACAATTTTAAATGTATTTCGGTTATATTCCGCTATAGCTCAGCGTTTATGTCAGACGATCCAGAGTGTAAATAGATGCAATTTTTTGGACAAACTGCCACTCAACAATCTACACCCACCTCCTAAATCTCGGTTGAAAGTGGGCTGACAAAGACGATCATCCAACGCCTTCAGAGTGACATACGAGCATCTGTTCACCGTAACAAACATTCCGTTTCCTACGGAGCACCATCGACTAAGCCCGAAAGAAGAAACGAAAATGTGATGCTGATGCTATTATTGTCTAAAAACTGTAGCAAGGTTACTATCTTCGTGTCCATTCAATAAGTTTTTTTGAGGCTCAAATAATTCTGTATAAAATGTAGCTAAAACGCCTTGTTCCTCCAGGAATAAGTAAAATTAAATTACAAGGTGCCACCCCTCAGATGACACTATATCACACCCATTCCCATACTTATCGTCAATCAATAAATTTCACAATTATCCAGGTGATTCACTACAATTTACTGAGACTCAGATAATTCTTTGGAAAATGTACTTACATCATAGTTAGTGAGCGTAAAACAGTAAAACGATGCCACCCGTCATATCGATATAACACTTTCATTCATATATTTATTATGCTTCACTAGATGGCCTCTACTTCACCTGTACATCTCTTTTCAACTGCTGATATAAGTAAATCACGTCATTACGTCCTCGTACTCTAGGACACTATTGAGAACGTTTTTCCGATTGGCAAACTATGGGGCAACATCTCCCAATGGCCCCAACAAATTCATCAGAAGTGTTTCACTTCATTATACAACACACGGGAGCTAGGCACCAGCCAAGGATAAATTTCTTCATCTGTGATGTTCTCCGTTTTGTCCTTCCATCCGCACGTTCCCTGCGTATGTAGCTTCAGCATGTGTCATATATCCCCCTACGAGTTGGAAAGCGATTACCATTTGACGCATAACAGCACAAAGCAGAACATCTGCGCAATGGTGTCATTGTCAATAGCGACAAGACACACGGAGGTGAGAAGACGCTTGTGTACGTCCTATTTTAAACCTCCAACTATCTACCGTATTAGTCTTCAAAAAAAAATGGCAGCACAATGGGACTTAATATCTGAGGTCATCAGTCCCCTAGAACTTAGAACTACTTAAACCTAACTAACCTAAGGACATCACACACTTCCATGCCCGAGGCAGGATTCGAATCTATGACCGTAGCATTCGCGGGGTTCCGGACTGAAGCGCCTAGAACCGCACGGCCACCGCGGCCGGCTATAAGTCTTCAAATGACTAGACAGAGTGCCAACCAGGATAGTTTTTAAGGCACGTTGTATAACGAACTCGACATCTCACTAATGGATGGAGCGTGCGATGGCTTCCGTGCATCCATGCATTTGTGTAAACCGCAACTAGTCTTTATCTTTACTTTCTCAAGGGGGTGACTACAGCATACTTACAAATTTCTCCAGCAAACGAGCGGAACTATTTTCCAAGTCGGTATTCATGGGATATTGTGCGTGTTTTCTAGACTACTTCAAAGTGAGATGTTGAAGGATTTGCTTCACACTTGTGCACCAGTCGAAAGTGCTATACCGTTGTCTTATTTAAACGGTGTAGCTACATCAAGAAGGATCAGGATCGCCATTTGAGCCTTTGATTCTAGAAACTGCAACAGCGGTCCACTCTATTGTTGTATAGACTGTAATTAGTATGGAACATTAATAGTTGACACAACAAACGTGCCTGCACGTGATAGAAAAGTTTCTGTTCAAATGCCATGCAAGATGGGTATTGATATTATTTTAGTTAGCTCGATCGGCTAGAAAACATGCAGTAATTTGTGTTAGCGAACAGCAGTGCCGCATTGTTACCACTGGTTCGCATCCGGTCGCCGAAGCAACGCAATGCCGCGCTTCGATAGCACTTCGATGGGTTACTGTCCGGGTCTGCTGAGCGCTGTTGGCAAGTGGGGTGCATTTAGACCTTCTGAGGTGAATCGGGGAGCTACTCGACTGAGAATCAGCGGCTCCAGTCATGAAAACTGGCAAACGGCCGGGAGACCGGTGTGCTGACCATATGCTCCTCCATATCCGCATCCAGTGATTCTTGTCATCCGGCTATGACACCTTGGTCGTTCGGTACCGTTGGGCTCTTCGTGGCCTGTGGCCCTTCGTGGCCTGTTCAATGGGATTTAGCTCTAATGTGAGTTTCATAATATTTCATGGAATTTCTTCTACACTCATGCTCATAAATTAAGGATAATTGTAGAATGTGGTGCCACACAACGTGGTACTACACAAAACTGGCACTATTAGCACAAGCACATAGGGAACACACACGACACAGATCTGTACGTCCACGGTATTGGTGATAAGTTGGAAAACCGCCCCGAAACACATGTGCTACGAAACGCCACTGTTTCCGGCACATGTACCCCGACGTCAATATGGGATATCATCACCATGCACACATACACAGGCCGCACAACGGGTTGGCATACTCTGGATCAGGTGGTCGAGCAGCTACTGGGGTATAGCCTCCCATTCTTGCTCCTGAGGTGTCCTACGGGTTTGAAGACGTGCAGCGATACGTCGACCGAGAGCATCCCAGACGTGCTCGATGGGGTTTAGGTCTGGAGAACCGGCAGGCCACTCCATTCACCTGATATCTTCTGTTTCAAGGTACTCCTCCACGATGGCAGCTCGGTGGGGCCGTGAGTTATCATGCATCAGGAGGAAGGTGGGACCCACTGCACCCCTGAAAAGGCTGATATACTGGTGCAAAATGACGTCCCGATACATCTGATCTGTTACAGTTCCCCTGCCAAAGACATGCAGGTGTGTACGTGCACCAATATTAATCCCAACCCACTCCATGAAATCACGACCGCCATGTAGGTCCCTTTCAAGGACATTAAGGGTTTGGTATCTGGTTCCTGGTTCACGCCAGATGAAAACCCGGAGAGAATCACTGTTCAGACTATACCTGGACTCGTCAGTGATCATAACCTTGGACCAATGTTCCAATGACCATGTACTATGTTCTTGACACCAGGCTTTACGGGCTATCCTGTGACCAGGGGTCAGTGGAATGCACCTTGCAGGTCTCCGGGGGAATAAACCACGTCTTTTCAGTGGTCTGTAGACTGTGTATGTGGAGACAATTGTTCCAGTGGCTGCGGTAAGATCCTGAGCAAGGCTACCTGCAGTAATCCGTGGCCGCCTGTGGGCACTGATGGTGAGATACCGGTCTTCTTGTGGTGTTGTACACTGTGGACGTCCCGTACTGTAGCGCCTGGACGCGTTTCCTGTCTGCTGGAATCGTTGCCATAATCTTGATATCACACTTTGTGGCACACGGAGGGCCCGTGCTACGACCTGCTGTGTTTGACCAGCCTCCAGACGCCCTAGTATTCTACCCCTCATAACGTCATCAATACGTGTTCTTTGAGCAATTTTCAACACCCGGTCACCATTAGCACGTCTGAAAACGTTTGCACACTTAACTCGCTGCACCGTACGCTGACATGCACCAACACACCTCTACGTATGTGGACTGCTGCCAGCGTCACAGCGACGACCGCAGGTCAAATGCAGCGCATGGTCATACCCCGAGGTGATTTAAACCCGCAAACCGACCACCAGCGCGTTGTTTCACCATGTATCAGCATTATCCTTAATGTATGAGCATGAGTGTAGTTGTTGAACTGAATTTCTGCATGGTGTTTAATAATTACAGAAAAATACACGGAAACTCTTCGGGATACAACTGACTATGCACTTATCAGTCTATGCAAAAAAGCGAGGAAGGGAAAAGTTATGTCAAATTAAATTTTCTGGGAAGAAAACAAAAGGATATTGTTTTTGTTATGTCCATGCATATGTGCTCTTGTAACATTACATGTGGTGCATCAAAATATCTGAATCATTTATTAAATTATAAGAGGAGAACATGCCACTAAACAATAGAGGCATCTGTAACAAATGGCGTCACTAATCAAAACTCACCGTATGATTTCCATAGATTCTCTTTCAGCTATACAGTCAAGGAGGTAAACGCACAGGAATACATGACCACGTAGCTCTTTATTCCCTGACCACACATTTCGAAAGTAAACTTCTGAAACCTGAAAGCGGCTTCATCAGTGGAAAGAGAAGCGTCAAACTAAATCTGCAGATTAGTATAGAATGAATCCTTTCACAGTTGTTACTCTGTGTAAAATAAAAACTTTTGCCTGCTATATTTCATCTGAGATAATGTATATATTTTCGCGTTTGTAGCGTCTGCGCAACTCTTTCAGAGAGACCAGACAACGCACATAGAGTTCACCGCATTCAGCGATTCATTAAGCCTGAAGGAACCGTATTTGTATGGCATTGTTTTATGTTACTACATTGCTGTCGTCGCATTGAGCAGGGTTTCTCGGATAAAAGATTCAAATCGCGCACATTGAATCACTGGTACAAGAGCTGCAGAATTCAGCGAAACTTCAGTGCGTGGAACGAACAATCGCTCACTGGTGTGTTGGAATGAATCTGAGGGACGTTAGCGTCACGAAATTCCTCCGCATAATTTGAGGTAGCTTACTTTTTATGTTCTTCAGAAAAAAAAGGAGGAGGTCCTTGCTTTGAGCTGCGGCGTTTAACTCTTCCCTCTCCTTTTTTTTTTCCCCAAGTCTTTCTCCTCTTCTCTGTCTGCCTTTCCATTTTTTTTAATATGAAATTTTTCCCATGTCCGCGTCCCAGAAATGGCGCTTTGTTACTCCGAGGCCAGGCGGAATGGTCTCCCGAACAGAGAGGACAGGGAGCAGTCGCGAGGAGGAGGAAGGAGGGAGGGAACGCGATGAAAAATGGCGACGTGGACGTTCAGAGTTACAAGGAACATCCGCGTATTTTCATATTCGCTCCTGCAGGCACGTACAAAGCTCTGGCCGCCGGCTTCGCCCCAGGCCAGCCCTTCCGGGAGCCTTCCTGTGCCGTCCGCCGTTCCGTCCCGCGCTGTCCGCGGCCGACCGCGCATGCGCGCAGCGGCGGTCCTTGTTTGTAACGTACGAGTGCCACAGAACAATATAGCACTCGCTGGAATAATTTTCGCCGCTGCGGACTCACAGACGTACGTACGTACGTACGTCCCTCCGCTGCGCTGAATTATGCGGCCGCTCCGCGTTTTCTGCTGCGACGATTTACGGTGGCTCCGCTTGCCGGCACAGCGGGCCGCGGGAATATAATTTTATTCTCCGAAATGTTCGACGCCACGTGCCGGCCGCTGCTGGCAGCGCGGAACCACCACGCTGATGGAAGTCAGCGCCTGTGAACGCGCATCTGCGATTGACGGCGGACAACGGATGGTCCAGTTGAGGAAATACCGACAGCGGCGGACAGAGTTTGATGGAAAATTGGTATGTTGTCGATTTTTTCCCCACAACACGAGTTTCTGCAAACAGTTCAAGCAAGAGCTGTCCCATTCTTTCCGTTTTATTCAGAAGGAAAACAGTATGCATCACAAAGACCAGTAACCGCTCCAGTTGCTAAAATGTTCCTTTTTTTAGTCAACGACTGTTCTTGTCTTTTACATTGAGGCCATTTTTAGTGGTTCTCAAACTGATGTTGTATATGCATGATCTAGTGATATTTAATTGAATTACAAAGCAGTACATGAAAAATTTTATGTTTACACATGCGCAGTACAACTACAAAAAAATGAAGGAAGAGAAGAAAAAAATTTGCATTGTGCTTTGGTGAGGCAACGTCATATGATTACGATACCAAATGTCAGGTAGGTTTAAAAGTCATGCACCCAAAAATACTTTAGGAAACATGGACGCATTATAATCATAAAAATTGTGTATTTTGATAAGTTAGAACACAGGTATGCTTTAGCATTAAAAGAATTAATATCTTGACGCAGTTGAAACTTTAAATTGCATACTTTGCCAATGAAAAGTAGTTATTTAGATTAAGTAAAATTTCAAAGTAAAGTACGTCACATGACGTTAACGCAACGTAAGTCTTAGGCTCAGTACCAAAATTTGCTGCTCTGACTGTAATGGGACCAACACTGGATAAATCACAAATCTTCACTGCCCTTTTTATTGCACGATATTTACATTATGGTTATTTATAAATTCTGAACATAGTTAGGGAGTGGCAGCGCCATCCAAACGTGGAGAACCTAACAACCTGTTGTGCTACTCAGCTACACGCCACGACCCTTTCCGCAATATCTATCTTCCATTACCAGTTATTTGTTTTACTATATTTAGAAAGGAGTAAAATAAATGCATTTTATCAATCAGTCTTAATGCATGAGAAAGAAGTATATTTTACGATGGAGTGGATATGTGTACCAAAGTCTGAAGTGATGAACAGGAGATATAGATTCCCGTCAAAATATCACAAAGTAAAATGTATAAGGTACTTAAAACGTTTGGTGACAGGAAATGGAAGCTCTGTAGAAGAAATAAGAAGAATATCTCTCTCAAAAAGAAGAAAAAGTCTTATATTTGTGTTTAGCATTGAATGGTGGTGATCAGCGATTCGAGGACACTCATTCCAAACCTATCCAGTTGTTTTTCCTCTTTGTTCCTGTGATTGTAGACAAAATTAAAATGGATCAAAGTGGAATTAATATTTAGCATCACAGTACTCCGTGTAGAGATGAAATTCGATCAATACGCGTCATACAACTATGTCCAGCGACATCATTTTGTGCAAGTAGAGGTATCGATCACAGCATAATTTTGAATGATGACACCAATACTAGAAAAGAGTATGATGTTTATCTCTTCCGATTCTAGTCAGTAGTGTAATGTTCGCTTTGGCGTTATTTCGTTACAACGCGCTCAAAACTCATATAAAGGTCTTGTCAGTCTTTGATCCTTATTTGTATGTAAACTGAAGGTGGATGGGGAGAAAAGAAGAAGAAAAGGAAGGAACTATCGATGTCAGTTGCATCGGGAATTTACGCGGAATCAACGGCGACGAACGAAAATGCATCCACACCGGGACTCGAACCTGTGACTTCCTCCTTACTAGGCAGTTGCGCTAAACACTGCGCCACCGGGACACACTATTTATGGCAATTGCGCCGACTATCCCTGCACGCCTCTCGGTCGACACACACTCCCGTGTGGCGCCATCTATCAACAGTCCCTGTCGATGTCCCCCGTGCTCACTACTTTCAGATTCCACAGGAGGTCAGACGTAATTGCGCCTCCGCACTGAAGAAGGTAGATCCGTGGCCCATAGAGGCGAATTAATTACATGAACTCAACGTGTCTATTCTTTTGGACATGTCCGAAAAAACAGACACCAAGCATATTTACTTCTAATGACTTTTATTGACATCTTTTAGTAGACTGTTTACTCAAAAGTATCCGGACATCCCCATTTAATGCGGAAATATAATACGTGGTGTACTGTGTTGCCAGTGGGCACGAAGCTTAGCCCCGTCGTCAGGTAGGCTGAGGTGTTGGCGGACTCAACTCTCATCCCAACATCGAAATCCTCTGGGCCCGTTGCTTCTTTAATGATGCCGGGCGGACTTACCCGGATATTCACCGAATCCTCCTCCTCCATTGACTGACTCCCTTATATACAGTCGCCATCATAAAGTGGACCCCTCCCGTTCCCCAGTCCAATCCTACCGCTGCCAACGTTGCCTCAAGTACAATGACCATGTTACCTCCGCCTGCAAGAGCCCCCCTACCTGTTCCCACTGCAGAGCTTCGCATTTCTTAAGGAACTGCCCCAACCCCACCTCTCCCCCCTCCTGCAACACCTGTAATGAACCCCATCCTACCTTCTCCTAAAAGTGTAAAGCGAAACCTCCTCCTGTCACCCCTGAGCTCACTGTCCCTGTCCATCCCGTTGATGACCCCATCCACCCCAAACAACTCACTCCGCTCTCCCCCTACTGCAGAGGACATCATCCGTTTCATCACCATTGTGCTCCAAAACATCCACCCCTTCCAACACTCCCACACCCTTTCCCAAATCGCCCTCACTACCCCTTCTATCTTTCATCTTACCATCTATACCACCTATTCCCACAACCAGACCCACTTCTCCTTCACCTCCCTCACCACCCTTGCCTAAATCTCCCCTCCCATGGTGCGACAACATTACAGTATCCTGTACCATAATATCCGCTCCCTGCTCACCCACAAACTCCTATTCCTCCACACCCTTCATCAGCACCACATGGACACCTTCATCAATGAAACCTTCCTTCAACCCCGTATCATCATCTCCACAGCTCCTTTTACCCTTCACTACACCAATAACCCGTACACTCTGGCGCATGGCAGGGTTACTATCGGCCACCTCAAGCACCTCCCCATTCGTCCCCAACCTCTCCTCAACAATCCTGCTGAGCATCTCACCCTCAGCCTCTTCTTCCACAACCTTACCATTACCTGTGCCACCATTTATGTCGGCCCTCATACCTCATCCCATACGATTTCCTGGCCCACATTGACTGCACCTTCTCCACATACATGATTGCCGTTGACCTCAGTATCCACAGCCATGCTCCTGCCGAACGCCAGCGGTGGTATTGGTTTCTCACTGCCCTCCGGGGAGACCTGGATCCCCCTCCCCCAGCACCCCTGACCTGAATCCAACATTACTTCCGACATGATCCTCTTCCAACCTCCTGGGGCGCATCACTGTGGATGTCCTTCACCTCACTGGCAGTGACCATGCCCCTGTTCTCCTACCTATCTCTAATGGTCATCATTCCCGCCCTGCTCCTCACCCTAACATCCCTCCTAAACTTTTCCATGATTCCTCCTGTGTCAACTGGGATGCCTACTGGGACTCCATTCTCACACAGGTCGAGCGCCACGACCTTACCCTGCAATCTCCTGATGACATATCCCACACCACTGCCTTCCTGCACCAGACCTTGTTTGACGCCATCACCACCCATATCCCTACTAAAGGCATCCAACCTCAGCGCCCAGCCCTGCCTCCACAGGCCATCCTTCTCCTTCATGAATCCCGCTGCCTCTACCGCTCTTTTCTCCGAACTTGGGACTGGGACACAGTCACCCACCACCGGCAATCACAATGGCACATCTGCACCATGTTTACTGTGAAGAAACGCCACTCTTGGTGACAGATATGTACAAAACAAAACACCATGCTCCCATAAACTCTACCAAGTATTGGTCTGCTTTCCACTGCCTTCCTGGGACCCGCCCTACCTCCCAGTACCCTCTCCTCCTTGGTATCCATCCCTTTCCTGACAACCTCAATGAGGCCTACCACTTTGCCTCTCACCTATCTAATGTTTCTTCCATCCCAGATGATCCCCAATTTGATTATTCCCTCTTCCCTGACGTTCATACCCCATTTATAGATGTATCAATCCTCTCCTTTTTAATGCCCAACAACTCTAACAGCTTCTCTTCCTATCAACATTAATGATAGGAACGATCCTGTCCATTTAATCAAATTCCTGATTTGGGGTTTGAATGGGACTTGAGATCAACTTACTTTCATTTATTCCACTTCAAACAAGAAATAAAAATATAATGATAAATGAATCATCAATTAAATATTTTATTGTCTGTTCCTCCCCTTGCTCCTAGCTTCCAGTACTTGGGCCACACACCACCATCTGAACTTAACACTCACATCACTACACATGATATCAGCCTCACACTCCACACTAAACACAAAACTGCTCCCGGCCACGACCGCATTACCTACTGCCCTGCCTGCTTCCTTGCAGTCCTTGCCAATGAAATCCTTGCCACTGGCTTCTGACCCAACCTGTAGAAAACCTCCTGTATCCTGATGTTCTCCAAACCCAACAAGCCTCCATCTGATGCCTCTTCCCAACACCCTATATGTTTTACCTTGGTGTTCAGCAACCTCTGGAATCCATCCTTACCCAGTGCATTCATCACCACCTCCACCAACACCATCTCCTCCCCTACACCCAATCTGGCTTTCAACCTTCCATCTCTGCTGGTGACCAACTCATAAACCTCTCTCATCTCCTCTCCCTCCAGCTTAACTCCTATCACTCCACCATCTTTGTCTCCCTCGACCTCAAAAATGCCTACAGCCATGTGTGGCATCCCAGTCTCTTGTTTAAACTCCCGACCTATGCCCTTCCTATCATCTATGTCCATATGATTGCCTCCTTCCTCTCCCACCGCCCCTCTTATGTTACCATCCATAACACCGATTCCCACACCTTCTATGCCTCCACAGGCATGCCCCAGGGCTCTGTCCTCTCCCCTCTACCTCCTGTGCACAGCAGATATGCCCCAATACCCTCCCCTCCAGTACACCTCCTGCAGTCCGCCGATGACACCGCCTTCCTTGCCCTCGCTCCTACTCTTCAACGGTCCCAACGCCTTCTCTAGAATCTCCTTGACCTTTTTGCTGCATGGTACAAACAGTGGTTCCTGAAAATCAATCCTTCCAAGACACAGGCAATCATCATAGTTTGTACCACTCGCTCCTTCCAGCTCCTTGATTTCTCTCTTACCATCTGCACCCATCTTGTCTGCCTCTCCCCCACTCTCAGCTACCACGACCTCACCATTGACTGTCACCTCACCTGGCTCCCTCATCTCCGCTCTTTCCAATCAAAGCCCACAACTGCCTCTGACTCCTCAAACTCCTCTCTGGCTGGACATTGGGGTTGAACACCTCTATCATCCTACACATCTACAAATCCTTAATCTGTCCCATCCTCTGTTATGCCAGTCCTGCCTGGATATCCACCCCACCCCCAAATTCTATAAGTCCCTCTAGATCCTTGAGTGCCATGCCCTCTGCCTCGCCTTCTGTATAAGACTCCCATCCCCCATTTGATTCCTTTCCCCCATCTGCTCTTCTTCCTTGACCATACCCGCAACCTCTACACCTCCAGCCGCCTTGACCCCTCTCATCCCCTGGTAGCTCCTCTCCTCTCCAACCCCCAACCCCTGCCCTCTGCTACACCTTCACCATTGTGCCCCCAGCCCCAGCCCATCAATTCTACACCATCTCCTTTCCCAAACTGGCTTCATCGCCGCCCCCCCCCCCTCCCAGATGATGCCCCCCCCCCCCTCTCTCTCTCTCTCTCTCTCTCTCTCTCCATTTATCCCTCGTATCAACTCAGATCCTCACCTCCTCCTCCATTCCTCTGTCTTTCCTTGGGCTCCCACTTCCACCCCCCTTCCATCCTGTTTTTTCCCCACCTATCCTCTGATTCCCTTCTCTCCACCGAGTCCTCCTTGCTCTCCCTTCGCTGCTTTCCCCCTCTTTCTCGGGTCCGCCCACTCCCTTTTCCTATGTCCTGTCCCTCCAATGGCTCCCCATTTCTTCTTTTTCCTCTCCTCCCCTCACTTTTCCCTCTCATAGGGCCGGCCACTGGGGCCGAGCTGTTCTAGGCGCTTCAATCTGGAACCGCGCGACTTCTCTGGTCGCAGGTTTGAATCCTGTCTCAGCATGGATGTGTCTGATATCCTTTGGTTAGTTAGGTTTAAGTGGCTCTAAGTTCTAGGGGACTGATGACCTACAATGTTAAGTCCCATATGCTCAGAGCCATTTGAGCCAACCCCCTCACAGGACCGGATCCCCCCCCCCCCCCCATCTGCAGCCGAGTCATCTGTATGGTGTTGTTATAAGTGAGTGTTCAGTGTTGTGCGTCCCCTGTCAGTGTTGTGAAAAGCCACCCTACTGCCGGCCAGAGTGGCCGAGCGGTTCTAGGCGCTACAGTCTGGAACCGCGCGACTGCTACGGTCGCAGGTTCGAATCCTGCCTCGGGCATGGATGTGTGTGTGATATTCTTAGGTTAGTTAGGTTTAAGCAGTTCTAAGTTCTAGGGGACATGACCTCAGAAGTTAAGTCCCATACTGCTCAGAGCCATTTGAACCACCGTACTGTCGGTAGTTGTGTTTTTATCTCGTGCGAACAGAAACCAGACTGTCACCGTGTTTTTTTAATTGTCCATGTCTCCTTCATGTGTGTCTTCATCAGCGTCGTCAACGCCGTGTTTGTATTTTAAGTTCCGCAACTTTCCGCTATTTTACTGTTATTAACAAAGTCACCATTTTATCGCCTTTTTTATATTGTTTGCTCTCTCGTCATTGTTTTGTTTAACTTTCTCTCGGCTGTAGAGTAGCTTATTAAGCTGCTATCAGCCCGCCCCTCCACAGGTGGGGGGAATCGAAAATGAATAAAGAAAAAAAATTGCCAGTGGAGAAGGAGTAACAACAGAATGGACCGGTCAGAAAAGCTCAGAGACAACGAATGTGGACAGCACATAAAATGTCATCTGGGTAACATATCCATCATGAACTATTCAAACCACCTAAAGCTGCCCAGGCCGACTGTTGGTGATGCGACTGTGAAGTGTAAGCGTGAAGGAACAGCCACAGCCACACCAAAACGGACAGGGACCGTTGAGGAGAGAAGGGGGAAGAAATCGCTCGTGAGCTCCAAAATTCATCCTGTTCCCATTTGACGTAAGAGTGGCAACGGGAGCACACATAGACAAAATTATCAAAAAAATGGTTCAAATGGCTCTGAGCACTATAGGACTTAACAGCTGAGCTCATCAGTCCCATAGAACTTAGAACTACTTAAACCTAACTAACCTAAGGCAATCACACACATCCATGCCCGTGGCAGGATTCGAACCTGCGACCGTAGTGGTCGCGCGGTTCCGGACTGAAGCGCCTAGAACCGCTTGGCCACTCCGGCCGGCACAAAATTATCGCTCGTTGATGTACAATGAAGACAAGTTGCCAAAGTTGTCCAGTTAATGGTATTTTCTCGGGTAAAAATGCTTCTGTAATGAGCATAATTACTCATTATTCGTAAGGGGCTTGTTAGCAGCAGCTTTTTACCGTGAAATACGATGTTAAAGAACAGTTTCAATGATTCCTTCTGAGGATATTACTTTCAGTGATTGGTACTTCCTATTACACCACCTCTCTCTTTAATTTACCGAGCGAGGTGGCGCAGTGGTTAGCACACACAACTCGCATTCGGGAGGACGACGAATCAAACGCGCGTCTGACCATCCAGATTTAAGCTCCTGCTAATATCCCGGGATGGGTCCTTTGAAAGGGTACTTTCCTTCCCTCGATACAATGCGATATTGCAACCGGTTTCTAACGATGTCGACGTCGATCGGACTTTAAATCATAATAATTCTTCCATCCTTCTCTTTTTATTTTTCCACCCTCGAATATTGATTTACAGTCACAACAGAGAGCAGCCTTCTTTTGTACTAACTCTTTTTGTCTTACCTATATTTATTGAAGTAAATGTCTTTAACAGTGAAACACGACTGGATTTCAGTAAGTAATGCAATACATTTGGTTTTATTCAAGATTACAATATACCATATGATTCCCCACTTTTCTGGCTAGAAAACCCATTTTTCAATATAGTCTCCGATGAATGTGACGGCCTTATGCCACCTTACTGGCAGGGCATGTATGCCCGTATTGTATCACGAGATGTTTGATTGTTGGTTTTGCGCCAAAATAACCTTAATGACAGCTCTCTGTTCGGAGCACACCATTGTTACAGACGCCATTTTGAAGGCTACGTATAGCGTCACCACCTGTCAGAACTTCATGAAACTGTAGGAGCTGAAGCGGGTGTATTCTACGATGCCTCACAACAAATTCCGCATTTTTTAAATCGACACTGGCCGAGGAAAAAAATAAGTTGCACTGCTTACTGAACGCCCTTCGCATATTCATACTAATTGGCCTCCAGAAGCACTAATCACCGTATCCAGTAATATAAGGCAGTAAAAAAATTATGCTCCAAAAGATAGAGAGGGAACAGCTGGCAATACAGTTAACCGGAACTAAATCAAAACGGAGAAAAAAGACGACCGAAAATTCAGTTTTTAAAATTGTGAATCCCGGACACGCATGCTGCTTATGCACCCAGCACTGGGGCGACCATTGTTCGGGCAATCCATTGCAGGCGGGGTTCTCTTTATGGGCGCGTCATTTCCTATCGCAATAACACTTTTCCCTCGCCGCTTTTGGCGAGGGGCGGGAGCGGGGGCGGGGGCGGGGTTGGCAGAGCTGGCCGGGAGCCAGGGCGTGTGTCGCGCGCCCCGCCGCCAGCCACCGACCGGCCGGCCGGCGGGGAGTTGCCAGAACTGCAACAGGGGCGGGACTCTAATCTGGGACTCCGTGTCGCCGTCGCTATCTGTCTGCCCACGTCCCCATTTTTACGGCTCTTCCAGACCGGCGTCCATCCCCATCTCGGAAGCTACATACAGGGAGTTTCCGTGATGACTACATAATCTTTCATGCATAATGCAGCAGGGAAAAGTATTGATTTGAGGTAGGGAACTCTGCGCCAGGATCGGCCGAGTCGGAAGATATAAATGAACAAGAGGAATTTGTAGATTTGCTATTGGTCTAATGAATGTAACACGAACCCTAGGCACACATATTTTTGTAATAATTAAACTACACAACTTTAGCAGTGTGTTACATAAAGTAAATGGGGGTAAAGCCCCGTGTGCGTTAAAAGCCCTCACCCGAGTTTTTTAACTAACTGCCATCGCTTCAAATGTGAGAAAGTAACGCAAATCTGTTTTCTACTACTTTTTTCTGAATCATCAGTCTTATGACTTGTTTGATGGGGCCCACCAAGAACTTCTCTTCTGTGCCAGTCTTTTCATCACAGAGCAGCAGTTTCATCCTACGTCCTCAATTATTTGGTGGATGGTGAAGTCGAAAGGAGCTGAACTGTTGACAACAACGAGGAGCAGCTAAAGCGATGGAATGAATATTTCAATGCGGTATTCAACATGACCCTGATCCATCAAGAAGAACAAGAGCAGGAGGAACTAGACCAACAGGGAGCGCCTCCACTGCAAATCAGTACTTACCCTCCCAGCAAGAGCGAAATTATCAACCCACTTAAAAGCTGCACCTGGTGTAGACAGTGTAGTGGCCAAAATGCTTATGGTAGACTATTAGGTAACAGCAAATATGCTACTGCCCCTGTTCCAAGAAATCTGGAATACAAGAACCATCCCAGTAGAGTGGAGAAAGGGGATCCTTATCAAGTTACCCTGAAAAGGAGATCAGACAAAGTAGATCAACTGGTGTGGCATCACACTTTTGTCTGTACCCAGCAAAGTATTGTCAAGGATTGTCTTAAAACGTCTCAGAGCGCCCATGGATAGTAAGATCAGGAAAGAACAGGCTGGTTTCAGAGAAGGCAGATCATGCACAGACTAAATCAACACCTGGAGGATCATTATTGAGCAATCCGTGGAATACTGGTCTCTTTTGTATGGGGCTTTTGTTGACTTTGAAAAAGCCTTTGATAGAGTGCAGCGTGAAGCCATGTGGAAAACAATGCAGACTTACGGAGTACTTCCAAAGATCATCAATATCGTGAAGATGATGTACAGAGAATGTACTTGCAAGGTGGAACGTGATGGAAATCTCTCATGACCATTAACTTTAAATTCTGGAGTAAGACAGGGTTGTTTGCCTTCAACACTACTGTTTTTGCTAAGATTAGGTGGTGTCATGAAGTAGGTAACCTGAGAGAAAAAGAGAGGTATACAGTGGACTTTATATGATAGCTTGGGGTACCTGGACTTTGCGGATGGCATCTTCCTTCTGTCCCACACTTTCATGGTTATGAGTGAGAAGCTAAAGGAATTGGAAACAGAAGCTCAGAGAGTTGGATTAAAAATAAACGCGCCTATGACTAAAGAGCTTAGGACGAATCGTAAGAACAAGAGTGCACTAGCCGTGAAAGAAGAGGAGATTGAGCAGGTGGAGAGCTTTTGTTATCTGAGAAGTATTGTTTCCAAAAATGGAGGGGCGACAGAAGACGCCGAAAGTAGTATCAAAAAGGCAAAAGGGGACTTTGCCCAGCTGCGACCAGTTGGGACATCTCGTGAAATAATGTTGAAGGTAAGGATTAAAATCTTTTACTCAAAACTAAAATCTGTTCTCTTTTACGGGTATGAGACGTGGAAGGTGACAACACAAAATAAAACAAGAGCACAAACCTTCGTCAATAAATGTTTGAGGATTATACTGGGAGTACGATGGTCAAATGTTATCTCAAACCAAGAACTACGGCAACGAACCCAACAACGGAAAGCCGAGATAACCGTAAAAGAAAGGAAATGGAGATAGACTGGACACGCGCTGAGAAGAGGCCCGCAACATATTTCAAAGCAGGCTTTAGAATGGAACCCACAAGAAGCAAGGAGGAGAGGCAGACCGAGGTCGACCTGGCGCAGGACTGTTGAAGCTGAGGTAGCAGCCGTTGGCCACTCCTGGAGTAACATCAAGACGATGGCAACGAACAGGGTCAGATGGAGAGCTCTAATATGTGCCCTATGCTCCACATCGGAGTAAAAGGAATTAAGTAAAGTAAGCCACAATAGCCAACAGGGAACAAAAAGAGTGGAAGGTCAAGGGCAGAGCGCTCGGATTAAAAGGGGTGTAAGACAGGGATGTGATCTTTCATTCCTTCCGTTCAATGTATACATAGAAGAAGCAATGACGGAAATAAAAGTAGAGCTCTAGAGTGGAATTAACATTCGAGGCGAAAGGATATCAATGATATTCTCGCTGATAACATTGCTATCTTCAGAAGAAGTGAAGAAGAATACAAGATGTGTTGAATGAAATAATCAGTCTAATAAGTACAGATTATGGATTGAGAGTAAATCTAGGAAACACGAAAATAATGCGAAGTAGCGGAAATGAGAGCAGAGAGAAAATCAGGATTGCTGATCAAGAAGCAGATGAAGTTAAGCAGTTCTACTTCTACTACCTAGTCAGCAAAAGACCCATGACAGACGGAGAAAGGAGGACATAAAAAGTAGACTAACACAGGCAGAGACGGCATTCGTGGCCAACAGAAGCCTACGATCTTCAAAGATAGGCCTTAATTTGAGGAAGAAATTTTTGAGAATGTACGTGTGGAGCACAGCTTTGTATGTCAGTGTCCGCAGCTCGTGGTCGTGCGGTAGCGTTCTCGCTTCCCACGCCAGGGTTCCCGGGTTCGATTCCCGGCGGGGTCAGGGATTTTCTCTGCCTCGTGATGACTGGGTGTTGTGTGATGTCCTTAGGTTAGTTGGGTTTAAGTAGTTCTAAGTTCTAGGGGACTGATGACCATAGTTGTTAAGTCCCATAGTGCTCAGAGCCATTTGAACCATTGTATGTCAGTGAAACATGGACTGTAGGAAAACCGGAAAAAAAACTCGTAGCATTCGAGATCTCGTGCCACAGAAGAAGGTCGAAAACTGATTGGACTGATGCTGTAAACAATGAGGAGGTTCCGAGGAATCGGGGAAGAATGGAGCATATGAAAAGCATTGACAAGAGGAAGGAGTGGGATGCAAGGACGTGCAGATTTTAAATGCAGTAGTGTCAATGAGGAATTCGTTCATTCATCTTTTCAAACACAACATTATACAATGTTCAAGTAAAACACCAGAAAAGTCACTTGTAAGTAGCAAGTAGCAGTGACAGGATAGGATGATAGGATATGTTTTAAAACATTACAGAGTAATTTCCGTGCACTGTAGAGGTAAAAACTGTAGAAGAGATTGTAATACATCCAACAAATAATTGAGGACGTAGGTTACAAGTGCTACTCTGAGATGAAGAGGTTGGTACAGGAGAGAAATTCGTGGCATCAAAATAGTCAAAAGAATGATGACTCGAAGAATAAAAACAAGTGAAGAAAACTAAAACCACAGTACATGGACGCAATATCCTCAGACGGACACTCACTGGAAACTAAGAACGGAAAGGTAACAAAAGTAGAAAGTTTTAAATACCTGGGAGAGATTATACACGAAAAAGGACTGAACATACAATGGAGAAAGGTTCATAAAACTACAGAAGGTGTACAGTCTTACATGGAACGACTGTAACAAAAGAAATACCTCCATCAGTCCCAAATTAAGGTACTTAAAAAAGTCATTTTAGATCTGCAGACTCACGCACAGGAAGAACGACGACAGACAGAACTAACCATCTCTGTAAAGGAAGCGATGGAAGACTTTAAGGAAATAAACATATTCACAGAATGCACGACAGACTGGAAAAATTACAAAGAAAAAATCAGAGAACTGAAATTTGAGAAAACGCCCAAAGAGAAAAAAACGCAAAAAAAGTGGATGGAAGAGCGGAGGAAGAAACAGAGTGAATATACAAGAGGTTTTTGGGAAGAAACAAGAAAGAGACAGATAAAAAAATCAACGAAAATTGATTACGTTGTAGCGCTGTCTTTACGAAGAAATTGTCGATAATATAAGAGGCGGTCAAAATGTTTCCATTCGAATGCCCGGAACTAACTGCTGCACAACACTGTCCGACAGCAATCGTTGATACATCAAGGCCTTTTTCAGGGACCTAAGGCATGATAATCGCATGGGGACAAATCAAGACAACAGGCCGGGTGCTCGAATATCTCCAAATTGAGATTGAGTAAATTCTGCATTACGACGTTTGTGATACGGTGATGTGAGTTATCATGAAGCAATAGTAGCCCATGTCGCGCAACCTTTCACAACGGTGGCCTTCGGCAGATTTGCTGCCCCATACACATTCTTCGTTCTCCGACGGGTTTCTATGGATGTTTGTCTTTCGGCAACTGAGAAAAGAATACTGGCACGTTGGTCCTGTTTGGACGCATTTGGTATTGACGTCCCCGTAGGTCAAGTTTCCGCATTTACAGCACGCACGTCGGAAAGATACGAATGCCACACTGAACCGAAGCTACAGTAGTGGAAATCAGTATGAAGACATGGATAAGTCTGTTGGAATAGTTGCGAACATTGTATATGCAATAGTATGATTCCTAGTATGCTGACAAATGGAGTCAAATGTTGTCGGATTTGATGTCAGAAGTCCAAATGGTTCAAATGGCTCTGAGCACTATGGGACTCAACATCTTAGGTCATAAGTCCCCTAGAACTTAGAACTACTTAAACCTAATTAACCTAAGGACATCACACACACCCACGCCCGAGGCAGGATTCGAACCTGCGACCGTAGCAGTCCCGCGGTTCCGGACTGCAGCGCCAGAACCGCTAGACCACCGCGGCCAGCATGATGTCAGAAGTACAGTATATAATCAGACATTAACGATTCAGGTGACAGAGTATGGAATTCGCTATAAAGGCAGTCGCCCCTATGGGATGTTAGTACGGGCCTGTCCTACAGACACCATTAGTGACAGTGCGTACTGTGTACATTAACCATGAATGTGATAAGCTACGTGGAGAACAATTACCATGCGAGGAAGGAGCAAAAGTCATTGCGTTGAAGGAAATGGAGCTCCCTCATCGGCAAATCGCCAAGAAGTTGAACCACTCTAGTACAGTGATTTATAACTTCGTCAGATTCGGTGCACGACATCGACAGACGGAAGCGGGGAGAAATTAGAAAATTATCTGACACATGAAAACGGATACTTTTGAACAAAGCAAGGGTCACAAACTGTTGTTCCTCTGAACTTGATGCTGATTTATAGTTTCTAGAAAGTACCAGATATCTGCAATACATTTTGTCAAATTGAAACAACTTGCATTCCAGAAACGACTGCAGAAACCTGCTCTGATACCCAAACACAAAACGGGCTGGATTGGAGTTTGCTGTAACACATAGGTAATAAAATTTAGAGTGCCAAAGAAATGATCTTCAGTGATGAGAAAGTTTTTAATGTAGAGAGTCCGAATGGGTTTAAATACGACTGGCACGGGCTGAGAACACAGCAACAGATAAGAATGAGCACAAATTTTGGTTGACGAAGTGGTATGTTTTGGACATCGTCCTGTTCTAATGGTGTATCACGCATTACTTGGATGAAAACTAAAATGAACTATAAAATTTTTCCGCTGAGATTCTAGAGATGGTATTGATTAGAATGTGCGAGGACCTAGGGGACTAAAGTTTAATGTTTCAATAGAATGATGCATCTGTGTAGGTTTCTGCACAACAAAAAAGTTGTTTTAAAACACAGATGTAGATGTCTTGCCCTAGCCTACAAGTAAAACGGATCCGAACCCCGAGGAAAACCTTTGTGAATTACTTGCAAGGCGTGTTTCTCGCAATGGAAGGCAATTTGAGGCCGTACGTGAGCGAGCGGTACGAGAGGAGTCGGCAACAACTTCGTTGCAAGAACTACAACCATAACAAAGTCAATGCCGATGAAATTTTTGAGGTAATTCGGAAGAACGGAGAATGGATAAAGAACAATGTACACTGTTGGCCATTAAAATTGTTACACCAAGAAGAGATACAGATGATAAACGAGTATTCATTGGGCGAATATATTGTACTAGAACTGACATGTGATTATATTTTCACGCAGTTTGGATGCATAGATCCTGAGAAGTCAGTACCCAGAACAACCACCTCTGGCCGTAATAACGGCCTTGATACGCCTGGGCATTGAGTCAAACAGAGCTTGGATGGCGTGTACGGGTACAGCTGCCCATGCAGCTTCAACACGATACCACAGTTCATCAAGAGTAGTGACTGGGGTATTGTGACGAGCCAATTGCTCGGCCACCAATGACCTGCCGTTTTCAATTGGTGAGAGATCTGGAGAATGTGCTGGCCAGGGCAGCAGTCGAACATTCTCTGTATCCAGAAAGGCCCGTACAGGACCTGCAACATGCGGTCGTGCATTATCTTGCTGAAATGTAGGGTTTCGCAGGGATCGAATGAAGGGTAGAGCCATGGGTCGTAACACATCTGAAATGTAACGTCCACTGTTCAAAGTGCCGTCAACGCGAAGAAGAGGTAACCGAGACGTGTAACCAATGGCACCCGATACCATCACGCCGCGTGATACGCCAGTATGGCGATGACGAACACACGCTTCCAATGTGCGTTCACTGCGATGTCGCCAAACACGGATGCGACCATCATGATGCTGTAAACAGAACCTGGATTCATCCGAAAAAATGAGGTTTTGCCATTCGTAAACCCAGGGTCGTCGTTGAGTACACCATCGCAGGCGCTCTTGTCTGTGATGCAGCGTCAAGGGTAACCGCAGCCCTGGTCTCCGAGCTGATAGTCCATGCTGCTGCAAACGAGATCGAACTGTTTGTGCAGATGGTTGTTGTCTTGCAAACGTCCCCATCTGTTGACTCAGGGATCGAGACGTGGCTGCACGATCCGTTACAGCCATGTGGATAAGATGCCTGTCGTCCCGAGTGCTAGTGATACGAGGCCGTTGGGATCCAGCATGGCGTTTCGTATTAACCTCCTGAACCCTCTGATTCCATATTCTGCTAACAGTCATTGGATCTCGACCAACGCGAGCAGCAATGTCGCGATGGGCTACAATCCGACCTTTATCAAAGTCGGAAACGTGATGGTATGCATTTCTCCTCCTTACACGAGGCATCGCAACAACGTTTCAACAGGCAACTCCGGTCAACTGCTGTTTGTGTATGAGAAATCCGTTGGAAAGTTTCCTCATGTCAGCACGTTGTAAGTGTCGCCACCGGCGCCAACCTTGTGTGAATGCTCTGAAAAGCTAATGATTTGCGTACCACAGCATCTTCTTCCTGTCGGTTTAATTTCTCGTCTGTAGCACGTCTTCTTCGTGGTGTGGCAAATTTAATGGCCAGTAGTGTAGTAACACAACATGACAAAATTACCTTTTACCAATTTCCATCCAGGAGATGCAAAAGTCTTATTTCGTTAATAGTGTTATGAAAGAAACTATGTAAATCCGTTATTGCTGTTTATGTCTACTACTTTCGACACATTTATGCTTCAGAGATTGTGTATTACTTTCATAGGGTGTGGTTGTTTCGGGGGGAGGAGACCAAACTGCGAGGTCATCGGTATCATCGGACAGGGAAGGATGTCGGCCGTACGCTTTCAAAGGAACCATCCCGGCATTTGCTGAGGTGATTTAGGGAAATCACAGAAAACTTAAACCAGGATGGCTGGACGCGGGATTGAGCCGTCGTCCTAACGAATGGGAGTCCAGTGCGCTAACCACTGCGTCACCTCGCTCGGTTTACTTTCATAGGAACCCTGCCTTTATACTCCTTTCCAATACCGCATACCCACATCGGAGTTGCACTTCATTGCATACACGCTGCAGCAAAGCTGTCAAGCGGAATGTTTTTGATCGCCCCTTATATAATAATATAGTAGATGATTCACAGTGAGTTTTCATTATCACTAAATTCGAAAAAACATTTCGACGAATGTGGTATGCGAGTCAGATGCAACCGCAAAAGATCTACATTTGAGTTCATACACAGCACTGGTAGCCATTTTCACTGGATTGACAGTTGCCTTTCCCGAAATAACGATTCAACATCGGAAAAAAGACTCGCATTACGTCGGAGTGCACATGACGCGGAGTGGGTGCAGAGAGCAGTATTGGATCAAAGTCCGATAATTTGAGCCAGCAGGTCACGCACTGGCCGCTACTCTTTGCGGCGAGCCGCGAGCCGCCGGCGCACGAGCGCACGGCCCAGAGGGCAGCGGCGGGCGCTGTGAGGCGAGCGCCCTTTGGCGCGAGCTGCTGCCGGGCTCCGGCGCGTGTGTTGTGGCGCACGCGCGCGTGCGGCCGTGACAGTCAGCCGGCAAGCAGAAAACACGTGCACCAGCAACAGCCGCTGCTCCCTTCCCGAACTTACAGCGGTCGCCGCAATAAACGTCGCTGTAAATTTCTCTGGCTCCGTAGCACCTTGAACGAGCAGAGAAAAGTGGCAAAAGTAAATAAAGACGGGAGAATAACGCCCCGGCGGGCAACGATCTGCGTCAGTTTTCCTTCCAGCTGCATATTTACTAATCTCCCGTATTTGATGGAATAATACAGTACAGCAAAACATTTTCTTTAGGTATATCAAATGCACTGCTGGGCTTTAAAATTCCAGCCCTCTGAGTCGACATACAATCGACGTCAAACTGGCACGCAGTGAAATGAATGCTGAAACGTCATTTACGAGAGTGTGCTGAAAAGAAATGCCGTGGAAATTTTTATGTTTTGAACTCTTAACTCCTTTTTAATAAAAGAATGTTATCATTCTACAATTTTATTCTTCATGTTTATATATCTGTAGCCCTCTGCATCTAGAATGTTCCGAATGGTTTGCATGTATTGCGTTGGTGCACAGCTTCGTGGCGTTTTTGCGTAAGTTTAATCAACACAATAGATGGATCAAACGGCTCTAAGCACAATGGGACTTAACATCTGAGGTCATCAGTCGCCTAGACTACTTAAACCTAACTAACTTAGCCGGCCGCGGTGGCCATGCGGTTCTAGGCGCTTCAGTCCGGAACCGCGCGACTGCTACCGTCGCAGGCTCGAATCCTGCCTCGGGCATAGATGTGTGTGATGTCTTTAGGTTAGTTAGGTTTAAGTAGTTCTAAGTTCTAGGGGACCGATGACCTCAGATGTTAAGTCCCATAGTGCTCAGAGCCATTTGAACTATTTTCTAACTAAGCTAAGGACATCACACACATACATGCCCGAGGCAGGATTCGAACCTGCGACCGTAGCGGCCGTGTGGTTCCGGACTGAAGCGCCTAGAACCACTCTTTCACAGCGGCCGCACAACACAATAGACGTACATAACAGAGACTTCAGTCATCAATAACATATTCTCCTTCACTTTTTACAACAGTCTACCAACGCTGGAGCAAATTTTCGATTACACGACTACAGAAATCACGTGGATTTGAGGCCAAGAACTCGTCTAACCCTGTTCAGAGCTCATTTTTATCAGGAAACAAAGGTCCTTGAAGATTGTTCGGTAGAGGTCGGAACGATAGTGCTCAGAGCCGTTTGAACCATTTGATAGAGATTGGAAAAGATGAAAATCTGTGGGCGCAACATCACGTGAATGAGGTGGGTGTGGAAAGACTTCCAAACTCAAATCCTGTACAGCGTTTTCTGGCTGTCTAGCAGATGCGAGCGGACGTTATCGTGTAGCAGCATGACACAGACTTCCTTGTCCTTGTTCTTGGACTGCGCCTGCAAGACGTCTCAGTTGTTGACAGTAAATGTCAGGAGTGATGGCAACACCTCAGGCAAGCAGTTCATAAACACGACACCGTCGCTGTACCACCAGATGCATAAAAATGCCTTTTGTGGATGCGGGCAGATTTTTGTAAGGTGAGTTGCAACTTTGTACGGCTCTGTCATTCTTTTCTTTTCGGTATGTTAGAATTAAGACATCATTTTTCGTCACCATTGACGCTGAAGGATGTGAATGGTTGGTGTTGTTGACAAGCCAATCGATGCGTTTAAACGATGTGCATCAAACTCCGAATGTCTTCCCAAACGTCACTAATGTCAAAACGATCCCCCCTTAAAATGAGAAAATCAGGCGTGTTCTGTCCAGCTTACATTTTCCTCATACGATGAGTACCAAAAGAAAAAAAAAAAAACAAAAAAAAAAAAAAAACAAAAATCGGAGTAACATTGCCATGGCCGCAGCTTGTGTAGTACGCATTTCTACCGCTAGGCGTGTATAGCGCAACTCATTTGCCAGTTCAGTTCCGCCTATGTTCTCGACCTGGCGTATTGTGTTCATCTGCCCGTGACAATTTTTGCTAGCGCTGTTTTGTTCTTGTTTAGTTTTTTATGATCACAAGTTTAAGTGAACAACGTGCAGCAGTGAAATGATGTTTTCTACTTGGTAAAAATGCTGCTGAAACTGTTTTAACGTTGAAAACAGTTTACCAAGATGACGCTATGGGAACGCCTCAAGTGTACGAGTGGTTTGCTCCTTTCAATAATACAACGCAATAAAGCAGACTGTTCATGCTATCCTTACTTGGTTCAAATGGCTGTGAGCACTATGGGGTTCAAATGGCTCTGAGCACTATGGGACTTACCTTCTGAGGTCATCAGTCCCGTAGAACTTAGAACTACTTAAACCTAACTAAACTAAGGACATCGCACACATCAATGCCCGAGGCAGGATTCGAACCGGCGACCGTAGCAGTCACGCGGTTCCGGACTGAAGTGCCTAGAACCGCACGGCCACCGCGGCCGGCTATCCTTACTTATCTGGATAAGTAGGTTGTACGACTGTAGCTCTTGCCAGCACTCGATGAAAACACCTGATAGTCTGTTACCAAGAGACAGACACGACACCACTGGTGAGCCACTATCACTGATGAATCGTTGTCACAGCTTGGAATGACATACATTTGTCTGCAATCTAAGCTCGATTCGAATCGATGTCCAGTCTGGTTAGAGTTTCTATTACTGTCACAGATGGCAGGCCTGTGTACTAAATTGCGCACCGTATACACTCCCAAATCATCAAAATGCTTGATCATATTTTCTTCCTACTATGCTATACGAGAGCAGTAAGTGAAATTTCGTAATTTCTATCTTTCGTGGTACTGTATTTTTTAAAGGGTAGCAATGTACGAGGGGCGTTCAATAAGTAATGAAACACCTTGTTTCTGAACGCACATTGGGTTTATTCGGGAAACCAATCCACCATTTTATTCCTCACTCCTTTTCGGATACAGAACTGTATCTTTCAGCATAATTTGCGTTCAGACAGCCTCACTCTACCTTAGTGGGAGTATCTGTATGCTACCGTGGTACCACTCTACTGGTCGAAGTCGGAGACAAAATCTTTGTGCTTTAGTAATCTCCCTATGACCCACGTACTGCACCAAATAGATGGAAGTTGGAAATTGCGACATCCGCACTGAAGATTTGCGTCATCCTGTCGAGTTCGCAGACTTGTGTGAGGCCTTTCGTTGCCATAGAGAACTAGAAGTTCGCTTGTGTTTTTGCGGCGACGAACCCGCTGAAGTCGTTTCTTCAGTTTCATGAGGATAGCACAGTACACTTCGGGGATGATCGTTGGATTATGAGGGAGGACATCGAACAGAATAACTCCTACAGAGAGGCGGAAGACTGTCGCTGAGGATACGGCTTGAAACTTTTCCTTCGGAGGAGATGAGTGGCGCTACTCCACGGATAGCCGTTTTGTATCGGGCTCGAAGTGATAAATCCGTGTTTCATCGCCTGTGACGATTCTCAACAAAAAAAATGTCGTGATCGGCCTCGTATCGCGCAAGCAATTCCACACAGATGGTCCGTCGTCGCTCTTTACTGTCTTCTGTTACGCGGCGTGGAAGCCAGCTGGCGCACATCCTTTGAGTACCGCAACTGATGGAGACAAGTGTGAAGAACAGGCAACAGGGACATCCAGTTGTACTGAGAGGTGCGATCCGTCGATCGCCTCGAACTCTGCAAGCGCCTATGAATGTCTGCGATGCACTGACTTTCCGCAAACAAAACAAAAAAAAAAAAAAAAAAAAACCTCAATAACAGCTTATTATATTTTGGCTAAAGTTCGGTCTTGATCACACCATTTATGTTTCAATGACATAGGTAACCGGTTTCGGTTATTTTTACATAACCATCATCAGACCCATGGCTCCCTTAGGATGGTAGGCGGAGCTCTCCTCAGCTGCTATGAAGTCATCAGTTGACTTCGTAGCAGCTGAGGAGAGCTCCGCCTACCATCCTAAGGGAGCCATGGGTCTGATGATGGTTACGTAAAAATAACCGAAACCGGTTACCTATGTCATTGAAACATAAATGGTGTGATCAAGACTGAACTTTAGTCAAAATATAATAATCTATTGATCACTGTATTCCTAAAATGTTTACCAAAATTGTCAATAACAGCTCTCCGCTTGGAACGCACCTCCGTAACAGATGCTATTGTGAGGGCTACGTATAGTATCACCACCTGTCGGAACTTCATGAAACAATAGGGACTCAAGCGGGACTATTTCATTATGTCCAACAACACATTCATCAGTTTTTCAAGCGAAATTGGCCTAGATAAAGAGAAGCTACTGCATTACTTATTGAATGCCACTTCTATCTGTGGGACATGTAAGTAACTCGAGATAATCAATAAATACGCAAGGAAGTAAACCCACTAAAACAAATAACGGAGGCGGACTGGTACACAGAATGCTTGTCATACGTCTCCATACAACAAAACAAACGAAAAAGAACAATACAAGCATTCAGAACTACAGAAAACTAAACAGTGTGAAGAAATTTGGCGAATAGTATTTTACTCACAAATCTCTCAACATTGCCGGCCGGTGTGGCCGAGCGGTTCTAGGCGCTACATTCTGGAACCGGGCAAACGCTATGGTGGCAGGTTCGAATCCTGCCTCGGGCATGGATGTGTGTGAAGTCCTTAGGTTAGTTAGGTTTAAGTAGTTCTAAGTTCTAGGGGACCGATGACCTCAGATATTAAGTCCCATAGTGCTCAGAGCCATTTGAACCATTTCAATCATGTCTGCAAGCTCCGTCACCAGGTACGACTTCATCTGCTTAGGACTACAGTCTACTACAGTACAAACATCAACACAACGTTTGCTTATGTCAGGAAACAGACACCATCTGCATTCGATTAGTTGTGTTACTATCCCAACTTCTACACTTAAATGCTCGTCGAGATTGCGTACCCTGTCAATTTAGAAACAATAAAGGCGGTACAGGTGTTACACTGTCAGAGATATCAGAATGATTCTCGCTTATAAGTTCCAATCAAGAATGAAGTGCGCATGTTAAAGAGAGTGTAAAACCTATAAGCCGGCCGGGGTGGCCGAGCGGTTCTAGGCGCTTCAGTCTGGAACCGCGCGACCGCTACGGTCGCAGGTTCGAATCCTGCCTCGGGCATGGATGTGTGTGATGTTCTTAGGTTAGTTAGGTTTAAGTAGTTCTAAGTTCTAGGGGACTGATGACCACAGAAGTTAAGTCCCATAGTGCTCAGAGCCATTTTTAAAACCTATAAATTCAAGAAGCAGTGATGTATATAAAAGAAAGATTCAAGAGCGCGATTAAAACTCAAGGTGAAAGACTGTGACAGTATTCACTGATGGTATTGCTACCCTCAATGAAAGCGAAGTAATATATAGTACGTGTTGAATGGAACGAATAGTTTAATGAGTACGATATATGGATTGACTGCAAATCGAAGAAGTAAGGGAGTAATGAGAAGTGGCGGAAATGACAACAGCAAGAAACGTAGCATCATAATTGGTGAACAGCCGGCCGATGTGGCCGAACAGTTCTAGGCGCTTCAGTCCGGAACCTTGCTGCTGCTACGGTCGCAGGTTCGTATCCTGCCTCGGGCACGGATGTGTGTGATGTCCTTAGGTTAGTTAGGTTTAAGTAGTTCTAAGTCTAAGGGACTGATGACCTCAGATGTTAGGTCCCATAGTGCTTAGAGCCATATGAACCATTTAATTGGCGATCACGAAGAAGATGAACTTGAGGAATTCTGCTACCTTGGCAGCAAAATATCCCATGACGGACGGAGCAAGCAGACTAGCACTGGCAAAAAGGGCATTCGTGACCAAGCGAGATCTACCAGTATCAAACACAGGCCTTAATGTGAGAAACAAATTTCTGAGGATGCACGTTTGGAGCACAGCATTGTGTGGAAGTGACGCATAGACTGTTGGAAAACCGGGACAGAAGAGAATCGAAGCATTTGAGATGTGGTACTACAGAAGAATGTTGAAAATTAGGTGAACTGATAAGGTAAGGAATGAGAAGGTTCTAAGCAGAATCAACGAGGAAATTAATATTCGGAAAACACCGACAAGCAGAAGGACAGGATGATAGGTCATTTGTTAAGAGATTAGGGTATAACTTCCATGGTACTAGAGGGAGCTGTAGATGGTGAAGACTGTAGAGAAAGACAGAGAATGGGTCACATCCACTAAATAACTGAGGACACAGCTTACATGTGCTAATCTGAGATGAGAAGGTTAGCACAGGAAAGGAATTCGTAGTGGGCCGTCAAATCAGTCAGAGGGCTGATGACAAAAAAAAAAAAAAAAAAAAAAAAAAAAAGTCTTGACTCGTTCGTTTCTGGACCAGACAACGTTTCACCTGACGTAAATCTTCGTCTCATATTCAATAACATTCTTCCGAGTACGTGGTTTGCATTGTCAATGTGTAAAATTCTCCGACGTTTCAGCTACTGTTGCAAATGGATTTCCTCAGCGTGTTTTTGCTAACTAAAAAATGCGGCGGAGACCTATGCTCGTACTTCGTCGCATAGTTAAAAAGAATTGCGTCAGAATAATTTGACACACTAGAGAAATTAGAGCTCATGCGGATGTTTTTCCAGAGACACTCCTCTAGGACCCTATCACGAATGGACCAGGGAGAGTGGGCAAATATCCTCCGCCACAGCCGGCCGCAGTGACCGAGCGGTTGTAGGCTCTTCAGTCCGGAACCACGCGGCTGCTACGGTCTCAGGTTCGAATCTTGCCTGTAGGCACGGTAGCTTAGCGTGTTCGGTCAGAGGGTTTAGCTACCCTCTGTAATAAAACAAACTGTGTGAACGTATCAACGAACAACCTCAACGAGTGTCATAGGACGTCCGCCACGAAAAACTTCAGCGAACAATATAGACCAATTTAGATCAAAGAAAAAAAATCCTGCCTCGGACATAGATGTGTGTTATGTCCTTAGGTTAGTTAGGTTTAAGTGGTTCTAAGTTCTAGGGGAGTGATGACATCAGAAGTTAAGTGCCATAGTGCTCAGAGCCATTTGAACACTTTTTCTAAGTTTAGGGTACTGATGGCCTCAGATTTTAAAACCCATAGTGCTTAAAGCCATTTGAACGTTTTTCTTTTGTACCTCCAAGACACACTGTAAGGTGGCATGTCTTGGTCTCTCTGGGTCATCTTCAGGTCTGTGTGTTACTCTGATATGAGGCTCGGACACAGGCACGATGGGTTGCTGACAAAACTTCATGCTCTGAAAACGATGCAGAGAGACCTAAACATATATAAATGTTGCGGAATCACCAGTAGTACTACTACTACTAGTAGTAGTAGTAGTGGCAAACTGCTAAGCAACTAGTGGCAAACTGCTAAGCAACAGCCACCAGTCACAGGTTGCCGTGACTGCGCCTTTGTCAGCCACTCAAGCCAGGCCGCTTAAAATAAAGCTGCCGTCAGCCGCTCGCGAGTGGAAGGGAAGGGAAGGGAAGGGTGGCGCAGTTGACAAGACGCGCCAGTTGACGGCGGGCGGACACGCGAGAATTAGCCTGATTGGGACTAACAACGTGGCGGCGGCTGCTCCGCGTGGCAGGTGTACTGCTGGACTGCCTGTCTCTGCCCACCACCGTGGGACACTAGCCGGCGCTCGGGCCAGCGGCCTGTTCCCGCTCCACATGGCGGCAGTCTGGCTCGCCACACGTCAGCAGCCAATCACTTACAAAAACTAACGGCCGGGACTCCTGTCACGCCTCTTCCCTCGCTTCCCGCGAGGAGGAAGTGCATTTGTTTAGGGCAGAGTCGCCAGTTAAACGACTCGACGACAGACGAGAAGCAAAGTATCAAGCGCCACCTCGACTGCAGCTCCAGAAAAGATCTCACGCAGTCCGCGTCTCTCCACTTCACGACCGTCAATCAATCATACCGCATAAGTTGGCCTAGTTAACATCAGAAGCTAAGCTTGCGAATCTTACGTTATACCCTGCCTGATTTAAATGCCACACACGATCTAGATACGACATATCGGGTTGTTGCATAAGTTCATATCGTTGTTCTATACGTTTAAAGCACGCAACAGATCCACACAATAATATATTCTCTTTCATTATGTACAACGATCTGCCGACGCTGGGGTAATTTTTCGGTTACGCGAGTGTACAGGTCTCATGGCCTTGCGGGCAAAGGACTCGTTGCGCCATGTTAGGAGCGCATTTTCATCCAGAAAGTAAGTTCCTTGAAGCTTTCGATGGACAGCGGAAAAGGTGAAAATCTGATGACGCAAGATTACATGAACAAGGTGGGTGCGGAATGTGTACATTTTTTGTTAGTGTAGCAGAATGCGGGAGTGCGTTATCGTGCAGTAGCAGCACTTCTCACAGTCTTCCTGGTCGTTGTTCTTCCACTGCGTCTGCAAGACGTCTCACAAGGGGAGGCCGCCAATTGTGAAATTCAGATTCGATTCATACTGTGCATAATAAAAGCTCATGGCCAGAGGTGTAATGTGGCAAAGCACCAAGATGCACTTCTCAGCCGTTGTCGAGAAAATCGACAGTTAAAAGAAACCGTTGCGGTGAAATACTCTCGACGACTAATAATTTTCTACAGCGTCGTGACGCAGCGGTAAGCGCTCGGGTTCGTAATCTGAAGGTCGCCGGATCGAATCTCGCGCCATGCATTTTTTTTATTATTAGTTTTTTGTAATTCAAATATATATATATATATATATATATATATATATATATATATATATATATAAAGTGTTAATGAATTGCTTATGCATGTTGGTGAAGGCGGATCGCTCTCCAATTGTACCGCCTCCATTTTTCCGTTTTTTTTTTTAACAGGGTGTACCAAAGCTCTCCCCTCCGCACTGATTTTCGACGATGTTATACGTTGCGCTAGGGACCGCATCTACCTTCTTTCGAAGTTAGCACGCAACTACGCTGTTATGGGGCGGCTCGTTTCGGCCCATTCATCATCTGTCATTCAAGTGTAACGAGCGAGTAACGGAGTTTATATTTCATACCTGCCACAGCAAATTTGTGTTCGTGGGGTCTCTATTCTAATTCGAACGTTTTACTTACGCTATACGTATTCGTTTCGGAATATCGTTTCTACGTCTTCCATTAACTTATACGTGGTTAATATTATGAAGACAATTAATAACATTCGTGAAATCCAACTTTGTTTGCGGAAAACATAATGATGTTCGAAGTCGCCAGTTTTTCCACGACAAACGACTTTCAACAACTTATTATATGCATAATTGTTGCAACTGATTGCCGGGAATTATATATATATATATATATATATATATATAAATATTTAAATTATAAAAAACAAATACTAAAAAAAGAAGGTTGCATAGCGCGAGATTCGATCCGGCGACGTTTGGATTACGAACCCGAGCGCTTACCGCTGCACCACAAAGCTGTAGAGAATTATTAATCGTAGAGAGTATTTCACCGCAACGGTTTCTTTAACTGTCGATTTTCTCGACAACGGCTGAGAAGTGCATCTTGGTCCTTTGCCACATTACACCTCTGGCCATGAGCTTTTATTATGCGCAGTATGAATCGAATCTGAATTTCACAATTGGCGGCCTCCCCTTGTCAGTTGTTCACTATAAATGTCAGCGGTGATGGTAACCCCTAAAGAAGCAGTCCATAGTACACCACGTCGTCGGTGTTCCACGAGATGCAGAACAATATCTTTTGTCGATGCGGGTAGGTATTTGTGCTTGGAGTTGCTGCTTTGTTAGAGCACGATTATTCCTTTCTTTTCCTTATGTTAGCGTAAAGACACCATTTCTCATCGCTAGCAACGATACAGGGCAGAATAGTCCGTGTCGTTATCAAGCCAATTGATGACGAGCAAGCGGAGATGCATACACGGCCATGCGCCAGGCTTAGAGCGTGCGGTACGTAAGCACCCGATGTTTGAACCTTCGCCATGCATGCAAATGTCGCATGATGGTGGAATGATCACAGTTCGTCAGATCTACCGTTGTCGAATACAGTGACGTGAATCATTGTGGATTAATGCGCTTAAACGATCTTCATCAAACTAGGACTGCTGATATTTTTAAAAATATCGATAATCTTACATATTGATACTTAAAAGAGTCATTGCAGCCGCTTGAGATACTGACAGAAAGTATCGATATATCGGAGGCAAGTTATCAACTTATTGGCCTATGTAAATATCGGCTGCACATTGTAATATACTGCCGGTTTTAGACTTGTATATTTAAGTATTGATTTATTGTTAGATATTCTGTACATCAACAAGCTAGCAGCCTGCCTATCCCCCTTAGAGGACGAAGTGGAAGAAAAACACTTAATCTGAAAACCTTTAAATTATGAATCGGTCATTGTGTGGATGAAAAGTTTGTATTACAATCTTTTTGTGGTCGGCTGTTGTTTTGTTAATTACCAACTGTGTACATGGTGGAATGTCATGCAATATTTCATTCCAGTTAACCTCTGATACGCTGTTTTCTTAATTTGTCATTGGTTGCATGTCGAAAGAAACCTTTCTTCACGCTGATGTTGGAAAATTGCGTGGTGAAGCTAAATGTTGCAGTTTCTGTTGGTAGCGCCGAGCACCGATACCATCGGCATTTCCCATTACATGTCTCCACCCGCCGAAAATATCGATCTTGTCTTTTAGATTTTTGTTTATCATTTTCAGTAACTGCCTTTGAAGAATGCCGGTGTGAAGAAATAGCAGAGTAGTTGCATTGGAATTTTTTGTAACGCAACCGGTGTGCTATTGATTCACATCGGATTTCTCGTTATTTAATCCCCACAGCCACCCACCCACACAGCTCCTCCCCCCAGTGCATCCGAAACACTTCTTTTCTACCACCTGTACTCGCTTCGCACAGTCAAAGACAAAGGCTGGACGTGTTGAAAGCTGAGAATGTAGTAAGACCCCTTCATACAGTGAAAGTAAAATTATGTTCTACTACAACTTCAAAAGAACAATATCAAATATTTACCGAAAACTACGAAAAAAATATAATATAAAATAAAAATGCCGAGACTCGATATTGCACTTTCTATATCGATATAAACGGAAGAAAGTATCGACGCCATTCATCGATATTATCTTGAGGATGTATCGATATTTTGCCAACAGCTCCACATCAAACCCCGAGGGTGTTCCTGAACGTGGAGAGACAGTAACATCAGGACGATCCTCCTTAAAACGAGAAAACAGGATTCTTGTTCTTGCCGTGCTCTGTCAACATTATGTCACCATTATCCCCATAGTCGGCGCAAATGTTTATGGCTGCCTACACTGTTGTCACCCCTCTATCGAGGAGAAGCAAAAGAAAATCTCATAAACGTACAGATTTTTCCATTTGTCAGTCCATCTTCTAGCTTCCACAGCTCCACTCACTAATGACCGAATGACAGTGTATACACTCAGATAGCAACAGTAAACGACAAATAAAAATGTCAGTCGATTAAGAAACCCATAGTAACCGCAATAACAACAAACAAAACAAAAACGCTACGAACATATGCTACATCCTAACAGAATACACTACCTGATCAGAAATATCCGGACACGCCTATGTAATGCGGAACTGACCACTAAATGTCACGAGCGGCAGACTCGCCAGTAGAAAACGAAACGGAGAGAAGCAGTAACAGCAGAATTGGTCTGTCAGGAGGCCCAGTGACTGCGAGCATACACTAGTGTCAGTGGACGTCACCTGAGTAGAAATCCACCAGAGATATTTAAATCCCTCTAAAGCTGTCCAGTCGTCTGTCGTGATTCTGAAGTCGGGACGCTAAGGAACAACCACTGCTGAAGCAAGACCAGGGAGACCTCATGTACCGACGAACACGGACCGTCAAGCACTGAAGGAGATAGCTGTAAAAAAAAAGCTGTCCATCATATAGTTTAAAAAAATGGTATACAATGATAGAGAAGCTCCTCACGAGCCACACATTTCCGCAGTCAGTGCTAAGCTCCCCTTGAGACGCCGCTGAACAGTGGATGACTGGAGTTGAGTGATATAGGATGCTGATGTGGCAGTCCTATGGAAGGATTTGCGTTTGTCGAATGCCTGAAGAACGTTACCTGCCGTCATGTGTAGTGCCAACAGTGAAGTACGGAGGAAGTCCTTTTACGGAATGGGGGTAGTTTTCAGGGATTAAGGTGGGGTCCCTTTACTGGGCGTAAGTAAACGCCAAATGCGGTACGATATGAACACATTTAGCAAAATTTTCTCTACGTTCAGTAAAGGAACATTTCGGAGCCGATGATTGTATCAACGTGTCAATGCATCCTGACATAAAGCAGAGTCTGTGAGGTAATGGTTTGAGGCCAAAAATAGACTAATCTGACGAGAGTCCCCGTCTGAACCCAGTGGAACAGCTTAGGGATGGTCTAGGCTATTGAGGCAGGATGTGCTGGCATTCCTCCAGACATTATGACACCTACTGAAAGTCTCCAAACCGGATTTCAAGCCGTCACAAAGCAAAAAGGTAGACACGTACCAAATTAATCTCCGTAATAGATGAGGTATTTTTGATCAGGTAGCGCACTTTCTTCTTGTACCCTGTTTCAATTTCTACGGATTTCGGCACCTCTACAGCATTTGTATTCGAGGGGAGAAAGTGAAACATCCAGAATGGTCCAATATTATCCTTACGTTGTAAATCACGAACGAAAAATATCTGGACTTCTTTGTAGTTGAGAGCAAAGGCATACGAAATTATTAGTTGCCCGCGCAGTTACTACATTGATTAAAACTGGGTGTCATATCATTTGCTCCTACCTGTGAAAATTCACTTTAAGTGCGACTAATCACAGATTTCAGGAGGGGACTGATGACCTTAGAAGTTAAGTCCCATAGTGCTCAGAGCCAATTTGAACAGATTTCAGGAGACTATGAGGCAGACTTGACAGATGATAGACTTACTGTGAAAGTGCAGCACCGGATCAACATGTTTCGTGGCATTGGCGGCAGATAGTTTTCTGACTGTGCGTTCTCCGTTTCTTGTACTTAATTTGTTGTTAAGCCACAATATCTGAATACTGTCCTTGGCGAGATCTAAGCTTAGAAGAAATTTCCTTCATACCGGAGTGCGTAAGTCACACGAATAAAACTTCAGCAAACATGCCGTATGACTTACGATCCATCGCAAAACGCCTCCGACTAGTTCAGCTGGGAAGCTGTGGGTCGTCGGAGCCAAGTCAGATGACCAGACAGATGGTAAATGGTTTTTGTTGGTGTCTTACAAAAACCTTGGGTCCAGCAGGAAAACAAGAGACGAACGAATTTTGCTGTACAAGGTGTGTTAAAATGATAACTGGCTGTCTTTTTAGAAACATTAAATTTATTCATGTACATCAGTGTCACCGCTTCACACAGTTCCTATTACATGTAATCAACTTACGACAGTTCTTTTTCCAATCGTCGAAACATGTCTGGAACTTGAACTTCGGAATAGCTTTTAGACCTCTCAGCGATATGTTTTTAATCTAGTGTGCGTGTTCCATCTGAGAAATAGGTTAAAGACAGATTGGTCATGGGTTAAACTGGAACGCTGTGACACTCCAAAATACCAAGGAAAACACGTGACCGTTCTCTAACGTTCAAAAAACACTGCATGAGTCTGAAATCAAAAGTCTCCACCACGAAAAACCTACTGAGAAAGATGGCCGCAACACAGTGCGGCAGTCAAGCTGAAAGCATCCTCAATTTGCAATGGCATTATGCTACTCCGGTGCAGAGTACGCCTGACCACCTGGTCATGATGAGAAGTGGCCAACCTGGAAGTCCTTGACTAGGCTGTGAAAATGGGGTACATTGAAGAAAACAAAACCCAATTGACAGCGGGGAAGAACCGACTGTTCAACATATGCTTCAATTCGTGTGTCCAACTACGTGCTCAGAAGGTGACTATCACCGGGCAACGGAAAACACATTGGAAGTGGCCAAATTTTTGTCAAATATTACGCAAACTGTTTTGATCTCTCAACAACTGTATGAACTATGTTTTATGTATGTCTCTGACACGAGAATAATATAATAATCTTTAGTATGGCGGTTAAGCGAAAGCAAATATGTAAGGAGGATGGCGGGGGCATTATTGGAATATTGCTTTTGGCCAAGAATTCACGAACAAAGAACGAAACCTGAGAGAAAAGTCATCACTTGCTGCGTCACAAATCCGGGAGTTTTTTTTATCGAATTGCTCCACGCAAACGGCGTTGTTGTTGTAATTAATACTCCTTATTTAACATATGAATTTGTGGCAAGAGCTTACGATGTACAAAATCGAAGCACACAGTGAGCATAATCTTTACAACTGACGGAAATTGTTGAATTTTTTTTCTCCACTGCAACGATTGAGTCGTAGTTCTGAAGTTATATCCTTAAATCCAGTATTTCGTCACCTATTAAAACATGTTTCAGTAATTCAGCATCGTTGTTGGCTTCAACTGGCGGCTCCGAGAAACTTGCGTGTGCCGCAGTTTTCATTGGAAATTCAGCAATTTTGGAAAAACTTCGTCACATATTTCACGAGAGAAACCTCCGAAAAGAAAAATGGTATGAGCCGGGTGATGGGCCAATATGATTAGTGAATTCTGTGAATGAGATTCGACAATCGTTCATAACTATTCCTTTCACTTTTGCCACGATTTCATGGGTTGTTGATGTGCTGAGGCGTACATGGCGCTCATCAATTTCAAGGTGTTCATGGCCTGTTCCGGAACACTTATCCGCGCGTAAACCCTTCTTTTAGTCTTAACAGACTCAGCAAATGCGTTAATTAATATTTCTAAAACTGTGGTACAGTTTATTCCGTTTTTATAGCAAATTTTAATGTCAGTTCTCTTAATGTCCGGTAAGGGTAGGATTATACAGGTACTTGTCAGCCATGGTTACCAACATAGCTACGAAAAAGCGTGCAAATCCGGCTAACATAAGATACGAGATTTTAAAATTCCTGTTACATTTTGAGCATGTCTAGTATTCTGTAAAACTAACTTATAATGACGTGACCAGGTTCCCTTAATTAGTATCTCTCTGCTGGGGAACCAACGTGTGCAGAAAGAAAAGACTTGCATTTCACGAAAGCATATCCGTTATGATCATCTGCCACATTAGAGAAAATTGATGTTTCTTAAATGTTAGCGTTTTACTGCCTGGCAACAGACGTTATTAACCGGGATGACGGCTTCGAACCGAATAAGGCGGTTTCGGAACTGGTGGTGTACCGCTAAAGCGCAGGCTTGGAAACCAAGATCGAATCCTGATCAGTCCTCAGAAAATCTCAGTCTGACTTTGATCTAACCTTCACCTCTCAAGGATGTGAGAAGCCACCAGGAACAACACGTGGTTCCCGTTTCACGTTACGCTGTATGTCCCCTTTCCCCGGTTGTATAACTGAAGTATGTTAATGGACACGCAAGTCACCGAAATGGCATCCAATTGAAATAGTTACACCCAGCTACTGAGCCACAAGAAAATGTCAGAATTAGATAAGGTCAGAGAGAAAATTATACGGTCTACTGCCACGCCCAGAGACAATTGATCATTTATGTTTGACTACGGCGTTTAACATCGCAGATGCGGAATCTGACAAGAGATATGCTTGACGCAGCACTGCCATGCATGTGCCAGCGCATCAAATTTCAACACATTTAGGCAGAGGGCTCTAAGTTCAGCAAAGGGTGGTAAGGCTGACAAGGCAGATATTCCTTGTACAAACGTGGAGACTCTTTCTAAAGTTCTCCGGCGATAAGATTCACCTGAAGATGGCTCCCTAGTTCTCAACCTAAACAGCGAGGCAAGAAGTCAACGTAATTTAAGTGCAATCCCGAATTCTCGCGGAGTATTCATTACTCCGCAAAAATGTCATGATGCGCGACTAGTAATTCTGTATCTTAAGTTCCTGGCATAACTGTGCTCTTTTGGAACGACATGTGAGTTAATTTCTATATGTTTAATTATTTTCTCTCGGTAATACATGTGCAGTGTTTAATTGCTAGTAGTGAAGAGACAATACAACGCTCAATCTTAATATACATGCTGACACAGTTATGCCTCAAAACGGCCTTGAAAAACTGAGAGACAAATACTAGCATCTGTGGCAGCAGAAGCAGAATCCAGTTCGGTAAAGAGCACCGGAATCGAACAATGACGCGCGATGGGATGAAATTCTGGGCAGAAGTTTTGGCTGAAAAAGAGCACAGTTGTACAACTGCCAGTTCTGCGCTCATCGGTGCACAAAGAGAAAATAAATCGCCTGCGTCCAGTCAGTAACCGAACGAAAGAAACCGAATCAGAATAAGAAGCAATACAGATAAAGAAATGTGTGTTTTTATTGTTATAATGCCCCGTGTAGTCCCGTTGTGATGGCTTTGCGTAATGCCAGAGTGCTTTTGAAGACAGATCCGCCGATGAGTCAACATGAAGTACGGCCAAAAGAAAATAAAATGATATCAGTTTCTGAATCTCTCAGGAAAAATTGGAAATCTGTGGTAAGGTCTTGTGGGACCAAACTGAGGAGGTCATCGGTCCCTAAGCTTACTCACTATCTAACCTAACTCAAACCAGCTTGCGCTAAGGACAACACACACATACACACATGCACGAGGGAGGCTCGAACCTCCGACGGGGACAGCCGAACGGATCGTGACAAGACGTCTCAGACCGGCGGCTACCCCGCGCGGCAATCTCTCAGGAAGCTTTTGGAGAACTAAGTATTACGAAAATTACGAATCTCGGATATTAGATTGTATTAGATGAATTATTGGCTCCAGTAGATCAGTGAGAAGGTTCTGCAGGATATAGAACATGTCAGACAAACAAGAATACCCAATAAACATTTATAAAGAAAAACAAATATCCCAGTGTACCTTCCACAGACCCCAAATGCAATAGTCCTCATGAATGTGAAATAAGTCAAAAAGTCGTAAGCATTTTTTTTTCTTTTAAATGGTAATAAATAACGTGTCACAAATTAAGTAAATGTTCAGTACACTGAGGTGCGTATAATAAATCTTACGCTTTACGTAGTAATGCATCATCAAATTGAATTATCATTTTACAACACTTATTTACAATGATCTCGTTACTACACTGAATGTGTACAGAATCCAGACTGTGCTAATGCATTATTTTATATTAAATGTAACAAAAACACGTCATTTAGTTCTACTTAAAAATACGTCAGTGGAGTAGAAGATGTTCATCAGCAAAAAAACCTTTAAGCTCCTCTTAAACAGAGGTGAAACGGCAAGGATTCAAGAAAATGCTTGCCTGATGGCATATACACGTGTTTGGACTCTCGACCTGCCCTGCTAGAAGAAACCATTGCAGCTGGGAAGAGGTAACCTTTGCAGGCTAACCGTACCTGCCGCCAAAATCAAATCAGACACAGCTCGTTAGTCAAAGGTAGATCTGGTAAACTACGGGAAGTCAAGGAAAGACAGAAAAACAAAACTGCTCAGTTATAAAACACAGCAAAAAGACTGGCTTTCCCTTTCGTGGCCGGACCATTTACGCATAAATGCTCACATAGCTACACTTTGCAGAGAAGGTGATACAATATTGATATTGATAAGTGCCCGTATGGGTTTCATATCTTGTAAATTACAACGTAGCCGAAGCTCTGGGAGTCTGTTGTTCATGTACGAGTAGTTCTTAAATCAATTGCATGGCACGTGTAAATTTCAATTTTTCGGACAAATGTTTTTCAAATTCTGTATTTCTCCAAATTACAATTTCCTGGTAGTTATGTTAAAGTGGATATACCAAGCACTGATTTGAACAAATTATTACTGTTATACTACAACAGAAGATCCAGGTCACCTACTTATATGCCTTCTAGTGGTATAAACATTCACAAAAAACTACTTGATCGAGGCAAATAACTGACCAACCAAAGCGTCTGTGTTCTCGAAATATTGATGAGATATTGAAATGAAATGAATGGTTCTTATTATCGTGTTAGAACAGGCATCGGAAACATCTGATGATCCATCGCCTGGACTCAGATACACTATGTGCTCAAAAGTATCCGGACGCCTGGCTGAAAATAACTTACCAGTTCGTGGCGCCCTCCATTGGTGATGCTGGAATTCAGTATCGTGGTATCCCACCTTTAGCCTTAATGATAGCTTCCACTCTCGCAGGCATACGTTCAATTAGGTGCTGGAAGGTTTCTTGGGGGGATAGCAGCCCAGTCTACACGGAGTGCTGCACTGAGGACACGTATCGATGTCGGTCGGTGAGGCCTGGCACGAACTCGGCGTTCCAAAACATCTCGAAGGTGTTCTATAGGATTCAGGTCAGGGCTGTGTAGAGGCCAGTCCATTTCAGGGATGTTATTGTCGTGTAACCACTCCGCCACAGGCCGTGCAGTGTGAACAGGTGCTTGATCGTGTTGAAAGATGCAAACGCCATCCCCGAATTGTTCTTTAACAGTGGGAAGCAAGAAGGTGCTTAAAACTTCCATGGAGGCCTGTGCCGTGATAATGCCACGCAAAACAGCAAGTGGGGCAAGCTACCTCCACGTAACACACGACAACGCCATAACATCACCGCCTCCGAATTTTACTGTTGTCACTACACACGCTGGCAGATGACGTTCACCGGGCATTCGCCGTACCCACACCCTGCCGTCGTATCACCACATTGTGTACAGTGATTCGTCACTCCACATAACATTTTTCCACTGTTCAATAGTCCAGTGTTTACACTCCTTACACCAAGCGAGGCGTCGTTTTGCATTTACTGCCGTGAAGTGTGGCTTACGAGCAGGCGCTCGACCTTGAAATCCAAGTATTCTCAACTCCCGCCTAACTGTCATAGTACTTGCAGTGGATCCTGATGCAGTTTGGAATTCCTGTGTGATGGTCTGGATAGACGTCTGCCTATTACACATAACGATCCTCTTCAATTGTCGGCAGTCTCTGTCAGTGAATAGACGAGGTCGGTCTGTACGCCTTTTTGCAGTACGTGTCCCATCACGTTACCACTTCACTATCACATCGGAAACAGTGGACCTAGAGATGTTTAGGAGTGTGGAAATCTCGCGTACAGACGTGACACAAGTTACACCCAATCACCTGACCATGTTCGAAGTCCGTGCGTTCCGTGGTGCGCCCCATTCTGCTCTCTCACGATGTCTAATGACTGCTGAGGTCGGTGATATGGAGTACCTGGCAGTAGGTGACAGCACAATGCACCTAATATGAAAAACGTATGTTTTGGGGGGTGTCAGGAAACTTTTGATCACATAGCGTACATACCTAACCTCAAGGGCTGCCTAGGCATGTGATGCGATAGCAGCGCTCCTAGTGCATAAAGTTAAAACTGTAGCGCCCGTGGCTTTTAATGTTTATAGAATAACGCACCGACATAAATGTAACACCTTTCGCGACAATCCACGCCAACAAATTATGCCTCGAACATGCGTTTTTGAGAGTACATTAATTTTGAGGTCACACTATTTTCTGCTGCTTATATTTAAATTTGTTTACGCGTCATGAACCCTGTTTCTTCGCTTACGACATTTTACAGTAGCTATCGTAAAAATTTCTGTTACAATATTCTGCAACGCCATTGGTAAAAAGACTGTGTTCACAACAGGCAAATAAATGCAAACTACTGAAGTGGGAGGCTAGAAATCTTGAAATGCCGACATAGAAAACTATACTCCTACTAAAGCAAGTGGTTTAGCTAACTCATTACAAATTGCCTGCAGTTTCAGCTACTGCATTGTTCTAATAGATCCACAACGTACAAGAGTTATTTACTAATGCTAATACGAAAAAGAGCAGAAAAACGTAATCCGGCAGTGAGATACGGCAATCCCAGTCGACAAGCAGTTAGAAGTACTTTGCGATTTTAGGTCACAGATAGGTCATTTAAGTGTGTCAACATCAGCAAACATTACTTGCAAGCAATTTTTAAACCTTTGACAAAAAATACTTTTGATGACTGACCGCATAGACATGGGTTGCTTTTCTAACACAAAATTAATGAAGCCACATTTCTTTTTTCATTTCAAAAGCTTAAAAGTTCTAATCACTTGAACTTAGCATGTAAGTTATCGGCTGTATTATACAGAAGATAACCTGGAAGAATACCAAAAACGGGAGGGCAAGTTTTAAAACCGATAGTAATCGCCCTCACACGCTCGATATGTATTGGTAATACTGAGAATAGCACTGCTAATAGAGAGAATATTTTGGTCGCCATCAGTACCGATTGTCAATATCTCTAGTACTGACAAAACGACAATACCTCGCCGTCAGACTTTCGTTACGTCGACTAGTTGACTACAATACTGAACGTGCGAAAGTCCGCAACTCGCTTTCTCTCTCTCTCTCCCACTATTTTCTATTTTCTTCTTCTTCTGAATCCAGTTGCGGGCACAATCCGACCTGCGGGCCACTGGCTGCCAATCCAATATGTTATATACGGGGTGAACCATAAATCCAACAACAATATGTTGTTCAGGGATACCCGCTGAGTATTTTCGCACAAGGGACCGACAGTCTCTTGCGGCTCGTAACAGAGTTACTGCATTTCTTTTGGTTTTTTGCCCCAGTTAGCTTTGAATCAATACTGCACTGAAAATAGGACACATCAGTGCTAATACTGACAGTGTTAGTGGACCACCGTATTATTGCAAGTGGGAGAGAGGCCGCTCCAATCACTTCTCGTGTTAATCGTGATACAGTGGTGAAAATTTATATTGGTTATTTGTGGAGAAAAACTTGTTTATTACCATATTTGATATTGCAGCCATTTTCCCGTACAATTTACAACAAAGCAAAACAAAATACATTTTCGTTTCACCATCAAAATTAGGAGGAGTACTTAAAAATTAAAAAAAAAACTGGTCTTCGGGGCGGAATTTGCCATTGTGATAACGCCCCGTGGAAAGCCTCTGTCGGATGAGGAAAAAAGCAAATATTAAGGCGTACCAAGAAATGGAATTGTATTATTGACAGTTTTGTCAGACTGGGTGAGCAGTATGGCGAAAGTGTCAAATATGGCCGGACATGAAAACTGTTAGCATCAAATTTGCGTTTGATTCTACGTAAAGCAAACGTCAATGGTTTGTGTACCTCTCAAATCGTAGCTGATTTGCGGTTATCAGTCACTTCCAAACGCGTTAGAGAAATCCTGGCTGAAGACACGAGTCTGACGTTCTAGAAACATCTCCTTAAAGCCACCTTTAAAAAATGCATAAAGGGAGCTCGACTGAAGTTTGCGGAGAGACGTATGTTGTGGGCCATAGAATGGAACAAAGGGATTTTAAGTGATGAGAAGAATCATTTGGATGGATCAGATGGTTTTTAGTATTACTAGCGTTATCTCCGTCCGGATGAATATGTTCAGGTGAGTAGAAACTTTGGTGGAGCCAGCGTTTTGATCTGGGCAGCATTTCTTGTTAAGGGCACGTCCAACACAGCATGCCGTATTCCTGGACTTCAGGAAGGCATTTGATACGGTTCCGCACTTACGTTTAGTGAAAAAAATACGAGCTTACGGAATATCGGACCAGGTTTGTGATTGGATTCAGGATTTCCTAGAAGAAAGAACACAACATGTCATTCTTAACGGTTCAAAATCTGCAGATGTAGAGGTAATTTCGGGAGTACCGCAGGGAAGCGTGATAGGACCTTTATTGTTTACAATATACATAAATGACTTAGTTGACAACATCGGTAGCTCCGTGAGGCTATTTGCAGATGACACGGTTGTCTACAAGAAAGTAGCAACATCAGAAGACTCGTACGTACTCCAGGAGGACCTGCAGAGGATTAATGCATGGTGCGACAGCTGGCAGCTTTCCCTAAACGTAGATAAATGTAATATAATGCGCATACATAGTGGCAGAAATCCATTCCAGTACGATTATGCCATAGGTGGTAAATCATTGGAAGCGGTAACGACCGTAAAATACTTAGGAGTTACTATCCGGAGCGATCTGAAGTGGAATGATCACATAAAACAAATAGTGGGAAAAGCAGGCGCCAGGTTGAGATTCATAGGAAGAATTCTAAGAAAATGTGACTCATCGACGAAAGAAGTAGCTTACAAAACGCTTGTTCGTCCGATTCTTGAGTATTGCTCATCAGTATGGGACCCTTACCAGGTTGGATTAATAGAAGAGATAGACATGATCCAGCGAAAAGCAGCGCGATTCGTCATGGGGACATTTAGTCAGCGCGAGAGCGTTACGGAGATGCTGAACAAGCTCCAGTGGCGGACACTTCAAGAAAGGCGTTACGCAATACGGAGAGGTTTATTATCGAAATTACGAGAGAGCACATTCCGGGAAGAGATGGGCAACATATTACTACCGCCCACATATATCTCGCGTAATGATCACAACGAAAAGATCCGAGAAATTAGAGCAAATACGGAGACTTACAAGCAGTCGTTCTTCCCACGCACAATTCGTGAATGGAACAGGGAAGGGGGGATCAGATAGTGGTACAATAAATACCCTCCGCCACACACCGTAAGGTGGCTCGCGGAGTATAGATGTAGATGTAGACAACGAATTCCACAGATTATACAGGAATGCTGGAAATTAAATTGGTTCATATGCGTGAGACACTTCACGATGATAATTTACTATTACAACAAGACGTCGCTGGGATCCACCGTTCTGGCAAAACAAAGTAGTGGTTTCAAGATAAAGGGATTCCATTTCTGAGCTGTCCTTCGAGATGTCCGGATTTAAATCCCATGGAGAATCTATCGGGCATACTAGCCCGACGTGTTCAGCACAATGGATGACCGTTTAAGACTCTGATCTAGCTGAAAACTGCAATTCGATTTGAGTTGACATCAATTTCCGAAAGAAAGTTCACTTCCCTTATACAATCAATGCCTAAGAGGATTTTCGCGGCTTTTAAGAACAACGGAAGTTCGACTAAATACTAGGTTAAAGTTATGATATATTTACTGTATACGTTAGGTTATTGTGACAACGTTTCGTAAGTGCCTTTATATCACTTTCCACCCCCAAGGTTGCCTTATTTCTTTAAATTTCTTAAGTACCAATGCTAATGGGGAAATGAGAATGTGTTTTGTTTTGCTTGTTGTAAACTATAAGGGACTAAGTGCAACACCAAATACGTAAACAAAAATTTTTTTTATACAAATGCGTTTGTAATAATTTTCACCATTGTATTTCATGGCGACACACTGAAACACTTGATACTGTTATGCACAACTGTTTTGAAATCATTCACTGCGCGATGCGCTATCCTTAGTCACCACCGTACTCGTTTACTGTATCGTCACTACGTGTTTCTGATACTGGCTATTGGAGGACAAGTGCAATAATATGATGGTCAAGTAGTAAACGCTGTGTGTCTTCCATTCATTTACGGTACCAGGTGTTGACTGTAGCAATGCCCTCTGCAGCTCGTTGCCATCAAATCCGTATTCAGTACTGCTCGGTTCTGTTTAGAGGTTTGTTTTTCGGCAGAGTTAGTTGAGCGTTAACAGTGTTACACAGCAGAACTGTTAATAGTTTTAGTGATGAATGCCACCGGCCTTGCCGCAGTCGTAACAGCAATTCCCGTCAGATCACAGAAATCAAGCGCTGGCGGGCTTGTCTAACACTTGGACGGGTGACCATCCGGTCTGCCGAGCGCTGTTAGCAACCGGGGTGCACTCAGCCCTCGTGAGGCAAATTGAGGACCTACTTGATTGCGAAGTTGTGGCTCGGGTCACGGCTGGGAGAGCGGTGTGCTGACCACACGCCCCACCTTATTTGCATCCAGTGACGCCTCTTGACTGAGGATGACACGGAGGTCGGTGACTACTGTTTGACCCTTCCGAGATCTATTCGGACGGAGCTAAGTTTAGCTTTTTAAAGAGTTTCCTGATGAAGAGTTGACCCATCGTCTGAAAGCAGTGGAAGAGCAGCATTACAGTGCAGTGCTGAGCTCTCCGCCCTGACGGCAAACATATGACAGCACTTTGGTAACTGAAGGTTATTGCACGTCTCTCTGTTTTGTCTTGTACCTTTTTATTATTATCTGTTACAAGGTTCTTGGATTGTTACCGTAGTCTAACAAAACAGTCGCGACACTCCGTTTGTTTCTGTTAACCACTGCGAGAGCAGCGCACGAAGCAGCCAGCAATCTACGCTACTGAATATGATTTCGGACGAGGGCGAATGATATGGTTTTTACAGATTTGTAACTAGTTTTTGCAATATAGAGCGTATGTAGTGCTGTAAAAACCGACAAAAAAGAAAAATGACACCTCATTTGCCTTCCTTTAGTTCCCAGAGGACTCTGAGATTCGGCTCTTTTTACATTTATTTCACCGACAATTCATATCTCTTGGTAATTTAAAATGCATGGAATGCACAAATATAACAACTATTTCGTTAATTAAGTAGAAAAATACATAAAGAGAAACGTTATCCTATGGAACCATGTGCGCTTTCTCAAAACTTGGAGCGTTAGTGTGGCTCGCAGCAGAGAGTTTGTTTCGCATCAGACTGTTATTACTCTGTAACGATCCGCCAGAGACCTTGGGTCCTTTATATCAAAATAGTCTAAAGATATCCGAGGACATCCTCTGAAAGTTTGTCGGTAGACTTCTGGTTCTCCTTGTATTATACACTCCTGGAAATTGAAATAAGAACACCATGAGTTCATTGTCCCAGGAAGGGGAAACTTTATTGACACATTCCTGGGGTCAGATACATCACATGATCACACTGACAGAACCACAGGCACATAGACACAGGCAACAGAGCATGCACAATGTCGGCACTAGTACAGTGTATATCCACCTTTCGCAGCAATGCAGGCTGCTATTCTCCCATGGAGACGATCGTAGAGATGCTGGATGTAGTCCTGTGGAACGGCTTGCCATGCCATTTCCACCTGGCGCCTCAGTTGGACCAGCGTTCGTGCTGGACGTGCAGACCGAGCTTCATCCAGTCCCAAACATGCTCAATGGGGGGCAGATCCGGAGATCTTGCTGGCCAGGGTAGTTGACTTACACCTTCTAGAGCACGTTGGGTGGCACGGGATACATGCGGACGTGCATTGTCCTGTTGGAACAGCAAGTTCCCTTGCCTGTCTAGGAATGGTAGAACGATGGGTTCGATGACGGTTTGGATGTACCGTGCACTATTCAGTGTCCCCTCGACGATCACCAGTGGTGTACGGCCAGTGTAGGAGATCGCTCCCCACACCATGATGCCGGGTGTTGGCCCTGTGTGCCTCGGTCGTATGCAGTCCTGATTGTGGCGCTCACCTGCACGGCGCCAAACACGCATACGACCATCATTGGCACCAAGGCAGAAGCGACTCTCATCGCTGAAGACGACACGTCTCCATTCGTCCCTCCATTCACGCCTGTCGCGACACCACTGGAGGCGGGCTGCACGATGTTGGGGCGTGAGCGGAAGACGGCCTAACGGTGTGCGGGACCGTAGCCCAGCTTCATGGAGACGGTTGCGAATGGTCCTCGCCGATACCCCAGGAGCAACAGTGTCCCTAATTTGCTGGGAAGTGGCGGTGCGGTCCCCTACGGCACTGCGTAGGATCCTACGGTCTTGGCGTGCATCCGTGCGTCGCTGCGGTCCGGTCCCAGGTCGATGGGCACGTGCACCTTCCGCCGACCACTGGCGACAACATCGATGTACTGTGGAGACCTCACGCCCCACGTGTTGAGCAATTCGGCGGTACGTCCACCCGGCCTCCCGCATGCCCACTATACGCCCTCGCTCAAAGTCCGTCAACTGCACATACGGTTCACGTCCACCCTGTCGCGGCATGCTACCAGTGTTAAAGACTGCGATGGAGCTCCGTATGCGACGGCAAACTGGCCTACACTGACGGCGGCGGTGCACAAATGCTGCGCAGCTAGCGCCATTCGACGGCCAACACCGCGGTTCCTGGTGTGTCCGCTGTGCCGTGCGTGTGATCATTGCTTGTACAGCCCTCTCGCAGTGTCCGGAGCAAGTATGGTGGGTCTGACACACCGGTGTCAATGTGTTCTTTTTTCCATTTCCAGAAGTGTATTATTAGTATTATTATCATTATTAAAATCACAGACGTCTGTGGAGTATTAGAGCGAGGATGACCGCATTTGATTGTCTGGAGCTTTAGGTTTAAATAAAACTCACATGTGTTCATGAAGAGACCCTATGACACCAGAGAAATATTCTCATATTGCTTGAAACATTTGTAAGTTTAATAAACGCAATATTCATCAGAATTGTGAAATTACTCTTCCATGTAAACACTGGATGTAATAGCTACGCGATGTACAAATTACACGGCGCTCCATTCTCTGCAAACAAACATAAATTTCAATTGGAAGAGGGTGAGCGCACAAATAAAAGTATGAACCGTTCCGTAAATTATCGCATTACGGATTGAATTTCTCCATCAGCAGAGCAAATAGTTGTATAACTCATTTCGGGCTCGGGTGGGAAGGTGTTAATAAACAGTACATTCAGATAGAGTGGGCGCCGTATAATACCGGAGCGCATCGCCGCAGACTGTTAAATTAGCGATTGTACGGGCTAAACACTCTCATCGACATACAAATGTGGGTGATAGCCGGGCTGTGGCGGCCCTCGCAGGATAATGGCGCAATTTCCGGTCCGCCCAGCATGTCTGGCGCGCCCGCCGTACCTGCGCGCCTGCTTGTTGTGACGTCACACTCACCGTGCAGTTGTTCGCCAGGGCGCAGCACGGTACTCCGCTACTTTCAGTTTGCATGGATAGCTCTGGTCGTACCCGTTATTGAGTTAAATGGGAGTTACCTCGACAGTGTTACCAAATCGCATAACTCTTTAAAGCTGTTTATGCCATGCAGTTTATTCTGTTTAAGCCAGTCACACTTACACGTTGCCTTTTATCGTCGATTTCTGAGTCAAGTCACCCAACCACCAGAACAACTTTTTTGAAAAACATCTTCACCATTGGCTGCATGTATTTATTAAATATCCCAAAGCTGCTGCTTCTAATTTAAGTCATCGTCAGGTGGATTAGATATTAAAATACAGCAACTGTCAACACTGGTAAGGTAAATAAAATGTGTGTTAGCATTTACGACTCTTGTCAGCGTTTCTTGTACACACCGTCGACACGTAACAGATCGAAATGATTTTCGAGGTTAATAGTGTCTACATATGTCAATATGGTACACCATACGATAACGGAAGCTGAGAAGACTCATATATTTCCGCCTCCATTTATTTCTTTTACTTATGTTGACAGTCACGGTGTTTCAGCATTTGTCACATATTTTAAATATTTTCGCTGGTATAGAATACGCAGAAAAACATGATACCATTCTAATTACATGGTTGTTCAAGCCCTTCTGGTATTCCGCCGCAATACTTTTCTTTCCTTTCATCGAAGGACCACATCATTTAGGGAGATCATGACAGGTCTACATATTATGTAATCAGAAACACAAGCCCAACTCTTATATTAATTCAGGCAGGACTGCAACTCCAACAAATATTTTTCTCCGTTTTATGCAATCTTATGGATACATCACACAAAAAGTATCAATAGAATTGAGGAAATATGTATGATAAGTTACATATAAAAGTAGATTTTATATGGAGTAAGGGACCATTTCAACTGAGATGGTTCAACATTCACATTAGCGAGTAGTATATCGTAAAGATGTTGTTGTTGTGGTCTTCAATCCAGAGACTGGTTTGATGCAGCTCTTCATGCTACTCTAACCCTTTCACACCTCTTCACTTTCGAGTAACTGCAGCAACCTACATCCTTCTGAATCTGGTTAGTGTACTCATCTCTCGGTCTCCCTCTACGATTTTTACCCTCCACGCTTCCCTCCAATACTAAACTGGTTATCCCTTCATGCCTCATAACGTGTTCTACCAACCGATCCCTTCTTCTAGTCAAGTTATGGCACAAATTCCTCTTCTCCCCAATTATATTCAGTACCTCCTCATTAGTTACGTGACCTACCCATCAATCTTTAGCATTCTTCTGTAGCACCACATTTCGAAAGCTACTATTCTCTTCTTGTCAAAACTAGTTATTGTCTCTGTTTCACTTCCATACGTGGCTACACTCCACACAAATACTTCAGAAAAGACTTTCTGACACTTGAATCTATACTGGATGTTATCTAATTTCTCTTCTTCAGGTCGCTTCCCTCGTCATCGCCGGTCTACATTTTATATCATCCCTACTTCGACAGACATCAGTTATTTTGCTTCCCAAATTGCATGTGACGAATAAAAATTTAACGTGTGAACAAATTTAACATGGCAACAAATAGCAATATCAATAGTAAAGATACAGAATTTTAATTATACAGTAAGCATCATCTGGTATTCCTGTCAGTCGTAGTAATTGAAAGCGTGAAAGTAAAAGAAATAAACGAATTAATGGAGTCAAGTAGGACCAGAAGCAGCGTTTTGTTGTGAAGTGAGCTATCGGAACACTGATTTCTATTTGCCTTAGATACCAGAGGCGTCGAGATTTTCACAACAGGCAGTGCTGAAACGTGCATATTGTTGAAACAGTCCTATGACTGATATATGTAGGTTCTCTGCAGAGTAAGAAACGTTGTGGTCCTGATGTGTCTACTTTTTTCTTTATTTTAGTCTTAATCTAATTATATTCTACTGAATTCGAGTGTGGTGAAGATGCTTGACATGTGAGAACGTTTAGACTAGCTCATTCACTAAATTCATAATGTCATTACGGACTGAAAACTACAATCACCTAGAAACATGACAACGAGACGTAGCCACAGAAATACAAACAAAGCGCATTATCTGGTTGGTCGTGCAGGTCAGACACAGGCAACTTTCACTGTCATTGATTTTTTCTGCCTTATTAGATCTTTGAAATCGGCTTTCAAAAAGCAGAGCTGATACTTCTCCTTCTTGTAGCTCCGCAAATTTTCTTTGCTGATAGAAAACATTCTCCTCCTCGAGCCAGCTTCGAAGGTCGAGTGCCGTTCCGTCGTCTGAGACTCTGACACGCTGATGACGTGGCCAAGAAAGCATTCTCACTAATGTGTGTTACACCGAAAACGGTAATTGACGAGTTGCCATGTTAAATTTGTTCACATGTTAAATTTTTATTCGTCACTAATTCTCAACATGTGTTATCCATATAAATAAAGTGTAAATGTTTGTTTGTTCAGAATCGTGATCTCCAAAGCTCTTGACTGATTGCTTTGAAATTTTGACACAACGTTCCATTCTAATACAATCGTGTTTTTAGGTATCCATTTCTTTAATATATATGATATATTATAAGCCGTCCAGATTGCTTTTCCCTCCATGCGCAGCTGCTTGCAGTTTGGCGTCGGCAGCCAGAGACAGTGGTCATGTGTACACATATGCTTTGCATGAGTGTATGTGTGTGTATGTTGTATAATTCGGAGGAAGGCCTTTTGTCCGAAAGCTTACTTGTTTGACGTCTTCTTGTTGTGCCTATCTGCGACTCAACATCTGCGCTGAATGATGAGTGGCAGTCTACACTTTTCATATTTTTGTGATGATAATGATGATGATGATGATGATGATGATGTGTGTGTGTGTGTGTGTGTGTGTGTGTGTGTGTGTGTGTGTGTGTTTGTGTGTGTGCTACTTTCTGAGATTTTTTGTAACGGAGTTTCCCTATTAATAAATAGATAAAAAATTATATATTATATTTGTTAAAAACAGGTATAAAAAGCACATGTGTATTCCATTACAGCATTGCGTCTAAATTTTAAAGAATGCGGTCAAAAACTTTGGGAGATGAGTAACCAGGAACACAAACATTTTCTACTTAAGTGCAAACGTATATGTTCGTTCCTTCAAAATCTTCTTCAACGTCTGCTTTGAAATACTGACACAACATTGCGTTCGAATACTAAGTGCTTTTATATACCTACTGGAAAGCCATCTGGCATATTTGAAATATATGTCAGTAGTAACAGGGGAAACGTTATACACATATGAATGTTGGTTTCTTCGAAATCGCTAATCTCCGAAAGTTCTTGACCGATTGCATTGAAATTTTGACACAGCGTTCCATTTCTATAAGAGCATGTTTTCATTTACCTATTTTAAGTACATTAATACGTAAATTTATATAAATTTAATAATGCGAAGCGTTACGAAATATAAAATAGCGAAACACTGTTAGCAAACAGGAAAGTTGTATTTATGGATTATTGGGTTTTGATGAGATTACTACTGCAGAATCTGAATTTGCAATAGCAATAAACACGGCTCAAAGCCAGAGAGAGAGGGGGGGGGGGGGGGGGAGTAGAGGAGATGGCACAGGGATGGAAGGAAATGGACATAGAACATAAGAAGAAGAAGATGGACGGAGGCAAGGGCAGGAGGAGACAGAGGAGAAAGGGGGTAAGAAGTGATGGACTGAGAGAGGGGCGACAGATGGGATAGGAGGAGATGAGGAGAGAGGGGGCAGTAGAAATTGGACAGAGGGATGGAGAGGAGGGGATGGACAGAGAGAGAGGGAAGGAGGAGGAAATGGATAAAGAAAGGGGAGGAGGAAATGGACAGAGATATGGGAGAGAAGGAGATGAAGAAGTATATCCAATTCCTAAACATATTAGAAATGTGTGCTTTCTCTTTTCTTTCGTCTCCATTTAAGCTGAATGAGCCACAGCAAGGCGTCGCTGGGTACTGCTAATAAATAACATAAACTTCAGTTCCTGGTTTCACATTATAGTGTCATGAAATTCCAGCAATGATATGATATCGCATTTCTACTACCTGACAACATTACAGTGTAACGTACACTCCTGGAAATGGAAAAAAGAACACATTGACACCGGTGTGTCAAACCCACCATACTTGCTCCGGACACTACGAGAGGGCTGTACAAGCAATGATCACACGCACGGCACAGCGGACACACCAGGAACCGCGGTGTTGGCCGTCGAATGGCGCTAGCTGCGCAGCATTTGTGCACCGCCGCCGTCAGTGTCAGCCAGTTTGCCGTCGCATACGGAGCTCCATCGCAGTCTTTAACACTGGTAGCATGCCGCGACAGCGTGGACGTGAACCGTATGTGCAGTTGACAGACTTTGAGCGAGGGCGTATAGTGGGCATGCGGGAGGCCGGGTGGACGTACCGCCGAATTGCTCAACACGTGGGGCGTGAGGTCTCCACAGTACATCGATGTTGTCGCCAGTGGTCGGCGGAAGGTGCACGTGCCCGTCGACCTGGGACCGGACCGCAGCGACGCACGGATGCACGCCAAGACCGTAGGATCCTACGCAGTGCCGTAGGCGACCGCACCGTCACATCCTAGCAAATTAGGGACACTGTTGTTCCTGGGGTATCGGCGAGGACCATTCGCAACCGTCTCCATGAAGCTGGGCTACGGTCCCGCACACCGTTAGGCTCACGCCCCAACATCGTGCAGCCCGCCTCCAGTGGTGTCGCGAAAGGCGTGAATGGAGGGACGAATGGAGACGTGTCGTCTTCAGCGATGAGAGTCGCTTCTGCCTTGGTGCCAATGATGGGCGTATGCGTGTTTGGCGCCGTGCAGGTGAGCACCACAACCAGGACTGCATACGACCGAGGCACACAGGGCCAACACCCGGCATCATGGTGTGGGGAGCGATCTCCTACACTGGCCGTACACCACTGGTGATCGTCGAGGGGACACTGAATAGTGCACGGTACATCCAAACCGTCATCGAACCCATCGTTCTACCATTCCTAGACCGGCAAGGGAACTTGCTGTTCCAACAGGACAATGCACGTCCGCATGTATCCCGTGCCACCCAACGTGCTCTAGAAGGTGTAAGTCAACTACCCTGGCCAGCAAGATCTCCGGATCTGTCCCCCATTGAGTATGTTTGGGACTGGATGAAGCGTCGTCTCACGCGGTCTGCACGTCCAGCAAGAACGCTGGTCCAACTGAGGCGCCAGGTGGAAATGGCATGGCAAGCCGTTCCACAGGACTACATCCAGCATCTCTACGATCGTCTCCATGGGAGAATAGCAGCCTGCATTGCTGCGAAAGGTGAATATACACTGTACTAGTGCCAACATTGTGCATGCTCTGTTGCCTGTGTCTATGTGCCTGTGGTTCTGTCAGTGTGATCATGTGATGTATCTGACCCCAGGAATGTGTCAATAAAGTTTCCCCTTCCTGGGACAATGAATTCACGGTGTTCTTATTTCAATTTCCAGGAGTGTATAATTCCTGGTCTCACTGGGCGTCGTCCAACTGATTGTTGGGTTACCGAACGGTTTGTGATATTATGGCGAAACGGGGTATTTTCCAACCATATGGTTATGTGTTGGTCTTCCTGTAATTACTTTATGTGGTTTGTAGTTGTATCGTAAAATAGTGGCTTAAGAGCACGTGAGGCAGGTGTTTTCAGCACCTGTCAGAAGGAGACTTACAAAAAGTCCTGGCAGGAGACAACGTCTTGAAGAAAAGCTAAAGAGTCTGCCGGTAACCCTCAGAAGGTCAGAGGTCATCTTCAAGAGTGTATAACAATTCTGCAGTTGTTCGGTAGTAATCACTAACGGTCAACAGAGGGATTTTTACATCATGGAAAATCTATGAAATTACATAAGAGCCTGTAAGTTGGCAGGTTGGAATACTTATTAATCATTTTCTTGTTATCTTTGAGGGCGTGCTAAGAAGTAATGCCTCTGAATTTTTATTTGAAAACTCTTAAATCATTTTAAAGAAAATACATCATTAACATTCTACATCTTTGTTCTTCATGTCTGTACATCTGTAGCCCTCTGCCGTTAGAGGTCTACGAATTGCAGTGAATAACATATTACAAGTATGTCAGTGCCTGAGAAACAGCGGCCTATATTAGCGTTTCGATTCGAAGAGTTCATCCACACACAGAGCACCTACTCCTTGAGCGACACAGTGCCGGATCACACACTACCGCTGCGACATCTGCAACAATCCGACGCCCTGGACTCACTGTCATCGACCATCCTTCATACAGTCCCGACTTGGCACCAACTGAATGTCATCTGTTTCCCAAATGTAAAGGACACCTTTGAGGACCCCTCCTCAACAGTGATGTGGAGGTGAAAATAGACGTGAGGTTAAGGTTCAAATGGTTCCAATGGTTCTAAGCACTATGGAACTTAACATCTGACGTCATCAGTCCCCTAGACTAAGAACTACTTGAACCTAACTAACCTAAGGATATCACACACATCCATGCCCGTGGCAGGATTCGAACCTGCGACCGTAGCAGCAGCGCGGTTCCCGACCAAGTCCAACGTGCTACAGACGTGAAATTTAACCGACAGATAGAAGATGCTGTGATGTGCAAATGATTAGGTTTTCAGAGCATTCACACAAGGTTGGCGCCGGTGGCGACACCTACAACGCGCTGACATGAGGAAAGTTTCCAACCGATTTCTCATGCACAAACAGCAGTTGACCCGCGTTGAATGATGAAACGTTGTTGTGATGCCTCGTGTAAGGTCGGATTAAAGCCTATTGCGATTGCGGTTTATCGTATCGCGACATTGCTGGACGCGTTGGTCGATATCGAATGACTGTTAGCAGAATATGGAATCGGTGGGTTCAGGAGGGTAATACGGAACGCCGTGCTGGATCCCAACGTCCTTGTATCACTAGCAGTCAGATGACAGGCATCTTATCGGCATGACTGTAACGGATCGTGCAGCCACGTCTCATCCCCTGAGTCAACAAAATGGGGACGTTTGCAAGACAACAACCATCTGCACGAACAGTTCGACGACGTTTGCAGCAGCATGGACTATCAGCTCGGAGACCATGGCTGTTGTTACCCTTGACGCTGCAACACAGACAGGAGCGCCTGGGTGCACGAATGGCAAAACGTCATTTTTTTTTCGGATGAATCCAGGTTCTGTTTACGGCATCATGATGGTCACATCCGTGTTTGACGACATCGCGGTGAATGCACATTGGAAGCGTGTTTTTGTCATCTCCATACTGGAGTATCACCCGGCGTGATGGTATGGGGTGATATTGGTTAAAGGTCTCGGTCACCTCTTGTTCGCACTGACGGCACTTTGAACAGTGGACGTTACTCTTCAGATGTGTTACGACCCGTGGCTCTAACCTTTATTCGATCCCTACGAAACCCTATATTTCAGCAGGATAATGCACGACCGCATGTTGCAGGTCCTGCACGGGCCCCCAACACATTCACCAGATCTCTCATCAATTGAAAACGTCTGTTCAATGGTAGCCGAGCAACTGGCTCGTCACAATACGCCAATCACTACTCGTGATGAACCGTGCTATCGTGTTGAATCTGCATGGGCAGCTGTACCTGTACACGCCATCCAAGCCCTGTTTGACTCAATGTCCAGGCGATTTAAGGCCGTTATTATTTCCAGAGGTGGTTGTTTCGGGTACTGATTTCTCAAGTCTATGCACCCAAATTGCGTGGAAATGTAATCACATGTCAGTTCTAGTATAATATATCTGTCCAATGAATACCCGCTTAGGATCTGCATTTTTTCTTGGTGTATCAATTTTAATGGCCAGTAGTGTATGTTGAGAATTAAATATGTAGACATGAAGAATGAAGAAGTAGAAAATAATCTTTGTTTCATTGAAAAAAAGAAGCGTTTAGAGTTTTCACATAAGAAATTTGCAGGCATTACTTTCCAGCACGCTCTCGTAAACGCGTGTTAAGCTTTAGTGTGTGCGCACATTCTCGGTAGGAAGGGGTCTCGTAATAGAGACTGCGACCATTGGTTAATAGGAGCTGGTGTTTGATAAAAGTGCAGGATTTGTACTTGTAAAACTGTAGCCCCAAATGACAATTTTTTCGGTGCAAATTTAGCTTGTGACTTCTGACCTATCGACGAACAGTTATCCTATAGCTGCTGCTCCTGGGTGGCAGGTGCACTCCAACCCACAGAGGGGCTCCTATTGTTTACTTTGGAGCGGTTGCTGCAAGCACAGCCGCAGGCAGTGTTCTGATTGTTAACGGTTCAAATTCTGACAGTTTGCAGTCGAGTGGTTGACTCTCGGAATATCGCTGAAATAAGCTAGATAGCTGAAAGACATTAACCTCTGGTTTTGGACAACTCCAGTTAATCCTTTCCGCTCGTCAAAGAGACGCTGGTGATTTGATTCAAGATGGTTTTCTAGAATACAGAAGTGAGGTGAACTAATCCGGGGATCGCCAACGAAAGGGTCCGAGAAAATGCGAATCCATTGCGTCAACTGCCTCGTGAGTCATCAGACATGAGCGTGTAGAGTGCAGCCATGGCTGCGAGCTTATAAGGATTATAATTAAATATAAAGGAGCTACAAAATAACACAGATATAGGAACTAGTATCTTTCATTTATTTTCTTACATATGGTGTGCATGACAAATTTCTATAAGATACAGCTCGTCATTGCAACAGCTAAAGTTTTATTAAGAAGTGACCTGTCTAGAAACATAAAGTACTACCTATACGTAGTGAATAATGCATTCCTCACAGAAAATAAGCTGGTTCAGTACACATTCAAAATTAAAGGCGCTCTTGAGAAAACTAGTCTCTGTAAACCGTGACTGAGCTTGTTATTTTCCTGTATTGGACCCTTCCCGTAGCTTCGACAGCTGGGACGAGCCTCGCAGGTTGCTGGCAGACGTATGAAATGCGACGGAGGCGCCCAGGTGAAGCTGACAGCGCTCGGGAAACTTTATTGCATTTTGGAATCCGATTTCGAGACGCGACGTCGTACCTATAACGTTCCGAGGATCCCTCTAAATTTGAGACGAAGGCGTGCTCTTCAAAACAGCACACTTGGGTGCACCCTCCCATGCATCTTGGCTTTGAAAACACACACACACACACACACACACACACACACACACACACACAGAGAGAGAGAGAGAGAGAGAGAGAGAGAGAGAGAGAGATAGAGAGAGAGAGAGAGAAAGGGAGACAGAGAGAGGGAGAGAGAGAGACTGAATATTTGTCACATTGTTTGCGTATGTTTGCCGTTTTGCGAAGGCCGTGTGACTACGAACGGCCTTACAAAAGTAGTAGTAACACAAAAAGCCAGTATGTCTTCTTTATATTACATAACTGCTCTTTCAATCAGACGGAAACCGTGTCAGACCAGTATTCACAGTCATTTGTATCTTTGAATGGAAACATTTCCCGCTGTAGAATGTAATTATATACAACTTGACTTATGAATTAAGAAATTTAGAGTGTGTATTGGGAAATATTTTCATTCGATCATTTCAAGCTGTGTAATTGTCAGGGAAGAAAATATTTTTATCCTAGTTTCTCTTTCCCGTATAGTTCTAACTTAGGTTCAAATGGTTCAAATGGCTCTGAGCACTATGGGACTTAACTTCATAGGTCATCAGTCCCCTAGAACTTAGAATTACTTAAACCTAACTAACCTAAGGACATCACACACATCCATGCCCGAGGCAGGATTCGAACCTGCGACCGTAGCGGTCTCGCGGTTCCAGACTGTAGCGCCTAGAACCGCTCGGCCACCGCGGCCGGATTCTAACTCAGGAATACTATCACATTTGCATTCGCCTAGGTACATTGTATCTACTAATGTATTTCCTGAATATGAACTTAGTTTCATCATGATGCGGTTAATATGGTGCATGATGTTGGCAAGTGAACATCAGTAATACTGGTTGTCGTTTCATACCACACAAGGTCACTACGTACAATGATTCCGTAGCGTCTTAGCTTCGCAGTCTCAAGATATTCCTCTCACACATTATATCGAAGCCGGTGCTTTACTTGAGATGCTAGCCTATTATGTTCGAGAAATCTGGAGCTGCTTTTGTTGATGTCATCATCAAATTCGTGAGTTAGAGCTGCTGAATAAATGAACGGAGTAAACTTTATTCGGATATTGCCAATCAGCAGCGTAAGATTGATTTAACTTAATGAGTAAATTTAAGCAAATGAAGAAAACTCTAAACAAAGTAGTTAAGGATACGGATGGGAAAAACCGACAGGTTAAAGTGATACCAGGAATAATCAGTATTTTTCGGTATTTGTTCGGTTTTGGTTGTAACAGGTTTTTTTTTATTTTTTACTAATAACTGGGTAAAAAAACCGGCATATCAATGTTTCATACTAGCAGTGGTAAAATATTTTGTTTTCATGTAGGACTCTTTTTAATAACAAATAATGTTTATTCGTAAAATTTCCATTACTTTTAAATATTGGGCTATTAAGAAATTGGGAAAAGCAATCTGCTCTATTTTAATAATAACGATTACAGTTAGAAACTAGCAACGAACACATGACATAAGAATGGGTACAGCATTTCAGAGGCAATAATGTGCCTGCTCCGTGTGGCGTGGCCTATTAGACCGTAAGTGTGTACGTGCATAGTTGCCTCCACCTGGTATGTAAGATAATCTCTCGCTGTCGTCATAGAACTTCACTTGTAGTGCAGTATGGTTCCACTCCTAGTTTGGAAGTATTTTACGAAGTGTGGTTGCAGTGAAGTACAATGCTCCCCATTTACTTTGAAAGATGAAAACCCGGAGGAGGCACTACAAACTTGCGACATCATGTAAGGAGAAAACATCCGCGGTTTTCCTTGTAAGTGAAGGTAAATTTAATTTATGTACCTATAATTTTATTAACATCCTACGAACGTGGATAATAACCGAACCCTTAATTTTGTGGTTGCCTCAGGGTGAAAAAGGGTCAAGAGTGACGATGTAGCGAAGTCGTCAGTTTGTCACTTTTAGCTCTTGCTGTCACCTCTACTTTCGCTACCTTTGCTGGAGACAATGTGACCGATTTCTGCCACACCCACAAACCTGTATTGGTAGTGATCTACTACTCCTTCACATTATAGGGTTTCAATCTTTTTCGAAGTCTTTGTTTATTACTGGGAGTTATAACAATGAAAAAAAAATCATTTATTGCAGAAACCGGTTATTTCGAGTAGTTTTAATAGAAGGTGAAATTGGAGAAGAAAAGAACCGATGTAACCGAAAACCGATTGTTTCGGCAGTAACCGCGATTACTATTTCTGGATAAGTAACAAGTGACCCGAAACGGATACTTAGTTTTTGATGACACTAACAACTTACATTAATCCCAAAAACTTAAGCTCATAACAGATGTATGAAAGGATTTTTCCACTTAATAAATATATCTTTATCCCCAATTACAGAAATAAAAGAAGAGAAATTTCTATGTGAAAACGGTACTACCGTTGCGCTGCCACAGGCGTCTCTTTCTACTGACACCGGCGTCACTCTTGGATCCATATCAGCGCTCCCTGCCATAATGTGATTCTGGTATGCAGCTTCACGCGACGCGTGCCGGACACTGGTCATTACTGCTAGGAGGGCGAGCGAGCAGCTAATTAACGGTAACGAGCGGCTGGCGGCCACGGTCGACACTCTTCCGGGGTGTCCTTCAGTGGGCTCTCCTCTGGAGCAACCAGCGCGCACGCACACACACGCACACAGGTACGCACGCAGTGAGAGGTGACTGGAAAGTCAACGTCTCAAGACTGTGGATTGCTTCTCTTTGTGAAAAATCAAGGAGAACTACTCTGTTTGCTTTTAATCTCTTGAACTTTGTATCAAAAATCTCGTGCCAATTGAGAAAGACATAAAGAATCTAGACGTGGCAAGAGAAGCTGAGAGAGTATACTACTTTTTTAAATCGTTGACTGTACTGAGACTGAATGACCAAGAGATGTTAGGGGAAGAGGAAGAACTACAATTTACATTCAAGGGGTTCGTAAAAATAGAAATAGAGCATGCAATGACGATAAATGTAGGAAAGATCAAAGTGATGAGAATTGGTAAACGTAAAGGTTTTAAAATTTGTCGATAAAAATCCTAGATCGATATCGGAAAAATTCCTTTATTTGGTAACTAGTTGCAGCCCATTGACGAGGCGTCTTCAGATTAATAAAACTGTTATCACTTGATTCCGTCCCGGGTCCCCGGGTTCGATTCCCGGCGGGGTCAGGGATTTTCTCTGCCTCGTGATGGCTGGGTGTTGTGTGATGTCCTTAGGTTAGTTAGGTTTAAGTAGTTCTAAGTTCTAGGGGACTCATGACCACAGATGTTAAGTCCCATAGTGCTCAGAGCCATTAGAGCCATTCCTTGTATACCAGCCACCAGGCAATACACATCGTCATAATCCGTCCAGGTGCATGACACTTATTGTCATGTATAAACTAAAGTAGGTCGTCATGTTTACATACAGTCTACTTGGTATACACGGAATCAACTAATAAAAATTTTATTGATATGAAAATGACTCGTCGATGCGCTGATAGTTATTATTACATAAAGGAATTTTAGCTATCATGACCTAAGTTTTTTTATGCAGATATTTTAACGCAACAGATAGTATGTCTTCTCATTTGACAATGCCAAGAAACAACCTTGAATGTTTCGCCAAAATGTCCACGGAAGGAGAAAAAGTCTTTTAGGTACTCAGGGTGTTTGTTGAGAAAAAGTGGAAGCTGTGTTGATAAAATGAGGAGTAGTATATCTATGGGTAATACAGCTTTTGAAGAGGTGAAAAGCATATTGAGATCAGAAAGTCTTTCAATAGAATTTAGAAAGTGTTTCATCAGAAGTTCACTATCGTAAAGTATGTAAACACTACCCATGCATTAGGCCTTGGACCTGTTTCGACTCGCCGGCTGCTGCCTATAAGGCAGTACTAGGAGCGATCCATCAACATGTACCATGTCATCAGCATGTGGGCAATCCCTCAGGATGTCGGGTGGACACCGTACGAGACCCCCCTGTTTCAGAAAAATCCGAGGAGGTACTGGGAGTCGAACCCGAATCCTTCCGCAATGAATGCAGCGACGCCGACCTTTCGGCTTTGGAAGCGGTCGAGTATCCTACGACACCGAATCGTGGAAGCACAAAGCTGAAAATAGTTGTATAGTTTTGAAATGTTATTTTGGAGAAATATTTTGAAAGTGAGGGGCACAACAGGTTGATCTGTTATCTTTGTTGTCGTTGACACACCGTCTTGGGGTATTTGTGTGCCCATAGGCCATTACCCCAACAAGATTACTTACGAGGGAAATACGTACTCTCATGTGCATTTAAGTCATATTCTGCAAGGGCGCTGATGAGCATGTCATTGAGTGACGTTAAAGAGTGATCACTATAATAATCATCACCATCGGCTGACAGAATGACGAATGGAGAATTGATTCTAAGAACAGGAGAGGAAAGAAACTAGAGGTAATGGTAACAATGAGGAGGCAGAGCCATTTACTGCTAATACATTGCCTGCAACGAGGAATTTTTACACAGGAGATTATAGAAAGAGACGGAGAAGATGGAATAGTGGATAACATTAGAAATGACGAAATAACCAGCAAATGAATCAAGATGTGCAGGACAGAGGAAAGTGGAGGGAATCCTGTCGATATCTGTCATACGACATATATGCCAAGGAAAGGTTTTGGGAGAAGAGGCTAGCGAAGACAACGTCTACCTTCAGCTAAGAGCAGAGAGATATGCACTTCAAAACATTTTTTTCTACAGTAGAACTGAAACTTCTAACAAAATGTTGCATTCTAAGAAAAAAATGGCCATAGTTTCCGCACTCGTTCAACAATTATTAAAAAATCACACCCAAAATAGGTTAGTTATCCACCAGCTCAGTTGCAGAGACTGTGATAAAATCTATTTCGGAGTGACTAATAGGACGTTTGACACAAAATATAAAGAACACACCAGGACATGGAAATACAGCAGAAACCATTCAACATTCGTGATCCATTTAAAACGGAATATGTAAATCGTTATGTAATGACCAAACACTCTACCTCTCGCGTACATTTCACTATTATGGCTTGCCCTTCCCCGCCCTGCCCTCCCCCCGCATCTACATATTTCGTAATGAACTGGTTTTAGATATAATAACCAAACTGTAAGTTTTATATAAATAAAACTAAATGTTTATGAAAGAATAAACACTTTTTAACGGATTTAAAGCACTTTTAAAAAGTATTATGTTGGGCTTCCAAACGGAGATAGAAGAACTATTTAGTCTTAAGATCAAAATTATACAGGTGGTGGAGGATCCTAAACACAGTACTTTGGGATAAGAAACAAAGGTTCAGAAAGGAACATTTAATTTTTTGTTGACTTTAACAACTTAAACCTATCACAAAACCATAAGTTCCTAGTGACTGTTCAAAGTGAAAATCGCCAGTTTTATCTCATGCACTGCAAAACAGTTATCTGAAAATATTGAATTCTGGATTCATAATGAATTGTCCCACTGCATATACGTGTTTATTTACGGCAGGAGCATAATTACCGCTGCATACCATATTTTTCGAAGTGCACTCTTCAACTGTTAGTCGACGGCTGGTCATCTACGAACATTACTGCTCACCATAGAACACATTGCCCCAAAATTGTACTGGGTGAATTGTTTTTCTCGAGAGTCTTGGTGTTACTCATCCAGATTCTCAAAACTTTTTACCTGCAACTAATAATATCTTCCTATTAACATGATGCCCATTTCTAAACTATTACCTGCATATTTTTTTGGCTTTTCAGGCCGTACATTAAGCTATTCCAAAAATAAAGGGAAGTCTGTGAGTTATTGTAACGAGTCATGCTATATATTCGACAACCGCTCATGACCTATAGTCAGTGGTAATATTCACCTTGGGCACATCAGAGACGATTATTAGTTAAGGCACGGGACCAGTGTCGATGTGGAAGTGGTGGTTTATTACGAAATACATGGTGGGGAAAAGAAAACATGCCCGGGAAATATTTCAAGCACCTTAAGCTAGACAACCCACCGTCTGGCGTAGGTAAGGAAGACGTAGTTCGGTTGCCTGTCTTAAAGTGCATGAAATATTTTCATCTACGTTGTACATTACTTTTCCAAACATCTGTGTCACGCACATATCTCGTTAAAGGCTATGCACTGTATCTCAAAATTCTTAATTTCGAATCCCTTACTACCTCAAGAATTTATCCTAAGGGTATGGGACAGTTCGTACCGCAGTCAAGACTAATAAGAGATACAAGTGACAGTTTAAAACTGTGTGCTAAACAGCAACTTTTCACATAGACTCTATGGAGGGCATACTCGGCACAAAGAAATTTCTTTCTCAAGGTAGTTACAAAACTGTGAAAGATATATCAGGAGGAATTGCGCATTAGAACTATATCACAACAATATCCATAACAGAAAGGTTGGGAAACTCTGATATTCAGTATTTTCCATGGTTATTTGTTATTTAGAGCCAAGAAAGTAAACGGTGAAAAGCAAATGGAACATCTAAAAATTTTTGGTAAGTGGTGATGAGCGTTTCTTTTGCTTAAAGAGAAGCAAACACTGTACTGTAGGGTGAACCATTTATTTACAGGAAAGGCATCGATATGCCGTCGCTCTTTGTAAAACCGAAGTACAGGCACAATGGAACCCAGCCATTCTTACCAATTAGTTATTTAGAGGAAAGCAGAAATGTTCCTAAATGGTTCGTAACCAAATCATAAAAGAATCCCCTACGCACATTTTTCAGCTTCAAGCTTTTTCAGTTTTACAGATTTCTGTTATTCCGTTTATCTGTCAGGTAACGATTTGCAGAATTATGTTGCCCGATAGTGTGGCATTCACTGAAAATATTCATGCGATGCATTTTAGTAACAAATCTCCTTTCCCCAAGAATATGTTTTCTTTGCAATAATACGAAAACTTCTTCTGACGGAAGAATTGTCTTATTCAGAAAGAGATCTGTATTCATTTCATGCGAATTTGTCTGCCGAGTGGAACCACTTCAAGAGTAGAAATGAAGAACGCATTTCATACGCCACGACCGCAGTGCAGAAACCTTCATTGCTTCATAATGACCGGTTTCAGCAGTCTCATGCTGTCATCACCTGACCTTATGGAACTTGTTACAGAAATTGCATGTTACATTAAATGAAGTCAAAGCATGTAACGAAGCATTCTTATAACTAGTTCCATAAGATTAGATGATAACAGGATAAGTCTGTTGAAATCGGTCATCTTGGTACAATAAAAATTTCAATACTGCTATCGCGGCGTACGAAGCGTGTTCTTCATTTCCAGACCACGTTTCACCCGAATACTTACGATGCACAATAGATTACGAGTTCTGTCGAGCCACTGACGATTCGGAAACTGAAATGACAGAGAATGAGAGCCTCAAAAAGATAGCCCTTTTGCCCTGTATGAGGCAATTTCAACTAAAATCCATCGAGTTTGAAGGAAAAACGGTGTAAAATAAGCTTCTCAGACTTCGTCGAACAGGTCCCTACTAGGTTACGGCTGCTTTTGGTTTTCACAAAGGTTAAATTTTCGTGTTTGGGCAATTTCGGATTCATCCAAGCCGTTGAAAGCACCAGAACTGTAGTCAATCGGTGCAGGAAACATAAGCAACATACTCCTTTACAACAAGCGAACAAATCTGCAATTGCAGACTATTGCGTCACTGTTAGGGTCATCGCACGGGTTACTCAGATACGGAAACATTGAGCTTAGTTTCAAGCTACCAACTCAGTATAAATAACGAATCTATTTACATTTGATTACAATAACGCCTTGCAAGGGGCAGAGGACACTGTTTAAATTCTGCATGGGTCTGTGTTAAGACAATGTAAGGGTCAAGAAAACATTTCAGTATAATAACCTCTAGCCTCGATCGTTGGATGACGTCTATCAGGCTTATTTCGTGTTGTCGATTCTTTTTTCCACAGTCTGCACCAGTGTAGTTCCACCCACAGTAAATTTAAATCGCGGCACATCAGGCTTTTCCCTTACACTTCGTGCTTTGAAAATGAGTGGGTGTTTTTTCCACCAGAAGTCATGGCCGTCTCAGAAGTTTTCATCTGGTTGCATTGCTGCAATCTTTTCAAGGAGTAGATGTGCTGACAGTGATTTAAGTATTATATTGTCTAGGATATAACTGCCGTACAAACTGAAAGATTATAACAGCCTAGTAAGAAACAGTATATGTTGTAAGAACCACTGGCAAGTTGGAGTCAAAATGTTCAGTCCAGCACACAGTTTTATTCTGACGAAAAGTGTGAAACTGGGCTTAGCAGAATAACTAGTTAACAATGACCCAAAATTTGGATCCCTGTCCAAGGTAAAATTAAGAATATTTTCCAGTTAAAGGTACGTTGTGATGGAACTCTGAGTGCTCCACAAAAGGACACTTTATAGAGTAGTGGTTTTATCGACACATAATTCTTCAGGACTTCTGAAGTATAATGTACATCAGAAGTGATTAGACTATGGAGTTTATTTTTATATAGACCCAGATACGGCAATTTCAACAATCTACAGTATCCAGAATGAGATTTTCACTCTGCAGCGGAGTGTGCACTGATATGAAACTTGCTGGAAGATTAAAACTGTGTGCCCGACCGAGACTCGAACTCGGGACCTTTGCCTTTCGCGGGTAAGTGCTCTACCATCTGAGCTACCGAAGCACGACTCACGCCGGGTCCTCAAGACGAGATACTGGCAGAAGTAAAGCTGTGAGGACCGGGCGTGAGTCGCGCTTCGGTAGCTCAGATGGTAGAGCACTTGCCCGCGAAAGGCAAAGGTCCCGAGTTCGAGTCTCGGTCGGGCACACAGTTTTAATCTGCCAGGAAGTTTCAAAAAGGGTTCAAATGGCTCTGAGCACTATGGGAGTTAACATCTATGGTCATCAGTCCCCTAGAACTTAGAACTACGTAAACCTAACTAACCTAAGGACATCACACGACACCCAGTCATCACGAGGTAGAGAAAATCCCTGACCCCGCCGGGAATCGAACCCGGGAACCCGGGCGCGGGAAGCGAGAACGCTACCGCACGACCACGAGCTGCGGACCAGGAAGTTTCAATCCACAGTATATCTGCGTATGGTGATTTATCTGTTCTTGTTGGAATTCCTGTATCTATATTGTTTCATAAAGTGTTGCTTGTTCCTCATTGTAAGTATAACGAAAACTGGGTTAATCAGAAGGAAATGTTTGGTCAGGGTCAAATCCTATATAGGATGTAAAAACGTCAAGAGGTGCTCCCTCTTCTATCACGAAAGCAGTGCGTGTACGCTACCGGAGAAAGGTTTCTGTGATGGATTAGAGTTTTCCTCAGACTGAAATTCTTTCGCTATCGACGTTCCTGCTGCACACACTGTTTGATTTCCCAAGGGGTATCTAGATACGTGGACGACTGGTGTATCGTCCGTACCGTCTTAAATTGGCCGTTCACTTCTAAATTCCTTATTTGATTCCTACCCACTTACCTTTTCATATGTTGTACCTAAATTTTTTCCTGCACTGAAATTGGTTGCTGATGGTACCGTTGGGGAAAAAAACGATATTACACGTTTTTCTGTTACAGTCACACTAAGTATCTGTGTCAGAAAGTGGTCGACCAGTGACCACATCGTCTCCTGTAATACCTCTAGTAAAATTTTTCCGTTGTACACGTTACGATAGCATAGATGTCATGGACTTGATAATCGAAGATGCATATTTATTTTATTTTTCTGCATTATGTCTTGGTAGCGCCGTCACATCGGCATGTGTCACACTGAATCTTTCTAGGAGATTAAGTCTGTGTGCAGGACTGAGACTCGAACCCGGAATCTTCCCATTCGCGAGTAATACTCTACCGTCTGAGCTATCCAGGCTCGAGTCGAAACCCGTCTTCACTGCTTCAATCCTCAGCTTTCAAACGCTACATAACCTGTGCTATATACCTAGAGGCACTTCCGTTCTCGGAAGAATCCATAAGCCGGGGAAATGGCTTAGCTGCTGTCTAGAGGGTTATTTCAATATTTTTCATTCTCCAGTAAATGTCAACCTAGCGTTACGATTCGAGCTAATGTCTCACATCCGTCATTTCCTGAAGGTACCTATTTAGAAGATTTCTTGTGTGTCGTGTGAAAACAAGGTGTTCAGCTAAGTGGGTCCTTTTGTTCTGAACTGAAGTCTACCACATTATAGTAGTAAAATCCCTTGTACTGCCTGTTTTTCTGTATCGTAGTGTTTCCTTACGTTGTATGTCCTCATCAGGAGGTGTCATCTCACATGTTCAGTAGAAGTGAGAATCATTGACAGCTTCTGTTTAAGACTTCTTCCATAACCAACAACCCCCTGTGAAGTACGCGACACGATCTCATTCTGAGTACCTGAAAAATAAATACGAAAGCCTAGTCCTGCTTATCTAGATTATAATTGTGAACCCTAAGTTGATAACATAGTTAACGGTATTACCGAAGTGACGTGGCTCGTAAACTGAGGAAATTTTAATGGTAGTTACCTATGACTGCACTTATGTTCAGTAGCCGAAACATGGATTGTTTAACAGGGTCGAATGGCTTGTCCATCTCTAATGACGTACCCTTAGCTGGTAAGTTTCAAGTTCCTGTCTTGTCAAATGCGGCCATGTCTACCATTGTGTCATTAACTCGTTTCAGGAGAGGGACGGAACAAATCCGTCATCAAGGCCACAACCGATTCTGTCACCCGTCTCTTTACATACCTAACTACTGATCCGTCAAATGTTCAAATGTGTGTGAAATCTTATGGGACTTAACTGCTAAGGTCATCAGTCCATAAGCTTACGCACTATTTAACCTAAGGACAAACACACACACCCATGCTCGAGGGAGGATTCGAACCTCCGCCGGGATGACTCGAACCTCCGCCGGGATCAGCTGCACAGTCCATGCAGCGCCTTAGACCGCTCGGCTAATCCCGCGTGGCACTGATCCGTCACTAAAGACGTGTTAAAGTGCCTCCTTCCATCCTGTATCGGCACTTTTTGCACGCAACTGCTATAACTAAAAATACAACTTCTGATCTCTTTTACACGTTTTGCTCTTTTCAGTTCGTATCCATTAAAAAGTATGGCAATTACATGAATAATTTACACAGAAATTTAAATGAAGCATATACAAACGACAGCTTCAATCATTTCCACATTGATTAGCTGCAACGTCAAAACGTTGTACGTAACAATCAGACATGATTTAACCCAGACATTAAAAGCAGCATCGCCAAGAAAATAAACAAAAGTATTTTATTCGCTGATGTATTAGAACTCATCTACAATGGAGAGTTTTCATCAGCCTCATACAGGGATACAATGAAATAGGAATTCAGTTAGCTAATAATAATAGGTATTCTTGTTCGGCAGTGAACTCACAAGATCGAGGGCTTGAGATTAACATCGCTATATGGGCCCGGGCCAGGAGAGACTGGTAGCGTTATAGACCCGCCAATAAACTCAGTTAATATGGGCGCTATCCCCCGGGCGTCCACGACAACTTAACTCATAACGAAGTTTCCTACCGATGGTGGTCACTCCGGGCAGTTAGGCCCTGCTATCCCATGGCCACAAGAGCCGGGGAACCCACAAAGCGCCATCGGATCCAATGCCCGATCTCAGATGGCGCTTTCAGCGTTAGGCCTGCACACACACACACACACACACACACACACACACACACACACACACACACCACGCATCGTATATTCATATACACTGCTTTGAAGTGGACTGCTATAGAAAAAAGCTCCGTGTGCACGCTGAATGTATATGTGCTAGGCAAACAGCATAATTTGTTACCAAAGGAAGTCTTATAGATACGAATGACTTTAGTTACGAATATACTACCGGTCTGAGGTTTTTGACTATCTACCACTACTATGGATCTGTTGTTCAAACAGTGATTTCTTTTTGGTCATTCTATCATACCCTAGTTCTGGTAATAAAACAAGTACAAACATGTAAAGACTAAGCGCCTCTGTTGGGTATTTGACTAGCTGTTTACGTATAACATATAGAGTATCAAATAATACAGTTCCAATCGAATAGATCGTACTCCTTCAGCTGCCTGTGTAGCAATCAATTCGCATTAGTTTACGGTACACTGTGTGCATCTAGCAGTGTGTTTGCATACCTGTACCATATTACCTCGTAATGGGTCGTAAGCAAGAGACAGGATTTGAAAAATGTGCCGTAATTGTAGCTCTTCACCGGGAAGGCTATTCTAGTAGGAGTGTAGTAACAAAAGCGTAGCCCAATGTACAGTGGTGGTTACATTGCAGCGGTTCAAGCAAACTGGTGATACTGCAAGTGTTTCGCGATCTCGAAGACGCCGAGTAACGTCGTACAGGAAAGATGAATTCTTAATTATGTGTACAGAGTAAACGTCAGACAACTCGTATTGCACCTGAAATTCGCGAAGAAGTAAATAGTGTCTAAGCTGCTCCTATCTCTGTCTCAGCAGTGCAACGCCGCCTTCGTGAACGGGCTTTTAAGAGATGCATAACGGCCAAAAGACCATTATTACGCAACCAAAATAAGGTGAAAATATTGCAGTGAGCACAGAAACATCAAAGCAGGAGCGAAAAGTAATGATCCAAGTTGTTATTCACGGACGAATCTAAGTTTGTTAATCGACTTCATGGAGAACGAGTGAAGGGTTAGTGTGCGACGCCAGAGGTGAAGCATGGTAGAGGGTCCACAATGGTGAAGGGACGTTTTACGGGTGATAAAGTTAGTTGTGTAGTATGAATTAACAGAACATTAGAAAAGGAAAGATATCACAGGATGTTTGCTGATCAACAGTGCAGTTTCGTCTGGCAAGAGACATATTGGTCTTGGGTTTGTTACGCGGCAGGACAACGATTCAGAACATGCTTCTGACTTGGGCAGAGGAGATGTCAGCAGAAAATAGAAATGTGGGGAAATGAAGAACTTGATTTGGGAAATTCAGTCACCTGACTTAAATGCCATTGACCTTACGGGTTGAACTTGACAGAGAGAGCAGGAAACTAAGGTCGTCTAAAGGTGAAAATCTACGGAATAATTTACAGTTGGGTTGGACTGCAGAAACGAAACAGTATCTTATCTCCACAATGCCAAAAGTTTGCGCAGCTGTCCTGAGGGCAAAGGATGCATACTTCGAAGAGCCTAAAATCTAAACCATATTGTACTGCACTCAATGATAGAGTAAATATATATTTTGTTGGTCTATTCAGTTTGTGCGACGTGTTTGTACACTCAAAGAAAGTATATGGTTTTTATCATGGGTGGTCGAAAATTTTTGATCGATATTGTATAGGTCTACTGAACGGGGCTATTCTGAATGTTTTGAGAATCAAATTTGTACTAATTTATTGACGTCTTCACAAATATTGCTGCGTATGTCGCTACATCATCCAAAAACTGTTCATGAATTGTCAACGACGTGTCTACTTGGGAATGTTACTCAAGAAGTAGTTGTATATGTACACAACTGCTATTCGTAGCACAAACTGAAAAAAAATTAAGGTTGGAGATTAACGGTTCATCTTATGCAGGTCATTAAAAGCAATGGCATTTGCTCTGTCGCAAAGGAATCAATACGACAGCATTATTTTACTTGCAGGGATTTGGGAGGGATGATGCTCGCCGCAGATCTTTTAAAGGAACCAACCCAGTTTGCACCACAAATGAATTAGGGAAACAACAAAAGTCGTTTCTTAAATGGTTCAACTGGGTCCAGAACTCTTCCCGAACGTGCGCCACTGAAATCGGAGTACCGTTATTGGAATGATGTGTCAGTTAATAGTATTTCTAGTTGTTGCGTGATCAACAGCTCTCAAGTATGTGGTTTGATAACGATTAGAACCGTACTGTATTTCACTGAAGGACCAAAAACTTGTTAATTTGCTGTCATGTTCTACGCCAATTGATCTCATTCAGCCGGCCGTTGTGGCCGAGCGGTTCTAGGCGCTTCAGTCCTGAACAGCGCCGCTGCTATGGTCGTAGGTTCGAATCCTGCCTCGGGCATGGATGTGTGTGATGTCCTTAGGTTAGTTAGGTTTAAGTAGTTCTAAGTCTAGGGGATTGATAACCTCACATGTTAAGTCCCATAGTACTGAGAGCCACCTGATCTCACTCAAAATTCCGAATATTGTGATCTGGACTCAATTACTGTGGCACCCACCGACTGCAGAACATCTTATTATGAAGGCATTGGTCTCGTAGAGGTAACGGAAGGTCCACTCTCAACACTAAGGAGAATGTACCGATACGAGAGGCCGCTCAATGATTTTCTGTAACTGTAACGCATTCGTTCTCTACCACTGTTGCAGTGCTTAAAGATATTCCGTGACTAAGTTCGTTGCAACAACGAAATATCGCTCGTGAAAAAGAATATTTCCTATCACAGTCTCTCACTGTAGCCAATTTAGAAACAGTAAATTATTGTCGCTCAAAAAAATCTTGAGAAATCCTCCAGTGACAAATAGTGAATACCATGTACAGTTATAAGCACTACACTGATAAACTTCCACGGCAAGTGTTTACATAGTTGAAACTTTGGCGAACACATTAATTAAGAGCAGTTATCATATCAGTTTCGTAGAAACTCAACAGTAGTATACCTTCGGTTATTCAGAAAATTTGAAAAACTTCGCGTTTTATCCTCACGACTGAACCGAATGGAAAATGAAGCTATGTATGTCCCGGTGCCTATCCTATTATGAGTTATTACCTCAGCCTACGAACAAAGGAGGAGCTGTTAGAATTTTCAGGGTGTACACCTCTTTTTGATGTGTACGTGTCTCCAGTATGTCTATGACCCTTCGTTACAGTTTGTCGAAGCTGGCCATCTCAGTTGTCTTTTCTCAATCTCAGAGTGGTAAGTCTTCCTGAAATCTGGAGAAAAACGCAGATTGCCAACATGCCACTAAGTACAGAGGTGAAGTTTCGCTGTTCTACTTTTCTGAGCAGGGGTGAGGAATTATGTGGCAGCCCGTGTGACCTCCGGATACGCTGCCAGTGGTTTCCGCAGGCGACCTGTCGGCTGCGGACGTTGCAGCTCTAAAGCCGGAGGCCAGTGACGTCATCGCCGGACGCGCCGCAGAGAACCGCCCACCTGCCGACTGGACCTCCTTCCTGTCCAGGTTTCCTGCACAGCCTCCGGCAGCAACAAAAACCACAGCGCAAGGCGGTCAGCGGATGCCGGTGACGGCAGTCAAGGCTCCAGAGACGTCCGCCTTATTTTTAGCTGTGACCTCAACATCTACGTCAATCTCACATTAGAAACGATACTGAAGTTCGCAAGCTCTGAATGATGTCTGACTTCATTTCGAGTAAGAGACAAGCAATAACAACAGAAATATGCACTCGCGGTTGCGTAAGTCTGTGTAACCTCCAGATGGACTTAGAACAGTAGCGTATATGTGTGAAGTGTAAATTTTCGCACGTGTAACTCTTCTATGAAAAGCAAAACATGTTCATTTCTGCCAGCGTTAAGGAACGACCACCGCGATATTTACTGCTGGCCTTTAAAGGTGCAGCATAGCAAGAATAGAAAATAACAAAATGTTACTTATTATCTGTGTATTCCGAATAGTAGGAGACATACTTGTCAAATGTGTGTGAAATCGTATGGGACGTAACTGCTAAGGTCATCAGTCCCTAATCTTACACACTACTTAACCTAAATTATCCTAAGGACAAACACACACACCCATGCCCGATGGAGGACTTGAACCTCCGCCGGGACCAGCCACACAGTCCACGACTGCAGCGCCTCAGACCGCTCGGCTAATCACGCGCTGCGGAGACATACTTGATTAAATTTGTATTTGATTTGGGGAGATAAAGGATGAAATGTAGTGGACTTATCTGCCACCGCCGGCAAAAGCAACGGCTCAAATCTGGATGAGCATCCATTCGAATCGGTCTTGGATGGCAGATACGTGTACGACGTTCCATAGTTCTTCAGCTTTATGCCAGATTTGATGAATCATAGTGGCTGGCAGCCTGTGGCATGCCGGTCCCTAGGCAACCCATGAACAGACATTTTCAGTGGGTGAGAAACCTAGAGTCTAGCGAACCTGTCCACGTGGGCAACAGTTAACACCCTCTGCACCGGGGCATGTCAGGACAGCAAAGGCAACATGCTGTCTCATTTGTTGAAAGAATACGGCACAGACTTTAGAAAAGTGGTGCCTACCGTCTAAATTTCCTCTTGAGCGAATCAAAGACGACGGTGTTGTCGTCGTACTCAATAGCAACTCGCAATATCATTCGGGATGTTGCCTCCATATGAAGATGGCAATCTGGCAACGGTCGTTCTCCTCGAAGTTTCCACACACGGTTACAACTGTACGCAGAAATGGATTCATCTGAAAACAAGACGTGGAGCCACTGCTACGTCCAGCGTTTGCGCACCACTTTCTGCTCGTGTATCTGTTACCGCGTCAGGGAAAGCCGCGACATTGCTCACCATCCCTGGTGCTCCAGAGTAAGTGAGTTATTGTCTTGCTGCAAACAAGCAGATTCCCTGGCACCAGGTCGCTGATATGGTTGTACGATCCCGCACGGTCGAGCGTTTGGGATCATTGATATCCTGCATAGCGTTATGTGTGGCCCTCCTGATCCAACCAATTATATATTCGCATCACGTACGTTGGACTCCAACCAAGAGCAGCAATACAGTGGTGGGATGCCGATCGACCATAGTCTTGGCACTGCCAGTTTCGGCACGCCCTGGTAAATTGTTTTGTAGACGACGCCTCACACGACCTTCTCATAAACAAACAACGTTCTTAGTAAAATTGTGAATGAGATGGCATATCTCTATTTACTTTATGTAGCAGCGCGATAGCATCAATTATTTGAATATCTAAGCGTGTAGAACTATACATGACAGTTTGTTGGTTGATGTATGCCGTCTTCATAGTGCTGTAGTTTCAATAGTCAGCAGTATGCAGTTAAAGTACTCGGTTTTGAAGGTTTGGGTTCTGAAGAGCAGGTGGCACATGAAACGTGAAATATGCATTACCGCTGAATTATATCAAGGAAACTTAAGTAGCGGAGTGGGAGCTCTTTTCGAGATTCTTTCGTTGTATTGTGGTGATGGAGGTCTGTGCTGAGTGGGGTACGCTCGTAACCCAGGCATCTGATAATCATCGAGTGATCATCATACCGTTTTGTCAACAATTAGATGGGTAGCTCTGTGAACGATATGACGTCAACGAAATAACATTACGAATATGATCATACCTCTTAAGATACAATTACAGAATTTACCGTAACATATACGTCTCGATAGCTGACAATCAATCAGTTTATCTCAAATGACAAGTCTTTGCGCACAGCGGAAAATCTGTCGAGCGTTATTATGGTTTGCCACACTTCGCCCCATCGGCGTAAGATCGATGTTTAGCAAAAGGATAATTGTGGGTTTCTAGAGGTGCCTTAGACCGTTGACAGGAGGAGGACCTTTGCGAACAGGTCGACGCATGATGTTTTGTTTGGTAGCTGTAGTTTAGTTTCATATCACCACCGAATGTCTGACATTACTTAATTCAAAATGACATAGGATAAAATTATGGAAAATACAGAAATAAAAACTAGATGGTCAAAAATTAATGGACGGTAATACGTTGTTATTCTGTCTCCGTTTGCGAATGTACGTACTACAAATCTAGTATTTTTAACTGAGAAGTAAAGTCTACTCCAACTAACTTGCTCTTGTAAAAATAATGTATCACACAGGACGGTATTTAACCGAATGTCAGAAATTTTGTTTTTCCCCACTAAATACATTTTCTAACAAAACCCTGGATTCACTTCATATCTGACAGGGCAAGTGTGGACAACCTTTTATGACCCACAGGTCTGTTTCACATACTTACTTAACCTCGCGGGCCTCTCTCGGCAGATGACGCTACACCAGCGCTCCTAGCGCATGAAATCTAAACACCAGCGTCCATGCGTTTATGGGGTGACGCACGCATTTTATCGGCACGACAAGCCAAAAAACTATGCCTCAAAATACGTGTTTTTGAGATGTTTACATTAATTTGCGCGTCATAAACGCCGTTTCCTTTCTTATGACGTTTCAGATTGCCACCTTAAAAACTTCCGTTTCGTAATTCTGCAACACCGCTCTCTCCATTTCACGAATTTCTTCCGCAGGCCGGATTACTACCAGTTGTTCGATACTCTACAACACGTCAAAAGTCTCAACAGTCACAGGCGGATGGATGCTAGGATAGGAGTTTGACGCCAAATTGTTGGGGCAAAACACAGTTAATATAGTCGCTCCTTCCGGGTTTATTTCATCAGAGCGGGTACATTTATTTTACTGTACACAAACGAAACGTAAACTCTGCGAATGGCCCGAACTATTGGTCAGCTTCCGCAGTTTACATTTCAGTCGATTACTTGAATGCGTCCTTAGTACAGCCCTGAAGAACAAATCACAGCCGGCCTGTCTGACCGAGCGGTTCTAGGCGCTTCAGTCTGGAACCGCGCGACCGCTACGGTCGCAGATTCGAATCCTCCCTCGGGCATGGATGTGTGTGATGTCCTTAGGTTAGTTAGGTTTAAGTAGTTCTAAGTTCTAGGGCAGTGATGAATTCAGATGTCAAGTCCCATAGTGCTCAGAGCCATTTGAACCATTTTTTGAACAAACAAATCACAGTCGATACGCTTCTGCATCTAATTAAAACAGTTTATACATCTTATCAGAAATTCTCACTCACCTCTCACAAATTCAAATCTGCGAGCGTATGTGTTAATAATATTCACGGTTAAGACAGAAATTACCTCCAAATTCTTTATAATGTGGGGTAAAAAAGTAGTAATCCACAACCTGCACGTCTTTATCACAGAGTCAAGAACAACGAAAAGTTCTCTGCGGAACCCGTTCCTAACCCAGGGCTGCCCACAGCGCGCTGAACTTGCCTGTCACTCGGCTTTGCTCGGACCTTCTCGGAAGAACCCAGAACAGCGCGGTCATTTCATGTAGCATTGCGGTGCGGCATTTTCGGTCGGCGTAACTGTCTTGAGTTCGACAGAATCGTGGTGTCAGCGATGTTTACTATTCGCTGTTTGTAGTGGTATCAAGGACGTTCGCATTCAGTGGCTGTTTCCCCAAAAAGAAGCAGAAGAATTGGCAAGTAATTTATTGTACTGCTGTGGTGATTGTACCTCATGTGACGTACTCAACGTGGCCTTTTCACCACGTAAGGCCATTTGGTGTGGATTGTATATTTGCGTGTAATGCTTGAAATGAAATTAAAAATAACAAATCTGTTGTAATATGAATCGCTCACGGCAAAAGTTCCTGTGTCTGCACTGTTTAGCAATGCTTCAGATGCAAATGATGTGACCACTAATCAATACATTAAAGTCTCGTGTTTTGTTTGTTCTGTGTGCATCAAATATCCACAAGACATGTTATGAGAGCATCATGGCCACGTTATAACTGTCGCCTAGGTGACAGACGTGCTAGCTCTTCGACTTGGCAGCTCCCTCACTAGTAGTTAGTAGTGTAGCTAGCAATGCTAGATGCCCTGTCAAAGTTCAGATGTGAACTGCGAGAAATGAATTCAGCCAAAAAATGATAGTTCATTATATCTATGTAAACAGAGACAGGTCAGTTAAGGGTTAGTTGAAGTCATCTTCCACGTTGCTGAGATGTCTATGTACTCGTACTGTGTAGCAAAAAAGCAAGGACACTACTATCGTTTTGATAGCTGGGCACTACCCGACTCCGAAAACACAGCAATTTCTGTTACAGATTGTCATTCTGGGACTCACAGTAAGTAGACCTGTAGCACACCATAGATAAAATTCAAAGAGATACTGCAAAAGAGTCATCGAGCATCGTGGAGAGCTTAACTTCTAAGTGTATGTTCCCATAGAATCAAGATACAGACTATGTATTCCAAGATAAATTTCGTGCAAGGACTGTAATGTGGAAATTAGAGTTAATATAGAGGTTTATGACGCTTAATCCGTATCTCGCGCAGCCATTCGTTAATGGAAGAGGAAAAGGAAAGACAGAAAGAGAGGGAGAAAGTGTGTATGTGTGTGTGTGTGTGTGTGTGTGTGTGTGTGAGGGAGGGAGAGAGAGAGAGAGAGAGAGAGAGAGAGAGAGAGAGAGAGAGAGAGAGAGGGTGCATGAAAGAGAGCGTGAGAGGGGAAGTGGGGCCTACGACACGGAAGATAATACTGCCATCGGCATTTTGATATAGACATTATAGTGTTTTCAACACAATGCCAACCTTGGTGACTCAAGGTACGCTGCTTCAGAATGGTTGGTACGCAAGTGTATAATGTTGTTGTTGTGGTCTTCATTCCAGAGACTGGTTTGATGCAGCTCTTCATGCTACTGTATCCTGTGCAAGCTTCTTCAACTCCCAGTACCTACTGCAACCTACATCCTTCTGAATCTGCTTAGTGTATCCATCTCCTGGCCTCCCTCTACGATTTCTACCGTCTACGCTGCCCTCCAATACTAAATTGGTGATCACTTGATGCCTCAGAACATGTCCTACCAACCGATCCCTTCATTTAGTCAAGTTGTGCCACAAATTTCTCTTCTCCCCAATTCTATTCAATACCTCATCATTAGCTATGTGATCTACCCATCTCAGCTCAACTGTATAGTAACTTTTACGATTTTTCTTTACTTTTTTTTATTTCATTGTGTCGTTTAGGTAAAACAGTAGACACATAAGCTGGTACATTAATGAGCATATTTGTTGCTCACAATTTGGATTTCCTTCATAGCTGTCCGTGTCTTTTGGTGCCATGTCGTGTCAGTAGTTACGGTTAATAACAAGGTGTGTCACTTGAGAACGGGCGAGTCAACCCGTAGCACGTAACCATTGCAGCAACATCTGTATATTCATGCAACTGAGACGGATAAAATAAAAAAAAATTATCCAGTTTTCCTCACAGTGATCTCTGCCAAACAGCTAAAATTAAGATGAGTGTGTGCATGTGTGTGTGTGTGTATGTGTGTGTGTGTGTGTGTGTGTGTGTGTATTTGTGTCTGTGTGTGGATTTGTGGTGCTCTACGGCGTGGATATTAGCGCTGAAGTAAAGGAACTCCGCTCTTACGACAGTAGATGACACTTTAATTTACATAATTTATGTATTAAAAAGATTGATGAGGTATATTGTCTCATTTTCCATACAGCGTATTCTTTGATACTGACATACCATTAGATTTCCAACAAACCTCAATTGACAGGTATTTGTTGCGTGAACTCACAACTTGTATTCTAGGCAAGAGGAGTATTGATAAGTGAAAGTGTGCCCCAGCAGATAGTACGTACTCACAATCTGAAAGTCGTGTCTGATTAATGTTACAGCCTATGCAAACATATTTCATATACAAATAAAAGTACAATCCACCAGGTTTCCGTCATCTTTGATTAAATAATTCTGATACTCTTTTTCTCCTATGTACATGCCACCAGCCTTCAATAGACGTAATACGGTGTAGGTCCTACACGTTTGCCTCAAAGGATTGCAGACAAAAATATGTTAAATAATTATAACACTCTAGATCGCAAGGCACATTTATTGAAAGGTGAATAGTTCCGATCATCACACGATCATCTTCAGACCTACAGCAGTTTTGATGGACAATGGACGAGTTCCGTCTTCAGCAGTTGGCTATCATCATTCAGCTGTTCCTGCTCCAAACACAGCCATTGTCCATCAAAATGGCTATAAGTCTAAAGATGACAATGCTGTGATCAAAACCGGTCACCATTCAATAAATGTGCCCTGCGATCTAGACTGTTGTGATTATTTTTAAAGACTGTGTTTGGATTGTTGATATTTCCAGTAATATTTTTAAAAATAAAAAAAATGTCACTTAAATTGGGAAAGAATCACTGCGTTCGTACTAGTTACTGGTACTGGAATTCATCAGTACTTGCTCATACTTCTCGTTTCAATCCTCTGAAGAAGATGAAGCCAAAAAAAAGTGTTTGTGTTCCATCTGAGACTTCCACACTTGTCCCCGGAGCTAAAACAAGTGGCGTAAACATCCCGAACACTCCAGCTGCTCGCCCTGTTTCCTGAACTCCTTCTGGGAACATTTACACTACTGCTTGCTGCTGTCGGGAGACAAGAGCCACGGGCGCGTTGGGCGATGGTGGTAAATGGAAAAAAATGGTTACTGATTTTGCGGAAATAGTAAGATTGCGGGATAATATTTTTTTATTTCTCGCATTTACCTGTAAAGTTTTTGGAATTATTATATCACAAATGTTTTACTGCCTTCCTGATAAATGAAACAGGTGGCACAATGTTATTTACCATAGATTTATAAGCTCTGAGGCGCAAGTGCTGAAATCTGAAATAATTCGAAGTTCTTATTAACGAAGTTTATCACGAGGCCTACACCCTAAATATTGTCATTTTGATAATGAGTGTTTGTATATTAATTCTTCACTCATATTGGCACATAATTTCAGCTCGTGAACTGAACTGAACTATAGCGTTTCACAAGTTCATCTTGCTTTGCAGTATAGAAGCATTGTTTACCAACTTGATAGAGTACTTTCGTGTATACGCTGCCTATGAACATATTCGTTCTACAACTTTTCGATTGAAATCTTGAATCGTTGATTAAAGTCAATGCATTTGTTACTTTAGAGGTATGAGAGACGTTTGGTGATACGAACATTAGGCCGCGGTCGGTGTCTGTGCCTAGCGTTTCTTATTATAATGCTGGAGACGTCCTCAGAAGCTGCAATTACTTCGTTAGTTGACATCAAAATTCATACGACCTCAGAAAGGTGAAGTCCTTATTTTTAAGATAGTATGAGTTCGAAAATCAACCAACGAAGACGTTATAGCCTCTGAGGATGTTTCCTGCATTAGTAGACGAAACCTTACGTACAGACATATACACCATCGGTCATGCCCTGTGTCCATATAACTAAAATCAGCAAGAACGTAAACACCGGTCGTGAAAACCTGCATAGTATGATTCTGGGAGATTATTATGAAAGCACAGTGGCGGAACACTTTGAATCGTATCCCTAAAAAGAGACTTTAATGCTTCGTCGCTATTGTTTTAACTATTTGTTTCAGTAAATTTTTTGTTTGTTTGTGCTTATCTCCGCCGGGCTGAAGTCCTGGATTTCTCTTGCTTTTAATGTTTTCATCGCCTACGACTGTTTTTGTGTTTTCTTTTCACACGGTTTTCATAACTGTTTGTCTCAGAGTTTTCTAGAAATTCGGCGGAGACACTATCACCACTGTCTTGTCGACTTTCCATCAATCTAACGGACATTTATTCAAACTACGGCCTTGTACCTTCTCTCCAGTCATTTCATTCTCCTGTAATGTTGTCATACCAAAACGGCTCTGCCTACGTGCCAAGCCATGTATCCACTGCAGATGACCGGCCGAAACTTTGTAATAGTTAACTTCTGTTCCCATTCTTTAGTTTATGCTCAAACTTCTGTTTCCTAATTGACATCTATCTTTCCACAATACTGCATTCATTAATGTCTAAAACTCAAAGAATTAGGAATGTACAACAGCGTCCGCCCTCCGCACTTCACCCGCTCTAATACAGTATCTGAGTTAACTTTGTCCAAAATTGTGTTTGGATCTTGCACCGAGTGGAAAGATATGCCTTGAAGGAAGTCTTCGCCGATTATTCTCATTTCCTTGCGCCATTTACGCGGTAGTTCGTCTCTGTCGACGATACTTTATACTCTAATTTTCCTTGTTCTTCCTGTCTCCTCCCCTGTATACTAGCGAATTACTTTTTATGTCACATAGAACAAGAAAGTGTCACCGGCATAGTGAGATGTAAACACTATTCATGAAGGTCAGACTGGTAGTAAGACCATAATTTATTATTTATAATGTATTAAATTCCAGGAAATTCTCGATACAGGCTGATGAATAGACAAACGTATTTCTGTGTAAATAGTAGCTATGCAGAATATTGCTTTTTGTCCGTGTATAGTAGATAACTAATGCCTAATAACAATGTGAGATTGGCATTCTTTGCATACTTCTTCATTGACGCTGTGTTGCTTAAGATCAATGAGTAGCCTCGTCGATGGGAATTAAGTTACATCACTTATATTAGACTGCGGCCTGCTCTACTTGAAAGGGGAGATTGATTTCTCATTTGTCGGATTCTTCATTTCAGTATTTTCAGCAAAGTTGTAATATTTAATGTTACTTTCTCTCTGAAGTTGATCACTGAGGTTCTGTCGACATGTAAATTTAGTCATATGCGGTACTGAGGGGGGACACACAGCAGCCACTTTACAGATCTATTTATTTCGACGTTCGCGCCAAAGTTTTATCGTTAGTAGTATGAAATAACGCCGGGCGTCCTTTTTGTAGTCGCGACGAAGCAATATTCAATTTGCATACTGATGAAGCGGCAGAAACAAAACTGTGAAGGGAAGAGAATGAGATCGAAGGTATCAGAGGAAACTGCAGGTACGTAAACGAGTTCGTTAAGGAAAAAAAAATTAACAAGTGAATGAAAGGAAGTTTTAGGTTGTACAGGGAATCGAAAGGCAATTAAAAAAAAGGAAACAAGTTACTGCTAATCGAGCCAGACGTAACTGTGTCAACAAACTGCATGAAACGACTATCACAGGAGAAACCTGAATTAATTTTTTTGTGAGAACAGCGTGATTTTTCGAGAACAACAATGTTTCACAGGCACTTTGAATACTGAAATAAGACGAGGTAAAATGGAAATGAGCTTATGGAATTGTTGGCCAGGAGGCCCCGTCCAGGGAAGTTCGGCCGCTAAGTGCAAGTCTTATTTCACTTGATGCCACATTGGGCGACTTGCGCGCCGGTGATGAGGATGAAATGATGATGAGGACAACACAACACCCAGTCCGTGAGCGGAGGAAATCTCCAACCGGGCCTGGAATCGAACCTGGGCTCGCTGCACGTTAGGCAAGTACGTTATCATACAGCTCACCAGGCAGACTAAAATTAAGTCATTAACTGATTACTAGCAAATTTTTGTCATGCGAATTTTTTTTACGGGTCAGAAATGCAAGTAGACCTACATTATTACTCAAACTTTAGACTGTGGGAATGGCAGGAATTGCAACTTTTGTTTCAACACTGACCTTACATTTAACGTATGCATACTGTGAAAGTCACTGTGTATAGTTATTTACGCTGTTTCAGTCAGTTAACTACTCACAACTTACATCTCACTGTTAAATCCTGCCTGGTCGTCAGTATGGGGTGTCTAGGGAACCTGCTTCCTCTGATCGCTAAACAACATTCAAACACATCATATTAATGAGTTTTATTACAAAATGAGATATTACAATACTTAACTTTGTTTTACTCAGATGTGTCGCAAGCAAAGGGCGACATACGAAGTAATTAAGTTTCTTCAGTATAACAATTCCAAAGTCTGATATATAGAGGGTTCAAGCGAAGTAATGAGGTTTGACGCTTCTATGCAAGTCGCTAGTCTTGAGGCTGCTGTTCGACTCGGGCGCGATAAGTCGGGCGCGGCGCTTGTGTTCTCTTCACATGGGGTCCGCTGGAGTCGCGTTGTCGTCCTGGAGAGGGATGGGTCGGTGTGCAATTGGCTGACGTCTTTCCAAAGCCATCTCTTCTCTCTCGTTCCCAACTGGCGTTCTGTTGCTTGACTTTATGCCCTAACATTTACAGTATACACTATTCAGTAACCCACGTCTACATTTGATAATACTGTAACATCTTACGTTGCGAAGTACTTACAAGATTTCAAAGATTTGAATAATGACATTGTACTATGATTTGTTTCTAGGTATTTCAGTGTCTTTGAGTTAGTGTAAGATTTTTACTTCTTTGCTTGGGGTAAGGTCTTGGTGGTACGCAATTAAATAGGTGCTGCAACAGTGTGATGTTTTAATGTTAGCAAAAATATCTTTTTCCCTTCTAAAATCTGTAATAAAGCTTCCTACGTCAGTTCAGCTGCTTATAAAATTGACACCTTAACTTGCATAACTTGTTAGGCTTTCAGACTTTAATTGAAAGTGCATTAGCCAGGAAGAATTCATATCATGTTATTAACCTTCTAACCACCGATACAAACAGATGGGTGTTACAAGTTTAACATGTGTATCTGAACATATCTGTAGCTCAACCACATGGGTGTTACAAGCTTAACTTTTGTATCTGCGTGTCTGTCTCTAGCACAGCAGGTAGCAAACGACAGGCGCGATTTTAATGGCGTTTTTTTTTCTTTTTAATTTGAAAGCTGATCTAATCGGTATTGTTCTCAGCTATGCTCCACAAAAGTCTGTTCAGCCGTTTAAATTTTGTGACCTAAACTAAGTAAAAATATTTTCCGCCAGTGCGCTCTCTTGATATACACTGCGTAATACTGTGTGCTGCATCTAGTTACGTAGCACCAACTTGTAGAACTCAAAAAGATCAAAATAAAAGTGCACAAGAACATGAGTTTATCTTTTACAGTTGATCAAGAATGATGACTTTTGTCTTTTGAAGTCGCTCGTTTCTGCACCTGCTAATTAGAAAAAGACTGATTGTGACTCAAGAACAAGAGATAAACGTACGCTCTCACAGACTTTTTTCTAGTTCTTTTGGGGTCTGTAATTCAGTACTAAATCAGATGATTTTTGTCCTAGCAGTTTAGGCAGCCTATTGTAAGAGAGTGCAGCCCACTGTCTTCAACTTGATTTAGAACTATCGCCACTGTTTATTGCCTATGTTACCTAAATTAGCTAAATATGTACTAAAACACAGTCAATGAATTGCTGTGTGTATTAAAAAAATAATAAATCGCGTAAGTGAAAAGTTCTCGGGACGCAATTTCCAGTTTAATCACGGGAAACATTTGCGTGAATGTGGGGTTAGAGTGATGATCTCACCGAGTCTACTAGTCAAAGATTAGGTTTAAATAGCATGAAATCAAACTTAAATTAAAAATTTAAAAATCTGACACAAGAAACCGGTAGAAAGTAAAAACAATAATATACATTGGACCTTTAAGTTTAAAATAGGTAGTAATATTTTGATCCAAGCCTCATCGTGCTGAGGGACCCTTAAGTAAATAAAATGAAAACGGAGTACATCTAAAAACGATCAAGTATGAGACTTAAATAGAAATAAGCTACCTAGGCAACGCAGCGAAGTATCTAAACAACAATAGCTAATCGTTAAGTCTTAATTAATTTACTCGGAAAATTCGCAATACAGACACTACCGTCAACGACGCCCTTCCTCACGCGTCTCCCCGTTAGGATCGCATCATATCGTCACTCTCCGGAAGACGCATACTGCGCACCCTGCGACTTGCATTTGCGGTTTAATGAAGCCTGAGTTAAAACGCTTCAACCCACTGCAGGACATAGGTCTCGTAAGGCAGAATAATGCATATAACTAAGTCTGTATGGAATTATTTAAAAATATAAATAGGTAAGTCTATTCTTCAACAGCGTTATGCTAATTAAAGACTAATTGGTCTCATATTTTGTAAAATAAGTAATTATATCTTCACGACGTATTCTGAGGTGTGGATGCGGGACGCGTAGGACTGGAAGAGATGACACCAAACAGAAGAGACTTATAATCAGCAATAAAGAAAGCATGCTGTTCTAGAAAGGGTAGCTGATTCTTATTTCTTTTTTTATAATTTTTTTTAATTAGAAGTGTTCCCACTCGACGACGCTTGGATCAAAATATTAATACTTGTACTAAAATCAAAGGGGCAATACGTATGATATCTTTTAATTTTAAAGGTTTTTATGTCGGTCTTTTAGTATTTTTAATTTAAGTTTCATCATAAAACATTTCAGAGGAATGCTGCTAATAACCATACATTAATGAACCGCAGCTTGCATTTGTAGTTTATAGCTACAGTCGATCCAACAGTTTCGATGTTAAACACATACACCTGTTAAAAGAAATAATCCGCAATGGCTGTAGAATACTTTTAATTAAAAGTCACGACCGGTTTCGGGACACTAGAAAACACATCCACAGGTGATAAAATCGCCGAAAGGTAACTGCCTTAGAAGCACTCTCCGTCATCCACGCCATGTTGTAAACAAACAGCACGCTAAAAGCGGTAGCCCTTATTTAAAACGAAGGGGATAGAAGAACCGCGCCACCATCAGGTAGGTGGTTGAGCGGCAGGGTGGACGGCACGAAATCTATGCATTGCCTGCTGTCCTTCAACCACCTTGCTGCTTGTGATGCGGTTCTGCTATTGCCTTCGTTTTAAATATGGACTGCCGCTTTTAGCGTGCAATTTGTTTACAACATGGCATGGATGACGGGGGGTGCCTCTACGGTAGTTACCTTTCGGCGATGGCCTGTTAAAAAGAATTTTTATCAGCTGAGGTGGTGGCCGAGCGGTTCTAGGCACTTCAGTCCGGAACCGCGCTACTGCTACGGCCGCAGGTTCGTATCCTTTCTCGGGCATGGATATGTGTGATGTCCTTGGGTTAGTTAGGTTTAAGTACTTCTAAGTTCTAGGGGACTGATGACCTCAGATGTTAAGGCCCACAGTTCTCAGAGCCATTTGAACCATTTTCACCTTAGGAAGCGTCTTCTAGTGGCCGAAACCGATTGTGAATTTTAATAAAAAGTATTCTACGGCCAGTGTGGATTATTTCTTCCAAAATGTAGAAGTTTGCTTGCGGTTGCCCTTAATTTAAGATAAAATCCACTTGTCCCCTAGAAATAGATTATTTCTTGCTCTTATATACAGTTAAGTTATTTTATACACCATTATTGAGTTTAGTTATCATTTTGGTCTATCTGGGGGAATACAACTGTGACTCCATTCCAATATTAATCCCTTTACTTCCTCCTCTCCAACCCTTCTGGAGTCACGGATTGTTTACCTGTGTTCGTTCTCTTATGGCATGTCATGGTTTTGGCGTCTCCAGGCAAAATTCGACCAGACCACTGTGATGTCTTTAATTAGGATACTATATTTACACTCATCAGACATTAGCGCGAATCGTCGTTATAGTTGGCTGTTTTTCCTGCAGTTTGCACGCATCGAAGCAATCTTTGTCATTGACCTAGGAGGTAAACAATAAATAGCTTACTGGTCATTGTATGATATCGAGAGTTGTGTGACTCTTGAAACGCAGCACGGAAGACACGGGTCAGTACACCATACACGAAGAGATTATCAGGGATGAAGCATGACATGATAGGGCAAAGATGGGGAAGGAAATTAGCGGTGTCCTTTACGAAGGAAACGTCCTAGCATAAGTCATAGCTGATTTAGAAAAACGTCTGATAACATAAACCTGGGAGACTGAAGAGGGATGTGAACCTAGCACTTCCGGAACAGATGGACGTGTACGCTAATACCAGCGGCATCTCTCTACACTCAGCACACCACAAAAATTATTCGGTAGTGGTAACACAAATAGTAAAGTGTATAGCTTAACGAATATTATTCCAACATTCACGATGTCTGGTAGTCGCCAGAGGAGAACCATCTTCATTGGAAATCCATGTCAGGGTGAGTTCTCCACATTGCTCCCACATGCCGGAAAATGAAGGAAGTTTGCCAGAGTTCTTATGCACTGTAACACCGAATGCAAAACTGAAATAATTAAGGCAGTACTTCGTTCTGTGTCAAAAATTTTCACGTATAGACGTTTCATTTTGTCACGCGATCGTACTAAAGAATTAGCCAAGATTCTAGAGTTTACTTTCTGCGAACTTCGGTCCCAGTTAACGTATTATTATAGGGGTCTCGGAGGCATCTGCTTGCTACCAGCACTACCCTTTAAAATTTCTCACATACAAATTCTTATTCTTCTCTATCTCTATTCTCTTCATTACAGTTTTTCATCAATTTAATACTGTTACTTTTAAGTTGGATATAAAACACGATGAATCAGAAACGGTAAACGTTTCGGAATGTTGATGGAAAATTGTTAACTTCTGCATTGAATATGAAAGGCGGAGGTGTTTAGCGGTTTTACTACCAGCAGTGCTAGTAAACGATACATAGTATGGGCCCTACATTGGAAGAAGCTTCAAATATCAATAAGTTTGCGGCAACATTTCCTTATATGAGTTTGGCTCTCTCGGTTCACGTTTGTTTTGTTGCCAACATAATTCCATAATATGTAAATGATAGCTGTCAGACTCGGCACTGCCTGTGTAATCATTACGCCGTATTTGTATTATAAATGAAACCAAAAAAATGGACTGTGTATCGAAAAAGTTTCATTTCCTTGTATTCGTGAAAACAGCTTTGAAATTATGAAAGTCATACTAAGAAATATGTACACTCCTGGAAATGGAAAAAAGAACACATTGACACCGGTGTGTCAGACCCACCATACTTGCTCCGGACACTGCGAGAGGGCTGTACAAGCAATGATCACACGCACGGCACAGCGGACACACCAGGAACCGCGGTGTTGGCCGTCGAATGGCGCTAGCTGCGCAGCATTTGCTCACCGCCGCCGTCAGTCAGCCAGTTTGCCGTGGCATACGGAGCTCCATCGCAGTCTTTAACACTGGTAGCATGCCGCGACAGCGTGGACGTGAACCGTATGTGCAGTTGACGGACTTTGAGCGAGGGCGTATAGTGGGCATGCGGGAGGCCGGGTGGACGTACTGCCGAATTGCTCAACACGAGGAGCGTGAGGTCTCCACAGTACATCGATGTTGTCGCCAGTGGTCGGCGGAAGGTGCACGTGCCCGTCGACCTGGGACCGGACCGCAGCGACGCACGGATGCACGCCAAGACCGTAGGATCCTACGCAGTGCCGTAGGGGACCGCACCGCCACTTCCCAGCAAATTAGGGACACTGTTGCTCCTGGGGTATCGGCGAGGACCATTCGCAACCGTCTCCATGAAGCTGGGCTACGGTCCCGCACACCGTTAGGCCGTCTTCCGCTCACGCCCCAACATCGTGCAGCCCGCCACCAGTGGTGTCGCGACAGGCGTGAATGGAAGGACGAATGGAGACGTGTCGTCTTCAGCGATGAGAGTCGCTTCTGCCTTGGTGCCAATGATGGTCGTATGCGTGTTTGGCGCCGTGCAGGTGAGCGCCACAATCAGGACTGCATACGACCGAGGCACACAGGGCCAACACCCGGCATCATGGTGTGGGGAGCGATCTCCTACACTGGCCGTACACCACTGGTGATCGTCGAGGGGACACTGAATAGTGCACGGTACATCCAAACCGTCATCGAACCCATCGTTCTACCATTCCTAGACCGGCAAGGGAACTTGCTGTTCCAACAGGACAATGCACGTCCGCATGTATCCCGTGCCACCCAACGTGCTCTAGAAGGTGTAAGTCAACTACCCTGGCCAGCAAGATCTCCGGATCTGTCACCCATTGAGCATGTTTGGGACTGGATGAAGCGTCGTCTCACGCGGTCTGCACGTCCAGCACGAACGCTGGTCCAACTGAGGCGCCAGGTGGAAATGGCATGGCAAGCCGTTCCACAGGACTACATCCAGCATCTCTACGATCGTCTCCATGGGAGAATAGCAGCCTGCATTGCTGCGAAAGGTGGATATACACTGTACTAGTGCCGACATTGTGCATGCTCTGTTGCCTGTGTCTATGTGCCTGTGGTTCTGTCAGTGTGATCATGTGATGTATCTGACCCCAGGAATGTGTCAATAAAGTTTCCCCTTCCTGGGACAATGAATTCACGGTGTTCTTATTTCAATTTCCAGGAGTGTATAATGTACAAAAGTATAAGTACGGTATTCAAGTCAAAGAACATGATCCCGGATAGTTTCTGCAGGTGGGCGCAACTGCTTCGGGTGCCTACAACGCGATTTTGTAAGTGTCTCTATGGCTACATCTCTTCATGGCTCTATAGACGGCTACTGTTCTCGCCAACAGCTGTTAGAGCTTCGCAGTTGAAAGTTGTCAAAACCGGTGCGAGGTGTCAGGGATTTCCTTAATTTGGCTCAACTGTACGAGAATCATAGCGGGAAGAATAAACGTATGAAAACTTCATGCAAGATACGACAATTTTTCACGCAATTCGTGTTTATGACGTTGTATCTCTTGACCTATGTGTCGTGCACTGATGTATTTGTGTAGGTACATTCAACGCCATGTGTGAATACTGTCTGCGAAATATGTCGTGAACAGAATTAGTTACAAAGAAAAAACTGAATTTAAACACCATGCATGATGCGGCAGTTTTTAAAGTGTCTCAGTGTTTACGAAGTCATGTTTCCTGATCTATGTTTCATACAATGATATAATTTTGTAGATACATTCAGCCGCGTACGGGGATACTGTCTTGTAAAATATGTTGGGAATAGAGTTAGAAGAAAAGTAATAAATTTCAACGTCATGCACACTGTGGCAGTTCTTCACGCATCTCAGTGTTATGACGTCATATTTCCTTAACTATGTGTGGTACAATGATATATTTTTGTAGGTGCATTTAGCGGCATATGTGGATACTGTATGCGAATTGCTTGCGAATACAGTTAGTAGCACAGAAGTAATACCTTTGAAGGACACGCATGATGTGGCAGTTTTTCAAGCATCTCATGGTTTATGCAATCATATTTCCGAACTATGTTAGGAGGTGTTTCTTAACCGCACAGCAATTGTTGCATGGCGGCAAAGAATATTTGTGCCAAGTTTGGTTGCAATCGCTCCAGTGGTTTAAGAGGAGGTGTGGATCACAAACACGCACACACACACACGCACACACACACACACACACACACACACACACACACACACATACGTATACACATTCACACCTGCACGCATGCAAGGCACACCCAAAAACATACATACAAACATTTGTATACAATTTATGGAATACAGATATTCGAGTGGATGTTAAAAGCTTTTTAACATTATCTTCTCTGTCAGCTGACAACTTACACTAGATATTCAGTATGGATGCGTTGCTGAGAATTACGTCGAATTATTTCCAACAGGCTTGGAACGTGAGGCCGTGTGGCCGGTATCGGAGCGTCCGCTACGTCGCTCCGCCCCTGGAGCGATGCCTCGGTCGAGCACTTGTTAAGTGTTTGTAAATGTCGGCGTCTTACTGGAATTAGCGCTGACTTTAACTTGGCTATTAACGCTGGAGCGTCGAGTGGCTCGAGAGACTGAGCGGGATGGGCGAAGAGAAGAGAACAGACGAATCAGGGGCAACGAATGGAATGGGGAAGTAAGAAGGCGGTGAAGAAATCCCCGGAACATTTTTGGCCCGCCGCTGTCTTTCGCCAGCTACTCCCCGGCCCTGCTCCCACCCCCCCTGGCCCCTTTGCTCCGAAGGCTTTTGTCGCCTGACGACGAGGGAGGTCGCACTGGAGAGGCGCTCCAGCCTCCTGGAGTGCATACGCGTGCTACAGGGGTGCGCGCGGCGCTACTTTCTGGGCTATCTCATCGCAAATCTTGAACTCTGTGCGAGCCGCTGTGGTCGTCTCGTAAGTTCTTTCCTATATTATACATATTAATACACGTTCAGGATAGCTATGGACCGTAGTAAGAGACAGGGATCCTCCAAGTGAATGACAAGCATGTTCCATCCAGAATTTGATAAACGAATGAGTAAATGAATGTGCTACATTCTATTCTTGTCGAATTTGAAGTGTTTAGTGCAGAAACCACATTCCGTGAATGGCAAAAAATTATATTTTGACTTGCTGTTTGTTGCCTGTTGTTTTGAGTGTGTTCACCGATGACTGCTTTCCGACGTTTCACCACCACGGAAGACTATTACTGTCACAGATTCACTGCAAGCAGAAGAAGCTGAGCAGCAAGAGATCGTTCAAAAATCTTTTTTGTTGGACCTTATCATATACAGTCAGTTCCACAAGAAAGTGCTCGCCATAATTTTAAATATACGAGTAATATCCGAAGTAACATCTCCGGCAGCGGTCTAGAATCCGTAATAACCGTGTTTTTGCACACTGTATAGATAAACAACGTGAGAGTGGAATGTTTTGTTTTGTCGGTTGGAGTTCAAAACAAGTGCAAAATATCTGAAGAGTCACGAGGCAGTGTTCCATGTAAATCATCGAAAGGGACCAAAGTTTTCATACGGAGCTGCTGCTAAAATTGTGAAGAAGTCAAACATTCGCTGCGAAGTGGGTCAAACGATATTTAGAGGTTAGAAACGTGGATAATTTACCAGAGAGGGGGTTAACGTGACAAGCCAACATCGATAACGGCGGAGATTTGAATAACTATTAGGTAATTGTACATTTAGTAATAATACTTATTTTCATATAAACATATATAATAGTGTCTTTTATTTCGTACAGATAACGGTGTACATTTTCTTGTGGAATTGACTGTATGACGCTAACTTTCTTATCTGTTTGAAATAATATAAGTAGGGCACCGACTCGATGCAAAGCTTTTTCATGCTTCCTATTCATCACTTTATGTATAAAACGTTAATAGCAGTCGTTCAAAGGTACTATTATCCAGAGCATAAATCGAGAAGAGTAATACAAGTGGCACAAATTTTTTTTGTGGAGTTTCTATAAAATCAAATATGGAATTCTATATAACTCCAAGCATAATAAATGTCTCTTTATCTAAACGACTACTTCGCATATTTTTTTATATAATCTTAGGTTGTGTATGCGCGTTAGGAGATTAATGACATTCTTTCTTGTTAACTGATTCTGTAGTCTGTATTTGCCTTCTCCAGTTTAGTCGCTGTTGGGTCTAACGTCTGGACAGTTCTTGCCCATGTGTGTTCTTATACTACTGTAACTGACTCTAACTGTTACTATTTTTAAGTTCGTTCATCAGTAGATACCACGACGCACAGCCAACTATATAAATTGATACGGCAACAGCTGAAACTTTTGTAGCCTGGTTTTCAGCAAATCTGAGCACTTCTACTAGGCTTCCGTAAGTTACGCTTTGTTACAAATAAGGCAACAAAGTACGTATCTCAAAGCTATTAATCTTCTTGAATTGGAGTTTACCTTTGGCACACAGGTTGACCAATGACAGTCTTCTCTTCGTTAGCAGGTAACGTCATATGAAGATTACATTAGCACTTCTTGAGAGCGTGGGAAAACTTTCTGCAGATAAATGAATTTCATAGCAATTATACGTCCACTTTTTAGTAAGCTAACAAGAAAAATTCATATCAATATCTCTTCTTTCTCGGTGCGACCAAATTTGACAAGACAATTGAACGCTAGCAGCGTCGCAGGTACAGTATCCGCTCTATGCTTTACACTCTTCGCTGGATCGGTTGATAAACATACAGTCTGACTAAGCCAAACACATAATTAATATAAACAGGCATTATAATATCCTGGGTGTTGATAAGACATTTAGTGATTTTTAAAAGTTGTAAGAGGTTCGTTTCTGAGTCTACTCTGGTTAATTCGTAACTAGCGATGCATGTCTGTCAACTGAATAAATAAATACAAGTCTTGTCACAAGCTGCGGGCGTACTGCTAACCTGTACGTGTGTGAAACGACTTGTCACTGCGTATGTGAACTGTCTCTTTATTGCGTCCGCCTAAGGAGCTAAACTCATAACAGGGAAATCGCAAGTTCGTGGCATGACGCAACCTTAGTATGGATAAATATATCTGAACTAAGTCTATTTTTGTTGCTACGAAAAAAAACAACAGAATGAAAAATCATAAAAGCTCTCTGAGTGCTCGGAATAATTCTCCATCGATACCAGTGCCCCTGGCGGCTGACACAGAAAACCGACTGACAGCGGCGCCGTAACGATACGTAAGACGTCGGCACACGGATCGTGCTGTCGAACGTACACGTTGAGTGTGCCGAGTTCAACATGCTGCTTAACGTTCAGAAACGACGCAATTTGCGCATACTGTACGTGGGCCCCACCTTGCTATATGCGATATCAACGCACCTCAGCGGCAATTGTCGGCGGTATCTGGCTCGTAAATCACACTGTTTACGTAATGGACTGGCGTGAAATTCCTGTAATAGTTTTATTAAAACGTACTTTCCTCCTTTGTCCACATGCTAGTCAGGTTGTTCTGTCTGAGTATACATGTAAACTACAATATCTATAGAAGCATGTTAAGTCAAAAAGGAAATTATCATGTCCAGCCAATAAGTACATCGTCTTACAAATATTTCATTACAATTAGTGTGACACAAATTTGTAGTAGGTATCCAGATAAAACGAAAATTATTTCATCATGCTCACGTTTTAGTAAAAATTTAAGGTCATTCTTACTTGATCATTGTTCCTACTGCGTAGCAGAATCTGTATAACAAGTCTACTACAAAACGTAAAGAAAAAAAGGGCAAATTATCTTACTGCTAGTAATGCAAGGTGTCCTGTAGATTAAGCCGATCGAACAAACTTACTCCTCAAAAAGAGCTCACTTATACTTACGTAACATCGAATATTGTAGTGTATACTTATACTAAACAAATAAGAAAGTATCAGAACCTACTACAAAAGCGAAGGCTTGAAAAAAAAATAGGAATTCAGTGGGACACAAACCGCCAACATTTAATTACTGTCATCACATACTAATAACGTTACCTAGTGCTCTACAGCTACAACCGATTCTGGTTGATCATATCTAGCTTATTACCATGTCTTGAAAGTTTTAATCGTAGCTGTACAACTAACTGAAATTTAGCTATAACAAATTGTACAAGGTACAAAACGTTTATAATGAATCCTCAACATACCGTTGCCTTCAAATGGCATACTCTCATAACATGCAAGCTATAACAACCATTTTACCACGATTATGATGTTACTCGTAATTTTATTACAACGAATCATATAATTAACGGGGGCTTTCGAGAGCTCCTCAGTTTGCAGGTACTCAAAAACTGAAAGCCAAACTGACGCTTTACAACTCTGCACCGGCGGGAGATGGCTTGCTTGTCAAGTAGGTGACGTTGTGGCATCTCATTCGTCAACGCTCAAAATATCTGAAATGTTCAATATTGATCTGCACGTTCGGAAAGACTCGTCGAAGTGCTATTCCACGGTGTGACGTCAGAAACGCAGCACGCTCAACGTACAACGTTCGGACGCATGGCCCTTGTGCCGACTTCGCAATCACACCACACACCTCTGCACTGCACTACACTACAAGACAGCTGAAGTTCGGATGCTACAAAGCATTTCAAGTTGGTGCCGTTTTGGAGGCTAGTTTGCTAGTTTCGCTATTCGATGAAGCGTCTTCTCATTCTGCTTCACGACAAGAAAGTCTCAAGAAATCACACCCGAAATCTCAAAGTTAGTAGCCAGATTCTCTTATCAGTCCATCTGATTTTCAACATTCTTCTACGGTACCACATCTCAAACTTTTCGACTTACTTCTGTTCAGGTTACTCCATCCAATGTAGTGCTCCAGACGTATATTCTCATAAGGTTCGTCCTCAAATTAAGGTTAGTAGAATTTTTCGGCCACAGACGCCGTCTTTGCTGTGTTAGTATTTTTTTTATGTCCTCCTTGATTCGTCCGCCTCGTATTTGTCAGCTTCCAAGATGGAGAAATTCCTTCCTTCGTCTACTCCGTTGGACCTTATTTTGTTAAGTTTATCGCTAATCTCATTTCTACTACTGCGCATTACTTTCGTTTTACTTTCATTTATTCTGTTCTCATTGGGGTATTCATTCAGTTCAAGAGCTCCTTTGATTGTTCCTCATTTTCATTGCGGATAGTAATTTCATCAACGAATGTTATCATCGATTCCCTTCTACTACGAAATTTTATTCCATTCCCGAGCCTTGGTTGCTTCTTCGTGTATAAAATGAACACTAGGTCAAAAAACTACATCCCTGGCTTACACTGTTTTTAATGCGAGTACTTGGTCTACCATTCTTATTGTACCTTCTTGGTTCATGTACGTACTGTATATTACCAGGCATTCTCCATAGTTTACATTTCATTTTCTGAAATTTGGAACACTTCGCACTATTTTACATTGTCGAACGCATTTCTCAAGTCAACAAAATAACGTATCTTCATTTCAAGCGGATCATTACGATTTTTCCGTGAACTTGTAACGTTTTACATAGTTCACAGTGTGTTCTTCACGGACTTTCACCACAGTTTCCTGGGCGATCGGGAGTTGATATCTCGACTTAACTGTCGGATGCCGCAGCCTGCGGTAGTCGGATCAGTGATCGATCGGTCACAGCGAAGCGCAAATTAGGTGGTGCTCCCTGCGAATGGCTTCTTCCGCGCTCTCAGCCCAGGGCTCTCCGGCGAGTAATGTGCATCCCGCAGAGATAGCGAATCGGGATTCCCATCAGTGATGCTGACTGGCGAATATTGAATAATGCGCGCCGACTCATTTGGAAGGCAGATTCAATGTTTGCCGGAGGACGGCGGGCACTCGCTGTGACAAACTGCATAAAACTTTGAAATGGCCCGCTCGTGTATTATGATATCTGCGCATTAGGGATTCCTGCGCTGTTAACTCCGATTTGCAAGTACAAAAAAAAGGGGGGGGGGCAGGAAGTGAGGCTACTATTTTTTCAGCCAAAGGAAACAGCGTGCAATGTTTCCAGTGACACATCTTAAGTATTCAGAACCGCCGTGCTTAAATAATGTTCTCTCGCATGAAGAACATCAGCATTCTGCTCGTGATGGATCAACGAGCAACAAAAATACCACAACGTTGACTGCTTACCTACCATTTGCTTTCAGCAGAGATACAGTGAAAATGGTTCAAATGGCTCTGAGCACTATGGGACTTAACATCTGAGGTCATCAGTCCCCTAGAACTTAGAACTACTTAAACCTAACTAACCTAATGACATCACACACATCCATGCCCGAGGCAGGATTCGAACATGCGACCGTAGCGGTCGCGCGGTTCCAGACTGAAGCACCTAGAACCGCACGGCCACCAGCGGCAGGCAGATACAGTGACATGAAGAACGTACTCGACTGCTTTGTTCAGTGCATTCTTTATTCACATTCGTCCAAACTCTTTTCTTACGACGCAGATTATGTAACAAAAATACTCGTTTGCACATAGCTACTGTAAAATATCGCACTATATCACGGAGTCCTAAATCACGATCTCCTTTTCGGATGCTTCAGAGGTATTATTTTGATATATATATATATATATATATATATATATATATATATATATATATATATATATCAAAATAATTACCTCTGAAGTATATATATATATATATATATATATACTTCAGAGGTAATTATATATATATAGTTCCGAACCGTGGGAAGATGCCATAGGCCACGCGGTCTCCCCCGCGCTGCTTCAATGGACATTTTTTTCTTCTTGTTTTGGTCCATACTGCCTCCTTCCAAAACATGCAAAGCAGAGAGCTTCTAGTAGAGGACGTCCACTGTCAGAAGGTCTGAAGCATCCGAACGATTTTCCTTTGTAACATTCGACTTAGTCTTTTCCAGACCAAGGTCCTTTCCTCAAATTGATCTCCACCATGCTTGGAAGCTTGTAAAATCATCACGTAATCACCCCGTATAGTAAGGCTATAATATGATCATTTTTCCGAAAATCATTAATCGGAAAAAATGTATTTGTCGGTGTGATTATAAGTGGGAAGAAACTATATATAGGGTGAGTCACCTAACGTTACCGCTGGATATATTTCGTAAACCACATCAAATACTGACGAACCGATTCCACAGACCGAACGTGAGGAGAGGGGCTAGTGTAATTGTTTAATACAAACCATACAAAAATGCACGGAAGTATGTTTTTTAACACAAACCTACGTTTTTTTAAATAGAACCACGTTAGTTTAGTTAGCACATCTCAACATATAAACATATACGTAATCAGTGCCGTTTGTTGCATTGTAAAATGTTAATTACATTCGGAGATATTGTAACCTAAAGTTGACGCTTGAAACCTCCGACGTTCAATTGCGTGTTGTAACAAACACGGGCCACGGTCGGCGAACAGCATCTGCAGGGACATGTTTACCATGACGACCGTGTTTACGAGTGTGGCTGTAGTGTACTGTTGTGATTTGGTCTAGCTGTCGCAGTGTCCGCATGTAGCGCTTGATGCTATTGTTATTCTGCATTCGTCTCTGCACGCAGACCAACTGTAGTACACCGTGTTACCAGACGTCTGTGATAGTGTAGTGTTGTAGGAACTGTGACCATGGTGTATTCGAACTCTGAAAAGACGGAGATGATACTCATCTATGGCGAGTGTCGACGAAATGCAGCTGAAGCTTGCAGGGTGTATGCAGAACGGTACCCGGACAGAGAGCATCCAAAGTGCCGCACATTGCAAAACATCTACCGCCAACTGTATGCAACAGGTATGGTCGTATCACGCAAACGGGTCCGTAACAGGCCCGTCACAGGAGAAGCGGGTGCAGTTTGTGTGTTAGCTGCTGTTTCCATGAACCCACACATGAGTACACGGGACATTGCGAGAGCCGGTGGACTGAGTCAAAGTAGTGTCATGCGCATACTGCATCGTCACTGCTTTCACCCGTTTCATGTGTCGCTACATCAGCAATTACAAGGTGATGACTTTAATCATCGAGTGCAATTCTGTCAATGGGCATTAACAGAGAATGCGTTGCAGTTCTACTTGTTTACCGATGAAGCGGGTTTCACAAACCACGGGGCAGTGTATCTACGGAACATGCATTACTGGTCCGTGGACTATCCTCGCTGGCTCAGACAGGTAGAGCGACAGCGACCGTATGGTGCGGAATCATTGGCGACCACGTCATTGGTACTCACTTCATTGCAGGGGCCCAAACAGGTGCAACATACATCGCGTTTCTACAGAATGATCTGCCAACGTTGCTCGAAAATGTCCCACTGGAAACGCGTCGACGTATGTGGTATCAGCATGATGGTGCACTTGCACATTCCGCAATTAACACTAGGCTGAACCTTGACAGGATGTTCGACGGGCGTTTCATAGGACGTGGAGGACGCATAAATTGGCCAGCCCGTTCTCCTGATCTTACACCTTTGGACTTCTTTCTGTGGGGTACGTTAAAGGAGAATGTGTACCGTGATGTGCCTACAACCCCAGAGGGTATGAAACAACGTATTGTGGCAGCCTGCGGCGACATTACACCAGATGTACTGCGGCGTGTACGACATTCATTACGCCAGAGATTGCAATTGTGTGCAGCAAATGATGGCCACCACATTGAACATCTATTGGCCTGACATGTCGGGACACACTCTATTCCACTGCGTAATTGAAAACGGAAACCACGTGTGTATGTGTACCTCACCCCTCACGGTAATGTGCGTCAGTGAAAAAGACCAATAAAAAGGTGTTAGCATGTCGACGTAATGTGCTGTTCCAGTCTCTTCTGTACCTAAGGTCCATCACCGTTCCCTTTGGATCCCTACGTAATTCGGTGCTCTCCGATACACACGATCGAACAGCGGAGGAGTGGTATTCAGCGCCAACTTTAGGTTACAATATCTTCGGATGTAATTAACATTTTACAATGCAACAAACGGCACTGATTACGTATTTGTTTATATGTTCGGATGTGCTATCAAAACTAACGGGGTTTCATCTTAAAAAAGTAGGTTTGTGTTAAAAAACATACTTCCGTGCATTTTTTCATGGTTTGTATTAACGAATTACACTAGCCCCTCTCCTCACGTTCGGTCTGTGGAATCGATTCGTCAGTATTTGATGTGGTTTACGAAATATATCCAGCGGTAATGTTAGGTGACTCACCCTATATATATATATATATACATATATATACATATATATATATATAGCCGCGTGGTCTATGGCGCCTTGCCGGGGTTCGCGCGGCTCCTCCCGTCAGAGGTTCGAGTCCTTCCTCGGGCATGTGTGTGTGTGTGTGTGTGTGTGTGTGTGTGTGTGTTGTACTTAGCGGAAGTTAGTTTAAGTTAGATTAAGTAGTGTGTAAGCCTAGAGACCGATGACTTCAGCAGTTTGGTCCCATAGGAACTTATCACATATCATACGTGTAGTAAACACGGGCTCTAAAACGCCTACCTTAAGAGCTATGAGCACTTGTTCACTAGAAGAGATGTGTTTCACAGCAGCAAAGACGAATAAGTGATCGTAGGTCCTAACATATGCACTTTTTGAGTCCACGACGTTTCGGGACAAGAGTCCCTTATGTCAAATTGATAGATGTACTCATTACCGCTAAAAGTTTGTGACAACATTACGGAATCACCCAGAGTAATTACTTCAGCTCTTTACACTCTTCGTATTTTTAATCTCTCTTATCGTCTCCTCATTTCCTTCACCTCCACTATATTATAGTGTACATCATCAATACAGCAACTGCGAATACTGACGTGGGTGGAAGTATGAGGTAACGAAGCGAAGACGTTCCAGTAAACATGGATCCGCAAACGAACTGTCTGAAAGTTAATTGTGAATCTATCGTTATCAGCCACTCTAACTGCGCTGTGAAATAATGTCCTACTTGGTAAAAACGCATTTGAAAAGTAAAGTTTTTGAATAAGTTCCTACCGAGATGGGTTGAAATTTCAGCCATGCCCTACGGTTCCGCTATACCGGTGCCGGCCACGGCGTGCCAAACTTCACGCACTCAGCGTATGCCGGCCGAGGCCCTGTCTGTCTGTCTGTCGCTCAGCTTCGCTGGACTCTTCTCGGAAGTAGCCGGGGCAGACGACATTTCATTCAAGAGAGCGGTGGGCATTTTTCAGTCAGCGCAACTTCCTGAGTTCGGATAAATCGTGGTGTCATTGCAGTTTACCCTTTTCTACTTGCTCAGGTCCTGTCGCTGTGTGCACACAAAGAAGATGTCTAATGATCTGTCGCTTCAATCCTTTACAATGAATGGGAATGATAGAAGAGAGCAATGAGAATTCTGAAATTGCTGTGAAACGACATTACGATTCGATGCAGAAAGTATCTAAAGATTTAGTTCAAAATGAAAGCGCAAAAAATTACGACGATCAACAGGCAGGATTCACTGTTCTGTACATCGAGATACTTTTTTGCTAAATTTGCAGACGTGGAGCACGTGAAGAAGGTAATGGTACGAATAGTAAAATTTCTGAAGTCGCATGCATTATTCCATTGTCAGTTGAAAGTCTGCAACAGAACTGAATAAAGTATGGATACCCCATGTATTACTGCAAAGTAGGTTGGTTAAGTCAAGGGACATGCCTGGAAGAGTTTTTCGATTTGAAACCCGCTATTGTTGAATTTATGAAGAAGAAAGGAGTGCAGGGACGAAAATTAGAACATCCGTAATAGATAGCAGACTCTGCATTTTAGGAGGACTCGATTGCATACTGCCACGGTAAGACATTGCAATGTAATTTCTTTCTGATTTCGTGGGGATGAATTTTATAAGGAAGTCTCGCTATAGAAGGGAGACGTTCTGATAAAAACAGTCCACTTCCCCAAGCTCACTGGGGTTAAAGAAAAGGGAGGTCTGAAAAATTATTGTTACCTTTAAAGAATTACAAGGATAGCTTAATAAAGTTTTTTAGGACACTGTCAATCTTACATCTGCTTTAGAGACCGTTTGCCATTTCAGTTGAAAGAGCCCCTGTGCCTGTGCAGATATATTTGATTGATCTGCAAGGTAATTTCAGTTTTAATGACAAACCTTTTTACGCTGAAATTGTGCAGGATATCTACACTGCTTTTCTCAGGTAGAGTGTCCAACTGTCCATAATGAGGTTCAGAATGTCCTACAATATTTCGATCAACATACGTTTCTGAAAGAAATTTTTTCGATTAAGAAACTCAATAAATCATGATTATGTAGCAAATTTAGTAGGAAACTTTGTGAAGTGGTCTACATCTGTCCATATGTCAATAGCTTGTAGGCCCTACGGGATAAAAATTGTATCACGTATTCAACACGCCAAATATAATTAAGCAACACTAATATTTGCTCTGTTTGTGATCTGTGATGTTGAGAAATGTGAAATATAAAATCAAGTCATCTACCGTGCGACTGCACTGCCATGTAAATGTAGTTCGTTCACAGTATTCCCCTCTTCCCCCTCCTTGCACTCAGACTGCGTGGCATGGCGGTGGGGAAAACGTGCAGCGAGGCTGAGCACTTTGGCACTCTGGCTCTGGCACGGCGTGCGAGCTGAAATCTTGGCAGACCCTATACTATATGGTAGATGCACGGTGGTGCACTAGCACCTACTGATGCTAATGTAAGACGACATTCAAAGGGTCAATTTGATTCAAAATGGACAACCCGAAAAGCGCAGCATGTCCTCCGAGATCACCTGGCATCCAAGACCACCTCACCTCAATCTTCAAGATTTGTGTTTCTGGGATCTTCTCAGAATTTAAGTGAACAGCACTCACTTTAACACGGGAAGTAATTGTCTAGTCAAGATTTACAAGACGAATTGGAAGTGTTTGAGGCCAGAGCAGCATTGCATCCAGATGCGAGGACGACACGTGGAGTGCCTTCTTAACAGAAACGAGTGTACAGTAAATTGTAACAAGTAATATGGTAAATTAGTATCACGTTTCTTGTTAAGGTAGGCTATGAGTCAAATATGAACGCAGATAAATAGGAAGTACTGGAATGGTTTGAGTTCAAGCAAGAGGGTGAGCTGAAAAGTAGTGGCGTAGCGACGAACAAATTTCTATCAAAGAGAGACCAGTTTGTTGATACCATCACTGTAGAATGTTTGTCGAGAGAGCCAAAACCTCACTTCTGCTTGCACCACTTCATCACTATCAAAGTGAAGGTCTCAAACGTATTCTTCAAGTTCTTGAAGCAGGTGAAAATCGGATGGGGCCGTGTTAGGAGACGATGGAGGGTGATCGATGACAGTGAAACCAAGGCGTCAGACTATTGCAGAGGACGCAGCTCTCATCTACTTTGGCGTTGTCATGCTGAAAGAGAGGGTCCTCCATGTTTAGAAGAATTCTCTTGTGGTTAGAAATTGCATTCAAACACGCTGTTTCTCACGTACCAACATACACAACACACGGCCACGGTACACGCTACAATTAGGAGCCCTCTAAGGGCAGAGGGCTGCAACTTGCGTAAGTGGAGCGGAAAGTTGGACAAGTAATATGCTTTGAAGAAATTAATATACAGCGGCGAAACTTTCTGCGGTTTATCAAACTACGTCTGATCTAGATACGTTCATCTATTCGAAAATAACGATCAGCTGCGAAGAGTGGGAAAAAGTTACGTTCAGAGATATGTTAAAGGTGTGTCTCCGACCGGTTGTACTATATACGTTGGTGAGTATTGAAGGCACAATTAAAAATTTTATTAAATCTTATAGCAATAACAAGGTCCTTTGTAAAATATGTTTCTACCGAACCATCTTTTCGTCTTACCTTTCGTAGGACATTAGTTTATGATCGTCCGATAGTATCTGTTCATGCTGAAACAGACAACTGCTTATGTAAGATCGACAATATCTTCACTTTAAACTGCATTTAGGTTCTCCTCTTCTGTTTATTGCTACTTCGTGAATAAAACTATCAAATCCAGTAACTACAACATGATTAGCCGAAATTATCTTTTTCAAGACGAGAAACTAATTTTTTTGTGAGAAAGAAACAAGATCACAACATCAATTTAGGTATTTAGAATGGCAGGTTGTTGTATGGGTTTACAAATATATGGGACGAATTATCCTTGGAAAACTGACTGTGGTGGAGGCCAATTTGTTGGCTGTTTCATTTAATCGCTTGGCCTCAAATCACAGAACATTACATTCTTTTGAAACTGATGCCAGCGGACAAAGTCTAAGATCACTTATCCTTTTTTAAGCTCCACGTGGAAGGGAAGTTGAAACATCAGTACTTTTACAGTTAAGTTGTACAACAGGGATTAAATATATCTTTCCACCAAATAGAGTCAAAAGGGCAGTGAAATGGATGTAGTATAAAATGCTTATGTCCATGTAGTTTCTCCCCGTTATAAAAACTACATAAGGTAGAACAGGTCTGATGATGTTGGACCTTCCTCGGAAGAGGTCCTCTTTGAGTGTAATCTGACGTTAGGCGTACTCATTTCGTTCCGTTCTAAGGCATTGTTTTTTAGACAGAGAGAGAAAAATGATCGCAGGTACCAAAGCCTAGGTTCATAACAAACATGCATTACGAAAAGAAAGAAACGCCAACAGTCAGTGTCCTGTATTCACTGTCCCAATGAGTCCTCCTCTAGCTAGGGAGCAGCACTGCCAATTAATAACGCTGTTTGATGGGCCTTTTTTCAGGAAAGTAGCTTTCCTAGAGAGCTACGATGCCTTACCGATTTGCTATCATGGCCGATGTCATTACTCTTGTTAAGACTGTGGCGCTTAACCCGTAAATAGCATGCTTCATTCGCGAGTCTCACCAATGCTTTGGCTGAATTTTCTCATTTTGAGAGAACTTAAGGGACACCCGTTTAATTGTTAAAAACCATTCGACATCCAAGATTACATAAAATATTTATTTATCGAAGGTTTTTAATCACTAAAATATTTAAAAACATAATCCGCCTTGTGCGACAAGCTGTGTCCATACACAAGGTGTTCACAGGTACTTGATGCGACAAGCAACTATGAGCAATATGTATATGGACATACCCTGTTGCACAAGGTTCTTTATGTTTTTAAATATTTTGGTGACGACAAACCTTTTATAATGTGATATTTTTATCTAGTTTTCTTCTAAAGAAGGCTCAAAACAATGATATAAAGAACGATACTTCTGATGCAATAAATAGGATTATTTCTCATCGGCACTTGTCATCTTGTGCGTAAGGTCAGTGTAAAATGAACGTGTTTTAAAACATCAGATTTTGAGACCTACAAATGACAGAGTAGTCTGTTGAAACTGGTTGTCTTAATTTAAAAAAATATATTTTATGCGATCGTGGCTGTTGAATGGATTTTAACAATGCTTTGGTCATCAAACTAGGTAGATTCGTCTACTCACACCAGTGATCGGAACATCTACTAATTTGTGTTATTACATTTCAAACACCTCGTGTCCTAAGCAGAGATGTGAGATAACGTTGATAGTGATCCATCCGTCTGATTTTCGTATTGCCTTACAGAAAAGTGTTACGGCCCAGTGTTGAGTTTCTTTGTTTTTTCTAGACATTTCATGTACTCAGAATAATATTTTAAAAATAACACCACAATGGGCATCCATCACCTATTGTAATTTAGTTTCGTACATTATCCATTGACTGATGGAAGACAAATGCCAAAACGGTCACATATGACCTTGTTATGAGAGCATCTTTCTCATCGTCAAACAATGTGTTCCTGTAACGGTTGGATTCAATTTTGAATACCTGAAGCTTTCCCGTTACTGCAGCACATGTTGAAGTCTAATATTAATTTTGAAATTTTGAGTAATTAGCTGACGCTTGGAAGGAAGTGCTGGCACAGAAACTGTCAAATCATTATATACTTCTCATAGTGCACTCCAAAATGCAAAATATGAATTGAAGGAAAACTTTTGACTGCTTAAGTGTCTACGAGTCTTTCAATTCGAACGTCTAATTCAGAACGGATATTCACATTATTTGCTCCGTTGCTTGGTTTTGATCTCTTTCACGTTGGTTAAAATTTTTTAATTAAAATCTCGCGGGTGGCTTCGTTACGTTTTTGTTTCCATTATCTGTGCTCTCTAAATTGACTTACCAGAGAATTAATGAAAAAAATCAGTCTTTTCGACTTTCAAGCATGCAAATTGGTTCGTACTGCAACTGTCAGCGAACAATACATTTCTACAAACTCAATTCAGTTTTAATAAATTACAGCACCGCTGTAGGTCCATCTTTCATTAATTCGTTATAGAAGCCGTCTCAGAACAACTTGGCTTAAGAACAGAGATGGTTGTGTGTAGTACATGTTTTACCGCTACGTAGCAGGTAGCTTAAACGACTCACAACACGCACAATATGTTACTTGATTACAAAATTTCTTCTGTCCATTGTAGTCCGTGTATATTTACGTTTAAATCAACGAACTATCTCCTTCAATGCAAAATAAATGTGGTAGCGTAAGGAATGAACCCATAAAACATGTGCTTCAGTTATCAGGTGGTGAAATATTTGAGACTGGTACTTCCTTACTAGTACCAGTGATCCAATTGAGACATCCAGTAACGACCGCCGAATTTCATGACATAGTAAAATAGTTTGAGGGACCGGAATTCAGGCCGGCGGCTGTGGCAGAGTGGTTCTAGGCGCTTCAGACCGGAACCGTGCTGCTGCTAAGGACGCAGGTTCGAATCCTGCCTCGGGCATGGATGTGTGTGATGTCCTTAGGTTAGTTAGGTTTCAGTAGTTCTAAGCTCTAGGGGACTGTTGACCTCACATGTTAAGTCCGATAGTGCTCAGAGCCATTAGAACCATTTTTGAACCGGAATTCAGTTGACGCGCGGATTACGGGCAAACGCACAGGTACGACCTGCTAGTATCCCGTTCCTTCCTTTTCGCAAGCAAAGAATCTATATTCGTTTTTACGGTATCATGGTTATAAGAGCGGAGGGGACAACATTTACATGGTGGATACGGAAAGTGGATGTAATGTTATTGTAGGAATCTCACCGATATTCGCCCCAAGTGATTCTGCCACGCCTCGGATGTTCATCCGCTTGTATCGATCTGCATATGAGGAAGCACCAAGTCTCATGCAAATATTATTCTTTCTCTCTTATGCTATGTAGTGTGATACGAAATGTGTTGATGTAACTCAGTTACACGTTAAGAAATACTGTAATCCGTGGAAACATTAATTCATCGAGTAAGATAGGCATGGTGTTAGAGAAGGTAAATGATTCCTTGCACAACTCCGGTGTACTGGATACAAAAGGACAGATATCCATTTTTAGGTAGTAATGTAAAAAGAGACAGCCAGAATTGCAACTAAAATGGATGTTTATTTAGTAGCTAACTGGTTTCGGGCTACGCCCATTCTCAAACCAAGCTTTGCACAAAAGTCTAAATTACAGTACATCCAAACACATGTTCACATTAAGCACGAGTGCAAAGCTTAAATGGGCAGCATATCACAGCCAGCGCATACCAACGTTTTCCAAGCAACATGCCCATGCAAAATAGCAGTAAGCAAAGTGCGTACATATGTGTAAGATCCCAAATAACGGTAGTTTCCCAAAAATTATTTTATGTATATTAACGGCAAATATTTATTGTAATGCACAACTTATATTTTCTGTACTTTCTGTTCATCATTGGTTTGTACATTTTAAAATAAGCAATACAGCTTACTTTGCTGGAATTCTCAAATTTAGACACCCAGTGCCACCTTTTGCCCCCTCCTTAGCGCCCCTCTCCTCCTGGGTTTTCCCACCCATTTCTGATCCTTTCATCCCATCTATCTCATCCACTTCCTTTTTCGTACTGCTTTGGTTTCCCCTCCCCCTTTCATTTCCCCTCGCCCTACCCCCTTTCCACCCAGCCTTCCACAGGTTCTTTCCTAGTAATTGGATTGATGGTTCAGATACTATTGTTTATATAATTATTGTTTGATTTATTTAATTACTTCTGCAAGTGATCCTACTGTTGTACATCTCTTTATACACATCGTAGACTAGTCTACTTTTTAATTCAAAAGTGTAAAAGTAACTAGGCTTATGGATATCATTTAATGACATGTTTCTCAAAGTTCTTTTAAACATTTGTTTGCGATTTATGCTCGTGTCTGGCGTCGTTGCCCCAATAGTGGTGCCGGCCGTTGTGGCCGAGCGGTTCTAGGCGCTTCAGTCCGGAACCGCGCGACTACTACGGTCGCAGGTTCGAATCCTTCCTCGGGTATGGATGTGTGTGATGTCCTTAGGTTAGTTAGGTTTAAGTAGTTTTAAGTTCTAGGGCACTGATGACCTCATAAGTTAAGTCCCATAGTGCTCAGAGCCACTTCAACGAATCAGTGGAAAACTGGAAAGTTTGTTAAGTGGTTTTAATAAACCTTCCAATTTGCAACTGCTGGGCTGTTCAATATTCCTACAAGAAGATTTCATTCTACGGTTACTGCTCTAGCCATGTACAAAATCTTAAAACTTTAGTATTACATTGTATTTTATGTTTGTAGATTAGCAAGCTTACAAAACATATGTATGTGCCACGTATGTTATGTAATCGCCTTGTGCACTGTTTGTTTTTTTAAAATTGCGAACTGCTGTGGAAACAACGTTTCCCAAAATAAAAGAATCACGGCTCGAAGAGGGCAACTTCTCTCCTAGGTTTTCTAGTAGCTTCCAGGTTGACCAGTATTATTCGTTAACGAGCATAAGTTGGGACCATACACAAATGTACGCACTTCGTTTACTGGTATTTTGAACGAGCACTTTACTTGGCAAACATTGGTATGTCCTGATTGTGATACGCCGTCCATTTATACTTTGCACTTGTATTTAATGTAAACATGTGTTTTCATATATTGTAACTTTATTTTTGTGCATAGGTTGGTCTGCGATTGGTCACTGGGTAAACAAACGTCCATTTTAGTTGTAACTCTGGCTATCTGTTCTTGCATCGTAAATGACCCCTGTTTATTATTTTTTTAATTTACTTCATATTATGATTATTTGACGTGTAAGGAGAGAGTTTCTTTAGGTCATCATGGTGTGGAAATCCTCCAAGCAAAAAGAGCACAATGCAGGGAGAGTTAAGTTTTCAATAATATCTACAACAATCAATAAGATAATAGTTAAGCGAAGAATGAAGTAATGTCCAGCGTAAGACCTTTACAAGCCTATGGTTATCGATTCTTTTACACACACGTTGTGGGGCGGCGGGTGGAATTATGTCAATTTTATGTTGTTTATATAAATGTTAGGTTTGTAGAAAGTTAAACCAGTTCCAATTATTTAGAATGTTATTTATGCTGTCTTTCGCCGTTCTCAACACTGGCTCTCTAACTACAATATTGGCAACCAGAAAGTGATTAGCAAAACGTGAAGCCTGTAATTAGAATTCCTAGTGCCCACTTCATCTAAGAATACACTTATAGTTACAGCTTATAGCTCTGATGAATTAGGAGATTGTCTGGGATTTATAATCAAAAACGGTCGTGAAAAAACGTTCTGTATTCTGAAAGTCACAGATGAAAACAAAAGAACCCACACAATCTAACTAACAGAGCAGTTCAGAGTCTAATGCGCTGATGCAACTACAAATGTCCAAATTAAATGTTTAAATGAATGCTCGCCATAATTTGATGATTGGGTTCTTCAAACGCCACGCTAAATAATGGTAGAATGTTTGTCCCGCGGCGGCACGTGAAAACACGACAATACGCAAACTGAAGATCGATAATTAAAGTCATTCCAGAATTAACACTTCACTCGGAAATGATTTCATGGTTACGCGAATCCAGAGTAACTTAATACGGCATCCGAGGCTGTTTGTAGCAATGATACCGACGCGACGCGACTACCGACACAGATGGCGTGCTATTCAGCGTCTGGAGAGAACTGGGGCCTTGCTTCCTCGCGCAGCGTTCTTATATATAAAGCCGCCGTGCGGACGGCTAAGGGAACGCCTGATCAAATTGGCTCTCCCAACTAGCCGTTGGGCTAGTAATGCACCACATTAAGTTACCGAATAAATCATAGCTTCTTTTGCTGATGGCCGATGAAGCTCTTAATTTAGCACACACGTAAGTAATCATAATAAAAGTTTGACGAGGCTAACTTAAATATTTTGGGCGAGAGAATTAATTTAATTACACTGCATGCAGTAGACGAGCTCTGAACCTGCCCTTTGGAGATACGCTATCACTATAGTTTTATAGTTATTTAAATGAAACTTCTCACATCTTTATGATTATAGCGGATCTCCATTCTACTTAAGCATAAACATCCTAGCCTTATTTATTAGCCTACTTTATCTATCTTGCTTCCTTAATTTTTAAGAAAAAAACCAGAAAATATTGAATTTCAACTAAAATCTTAATTTGTGAGATCCAAAGTACTGTTTCTATTAAATTATTATTGAAAAGGAATCTAAGTATAAATTTTTAAATCTCTAGCTCTTTTCTGTTGCGCCAATGATTTTTACAGAGAAACGTCCAAATTTCGAAATTGGTTAAAGTTATTGAACTGACATTCAACACATGTTGATCTAGTATTACTCCTGACATGCTAGGAACTTTTTAGGTTATTTACTTGATTTTTAAAGTATTGCGCAACATTTATGATGTCAGAGCTAGTTACAGCGGACTGGCTGGCACACAATGGAAAGACTGATGTGAATTTACTACGGCGTGAGTAGGCTGCTTCCCTACATCACCCTCTACTTAAATTTTTGTTTTTGAATGTTAATGAACGAAAAAAAAATTAATTACAAAAAGGGAAGCAAGAGTACAGCTCAACTCCCTATGAAAATTAAAATTGAAATGTAAACATATATAAATATTAAAAGAGAACTGATTACCTACTTCAACTATTTAAATTGTTGGCATGTTCAATGCCTCTTAAGCAACATTATCCCTCAAAATTTAAGCAAAATCAATGAAACACTTTTGCATACATATTGCCGTAGACAAACAAACACATAAAAATATGTAAAATTATAAGAATATTAAATCCATTAATTACATTTTTACGTACACAAATTCAATGAAATTATCAGTTATCCAAGATACATAAACAGATGATTATATCTTAGCAGTCTTTTCTAAACCTGAAAGAAAATTTCACAAATAATTTTTACACACGTGGTTGTAGCCGCTTTGGCTGGCGTTCTACACTTCCATTCCCAAGGGTAGAGGAGGGTAAGGTGCTATGGTGTGCGTCCTTCACGTTCACTCTAAATTACATGAGGAAAGGGGAGGGGTCACTGTGAGTTGTGTCCAAGTCACTCCACGTTTTCACGCAGCTACCAGGCTGCCATTATCTGGTTTGTCCTGTAGAACAAACAAAAAGAGTGGCTCAGACTCTGTTCACTTAACATCTAAGGGTGGGTCACAATGAAATGGGGATATATACATTTTATTCTTCAATATGTTGCTGGAACAAAGTTAACAGAACTTTTTCAATTTTACTCTCGTGGTTACTTAATTGTCATAAAATCGGTAAACAAATGGCTTAAAACGCCGTTAATGACGTACTAGAGAAAATTAATGCTCAAGGCATACAATCATAAATCCTATTTAATCTGAATTTATTAATTCTGTGCCGGAACAATGAACCAATGCTCGGTACATTCCTGATAAATTTGTATTTTATTTACTTAGCTGACTCATCTTCGATTACCTTATTCTCAGAGATAGTATGAGTATATTTGATTAGTAGTTTTCTTAGCTTCTTTGTACATGTGAGTAACTTTTGGTAATAGTACAGTTGTGAGTGTTCAAAACATACTACGTTTAGTTGACTCAATCCACTTATTGGTCCTCTGCTGCTGTGTCAGTTCCACATCTGCAATTACATACTTACTTCATTTAAGTGTATTTATGCTGAGCTATCAATAATGTATCACATCTGCCATTATGATATTCAAATATGTTGCTAGTGTATGTACTTATTTAACACTCACTTTATTAACATTTAAAGCATAGGACAGCACATTTATTTCATATCTATAGTGTATTGCAGCTGATTAGTTTGCTCACGTGGCAATCCATTTTCACTCGATCGGACGCTGAAACCACAGGTAGTCTCTCTCGACCTACCACTAAAGTGCATCACGTAATTATGGACGAGCGTAATGCTAAATTCCTTAAACCTATAGGACACCATGAGCTACTCAGTCTCATCTAACATAAGGGTACCTATGGTCGCATTCACGCCTCCAACTCATAACCTCAATACGTGTAGGTGTGTCCTGTCACACACTACACCAAATAACGATCAGCTACAACCTTATAAATATTTCAAGGTCGTGTCCTTCACGTCTCAACCACAAACACTGTTCAATTCTATTATACTGCCATTCCTTGATACACAAGGTGAGTTCATTCTCACAACTCATCTGCATATTTTTTATAACACTAGGCAATCTCTTTTACTATTAATTAGTTAGCTGTAATGCATACAATAGGTTTCACTGCCACTTCAGATCCTGCTCGTACACGAATTAGTACATCTTTTTAAATTACTGTTGTGGGACCATTTCCAATAAAATAACACTTTGTACTTACTATATTACCAGGGTACTATACATAATTGTTACTCAAATACATTTGTATCTTAATTACGTCATAATTCTCTATTGTTTATGTCACTGTTAGGTTTGTCATATCAGGTATTTTTCTTCACTAATCGGTGGATATAATGGTTACAGAACTCATGGCTTGATAGTCATGACGGAAAATTTTTGTATTAGATAGTAAGCGCCGAAATTTTGGTGGATAGGAAAGATGAAGAATGAGACCTGAAAGGGAAAGAAGATCTCACACAGCTGGGACTGCACAGCTGCCGCACTGTGTAGAGGTTACAGAACAACCTCCTCCCTACAGCATTCATTCATAACCTTTGACCACGCCACGTCGATCTGAAAATACCTTATGATGCCTTTTTAGAACCTGTCTCAGTTCTTCATTCTGATTAGTTGAAATTTTATCGATTTCCTGCAATTTAGCTTCTATTTTGTCCAAAATAATTGCTTCTTCTTCTTCTTCTGTGTTTAGCTTACTTGTATTAAGATTAACACCTTCGTCCCAATATCTCCTATTTTTCAGAACTCGTATAGGCAGCTCCCAATTGTCATCATTAGTTACTACATGTTTATCAATAAAAGGTACCGTAATTACTCCAGTTATCGGCAAGATCATTTTTAACTGGCTTCTTTCAAAGTCAACAACACTCTGATATTTTGACAAGAAATCGATGCCAATTAAAACTTCAATACTGAAATTGTTTACAATTAAGCATGGATGATCAATTAAATTACCATTAATGTTAAAGGGCAGCAAAGCTTCTTGCTTTACCGTTTTTGACACCTTGCCAGTAGCACCAATTACCAGGTAATGCATCAAAGGAGGACTGAGATGTCGCACTCACCTCACTTCCACTGTCTAAGAGACAACGTACATTGATACCCAACATATTCACTATTATTATAGGGTGGCTTATTCTAGGTTGTACAGGTGGTTCCTCAAACTCATCCAATAGTTCCTTTTGGATTTGTCTCCAACTAAAGTGATCGACATCTGTCTTCATAACATTTAGGTCAAAGTGTGTAGGGGTTTCCTGAATTACATTTTCAGCTGCCTTTTCCAGTCGGTCTATTAATTTCAAATCGAAACACCGCACGACTTCATTACATTTAGTTTGCTGAACATGACCCAAATTACTGTAGTCTGAGTGATTCTGCGCCTCCAGACCGGGCATAACACTAGTTACAGCTAAACCACTTTCACCATTATCGTCGAGTTCCTTCTCAAGTGACAACTGGTCACAGCTACTGGGTTCATCGACCCCCAACAGGCTACCCTCTACATTCTCACTTACCTCCTGTCCTAAATCTATTAATACGGTATCAACATCCTGCACAGGCACTTTAGATAAGAACACATCATCCTCATCGTAAATATAAGCATGAATTTCTTCTGCTTCTTCACCTGACAATTGAGTATTTTGTAGGTCCTGCTGCGCCTTCTCTTTCTCTTCCCACTTAGAAAGCGTCCCTAACACGGTATCTATCAAATACTGTGAGTGATCCAATATTTCTGCTGTATTCTTAGATGCTACCGACTCTTCATCCACATGTTCAGTCTGAGTATTCTGATCCGTCTTACCAATTCCCGTAACTACTGGCTTAGGAAAAGTAACCGCCTGGTGAGCGCCAGTGTCCTCATAGACGGGAACTAGTTTTCCTGCCTCGGCCTACTACTGTTTCCTTTATTTTCATTATAGTTAACTGGCATAGCATTGCTTGCGTACTGTTGTTTACATGCATAATTTTGTTTGGAAAAAATTATTATCATTTGGATGCCATTGTTGGTTCTGATAATTGTTTCTCCAATTCCTACCTCTCTTAGGATGGCGAACACCTACTGTTCTGATGTTTACGTTGCCATTCTGCTCGTTCTTAAAATTACTACTATTATTATTAGCATTTCTGTTATTACGTGCTTGCTCCTCATTGGCAGCAACACGTTCTACACGTTCCAGATACTCAATGAAATGATCCAGATTGTCTCTAGGGGCAGATATAATTCTAGTTTGCCAATACCATGGCAGTTTGGCTTCAAGACCTAGTATTATCGTTTCAGGTTTTACCTTTTCGCCCAAATGTGACAAACGTGAGATCCATGACCTAGCAAACTCTTTAATAGATTCCTTGCCTGTATTGAAGCGTTTTCCACTCCAAAATTCTCTCAACACTTCATTTTGCTTATTGCTAGACCAATAATCAATAATGAAAGCTGTTTTAAACTCCGCTAATGTTTTACACTTCAACATAGCATCAGCTGATCAACGCATGGCGTCAGCTGCTACATGGCTTCTAATAAATGAGATTTTCTCTCGTTCAGACCAAGTTGGCGGAATCACATCTTCAAAATCGTTCCACAAATCTAGCGGGTGGATATTTTTATCTGGATCGAACCGCAAGAACTGCCGACACCCGATAAAAGCGGCGTTTGCAGCTACAACTGGTTGTATACTACCATTACCAGAAGTTACTGAAGCTACTTTACTCTCGATGTTAGTAATGTTAGTACTGATATTTTCTACTCTCATTCCAACATTATCTACTCTTTGCACAATATGAGTAGTATCAGTTTTGATTGCATCTACTTCTGCTTGACATATGTTTACTTTTATATTAACATCTTTAAACCTATCTGAGCACTGTTCAGATTCCGCCTCGATCTTTTCTGTTAACTTGTGCTCTAGCTTCGCATCTTCCATTTGGACGTCTCTGCGAACCTCAGCAACTTCGGATTTTACTGTTTTATACATTTCAGAAAATTGTTGAGCAACCTTTTTCTTAATATCCTCATGATTGTAATCAATTTTATAATTCAAACTGTTCAGATCCTCTCTCAACTTATTGCAACCAGCCTTGAAGGTATCGTCCATTACCTCCAATCGTTTATTAAAATTTGTTTGGCTGGCCACAATCTCAGACTTTAATTCAGCATTACTGTTTTTGACCTGTTCACTTATTTCAGACTTTAATTCAGCTGTCATTCTAGCATTACTGGCTTACATTTTTGCATTAGTGGCAGCTATTGCTTGTAATATAACATTCAAATCAATAGCCCCAGCATCTTTGGGTTGCTCACTAGCTGGTTTTTTATCACACTCAGGTGACAAAATACTAGCTCCAATACCAGAATCATCAAAACTAAACGAAACTTCTGATTGATTAGTCATATCTAACTTCTCCTGTTTAAACTCTACCACCTCTGATGACTGTTTCGTTTTTAACTCATCAGATAAACTATCATCCAATAAATTAACAATTTCTAATTTCTGCTTTACTACAGGGGTCTCTATTATAGAAACATTGCCCCTTCCCACACTACTGTCAGGAGACAATACTTCATATTCCACTTTAACATTACTACTTTCATGCATATTTACACTTGAGCTGTTGTCTGGATTTACGGTTCCTTCAACAGACATAGGTTCTGATTTAAGTTTAACCTCAATTTCTTTTGGCGGTTCCATCGCCGACGGTCTTTTAGTGCAGGTTAGTAAAATTTTTAACAGCTTTCCACTTAACTTAGTTCCTTCTGCACGACGTATGGCGTTGCTGGCGTGGTGTACCAGGATTACTGATGCGACGCAGCTCGCTGAATTGCAGACGGCACTCCGACGGCTGTTGTGTGTTTGTGTGGCCCGCAACTGCAGGCGCGGCTCCGGCTGCTCCGGCGGACGTCTGCGGTGAGGCAAAAGTGGCTTCTCGCGATGCCGGCAGCGCCGCTAGACTTAGTGCCAGCTCCGTCAATCCAGATACTTCGTTAATCCAATTGCATCGTCCACATACACACGTAACACTTTCACTGTTCTATTACTCAGTTGCGTGTCGCATTTCACTCGCGAATCCCAATATTTAAAAATCACTTTCACTTTACTCAGTTTGTTCCCGGCTCATACACCATATGTGGGGCGGCGGGTGGAATTATGTCAATTTTATGTTGTTTATATAAATGTTTGGTTTGTAGAAAGTTAAACCAGTTCCAATTATTTAGAATGTTATTTATGCTGTCTTTCGCCGTTCTCAACACTGGCTCTCTAACTACAATATTGGCAACCAGAAAGTGATTAGCAAAACGTGAAGCCTGTAATTAGAATTCCTAGTGCCCACTTCATCTGAGAATACACTTATAGTTACAGCTTATAGCTCTGATGAATTAGGAGATTGTCTGGGATTTATAATCAAAAAAGGTCGTGAAAAAACGTTCTGTATTCTGAAAGTCACAGATGAAAACAAAAGAACCCACACAATCTAACTAACAGAGCAGTTCAGAGTCTAATGCGCTGATGCAACTATAAATGTCCAAATTAAATGTTTAAATGAATGCTCGCCATAATTTGATGATTAGGTTCATCAAACGCCATGCTAAATAATGGAAGAATGTTTGTCCCGCGGCGGCACGTGAAAATACGACAATACGCAAGCTGAAGATCGATAATTAAAGTCATCCCAGAGTTAACACTTCACTCGAAAATGATTTCATGGTTACGCGTATCCAGAGTAACTTAATACGGCATCCGAGGCTGTTTGTAGCAATGATTCCGACGCGACGCGACTACCGACACAGATGGCGTGCTATTCAGCGTCTGGAGAGAACTGGGGCCTTGCTTCCTCGCGCAGCGTTCTTATATATAAAGCCGCCGTGCGGACGGCTAAGGGAACGCCTGATCAAATCGGCTCTCCCAACTAGCCACTGGGCTAGTAATGCACCACATTAAGTTACCGAATAAATCATAGCTTCTTTTGCTGATGGCCGATGAAGCTCTTAATTTAGCACACACGTAAGTAATCATAATAAAAGTTTGACGAGGCTAAGTTAAATATTTTGGGCGAGAGAATTAATTTAATTACACTGCACGCAGTAGACGAGCTCTGAACCAGCCCTTTGGAGATACGCTATCGCTATAGTTTTATAGTTATTTAAATGAAACTTCTCACATCTTTATGATTATAGCGGATCTCCATTCTACTTAAATATAAACATCCTAGCCTTATTTATTAGCCTACTTAATCTATCTTGCTTCCATAATTTTTAAGACAAAAACCAGAAAATATTGAATTTCAACTAAAATCTTAATTTGTGAGATCCAAAGTACTGTTTCTATTAAATTATTATTGAAAAGGAATCTAAGTATAAATTTTTACATCTCTAGCTCTTTTCTGTTGTGCCAATGATTTTTACAGAAAAACGTCCGAATTTCGAAAATGGTTAAAGTTATTGAACTGACATTCAACACCTGTTGATTTAGTATTACTCCTTACATGCTAGAAACATTTTAGGTTATTTACTTGATTTTTAAAGTATTGCGCAGCATTTATGACGTCAGAGCTAGTTACAGCGGACTGGCTGGCACACAATGGAAAGACTGATGTGAATTTACTACGGCGTGAGTAGGCTGCTTCCCTACAATGTCGAAGAATGTAAAGAGGAAATAAATAAAATATCTATTGATGAATAGAAGTACAACAGGCATTCGTGCTAAAGTTTACAGATTATGCAGTTTTTTCCGAAAGTAACGAAAATGGAGGAGACAGCTTGAGTACCACAGCATGTGATTTAGCTTTGGAACAATACCAAGTAGTAATGTTTGAAGAGCAATTGGAAACTGAAGAGCAGATTTAAGAACATAGGGGGAGGTAAAGTAGAAAAAGGAAGGGAGAGTACTGGGTCGAGGAAAAGAAACACGTACCTTCGAAGATGAACTGGAGAAGTTAGAAACGAACTTCGGATAATGGAAAAGGCTTACATTAACCAAAGTGATTAATGAAGTACCAGATATGGTACTGAAGATGTGGAGGTCGTTAGCCAAAATGTATGTCTCACAGACTGTGGAAAACCAATGAAAAATTAAGTAAAACTGGAGGATATTAAAAACGTAGTAGATAGGTGAACTACCAAACGGACCGGTCATACGAAGAACAGGTTTCACAATAAAGGGATTAGGTTTCAGGACAGCGGGACTAGTGATACTTTTTACGGAATATTTAACGTGATAGCCTAAGGAGTTTTATGATCATGAAAAAAAGGAAGAATAACTGGAGTTTACATGAAGTGTAGATGACATGTGAAGTAAATTAGAAGTAGTAGGTGTAGAGCGTAACAAAGGATAAGATGATGACAGTAGAAGAGGTTATTAAACCGTTATCCATGAAGAAAAAAAAAGCGACAATAGAAATTTTAAAGTCCGGGTGACATCAAGACCGTCGGTGATGCTCAGGTTGGGAACGGACGAGGATGGCGGGAAAAAGAAGCAGTGGCCTTGTGGAAGGCATCATTCCAACATCAGAAAGAACGCGTCACCTTCGAAAAGGATCGTCAGCTGGCAATAAGAAGAGGAATGCGAGATCATTGTCTTATGTCTCTCTGTCTCTAACCTGGTACATTCACTTCCTATGGAAATTACTTAGCCTACTCTGAAATCTACGTCTACATTACACTTAACACACCGGCTTATGATGTGGGGTGGAGGGAACTTCGAGTACAACTGTAGGTGTCAAATGGTTCAAATGGCTCTGAGCACTATGGGAATTAACTTCTGAGGTCATCAGCCCCCTAGAACTTAGAACTACTTAAACCTAACTAACCTAAGGACATCACACACATCCATGCCCGAGGCAGGATTCGAACCCGCGACCGTAGCGTTCGCGCGGTTCCAGACTGTAGCGCCTAGAACTGCTCGGACACTCCGGCCTGCTTGTAAGTGTCGTCTCCTTCGCCCCTTCTCCCCCCCGCCACCACAAGTACCGCCAACACCAGTACCACCACAATTCGCTGCTCTCCAGGAGTGATTGACAGCTTCTGTGTGACAGTTGGCATTCATCAAAGCTTAGCTCTACCGCTGCTGGTCTTTGTTATCCGTTTCAGTTATCAGAAACGAATCAAGCACAGGAATAACGATTGTTGGCAATCCTCCGTGCGATTATCTCATGGTCTTTTCGCGGGATATAAGTAGGATCGTACGCTCTCGGAGTTTTAACAGTAAACTACAGTGCACTGTGATGCACTACACTTCACATTTCCTCCCCTAAGATTTGGATGAGCTTCGCCGTGATTCTTTAACATTTATCAAACAAACCTGTTACGAAACGCGCTAAATTCCTTTTGAGCTTTTTGGACCCTCTGGCTGCAATTGTGCACATTAACTTTTACTGTGTATTAGCTGCAACCGAAGTATTTTTTCCCAATGGAAACCTGAGGTACACATTTGTCAGTGTTCAACCATTCCATTACGCACAAGTGTTGCCAACTCTTGGACATCACTGTGAAAATTTCCACTAGAAAATGTAGCAGAGCGCAGCTGGCTCGTGACCACCGGAATTTGCGGGTGTGGTTGGTTCGCTATATTCCACTGTATCACTGAATGTTGCTATTTTGCATGGTAATTATTGTATGATCGTTTTACCGTTTATTACAACAGACAATATTTCGTTATTAGTTATTTTAGTCCATAAAATGAAGCCAAATTTAGAAAGTATGTTTTGAAAACGGGTACATATTTTTGTATAAATAAAAAAAATAATTAAAAATTGAAACGTCCCCTTTGAACATGACTGTCCTTAAACTGACACACAATACTTTTTTAGCGCAACGCAATCTGACTTTCAAAAATCCCTACAAAAGAATGGCCCTGACTAACATTAACCTATACGTTTCACAAATCACTTACCTCAACAAAAATCTTCGTTACTCGAACTACTGCAATACAGCAAGCGCCACTACTGCCAGCTCAATAAAAGATTCAAACTACGGAAGGCACTAACTACTGATAGGCATAATTAGCAAATGAAAGATTTTAATAGAGAACAAACAATGTATTTACCTTAATAGTCATAATATATAAAGCAGTTCATGCCATCCAGTCTTACAAATTTCAAAACTTTGCCATCTTTCTCCCCACGTCCACCACTGCTGGCGGCTCATATCCAACTGCGCAACACTACGCGCTGTTAATATCTAGCTGCCGCTGCTCCACGCTACAATGTCAGACAACAATGCAAACTAGCCACAGACTGCACACAGCACAGCTAGTGATTTTCATACAGAGCGCTACGTATCGTTGCCAATAAGAAAACATAAACACCCTACTTACAAAATATCCTAAGGGCATTACCATATAAAGAAAATTTTCTTTAGTCCATAAAAAATTCTTGTCTGAAAGGGTTAATTGTCTCTAATTCCTCTAGCAATCCTATCTACTAATTTTGCCAGAATGGAGAACAGTATTCAAGCATGTTTCAAACGAGGGTGCATTACACTTACCCTCTCTATGAACTGAATTTTCTCCTGTTGCGAAATCTGAAGGAGGCGATCTGTTTTATTTGGAAGATTTTAGAAAGCCGAGATCAGATAAATATTTCAATACCTGCAGCAACCGGTTTCAACAGACTTTGCTGTCATCTTGAGAACTCGAAAATTTTTTATGATAAAACGTGTTCATTTTGAGTTGGAACCTCATGCCAAGTTGTCATGTTAGTAACTAAAATGTGGCTCATTATATAAATGCTTGTCATAAATATAACATTTAAAATCAAAAAGCACCTTGTGCATATGGCGCTGTCCATGTACCTAGCGCTCATAGATGATTGTTACGGCATAGAAATCAACTTCAACATCGTCAAGGTTCAAGGTGGACCTCCGATTATTAGAATATCTCCAGCTAACGTAAACAGATGTGTTACTATAGATTCTAAGGTGTTCTGTGATTTTTATGCCTTAACAATCATCTGTGAACGCTACGTACATGGACATGGCCACATGCACCAGATGCTTTTTGATTTCAAATGTTCTATTTATGACAAACGTTTCTGTGGTGTCACCGCCAGACACCACACTTGCTAGGTGGTAGCCTTTAAATCGGCCGCGGTCCGGTAGTATACGTCGGACCCGCGTGTCGCCACTATCAGTGATTGCAGACCGAGCGCCGCCACACTGCAGGTCTAGAGAGACTTCCTAGCACTCGCCCCAGTTGTACAGCCGACTTTGCTAGCGATGGTTCACTGACAAATTACGCTCTCATTTGCCGAGACGATAGTTAGCATAGCCTTCAGCTACGTCATTTGCTGCGACCTAGCAAGGCGCCATTATCATTTGCTATTTATCTTGTGATGCATGTACCTTCAGACCGATGTTCACCAATTATGGATTAAAGTTAAGTATTCCAGCAGCTACGTACTTTTTTTAGTAGACTAAACCCCTTTAACTGTTTCAGACGTCACGCCAGCCTGCGTGAGCTTAAACGCGTGCTTTTCGGCTTCCTCTCATAGTGGCTTGGCTGTCTTGCCAAGTCACAACAGTTTCTATGATGTGCTACATTTTAGTCATGAACATGACAACTTGACGTGAGGTTCCAACTCCAAATGAATACGTTTTACAACAAAAATGTTTGAAGACGACAGCAAAGATTCTCGAAGTGGGTTTTTGTAAATTAACGAATGCTTCTGCGATCTTTGCCTTATGAAGCTTTTACTGTCGGTGAACCTCAGTCTGGCATCTGGCTTTCCTATGATTAGTTTTATATGGTCGTTCTACTTTAAATCGCCCATAAGGTTCCTCAGGGATATTTAGTGGAAGTGGATGCTTTCAGTGATGGCTCGAAAATAGTGCAGTCATAATAGGACTTCAAGCCTATGTGAGTGAATGGATGGTAAATTCCATGCCCACGAAGAGAAAACGTCATTGACCAGAGCTCGGGGAGGACAGTGACACGAATTTGGATATCAGCCAATTGGAATCGCGGCGCAATCTCCACGCGAGCAGCCGGCGTACACACGAGAGGCCGCGGTAAGTATGCGCACTCCGCGACGTTCACGGCCGCATCGATACCCCGCGGCCCACCCTGGGCTGAATATTTCACGGAAACGCCAGCTGTCGTCGTGGAAGCCATCGATTGGTGCGTCGCGAACCGCCGCGGCCTGATAGCCTCGCTTCCAGCAGCGCCTCCGCCCCCGCCGCCTCCGTCTCCAGGGCAGTAGCCCCGGCGGCGGCCGCTGTAAATTTCCTAACGGGTCGCGACAAAAACCGGCGCGGGACGGAAGCCGCCACTCGGCCGCCCGGTAGGGGCCGCATCGCCTCGTTACGGCCAGCCTGCCAGCTCCGGCGGCGGCTCGCACTTGACAGTAATGAGCTCCAGCCCAAAGTCAAGTCCAATTTCGGCTGCGTTTCGACGAGTCGCAGTACTGCTGCGCTACGATTGCCTGTCAAAACAAAACTTTCTTTTAGTTAATCTTTTGGTCTCCTAATATCTCCTCTCCCACAGCGGAGGTCTTTAACACACTTTTAGTTTTTCCACGATCGATAAGACGACAGCCCGCTAGCAGACACGATTCCACGACGGAAGTGGTCGTGAAGGTCACGACCTTCTACTCTCCTCCAAAAAATTCTCAGTAGAAGTATTATGAATCAGCATTCAGTAAAGGATTTACAAGTGATCTTGGCGTACCTGATATTCCAGAATAATAGAGAAATCTTGAGTTCCAGCCTTGGTACAGAGTAGAGGCTATTGGTTTCTGGTTTTCAGGCGGAGCAGATGGCCCCGTGCCGCGTGCTTTCGTCTCTACTCCCTCCGACGGTCACTTTCCGTATTTCACTCGTCGTCGTCCCTAAAATTCAACCCGGAAAGATCCTTCTGTATTTCGTAATTTTCATAATACACCACGAGTCTCCTTTAATTCTCTCGTTTCATTTCGAATCAGCCTCCGTTAAATACCTCTCCCATCCTTGAAACAGGCTACCTCCATTCCCCCAGATTCCAACCCTGACGGGCCCTTCTGTGTTTCGTAATTTTCGTAATACACCAAGAGTCTTCCTTAATTATCTCGTAGCATTTCGAATCGGCCTCTGTTAAATTCCTCTCCCATTACTGAAATAGGCCACTTCCGTTCCAGATACGGTCTAACGTTTATTAATGATATTAGGGTACTGACAATTTCACCATGCCTTTCGGGTCAAAGCGAAACAGGCGATCCGTATTTAGAGTTATTTATTGGTGTAGCAATGCAGAATATTAGTCCGGGTCCGATAGTATAAGGTTGCGATTAAATCTGTGGCGTAGTAAGTCGCGAAATTTATCTTGCACATCACAGTTGCCTAAGAGTCTGTGGGCACCGGCCGCTACCGCGATTGGAACCGTGCGCGCGGTTGCGGAAGCTACGAGTGTGAGACGAAAGGAGCGTTTCAACACGAACTGGAGTAATTCTTCTCTGATCTGATGTAATAATTCAAATGTCGGCTGTCAGGATCGTGTGCAGGGTGCCACGCCATGGGGCACACGGACGCGGCCATCGGGGTGTTTTATAGTGACCTTGCGACAACAATGTGAGGAACAGCTTTGTAGTTGGTCATGTTTCGTTGTTAGGCCGAGACGCCATCATCAGGTGCCCCTAGCGCGTAGTACTGGCTTCTCTGTCTGATAACGAAACATCATGCCTTTTGGAATGTTACATCCGACGAGATATAAAAAAGAGTATATCATCTCGCGCAGACTGATAGAAATAAACCGCACTGCGTTGGTGACGTAGCAGCAGACGACCAATACTCTGCGCTTCTGTAGTCTGATAGCTGTGCACTGACGGGCAATCGCACGATGCGGACGCCAGGGAGCTAAGTGCGTGTTGTTTTCGTCGTCAGAGAAGCATGTTCTGCTGCACTGCGCTACGGGCGAGCGGCGCGGAGGGGCTGTTTCATTAGGAGCGGCGGCGGGCCTGGAAATTGACTTAATTGCTACAGACCTCCGCGCGTGAGTCACCGAGCCACGGGCACTGGCTGCGGGGAGGGGAGCCTCTACCCCTCTCTGCTCGCGCGTCCCTTCTAGAGCTCCCGGGCGCGCTTTATTGGCGTTTGCAGAGGGGGACGAAAAGTGGGCAAAGGCTGGTAAAATATTTATCGCCCCTCTGGCGGGATGTGCCGGGGGGACTGTCGTCAACCAGATGCTGGCTCAGCAGCGCTGGCTGGTTAGTGCTGCGGTGTCCGACGCATGATGGCCGCACTCTACCGGAATGGCAGGACACCATCTCTGTGAGGCACTTCAGGTACGCTTGGCAAAAAAATTTTAAACAGCCGTGCTACGAGCAAACTCTCATCTTGTTGCAAAAATAGGAGATTCAGCTAACACAAGCTTGTTGCAGAGAATTATTTTATTTTATTTTTCGTTCAGTCCTCTGATTGGTTTGATGCGGCCTGCCACGAATTCATCTCCTGTGCCAAGCTTTTCGTCTTAGACTGTCAACTGCAACCTACGTCCTCAGTTATCTGATGGATGTATTCCTATCACTATCTTCCTCTAAAGTTTTCACCCTCTACAGCTCATCCTGGCCATGGAAGTTATGAGGGTGGTTCAATAAGTAATGCCCTACATTCCTTTTAAAAAGCCATTACTATGCATAGACAAACGTCTTTGTTGATTCTTCACATTTGATGTTTGTCACAGAGCACCGGCGAAGTTTCGAATCGTTTTGCCAGATGGCTACGTCATAGTACAGCGTCAAAATGGTGTCTACGTACGACTCTTCTTACAAGCAGAGTGCTGTTATTGAATTCTTGTGTGCAGAAAAAGGAAGTGTAGTGAACATCCATAAACGTTTGTGTGCAGAGTATGGCCATACTGCAGTTGACAGAAGTGCAGTTGGGGGATGGATAAATAAAGTTACAGCCTGAGAAAATGCAGAAAAAGAGCTCTGCGATCGGCCACGCTCGGGACGTCCCTCAAAGCCACTGCTCCAGACATGCTACACGGTGCGGATGCCATTATTCGTGCCGAACGGCGCATCACAACTAGACAATTAGCTCTACAGTTGTCGGTCAAGATTGGAAGTGCGTCTGCAATGATCGAGACTCTCGGATATTCAAAGAGCTGCTTACGATGTGTTCCACCAATGCTCACAGCGGACCACAAGGTTCAAAGAAATCTGAATTGTTGGAGCGTTTTGAGATCTACGGAGAGACCTTTCTGTCAGGGATCGTTACGGGGGACGAAAGCTGGGAGTACCACTTTGTGCCGGAACGAAAAATTCAGCCCTTGGAGTAGCATCATCCTCATTCACCATAAAACAAGAAATTCGAGACAACCCCCTCTGCCGGAAAAGTCATGGTGTCAGTCTTCTAGGATTTTGATGGCGTCATTCTCGTGAATGTCATGCCAAGAGGGTCAATCATCAATCCAGAGGCATACGCGAAGACTGAATAAACTCAAGAACTGTTTCCGACGTGTTCGATCGGACAAGACTCAAGCAGAAATCTTGCTCCAACACGATAATGCACGCTCACACAGAAGTCTGAGAACCCGGAAACACATCGCAAAATTGTCCGCCCCTGGTAGCTGAGTGGTCAGCGCGACGGACTGTCATACCTAACGGCCCAGTTCGATTCCCGGCTGGGTCGGAGATTTTCTCCGCTCAGGGACTGGGTGTTGTGTTGTCCTCATCATCATCATTTCATCTCCATCGATACGCAAGTCGCCGAAGTGGCGTCAACTCGAAAGACTTGCACCAGGCGAACGGTCTATCCGACGGGAGTCCCTAGCCATACGGCATTAGCACGGCATCGCCAAATTGGGTTGGACATCATTTCCTCATCCGCCCCACAGTCCAGATCTGCCACACTCGGACTTCTATTTCTTTGGACCGTTTAAAGATTCTCCACGGGGAACACTTTGAAGATGACGAGAGAGTCAGTCATGCAGTGAAAACATGGCTACGCCTACAGGACAAGAGCTTTTACAGCAGAGAATACATGCTCTTCCACAACGTTGGCGTACGGCCATAGAACGTGATGGAGACTACGTAAAAAAAATAGGACAAGGACAAGACATGGTGATGTATATTGTCACCAGAGTCTGACTCTTAACAATAATTATGTCCTGAGAACAAAAATGTGCGGCGTTACTTACTGAACGAGCCTCGTATTGTCTGATGCCTTAACAGGTGCCCTATCATCTTCTCAACACTGTTTTCTATAAATTCCTTTCCTCGCCGATTCTGCGGAGAAAATCCTCATTCCATACCCTATCCATCCACCTAATATTCAACGTTCTTCTGTAGCACCACAACTCAGATGCTTTTATTCTCTTCTTTACCACCTTTTTCACAGTCCATGTTTCAATACAATACAATATTGGGCTACAAACGTACATTCTCAGAAATTTCTTCCTCAAATTAAGGCCTATAAGTGATACTGGCAGACTTCTCTTGGCCAGGAATGCCCTGTTTGACATTGCTGGTCTGCTTTTGAAGTCCTCCCTGCCCCGTTCGTCATTGCCTATTTTGCTTCCTAGGTAGTAGAGCATTTTAACATCATCTACTTCGTGACCATCAATCCTGATGTTAAGTTTCTCTGTGTTGCCATTTCTGCTACTTCTCATTACTTTAATCTTTCTTTCATTTACTGTCACTCCATATTCTGTACTCATTAGACTTTTTATTCCATTCAGCACATCCTGTAATTCATCTTCTCTTTCACTGAGGACTGCATGTCATCAGCGAATCATATCATTGATATCCTTTCACCTTGAATTTTAATTCCACTCCTGAACGTTTCTTTTATTTCCATCATTGCTTCTTCAATGTAAAGGTTGAACAGTAGGGGGGGAAAGACTGCGTCCCTGTCTTACACCCTTTTTAATCTGTGCACTTCGTTTTTGGTATCCTACTCGTATTATTCCCTCTTAGTTCAGGTACGTAGAGGCCTTCAATGTACTCCTTCCACTTATCCGCTCTCTCCTCTGAATTAAATCGTGGAGTTCCCATTGCGTTCTTGCATTCTTGAGCTATTTCTTATCTGTATTATGAGATCAACTTCACACAGCTGCCTTTAATGTTGTTTCTTAATCGCTACAGATTTCAAAGTGCCCAGTGCTTCATCTATCACATGTGATGACCATCAGGGTGCTGTGCAACCACAAAATAAATTATCGTTTGTTTAATGATTTTTCTGATGTTACGTCAGCACGAATGGCTGGCATTGTGAAAGTTATCCTCCGGTAGCAGCCGCTTTTCTAAATTAATAATAAGGGGCCTTGCCACGGCTGTCTTCTTCTTCAGGTCCTATAGATCGCGGGTTTCTCGCAATGGCATGAAATGTCACTTGCAACCATATCCAGGCTATTTGTTCTAACGTTTGAGATATCTTTACTCGTCAAGTCGCTGCTCAATCATGGGTAGAATACCAGCGAGTCTTCCACCCCAAATTATCCATGACTGCCTGGAGACGTGGTCACAACAGGAACTACCTGCAGAAAATCCCCGTTTTATCTCGTTTCCTCATCTCATTGATCATTTCTCCAACCCCACCCCCCTCTCCCTTCTCCTAAAGAATTTCAGAAGATTTAAGCACTTCTTCTTTATAGCAAAATCAGGTTTTATAATGTTATGAGTTCTTTCTCTTGTCTGACTACTCCACGTTAGCAGAAACAAAATAAAATGGAGACGATATATAAAAAATAGGGCATCCAATACCAGACACAGAATTTAAAAGAATTCTGAAACTGGCGACGTACCATCAGGCTATCGGGACAGTATCATCCACGTAATTCCGAAGATAGCAAGGGCAGATAAGTGCGTTAACTATTGCACAATCAATCTAACATCTCATGCATCCAAGCTGCTCACCAGAGTAATATACAGACAAACGGAAAAGAAAACTGAGAATTTGTTAGAAGATCGGTTCGGCTTTATCAATGGTAAAAGCACCTCAGAAGTAATTCTGACATTGTGCTTGATCATGGAAAGAAGGCTGAAGAGAAATTAAGAGACACTCACAGGCTACGTCGACAAATAAAAACTGTTAGACAGTGTAAAATGATGCACGATGCCCAAATTTCTGTGAAAAATGGGAGAAAGCTACAGGGAAAGACGGATAATACACACTATTTATAAATCTTAAATACGGCTGTAAATTCATCAATTGTAAGGTAGTAAAGTTAGAGAGGTCGAAAAAAGTCATCCAACTAGTTCAAATAAAGGTTTGTCTATACGCATTTCTTAAGCGCCCACATTTAGCGACGTCTGCTTGTGGCAGTCCTTAGCGTAAGAGTGTGTGCATTTGGCTATTTAACTTTTGCTATTTTTTCATATGCCTAATGTTATATTCTATATGCCATAATTGTGTTTCGTTGTACACATATGCAGCTTTTCCGTAGGCAAGAGTCTTACTTTAATGGGCCACTACAAACGACATTTAATCTTCACACCTGAAAAACTATGTTGCTGCAGTCTTAAGTCGTGGATTGTTATTACAGTTCTCAAGATGAATGTTGCTTATGACAAGTGCCGTCTGCCTTTCTTCAGTGTACTTTATCAACACGTGCTGTAACAAGTGAGTTAGTTTATCTTACAAGTGTTTGTCTACAATTACTACTTCTTTTGTCTTGTTCAAAAGAAGTACTGTAATGTTGTTGTATTATTTTATTCTGCAAGCGGTGCTGCTATTCAAGACCATAAAAGTGGGTTAAAAGCTGTGAGCTGTCTGGGGAAGTTAACCTTGCATTACTGCACAACTGTTTCACCAGGTATCCAGTCTAGCTCACCAAATTCCTAACCAGACTAACATTAATTATAATCTTTTAATAGTCGTATATATATATATATATATATATATATATATATATATATATATATAAGAGAATTTAAATAAAAAGAAATAAATCAGTTTATATTTGGAAATTTATTTTAACATTGATCATTGACATTTCAGCATATTAAACTTGATTCATAACTAAACTGGTGCCTTATTTAGGATTGTGAAAATATGAGTTTGTAGTCTTACAGAACACATCAAATATGGAGCCAAGATTGGGAGACTGCATAAAACACTGCATTCATAAAATAACACACAAAGAACGTTGAAACATATGCAAGAGGAAATTAATCACAACCAACCGATTCAATTTTCACCCAAAGAAGTTACGTTCGTAGCGCAATCCTGTCCGTCATGTAATTACCACACACTGGTACACTAAATTCATACTAACTCTCTGTGAAATCTTCCCGAAAAGAATAGCTGAGGGCTACTTTGATTATTACACCACATGCTTCGCGTGGTCAACTTGGTTTAAACAAAGAGTGTAACTCCACAATAATTTTGATAATTAAAATAAATTACGTCGAAACGCAATTTACTAAAGAAAAACCTTGAACTGGTTACTATCGTCTTATTATTAACCTGATGGGTCAAACAACTGTATAAGAACGTGGTACTGGTCACACAAAGTACACCCCACATGGATTGAACATAAAGAAAAGTTGCTATATTGAAAAATATTGTCAAGACGAGACGTTATAATCTCACGCACATTCTCATTTAAGATTGATGATCTTAGTTAGAGTTACTGATTAACACGTGGTTCCACTTTACTCACAAAGTAGTGACAAAGCAACTACTGGAAGATATTCTGAACTTCGCACTCGAAATACACTGCGTTGCAGTTTAAGATAACATTAGATAATTAGAGCTAAACCTGAAATAAAGGTGATAAAATTTTCAGTTAGGCTGAACTTAAGAAATCCATTGTCCTACGGACTTAGCAGAGACGCGCTTAGCCGGAGATCTTACCACTTCAGACGCTCGGCACGGACAGACTGACCTGGGCTCCTACCGAGCGTGCTTCCCAAATACAAACGGAAATGACCAGAGAGGCAGCTCCCTATACCAACATGACAAGGGATGAACAGGACCATACTAAGAATAGAAACCTCTCTGCTTTTAGAAAGCGTAGCTATCTGTTCCGACGTTGGACCTACTGTTGTCTAGCAGATAGGCTTGTCTGCTACCATCCAGCATGCAACTAGAAATACATTTGCTCATTCATCCTCTCACACAGAAGGGAAGGGGGATGACAGTATCTTATCATACAGAGTATATAAAAGAAAGTGGATGTAGGTTCCGTATGAGGCTGTGTGACATGAATTACATATAAACTGTGTTTTAAAGTGTAGTAGTGTGACAGATCGTTCTTGTTTATTTTGTAAAAGTAACACGTTCCACTGCTCAGTACCCTCCCAGATAGTCAGAAACACCACAGTAAATTTAGAAGAGGAATTTACTCCGTAAATGACAACATATCTAAGAAATTAACATGAAAGGAATCCAACAGAGACTTTTCAGTACTAATGTAATTTTTATGGTCCACTGCATAAAATTCACGTTGAAAGGATGTCAATGATACGATTCCCTGATAACAGTGATACCCACACTGAAGAGGTACAAGAATCACAGGAAATGTTGAGTGGACTGTACAGTCTAATGAGTACGGAATATGGATTGGGAGTAAACCAGAGAAAGACGAAAATAATGAGAAGCAGTTTAAATGAGAATAGCGAGAAGCTTAACATCAGGATTGGTGCTAAAAGAGCAGAGAAAGTTAAGGAAATCTGCTACTTTGGAACCAAAGTAGGGCATAATAGACTAAGCAAGAAGGGCATAGAAAAGGGGGCTAGCGCAGACAAAGAGAGCATTCCTGACCAAGAGATGTCTCCTTGTATCAAACGCAGATGTTAATTTGAGAAAGAAATTTCTCACAATGTACGTTTGGAGCACAGTATTGTATGGCTGTGAATCATGGACTGTGGCTGAAAAGGAACAGAAGAAAACCAAAGCATTTGAGATGTAGTGCTACAGAAGAATGTTGATAATTGGAGGAACTGATAAGATAATGAATGAGGTCATTCTCCGCAGTATCGGCGAAGAAAAGAACATATGGATAATACTGACAAGGACAAGTGTTACGATATGAGAATACGGTACTGGAAGGAGTTGTAGATGGTAAAAACTGTTGGGGAAGACAGAGATTGGAGTACATCCAACAAATGATTGACGACGTAGAGCACAAGTGATCATCTGAGGTTAAGAGGTTAGCGCTGTAAAGGATTTCTACGAGGGTCGCAGCAAGTCACTCAGAGGATTGCACCCCCCCCCCCCCCCCCCCCGGGCCCGCCCTCACCCCTTCCCCTCAAAGAAAAAGAAAAACAGTTACCAGAGATTCCCTTGTGGGATAATATCATCAACATAAACTTATGATGTAGTTGATCTGTTCTAAATACCATTAAACTTCTCTGAGGTGCTTTCGATGATTGTCTTTCATGCAAGAAGAGAGATTTCACAATGAAAGGGCGTTCGGTTGCTTTAGTCGTCCTAATACTGTAGAATTATGCATTTTTCTATAGAACTGGGCACTGATGGTTTACGAATTGCGTTTTACAATGTAAGAAGTAAGTTCGTTTTACTTTGAAAATACTAATGAAGTTTCTATTTGTAGAAGTTGTAGTAAAGACACAAAATAAATAAACGTTGTAGAATCAATTTTCGCTGTGTAGTGGCGTTCGCATCAACTTGAAACTTTCTAATGTATTCAAACCTTGCATCGATCCGGGACGCGAACCTAGGACTTTTGCCTTCTCCAGACAAGTGGTCTACAAACTGACCTATCCAAGCTCAACTCTCGATCTGCCCTTACAGCTTCGCTTCCACCAGTACCTCTCCCACACCCCGAGCTTCACAGAAGTTCTTCTGCGTATCTTACGAGATTAGTACTCCTGGGAGAAAAGATATAGCTAACAAATGGTTACCCACAGCCTAGAAGATTGTTTCAAGAATGAATATTCACTCTAAGCGGAAGTACGCTGATTTCTAACTTCCTAGTAGATAGCTCAGTCGATAAATCACTTTCCCGCGATAGGCAGACGTTCCAGGTTTGATATGTGATCCAGCACACGGGTTTACTCTATGTAGAGGTAAATTAACTGTCAACAATATGTCTAACAATTTTTCGCTTAAATGATGTCACAGTATTAGTGGTATATCAGAAACTCTGAACAATGGTAAGTGTATCATAGGAATCATATTAAGTGTACTAAATGGGGATTAATCTCTGCAAGGGAGAAGCACGCAAAACTGTTTACAGTTATACTGCAATTTTTCTTCGTTATTCACTATACTACTGCTATGCTCTGTCAGCAGAAATATTATGGTTCTTCACGTGTTCAAATTAAATTATTGACAGAATACGTTAAAACCATTATTATATGTGGAATAAATTAATTTAAAAATATAAATCAGTTACACGTCAGATAGCAGTGATCGTCGCTGGTAATGGTTGTTTCGAACGGGGTTGCGGGTAGTGTGTGAAGGACGCAAAATTTACTGACGTGACGCCACAAGATTTAAGCCTTGATGTACGGACAGAATCAGGGAGATGTGAGCTGGTTGGAGAGACTTGACTTTGTATCTAACAAACGATTCTATCATTCTGTGTACTACTACTCACAGCTACGCTGCAATGACATATCGTACAGTGACCAAGTTGCATGTACAATGGTTTCTAACGATATAAACAAATAGTATACATAAATTCATCGTGGTGCAGATAGAAACAATAATCTGTACTGCCGTCATTCGAATACGACACAGCACACGTCTATGGGTTCACTATCCAAGACACGGGTGGAGCGTAACACAAAGTCAGTCTGCGTTCTTCCGTCGGCTTGAGAAGGAAGTCTGGATTTTCCATGGTTGGTACACTATTATGTCATTTCTCTGTCTACATGAGGCTTTTTCAGAAAGCTTTTTGTACTGTATGCAGGTAACATGGTATGTTTAATGCGAAACTGGCCGCATATACACACTCGCTCACATACATAAAATCCGAGAGCTCACGTGTAATATAAATGTTTGCAAACAGAGTGACTACAGCAGCAGCGTATTGGTGTTGTTAAAAGAGAGTAGCCGAAGAACATATTTACTTCGATTAAGCGGTGATTGGATTCTGCAAATATGCTAATGCGATAGATACATATTGCCCACATCTGAATGAAAGTGATTTAAACGAGCGAGCGAGTTACGGCGTGGGCATAATAAATTTGTTCATGTTTTATCCGTAATCGATAAACACAGGGTGTTCGAAAATTATCATAGCATATATTGCTACTCTCTCATCATAACGCTAGCACTCTAAATATTCACATTGATCAGCGCCAATTAGCTGTAAAATGCGGGATTCGGAAGATACGCCTTTTCCTGTGTTTATAAAGAAGTCGTTCGAGTTCCTTACTTTGATGAAGTCGAATGAACAAGCATCATATGAGAACTGCGCAAGAGAGCATAAACGTAAGTTTTACTATCTTTCTTTGCGTCATCTGTGTAACGTAAATACTTTTTTTACTTTTTTTCAAATACTGTTTTTAGCATTCGGTGCTTCCACTTGATGATCTCCTATCTTACGAAGAAACTTATTAGTCCAGGTATTTTCATAAAATTGTTGTAAGTATTAGGTAATACTGTAAAATCATCAACCAGGTTCGTGCACATTGAAAGTGGCGTTCAGTGAGATATGGAACATTGCTGACGCTGCACGGTATGAATACCATGACATCTCTGCAAGCCCGCAAGAGAAGCGTAATCAACATACGTCGCATGATGAATTTTTAGAGGTAGGTTAGTCGAGGGTATTTGAGACGGGTTTGTTGCTTATAACTTGTGTTACTGGCGCTTAACTGGCAGACCTTGAGGGAGAATCATCTGTGGCGTGATGCTGTTCTCGCGGAGTCCGATGGCGATTACGGTGGGTCGCAGGACAGTTTGCGTTATACAAAATTGTGAATGGCAGAGCGTGGGTTGACACCCTCGTGAGCGGAGTCTCTCTTCACTCCGGCTTCTGCTGGGAACTTTGATACAATTTATTTATCGATATCCAATATCGAAGTAAAGTCGATCACGACACCTGACAACAAACCGTTTGAACCTAACCAAATTTTATCAAGTGAATTCCCATTTTCTTCTTGTGCGTAAGACATATTTATGAAGTTAGCAGAAAATTCTGTTTGCTTGCTGATCTCACTGAAAACATATGATCTCACTGAAACGGTATTTTAGGATTACTACAACAAATCCGTATTTTGTATGTTGAAAGCAATTTAATACGTTATCCAATTTTTCTCTACCGTGATTTGAGGAACTAAAGACCATAGCAGGATAAAATATTACATTACGAACCTACTCATTTAGTTAATGTCAAAACTGTAACACATATTTACAAAGGAATATTAAGATTGAATTTTGTTTTGGTCATGAGCTGACTTGATGCAGCCCGGAAAGAATTCCTTTCCTGCACCAACCTCTTCATTTCGGAGTATCATATACAGTTTACGTCCCAAATTATGTACTGGATCTAACTTAATCTCCGTTTTACTCTACATTTTTTACCCTCTCTGGTACCTCGAAGAAATATCATGATGTTTTAACACATGTCCCGCCACACTGTTCCTTCCTTTTGACAGTGTTTTCCATATATTTCTTTTCTCGTTGGTTCTGTGCAAAACCTCCTTGTTTCTTACATTATCAGTCCACATAATTCTAAACATCTGAAATGCTTCAATTCTCTTCTGTTCCGATTTCCAGTGTTTCAGTACCATACAATGCTGTGCTCCAAATATACTTTCTCAGAAATTTCTTCCTCAAATTAAGACCTATTTTTGATACTAGAAGACGTATCTTGGCCAGCAACGCCCTCTTTGCAGTGCTAGTCTGCTTTCTATGGTCTCCTTGCTCCGTCTATCACGGGTTATTTTGCTGCCTAGTTAGTGTTCTGATGTTAAGTTTCTCGCTGTTCTCATTCCTGCTACTTCTCACTACTTTCGTCTTTCTTCAGTTTACTCTCAGTGGATATTCTCTACTCGTTCGAGTTAAATTCTTCTTCCTTTTCATTGAGAATAATCAGTAGGGTATCTCATCACTGATATCCTTTGAGCTTGAGTGTTAATCCCGCTCTTTAACCTTTGTTTTCTTTCCGTCATTGCTTCTCCGATGTACAGATTGAACATTAGGAGGGAAAGACTACTTCGTTGTTGGTCATCAGGATCAATAAAAGACCCATTTTAATAGCAACAATTTATCAGAAGATGCTGATAATAAAAGATCATATTTTACATATATAATTTTAATCCAAACGCAACACCTGAATTAGCAATGCCAAAATATAAATTATAATATTAAATTCACCATAACATCGGAAGTATTACTTACTGACAGAATGTAAGACCAGTTCCGGAATCAGTCCAAAACTTCCTTTCAGATGAGTTATTTTAAATATTTTGTTTTAAATTTTATAAAAATTTCACTAGTTTTATTTTGTTAAGATGGCAGACATGTCTGTGGAAATAACAGTCTACTCAAGTAGGACTGCTGCTACATTAATATACACTGAAATAAATTTAACGTGTTACAGAAAACTTTTTTAAGTTAATACTAGCACAAAAATACCACAAGCCTTCAGGCAGCTTGATTCTATTATGTGAAACTTGTTTACGCTTCGTTTTGTGACATCACATCCCCTAAAATGACAGGGAGACTGATATTTTTAAACACATTTTAGAAAGACGCCAAGCGTCACTTGAGAGTAGATTGCTGTAGGGATACGGCACGTAGATATGCAATAGTTTCAGTTTTTATGAGTGGCAGCTAATTATAGGTTGAAAACAGTGTATGAACGTCTTGGATGTCAACTGTGACTTTGAGCCTCTTTGTGAGTTGTTTACGAAAAAAAATAATGAGCTACGAAGACATGTTTTCGATTTATCAGTACCTACGTTGCACATAGTTACAAAAGCCTAACATTAAAAGTGAACATTGGCATCGTTGACCTAGAATCGATTTCATCTTTGCCATAATCACTGGGGTCCAGACTTCATCTTTATCAACCCCAAGCATAGGTTACGTTAGGTAACGAAGACTATAGAAGCTTGTGACCACCGTCGCAGATCGTGTTGGCTGGACGTTAGGCTATCTAGATCACTTTTCACATCTTTCTGTTGAAGATAAGACACTGTCAAGTTAGTATGCGAGCCATCTTCAACTGAATGTATTTACCACAGTCAGTTTATCACGGCCGATTATTGTCTGAGACTTATGACGATCGTTATTACGCTTGGATAGGTCGCTGTCTCTGTGATATAATCTAACCCGCACTCACTGTTGGCATTATAGACAATAAGTGCTTGAAGTCTATCGATAAACATCACTGATGTATGCCAGAAAATGTGTAATTTTATTTCTGCTAGGATATATTGGATTAATGCAGACATGGCAAAGAATTTTTCTACGCAGAACTGGTTAGCCAGTCCACGTACGGTACAATAGCTTTGAATGGTTGGTTAATTTTCTCGTCCTTCACGCTTGTTTTGCTTGTAGACATGATTCTCTTAGTGATTCTCCCCCGTAACGCTTACCGCTGAAGTGCTCCTGCAAATACGTCTTCAAACTGCCAGCATGACAGATCCGGTCACGGTATTCTTCAATGAGTGGAAGTGGGACAGGGCTGCAGGCATCTATTGGCATCCAAAATTTTATTTCTCCCTCATTATTCATTTTTTTACTGTGGATAGTATCTGTTCTGCCCTTTAAAGTTCTTCTGTTTGTCAAAGGTGGTCATATATGGAAATAATATCGTATCAAATTTATTTTGGGGTTTTAGTGGTCATCGTCTTATTTCGTAGACCAATATACGAGTAGATTACACGAATGCTTCCCAGTATGTGTAAACAGATATATTAATGTTAAGACTGTGTTTTAATTTACGTTTAAAAAAATTCAATCAATTGGGCTTAGCGTAAGCGATGTTCATACCATAACCTTATTGTCAATTTAGCACCGTTGTGGGCAGAGCTCTAGCTCAGTTAGCTAAAGTTAGCGGAGAAAATAGGTTGTGGCCTTCAAGGATGAGTCACCTCGTCGTTCTCCATCACTGACTTAAGGAAGCCATTAAAATTTTAAATTGGAATTTACGTAATGTTTTATCGGTCACATTGAAGTTAGCCGAGGTATTCGACTGCAGATACAGTCGTATACGACCGAAACAAATAATGATAATCTCAGTTAATAAAACTGTTTTCAAATAAAATTAATTACAATTTCTCAAGCGGCTGCTTAGCAGCATTATACACAAGTGATGCCTATTATTTCGCTCATCGTTATGAACGTAGAACAGACTTCGTCGTGAAATGTGTCTACAACCACACTCTGAAAGACACCTACAGTGTGTGCCGAAGTGTACCTCCGCTACCACTATTATTTCTCTCTTTACCTGCACAATCCGCAAACGATGCGTGCGAGGTACTATGGTCGGTTCAAAAAACGGTTCAAATGGCTCTGAGCACTATGGGACTCAACTGCTGAGGTCATTAGTCCCCTAGAACTTAGAACTAGTTAAACCTAACTACCATAAGGACATCACAAACATCCATGCCCGAGGCAGGATTCGAACCTGCGACCGTAGCGGACTTGCGGTTCCAGACTGCAGCGCCTTTAACCGCACGGCCACTATGGTCGGTGACAAGCGTAAGTCACTAATAGAAATATCTATGCTTACGTTTGTCACACTCTGAATAAGAGCATTCATAAAGTTTATCTCTTGGAAAAAATATAAAATTACCTAATTTAAGCCAGCCGGAGTGGCCGAGTGGTTCTAGGCGCTACAGTCTAGAACCGCGCGCCCGCTACGGTCGCAGGCTCGAATCCTGCCCAGAGCATGGTTGTGTGTGATGTTCTTAGGTTGGTTAGGTTTATGTAGTTTTAAGTTCTATGGGACTGATGACCTCAGCAGTTAAGTCCCATAGTGCTCAGGGCCATTTGAACCATTTGAACCTAATTTATTTTCTGTTTGTTTGTTCATACACATCCGCAGTCCTGGTTCACACTGAAATCCCCACACCACAGTAAAATAGCACGCCGCTAGAGGAGATAAAAGCAAATATTACAGCCCACCTTCATTTCATCATTAGGGTGCAACATTTGGTTTTGGTTTATCTAGCTGCCTGCTACAGTACTGTGGGGAGGGGATTTTAATGTGTACTAGGACTGCAGACGCGTACGAGCAAACAAACAGAAAATTAATCACGTAACTTTATTTTTTGAGGTGATAATTAAAACTTTATGACCATCCCTCCTATGTTTACACTGGTTTAAGAGCTGCTTCTCATTATCAGTCACTGCGGTGTGTTAGTGAGCTGGTAATTCTGTATCAAACAACAGACACAGAATGTTACTCACACTCAGAATACACGAACCAACGATTCTGTAAGGATTTTTTTTGAGAACTCAGCACCTTTAAACGGGAATTAAAAGCAATAAAAAAAGCCTACAGTATTTAGCAGCCTAAGCAAGCAGAAACGCGAGGAAAAAAAAGGTTCCAAATATTTAAGTAAAGCGCAAGGACAGCGTGTAATTTATAGGCAATTTCCGCTCGCAATTATACGGGAGTGTTAGCGAGCTCTCTGGCAGCGCCGTGTATGCAATAAGAGCAACACATTCTCAACTGCGCGCCGCCGGGCCGCCTGGAATTAGGCTATAAATTGCGGTGCGCGACTCGTGTGGGGCAGATCTCGCGCAGACTCCGTGTTAAGAGCCGCCGTGCTGCGGCCACACACCTCCTCCACTTCCGGCTCGCCGTAGCAGGTGACGCTCTATCGTCGGAGCGCCCTGTGATTTCCTTGCTGGAGAGTCGCCAGCCGCTGCGGCCATAGTACATGCCTCTGTGTTTCACGCTACGGCCGATACCATGTGCGCTATGATTTCATTTGTACGTGCGTTTTAGAGTTAATCCACTTAATACCTATGGATTCGCGCAGGTCTTTGTAGAGTGAGTTGCTGCTTTGTTTGGGCTCAACCATTCCTTTCTTTTCCTTCTGTTAGCACAAAGACGCCATTTCTCGTCATCAGTAATGATACAGGATAGGAATGGTTGGTGTCATTCACGATCCAGTTGATGACGAGCAAGCAACGCTGCACATAGGGCCATTCGCTGATTTCTATGATTTTCGCTCAGAGCATGCGATACCCATACACACGATTTTTGAACCTTCCCTACTGCATTCAAATGTTGCACGATGATGGAATGATCACAGTTCATCCAATTTGCAAGTCCTCAATTACAAAGATGTGGATTATTGTAGATTAATGCGTTTAAACGATCTTTATCAGACCCCGATGGTCTTCCAGAAAGCGGGGAGTCACTAATCACAACGAACCTCCTTAAAACGAGAAAACCATTTTATTTTCGTGCTCTGTCCAATGACAGTATCGTCGTACATGGCACAAATGTTTCTGGCTGCTGTCGCCCCTCTATTGAACTGAAACAGAAGAATAAGTCGGAAATATACAGATTTTTTTTCCATTTGGCACTCCATTTTCTAGCGTCCGCAGCTCCACTCACTGTCATCAAATGACAAAATGACAATACGTAAACCCAAACAGCAACAGCAAACTGCAAATAGAATATGAAAGTCAGTACACAAATTCAAAGCAATCTGATTACCAAATGCAAAATAAAAACGCTAGAACTTACGTAGTAACTATAAGAAATATTCACATTATCATGTAACACCTATATGGATCAAATGATACGAGAATGGAAAAGCTTTCGTTCTCAAGTGATTACTCGGAAAGCCGCTAATGACATAGTGATCACCCGAAAAAGTGAACATAGACCGTAAAATTCAATCTTTACTTGATACAAAGTTTGTGGGATGTAGGCCGAAATAAAGTACTGAACAAAAAGACAAATATTTTTGCTTCCGAAGTAGATAAAACCATCAAACGATAAACTGCAGTTAATGGTCAGATTTCGAATATCTCGTATGTGATATCAGCTGCCAATGTAGGGAAGACTTAAGCCAAAAAGTTAATAGTCTCAGCATGTACTTGGGACTAGCCAACATCATTTGAAAAATTAAAGCCGCAGACAGACAAAAATCAAACTTTACAACGTAATGACAGTCTTTTTCCTATTCAACGTACGTGAGAGTTGTACCCTTACAGAGAAAGCATAGTTAAGAATATAGTCATCCATGATGTGTGTGACGAACAGGAATATATCAGACAGGAAGATAGTCGACGGGTACAAAATGCGTGCTCTATAAATCAGAACATCTCTAAATACCTAATGAACGCACCACATTGACAGAATTGAGGCTCTGAGATGCCCCAAGTAAATGATGCTTCACTAGACTTCCGGAAAGGGATGAGGCCCCCTGAAATGGTGGAGTTATCAATAACTGGTATAAATTTCCTTGAGTTCACTTGTATGGTCAGAAATTTTTTTGTCGTCAGACTACCAGTTTCGGACTATAATGAACGTCTTCAGATCTGTTTTATAAAAGCATCTCCTGATGTTTAGCGCTGATTTTATGTTTAGCATTAGACGATGCCACTAAGGCTCCAGTATATTAGGATATGTCTTTATGAAACAGATCTGAAATGGTCATTATAGACCGATAGCCCGATGACAAAAAATTTGTGACCATAGACGTGAACTGAAGGAACTTTATTCTCCATTCGGGTCTCTGTTCAATTCGCGACCATGTCGCAGCTCGTGAAAATAACGAGTATGTCACTTGAATCCAGAACAAGCATTTTTATAGTCATATAAGAAAGAATATTCCTTCTAAGGACAGTAAAAGTGACAAAATTAGCGCTGTTTATGCGCACACGTGGACCCCTATGTAGACTTGAGGCGCTTAGGCCTCATTTGTAAGATGAGTAGTGTGTATGATGGGTGAAAAAATATTCGTTTTGAACTGTTCTGTCTCTACCGTTTCAAGTTACTAAAGCAACAACCCAACCACAGTAAAAAAAGTGTTAGTAAATAGAACTTGCTAGACCACTAGATATGAGGCAAAAATTATACTTTGAGAAGCAACTTCGGTTTGTTAGCTAGCTGTGGATGAATGTTTAGTATTTATGAGGCCTCTTAGATAAGTGGACAGAACCACAATTACTTGCACAGTCGTCTACTTTTGGGTCCATGGATACTTACGTAAACTTTGGTGTTGCTTCAGGTAATGACAGAATATTAATTAAATCCACTTTCGAAGCTTTCATTTCGTCTCCTTGAATTTTTAGTTTCTTTTCAGATATAATCCTTAGTTCCCTACACTACATGCTCTTGCTACAGACACAGTTACATGAGAGGGAGGCTACAACAGTACCTCATTTCGATATCAACCATTTGCAAATTTTCCTGTCGTTCGCCTGTTATATGTCGATATATTTGAAGAAATATGACGTTCAGTATGCTCTGTGAAACCGTGTGTTGTGCAATATCAGTGTAGTTATTTAACTAGGTTTGCAAGGAGTACTGTGCTTCCCAGTCACGTGGTGAGTAACGCGCGTCCTTTCTGTGTTGCAGTGGTGGTGACGGATACACAGGCCGTCCAGGGAGGAGTGGCCAAGCTTCCGTGTGACATCGTCCCACCCATCGCTAACGATACGGTCCACCTCGTTATCTGGTACAAAGATGGGCTCAACTCGCCCATTTACAGGTGAGTCAACATCAGACAAAAAGCGAACAACTTGGCCGTCAGCGTCTACCTCACAGGGAAATCCATCCCAGAGCAGTTACGCATGACATTACCCAGCTCCAACAGTGTCTTTTCATACAGGCTAGGCCTTTCAATCATTTCCTTGACACTGAATGTCGCCGTAAGAAAATGTATATGTAATGTTTTCGGATCATTGTCTCTAAAATTTACTATCACCGTTCCCTAGGATACTACGCCCAATTCCACAGATTCCGCTGTTTTAAGGTTCACTCATTACCTAATATACATTTTGCGAGGAGCATAGTAAGGGACGATGAAGCACACAGCGTGTCATCCCTATAACGTCATCGATGATGTCATCGGAGATACGCTCTGTGCTTCAGTGTCCCTTAAGACACCACTTACGTTGTCCCAGGTCTCAGGGTTCCATAATGGCATCAGTTAGGAAATATGCACACAGCAAAGATATTTAGTTGTTCAAGTGACACAAGAGTGTATGAGAGCCACAGAGACTTAACCCAGAGAAACTTGCTGCAACTAATCATTTCGGTAAGTGCCCAAACACGTTTCGTCACATTCAGTGCGCTGCAGTTGCACCTACTCACAATAACGGAGAAGTTTTTGCGAAGTGGAAACGTTAGCAAACAAGTAAAGAACAGGATCTCTCCGGAATGCTTGAGAAATTTATTGACGTATTGCAGAATTATACATCGATCTATGTAAACCATTGGTCAAACATTCCGGTCAGTTCTTACAGATGTCTTGCTTTGCTGCTCAGGTGCAGATTTCTAGGCCAGTATGATCTGTTTGCCCCTAAGAGGTCTTTGTTTTCACTGTTTCCTGGCTGTTTGGAGAGCGAGACTGACCTGTGCGATAGCGATGGCGAAATCCCTTTGAAGTGGCACAGTAACCAGTAGTTTTCGTTTACCGTTTGGCCTCAGGCCATTAGGTTTGGGCGATGACCGGAAATATTTAGGAATACATTTTAAATAACAGCTTACTTCCCACCTGTCTACTGTTTGATATCGTATCGATTATATGTCAGTGTGCTGATTTTTGTAATCACAGAAAACGGAGAACTGGCACTTTATGGGTCTTAGCTACACGGACAATGTATCTGAAACAATCAACAACAAATTCCGGATGGTCGTCTTGGATGTTAGGTATACTCATATGTAATAACGCACGCATTATGAAATCATTGACGTAAGGATGGCAGTTTAGGAATATGGGACCCTTACTGCTAGTCCACTTACCGTAACGAAATAACACTAGAAAGATAACACATCTGCAGGGGGAAGCGACATACTGCAACTCTGTGAGCGCAGTTGACCTTGCAGTATGATTAAAAGCGCTAATCATCTGGCTAGTACGTTTTTTAAGAAACTCGTTTAGTTATGATTACTTTAAATAGATGAATCTTTATTACTTATTAAAATCTACTGAAGTTAGAAATTTGTGGACACCACTTTATGCTTCCTTCAGCTGAATGTTTCTTTCGTTCTATATTTTCTGTGAGTGCTTACTTATTTTATTCATAGGTTGATGTCAAATACAACACATCGTCTCCCAAACATAGATATTTTGCCTACATTGTAAACGGTATTCAGTCTCAACATCGGGAGAAAACATTACAATAATTAATGTTGATGTACGTCAATGAAAAGCAGGTGGCGATTTCGTTAAGACACTTCATTCACACTCGGGAGGAGCGGTGTTGAAACCCTTGTCAGTTCATACGAATCCAGGCTTTCTATTATTTCCCTGAATCGAATGAGGTTGACACATGAGTGGTTCCTTTGTGAAAGTGTCAGCTGAGTTTGTGCTCCATCTTTGTTGACTCCATCATAGATAGGGTGTTAAACCTGAATCTTCCTTTCTTCTTTTTTTCAGGTGTCTGGTATCGTCCACGCTTGGCAGAACAACTATAAACGCCCTTGTAGCTGTCTGTTAGTTCGTTAATTTTGAACGATTTGTGGATGTCAGTATATTTTGTAGAATGAAATTTTCACTCTATAGCGGAGTGTGCGCTGATATGAAACTTCCTGGCAGATTAAAACTGTGTGCCGGGCCGAGACTCGAACTTGGGACCTTTGCCTATCACGGGCAAGTGCTCAAACCAACTGAGCTACCTAAGCACGACTCACGCCCCGTCCTCACCGCTTTAATTCCGCCAGTACCTCATCTCCTACCTTCCAAACTTCACAGAAGCTCTCCGAGTTCGAGTCTCGGTCCGGCACACAGTTTTAATCTGCCAGGAAGTTTCATATCAGCGCACACTCCGCTGTAGAGTGAAAATTTCATTCTAGAAACATCCCCTAGGCTGTGGCTAAGCCATGTCTCCGAAATATCCTTTTTTCCAGGAGTCTAGTTCTGCAAGGTCCGCAGGAGAGCTTCTGTGAAGTTTGGAAGGCAGGAGACGAGGTATTGGCGGAATTAAAGTTGTGAGGACGGGGCGTGAGTCATGCTTGGGTAGCTCAGTTGGTAGAGCACTTGCCCGCGAAAGGCAAAGGTCCCGCGTTCGAGTCTCGGTCCGGCACACAGTTTTAATCTGCCAGGAAGTTTCAGTATATTTTGTGTCTGAAGCTCATTGGGAATAATCATTTTGGTATGTTTTGTTAACTCTAAATCGTGTTTCACAGCTGTAGCGATAAATATACTTTTTCGCGGTTACGAATATGAAACAATGGTTTTCAGTCTTATTTTCTAGGAATTGGAAATACTGCTGTAAGTTATTGTCTCTGACTTATCCCTCATATTCTCTGCACTATACAAACGTTGTGAAACACATATGGGAAAAAAATGAAACCGTTATTCATGGCAGAAAAGTGACTCTATTAGTCATCCTTTTCTAAAATCCCGAGAACTTTTGTTGAGGACTAATTTTCTATTCAAATTCACACAAGATACCGTTTCTATTGAATGGAAGAATGAGCTTTGGAGGGTTGTGTGTCATAAAAACGAAGATATCTATAGGAGCTAATTGTTTAAAAGTACAAAATATTTAACAATATTTATTTGTAAATACTATGCCTTCAAAAGTTACGATTTGGGTTAGCTGTGAGGTGAATCTGGAGAAGAATATTAACTTCTTTCTATATATTAATGTAGGAATGTTTAAATGACTTCTGTTTCCTATGTATTGCCTTCTTTACACTTGAGGGCTGGTTGATCTGGTTTAATGTTGTAGATTGCCTCCTCGTATAAACGGGCACTAGCCATACGAATAATCTTACGAATAATCTTTGCAACCCCAGTGAAGGCGGAATAACAGCTTAGTGCAAACGTTTTTTATAACGTGTAACAACTCGGTATGGTAAATTATGTACACTCTTTATCGAAAAGTGGGCTAAATGCATTGAATCGTCGAATCAGGCGTAACGTCTTGTTATGAAATAATTTATAGAACCAACGCTTTCTTCGAACTCGCTCTTGTTTTAAAGTTTGATGCAACCATGAATATCCTTGCAGTATTTAGACTATAGTTACACACATGATATTTATCCGGACAGAAAAATTCTGGTAAAGCACATTATTAGGCAGTGAAACAAGAAGAAGTGGCTTACAGAGTGATTAGTATTCAATAAGCATCTAGATAACTTTAATTAATCACTTCCGAAGCAATGCCGGTTGATAGGATAGCTCGTACCACAGGTTAGCACCCATTGTCAGCGTAATTAAAGCGAGGCAGTGATTGTATCTGTTCAGTTAAAGTGGGAGGACTGACAAAGCATTCTCCTTAGTCCTTGCTGTATATGAAATTTCATTTACAAACATTAATCAACTTCGCTGCACGTTTATCTCGTACCTAGAGCTTTCTTAGCTTTAGCTGCGAGCTGTGTAGCAACGTGAACGGTGTATATCTGAAAACTTCGTCATATATTCCTATCTGCTTTTCCAACTCAGATACAAAGCAAAATAATTTCTTTGTATCACGGTGCTTTGCTGATATTCACATGCTTGTGGAGTACATTGTCGCATGATATCACTGATTATAAGAAATCACCGATCCAGGTAAGTACATAAAACGAAATTTAAAAAAAGAGACGTCAATGGGAAATTGGAGCGTAATGGAATAAATTACAGCTATGTATATAGGTTCCGTTTTTAACAAAGAGCTCAGTCTCCTATACTGTAGCTGAAAACGTCAATAGAAAAAGTAGTGCAAAAGATTTTCAACAAGATTCTTTTCATTAATTTCATTCAATCACCAATGTCGTTAATATTCTAATATTAAATTTTTATCGCATTAGTGAATTTCTGTAACTTTTCGGAAACGTTTTCTTGCAATATTCAATCCTCGCTTGTCGTATATGAAATACCATTTTTTATGTTTTTGTACAGATAATATCGAAACAGGGGGGATATGAAATGGTGAAAGTTTAGGAATGGTATTGCTATGTAGTGTGGAACTGTCCACAGTGCCAAACACGTCGGTTAACAGACATAGAAAACCGACACAGAAAACTACAGATATGACCTGCAGACTACAAAGAGTAACCACAGCTGTCACATCTCGTGTTAATAATGGCGTTCCTCTTAACGGAAGCAAAATGACGTATTTGAGATTTATGTTAGATGTTACTGGGATCTGTGATGTTAAATGTAAAGGTGAGTAAGCCTTCTGCTCAGCAAAAACATGTGTCATAATGTGAATAGGTGTTATCTTAAACAGAAAAGTGATAAACGAAACGACTGAGTTCGAAAAAATCTGTCGTATGTAAATTCCTCATGTAGCATTTACTGGTAAAGATTAAGGCTGCTTAGATGGAGAAAGGTGAGATATTTAGAAGTGACATGTAAATTCGAATCCCTGTGGGAGTAAATATGAAAATACTGAGGTCAAGTTATTCAAGAAGGAATGAAAGTTACTAAAAAACCGAAATAAACGGAGTCCTAAAACAAAGGTAGTAGCGATAGAATTTGATTTATCTCTATTGCCGCCTTCCACGTGACACCTTCACCACTAACAAAGCCAGCCTGCAATTAGTAAACATTATTATTAACATGCAAATTGTACTTGAAGCAATTTACTCTGGTAAATTACTGTCATTGGTACGAGAAGAAAGGGGTAATCATCTTCGGAGCCGTGACAGTTTTTGTAGCAGGCATATGAATTTGTTTTCGATAAGAATTTCCTCCTACTGTGTATTAGTCAGCTGAACAATTTTTCCTAATTCCGCAAATCGTAAATTAAATGGTCTTGTAAACCACTAGTAAATTAACCGCTTGTTGCAGAGACCCCTCACGTCCACTCTTCAAGCAAATTGAAATTATGTGACCATATGAGAGTTTGTGAGTACACGCATCGATTTTTGTGAAAACCCTCATATCAGCGGTACACAGTGGCTCCAGTTGCTGGTGGAAGTTTTCATTTGATGCAGGAACGCCTAATGTGAAGCAAATAAGGGCTTCTCATTCCTGCATTTTTACCTGATGTACATTTCAGGACCTGGGCATCAATTTCGAGTGAAATAGCGTCCGGTAGTGTTGAAATCAGTCAGAGTAAAAGGAAGAAGAAATGCAAAGCGTTACAAACCAATGGGTACGAGTAAAATAAAGTAGAATTAAAATCACAGGATATGTCAACTATAAAGTTGAAACAGTTAAGCCTAAAAAATAGGGTTTTGATTGCAGGTAAGCAGTTTGCATTAACAATGCCTGTGAAACTACTATTATTGTTTGGTTTCTTTGTTACTGTTTTTCATCTTACGAATGAACTGATCTGTTATTACGGGTGGAAGTGAAAATGCATGACTACTAAAATTACTGTAGTACGGTATGATGAACTTATATTCAAAGTTCTCAAGTTTCGATACTAAAAATGAGCAAGAAGGTTACTTACAGAGTCCAATATAAGTATATGACATTGTAAGGAAATGTCCAAGGTTGGCAGACGGGAGCAGGCTACCTGTCAAGAACAAACTCAATGGTCAAGTACAAATATTGGCTCTCTTTCTCTGATGGCCGTGTTCAAGTCTGCAAGTCTGCATTTTTATCCATCTTTGGAGTTTTTAATGACAGATTGTGGAGATTAAAAGATTTATTAATCTCTGGTAAGTCCCCCCAAAGACATGCGGCGAAAACAGCGGTCAGCAAATGCATATACAGCTGACGTAACATTGTTAGTTGAGAACCACATAAATAACTATCCAATTCATGAATAAAATTACACAAATAGAGACTACAAATACTTGGCTTTAGATCACAACCTGAAGAAAATGTCAATTTGAAATTTGGTCAACCGCAGGTTGATACATTTTGTGTCTTCGAAGAATTAAGTGTGAATATAAAAAGTCCCACCTTAAATGACAATTCAGATCGTTTGCCCGCAGTCGTACTATTAATTCATGAACGAAAATCTGAAAATTTCCACAGGAGAATTCATGGTGTGCTGAATATGTGCAGAGATTCTGAAGATGCGTTGATAAGACGCAAATTCTGATGCTTCTAGTTATCCCATTTCAAGATACATTCGATTTGCTTCTGCTTACTTAAAATGTCTTCAATATATACTATTTAAATTCTGAGAAGGCTGTATTCTACACATATGATGAAACAACAGCTAAAAAGAACCCCAATGAAGCTTGCTGCTTTATCTTAAGTTACATAAATGAATGCGTTGCCAAAAATGTCCTGCATTTTACGTATTTTCTCTGACGGCTGCGCTAACCAAAACAAAAATCATCATGTAATCCGACTCATGCTAACATTGATAGCCAAAGAAAGACTTGATTCAGTCCGTCAATATTTCCCCATCGGAGGGTACAACTACCTGCCTCGTGATAGGCACTTCAGTCTTGTGAAGGGAAACGTGAGAAAGACTGATAGAGTTAACGTGCCAGCGGAGTATACAAAATTAATCATCTCTTCTAGTTCTAAGAGATCTTTCGCGGTGCACATAACGAATAAAGAACAAATTCGTGCCTTAAAACCAAGGTGGCCAGCGTATTACAAGAAGAATGTGGTAACTGTGAAATCACAGGGAAGGAAAATTCCTCGAGAAAGGAAGCAGCATTGCTCAGTTTCAGACTTCATGGAGTTTTCCTGCAGCAAACTTTCTCCTGATGTTGTGAAAACTCGAACTTCATTGGTCGGATACAGGAACATACCTCCAGACTTTCGAATGAAGAGCAAATTCCAGATATTCCATCACAATCACTTTCCCATCTGAAGCGTCAGCGATTATTGACAAAAAACGGCGGATTAAAAAAAATCAAACCTTACCTACGTCATTCCGAAGAAATTAAGCGATTCTACAATAATTTACACTCCCAATTCACGTATGTGGATAAAGAAAAGTTACTAATGCAATACTGTGGTGAAATATTTACTGGTAGTAATGGTTTTACATGAAATTGTTTAATTCACTGGGGATCAAGATGAACAGATTTCGTAGAGCACGAAAACAAATGACAGTATCACAAAGGCATTTTCGACGACTCTTCGGGCTCTACAGAGTCTGTAATTATATACTTTTTCTTTGCTGGCTTTTTTATGATTACCTGGAAAGGGTCTCACTATGTTTTCTTATAGTGCGAACACGTCGTCAGCAACAATTATGTAGGTGGTGGACACTTCTCTTCCAGAGAAAGGATCTGGTTCAGCCTGAAGGGCTTTGTTAAAATATGTTCGGTTAAATACACCTCAGTCCGAAATACGTTCTTGCACTCCCACATCTGCATAAAGAAATCCACTAATGCCATTAACACAACGTTGAAAGCTTTTTTATAATTGTAATAAGTGCTTCCAGCATGAGCAGGGTTAACAATTCGTACATGTTTTCCACCTAAAGCCCCTATTCAGTGAGGGAAATTCCACCGGAACTCAAATTCTCGTGCAGTTTGATTCCGTTATGCTTCAGTTTGCAGGTCCTGAAAAAGTAAACAAAGATTCTGAACATTTTTTTCCATTTTTTTAGGGTACATCAGAAGAAGTAAGAGATGACGATGACTCGCAACCGGAAGAAATACTAAGTATGAGTACTGCAAGTACTTGTAGTACTTCTATTACACATTTGGTGCCACCCCAAATTCCACCGCCGAAGAAAGCGAAAATGATTCGAAATAATTCGTCTGCCGATGCTGCACTTGAAGTTTTAAAGAGGAAAAGTGAGCACCTCCTCACCAAAGAAGAAGATAAATTGACATCATTTTCAAAACATATTGAATGTGAACTACGAGAATTTCGTAATAGAAAACGTCTTACCATTCTACAGAAGAAAATACAGGACTTAATTTTCGAGGCAAAACTCGACGAACTAGAAGAATTTGAACAAAGTAAAATTACGGAAATAAACTTAATGCCAATAGACGTTCATGAGGGGCAGCAAACGGAAACAGAAAACGTTTTTATTTTAAGAGAAAACAGTTAAATTTCTACATCTGTGTGTTAATTAATTATTTTATTTTATTTATTTATTTATTGTTCCGTGGGACCAAATTACGGAGAAGTCTCCACGGTCATGGACCGAGTCAATACATGAAATTATAACACGATATTAGAAACAGATAAAATGAAATATAAAAAACATATTCAGGTGACAAGTCGTAAGTTTAAATGAAGGAAATCAACAATGTAGCACTGGAATTTGCTTAATTTTTTAGCTCTTCCAGGAGCTCCTCGACAGAATAGAAGGAGTGAGCCATGAGGAAACTCTTCAGTTTAGACTTAAAAGAGTTTGGACTACTGCTAAGATTTTTGAATTCTTGTGGTCGCTTATTGAAAATGGATGCAGCAGAACACTGCACTCCTTTCTGCACAAGAGTCAAGGAAGTGCATTCTACATGCAGATTTGATTTCTGCCTAGTATTAACTGAGTGAATGTTGCTAACTCTTGGAAATAGGCTAATATTGCTAACAACAAACGACATTAAAGAAAATACATACTGTGAGGGCAATGTCAGAATTCCCAGATTTTTGAATAGGGGTCGACACGAGGTTCTCGAACTTACACCACATATAACTCGAACAGCCCGTTTTTTAAATCAGAAGAATTACCCAAAAAAATAATACCATGCGACATAAGCGTATGAAAATATGCGAAGTAGACTACTTTTCGTGTTGAAGTGTCACTTGTTTCAGATACTGTTCTAATGGTAAATAAAGCAGCATTTAGCTTCTGAACAAGATCCTGGACACGGGCTTTCCACAACAGCTTACTATCTATCCGAACGCCTAGGAACTTGAACTGTTCCGTCTCGCTTATAATATGCCTATTCTGTCTGATCAAAATATCGGTTCTTGTTGAATTGTGAGTTTGAAACAGTAAAAACTGAGTCTTACTGTGATTGAGCATCAAATTATTTTCCACAAGCCACAAACTTATTTCATGAATTACATTATTTGTTACTGTTTCAATATTACACACAAGATCCTTCACTATCAAGCTGGTGTCATCAGCAAACAGAAATATTTTTGAATCACCTGTAATACTAGAAGGCATATCATTTATATAAATAAGAAACAGCAGTGGCCCCAGCACCGACCCTTGGGGAGCGCCCCACTTAACAGTGCCCCATTGGGACTGAACATCACTATCACTCTCAATATTGCGGAGAATTGCCCTGTGCTTTCTGTTCTTAAGGTAAGAGGCGAAACAATTGTAAGCTACTCCCCTTACTCCATAATGGTCCAACTTCTGCACTAATATTCTGTGGTCAACACAGTCAAAAGCCTTCGTTAAATCAAAGAAAACACCTAGCGTTCGCAACCTTTTATTTAATCCGTCCAAAACCTCACAGAGAAAACAGAATATAGAATTTTCAGTTGTTAAACCATTTCTAAAACCAAACTGAACATTTGACAGCAAATCATGTGAATTTAAATTCTCCAGTAACCTTGTATATACAACCTTCTCGATAACTTTAGCAAACACCGATGGCATAGAAATAGGTCTAAAATTGTCAACATTATCAATGTCTCTCTTTTTATAAAGTGGCTTCTCTACTGAGTACTTTAATCGGTCAGGAAACCGACCACTCCTAAAGGAAAAGTTACAGATACGGCTGAGAACTGGGCTACATACATAGAACTTCAGTATTCTGCTAGATACCCCGTCATATCCATGAGAGTTCTTGGTCTGTAGTGATTTAATTATTAACTCAATCTCCCTCTTGTCAGTATCATGGAGAAGCATTTCAGGTAACAGTCTCGGAACACTTTTTTCTAAGAGCGCTATATGATTCCCTGTTGGGACTAGGTTTCTATTTAGTTCACCTGCTATATTCAGAAAGTGATTATTAAATACTGTACATATATGCGACTTATCAGTAACACGGACATTCCCACTACGCACTGATTCTATATCCTCGAACTGTCTCTGCAGACCAGCAACTTCATTTACGACTGACCATATGGTTTCAATTTTATCCTGAGACTTAGCTATTCTATCTGCATACCACATACTTTTTGCCTTCCTAATAACATTTTTAAGCACCTTACAATACTGTTTGTAATGGGCTGCTGCATTTAGATTTTGACTGTTTCTAACGTTTTGATATAATTGCCACTTTGTTCTACAAGATATTCTTATCCCTCTAGTCAGCCACCCAGGCTGCCTGTTTGTGTTAGTACCCTGTTTTAAACGTTCTAACGGAAAGCAACTTTCAAAGAGCATGAGAAAAGTCATGAGAAAAGCATTATATTTATCGTCTACTGTATCAGCGCTATAAACATCTTGCCACTCTTGTTCCTTTATAAGGTTTACAAAGGTCTCTACAGCAACTGGATCATCTTTCCTGAACAGCTGATGACTATATTTAAGACGTGTTGCAGCACAAAAATCTTTTAAAGTTAAAATTTGTGCATCATGATCTGAAAGGCCATTCACCTTATTGCTAACAGAATGTCCTTCTAGTAATGAGGAATGAACAAAGATGTTGTCTATGGTTGTTCTACTGTTCCCTTGCACTCTCGTTGGAAAGAATACGGGTTGCATAAGATTATATGAATTAAAGAGGTCTACCAGCATCGTCTTCCTTGCACAAACACATAAATAATTAATATTGAAGTCACCATATATAACTAACTCTTTGTATTTCCTATAAAGTGAATCAAGAACCTCCTCTAGCTTTATCAAAAATGTTGTGAAATCGGAGTCTGGGGATCTATAAATAACAACAGTTAGAAGTTTAGCTCCGTTAAATTTAACCACACCTGCACAACATTCAAACACCTTTTCAGTGCAGTACTTTGAAACATCAATTGACTCAAATGGGACACCGTTTTTCACATACATGGCTACTCCCCCACACCGCAAAGAGCTGCCAGCCAATCTGTATCCTGGTAAAGGAAGCCTCTGAATTATCTCCTTATTTAAGAAGTGTTCAGATATACCAATAATTTCAGAGTCAACATCTATAAGCAGTTCACTAACTTTATCTCTAATACCTTGTACATTTTGATGAAATATACTAATTCCCTCATTACTCGGATACCTAAGCTTTGTCAAAAGTGATTCCCTTGTTAGAGAGACTTCCCTTAAGCAGGAATACCTATCAGCTGACTTCAATCTAAAAAAGGTCCAGCTCTAACACCCACTACTGCAGGAATTTGCCCATGAGTGATCCCACCAACCCCACCTATGCTGTCACCTATAAGCTTTGCCAACCTCCCCTTCTCATACCTGGGAGGTGCAGGCCATGTCTAGTGAAACCCGTCCTGCTGATAGACTCCACTGACACCACTGAAATGTGACCCATGCTTTCTGTCATCAGCACACCCCCAAGTCTCATGTTATTACGCCTGACGGCTGTATTAAGATGAGGCCGACCGTGATGCTGAAACAGTTCCACGAAATGCACATTCGTGTTGCCAGTCTGAGTGGCTATCTTTTCCAGGTCACCATCTATGTTATACTCCCCATCCCTATCAATACTATTACCAGCCCCACCCACAATCACTACCTGATCCTCTTTAGTAAAATCCCTACATAACCCCTCTATGTTAACAGTCACCTGAGCCAACCCTGCATTAGGCTTCACAATGCTGGTGACCTGGTACTCACTCCCCAGCACTTCCTGCAACTGCTGGCCTACACCTCTGCCATGAGAACTACCTAACAGCAGAACCTTCTTCTTCCTCTTCGACTTTGCAACTGTTCTAGGCACAGTAACTACTGAGGTCTGCTGCATACTTCCTTCCTCTCCACTAGACAGTTGGTCATATCTATTGTAAACACCAATAGTAAAACTATCTGAAAATCTTCTTCTCCTAGCAGATCTCTTGCCAACAGCCAGCTCCCATTCCCCAACCCCCTTCTCCCTCCTCATCCTATCTAGCTCCTCCTGTGCGTTTTTCAGCTGCACCTGAAGGGCACAGATCTTACGCTCCTGCTCCTCTATCGACTTACTCTTGCTACATAACCTGCAGTTCCAGGAGAAGATCTCACCAGAATGGCCACTGGCTTCCCCACTGCACTCCCCCCAGTGAAAAAACTTCGAACAAGTCTCACACCGCAATCCACTGCTCACGAACCTACGGCAAAGCCCACACTTCTCACTCATGGTAAAATTTTAATTTTTCTAAGTTCCGCTACTACAATAAGATGTTAAAAACCTGCCTACAATAATCACAAACTTACTCTACAAGGGAAGTAACTACTATTATTAACAGTATTAATAAACAGCAAATGTGAATATAATAAAAGACTAATACAGAAAGAGAATCAAACGTCTAATGACACAGTAACGAAGCTGAAAACAGTTCCCAAAAGGTTCTTCTGAAATTATTTCACCAGAAAACACCAAGAACACCGGCTGAAGACTACTAAAGTTCCTAAATAAACCAATATACACAAACAATTAATTAGTACTTAGCTTTCGATGCGCCGCTACAGCTGCAACTGGTCAGCGCGGAATGTAAACACAGGCAAGAGGTTAAGTTGCTCGATACGAAACACTCACAAATATCTGGTCACAACACAAAAAAAGGCAGAGGTGAATAAAGAAACCACTAATACGTCACTTATATAGCAAATATTATCACAAAACCCGTTAAAATATGTAGCTGAAACCAAAAAATATATGAAAATTTAGAGACCGATCTCACACGCAGTCTCTCGCTTATGACGTCACACCAAAGATCCCAAAGATACCAAATTCAGTGGTATTTTGTTCTAAGTAATCAATAAAAATAAGTTCTTACCTCAGTGTCTCTTTGGAGTGCCTTTATAATAGCCTGACACTTTTGGTATTAATTCACTGATTTTGGATTTGGAAATACTATGCATGTACATTAAGGAGCTGTACGAATCTCCAGTAGCTAAAAAGTTGTTCAGCAGGGATTACAGCCTCTAGGAAATTTGTATCCTTCATTGTCTAGTATTTTTTTTTCTTTATTGTGATTTTAATACCAGTATAACAGGTAGGCTGGCAGCAGCACAATACGCCACTCTTCAGCCAAAGAGAGTACAATGATAAAACAGAGAAGACACATGGGTTGGAACAAATCGGCGGGAGAAAAACAGTAGACACATGAACAGAAAAAAACATGAAGCCGTTCACACTCGCAGACAATGCACACTACAAACTGTTGACACGAGGCACAATCACTGAAGATGTCGATGGCACTGGTGAACGATGGAGTGTGACGGTGAACACTGAACACTAAACATGACTGCACACACGAAACACTGATGGCGGTGATCTCCGGCGCGCGAATGTCCACTGTCTGGGGACCTGCCAAGAGGGGAACAGGAGGGAGGTGGGGGAGGGGGGAGAAAAAGGATGCCAATGGCTGAGGAGACGGGGGCAGGAGGAGTGGGACAGGGGAGGGGAGGCCCGGGGGAGGAGGGGGGAGAAAAGGAGGAGGGAGGGAAAAGGGAGAGAAGGGAGGGAGAGTGCCCAGAGGAGCAAGCACAGGAGGAGGGTGGAGGATCAAAGTTGGTAGGAGGGGTAGATGGAGGGGAGGAGGGCATCATCAGGGAGGGGGAGCTGGTGGAAGCCACCTTGGGAGAGGGTAAGGAGGGTGGAGAGATGGAGACCGGGTGGGACGTGCGAATACAGGCGCGGCAGCGGGCGGGGGTGGGAGAGAATCGGGGAGACGAGCGGGTGAGGAGGATCGAGTTTGCGGAAGGTGTACAGGATCTGTATCCATTCAAGGAAAAGGCGGAGGTGGGGGAAGAGGATGAGATCGTACAGGATCCGCATGGGGGAGGGGAGACGAATGCGATAGGCGAGGTGGAGAGCATGACGTTCAAGGATTTGGAGGGATTTATAAAAGATAGGGGGGGCGGAGATCCAAGCCGGATGGGCATACCAAAGGATAGGGTGGATGAGGGATTTATAGGTGTGGAGGATGGTGGAGTGGTCCAGACCCCACGTATGGCCGGAGAGGAGCTTGAGGCGACTGAGTCGGGAGCGTTGCTTGGCTTGGATAGTCCGGAGGTGGGGAGTCCAGGACAGGTGACGGTCGAGGGTGACGCCAAGGTACTTAATGGTGGGAGTGAGGGCGATAGGACGGCCATCGATGGTGAGATAGAAATCAAGGAGGCGGAAAGAAGGGTGGTTTTGCCTACAGTGATCGCCTGGGTTTTGGAGGGATTGACCTTGAGCAACCACTGGTTGCACCAAGTGGTGAACCGGTCAAGATGGGATTGGAGAAGGCGTTGGGAGCACTGTAGGGTGGGGGCAAGGGCAAGAAAGGCGGTGTCATCGGCAAACTGGAGAAGGTGGACGGGGGCTGACGGCGGCGGCATGTCCGCCGTGTACAAAAGGTACTGAAGGGGGGAGAGGACGGAGCCTTGGGGCACACCGGCAGAGGGGAAAAAGGTGTAGAAATCTGTGTTATGGATGGTGACATAGGAAGGACGGCGGGAGAGAAAGGAGCCGATCAGACGGACGTAGTTAATGGGAAGGGCAAAGGTTTGGAGCTTGAAGAGGAGACCGGAATGCCATACGCGGTCATAAGCACGTTCGAGGTCCAGGGAGAGGAAGATGGCAGAGCGACAGGAATTAAGCTGTTCGGAAAGGAGATGAGTGAGGTGAAGGAGAAGGTCGTCGAAAGAGAAGGATGGCCGAAAGCCACACTGAGTAACGGGAAGGAGGCAGTGCTGGCGGAGATGCTGGTGGATGCGTCAGGTGAGGATAAATTCCAGGACCTTGCTGAAGACCGAGGTAAGGCTGATGGGACGGTAGGAGGAGACGGCGGACGGCGGTTTGCCAGGTTTAAGGAACATGAGGATATGGGAGGTTTTCCACAGGTCGGGGTAGTAACCGGTGGACAGGACTACATTGTAGAGCCTGGCCAGGGTGGAGAGGAAAGAGACAGGATCTTCACGAAGGTGACGGTAGGTGACACGATCGTGACGAGAAGCAGTGTTGCGTTTTGTGCGGAGTGTATCAATGAGATCCTGTGTAGTGATAGGGGCATTGAGTTCTGTGTGTGCAATGTTGTCCAAGCACTGGAAACAAGGAGCGAGGGGAGGGACAGAGGTGTCAGTTCGATCGCGGATATCCGGGAAGAGGGAGTAATCGAACTGGGGATCATCGGGGATGGAAAATACATCGGAGAGATAGGAGGCAAAGTGATTGGCCTTACTAAGGGTGTCAGGGAAAGGGTGATCATCATGGAGAAGAGGATAATAGGGGGGGGGGGGCTAGTTCCGGTAAGGCGACAGAAGGCCGACCAGAACTTGGACGAGTTGATTGGTAGGGTAGCATTTAAATGGGTGCATGTCTGTCGCCAGTCCCGGCGTTTCTTAGCTGCGAGCAAATTACGAATGTGTCGCTGGAGTTGCCGGTGGCGTCGTAGTGTGTCCGGGTCATGCGTGCGGAGGAAGGCACGGTAGAGACGACGGGATTCACGGAGGAGGAGGACGGCCTGTGGGGGTAAGGTAGGACGGTGGGGGTGGACGGCGACAGTAGGGACGTGGGCCTCCACGGCCTCAGGCAAGGTCTGCTGGAGAAAGGAGGCGGCGTGGGTGACATCGTCAGGGTGGTGGTAGGTGAAGGGTTGGCTATGTGGAAAGGGTATCCTGGTAGGCAGTCCAGTTGGCACGGGAATAGTCATGGACGTACTTAGGGGGAGGGTCATTACAAGGGTCGGGGCTGGGGCGACGACCGTTTGAGATGGTGAGGAGGACAGGGAGATGGTCGCTACCAATAGGCTCCAGGACATCCACCGTTATGCGGCCAAGGAGGTTGGGGGAGGAGAGGATAACATCAGGAGTGGAGTTGGGTTCGGGACGGACGGGGACAGTGAGTTCAGGAGTGGTCGGAGGGGGTCGGGCTTTACACTTTTGGGAGTAGGTGGGATGGGGGAGATTGCAGGTATTGCAGGAGGGAGGGGATTGAAGGTTAGGGCACTGCCGGAAGAAATGCGCTTGCCTACAATGCGGGCAGGTAGGGGCCTCGCGGCACTCAGCTGTTGGTTGTGCGTTATTGCGCAGACACCTCTGGCTGCGCAGGGATTGAGGAGGGGAATGGGAGGGGTCGACCTTGTAGCGCTGGTTGAAGAGGAGGGCACCCTCCTTCAGGAGACGGTCAATGGAGGGGGCATCCTCAGAGAAAACCGCATAGGGCGAGTGGGGCTGGCCGAGTTGAAAATGCGGCAGACCGCCCGCACCTCCAGCGTGGGGTGCGCCTTGAGCTCCGCCAACACCTCCTCCTCCGTGATCTACGGACTGAGCTGAGTGATCACGGTGGTGAGGGTTGGCGGGCGACGCGGGGGTTGAGGTTGGCAGAGACGGAGAAGGAGCAGGGGTGAGAGAGGTGTTGGGGCCAAAACGGGTGATGGGGAGGCGGGAGAGGATGACAGTATGGAGGGTTGGGCTGGGGGAGGAGATGAGAACAGAATCCCGTCTGGGAGTGAGGAGAGAGATGGGGGCACCAGGGAAGTGTTGGCGGAGGAGGAGGGAGAGATTCCGGGCCTCGAGAAGGGAAGGATCGGGACGGGAGAGGAGGTATTTGTATAAACAGGGTGGGAGGGCGAAGGGAGAGTTAGAAGAGGTGGGATGGAAGGAGGGGGTTGTGACTGGGCACACCATGTTATAGTGGTGGAGGCGGCGGAGGGAAAGGTATAAACTATGGCTGTGGTGGTAGTGGTGGCGGTGGTGGTGGGGGCGGACATGACGACAGGGAGAAAAAACGCACAGGACGAGAAAGAAAGGACACAAACTGGGGACAGACGAAGACGAAAACGGTCGAAGACGGACGAAGACCAGGGACGGCGACGGCGACGGCGGCGGCGACGGCGGGTGGCAGGAACGCCGCGGCTGCTCCTGCTGCTGCTGCTACTGCTGCCGCAGACGGGGCCGGGGCTGCTGCTGCTGCTGCTGCTGCTGAGTGCTGCAGGAGGACTGGTTGGCTACTGCCGGCTGGACCACTGCTGCAGACCGGGACCGGGACCGGGACCGCTGCTACTGCTGCTGCTGGACTGCTGGACTGCTAGCTGGCCGGCTGGCTGGCTGGCCGGCTGGCTGGCTGGCACCTGCAATACACCTAACGCTTCGATTAGAACCGAATGGTCAATCGAAGGGCGGTATCCTGCCGGATTACCGCCGAAGATGATTGTCTAGTACTGTGCCGTCATATTTAGTAATACTTCAAAGTCCGTCGTAGGCACAAGAACAAAATTTTTGAAGCCCTGTCTGTCTGGAAGTTTAAGGTTACGCATCACAGAAGTGTAAACTCAATGACTACCCTGTTTATTGAGAACGTTATGCACCCACCACCTACGTTCCTCTCTCCGCTTATTCTCTGTATTCACTGCAATAATCACAGTGCTACCGCAAAGAAATAGAAGTTCTGCTTCGGATGCCATGTTCCGTGAAACTGACTGCCTACATGTCGCAAGTGAGAACGCTCACGTTTGTTGCTTGTGCCAGGCACTTGTCCTTGAACCAAGTCGCGAGATACATGTGACGAGAAACTTTTCTCCGCGACTTGTGCCGGGAACGAATCTCCGCGACAAATGCCTTAGTGTGAACGTAGCTTTAATCTGCCAGGAAGCTTCAGTGTTAAAGACACTCTCCAATGGACCTGCTGACGATGGCGTTGTCTATAGGAAATTATCGACGCTGGATGATAGTAACAAAATGCATCATGACTTTGGTAGTCTGTCCCTCAAGTAGACTGAATGACACTAAAAACAAAACTCCGCCCGAACAGGCCATAAAGGTCCAACGGTACCGATCGGCAGCCATGGCGTCCTCAGCCCACAGGCCTCACTGGATGCGGATATGGAGATGCATGTGATCAGCACATCGCTCTCCCGGCCGTACGTCGTTTACGAGACCGGAGCCGCTACTTCTCTGTCAAGTAGCTCCTCAGTTTGCCTCACAAGGACTGAACGCACCCTGCTTGCCAACAGCGCTTAACTTCGGTGATCTGACGAGAACGGGTGTTAGCACTGCCGCAAGGCCGTTAGATGACTGAATGACAGCTCCCTTCAGATATGAAGACACGCTAAATAATTTTGATAAACATGTGAAAGGATCCGACAGCATCCAACTACAAGTGGACGGGAACCACTCGTTAAATACCTGTGGACAGTAATAAGAAATGATATAAAATTTAACTAAGATGTGAAGCATCTAAACTGGTCTGCTGCGCCTATATGAAACTGAATGGAGTATCGTCAAAAGACACCCGACACTGTCTTCACGGAGCTTTGTTGGGCCAATTTAAGGAACTGGTTTTCGTCATATAGAGTGCTACAGTCCTTTTGTGCCCATCAGATATCTCCCATAGGGTCATGACTACAGGAACAGGGTAATTAGGAGCACAGGCATGTAAATATACATTTTTCTCGTGACTGTAACGAGAACGAAGGATACTGAAATTAGCAAGCGTGATGTACAGTGCTATATAGTCAATGTTTACTTGTAAACTAACGTCGAATGTCCACGAAAATACTACGAAATATTGTTAAATTTTCTTGCCCCGTGTAACATACGGTGCCCTGCCGATGTGATGGATTAGGAATTGGCTTCAAAAATATCAAAGTCGTCTACTGCAAAATCGTAGTTACTTTTATAAGAATTTCACGATATACTCTACTTCTGGTTTAGTGCCAGAGACAAACGTCCCGATGTATAATAAATTAATGTTACGGTTGCGGCCGAAAGTCTTGCTTGTATAGCATAAGCCCCAGCGCTCTAGCTTGCTAGACAATGCGTTGACCAAGTCTCGGATCAAAGCTGTGCAACGGTTTAAAGACCGTGATACGGTACAGTGGCCAGGCTGAGTGGGGATTTTAGGCGATTTCCCACGCTTGTTGGAGAAAATGCTGGGCTGGTCCCCAAGTTCTCTGAGAATACGATGCATAACTTGTTAAAATACGGGAATACACAGAACGAAGTTTCACAGACAGATGCCGCGCGCAACTTCCCTTCCTTAGATTACCTTGACGACTGTGGCGCCAAGAAAGGCATCCGATCACAAAGTTAGATACGAAAATGAAATTTTCCATATCCTACCACTCACGTGATGAACTCTAGAAAAGAGAAATAAAGAAGAATAACAGCGACCGAAAGATGATATTATGGAAATTACATGGCAAAAAGCATCTCCCTTGGGAGATAATTATTCCTTCAAAATGTGTGTACCTGGAAATTATTTCGTGTTACACGCAGATATTTTTGTGGGTTATATGAAGTTAATTTCGCTCGCACCGATAAAGGCTAGCGAGGAAAATTATTAAGCACACGTATTACACACAGGTTAAGCTATCTCTTGTTCCGTTAATTATTTTGTCGACTTTTTGGACTAACGATAGATTAATCTGTTATTGAACTAAAATTTTTGTAATTGAATTATATTGTTAGTGAACATCTTACCTTCTTAACTTCTAATTTTACCTGTAAGTATGGAGGACCTTATCAGTTCCTGTAACTTTGCTATGACCTATGTTTTATAATTAGAAATCAGCGAATTATGTCGGTCTTTTAGACACTTTTGACACGGTTATAAGTACTGACTGATAAACTGGGAGAATCACAAAGGTAGGCTGAATATGACTATTTTGCCATTGACGCTGCCTTAAATTTACCATCAAGGACAGTGTTACCCGCTGCCCTTCTATGGACATACCAGTTGGAACCAAATAGTCCTGTCGGTAGTTATGTAGCACGATAAGGCTACTGACGCCAGTCATAACCAGACATCTTTTAGGAATTGTATTCCAAGCATATGTGCAGCAGAGTTGCATGGAGCGGACCTCTGCTTAATCCACGCCATAGAGTTATCAACTTCCTCAGGACAAGAGGCATGATTTGCAACTTTTGTGGTTTTGTGTTGCATTTATCTTCACAACTTCCTAAGACGAAATCGAGAAGCTCGCCTTATTTATTCACCACCAGGCAGTTTCGATTCTGAAAACCTAGAAACAGGGACTGTAGGATCTGGGAGATGGAGAGACCATCCACTACTTATATCGTTATCAAGAATCGGCAGAAATGTTGCCGAAGACGCAAAGCAGGTGAGAAATGAGTTGCAGCATATTTTGTCACCACTGAAGGACAAGTGGAGTGGCAACATATGTTTGCTTAGTTCAAATGGTTCAAATGGCTCTGAGCACTATGCGACTTAACTTCTGAGGTCATCAGTCGCCTAGAACTTAGAACTACTTAAACCTAACTAACCTAAGGACATCACACACATCCATGCCCGAGGCAGGATTCGAACCTGCGACCGTAGCGGTCACGCGGTTCCAGACTGAAGCGCCCTTAACCGCACGGCCACACCGGCCGCCTGTGTTTGCTTAGTGTCGAAGATAGTTCAGTGATTCTTCATCGAAAATACTTTTTTTCAGGCACTACAGCAAAGAACACATTTACATTCATCAGTGTTGTGTAAATAAAAATTTGTGATAAAAATCATGAGAAGTAAATATGGTCTTACTTATATCAAACGTGGATAAACTCCTTCTTGGTGTGTTTGTGTCCATCATGAATAGTACTGAATTGCAGGCATACCATTTTTTTTTTTGTTGGTCGTTGTGTTTGGTCGTTGCGGACGTCACATGACATCCGTTCAAGTTCGTTTGTTGATTCTTCCGCTCTTTTTTATTACAGAGGCCAACCAGCTCTCTGACCGAACACGCTAACTACTGTGCCGGCATGTAGATATGTAAACACCTTCTCTGACCGATCTTGATGGCTTTGTCGTTGATTTATTATATTCCCGGAGGAATTGAGATCTCAAATTACGGAGTTAACGGTCCACTTCTTTCTCAGAAACGCCAAATAAACACGGTAAATGATGAATTTAGTCCCGTTTGGCGTTGCGATTTTTATAATCTTGGGTTGATGGATCCCACAAAGAGCGCCTTTCACGAAATTCTTCAATTAGTTTCATTGTGCTGTTCTTCGTCCACTCTATCTTCGCAAACGAAAGCAAAATAGGACGATATTACAGGCTATAACACTAACTGCTACGTAACGTAAACAGCTGATCACGTGTACCCAAGATGCAACACCACGCGTCTGCCTGTGAAATGCGCACGTTCAGTAGAAAATGTATCTACGATTTGTGCCGTGTTATCGCTCGGCGTACGGAGACAGGAACATGTGTCGGAACAGAGTATTTATCGGAATTCTAGCCTCGATGTTGCAGGTACAAGTCGCAGGAACTTGCGACTCGTGCCACACCTCATCAGCTACATGTGCCGGGCACGACAAATCCCTCAGTGTGAACGTAGCTTAACACTGCGTGCCGGATCGTGACTCGAACTCGGAATCTCTGCCTTTTACGACCAGGTGCTCTACCATCTGAACTACCCAAGCACGATGCGACCTTTCCTGACAGGTTTACTTCCGCTAGTACAGGTCGTTAGACATACTTGGGTAGTTCAGTTGATGTCCGGAGTGCTTTCCGCAACACCCCAAGCGGCTGAATCGTCCACGTTAGTAGCAACTGACATACGTTCCATTCCACCATTTTACAGATTCGATCCCTCAACGGTTATTCATACACACCTGCAAGAAGACGTGCGTCGGAAGGCGAATGCCACTCTTTGCGAAGACGTGCTAGTTCGACAGAGATGGATTAATAGGAATAAAATTTAAATAAAATAAAAATAAAACAAAAACAAAAATAATTTTAAAAAAGATAAAGAATTTCCTTGCATCCTTCTATCCCTTTTAGTAGACGTTCTTGCGGGTATTTATTGACTAGGGCCAACGGCTGATATGATAGACCTATTTTTGGGAGGCTTCTTCTTAAGTGTAGAGTAAAAGTGGCGGTGCCACTAACTTCCCCTGTTTTTTCATGGGCTTTGGTATATTCAGAAACATGAAAAAAAAAAGAAAAGAAAGAAGCAATAAAGACCCAAAAAATTGGTAGGGTACATGCCCGTGAATGGCGAAGGTCACGATTCCAAGTTTCGGTCCAGCGCACGATTTTAATCTGCCGGGAAGTTTAATATCAGCACACAGTCCGCTGCAGAATGAAAATCTCATTCTAGTTTTAATACTGTATGATAAATCTTCTATGCATGTTGTTAATATGTCCCAATCATCATTTGCAATTCGGGCTAGATGTATTTGTCTGTTGCGAAACAAAACAATTGAAAACTGATGGCACTATTTGCTCCAAGTCGTTCTATCCTTATTTTACCCTTGAGTCGTTCCCGCGGTTTCCGGGTTTCTATCCATACACAGTAGATGGTCGTGCAGTTCTTTTCTAAACTATTGGATCTTTTCTGCTATTCCCGAAACATGGAGCTCCTCTCTTACCTTATTGTTTCTATTCTGATTTCTGACCAACCAAAGGTATCAGACGTCTCATTCCGCTGCTTCAATTATCTTCAAGTGTTTGGTCGTTAAAGTCCGTAACCTCGATGCACAGACAAGTAAAAGTACAGTCATAGTAGTGCAGAAGATAAGTACAGTCTCTTTCCTCAGTTTTTCATGAAAGTCCTCTAAATATGTGGTAGTCCATATTACAAGGGACTTCAAATGAAAACGAACCATACAGAAAAAATAAGTAAACTGTTTATTATTTTAAAAATAAATCGCTGTAAGTGTTTATACATTTATCTCACTGTGAGACATGACGGTCTTTGCTCTTATGGAGAAATATTCTCGGATGCCTACGGAACCATCACTGTGTCCGAAACAAATCAACGGATGCGAATGTTTCTTTTCACGGCTCCGAAAATATAGACATCTCATGGGGATAGACTGGGACTGTATGGAGGATACCTAGAGGCTTCCCAGCGAAACTTTCGCAGCGTAGTCGAGAAAACCTCGGCAGCACGCGGGCGGGCATTGTCTTGCAACAGAATTATGCCGTCCGACAACATTCCTGGACGTATGGACTTGAAGGCGCGCTTCAGTTTTTGCAAAGTGTCCAGGTACTCCTCTGCGTTAATTGTGGCGCCGTGGTCCAGAAAGTCAACGCGCAGCTGGCCCTTGCAGTCATAGAAAAATTTCGCAATGACTTTCACGGATCTGGCGTGCATGACTTTGTATATTTTTTCTGGGGGTAAACCCGTGAGCTTGCATTGGTGGCTCTGACACTTACTCTCCAGCTCAAAATGATGATGCCCTGTTTTATGTCACGCGACAATACGGGATAGTAAGCGATATTCTTCGTCGTGATACCGTTCTAGGTGCTGCAGTGTTGTCGACATCCTGGTCACCTTCTGCCTTTTGGTGAGGTTTGGGGATTCCACTACGCACAGGTCTTTTGGAGCTTCAAATACTCCGTCATGATGGCTTGAGTAGTCCCGTTACTGATGCGTAACATGAGCCGAATATCCTTCACCATCCATCGTCGCTCAGCATCCGCCACAGGAATGACAGAAGGAGTGATGACCTGATGAGCCTGTTTTGAGCGACTGCTGTCTTCAAGTCACCCGGCCATCTTGAAATCGTTTATTCCACGCAAACACACACGCGCTCGACGCACTGTGTTCGCCATAGACAGCAGACATTCAGGCATGAATATCACTACCTGACATTCCTTCCACAATCAAAAACCACACTAGACTCGGTGTTTCTCTTTCCCAGGGCCGACTGTGAGGTCGAGCACGTCTAACAAAGTAATTTTGGAAATTTGTGGTAAGATTCTATGGGACCAAATTGTTGATGTCAACGGTCCCACGCTTACACATTAACTAACGTAACTTAAACTAACCTACGCTGAGGACAACACACACACACCAATGCCCGAAGAAGGACTCCAACCTCCGACGGGGGGAGCCGTGCGAACCGTGAAAGGCGCGGTAGACCGCGCGGCTACTCCGCGTGGCTAACCACGTATAGCACAGCGGTGAACGTCCGCAGTGTTCCTTACTGATTCCCAACAGAGGGCACTCGCACAACCCACACCTACCTAACTTACCAACATCAGCGACCTTATATGGTTTGCCTCGTTTCATCTGACTGCTCCTTATACTAAGTGACTATATCAGAATCCAGCAGTCGGAAAGTGGTATCCATTATCAATTCAAGGGTGTCTATCTACGGGCTTCCAGAGGCAAGGGAATTAGACTACCTATATTTCTTCTCATTAAGACGTACATTCTTATGTTAAAACTTTAACACAACAAGATAAGCATGACAGAAAATCTATGTCTGTCGTGTTGTAGCGTAGCTGACAGTGCGAAAATAACCCGAATTTATTCATCCTATGTTTGAGAGTGAAAGCACTTAGCAACTTGCAACCAACTTTACACAAATTTCAAGTCTGTACGAAACTTGTTCTCGCTGACACTCCGTTCAAAATGATGAAGGCAAAAAAGTGTATCTGTTTTGTTGTTCATGCAGTATAACTTCAGCAATAGACACGCGAAACACAGTTTGTACACAGTATCTATACACGCCACTGACTGTATCTGCAAAATTATATCATTGTGCGACACATATTTCAGGACACATGTCGTCGCAAACATCGAGTTGCGTGAAAAAGTTGCTTTCGCTTAAAATGGTGCCCAAGTTATCTAGAATATATTGAACTAGCGTTTCATAATAAGAGCCTAGCGTCTTCCAACAAACTGTAAACATAATTTCAAACCGTTTCTGAACTTTCTTCGGTTAAACGCTTAACGCCAAATATTTAAAGATTAACTCATCTGTAAAGTAATCAGACCTTTCAAGGTGTTTTACAAAACGGAGTTTTCAAGGGTTTATTGGTATATCCCATTGCACACAATTGTGTAGAGTGGATGTAACTTCGTTCTGTTTAACACTCCTCGCCAAGTATTGAGTCATATCAGTAAACAATTCTTAGAGCCAATCGTATCTTGGGTAGAGATAGTGTGCTCGTACAGTATATTATACATTAATGTAACAACAGAAATAAGTCATCAGCTCATCTGAAGGTTTGTCATTATTTTATGTCATTGTTATTACAATAACACTGTATCATTGATTCTTGGGCATTCTTGTTAATGTCAATCATGATTAAAATATTTGCCATAAACAGCCTGTACAATACGTTAATATACAAACGGAAATAAGATATCAGGTCACCTGAAGTTTGTTCTTGAAGTAATTTATTTACATATTTATTTTATCTTGTGCTCTCATGTTATCGCCAGTATGATTAAAATATTTGCCCTTATATCGACTTTAATACATGTATAAAAGAACAAATTACATCTCTGTGCAAAGTAGGCCTATGCCATATCTTTTTGTCAAGAAATTTGTTACAAGCAACAGTTGTAAAGCGCATGCTGAATGCTGGAAAAGTCTCGCTGTCAGAGTGTAAATTAATATAGTTTGTGTGGAGCTGTATGTAGTGATATAACAACTGGACATCAAAATGGGCGCAGACAGATGGACACTAACCGAAAAAAGCAGCCTATACTGCCGCAGTAAGTATAAAACTAAATTTACTTCCATATCGACAGATAAGCAATAGTCATGGCGATACATTAAAGCGTGTTACATATTTTTGTCATAGAGCCAGCACCCAACATGAGGCTAGCAGTAATGATGTAACTTCCTGAAACCCTCTGAAGATGAACCTGAAAAGGTTCGAAAACCGGGTCATGCAATAAGACATAATTATTCAAAAAAGTAACTTTTTGAGGTTTTGTATAACTTAAAGTCACGGTTCTAAAATAGCCGTAATGGATAAGCATAATCTAGTATCTACACTATCGGCATACAGTGTGGTGCATAGTCAAGCCCACAGGGGAAATATGTTGTTGTTGTTGTGGTCTTCAGTCCTGAGACTGGTTTGATGCACCTCTCCATGCTACTCTATCCGGTGCAAGCTTCTTCATCTCCCAGTACCTACTGCACCCTACATCCTTCTGAGTCTGCTTAGTGTATTCATCTCTTGGTCTCCCTCTACGATTTTTACCCTCCACGCTGCCCTCCAGTACTAAATTGGTGATCCCTTGATGCCTCAGAACATGTCCTACCAACCGATCCCTTCTTCTAGTCAAGTTGTGTCGCAAACTCCTCTTCTCCCCAATTCTATTCAATACCTCCTCATTAGTTATGTGATCTACCCATCTAATCTTCAGCATTCTTCTGTAGCACCACATTTCGAATGCTTCTATTCTCTTCTTGTCTAAACTATTTATCGTCCACGTTTCACTTCAATACATGGCTACACTCCATACAAATACTTTCAGAATCGACTTCCTGACACTTAAATCAATACTCGATGTTAATAAATTTCTCTTCATCAGAAACGCTTTCCTTGCCATTGACAGTCTACATTTTATATCCTCTCTACTTCGACCATCATAATTTATTTTGCTCCCCAAATAGCAAAACCCATTTACTACTTTAAGCGTCTCATTTCCCAATCTAATACCCTCAGCATCACCCGATTTAATTCGACTACATTCCATTATCCTCGTTTTGCTTTTGTTGATGTTCATCTTATACCCTCCTTTCAAGACACTGTCCATTCCGTTCATCTGCTCTTCCAAGTCCTTTGTTGTCTCTGACAGAATTACAATATCATCGGCGAACGTCAAAGTTTTTTTATTTTCTTCTCCGTGGATTTTAATGCCTACTCCGAACTTTTCTTTTGTTTCCTTTACTGCTTGCTCAATATACAGATTGAATAGCATCGAGGAGAGGCTACAACCCTGTCTCACTCCCTTCCCAACCACTGCTTCCCTTTCATGTCCCTCGACTCTTATAACTGCCATCTGGTTTCTGTATAGCAACACACAAATGTGTCTATTACCCAGAATGGTTTTTGTTTCACGTGAATGACGTTGCCTTAATTCGTATTGACGCTTTGCTGTTAGGGGCATGGACTTGTAATTCTATTTGGTTGTTCTTTCATCCTGCTTATAGTCGAGAGCAGCCAGCACTCCACATGCAGTCGCTACCTGCCCATCTCGTTCCAGGCCACAGAAGGAGCCTGCAATTACAATTAGCTTCGACACTTCAGGTGACCAATGTTTCGCCCAACGATCTTTCCAAGACAGGGTTGTAAATTGACATTGCCGTTAGGAAGTGTAATAATTTCACGGTCAGTGGCTCAAAGAGAGAACATCTGTTGTATCGTAAGGGTTGCCGGCTGCGTAGAACAAAAGAATTATATTTTCGAGACGATGTAGCAGGACGGCGTGCGCCGGTGTGAATGAACAACAGGTCATTACACGCTTGGGGAGCCACGGAGCCTCGCCTGCCTTGATCCGTCGCCAGCCGCCTGGCGCCAGCCATTGTGAGCCGCTGATAAGTTGGACGCGGGGAGCCGCCCCACGCCGGTTCATCATTCCGCGACACCCCTCCCTGCTCGCGGCCTCATTCCTCCAGGGAGGGCGCGTTAATCCGGATTTGCACACAGCGTGCCGCGTCACGTATCTTCCAGTAGCGAGACTATCGAACACAGAAACGGACGAACGAGGAGCCCTTATCGAAGCTCCTGTTGGATCCTTTCTACCATTTTGCTTCAGTTCTTCCGTCCACTTCGATCTCGGCTGGATGACAAATTGTTACCTTCGTTTCTACAGTTGAACAATGCCAGTGAACTTCTGTCTTCGCTTACGTTCAAAAACCGAGTACAATCCTTGCCTCAGACGGTGGTGAAGACATTGGCTTCTAGTTCTGACCATTGAGAGTCACGACCAAAAAATCGGGTCAGCCGAGCATATGGGTGCAGATTCCGGATAATATATTTTTCAGCTACGGATTTTAAAGAACAACGTGACTGTTTCCTGTTACATGACGACAAAATTTCTGGATCGTGAAGAAATTTCTTTTTCTAAAGAACACCGCTGATGATCACGGAAACTTGTTTCAAGATAGCGTACAAATAGATTACCTCAAGGCAGAGTGCCATATCTAATATTCAAGTGAATCTATATGGTTCCAGAGGCCTTTTCAAGTCTCAAACATCTGCGTTGCATGTATGGAGACTGAAGCGATGAATGAAAATTGATAAAAATGGTTCAAATGGCTCTGAGCACTATGGACCTAACATCTGAGGTCAACAGTCCCCTATAACTTAGAACTACTTAAACCTAACTTACCTAATGACATCACACACATCCATGCCCGAGGCAGAATTCGAACCTGCGTGGTTGCGCGGTTCCTGACCGAAGCGCCTAGAACCGCTCGACCACACCGGCCGGCTGAAAATTGATACCAAGACCGGGATTGTCGCCCAGGTCCACAAGATAGATGCGCTAAATACTACGTGACACTGGTACAGTGGTTTTACACACTTGCATGGCCTACCCAAGCATGCCTCGCTCCTCAGTCCAAATATCCATTTACACCTCAGCCCACATAGTATTTCCCCCAACCGAATCAGCGTTGCAGAGGCTCTCAAACTGTATTGCAATAGCGAGAGATCATACCTGGCACAGTCATAGGTGCTTTCATCAAATGAAACTATATGGTTCCGGAGACCTTTCCAAGTCCAGAACATCTGTGATGTGTCTATGTACACAGAAGCAACGAATGAAAATTTATACCAAGGCTGGGATTATAAACCGGGCTGGGGTGTCATTGGGTATTCGGACTGAGGAGAGAAGGCTGCTAGGATAGTCCGTACAGCTTTGTAAATTCACTGTGCTAGGGTGGTGGAGTGGTTGGCGCTTCTGCCTGGTGAGCGGGAGACCCGGTTTCGAATCTGGACCATGGTACAATTTCTCATTCGTCGCTTCAGTCTGCATATGTAAGTCCGATACTCACTCGTTGCAAATGCAGACCAGTCATGTGAAGAACTTAACCGTGCAATGGCTGTTACAGAGAAACTCATGTATTTCACAAATTTTCTGATAAGTTTATGAAATGATCTATGCAGAACATAATTTGACATATATAAAACAAACCATGCAATTGCCGTGGGGTAAGAGCAGCGGAATCCTCAAAGGCTTGAAAAAAAGGAAGATTTTGGTCAATCGTCCAGTCCATGTAGAGCTCATTGGAAATGGAGTATAAACTCGGATTCTTTTAAGGACAGGAAGGAAATAGGCCGTGCCCTGCCGCAGGCATCATCCCAGCATTTGCCTGGGGCGATTTAGGGAAATCACGGGAAACCTAAATCTTGGTGGCTGGACGCGGATTTGAACCGTCGCCCTCCTGAATATGCGTCCAGTTTGCTAACTATTGTGCCACCTTGAAATACCACACAGCTTTTGAATCAGTTATAAGAGTTTCTCGAGTAAATAATCACCAACTTTGTGAAACTGAAATGCTTCCCCTCCCGTGCTGTCAGACCTTAACGTAACATTGTATTGCAACTTTATGAAATACATACGTGCTGAAAATTTATATTCTCAAGAAAACTATACTTTCATTGCGATCTTGAATTGCTCACATGGACTTAGGCTATAGGGCTGAAGAGTTCGACCTCGTCTAGTGTTAGAGTAGAGTAATAACATAATTCCTGTTGGTTATACAGTAGTTAGAACAGTGTCATGTAACTGAACACAAAGTATTTTCAGTAGTGTGAAAGCACACACAATTATAATAAGATTGGGAAAAGTAATAACGAGAAGCACAAAAAATGTTAGGCGTAGAAAAGGACCATCCGCGTCTCACAAACGTCATATTTCACTGTAGAAAGGTAATTTGCACTAGATCTGCTCTGTGTGACGTGTTCTAATCATGTTTACTGTCGAATAGACAAACCTGCGGACCAATGTGGGAACTGGGACAGCTGCTTCGAATGTGATAGCCGAACCAAGTGAACGACGACTGTCAACACGTACAGCGCAAAAAGGTGCAACATGAAGATGGCTTAGTAAATTAATTCTCAGTAACTGGAATTATGGAAAACTGGCAAGGATTATCACCCAGGACAGCAGAGCAAGACTCGGCAACACAGAGAAGCCCGAGAAAGGGCCCACTAATCCCCCAACTTCCCATTGAGATAAAGGAGTGCGATTTCCGGCCAACAGGTGTGTCCGGCAACGTCACTTCATGCAGTTGGTTGGAGACGTAGATGAAAACAGGGGTGTTGAATCTAGTTCCGAAAAAGAAAGTTACTGATAAGTTCTGTTAGACATGTGGGATAACGAAAATGAAAATCAAGAATAATGTGCAGTACAAGGAGCCAGAAATTCCTCCATATCGAAAAAAAAAAAATTAAATAGGAAGTGACGTTTGCACTGAATCATTCCAAAATTTACAGTTTTACGAATTACTTGGGAATAGTACAATATAACTATTACAATCTGCTAAATAATGTCGGCCTTGGTTCAGTACCACAAACCTAAAAGAAAACTAACGATATACGAGTATTAATACAGACCAACATTACGCAGTGGCAAAATTGGCAGAATGTACTCTCTGAAACGTGTTTCGCATGAAGCTTAAATATAAACTTTTTTGTCATACTGCCTGTGAGCTTCTGTCTCAGGTACTCCGGCAGAAGTCTGTTTGATGATTTTTTTGACGTTTCGACAGCACGAGTAGCTCGCACTGCCAAAGCTTCTCCCTCCGTTGGCGGTGGTGGACTGTGATTGAGCTCGCGGCCACAGATTACATGTAAGCCCTTGGACGTTGGCGTGCCAAGTGTTTAGAATCTTATGCCGCGAGGTCGACTCCTGTCCGCCACCAGCGATTGACAATTGTTCAAATGGCTCTGAGCACTATGGGACTCAACTTCTAAGGTCATCAGTCCCCTAGATCTTAGAATTACTTAAACCTAACCAACCTAAGGACATCACACACATCCATGCCCGAGGCAGGATTCGTACCTGCGACCGTAGCGGTCGCACGGTTCCAGACTGTAGCGCCTACAACCGCTCGGCTATCCCGGCCGGCAGCTTTGACACTGCCAGCCACTCGTGCTGCCGAAATGTCGGCAGAAGAACCCGAAACAGTTAACAATTTTGTATTTTTCGTTATCAGTTATGACACATAAGATAATAATTTACGTTTACATAAATTTTGTAATAAACATTTGTTACAAATTTAGCACTAGGTTAGAACTGTTTTCCTTATACAATTCGGATTAGAGACTGGTTTCGGAGAGTAGTCGATTGGATATAGCGTCTGATGCTTCTTGCGGGGTTCGTGCATCGACGATAAGGGCAAGCTTGGACAGTTACGTAGTTCTTGTGTCGAGCAGATAAAATTTGAGTAGTTAATGTGTGCTGACAGAGCACTTGCGGAGGGTTAGTCAACCACTTTCTACATAAGCAAATTCAAATTAGAGTAGCACAATTTCAAATGTCTTGGCCGGGTGGGAATCTTCAAACTTCGTACCGGGATAGAATAATGACTATTTTACAAGAATAAGACCCTCAAATTAGTTCCAACAATATCTCACAATAAGGGATAATTTGGTTTTATTGCTCAGGGAATGCTGAGGGAATTAGATTAGGAAATGAGACACTTAAAGTAGTAGATGACGTTTGCTATTTGGGGAGCAAAATAACTGATGATGGTCGAAGTAGAGAAGATATAAAATGTAGAATGCCAAAGGCATGGAACGCGTTTCTGAAGAAGAGAAATTTGTTAACATCGAGTATAGATTTAAGTGTCAGGAAGTCGATTCTGAAAGTATTTGTATGGAGTGTAGCCATGTATTGAAGTGAAACGTGGACGATAAATAGTTTAGACAAGATGAGAATAGAAGCTTTCGAAATGTGGTGCTACAGAAGAATGCTGAAGATTAGATGGGTAGATCACATAACTAATGAGGAAGTATTGAATTGAATTGGGGAAAAGAGGAGTTTGTGACACAACTTGACTAGAAGAAGGGATCGGTTGGTAGGGCATGTTCTGAGGGATCAAGGGATCACCAATTTAGTACTGGAGGGCAGCGTGGAGGGTAAAAATCGTAGAGGGAGACCAAGAGATGAATACACTAAGCAGATTCAGAAGGATGTAGGTTGCAGTAAGTACTGGGAGATGAAGAAGCTTGCACAGGATAGGGTAGCATGGAGAGGTGCATCAAACCAGTCTCAGGACTGACGACCACAAGAACAACAACAACATTGCTCATATGAGGTACCAGGTTTGGGGCTGACAGCCTTGGCCTTGAGCCTCTGAGAAATGTCGGATCGTCAGATCCTAGGTAGAGACACCAACAAAATGATACATCGTTTCGAACACTTCCCTCTCACCATTAAATACGCACTCCTTAGCCACATTGTCTATTTATAGGTTTTTATCACTATAAGGAAATAATTAATGCATTATCTCTCACAATACAGGAACTGATACGGTTCTACGAGAGAATTCTTAAACTTCAATTATTCGTACTGAAATTACACGGACAAAAGGTGCTCTCCGAGAATTTTGGAAATGATTGTAGTTTCACTGCATATCTTAATCTTGAATTATACGTTTAATTGCTGAATTCTAGTTACGGAATTACAAAGGTATTTGGTACAACGTTAAGTCTTCTGACACTCCTTCAGTGCAATCGTTATTTCTGAAGCTCACGTCTCAAATAAATGGGCAGCGGTATGGTATAAGACAGTCAGTTTAATGATGGGATGTTAAAGTATTCGTCAACCCGGGAAAGCGCGCTGGAGCCCTTGAAGCGGGTCATTAGAGTCTGTGACTCATTCGATGTGCTCGCACGTCCCCTTGGGGACCTTTCCCCTTTGCTATCACCACAGACCCTCCGGAATTATTCCTCCCGTTCCTTCTGGTGCAATTACGACCCCTGCTGTGAATTTTTCTTCACCCTGTCGACAGCCATCCTGCTGCGTAGCCATCATTTCGCCCCACGGAATTCATCTTCCAGGAGAGTCTCGCAAATAAAGGTTCTGCTGCAGTATCAGCAGATGTATTGCCCCTCTGCACTATGCGCGCTATAAATGCTGGAAAATGGCAGATATAGACTAGAAATATTTGAAAAAGTCGTTCAAAGTTCAAGCCAGGATTGCTGATCCTCCTTGTCCTCATAATTCAGTATAAGTCCACCTCATTTTGTTTTTGATTTCACTTTAACGTAGCAGCACTGTATTTATCCTAAAAGTTAAATTTCGTGACATTTATAAGCCACGAAAAAGTCATATTATTTAATTTTTTCATCAAATAAGAAAATCTGTTCGATAGCCGGTATTTTCACACATATAGGTCCGAGATAGACTATCGTCAAGTACGAGGGACGTTCTATAAGTAAAGCAACAAATATTTTTCTGGCCCAATTGCGGTTGAAAAAATTCGGAATTTTTTTGTTGGACATTGTGCTTCGGCCCTTATAGGTTCATTAAGTTCCGATAGATGGCGGCGCTGTAAGTAGCCTTCAAAATGGCGTCTGTAGCAGATGTGTGTTCCAAGCAGAGAGCTGTCATTGAGTTTCTTTTGGCAGAACACCAGAGCATCGCTGATTTTTACAGGCGCTTGCAGAATGCTTATGGAGACCTGGCAGTGAACGAAAACGCGGTGGGTCGTTGGGCGAAGCATCTGTCATCATTGCAACAAGGTCGTGCAAATCACTTCGATATGCCGCATGCCGGCTGGCCGCACACCGGTGTGCATCTCGCACCATTCGACATTCATCGTTTTGGTCCAGTGAAGGATGCTCTCTGCTGGAAGCAGCACGTGCATGTTGTCCTTCCAGTAAGGTGGCGAAGGCTATCATATTGAACGGAGGTTTTGTTGAAAAGTAGGGTTTTGTAACCAAAAGAATGAGAAATATTATTGTGTACTGGAATCCTGAATAAAACAAACATGCTTTCAGAAAAAGAAATGTGTTGCATTATTTACTTAAATGCCCTCGTGCATTCCAAATCCTACTATATACACTGTCGTTCAAAACTTAAGGACGAAAGTAAATTTCACATGTGTCACTGCTACGTAACATAGCTCCATGAAACTGGAACCACACATGGGAACAGCTAGTACAGTATGGTACTGAAAGGAACAGAAAGAAGTACGCAATGAGACCAACAGCGATGACATTTTTGTTTAAAGACAATAATGACACTCAAGTCACTGCGATTTTTGATGGTCCCCTTGACATTACAAAAGGCGGGACATGATTATTGATAGGGTCTGTGACATCTCGGATTGCAAAGCATACTCTGCAACATATTACCATGCTGGCCACAGGTCCGGTAAGAGGTTTTTGCTGTTGGGTGTTGAGTTACTCAACCAGCGCGTTTGAAAACTGTTGGACGGTCGTTTGTGCATGTGGACATGGTTCAGAACGTCTTCCCAACGCGTTTCATATGTGTTCGATGGGCTTTAAGTCAGGAGACGTGGTCCATTCGTCGAATACCCTGTTGTTCCAAGAGGTGCTCCACCAGCACTGTTCGGTGTGGTCGCGCATTGTCATCCATGAAAATGAAGTCAGGGCCTAATGCACCCCCAAAGGACGAATATTGGCAATGAGTACAGTGTCGCAATAACGTTGGTCAATGAGTATGCCGTGTTCAAAGAGATCAGTGCGGCATGCAACATTACAGCTCCCACGCACCATAACATTTGGACAACCCAAACGATAATGTTCGACATCGTTCCTGGGTACATTGTTCCTACTTCTTGCCTGTGAGAGTACTCAATGCTCGACTGGACCAGCGGCCCAGATGGAGACCACAATGACACCCCATTCAAAGCCCTATGGTGCTCGAAGTGCTGCCTCTCACGAATACGCGGCCTTCAGTGATCAGTCAACACCTGACCCTGTTCAACCTCTCTACCATGCCTTGTAACAACACAAAACACGAACATCACTAACATACGCTGGTGGCCGTTCTACCTGTCACAAAGAATTGCTGCTCTAATTATTTTCATAGGCGCCGAGGGTATGTACGTGTCTTCTAGGTGCTTATTTTATTTTTCAGGTAGTGTAAGTTTAATAACTGACTCAGATTTTCACTGACTGGACGTGGGAAGGCACTTGATGTGACTTCGGTTGCCCTCTGCGGAAACTTATGCTACGCATTTTTCTCCGAACATTCCTGATATAACTGAGTTTCTGACACCCGCATTCCAACTGGAGGCAATTATGATTCACAGTGGACTGTCGATCTGTGTGCATACGGCACTGCGGAGGTGACTAGATTTCCGTTCGTCAGACGCTTTTGGTTGAACTTGTGGCAGATTACACGTGTTCCAACACCGTCTCTGTGAAAATGAATATCAATCGTATACACTGTGGACCACGGGCACCCGAAGTCTTATGTAATCTACGATATACTATGACCCACTCATCGTGTACCGATTAACATCCCACATTCAATGTCGGTTGTCTGCCGACGAACTGCCATGATAATAGCTGTAGCTAACTGTCTGTGTCAGGTTGCCCAGATATCGTATCATCATTCACGTCATTCGCCGCATCCAGTCGCAACATTTGGGCTTCATATACAGCACATCTTCAAATGGGGCAACCTTTCCCGTGAATTGGGTTTATTGTAGTTCACGGTCAACTGAAAAGTGTGCTATGGTATCAGTAGGTCGGTCGTGTTGTGCTAACACATGTGGAGTACGCTACCTGTGAAACCCAGTGAAGTATGATCTGCTTTGTACTGTTCAAACACAGCTGACCCTCACATCTCCTTAAATTCTTTCCTTATTTGCCGACACATCTTTGCAGGTAACCGGTTTCGACCGTCTCGAGCAGTCCTCCTATACGGCTTCTGGATTTGAAAATGGCACGGTCGAAACAGGCCATCTGTAAATATTGATGTGATTATGTCGGATAAGGAATCATTTTAAGCATTTTAGCAATCACAGTCGTCACCAGACGATTTAAAAATAGTGTCGTACCTTATCAATAGCTTCTCGTTTGTGACGTGTCGTACAGGGGACACATCCGCCACACCGAATAGAGCACGTAAAACAAAATCAGCCTACTACAACACCAAGAACGCCATCAGGTTTCCAACTCGATGAAAGCAAAACTAAGTCAAGAGAATATTCTGGGAAAATTCCCACAGGTTGTTAGTAGCAATGTCTCCCCAGTTTCTTTATTTGCAGAAGTGAGAGTCTCACAACGTATGCAGGAGAACTCCTGTAAAGTTTCTAGGGTAGGAGATCAGATATCGGTCGGTACTGGTAGATGTATAGCATGAGGCGTGAGTCTTGGGTCGTCCGTGGACATATGAGTACCGATCCGGCACACACTTTTAATGCCACAAAAGTTTCAACATTGCCTTTATTTAAGCTACCACAAACAATTGAAAATAAATATCCACAGTAAACTTTTATGTGAAATTATTCCTATCCTTATCTACCCTAAAACGTCTAAGTCATGAATTGTTTCCTAATTGGCAAAGAAGGTAAATCGATCACAAAGTCGTAATAATTCTCTGCGTCTGCTGGCCGAGCGTTCTCTGCTTCCACCGGCTGCGAATACTAAAGGGCAAGTGTCACGTGGCCAGCTCGAGCACTGAATGTTTATGTCAACCAATCAGCGCCGTTGCCTCTCCTCACGTCACTTTTGCTTTTAATGCAAGTTCTGTGTGGCATATAAAAGTCGGTTAAGTTTCCCAGATGATCTGATGAGACACCGACTGTCTTCGCCTATTTGTCTTGAATTTAGGAAACACTTTTCCATAAATAGGCGATTTACAATTTGAATGCAGCGTTGTGGTTCCTTGACTCAGTTTTTGGCGAACTCTTTGTGTTTCTAGGTGCGCAGGGCCTTTTGGACCGTTGGTAGTCACGGCAGGGCGGCCAACTATTTGGTATGCCACCAGCCCATCGGCACCACCCCCATCCCCCATCCCCCATTTCAAATCCTGGCCTACGTGTGGATACAATTTTTGAGTTAGTTACAGAACGCTACATTTACCTCTCTTTACCTTATTTACGAGTTTCGTTCGATTACAAGTGACATTTTTCGATGGTTGTCTAGAAATTAAGCTCTTGCTGAGGCTTCGTTTCGTGTTCGTTTTGATTTGGTGCAATAGAACAGACAGAAACTTTTTTGTTCACTATTTCGTAAATTTTACTGTATATTTAGTTCTTTTGACATCTGGCAAAGCATCCATACAAAGATTTTAAGGTTTTAAAACGTGAAGCGCGGTGGAAACGTATGTGCTGCATGATCCTGTGCAACGAAATCGCTCTGTGTTTCAGCTACGGATTTTAAAATCAACACATTTGTGAACGTGCACTATGTAAGTGCTGTTCCAAGCTTTAGAAAATACTTTACAGCAAACCATTCTCTGTTTAATGGTAACACGATAAACATTTACAAACCGTGGCCAAGCTTCATATGAGTAACATAAACAGTATTTTCATAGACGCTGCAATGGTAAAGATGTTAGGTTACTGATGCTGTGAGAGTGTATGGGAGTGGTAAAATACGTCTTAGCTAGTGCAATGGAATTAATTCTTTGCTAATGCAATGGAATTAATTTAAAAACTACACGACAAGTTAACTTATATACAATAAATTCTAATACGCTGAATGGTTAGGATTACACTTAAAAAGGTTATATATAAGCTGTGTGCAGCATCTGCATCAAACTATGAGTACGCCGGCCGGAGTGGCCGAGCTGTTCTAGGCGCTTCAGTCTGGAACCGCGCGACCGCTACGGTCGCAGGTTCGAATTCTGCCTCGGGCATGGATGTGTGTGATGTCCTTAGGTTAGTTAGATTTAAGTAGTTCTACGTTGTAGGGGACTGCTCAGAGCCATTTTGAAACTGTGAGTAAAATTTAAATGTGGATTTGACAATAAAGTTATAAGCAATATATGCTGCTTTCTGACACGATGGGTATAAATATTTTTATGACACTACTGTTGAATTACTGTGGCTATTTTAAACTTTGCGTAATTTACATTGATTTAAGCAATGAAATGACTTCTCGGGATTTACTTAGGAAGGAGCTGTTGAATGACTCTGTTTGTTCATTCACAGTGAGATCAGGAAAAGTGTTCTTATGCTTAAGAACCTCAACCGCCTACAGAAGAGAAACCCGAAACCGGTCAAGATTTCATTCAAATAAATCTTTTTGAACTATACTTGTAGCTAGTTGTCGTTTCAGTTATAAGCCTTACTGTATTATAGCCACGGTCCTCAAAAAGTGAATTTTCGATAAAATAGCGCTAACCTCCGTATTTGTTTTAGGTTAACTCAATACAGCTATAACGTAACAATCAGTGCTGCAACTATGGCTGAAATTGGCAGCTTTTATTCTTTTTGCTGTCGGCTACAAGTTTAGGTCAGTGATAAAGTTTCTTAACGCACGAATTGTAGCGCTAATAGAAATGTCTCGTCGGCTGTGTGAGTTGTAATGGCCGAAAGCCGTGAGCTAACACACGCTGCAACACCAGTGTAGGCATTTTTCTGAAGATCACCGGAGGATCCAAAATAAAAAGGGCCGTAGGTGATGGTCCCTTCAGGACGACTTTGTGGATCTGGTATGGCAGTGCATTACGAAGAACCGTCACTCCACGGTTATGGATCTCAGCAGGCATTTTCCGTCAATATCCAGACCCTCGCTTTATGCGATTGTTACTAAGCACCTGGTGTCTAAGAAAGTATGTGTCAGTTGGGTACTGAAACATCTGTCTTACGAATGCAGAATGAATCATTTACGAGCAGCACTGTCATTTCTGCAGCCGTACAATGACGGAGTTAGTTGCTAGATATGACTGTCACAAGCGATAAGGCATGGGTTGCTCTCTTTACCCGCAAATCAAGCAGCAGTCGTTAGATTTTTACAAAGCGAAAGAGCTGAACACGGCTGCCACACCCTAGTTCCAGCCCCAGGCGGCATACTTCTGCGAAACAGTAATAAAAAGGTATCCCACGCTATGGCATAAGTCTCAGTTCTGGCAGTATATACACTGAGGTATGAGGTGACTAAAGTCGTGGGACAGTGTTGTGCACATATACACTCCTGGAAATGGAAAAAAGAACACATTGACACCGGTGTGTCAGACCCACCATACTTGCTCCGGACACTGCGAGAGGGCTGTACAAGCAATGATCACACGCACGGCACAGCGGACACACCAGGAACCGCGGTGTTGGCCGTCGAATGGCGCTAGCTGCGCAGCATATGTGCACCGCCGCCGTCAGTGTCAGCCAGTTTGCCGTGGCATACGGAGCTCCATCGCAGTCTTTAACACTGGTAGCATGCCGCGACAGCGTGGACGTGAACCGTATGTGCAGTTGACGGACTTTGAGCGAGGGCGTATAGTGGGCATGTGGGAGGCCGGGTGGACATACCGCCGAATTGCTCAACACGTGGGGCGTGAGGTCTCCACAGTACATCGATGTTGTCGCCAGTGGTCGGCGGAAGGTGCACGTGCCCGTCGACCTGGGACCGGACCGCAGCGACGCACGGATGCACGCCAAGACCGTAGGATCCTACGCAGTGCCGTAGGGGACCACACCGCCACTTCCCAGCAAATTAGGGACACTGTTGCTCCTGGGGTATCGGCGAGGACCATTCGCAACCGTCTCCATGAAGCTGGGCTACGGTCCCGCACACCGTTAGGCCGTCTTCCGCTCACGCCCCAACATCGTGCAGCCCGCCTCCAGTGGTGTCGCGACAGGCGTGAATGGAGCGACGAATGGAGACGTGTCGTCTTCAGCGATGAGAGTCGCTTCTGCCTTGGTGCCAATGATGGTCGTATGCGTGTTTGGCGCCGTGCAGGTGAGCGCCACAATCAGGACTGCATACGACCGAGGCACACAGGGCCAACACCCGGCATCATGGTGTGGGGAGCGATCTCCTACACTGGCCGTACACCACTGGTGATCGTCGAGGGGACACTGAATAGTGCACGGTACATCCAATCCGTCATCGAACCCATCGTTATACCATTCCTAGACCGGCAAGGGAACTTGCTGTTCCAACAGGACAATGCACGTCCGCATGTATCCCGTGCCACCCAACGTGCTCTAGAAGGTGTAAGTCAACTACCCTGGCCAGCAAGATCTCCGGATCTGTCCCCCATTGAGCATGTTTGGGACTGGATGAAGCGGCGTCTCACGCGGTCTGCACGTCCAGCACGAACGCTGGTCCAACTGAGGCGCCAGGTGGAAATGGCATGGCAAGCCGTTCCACAGGACTACATCCAGCATCTCTACGATCGTCTCCATGGGAGAACAGCAGCCTGAATTGCTGCGAAAGGTGTATATACACTGTACTAGTGCCGACATTGTGCATGCTCTGTTGCCTGTGTCTATGTGCCTGTGGTTCTGTCAGTGTGATCATGTGATGTATCTGACCCCAGGAATGTGTCAATAAAGTTTCCCCTTCCTGGGACAATGAATTCACGGTGTTCTTATTTCAATTTCCAGGAGTGTACATATGGTGGTAGTATCGCGTACACAAGATATAAAACAGCGCATTGGCGTAGCTGTCTTTTGCGCTCATCTGGTTCATATGAAAAGGTTTGAGGTGATTAGGGCCGCATGATGGGAATTAACAGACCTTCAAAGTGGAATGGAAGTCGCAGCCAGACGCATGGGACACTTCCTTTAGGAAATCATTAGGGAATTCAGTACTCCGAGATCCACAGAGTCGAGAGTGTTCCGAGAATATCTAATTTCAGGCACTACTTCTCACCACGGACAACGCAGTGGCTGACGGCCTTCACTTAATGACTGAGAGAGCGGCGTTTGGTCGAGTTGTTAGTGCTAACAGACAAACACAGCGTGATATACCCTCAGAAATAAATGTTAGGACGTATGACGAACGTATCCGTTAGGACAGCGCGGCGAAATTCGGCGTGAATGGGCTATGGCAACTGACGAGCGACGCGAGAATCTTTGCTAATAGCACGTCATCGCCTTCAGCGTCTCTCCTAGGCTTCCGACCATATCGGTTGGACCCAAGGCGACAGGAAGACCGTGGCCTGGTCAGATGAGTCCCGATTTCAGTTGGTAAGAGCTGGTGGTACGGTTGGAGTGTGTTTCCGACCCCACGAAGCCATGAACCTAAGTTGTGAAAAGGCACTGTACAAGCTGGTGATGGCTCAGTAATGGTGTGGGCTGCCTTTACATGGAATAGACTGGGTTCTCTGGTCTAGAGTGGTGGTCATGCCGGGTACATGGAGACCTATTTCCCAAACAAAAAGGGAATTTTTATGGGTGACAAAGTGCCATGTCACCGTGCCACAGTTGTTCGTGATTGGTTTGAAGAGGTTTCTGAATAATTCGAGCGAATTGGCCATCCAGATGGCCAGACATGAGTCCCATAGAATATTTTTGGGATACAAGTGGGAGGTCAGTTCGAGCACAAAATCCTGCACAGGCAACATTTCCGCAATCATGGACGTCTTTGTGGCAGCATGGCTCAATATTTCTGCAGGTTATTTCCAACGACTTGGTGAGTCAGTGCCACGCCGGGCGAAATAAGATCCGACACGATATTAGGAGGTATATCATGACTCTTGTCATCTCAGTGTATGTCAAGAAGTAGCTCAAACATTTCTATATGTTTTGTCATTACATTCTGTCACGTAATTACGTCTTATTTTTCAAACAGTGAAACATAATTTCTGGACTGTGGTTGTAATTATGGAGATGAAGTACACATTTAAGTCAGCAGATGAGCGACAGCGCGGCTTTGGTCTTGTGCCGGCAGCTTCGACGCGCGCGGGAAGAAGAGCCTGGAGCAGGGCAAGCACTGGACGGACGCGCAGGCGCTGGGCGGCCGCGCCAAGTTCCAGCCGCGCGAGTCGCCCGCCAAGCTGGCCGTGGAGAACGCGCGGGACGCGGACGCCGGGGTCTACCGCTGCCGCGTCGACTTCCGCAAGTCCCCCACCCGCAACTCCAAGGTCAACCTCGACATCATCAGTGAGTACACAGTCCAGTCGCTCTCTGCCAGGCATCCGCTCAGCACAAACATTTTCTTTTGTCGTAAAGAGTGATGCGATGTTCGACGCAGTAAGCGCGTTGCCGCTGTTACAAATTACGACACTCTGTAATGTCAAAAGACCTTAGCCTGGAAGGGAGAAACTCCATTTTGTCATCATTCTTCTGGGTGGTTTTATGCGACCCGCTAGGACGCCCTCCTCTGTGCCATCTACTACATCTCAGAGCAGCAGTTACAATAACGTCCTCGATTATTTGTTGGAGATATTCAGATCTCCCTGTTCTTGTACAGATTTTACCATCTACAGCTTCCTCTAACATAAAGTAAACCAATCTTTGACGTCTTAATACATGTCATATGATTCCTTCTCTTCTTCTTGCCAGTGTTTTCCACATATTCCTTTCCTCGCCGATTCTCTGGAGAACCTGCCTTTATTACCTCACCCCCTCCCCCACTATTTTTAAACGTTCTTCCGTAGCATCACATCTCAAATTCATCTATTATCTCATCCAACGAGATGACGCAGTAGGGGACGCGCACCCGCGCCCGGTCCTCCAGATTTAGATTTCCCGTGATTTTCCTAAATCGCTGCAGGTAAATTCCGGGATGGTTGCTCTGAGTGGGTACGGCCGATTTCCTTCCACGTCCTTGACACAATGCGAGCTTGTGCTCCGTCTCTAATGACCTCGATGTTGGCGGGACGTTAGACGCTATCTTCCTTCCGTCGACTATCTCCTTTTTCGGTTTTAACATATTTCATGACACGCTTCGATACAATGATGTACTTCAACGAACTGCTTGTTATCAGAAATCTCTTCTTCAAATTAAGATGCTTTCCAATACTAGTGGACTTCTGATGGCCATGAGTGCCCTCTTTGCCTTAGTCAGCTTTTTATGTCCTCCTACCTTCATTCGTCATGTGTTATTTTCCTTTCAAGATAGAATTCCTTCACATCGTCGAGCTGAGCTCCGCAGTTTTGATGTCAAGTTCAGCGATAATATCATTCCAAATAATTCTCATTAAACTAAAACAGTCATCAATCTTAAGACGGTTTCGAACAAACTGCTTTACTAGGCATGATCCTTTAGGAGGTGGTGTGCCGTTCCTTCCTCTGACCTTTGAACTAACTAACCTAATCAGTTATTGCGGGACCAACGATCTGAGTTGTGTTCCGGACCATGGAACAAAACAGCGTGTTTCAAATCAAAAAAAGATTGCTAGAAGTGAAAGAATTAGTTAATGGGGATAGAGCTGGAGGCCTCTGAATTTGTAATCTGGCCCTTTACCACCAAGACACATTAATCCACACTTTTTCTGCCTTTGTCCTACTTACTCTCAGATCATAGTACGTGCTCATTACACTGCTCATTCTGCTCAGCAAGTCCCGGGAAACTTTCTTACCTTAAGTAAGGACAGCAGCTGGGAACTGTTTACTGAACTATATTACATGAGTAATTACGTCATTTCCAGACTACTGTTAGGAATAGTAAATTTTTTGGATGGTTACTACTACTTCCAAGTAAAGACAGCAGGAGCATTTAATGATTGATTTCCCCTGGACAGCAGATCAGGTGCTGAGGTATGAACACATGGAGATGAAAATCGCTTAGTCCGTACTGATCTGTAATAAAAAACAGGGGTTTCCATTGAAGATTTCAACGCTGCCCCTTGTCATCCACGCAAGGGGTGCTTAGTAGTGCTATTACGACCGTGCAGAAAACAGCTGTAGCAAATCATATGACGTTTTTTTGAGAAGCCTGTTGTGCGTTGAGAAAGAACAACAAACACACTGAGGTTTTGTACATATTAAGGTACTCATAAAAAATTTCCATTCATACCTGTTATACCTTCTGTATATACACTCTAAGGCCAAAAAAGACACACACCCAAGACTTGTCTCAATGGGACGGAAATCGGTAGATGTGATGTACATGTAAAGAGAAGAAGTGATTGAATTTCGGAAAAAATGGTCGACTTATACAAAAGAAAGAGGCTTCACAAATTGAGCAAGTAAATAACACGTTGTTCCCCCTCGGCCTGGAATTCCTTCGTGGTGCGTCATTTAACTGAACACAATGAAACATCTTGAAAACTACACATCGAATGAAAAGAAAGTTATAATTTCAATTTGATGTTCTTGGAGGGGAACATCCAATGATACCACACTCGACACGCCACCCCACCCCGTACGTGGGTGGCGAGTGGAAACTTCGGAATCTTCAATGGGAACGCCCGTTTTTTTATCACAGACTGTGATTCTACGGCAAAATCTATATACGTTTTGTCTGAAGCATTTTATTCGTTTCGCCAAAGCAATAGAAACGAGAACACAATAGTAGTTTACAACACGCTACTCAATCGCCCTTGAATATACAGTGGCACATGGGACTCCACCGCTATGCTGCGAGGATAGGTGAGACCAGTATTTCACAACTTCTAATTGGAAACGCCATTCGCAACGTTGTATCCCTCCGAGATATCGAACAGGGGACTACTCGAAGCGCTACCGTGGCCGTGTAGTGAACTACGACGTGTCATAATAGGCAGGACACTGCGACCAGAGCTCCCGTATCGTGCAAATATAGAACAGACAGTTGCTCTAAACATTACAATACTTGCGAACTGTTTATTGCCTGCACACCTGTCTAACATTTGGCGAACAGACGTGCAACTGGACGATGAATGTTGCAACCACTGAAGAAACAGGTGAAATGATCGTGATTCACGGAGAATGTTGGAGAAATGTTGAGGCTGTCGTTGCGTTGTGTATCGAGCGTTTTTCAGAGAAATCTCGCTCTCGTTCGTCCTTTTACAAGACTGTGAACGCCGGTATATCTGGCGGCAACAGACCGGCGAGAGAAAACAAAACAGACCTGTTACTGGAGAAGCTAATGAAATATCTACACCACCGGCGGTGCATCACAACCCATGGATAAGTGCCTGCCGATTCCTCAGCGATTCTGGTATGCCAGTAGGTCATACTGTTACAATACTGCACCATTATAAGTACCATTCATATCACGTGTCACTGCTTCAAGAACTTCATAGCGCGGATTTCCATAACCGGATAGTGTGTTGCCAATGCGCATGTCAACAAATGCAAACGACCCCAGTATGCTTTGTCGAGATACTATTTTATGATGAGGCTACATTCACAAACCATATTAGCGTTAACAGGAATAACACGCATTACTGAAGTCTAGAAAATCCCCACTGGTTACGGCAAGTTGACCATCAACGTCCTTGGTCTGTTAAAGCAAGGTGTGGCAGCATGGGAAACAAACTCACTGGTCTGTATTTTATCGACAGCAAGTTCAATGGACGCAAATATCGAAAGAATTTGGAACAGGAACTATCGGTACTACTGCAGGAGATTGCCCTGGACGTTCGACATCGTAAGTGGTTTCAGCATGACCATTGCCCTGCGCGTTACGCAATTGAAGCACGGGAGAACCTATTCACACTGGTTGGTGGATCGGCATAGGTGGCCCTATTAATTATCCCGCTCGGTCGCCGGATTTGACGTCGCCAGATTTCTTTCTGTGGTGATATTTAAAAGATAAGGTGTACCAGCAAGTGTCAACAGACTATGAAGACGTGGTCGATCGCATGAGAAACGCCTGTGCTGACATTCCCGCAGATATGCTTCTGCCCCGTGTATGGTCATTTGAAAAGCGGATCACTAATTGTATTGAAGTTGCCAGTGCTAAATTTAAAAACTTACTTTAACTGGAAAGGTAGAGTAGCTTTCACCTCGAGCTACGGCCACTGTGTCGCTTCGAGTAGTCCCCTTTTTGATATGTCGGAGGAATGCAACGTTACGAAAGGGGTTTCCAATTAAAAATTATGAAATACTGGCCTGTCCTACCCCATCAGCATGGAGATGGGATCCCGCCTGCCATTGGATATTCAAGAACCATTGAGTAGCATGTCGTAAATTATTATTGTGTACCCATTCCTATGCCTCCGATTACAGTGCCATCTTTGGCGAAACGAAGAAAGTGATTCAGATACAACGTATGTAGATTTTGCCGTAGAACTGCAATCTCCAATGAAAAACGGGGGTTCCCCTTACAGATTTCGAAGCGGACCCTTGCCACCCACGCATGGGGTGGAGTGGCGGGTCGAATGTGGTGTCATTTGATGTTCCCCTTCGAGATAAACAAATTAGAATCATATATACTTTTTTTCATCCGATGTGTAGTTTTCAAGATATTTCAGTGTCTTCTATTAAAATGAACACCCTTTATATGTAAGTGTTTCAAAGTTCATTAATTCATGTTACACCCTCCTAGAGGCTGTAGAGTGTACTTAGTAGATAAAGTTTTAAATAGGAAACCATATCCGAAAACGTCATCGAACAATGCTACAGGGCGTCAAAGGTGTAAGCGCCAGCGCCTGTAAATGTGTGTATATACAGGGCGATTCCGTGGTGTTGTTACAAACTTTCAAGGATGATGGAGACTGATAAATGTATCACTCTGAGACAAGATTCCCTGATTTGGAAACGAACGAGTCGAAAGGTACGAGCCAAAATCTTTCTGATACCTCTTATAGAGGAATACATGTAACGGTACTCTTGTTGCTAATAATATAGTGCATTCAACTTTCGGTGGTGGCACTATGGACAAAGGCAAGAAAAAATGTCTAGCAAACATTGGCTCCAAAATGCATGCCTGGGGGTGAGTACTTGTTCATCTTCGTTAGTGTGAAACATCTCGTCTATTCAACAAGCGCTCATAACTTATAAAGTATGCATTTTAGAGCTCGCGTTTATCGAACATTTTTTTCTTATTTTGGTACATGCTACAACCTCTGTACGTTAGCTACCCTACAATCTTAGCATCAACAGCACCAGTACATATCTTCTACTGTCAGAGGTAACATGTCAGAAACGATTTTCGCTTGTAACTTTGGACATTCATTCCCAGTACAGGGACCGCTGCTTCGAATTGATACATTTTTTCCTTCTCTATCATCCTGGAAAGTTTGTAACAGCATAATGGAATCATCCTATATATACACTTACAGGGGCCGGCGCCCTTAACTTACACGCTCCGTAGTGTCACTGGATGACGTTTCCGGATATAGGTTATTGTGTAAAACTCGATCCACTAAGTCTCCTCTAAACCTCTAGACGCGTGTAACATGAATTGTGAAGCATCCTGTATAATACATCTTTAACTGTAGGCATGAAATATTCTCTGTAAATAGCTACGTTACAGAAATAGTGGTGCGAAGTGCATACAATGCTGAAAAGAATTATAATGGTAGACAGAAAAATTAGTTCACCAACGGATCATCAACGACACATGTACAACATCTCCAACACGCCAACACATGCCGCAAGTAATAGAAAATGTTTATTGAATTAGAAGGTGCCACGTTCAGAAGTGTGGGTAGCTTACAGCTTAAATGTGACACGTATTTTAAATATGCTACGTTTATATGAACATGTGTACGTATCTCAGACCACTAAAGGTTCTTCAATAAATTGACGCGACACGCTGGAGGTAAAGACGTAGATTTTATTTTTAGGCTGTGCAAACTTACCTTCAAACTTTTTGTTATTGCAACGCCTCTTAAAAATTCATTGTGTATAGGCATAATACTTTTGCAGCTACCTCTTCCTGCACGTTGTGAACGTTAAGCAGCAAGGTATTTCTTTATTAACGGCCCGACAAGGAAAATGACAGCTTTTTCTCTTGTTAAGACAGGAAACAGGGTACGCCATGGATAACGCTCCTTGTATTTGTCTACATTCAGAGCGAGCAGTGCAGAGGGAGGGCGAAGTTTATGCATTTACCCATCTGTGTCATTCTTTAATGAACTGTTTTAACTCAGATTTTAAATATCTCTATGACTTGGCATCCCATGTATGCCACTCTCCGAAGGTATCTTCTAGGTAATGGCTGTGCTTAATTTAAAATCAAGACCCCTAGGGGAGACTAGGACATAATCTCAATTTATTTGCTATCTCAAAAACATTCCTTGTATTCGATTCGCCCTGTACACTTGAAAATTAGTGCTTAAACACTTTAGATCTATAGTCAGTGAGTCTCCTGACCATTAATTAAGAGCATCACACAGTAAAGGAATCAAGGGGAGTATTTTATCATGTGAAAGATACAGATTCGGGCTCAACATCCAGGCATGTAAACCGCATGGTACTGCGCGAACTGCGGGAAAACGGTACTTGTCGGGTGTTCGACGAGTGCTGTGGTGTCTTCAACACACGGTGAAACCAAGGGGAAACCACGTCCAGACGTCGTGGTGTTGGGTGGCCATCACTCATTACAGATATCGGACTCGTAGGCTGAGCAGATTGATAAAACGGGAGAGGCGCCGATCTACGGCGGAACTAACATCAGACTTTGATGCTGGGAGGAGTACAAGTGTGTCTGAACACACAGAGCACTGCACACCCCTAACGATGGTCCTCCACAGCCGACGACCCTTGCCATGTGACAATGTTAACACCACACCGTCGGCAACTGCGACAGAAACGGACACGTGACCGTCGCCACTGGACGTTGGCGCAGTGGCAGTGCGATGCATCGTCTGATGAAACCCGGGGAAGGGGCTCGATGAACTCTAACGCCACGTTAGAGTTCATCGAGCCCCTTCCCCGGAATTTACGGGAATTAGGCACTTGTGTGTGCAGACGTGGTGCTAACTCTTTCCAGCGACCTACCAAGGTCTCATTGCTTCCATGTCATGACGCGTTACCGCTGTTATCCGCGCCAAAGATGGACGTAATGGCTATTACGTAACACGACAAAACTCAGTTATGTTAATGTAATGGAAAGAATCTTTTATTATCCTATGGTTTGCATCTGACTGGTTATGCTATCATCTGGAACGCCACCACGCACGATAAATTATCATGGATTGAAAATTATTCTTAGATGCATCTACATCTACATCTACATCTTCATGGGTACTCTGCAAATCACATTTAAGTGCCTGGCAGAGGGTTCATAGAACTACCTTCACAATTGTCTATTATTCCAATCTTGTATAGCGCGCTGAAAGAATGAACATCTATATCTTTCCGTACGAGCTCTAATTTTCCTTATTTTAGAGTGGTGATGGTTCCTCCCTATGTAGGTCGGTGTCAACAAAATGTTTTCGCATTCGGAGGAGAAATTTGGTGATTGGAATTTCGTGAGAAGATTCTCTCGCAACGAAAAACGCCTTTCTTGTAATGATTTCCAGCCCATATCCTGCATCATTTCTGTGACACTCTCTCCCATATTTCGCCTGCCTTCTTTGAACTTTTTCGATGTACTCCATCAGTTCTATCTGGTAAGGATCCCACACTGCGCAGCAGTATTCTAAAAGAGAACGAACAAGCGTAGTGTAGGCTCCTCAGTGGGTCTGTTACATTTTCTAAGTGTCCTGCCAATAAAACTCAGTCTTTGGTTAGCCTTCCCCACAACATTTTCTACGTGTTCCTTCGAATTTAAGTTTTTCGTAATTGTAATACCTAGGTATTTAGTTGAATTTACGGCTCTTAGATTTGACTGATTTATCGTGTAACCGAAGTTTAGCGAGTTCCTTTTTGCACTCATGAAGATGATCTCTCACTTTTCGTTATTTAAGGTCAACTGCCACTTTTCGCACCATTCATATATCTTTTCTAAATCGTTTTGCAGTTTGATTTGATATTCTGATGACTTTATTAGTCGATAAACAACAGCGTCATCTGCAAAAAAACCGAATATGGCTGCTCCGATTGTCTCCCAAATCGTTTATATAGATAAGGAACAGCAAAGGGCCTATAACACTACCTTGGGGAACGCCAGAAATCACTTCTGCAACAGGTAATATTATGATTCTGAATCACTGAAACTACTGGAAGTATTACATGCGTCTGGTGTCCATCACGCATCTGAGAAGAGACTGACACAAGTACTCATAATCTACCTATGAATTTTACACACGACAAAAGTAGCATCACTATATCGATTTATTTTCTCTATTATGTTCTCATAGCTAAAGCCTTTGCGCAGAGTGCGAAACTGATTTAAACACAATGATTGGGCTGTAACTACCTTTAAACAGTACCTAAACTTACATTATAGACACACTGGAGCATATGAGCAAACTCAAAATGAGTAACGGATCTGGCGCGAAGTGCGCTTCCATACGTTAAGTACATAGAAAATCCTACATCAAGTTGAGCTCGAATTCACAGCTATTTCTGCTGACTGCTCAGCTAATCAGCACCCAAGACAAAGAAATTCTCCAGAAATTTCAGATATGCTGCTTTAAACCAACGATAATTCCTTTTCTGAAACATGTAAAACTTTTCTAGTGCAGAACAGTTAAACAAACTTTGGAATTTCCATGGCTTAAGGCTCTTGTCCGTTTTCGCGCCAGTTGTTCTCCTTGCTGTGATACAAAGAAAGATATGTAAAAGTATCATTAAATCATTACAAAATGCGGCACGAGATAGCACCACTTTATTTTTTCTATGCATTGAAAGGCTTCTAGTTATTAATTGATTTACCCGAGTACGAAGCTGGTAGCCAGTACTCCACCTCAACCACCATATTACCATCAACTAATTAGCCCAAAATTGCCAAAATAATCATATTATCACGTGTTTCTTCATTGACAATGACTGCAAAGCACACGCTATTCGCGAGATTAGCGATTTTTTGGTTCACTGCGGAAAATGGCTAACCCCACGGCCAACGTTCTCTGCTCCTTGGCAGAGTCGCCTGACTCCCTCTCTATCTATCGAGACTCGAAACGCTTAAAGTCTGCCAGTTTCTTTGCCCAGTCTTTCCTAAACTTTCATCTTTCCAAACCATCACCCTCACTGCATCTCTGGTTAGTCTCTCTGCTACCAGTACAAACACACCGTCATTTATACTTTCACGTGGTAGGAAGGAAAAAAGGGACAAGTAAGTGTGACCATTGAAATAAAACAACACTCTTTTCCTCTCCACATGCTCATGGGGCTGGAAAGCGAGAATCTTTACGTGTAGCTACACATTCCGCCATTACGAAATTATTTTCACACAGTGTATTTCAACTTCATATGCAAATAGCCTCACGGGCTTTAATGGAACGAAACATGCAATTACGTGTCATCTGTACACAGAAATAATCTAAACTTCATTAATAAAAACCTGATATCAGCTGAGGAATCGAAAAACTTCATTAAATATTCCTCTTACAGTTATTTGTTTAGAACGTTAGCCATGTTGGAATTTTTTCTCACGACCCACAGAATTGATATCAGACCTTAAAAGCAACGTTTCAGTGTTCATCATGTTGTAACTGCGGTCTACTTCAAAATCTGTCAATTCTGAATCAGGACTGCAGAATTTTCTTCAAACAACAACAGTTTCACATTATTCCGTTTTCGCAGTGGCACCCTTTGTATGAGGACCAGTCAACAGTTTTAACAACAACAACAACAAAAAATAAAATAGGATAGTTACTTTTTTGTTTATTTTCTGGTACGTATCTACATTCCCGGTCGCACTAAAATATAAGTGTCACATTACAGTAGCTCACCGCCACACGGGCCAATACAGTATCAGTGAGCAGCGTGCTACGGCACTGTAGCTGTAGGATTTCAATGTGTGTTGTGTACCTGAAAATCAACAAAAAATAAATAAAGACTTAATTTTATTTTTTCGAAATAATAACTAACACGTAATCAATACTCCTCGTGGTTTGACTATGAAAGGAGCCCCAAAAGATTTAACCAAAGCACGTCCGCGTACTCTTGTCTTGTTTCTGGCTTCCTATATCATTCAGAAAATACTGAATCCCTCAATCCACAATAGTGGGACGACACTACATCTCAGTTTTTACGCACACATCAGATGATTAACTCTGTGTGCACTTTTTGGGTTCGCGTAAGTGCTGCTGTATATTCTGGTGCCCGGCATCATTCTGTAAAGTATTAGCTTCACGTCATTCTCATTTACACTCTCCGACTGTTTATTCCCTCTGTTTCCAAGAAAGAAGGTGAGAAAAATCAGCTTTCGTGTATTTTTTGTTAGATTTCTGCAGTCACTTCAATACAGCATTAGAGGGGAAACCGCATTCACTATTATTTAAATTATAAATGTAGTCGAAAACATAGTGACGCTTGCGGGCACCAACCGATGATCCGATTAACGACTTTGTACGGCGCAGTGGCTCCAGCAAGCGGATTCGATATTGACGGCGAAAAGTAATGCACAAACTGTTTGTAAAACGTGACACTTAATTGTTGTCGCAGTGTCGAACTGAGTAATGTATTTTGGAATACCTCGCCAGCAGTCAGCAGTGACTTTTCATACAGCTGGTTCTGTTATGCCAGTTACAATGTCAACAAAATGTTGTTCTGAAAGCCTTCTCAGCAGTTCTGTACTACTCCTATAATATTTCATCCTTGTAATTGCTGAGGCGCGCATGTATTATTAAATGCATCATATTAAAATCCAGCGATGTTTTCCTTAAATTAAAAACTGTTTATCTCTTTTTATTCTGATACAACACGCTATTATTTTAACATTTGACCCCTTGATTTTAAATTACGGTCTCTCGGAATGAGAACAAGCCGGAAACATATCATTGTATTTTTCCTCCCAGACGGGTAGCGATATTGCAGTACTGTAACATGGTTACTTTGCTGTTCACTGTTAAATGCATCGTTCACGAAATGGAAAAAAAGTGATTTGCAGCTGAAGCCATTCTTGATCATGCCTTCTGCTGCTTTACGGCTCGTGTGGCTACAAAACAGAACCCAGTGACATTTACGCAAATGCTCAACGCTGGAACGTTATGAAAGCATCAACGTAAATACAGTCACTTTTTCTGCTCGTCATGAGGAGGTTAGATTCTATGAAGTACAAGGTCAGAGTACGTACAACAGAGAGATATTTGTGTAGATCCGGTATGTTGCCAGAACATTAATGAACTTCCCAAAGCACTCGGCCAAAAGTCAGAGAACAGCCTACACTTGGCCCATTTGTTTAACCATCAATGTAACCCGTGATACAGGTTGTACTAATTTTCAAGCTAGCCTACAGCTATTTATGCATGAGGTTGGTAGGATTCATAATAGTGACATATACTTTAAGTTCGGAAGAATCTACAGCAACGCTAATAGAAACGATGAACGTGGATAGTGGTCTAGCGGTTCTGGGCGCTCAGTCCGGAACCGCGCGACTGCTACGGTCGCAGGTTCGAATCCTGCCTCGGGCATGGATGTGTGTGATGTCCTTAGGCTAGTTAGGTTTAAGTAGTTCTAAGTTCTAGGGGACTGATGACCACAGATGTTAAGTCCCATAGTGCTCAGAGCAATTTGAACCAATTTTTGAATGTGGATATCGAAAGAAGCGGCCGCAAATTTTTTGAAGGAGCTATTGCGGCTGTGTCATGAGTTATTTAAAGAACATATAATGCCAAGTTTTAATCCCAATTGGAACCTATATTTTTGTGTCCAAAGGACCTGCCAGTTAGGAGTAAACATCAAGAGATTTGAAAAAACTTGTCCATTAAACTAATTTAAAGCGTTAATCATAACATAGAACATGAAAGTGCCCAAAGTTCTGCAAAAGAGGCCGCCTACTTAGCTGGGTGGTAACGCGCTTGCCTCCCATGCAAGCGTGCCCAGGTTCGATTCCCGGCCGGGTTGGAGATTTTCTCTGCTCGTGGACTGGCTCCTGTGCTGTCCTCATCACTTCATCCTCATCACCGCCACGCAAGTCGCCCAATGTGTCGTCGACTGAAGTAAGACTTGCATTCGGCGGCGGAACTTCCCGGATGGGGCCTCTCGGCCAACAGTGCCACACGCTCAATTTATTTCTGTAAAAAAGTTACAAACTTCACTTTACATTGACGAAATTGGACAATCAGTAATATGGAAGAATTCGTTGCCCAACATTTTAAACATGATTATTCTTAATTCAACTCGTTACCTCGTTGTGACTGACCTCTCAACGTTAATGAAGGTAAAGATATGGTCTGATTCACCAAATAGATTAAAAAAAAAACATGACAGAAAAAATCAAACAAAAATCTGTCTTCCATTATTTTTAAGGAACTATATCTTCATATTTACTTACAATTTCCCGGAGTATTCTTGAAAGTTAAGTACTGGGTAGACCCTCCCGTGTAGCTTTATCCGCGTAAACAAGCTGAAACTGGCCTTGCAGTCTTACAGACTATTAGTATTACTTCTTGTGCTGTAATATTAGGTTAGTGCGTAACTTCGTAGCGTTTTCGTTCTGTATTTTTGTAATTGGGTTGCTAATGGATTTATTTATCGAAAAATGGCTCTGAGCACTGTGGGACTTAACTGCTGAGGTCATCAGTCTCCTAGAACTTAGAACTACTTATACCTAACTAACCTAAGGACATCACACACATCCATGCCCGAGGCAGGATTCGAACCTGCGACCGTAGCGGTCGCGCGGTACCAGACTGTAGCGCCTAGAACCGCTCGGCCACCCCTGCCGGCTTATTTATAGACTGTCATTTTTTATTTGTAGTCCACTGTTGCCATTTTTTATTTGTAGTCCACTGTTGCCATTTTGAGATGGTGTGTGGTGCTGTAGACGCTAGAACATGAAATGTCAAGTGGAGAAATCACATCACTTCTGACATTTCTTCTATTCGTGTTCAATAGACGGGTAACAGCAGCGGAGACAGCCGGAAACACTTATGCAGTATATGGGATTAATGCCTTTAGACAGAGCATGAGAAGGAAACAGTTTTGTCGTTTTCACAATGATCGTTTTGTCATCAGTGACTCTCCACGTTCAGGAAGACATTCGGGATTTGATGAAGATCGTTTAAGCGCATTAATCCATGATGTTGATCTTCAGTGTATTATAGAACCGGCGAACGTAATGAACTTTGATCATTCCACCATCGTGCGACATTTACTAGCAATGGGGAAGTTTCACTAATGGAGTGTATGGGTACCGCATGATCTAAGCCAACATCACAAAAATTAGCAAGTGATCAGCCATGCACCTCTGTTCGTCATCAACTGGCTTGTGAACAACCCCAACCATCCCTATCCTGTATCGTTACTAGTGACTAGTGTCTTAATGCTAACACAAGGAAACTAAAGGAATGGTTGAGCCCAACAAAGCAGCAACTCCCTGTACAAAGATCTGCACGCATCCACAAAAGATAATGTTACGCATCTGGTGGAACAGCGACGATGTGGTGTACTATGAATTGCTCCCCGAAGTGTAGCTCACTACTGACAATTATTGTCAATAACTGAGACGTCTTGCAAACGCAATCCAAGAACAACAACCAGGAAGAATGAGTGAAGTGATGCTATTCCGCGACAACGCCCGTCCGCATTCTGCTAGACTAATAAAAAACACTATACAGCTGTTGGGTTGAGAAGTCATTCCGCACCCACCTAATTCACCTGATCTTGCGCCCTCAGATTTTTACCATTTCCCCTGCCTATCGAACAGCCTCCAAGGAACTTCTTTTCCGGATGAAAATGTGCTCGGAACGAGTTCTTCGCCTCAGAACCACATGATTTCTACATTCGGGGAGTCAGAAAGCTACCCCACAGTTGGAATACTGTTGTAAATAGTGATGGAGTGTAGACAGGGTTATTCTAAATGATGGGCCTATTTTCAAAGTATTGAAGTACAAGTCGAAAATGAACAAGCTTTATACCAATGAAAAGACGAAGTTACAACGTTTTTGGCGGGCGGGCAGTGATGGTTTCAGAAGCAGCCGGTAGAGTTCGCCCGGCAACAGGGTCGCCATTCCGTTTCACTGTCAGTCGCGAGTGAGATGGCGAATGTGGAGCACAAGGTTTACTGCGTTCTTGAATTCGCTAAAAGTGAGTCGCAAATTACAGTTCGGCGGGCATTTCGTACCAAATTCGGTATACAACCACCAGCTCGCAAAGCCCTAGCCGTTGTTTTAAGCAATTTAACCAGACTGGGAGTGTGTGCAAAGGAAAAAGCACAGGCCGACAGCGTGTGTCAGAGAATGATGTCCGATGGATCTTAGAAAGTTTTGTGCGCGGTCCCAGGAAGTCTACCAATAGAGCCAATCGAGAACTTGGAATACCCCAACCAATTGTATGGAAAGTTCTGTGACGGCGTTTGCTGTAGTCATGCCTGATGCTTATGTTTTAATGTGTGAACAGCGAAATTGGAGTAAGCTTCTTCCCTTTCATCTTTTTCTGTTGAGATAGGGGTGGGGATGGGGGGGAGTGGGGGAGGGGGGGAGGGTGGAGGGCAGGGGAGATGGTCGCTGTCAGTGAGAAAACGTTTCTTAAGGGTTTTGAAATTGTGTGTAAACTTTCTTGGAAGTTTCGCTACATGTTCTCATCCTCAAACAGTAGTTAACATATTCTGGGTAATTTGGAGGCCGTGAGTTACGCTACCTCAAGACGTAGGCTAGACACAACTTTGTTAAACATTCAAAATAACATTATACCTCGGAATGAGAAAATTACGATAACATCTTAAATTTTAAAGTTCGGTCAGCGATTATACGATATATTGGTAATCAAATTTTTGTTGCTACTGGAAGTCGTTAGATGTGCAGCCTGCAACTGGACCAGTGCCCCGGATTAGTCACTTCGTAAGCGTGGTTAAATATTCGTAGTCGAAGAAAATGTCAGTTTCCGTTTGCTACTGTCCATACTAGACAAAGAGTTCGTGTCCTCCAATCAGATGACTAACGTTCTGTCTAGCGAGTGCGAGAAGAATGACCAGGTTTCATCTCTAGTCACAATGAATTTCAGATATTCATCCGCCTCTTCTGTAGTTCTAAGATTGCTCGTCATCGAGACACACACAGGCTACTGCAGAGAGATTGTAGTATTTCCAGAACAATGTGCAAACACATTCAAAACATATTCAGAAAACACAGTGCAGAAACTGTTTTGAGATTCAATCACATCAAGCTGTCGACCGTTCACTCGGCTGACTAATTTTTAATAGAGGTCTTAATTGAGTTTCGTAGCTGCTGGGAGCGGGCAGGTGAGGAGATGTCAGTATCATGTTCATTTCGAGAACATGTAATTAACTCGCAGTCTTACCATGAGTGATTCTTAGTACCTACTACTGTCACATATGATGATATCGCCAGTAACACACATATCCAGTTATTCACACTGTTCATCAGATGGCGTTTATGGTACTGGACGAGTTGCGAGCACTTCGGTTACGAGTTATTTCAACTATGACAGCGGCTTGGTATTCTCCGACAGTATAACGTACTCTCTGCCCGTGATAACTGTAGCTAATTTACTATCCTCATCGCTTGGTGCAAGTCTTTGTGCTGCCTTTCACAGTTACCATGTCAATGGTTCAAGTGTTAAATATCGGCGCCCATCATGAGTGAGAGGAGAATGAAGTAGTGAGTTCGCACTTATGATAATATCGCTGAGTTTAAAGAGTCCCTTGTGGTGGTCCGACACTAGCCTTCTGTCCATGACAGATCGTGGAGAGGACCAAACTTAATATTGGATATTAGAAGGAAATCCGGTGATCTGGAATGTTACGCCACCATAATTGCATCCTTCGTCTTTCAGCGAAAATTTTATTGCTACCAGGCAATTCTAATCGGTTACCATTACTCCGAATACTACCGCACAAGCATGCGTTAGCATCCTGGTATGTGCCGATGAATTTCTGAGAGTGGTATAAAACCTCTAAATGGAAATTTTCCGTCTACCACATCCCGACACTATTAGTATACTGAGTGTAGTCTTTCACTCAACTGCTTAGATGTCTTGAATTAATTGAAATTATAGTTGAAGTTCTCTGCTTTTTAAAAATATTTTGTACCTCTGTGGGCAACTATCTGTAGATTTGTAATCAGTTTCTGTATCTTAGCGGATGTAGTAGTTAGATTAGGTGGTTTATCTGGAAGAACTACTATATAAAGATCAAAACTATTTAATAGGAAATGAGGTAACTTTAGTCCCATCTTTTAGCTCCAACGGTCGGACAGAATTGACAAAAACAAATTTGACAAGTTTTAAAAGTGAGAGATTTCCTTGTCACATGTGGAGTTTATGCGGCATCGTACTCAGAGTAAAACTACAACCACATCTAAATAAAATCTCGCATCAGTACGCAGCCACAGCAGACTGATAGCTGCACTTGATGAGAAGTTGTTTTTAAATTTATGTACGTAACAAAAGAAGAAATATTCTATTATTCCACTGCAGCATGCATCTATTTAAAATTGTCTCCTGTAATGGTGATGTTCTCGGAAAAAATGGGTTTCTTCTCTTTACTGTCGGAGATTTTTTGAGATAGTGCCTAGTCATCATTTTCACATGTTGGTAAGAATGAAGATAGGAAGAAATATGTAGTAGCACGTTACAACATACATTTGTGCTTTAGTACGCTCACTGGTTCAGTAAGCAGTTTGCCATATATGACACTGAATTTCATTTCGAAAATTCTCTGTGTTTGTGGCGTAAGATGACAAGAGTGAAACGTGCAAGGCTGAATAACACAGTACAAATTCTTGTGCCGTTAGGACAGAATTACTCCAATAGAAATAAAATTGTTTGTTGATTAATCACTTTTCTGATAATGTATTTATTTTTACCTTCAGAGTCACTTTCACCTCGAGAAACCTTTTCCTGTTCTTTCTGCGTTTGAAAACACCATGTTAGTATGATATTTAAGATACAACGACATACAGCAAGCAGTAAAAAAAAAAAAAAAAAGAAAAATTTGGAGTAGGAATTAAAGTTCATGGAGAGGAAATAAAGACTTTGAAGTCTGCCGATGAAATCGTAATTGTGTCAGAGACAACACGCAGATGAACGGAATGGAGAGTATCCTGAAAGGAGGATGTAAGATGAACGTGAACAAAAGCAAAATGAAGATAATGGAATGAACTCGAATTAAATCAGGTGATGGTGAGGGAATTAGATTAGGAAATGAGACATTTAAAGTAGTAGATAAAGTTTGCTGTTTGAAAAGCAAAATAACTGATAATGGTCGAAGTAGGGAGGACATAAAATGTGGATTGGCGATGGCAAGTAAAGCTTTTCTGAAGACGGGAAATATGCTAACATCAAGTACAGACGTAAAAAAAAAAAGAACACATCAGCCCCCTAGAATTAAAACTAAGTAGACCTAACCAACCTAAGGACATCACACACAGCCATGCCCGAGGCAGGATTCGAACCTGCAACCGTAGCAGCCGCGTGGTTCCGGACTGAAGCGCCAAGAACCGCTCGGCCACAGCGACCGTTATTTAAATGTCCTCAAGTCTATTCTGAAAGTATATGAATGGAGTGTAGCCATATATGGAAGTGAACAGGGACGATAAATAGTTTAGAGAAGAAGAGAATACAAGCTTCCGAAATGTGGTGCTACACAAGAATGCTGAAGATTAGTTGGGTAGATCACGTAACTAATGAGGAGATACTGAATGGAACTGGGGAGAAGAGAAATTTGTGATACAATCGGACTAGAAGTAGTGATCGGTTGGTAGGACACATCATGAGGCGCCATGTGATCACTAGTTTTGTGCCGAAGGAATGCGTTGAAAGTAAAAATAGCAGAGAGGGAACAAGACATGAATACAGTAAGCAGATTCAGAAGAATATATGTTGCAGTAGTTACTCCGAGAGGAAGAGGCTTGCACAAGCTAGAGTAACATGGAGAGCTGAATCAAACCAGTATTTGAACTGAAGACCCAACAACAACAGCAATTCATTTATAAAATAGCGGAAATGAAATACGCGCTATACACTACAGAAACATTACCAAACCCAAGTAGTAGCGTTCAGACATACCTTCGGGACGAGGAGTTATTTATTCTTAGTAAGAGTAACAAAAATAACAGTACTGATATGTCTAAGAAAAATACCTAGGACGCAATGGGTGTGTGTCGTTATTCCAGTGCATCGCGTCTGTCGTTGACTTAACGAATTGTCTTGAATTATTCAGCTAGTGGGAGCCTCCACCTTGCCAGAGTACTCATATTTCAACACGAAGTTCGCCACATAGCGTCAAATTCTAGGAGGACATTGACTAATAATAAACAGATTGTTGTTGTTTACAAGCTACAGTATTTCGTCGATATCACAACTTTACGAGGTTCGCCAATCGGAGAAATTTCGGCTTAATTTCACACGCCGTGTTATTAATTCGGAACGCACTGGCATTACCGGCCATAGTCAACCGTAATTTGCGTGTGCTGACAACATGTTGCACGTTTAATTGACCATTAATTCGGGCGTTGATGTACTACTGTAATTTAGGCTTCGATGTTACTTCAAAATTACAACCTCGCTGTGCACCCGCTGTTAATGACAGTCACTTACGTTATGAGATTCGATAAAACGATATTACACGTGAGGCATACTGCTGACACCTAACACGCATCAGGTCTAAATGAGGAAAAATTCACTATAGCACTGACTGTGACGTGCTCATGTTCCAGGACCAGTTGGCCAAAATTGCCTGGTGTATCCCAAACACTGCTTAAACTGAACTCTTCGACGTCGCATTTTCTACCCACTCCTTACTTCGATAGACAGTAACACTATCGGAGGGAGTTAGAGCCTGCACAAGCCGGTTCTAGCGCTGGTGAGGTAATAAACTTTCGTAAACGGAATATGTCCGGGAAGGGATGACGAAGTGGTCTACACTTGAGGGACACAGTATTGTATGCGAATGTCGTGGCAATATCCTCGATCTCTCTGCAGTATCTTGTGAAGTATCGGTACATTGATTTCATCTACATCTAAATCTACATACATACTCCGCAATCCACCATACGGTACGTGGCGGAGGGTACCTCGTACCACAACTAGCATCTTCTCTCCCCGTTCCACTCCCAAACAGAACGAGTGAAAAATGACTGCCTATATGCCTCTGTTCGAGCCCTAATCTCTCTTATCTTATCTTTGTGGTCTTTCCGCGAAATATGAGTTGGCGGCAGTAAAACTGTACTGCAGTCAGCCTCAAATGCTGGTTCTCTAAATTTCCTCAGTAGCGATTAACGAAAAATACGCCTCCTGTTCTCCAGAGACTCCCACCCGAGTTCCTGAAGCATTTCCGTAACACTCGCGTGATGATCAAACCTACCAGTAACAAATCTAGCAGCCCGCCATCTAGCAGCCCGCCTCTGAACTGCTTCTATGTCCTCCCTCAATCCGACCTGATAGGGGTCCCAAACGCTCGAGCAGTACTCAAGAACAGGTCGTATTAGATTTCCGTCTGGCAACGAAGCCTCGAAAATTGAAGGCAAACTATATCGACTTCCTCTCCGTCAGCCTCATTGGACAGCTGATCTCTTCCACACTACTAATCTGTCTTGACTCCTGGTTATCAAGTTGAGGTTAATTTTCCTATTTTAGCTGTAATAATCGTCTACATACGAATATTTTTCGGACTTACGTAGCGAGGTTCTGTATACCTGTTGTTAGGTACCCAGTTCTCTGAAGCTCTCACCCATCATATTCCCAAATATTTTTATGTTCATTTCTCTTGATCAATTAGTGGATCGCTGACATTGCATAATAATTTTGCAATCGAGTTTGAGTACCTCCAGTGAATGTTCCTTTTTATTGCTTTCTTCTCTTTTTTCATAATGTGAAGCTGACTAGCAAAAGATAAGAGTCCTTTTAACAGGGGCTGGCTGCGATAAGCTTCCCTTCTCTGCAGGTCACCAAACACAGGACAGTAGCATCATCGCGTTACGCGAAACAGCACAACAGACTCCCCACATTGTGAATGAACACGCGGTACTCGATCTTCTATAGGATGTGATCTCTCACATTTTCTGGGCCTGACAGATTAATGGTGTGCTTCCGAGTAACCTCGGCTGTCTCCCGGGAGCACGTCCACAGGGATGTTGTTTTTGATGTCTGCGCATTATAAGGATACATCTACATCGACTACGTCCTTAATGACCAAATGTCGAAACCCATCAGTAATATAGAATAAAGCTTTCAGTCCTAATGAACAGCCAGAATGAAAGCAGTAGTAGCTTTCACTGCCTATTTAGGTGCCATTCGGTGCGAATAGCTCGTACAACAGCACTACATGTACTCTTCTTCCTTTCTTTCATTTGCATACACTTCCATGAAACACAAACCAAAACTAAATCGCACACAAAAAATACCATCATACATGTTCCTCTGGCTCGAGGAAAACAGCTGTACATTCACAACAAATGATGTTTGTCATTATCAGTTAACAATTTACAAACCAAGGCACTAAACTGCTTCTTTGGCCTTCGTCGATACTGTGCTATTCTGGTAATTTTCTACCCTCCAAACTAATGTCAACTAGAGAACTATCCACTACGCTGTCAGACACACTAGTAAATACATCCTTATTGTAAGGAATCTATGCCTATTTTGGTGAACTATTGTGTGTTTTTTGTTATGTTTTGTAACAATGTAGGCCTTGATTACGATTTAAGTTTTGTCTTCTTACATTGAAGATCGCTAACTTTTTTCCTGTTTCATTACTCACTTTCCTCCTTGTATTGGGTACTTTTATACTGATGTTGCTGAACAAAGTGCGCACACAAGCTAGCTGTCAGTGTAGCATGAAACGATACCAGTTTAGTGATTTAGAGATGAATTACACATCACGGCCGGCATTAGACGCGGAAGATTGGGTAGGAATTATTCATTCAAATGGGTGAAGTAATTCTAGGAATATGAAAACTGCTGTTGTTTTGTAAGTATGTAAGAGAGTGATGGCGGCTAGAATATGGTTCAAATGGCTCTGAGCACTACGGGACTTAACATCTGAGGTCATCAGTCCCCTATAACTCAGAACTACTTAAACCTAACTAATCTAAGGACATCACACACATCCATGCCCGAGGCAGGATTCGAACCTGCGGCTAGAATATATTTGTAAAATTATTTAATAAATGTCAGGAATTTCTGCAGTAGTGTGTTATTTAGTAAAAACTGGAACCATCGTAACCAAAAATCAAGAAAATTATAAAAACTTTGAATTTCATGCCACAGTTTGAACTAGTAGTTCAGCGAGTTACGAATCTCCACTAACGTTGTGTAAGACGTGGCGCCGTCACAGTGTTATGACGATGATCTTACAACATTCAAGATAAATTACATGTATATCGCTGAGGCTTATACTCCTGAATTATTAATTAATCTCGACGCAAAGTAACACAACGCGAAAGTATAATTTACAAATCCTGTGAACAAAACAATATATTAGTTTGGCTAGATGGTCCATATCTACAGCTATTCCTTTGTGCAAATATTCTACGCAGAAAGACAACTGGATCTTGATACGACTTCGAAACTGAAGCTCCAAACTAAATATTTAACGGTACTACTTTATCACAGTTAGTAGCACATTATCTTGTAACAAGGTTGCAAGCTATAGAGTGAAGAATGTAACAAACAATGTTTTCTCAAAGTCTACAAACTGCCAAGTTCAGAAGTGTCGTTTGGATGCGTTTTCCGCGTTAGAAGTAACGCTACCAGAAATGACTTCATCCGCATTCGCCGGGCTCTGCTTTCAAGTCTGTCGGAGCCATTCAGCTGAATGCCCGCCGCAAGCACGTGTACTTTCTTTGGAAGGTACTCCCAGTTCTCGCTTCGATGCCCCCGAGAGAAAGTGGACTGCGGCAGAGCGCTACCTTTCTGCCTGGTCCCTACCCCGGGCGCCGGCCAGGAAGGTAATCTTGGAAGACGTAATATCCGGCCGGCCTTATCTGGGCAGTTGGAACTCGAGACGCCGGCCACCGTCCAGCCGATAGGGGCGAGCACGTGACCCGCGGGGGCGGCCGCCCCTGCCCGCCGTCCCGGCGCCGCAGCCACTGCTGCCGCCAAGGACGAGAGGTTCTCTTGCTATCTTGCCGCGCCGACCAGTAGCTGGTCAGCTGCGGCATCACAAATAATTTGTTTATGATAATGTTCATTATTATTTATCGTACAAAATTTAACCGGATTAATGCCAATAGCACTGTTGCTCCCCTAACTTCCCCCCCCCCTTTTTTTTTTTTTTTTTAATAGAGGTGAAGCCCCTCCACGCCCACACCGGCATGATGGCCAACACAAAAGGTCTACTGCCATCTCTGCATAAGGGTTAGTATTCACTAAAGTGAGGTGTCGCAGGATGTGGGTACTGCGATGTTTGCGTATGTCTGGTTAGGGTTAACCATTAATACGCGCTCACCTGGAGATAGATTGGTCGAAATCGAACGAAGGGTAGCGGTTTGAAGGGCAGAGGAAAAAAAGTGCCAAGGCAAGAGCCAAGGGAAAAAAACCTCTGCGATAGTTAGGTCGGGTGGTAAGGGCAGTAGCGGATGTCTTGCTGCCTGCGATAGGTCCTGCAAGGATAGGCTTTGTTAGTAGTGGGTATCATGCATGTCGATACCTTGGCGTTGTGCGTTTGTGCTGCTCTGCGGCTGGCGCTGGGTGCTGGTACAGAGTCCTCGTTCAGCGTCAGCAACCTGCAACAGTTAGATTTGTTATCGATCTTGTGTCCGATAGGTCATATACCGGAAGCACAGTGTGAGGGAATGTTGGCAGATTGTTTGTGCGTCTGTGGGCGAGCTCGTCGGTGTCCCTGCTGTGGTCTGTTGGCCGGCTCTAATAGCAGCTGGTAGTTACCAGTCAGTGCTGCTGATATGCAGGGGCTTGCCAACGTTTGTCGCTTGTTTCGTATGTTAGTTTACCATAGGTGGCTATGCCCTAGCTAGTAGTGTCTTTGGCCGCTTGTGCTTCCACTTGTGGTTGTGATCGTAGTATCCCAGAGTGAGGATGAAAGGATTGTTCGAGTGTCTCGAGTTCCTGTATAGTCGTGTGGCGCGTTTTTTGAATACTGCCTTGAGGGTATCAAGGCGGTATTCATGGTGAAGATCCACGGTGCGTGTGTAGCGTGGAGCGTTGCTAATGATTCGTAGCACCTTGTTCTGTATGATCTGTAGGCGGCGCAGTCGTGTACGAGCTGCATATCCCCAGACGGGAGCTGCGTACGTCATCAGAGTCATGTATGTGGACCTCGACACCCTAACTTTCCCTGAATCAGTACTACTTTATAAAGACAAACTAATAGCTTGAATACACAGTATTAATAGTCCATAATGATATGTATTTCATACTTCCTTATGAACCGGTTTTCGGCTTTTAATATTAAGTTATCTAACAACTTAACATTATACAAATGGTTCAAATGGTTCTGAGCACTAAGAGACTTAACTTCTGAGGTCATCAGTCGCCTAGAACTTAGAACTACTTAAACCTAACTAACCTAAGGACAGCACACACATCCATGCCCGAGGCAGGATTCGAACCTGCGACCGTAGCGGTCGCGCGGTTCCAGACTGTAGCGCCTAGAACCGCTCGGCCACACCGGCCGGCGATATATTATACAGATAGTCCATACAGCAGCAACGAGAAATCGTAGTTGTTCAAAGTTTGTTGTACAAACCTACCCTCATCCTTATTAAAGTAGCAACAGTCAGTTATTATTTCTCGCACCATTAGATAATAAACTGTCCACAGCCATATCCCATAGACTTCTCTCTCCCTCCCTCCCCCCCCCCCCCACACACACATAGCCCCTTTTTGTGCTCATCACATTCATCAGTCTGGCCATATGACATGACAACCTGTGCCATTACTCACTTGCACAACATTTTTCGCTTATGCACACATATAATATTAAAATCTGAATATACTGTAATATGCGATTTATTTGTTCACAGTCTCTTTAGATACTAAACAATGCTTGTGTTTTATATCGATACACCCATAAAATGTCACACATCTTTGCACAACAATCTCTATACAGTTACGAAGTCTCGTTGAAATTGTGAGGACTATCCGTTTAGTATTAAGTTATCTGACGGTGGCCTAAGAAACCGAAAACCAGTTCATGAGGAACTACTGAATAAATATCATTGTGTAACATTAATACTGTGTATTCAAGTTATTAACATATCTATGCTCCTTCAAGAATCAACGGAATATTCCATAAATATTTAAGACAAATTGTAGTTTAACGTTGTTGCCATAAATCTAGAAAACTAATTGACCTATTTGCTTCACATTTTTTCACGATGCTCTATCGTACGTTCGGTCGGACACAGGCCACATATTTTTAATGTATGTGGTACATAAATAGTTATACATTACATAAAAAGGAAATGTCGTTAGCAAAAAATCACGAAAAGTTCTTGACAAATTTCAGTAAAATGCTTACATGATACTCTAATATGCATTCTGGTGGACACAGACTATATATTTATTCCGTGTATGTGGTATGTGAATGTAAAATAGTACATGAAGGGGAAATCTTGTTAAGAAGAAGCTCAAAAAGTTCTGGAGCGATTTACTTCAGATTTTTATACGATAGTGTTACAAAAGTTTGGACAGACAAAGGCTACTTATTTATTAAACATGTACGGTAAATAAATAAGTATGTAACACACAAACGGAAATGCTGCCAGCAAAAGTCTCGAAACGTTCGTGACCAATTTATTTCCGACTTTTATACGATGCTCTGATAAGCGCTAGGACAGATATTGACTGTATATTTTGTAAATATAGGTCTTTATAATATACGAGGTGAACTTTAATAAAACTCCAGTTGTGGATTCCGGAGTGAAAATGGAAGAAAAAAAAAGATCCGACGAATATCTTTCCGGTAGATCCGCCAGGATTTTAGAGCGCTACCGCGCTGCTTCCTGGACTCGGGTAGGCGCACCAGCCCCGGATCGGATACCCCCGGCGGATTAACGACGACGGACGGTATGCCGGCCACCATGGATGTGGTTCTTAGGCGGTTTTCCACATCCTACTAGATGAATACCCGGGCGGCCCCCACGTCCCGCCTCAGTTACACGACTCACAGACACTTGAAACACATTCACACTATATCACGATTTACACTCGACGCAGACAGCTCTGGTACACGAATTCCGTCCTGGGGGGTACGGTGTGGCGGGAGGAAGGGCATCTGGCCACCCCTTAAAATTAACATGCCAAATCCGGTTAACCATTGCTGACCCTGCGTAACAGCGGGACAAGGCGCAAGCGATAGAAATAGAATATGTTTCCGGAAATGGACGGTGTGCGTGAAGCAAGAGTAAACCGTCCCGGAACACAGTACAGAGGTGCATCGCGTCCACGTCACAACAGATGTTGAAACTGGCCTGAGTGCAATGCAGTTCACCCGTTCACACGTCGCATCACGGATTGCCACACTCTTTCGTACTTTAGGGCCTCTCCCCGAATAGTGTCGCAGGCGTCGTAAATGAACGGTGTGCACTTCAGGAAATAGGTCAGCATACATAACGCTTTCATATACTCCCTGAGGTAAAAATCGAGGCCATGCTACAGGACCTCCATGCCGTGTCCCCTGTCCAACGCGCAGGAAAGATGTTATTGAGGTGTGAGCGAACTGTAATGCGAAAGTGGAGTGGTGCTCCGTCATGCAGAAACCACGTAACCTGTCGTACTGCCAAAGGCACATTCTCATGTAGGCCAGGCAGAGTATCCACCAGGAACTCTAGATACGTTCCTCCACCGAGTCATTGTAGAATAACAACCGATCGAAGTGTGTGGTGCCCAAGAAGGCTTTTCCCACACATTAATGCTGAACTGATGCTAATGAGACCCCTCAACCATTCCCCGAAGATAGTCTGTCGCCCACGGATGACGATTGTGCAGATTGATGATGCCAGTTTTGGCAAACGTTTCTTCGTCGGTATAGAAGAAATTCCATAATTGTGATGGTGTGCTGCAAAAACCATCGACAAAATTCTGTCCGTCGAAGGAAATCCGCCTCTGGTAGTCCTTCTATTCGTTGCAGGTGACAGGGATAGTAGCGTTTGTCATGCAGGGTACAAATAATCGTGCTTTGGCTTACACCATGTTGGCTATTCGTTTGCCTGGAGCTCGTACTAGAGTTCGTCTCAATATCGTCTAGAACCCGGTCCTCCAAATCTGGTGTACGCATAATCTGTCGCCCACCTGCATGTTCTGTCTGAGAGGATCCATGATCGCGCAAACGCCCAAAAAGGGCTTGAAATGTTACGTGATGTTCTTGGTGTCTGTGAAGGTACTTGTTTTGGTACAGCCTGCATGGCCGTACATAAACACCATTTCAGCGTGTTCTCAACTTGAATACCTGACCATTAAGCTGCTTACAGCACGCTGCGTCAATCGCACAACCTGCAACACACAAGGACAAACACGGCACGTGGTCAGAGAAACTTTCATTAATCAGCGCCATCTAACGTTGCTACGATGCATTTCTGGACACACATTCATGGGACCTTTTTTCCTTTTTTTCCAGTCAGTAATCAGTTGTTGCAGTTTGCCTGATTTATTAATGTTCACCCCATATAAGAATATATTATTTACTATATAACAACTACTTGGTATATAGCAAAAATTTAGAAAACGTTCTTGATCGTTTTACTTCAAATTGTTACATAATGTTCCACTAACATTCAGAAGGACGTTGGCAATGTATTATTTTAAACAACAATGTACATATTTTCTGTTAAAAAGGACCGTGAGAAAGGAAATGCTGTGCTGCAAAAATCTGTAGTTTCGTTTCCTTTCTCGCAGTTAGTTTTAAAATAGCTTTCAGGGCATTTAAACCATTAGACAAACTGTTTTTCACTATATATTTTCCACCTTATATGCAATTTTAAACAAAAACTGTATACACAACAGCGTGCTGTTTTATTTTCTTCGTCACAGTCAGTTATAAGAGGAAAGCTGTATCCATGGCTTACCAACTTCTGATGATCTATGTGGAATGTGAATCATCCAAAGCTTTGCAGTACTATCCGTTCACAGCTTAAAACTATTAGAAAGTCTGTCACCGAAACGTCTATCCCCACAGATTCAGCAGCTGGCGATGTCTCACTTGTACCTTTTATGTTAAGGATTCCAACTGATTTTGCCATTCATTTTAAGTGACTTCATTTCTTCATTTCCCAATCGTGATTTTGTATGCAAAAACAGTAGTAAACAAGGCTCAAGATCAGAGAGTCAGAGAGAGGAAAAGGAGTTGGACAGAGAGGGGGAAGGAGAGAAAATGGACAGAGAGAAGGGAAGGGAGGGCATGGACAGAGAGTGGGATTAGGAGCAGTTGGAGAGAGATTGGAGGGGGAGGGAAAAGGAGATGGACGATGAGAGGGGGGAGGAGCACGAGATGGGCAAAGAGAAGAGAAAGAAAACGAGGACAGAGAGAGATGGGACAAAGATACTAGGGCTTCTGTACAATTTCTGTGAATATCGGTCCTCACGTCTTTTGGAAAACAATCAAGACAGATTCAAGTAAACTCATAACACTAATTTTAGCTAAGAGAAGTGTTATGGTTGCCGAAGACCAAAGTGTTTCACAAGCCAACGCCTCCCGCCGGAGATTCGATTCCTTCCTCGGGCATGGGTGTGTGTGTTGTTCTTACCATAAGCTAGTTTAAGTAGAGTGTATGTCTAGGGACCGATGACCTCAGCAGTTTGGTCCCTTAGGGATTCACACACATTTGAACATTTTGAACAAGTCAACGAATTCTTCCCAACTTAAGTACTCCTATACAGTAAACAGTTAGTGTACTATGTTTTCCGTTTCTGAAACGCTATTAATCTATTCCAAAGTTTTTTGGAGTCTGTATCGATGTTAGCTTACTCTGTCGCAGTACTTGACATCTAAGGTTGGATCTTGCTCATCAAGAAATAGCTTGATGAAACAAACAACTAATTTTACATAGATATTCGAAAGTAGTATAAACCAGTGACAGTCTTATGACACACTGTAGAAGCGCCTTAGTAAAGAAATTCTTTATGCACTTACATTTAAGAGCACATACGCATGTGTGTATGTGCGTGTGTGTGTGTGTGTGTGTGTGTGTGTGTGTGTGTGTGTGTGTATGTGTGGTGTGGCGCTCGTAACAGTACACGTGTGTAGAGTTATGATGTCAAACTAACCGCGTTAATGGCGGAAATAGTATTAGAGAGGCAGTCTTCTTAAATAACCCGGTCCACAGGAAATCTAGGGTATTCCAGTGGGCCACTGAGCATAACGATTCCATCTGGAAACCTGATGACTTCCAGCTGAATGACAAGTACTCACTCAATGAGACTGCTTATCTACAAAACACTGAATCATTGAAAATAAATTACATTTTCAAGCCAGTGCATTGCTTTCCGTGCGTGAATATTTCTTATCTCCTCTTTGAATGACAGTTATTTGCCTATCTCTGACCATTCTGAAAATCTCTTTTGCATGATTTTGAAGTTCTTCATACGTCCCAAAATTGACCTTAACGAAAAGTGGGTCAAGAATCTGACCCTCATGAACCAAGAAACTTCATGCGTCGTATTATCCTATTTCCCATTGAATTATTAATGATGTTAGCTAAAACTTTCCCTCAAGCTTCACATGATATTACAGGCGTAATCCTATAAAGCTAACGGCTCTGGGCTTGTCTTAGCAAGGAATGCGTTGCAAATCTCCGTTCCTCCGTTCCGAAATGAAAATCAATACATCTCCCCCTTTCCCTATTCCATCTCTGGTGAATTCTGCTATATATAGTCCACAACGTTGTCGGACGATATCCTGCGCCTCCCTCTTCCTTTCAAAGCGTGTGCACTGACCTAGTCGTCAACAGGACAGCAAGTAACTTTCTTTCGTAGGTTATGTCAAACATTTATCGCGACCACTAGATACTTGTTCACCTTTCTAACACTACGTCTTAGAGAAAGAAGAACTCTAAGGTTAGGAATTATATTTGCTGCGTGTAATGTAAATTAACAGTAAAAAAAACCACAGATCAATTGAAGACATGAAGTCTGTATATGAGTCCACGATTATTTTATTTTTAGCACTTTTATTTTCACAAGTCCGTCTTGGTCACACAGATTTCTTTACACTTTATGGCCGGTTCTGATATAAATCATCGTCAACAGAACATTAAGTAATTTTCTTAACTGGACGATGATTTATATCAGTATATTTTAACGATTTAATGATGGCGATGAGCCGAAACCGGTCATAAAGTGTAAAGAAGTTCAAAATGGTTCAAATGGCTCTGAGCACTATCGGGCTTAACATCTGAAGTCATCAGTCCCCTAGAACTTAGAACTACTTAAACATAACTAACCTAAGGACATCACACACATCCATGCCCGAGGCAGGATTCGAACCTGCGACCGTAGCGGTCGCGCGGCTCCAGACTGTTGCGCCTAGAACCGCTCGGCTACACCGGCCGGCTGTAGAGAAGTCTATGTGATCAAGACGGACTAATAAAAGTGCTAAAAACCGCAGATAATTATTCACTTTCTCTAGAACTACAGTCTTCTGAATAGATATGTAAGTTAACAGTATATACCAATATTTTTAATCGTAGCGTGCCCACAACGCTGAATGGAGAACAGCAATTAGTTTCTCCTTTGTAATAAACCTTTTTTTTATAAATTCAAAAACTGAACACTTTTAGAACCATATACGGATATACACCTATGTGATAAAAGTCATGGAATAGCGAAATGCATAAATGGCGATGGTGGTAGTATCGCGTACACAAGGTACAAAAGGGCAGTACATTGACAGAGCTGTCTGTTGTGCTCAGATGATTCATGTGAAAAGGTTTCCAATGTGATTATGGAAGCACAGCGGAATTTAACAGACTCTGAACGGGGAATAATAGTTTGAGCTAGAAACATAGAGCATTCCACTTCGGATATCATTTTGGGAATTCAATATTCCGAGAACTACAGTGTGAAGAGTGGGCCGAGAACACTAAATTTCAGACATTACGTATCACCACGGACAACGCAGTGGCCGACTGCCTTCACTTAACGACGGAGAGCAGCAGCGTTTGGGTACAGTTGTCAGTGCTAGCAGACAAGTAACACTGCGTGAAACAAACACAAAAAAATGTGGATCGTACGAAGAAACTATCCTTTAGGACAACGCGGCGACATGTGGCTTAATGGGCTATGGCAGCAGACGACCGACACGAGTGTCTTTGCTAACAGCACGGCATCGCCTACAGGGCCTTTCCTGGGCTAGTGACTATATCGGTTGGACCTTGACGACTTGAAAACTGTGGCCTGGTCAAATGAATTTCGATTTCAGTTGGTAGAAGCTGATGATCGTTTCGAGTGTGGAGCAGACTCACGAAGCTAAGGACCCAAGTTGTCAACAACGCAGTGTGCAAGCTAGTGGTGGCTACGTAATGGTTTGGGCTGCGTGTGCATGGGTTGGACTGGGTCCTCTTGTTCAACGGAACCCATCATTGAAGGGAAATGTTTATGTTCGCCTACTTGGGGAACGTTCACAGTCATTCACAGACTTCATGTTCCCAAACAAAGATAAAACTTTTATGGATGACGATGCATCGTGTCACGGGGCCACAATTGTTCGAGGTTGTTTTGAAAAACATTCTGGGCAGTTCTATCGAATAGTTTGGCCATCTGGATCATCCGACATGAATCCCATCGAACATTTATGGGACATGATCGAGAGGTCAGTTCGTGTATAAAACCCTGCACCAGTTACACTTCCGCAGTTATTGACTGCATAACTCAGTAATCCTGTACAGGACTTCCAATGACTTGTTGAGTGCAAGCCATGTCGAACTGTACTGAGCCTCGGAAAGAGAAATTCCATCGGTTATGAGGAGGTATCGCATTACTTTTGTCGCCTGAGCGCATTTAAGCGGAACTTCGGCAGTGAAGCCCAACACCACCGTCACAATCATTGGCAGCAGGAAACTTCAAAGAAATTATCTGTTTTTTGAGAACGTTTCTACATTTTTTTGTAGGTAGAGACGCTGTTGAACACATTTCGCCTCTAATTCCTCTCACGCCTTTACAGTCTCCATTAATAGAGAACTTGAATGTCTTATTATACAATTTCGTTTCCGGGTAAGTTAATGCAGAAGGAAGTACAGAATGTGACAGACATTTCTCATTTAAGTAACCCTATTACACAAGCACAAGCACCGAAATCAATCAGAGCGAATGTCTGACGTGGCGACATGGTTTAAATTTGGAGTAATTAAGAATGGATGATGTTTCGTAACCTCTTCAATCGATATAACCAAGCCTTTTCACTCTTTTGTTTCTCTATCGACAAAATGCCTAATCTACAGTACATTCTGCCTCCATATTCCGCTCACCATTTCACTCTTTACTTCACTCATTCTCTCTCTCTCTCTGTCTCTCTAACTCACTGACTTACACGCACGCGCACACACACACACACACACACACACACACACACACACACAGAATATTGCAGGGTACTACACAGAATATTTCAGGGTACTAATTCCCAAGAGTTCATCACCTTAAGAAAGCTTTTACATCTATATAAGAATCAAAGGAATAAACGTGCAACATAGCTTTTCATGTTACACGTATTACGCTGAAAAAAATCGCGACCAACGACATCCCGACACTTCGCCTGAAGATGATGGAGACGCATTCCATCAAAACGTTGCTACGGGACGACGACGCTACTCAGCTGACAAGCCGTAAAGACTTCATATATGAAATTCGCCGAGAAAGCTTGCACTCACACACAATATATGCGGTTTCCCAAGCTCCTTCATTAGGTGTTCACAAGAGTTTGATGATGTATGATGCAAAGACAAGACAAGTTTAATTTTCCAGTGGCGTAATGTACGCAACCAATGCCGTAACCAGAACTGATGTCCATTATCAGATATTACTTTCTCTATGTGACCAACTTCCTTCACGAAGTGTTTAACAAATGTGGCAGATACAAATTTTGCTGTTGCTTTTTGTAGTGGGGTAAATGACACAAATTTCGATTCACTGCCACAAAACAAAAGAGCAACCCTTGTTTGTTCTGGGAAGGGGTCCAAATAAGTCGACAGCTGTGAGCTGTGTTAATTTAGTGGGGATTAAGGGAAACAGTGGATCAGAGTGGGATGTAGTAGGATGTTTGTCTTCTGATGCAATCTACATTTTGAAAGCGGCGAACAAATTATTCTCTCCATATTATGAACAACACCATATGTCACATAAGTTCTAAAAACGTTTTCTGGCACCAAAACGAGCGTAACCTAGGTGTATATACCACACATGTTTATTCACCAAGTCATCAGGAATATATACCACCCATAATACACTATTAGGACTCCTATGTTTGAAAAGAATATTCTTCTGCATCAGGTAAAGTTGTCTCACAGTTACACTGTCCATGTCATTCGATTTCTCTTTGGTTTTCCTCCATACAGGATCCTTACCTTGTTGCTTAGACATGTCAGCAAGTCTAAGTTGAATGTGTTTCTCAAATGCAATCTTCTGAATGTCTAAGATATTAAAGTCATTTTCCTGGCAATCTTCTCCAGTTGCTTTGGAAAGACCAAGAGGTCAACGAGGCAAAGTGTCAACAGCTGTGTTTTGTGTTCCCAGATTGTAAACAATGGTAAACTGGAACTCCTGCAAAGTTACGACCCAATAACTAATACGATCATGATTTTGCTCAGAAGTCATCAAAACTGGAGGGCACAGTGATCAGTATATGCCTTGGCACACTGGCGATAGAGGAAGTAGCGAAATTTATCAACTTCCCAAACCACATCCAATGACTCCATTTTGGTCACTGAGTAATTATGTTCTGATTTAGTCAAAATGCAACTGGCAGACGCAACAGCCATTTTGGTAATGACATCATTTTCCTCATACTCTGGAAAAACGTGCATGCCTAGTCGTAATTTTCAGATGTCAGTAGAAAAACAAAAGTCACTTGAGAGATCTGAATGATATAATATAGGCACTGCAAGAAGTACGTCCCCAAACTTTATAATTCACCTGAGCAACCTTGTCCCAGTGCCACACAATATTCTTATCAGTCGACTCATACAACATAGGACCGGTCAAGTTTTTCAACTTAATCAAATGAGGGTAGGAATTAATGGGCACTGAAAACGCCCTGAGTTTAGTTTAGCTTCCAACTTTTCTGAATCAGGTTGAATTCCTTCTTTAGATATGATATGACCAATAAATTTAATACATGTATCAGTGAACTGAGAAGACTGTTATGTTCTAACCATGAATCTTCTGCAAAGAGAATATCATGAACATCGGTGGTATTTCTCTTCTTCAAGTGTGCAGGAAGAACTGAGTTGAATCCACGAATAAAGGCAGAAGGTCAATTGTTAAGACCAAAGGGCAATTTACAAAACTGGTAACAGGTGCCAAAGCAAAGAAAAGCTGTATATTTCCAACAAGCAGGGTAAAGTTGTACTTGCCGAAATCTAGCTCTTATATCGGAAGCAGCTAACACCTTTACACCATGAAATTTGTGTAACAATTCCTAAAGTGTCTGAGGACGATCTCTTTCAGGAAGAATAATGATACTGATTTGTCTGAAATCTAACACCAAATGTATTGACCCATCTCTATTTTCAACAACATGAGTGGATTGTTGTAAAAACTCATGGTGACACCTTGAGCTAACATGGGCTGGATCTCATTCTTTACTCTTTCCCAGGATACGAATGGAATAGCATAAGGAGGAACAAATAACTTCATATGTTCCTTGACATTAAATTCATACAGAAAATTTTGCATGGTACCAGGTTTGCTGACAAAAGCTTCAAAATGTGACTAATATCAAATGACTCATGCCTATCTACTTCAGAAGCATCATCTACACTATCTGCTTTATCAAATATAATTTCAGAGATATCAAAAGACAGTTCCGTTTCCTAAGAAGTACTCGATTTATGACGAATAGCATCACTGGAAGGTTATGATTTTGACGAAAATGAAAATTTCAAACAATTCATGTCTTCTTCATGTTTTGTTATCCAATCCTCGAATTGGAAACACATAAACTTGCCATCGACTACAGATTTCGCCTGAGCAATGTTAAAATTCAAAATGGCTTTGCAATCAGCCAAGAAATTGACACCCAGTGTCATTTGTGTAGTAAGAAGAAGCACAATTAAGAAGTTAGCAGATAACTGATGACCTTGGCAAATGAAATCCAAACGTATTTGGTTCATAACTTCAACAGTTTTACCAGTTTACCTTAAGTTTTGTTCATTGAAATGGAAAAGTTGGAGAAAAAGTAGGCTCCTGACATTTACTGAAACCTGCCTCACGGGTAACTGAAATAGGACTACATGAGTCTAATACCGCTGATGAGGAAACCTGTACAACATAAACTGACACTATGGAACAGATTGAGGTGTTCTGATTGTCTACTTCCTCTTCCAACAAGGTTTCTCTAATATTATCAAACTGGACAACATTTATTCGTCTGTTCTCTGAAACCACATCGAAAAATGTTTTTCCTAAGAAGGTGCCACCAAAATCAACTACCATATCATTAGTTATGTTCTCTACTGCTTGTGGATGTACACTTGTTTCACATTCACTCTTGTCATATGGCAAAGTCATGCAATTGGTTGCATTCAAAAACACTGGTTTCCCTTAAGTTGAGTGCTTGGTCCTCAATGGTCTTCATATTAACAGGATTATTGTCGGTTTCGCGTAACATCTGTTCCTTATTTTGATCACTAATGTGTTCACACTGTTCATTTAGTTCAGTAATGGGTTCAAATCGTATAATGTTTATGGTATAGATGGAAGAATGCTCTGTATCGACAAGCGAGTCATTTGCCGCATGTGCCATCAGTCATCCCTGTGATGGCCCGTCGCTTCTAACATTATCACAAGGATTAGGCGGTCTAATGAGCGCTACTTCAGCACGTCGTTCAGGACTAAAATTTCCACAAAGCGCCTCTTCTGATTATTTCTTTCGTAATAAATGTTACAATCACGCGAACTATCCCGTGTTTGGTTGTGACGATAGTCATGTGATCTGAAATCAGTGTTATCAGTTTCTCGATTTAAAGTTTCGCCTTTCCAAATTAGCGTTACCTTTTCATCATACTGACCTCTGTTGGAATCACAATTGTTGCCGTAACTTCCATTTTTCCTAAAGCCACGACCGATGTTTCTGTCTCTGAAAGTGTCGCGATTGTACGACTGATCTCTCGAATGTCAATTGTTTGAATAATTATGATCACGACTAGTAAAGTATTGTTTATTCTGTTCATAGTTGTTGTTCCGATCCGCAAAATACCCGTCATCTGATCTGCTTCGTTGTGACTGAAAACTTCGTATGTTATCGCCTCTGTATTTACACTCCTGGAAATGGAAAAAAGAACACATTGACACCGGTGTGTCAGACCCACCATACTTGCTCCAGACACTGCGAGAGGGCTGTACAAGCAATGATCACACGTACGGCACAGCGGACACACCAGGAACCGCGGTGTTGGCCGTCGAGTGGCGCTAGCTGCGCAGCATTTGTGCACCGCCGCCGTCAGTGTCAGCCACTTTGCCGTGGCATACGGAGCTCCATCGCAGTCTTTAACACTGGTAGCATGCCGCGACAGCGTGGACGTGAACCGTATGTGCAGTTGACGGACTTTGAGCGAGGGCGTATAGTGGGCATGCGGGAGGCCGGGTGGACGTACCGCCGAATCGCTCAACACGTGGGGCGTGAGGTCTCCACAGTACATCGATGTTGTCGCCAGTGGTCGGCGGAAGGTGCACGTGCCCGTCGACCTGGGACCGGACCGCAGCGACGCACGGATGCACGCCAAGACAGTAGGATCCTACGCAGTGCCGTAGGGGACCGCACCGCCACTTCCCAGCAAATTAGGGACACTGTTGCTCCTGGGGTATCGGCGAGGACCATTCGCAACCGTCTCCATGAAGCTGGGCTACGGTCCTGCACACCGTTAGGCCGTCTTCCGCTCACGCCCCAACATCATGCAGCCCGCCTCCAGTGGTGTCGCGACAGGCGTGAATGGAGGGACGAATGGAGACGTGTCGTCTTCAGCGATGAGAGTCGCTTCTGCCTTGGTGCCAATGATGGTCGTATGCGTGTTTGGCGCCGTGCAGGTGAGCGCCACAATCAGGACTGCATACGACCGAGGCACACAGGGCCAACACCCGGCATCATGGTGTGGGGAGCGACCTCCTACACTGGCCGTACACCACTGGTGATCGTCGAGGGGACACTGAACAGTGCACGGTACATCCAAACCGTCATCGAACCCATCGTTCTACCATTCCTGGACCGGCAAGGGAACTTGCTGTTCCAACAGGACAATGCACGTCCGCACGTATCCCGTGCCACCCAACGTGCTCTAGAAGGTGTACGTCAACTACCCTGGCCAGCAAGATCTCCGGATCTGTCCCCCATTGAGCATGTTTGGGACTGGATTAAACGTCGTCTCACGCGGTCTGCACGTCCAGCACGAACGCTGGTCCAACTGAGGCGCCAGGTGGAAATGGCATGGCAAGCCGTTCCACAGGACTACATCCAGCATCTCTACGATCGTCTCCATGGGAGAATAGCAGCCTGCATTGCTGCGAAAGGTGTATATACACTGTACTAGTGCCGACATTGTGCATGCTCTGTTGCCTGTGTCTATGTGCCTGTGGTTCTGTCAGTGTGATCATGTGATGTATCTGACCCCAGGAATGTGTCAATAAAGTTTCCCCTTCCTGGGACAATGAATTCACGGTGTTCTTATTTCAATTTCCAGGAGTGTATTTCGTGAATAAAATTCCTCATAGTCAGCTTTGAGTTCTGGCAGTACCGTAAATTTTGAAAAGTCATCTTTACAGTGTCCTGCCAAAATAATGTGATGCAAGCGTGTCGGTAGTTTAGTCAAATTCTTGTTAAATCAGAGGGACCGCAAGGTTTCGTTAAGAAGTGAATCTTGACTATCATGTGCTGAAAACAGTCTGCTGGGCTGGAAAAGTTTGATTACTCAAAATTAATTAGCATAATGATACTGTTTCTGATTCTGTATTTTGTTGCTTCAGGCTAGTATGCCAATGAAAATGAAATGATCGTGTGGCATTGATGGCCGGGAGTCCCCAACCGGGGGAGTTTGGCCACCGAGTGCATGTTTTATTTCAGTCGACGCCACGTTGGGAGACTTGCATGCCGGTGATGAGGACGAAATGATGATGAGGACAACACAACACCTAGTCCACGAGCGGAGAAAATCTCCAACCCGGCGGGAATTGAACCCTTGCCCGCTGAATGAGAGCCATGCACGTTACCACCCAGCTAAGCAGGCGGACAGTATGCCAATTTATCTCCCGTGTGGCATTCTTGTGCGACTGCTCTCATTCTTGGGGCTGGTTGAGCTTCTAAATAAGTACACACAAATTCGAGTTTATGACCAAATGGCCATGAAGGTGGCAACAGTACTGGAATAGTTATAGCCACCCTCTGGCGTACACGTTATTTACAGAATTTCGAAAACTTTAAACTTTCGAACTGTGAGAAAATGTTTCTCAACAAATGAGTCATTATGATGAGAGGGCAAATTATTTTTCTCACTGTGTGAGGCATCCGTACTATTTTGTTTGCGTAACATAAACGGTTCGCGTGTCAGTATCCGCACTATTTTGTTTGTGTAACGCACTGCGATCGCGTGTTAGTACACCTACATGGCACAAATCAGAAAGTTCGTCACGAGTGTGAAAACGCTAACTATGGCTATCGGTAAAATCATGCCCTTGACTGATTTTCCGTTCACTGCCCTACAATTTGTCATCCACTTTCCTTACACCATACTTGTACTATTGGTTAATGGTCATCTGTCTCTGTTTAAAACGAGGACGAAAAAGACATTCTTCCGACTCTGCAAAGGGAACAGGTTGTGTAGCTTGAGAATTTTTGTCTGCACTGCTAGTCAGTTGGGTCACGGTTAACGGAAATTCGTCTACCTGTTTGGTAACTGTCTTTAATTGTTCTAGGGTAACTGTTTTTTAGCCTTAAATGATCCGCTTTGCTGTTGAAGGCCTTGTATCTTAGTTTCAAACTGACTAGCCTTCCGGCCGATTCAATTGGTTAAGCTCTCGAATTTAGATTATTTATTGCAGGATTGAGCTACTCACGCACATCTCGTCTAATTTGTTTCATCTCATCCTTGAAACGTTTAATCTCTTCCGTAACAATTTACTTAATCTCTTCTTTAGAACTTCTATTGTTTTCCTTAACGCTTTTAAACTCCAATAATAGCAGCCGCAACTGATCTTTGTCCGTATCTTTGGCACTTCATCGGAGGAGTTTGATTAACAGCTGTGGGTGCAAAACCTGAGTCTTGAGCCACAGGAATTGACTGTCGCAATAAATTACATCCTACGGATTCGCTGTCTAAAGCAAAATCCCCAGCTGCACTTTCTTGTTCCACGTTTCTACATCTACATCTACAAAGATACTCCACAAGCCACCGATCGGTGCGTAATGAAAAATTACCCTGATCAATAGTGTCAGGCATGTCCTATCTGTATCAGTTTAATCAGTATTGTGAGAGGATCCCCATTCAAATATCCCTTCTGAGTCTACAGAATTACCAAGAGCTACATCAGCAGCAGCTCTAGCATTTGACCTAGCTCTTGCAACTTTTGACATTTTAATACAATTACCGTACAATAGCAAAAGAAAGGCGATCTCGGACTGAAGAGGAACACTGCACAACTACTGAAAGCAATTCCTGCAAATTTCAATAAAAGCATAAAAATATTTAATTTCCCACTGACAGAGTTCATCCTGTAAGATTCTAGTAATATCACTGTACAGTAAAATGACTGTACTTCAGTGTAGGACACACAATAGTGTACCCCATAAAACGGCAGTCTACCACAAAAACACTTTTAAATGTATATATATCATCAATAAAAGAAAAAATCTGTCTCAGAAACTCTTATTTTAAGCACATACAGAACACTACAAATGAACGAAAATGAAAGTATCTCAGTTGCCCTAAACCCTCTAAGATACTGGTCACAAACCGGTATTCAAAACTGCAGAAAATACGCAAAACTCTATTCGTTTTCAAACAAACCTTCCTGGTAATAAATATAGAATGAAACTGAGTTGCTGTAATGACATACAGTGTATAATTACTTTAGTTGGTACGCCAAATATCTTGAAAGTAACTTGAAATTTTAATATGTTCATGGTTGCAAATATATATATATATATATATATATATATATATATATATATATATATATATATAATAAAATAAAATAAAAAAAAACTTTACTGACTGCAAAAATCAGCTGCTACAATGTGATTATGCATCATGGAACAAAAAGTCAACAGGTGAAAGATTCTTATTTATTTAAACTCGTATTCGTAAGTGTCAGGCTGGTGTCTGAGAAATGTGTAAAATTTATTTTTGATATCGAAATATGTTAATCTGATTGCAGAGCAGCATAACTACCGGCGTGTGAAAATTAAATTTCGAACAGAAATATGCGGAGCTCATGCTACACGAAGTGAAATACAGCCAAGCCGGTACAACAAACAATTCGTCTACGAAAAAGCAGTCCGCTTTCAATGAAATTTACATATGTCATCTGACCGCAAAAAAATTACTCGGTTTAAAATGTTGGTCCTGAATATTGCTAATATTTGTTTTTAGTCTTGTAAACAATTACTGTACCAGAACTGTTGTAATTACACAGCAAATGAACATAAAAAGTAACGCTTATGACTTTCTGATAGAATTGTTTGAAAAATCACAAGACAGCGCTTCTGAGTTCTTCTATTGGTATGAAGCCTCTGAACTGGTACTGATACTGTTTTCAAACCTACATACTGCCAATCATTGTGCCTTACAGTGGATACGAACTCTGATGGCAATGAAATTTATTGGCGTACTACTGCTCACGGAACGCTCGTCTGCTCTGCAGCTTGTTGCTATTACGAATAATGATGTGACTGTCAAAAATGAAATCTCATTTGCCGTACTTGCGATGTGCGATACGGGAAGTACCTTACTAAATTTCATAGATGCTTGTCAGTACACAACTCGTGATGTGCAATGCAGGTCTGCAAATAGTCATGAAAGTAAACTAAAATGCGGAAATGATGTTAACTACTGATAAATACGATGGAAGATTCCAAGTTTAACTGTGCGTCACCAAGCAATAACAACTATCCGCCTTTTCATAAAGTTCTCACACTCAGAAAAGTTAGCAAAATATCTCTTAATAACTCTCCTGTGTACAACTGCCTCCCTTGACACTTATTTAAACTATAAGAAAAGACCCTCACTTCATTACAAAATCACTACAACAAACATGACTCACATGCTGCCTAGACAATGATTAAGAAGAAGCACGGAATATCATGTTAAAGTATGTATAGGTAACAGAAAGGTAGGCAACACAAATTGCTGGGGTACTGTAAGTAGACGGGTACTGTAGGATCCAAGCCTAGCCATAACAAATGATAGTAATGACAACTGCTTTAAATAAAACTCGACACGGTAATTTTTCTCGTATATCGATAAAGACCAATACGTAAAACATCTGAAGCCATCTCAAGTACGATGATTATACAGGCTTTCGCAGCGGAGTACGCAATTAAAATTTCGGTTACGCTCTGTGAAGAGAAAGAAGTAAAAACTGCTGTTGGCGAAGACGTTGAGACATTTCAGAACCTTGGGTTCTTTACACGTTTTGATGCGGGGTAGCAGCTGAGCAGTTGTTATTTTTGTACGTACATTATTTATCGTATTAATAATGCAGCATCCCTTACGTTTTAGAGTAATATGGAGTATTTGACTGTTAGAGGGGTAACTTTGCTGTTGAGGTCTTCCTTTCGTAACGAGATAGCAACCGACTGAATGCATTAGTATATGCCTCGATACACGGAAATGAGTCAACACTACATTCATGCCATTCATTTTGAAAGGGATTCGTAGTTCGCGTGCCACCTTCATAATTTCACCTTTCTTTGCTATTGTTTTATTTAATATTTCTGTCAGGCTCATATGTTTTTGTCAGATACCGAATCTTGGAGGAGGAATCCTTCCGGACATTTAAGTTTATTTTATTTTTCACTTACATATTGGGATCAGCAGCCTCATTCCTTTACGTATACTAACTCCCAGACCAGTCAGATACAAAGATGAGAATATGACACCGTAGCTTCAAATTCGAGGCAGTTCCTTTCTTTCTCTGGAATGGAATATGTAAGTGAGATGTTAGGTCAGTTTGAGACTTGTAAGTCAGGTCACATTTTAATCTATTCGTGACAGAACCGCCAGAAGTACGAAGCGTTTGTCATTATTTGCATTAACTTTTGTGTCAAGTTTAATAATTTTATGAGGAACTTAAGATCAATCATTCACGGTGTTGCTTCGGCCTGTAACCGTTCGCATATTTGCACTACGAAATCCGTGATTAGTTTAGCATTAATTCTGTCCCTGAGACCATCAGAAGTATCTAATTGGAAGAGACATTAATTCCCTTTGCTCTAGGGACAGTGTTGGGTAAATATGTGATTTCTCTTAACATGATGTCGGACGCCTTGTGGTCATAGGCCACTCCAACTTTATCCACTTAGCTGGAGAGAACTCAGGCCCGTGAGTCTAACGACTAACAACACTCGCTGTGTTATATGAATAAATTGCGGCTCTCTAGATTTTTTCGTGATCTGGAATGAAGGGGCCTCCTCTTCCTAATTTCTGTCCGTTGAATTACATGTGTGTGTGCGTGTTGGTATATCCATTCTCAAGCATATCCTTATTCCAAGTGTATGAGCAGTCTGAATCCCTATGTGAATTGATGATCTCCACTCCTCCATTATGTGCACGTGGTGGAATAAAGTTATATAAGACTTTTATGTTTTGCATGTGATTAATCTGATATTAAGTTTGTAATAAATCATCATATTTCTGGAAACAGATTAATTGTCATTCAAGGTTATTTCAGCTCCCTTGTAAGATGCAACTAATCTACCAAAGAAAATGAACACACTAAATGAAAGTAAATGGATTCGACACTGGATGGTCGTGCCGGATCTTTTCGTATCGGTTTCGTTAGTTTTTTATTTGTCAGATCAGTGAGAAAATGTAGGGCTGAAATGTTTTACTTTAGTAAGTACGACCCGTGCATTTACAGTACACGTTTTATCCGACCGCGATGCGAACTACGGTGAGTGAAATCTTTTCCTGTGTGTTAACTTAAAACAGAACTTCACTCCCCTCCCGCTTTCATGAAAACTACGGTTGCTAATGAGCAGTTAATAAAAGAATATGGTACAATTAGGACAAAACCCTTTGCATGCGGCTACAGCTAATTAGGCTTACTTTATTATCAATGATTGCTAATGAATAAATCAAGATACCCCTCTCTGTCACGTAGCCACCAGGTTTAGCAATGATTTATGTGATAAAAATGCGTGCCTTACGTCAAATTAAGATACCCCCTTGGAATTTAACCAATGACGGGGGTTGCTAGTAAGTCAATCAGATCAATGGACTTAATTCTTTTGTAACAATGAATCTCTTCAAATAAGTACCAGAATAAATGTAAAAGGCACTGAAAATATGAGCATTTAATCAAACCGGTATTTTAAATAGTAAATAAATACTCAAAACTTTTTTAAAATATAGGTTGTGAGCTGTACGTGGTTTCCGATACTTAGAGCAGGTAGCAGATTGTTTAACGTCTCGTAGACATCAGCAATGGAGCTTTGGACACGGGTACAAGGATGAGAAAGAAGAAAACAACCGTGACCAGTTTCAGAAACCATCCCAGCATTCTGCTGCCGTAATTTAGAGAAAGCACGGAAAATAAGAACGAGGAAGAACGCATGGTGACTCTAATTAAGCAGCTCTAAATACCAGTCCAATATCTCAACCAGTTGGCAAACTTTGTTATTTATTTGCAACATGTTAAAATCATTTGCTGAGTCAGGACACGAACACGTACTCTAACTTTTCAAGGGTACTTGACCACCAATCAAGCTTTTCAACATGGCGCTTAAGCCATAAGGAGCACTGTAATTCGATATTGCCTCGTTTCGTGAGCTTGAGACACTCCCAAAAAACGTAAAGAAAAAGCGACGACCAATTTCCTCTTCCATAATTTATCTGCCCAAGCTTTGTGCTTAGTTTCTAATGACGTTTTTCGGTGAAACTTTGACCTACAGCCATCAGTGGTTCACAAGATATGATATTGAAAAACGCATCTATTCAACGAAAACGGTATTAATAATGTGTTTCCAACGTAGGACATTAACATTCGTATAGGAACACAGAGGTACAACACCATTACTTACATGTAATTGATTTTAAAATAAACTAAGCTATACGATGAGGTGACACAAGACATTTGATAACGATGTGCACATATCCATATGGCGGTAGTATCACGTACACACGACATAAAGGTGCAGTGCATTTGCGGTGATGTCTTTTCTACCCAGGTGATTCATGTGAAAAGACCTCCAAGTGATGACGGCAGCACGACGGAAATAAACAGACTTTGAACGCGAAACGGTAGTTGAAGTTAGACGCTTAGGATATTCAGTTTCGGAAAATGTTAGAGGATTCACCATTCAGGGATCCACAGTGACAAGAGTCCACCGAGAATACCAAATTTCAGACATTACCTCGCAGTTGCCGACGGTCTTCGCTTGACGATCGAAAGCAGAGGCGTTTGCGTAGAGCTGTCAGTGACAAGAGACAAGGAACACTTCTTGAAACTGATAACTGGGGGACCTGCGACAAATGTATCCGTTAGGACAGTGCGGCCAAATGTAGCATTAATGGGCTATGGCAGCTGACGACCGGTGCGAGTGTCTTTGCTAACACCACGTCATCGCCTGCAGCGCCTCTCCTGGGCTCGTGACCACATCAGTGGACCCTAGACGACACGAAAACCGTAGCCTGTTCGAATGAATCTCGATTTCAGTTGGTAGGAGCTGATGATCGGTTCGAGTGTGACGCAATCTCACGAAGCTAAGGATCCAAGTTGTTAACAATGCAATGTGCAAGCTAGTGGTGGCTCGCTAATGGTTTGGGGGGTGTTTGCATGGATTGGACTGGGTCCCCCTGTTTAACTGAACCGATCATTGACTGTAAATGGTTACGATCGACTACTTGGAGACCATTCGCAGTCGCTCATGGACTTTATGTTCCTAAGCTACTATAGAGTGTTTATTGATGACAATGCGCTACTTCATGTGGCCAAAGTTGTTCGTGATTGGTTTCAAGAAAATTCTGGACAGTTCGAGCGAATGGTTTGGCCACCCAGATCGCCAGCCATGAATCCCATCGAACATTTATCGGAGATGATCGCGAGGTCAGTTCGTGCACAAAATCCTGCACTGTCAACATGGCTCAATACATCTGCAGATGACCTCCAACGACTTGTTGAGTCCGTGCCACGTCGAGATGCTGCACCATGCCGGGAAAACGGTGGTCCGACACGATATTAGGAGGTAACCTGTATGGTAAATGAAAGTAAATGTCAAAGCATTACATTGATATTTAGTTGTTTCCTCGCTGGTTCTATTTGCACCTGGTTTAAGTTTATACCAACTTTCCAGTGTGTTGATGTTTGTCACTCACATTCCATTTCACTGATTTGTCTAATTATGTTTTAGCTGCACCTGTAAGTAGTGCCACAATGAAGTTTTCTTCCTTCCTTCGGAGAGTAAATAGTTCCTTTTACAAAGATTTTTCAGTGCAGATACAGGATAGTAAAACAAGTATTCAGCTCGATGCAAACGGAATACGACCGCCACTCGGCGTCAGCAGACGGGGAATACCCTGCAGGCAACGCAATCAGTGGCGGCCTCCCACAGTCTTCGCCTCCCTGCGTAACAATGGCACCAAGGAGCGCAAGCCGGGAGCGGAATCCTAACTACCTGTTTTCCATTCCCCGTAAACGTCTACGCCTTTATCTAACTTAATTCCAGCCGAGGACATTAGAACGAATGTCGAGGCGAGGCCTAGCGTGGTGTTCTTCACAAACTTGGCTCCCTCCTCGGAGTCTCGCCGGTTGCCACCAAGTCCGCGATAAGCCTCTTGGAGACGAGAACTTGTAAATAATAGTGCAGCGTCGGCTGCGAAGGTGTTGCGCAAAGTTGCCCTCACACTGTTACTTATGCTGAGGGCGGGAACGTACCCAAGCGAGGCCTCAGAGATTCTACAAGAGGTTGTACACTGGTCCAGACATGGATTGCGTCGTTCTGCTCAGTAATGGGAAACCTACACTTTTGTCCTCCCCGGGAGTCCAAACAGTTTCGAGACTTGATTAATAAAAAAACCTAGAAATGCTGATAGTATGGTTTTAATGCTTCACAGGTTCTACGTAGCCTTCTCCCCCCCCCTCCCCCCCAACCCTTCCCCTCACTTTTTTACGGTGCAGAGAACTTCCACATAACCATGTTAAAGTGTCATGAAAGTCCTTCTTTGACATGTTCTTCAACTAGCACTGGGATACGCATGGGATACGTCGTTAAAGCGTTGAATCTCCACATGAAGCTTTGCTAGATTCTTATTGATAACGGCAGTTTTCGTTACCCATGATAATTTTTCCCGGAAATTAATGGTCCGCGTTTTGCATTTCAATGAAGCGGTGGTAGGCGTCCACGCGCCGTTGTTCTTGTTTAGAATCAAGGTGTACGGGACAGAATTTGCACAGGCACTTCTGGAGAATGTCTCGAACACTTGATTTAGAGGCGTTGTCTCATTGTGATGTACCACACAACAATGTTGACACACTGCGGCCTCACTTACACTACTGAGACTCCGCACAAGTAAATAATCAACTAACAGAATGGTCGAATGCACATCAGTTGCTTACAGTTGTTAGTTCAAGCTGCCACCGTAACTTCTGCGGTGTCGTCGCTTATACGCCAGGAAAAAAATGAGTCTAGAATTCTTTTGGACGAATGGCGTGTTAATAATAGGCAGTTAATAATAAGATTCGCAGATGACGTTGCTGTTTTCAGTAAAATTGAAGACGAGTCACAGGATCTATTGAATGCGATGAACGGTCTAATCAGTACATATTGTGGACTCAGAGTAAACCGGGAAAGGACAAAGGTTATGAGACGTAGCAGAAATCAGGATAGCGAGAAACTCTACATGAAAATTGTAGATCACGAAATAAACGAAGTTAAGGAGTTTTTCTACCTATGTGAGCCATTATGGACGGAGCACAGAGAACATAAAAAAGAAGAAGACTGGCACTGGAAAAACGGGTATTCCTGACCAAGACAAGTCTACCAGTACCAAACATAGGCCTTAATTTGAGGAAACAATTTCTGGGAATGTATGTTTGGAACACAGCATTATATGGTAGTGAAACATGAACTGTGGGTAAATCGGAACAGAAGAGAATTGAAGCATTGCACATGTGGTGTTGCAGAAGAATGTTTAAAATTAGGTGGACTGATAAGGTAAGAAATGAGGAGGTTCTCCGCAGAATCGGCGAGGAAAGGTATGTACGGAAAACACTGGCAGCAAAAGGGGCAGAGTGATAGAACATCTGTTATGATTTCAGGGAATAACCTCATCTATACTAGAGGGAGCTCTAGAGGGTAAAAATGTAGAGGAAGGCAGAGATTGGAATATATCCAGAAAATTGTTTAGGACGTAGGCTGCAGGTGCCACTGGATGGTAGAGGAGTGGAATTCGGCGTGTCGGTCAGCTTCAAACCAGTCAGAAGAACGATGACTAAAAAAAAAAAAAAAAAAAAAAAACAGCCTGTATTTCTACTTTATACTGACCTACAGGCTCCACCTTCGGAGCCGGCCGAAGTGGCCGTGCGGTTTTTGGCGCTACAGTCTGGAGCCGAGCGACCGCTACGCTCGCAGGTTCCAATCCTGCCTCGGGCATGGATGTGTGTGATGTCCTTAGGTTAGTTAGGTTTAATTAGTTCTAAGTTCTAGGCGACTGATGACGTCAGAAGTTAATTCGCATTGTGCTCAGAGCTATTTGAACCATCTACGTTCGGAGATGACAGGTTTCACTGGGGATCTTCAACATTGTCTGGCGGACTAGCCGCTCCGAAGACAGGTAGTACTTGCAAAAAGGGGAATTGGATCTTCGTGCCAATGCGAGACGAATTGAAGTGCTGTCAAAGACCAGTATTTTACCAAAATCTGCTTAAGAATTCGTATATGATGCTTCATCAACAGCACAGACATGTCATCACAACAAACTCGTGCACGGATATTTGGTATCTAGTAATTACGAGACTGCCTCATACAAATATTTTAGTTATTGAGAATAGCGACCTCTTCATCAGCGAAGGTTTCCTTCAAGTTTTGAGGTGAATGTTAATGTTGCTTTTGCTCAGTAATATTGACGGTCAACCAAACTGGCCGTTACGTTCGTACTACGCCAGCAGAGTTGCGGTTGGTAACTATTTCACCACCTTTTTACAGGCGTATGTAGCGAGATTATGCGAGGTTGGCAAGGTAATGCTTTCAGCGTTGTAGTATTTTCAAGCGCTATTACTCAAACATAATTCATCATGTTCTTTTATTGTAGTGTCTGATTGCTGATGGGGCTGAACAAATAGATCTTCTGATGAGAGCCGTATACTTTTTGCGCAACATGTGTCTTAGTGTTAACCATATCTTCCAGAAATTTAGTTTTGAATTGCTAGATCAGATATTACGTATTGCCTGTTATCTCTTTTGGTCTCTAAAAAATCGTTACGAGTGAGAAAACTTTTATCAAATGAAGAGATCGTGATGGAGATGAATACGTTCCATAAACTGAAGGAACAATGGGGTGATTAGTACAAACATCTGTCAATACGTGAATCAACAAATTTCCTGATCGGAAGAGCTTGGTAGATTTGTTACGTACTCTTCTGATTTTATTTATTCGTTTATGTTTTGTTATATTACGCTTTGTTAATGATTTAATTAGATGTTCAGGTCTGATGCAGAGATGGAGAGAAAATCAAAGGAATTTCCGCTCTAAATTGCTGATGTGTCCCTGGCTCATACAGGGACATTACGGAGAGTGGCATAACAAAGAAAAAAAAAACAATTAAAAGAACGTACGTTTTAGGGGTTACGGGGATAGTGTAAACAGAATAGGATAATGTAAACAGAACAATATCTTAAAGTATTGTTTTAGTAAATACAAGAGCCAAAATAACGAGTTATCCTTTGGACAGTAGAGTGATTCCAGTGCTGTAAAGTGCGTTTTCTGTAATGGTACACAAACGTTCTGTTGTCGCATCGGTATCACGACTTGCCTATCTAAACGTGTGGACTCACAACCAGCGAGCAGCGACAGATGGAAACAAAAGGTTATAAGACAACTGTTGCTTACAACCTCAGGAATGGAAGCGTTAAGAGAACTGCAATTATTTGTTAAAACCTTGTGAAATCTTATGTTAATCATATTACAACAAACTGCCACTTTAGCACTACTAACTAAACTGCCTTCTATCGCTACAAGTTATATTGTTTACTTTTTCTGCAGAGTAGCTAATCCTCCAGTAAGGTACCTTCATTAATAAAGCGCTCCATATCTTTAGAAGCAGAGTAGAAGTTAAAGTCAAGCAGGCAAAGAAGAAGTTGAGATGAAAGTGCCTCCGGGCATTAGAAAATCTGATATTGAAATTCCCGAGGATGCTGGAATGTGTAACGAAGGTCCAACTCTACAGAAAATTGTTTTTCATGCGTGAAATATGCCGGGAATACAGTTCACAAAATTCAGTCTTTATACACTTGGATTTCACTTCGTAACACTGTGTATGCAATACACAGATACATTAAGGATTCTATGAACATTTCTAATTGTGCATCCGTCAAGGTCACTACAGAGACAACAGTTTCTCTATTCACATCGTTATTTTGGAACCTAGTAACCATACTTCGTCATATTAAGAACAGTCACAACATAAATCAGAAAATTTTAAACTTTCGTCCCGTTTAAACCTTACAGACGATAAAATGGTTGCGTTCAAGGTGAGAGCAGGAGATATGGGCATAGTTGTGTGGTGTCAGCGCTGAGGTGTATATACGGCTTTGTCACTAAAAATATGATAAACTGCCGGTCTTGAAACTTGTGGAAATTTCTGATGCAGCTCGTTAATAGTGAAGCGCCTGTTTTGGAGAATTGCCTCACCAACTTTTTGTATCAAGTCTTCATTCATGACAGTAGGCCGACGAAATCTTTCTCCATCATGAACATTTGTCCTGCCTTCATCAAACAGATTACACCATTTACGCTCATTTCAATCGTTCGTTACACTTGCACCATAACCTTCAACAAGCTTCAGGTCTATTTCAGCAGGACGGACTTGTTATGCATTTAAGAACCGAGTAACCGAGCGCATTTCACAATCGGAGAGAATATCACTGACATGGATACAAACGAAACAATGTACCCATATACCCAACACCGGCACAGACGTGAAACGTTTTGGTGGCCTAGTGAGAGACAGGCCAAGAATGGCCGACCTTGAACGAACGGCACATGACAGGACGCGCGGACACGATATGCTATTGCTGTTTTCTTTAAAAATGACCATCCTGTATTGCCCAGAGATAATTATTTTAGCATTGGGCTTATACCTAATATGAGTACGGTGTATAACGTTAACCGGCCCTTGGAGGGGTGACTACGAAATCTACAGATAAATAAAAAATTAATAACTTTCACAAAGCACCATTTCACGTCATACAGGAAATGATAAATGATATTGTTCAGGACTTCACCTTTTGGCAGCTTCAGTCATTACATTAGTTAACGTTTTCAAGGTGTATGCAGCTAGTTGCGGAAAACGAAAAATCAGTCATGGAATCGGACCGCTTCCGTATCCAAATAATTAGCGTCGATGCCTATGATAAGGAAGGAGCCGTGTTCGTCTCCGGATACCTCTTGACATTCTTCTGATTTAAGGAGGTCAGGAGGGGGTCCACTCTGCCTTGAGAAGTCAAATGAGGAGACATGGTCACAATGTCGCACAAAACACAATAATTTTACGCAATGTTTTAATTGCTAAATTAACTTTCTTCTTAATTAAATACGATTATTCTTTTCTGCTCACGAGAGAATATTCCCCCAATTTGTGGCACAAGAATTCAAATCATGCACAGTACATGTAACAGCCGGAAAACTTCCGGTGAAGGTAACTGGATTCGCGACGGTAACATCTCGGTATCTGCGGCAGACTAGCAGGACCAAAGAGTATATTTGTTCCCTACGCTCAGGACATGAGAGAGATGTCTGCGGAGGTGTAACATTAGACTCTGGATATAGCTAGTGGAGGTGGCGCTATAGGCTTACACTGTACTTTGATTTGAAGTCGGCGCCGCCTAGATAGATGACCCAAACATTAGCTTGTTCTTGTTCTTAATATCTGTCGTGTGCACGTAATATTTGTTTTAAACAGAAAACGTTACAGGGTTTTCGTGAATAACACAGTGTCACTGAGGCATTTTGAGATGTTTTTCTGGCCTTAAGTGCATATTTGATCCAATAATGCAATCCATCTTGACCTTTTAACGCAAGTTTCTTTTCGTTATACGTTTCAAATAACGAAAGAGAAGCATGTGATACATAATGGCTGCTTTCGTAATCTAGCATTTTCCTTAAAACGGACTGACGAAACTGTGTTGCGTCTATGTCCTCTTCCTGAAACATGCTGAGAACATATCACACCCCGCCAGGAACAGTGACACAACTTCAAAATGCAATACTTGAGAGAACTCGACTTAAAGAATTAATTCTATAAAACTTATACTGATACAGTAGAAGCTTCTTTTAAATTTCTAGTACCAGTAAATTCCATTATATTTTTCGTGCACGTTGGAACAACTCAGACCTTTTTCTCAGTGACGTTCACTAAAGATGACGTTTTCCAGTTTCTGTCATCTTCTTTTCGGGGTGAAACATTTTGCTATGTCTAGTCTGTTTCCAAGCTTTCTTTCTCACAGCTTTCACCCAAAGAGTTTTTCGAGTCAGACTGACAGAAAATCTAAAGTTAAATTACGGGACTGAAACCACTACAGTATACGTAAACGCGCAATCAAAATCAGCGTATTTAAAAGAAGATATCGCTAGAACGACTCCACTTACGAATGAAATGCGATTCCTTTACAATGTAGGCTATAATCAGAATGGTGAGCACACCCGTCAACGGCACTACCTGGCAGTTTTGATGAAAAAGCTTCTGGCGGGCGCTAAATGTGCATTCTGATTCGAATGAATTATTTTCCTTTTATGAAGCACAATGTACGGTTGTAAATGTTACTAACATTGTGGACGTCAAGTTTCTGGCATAATGACAGCTCGCCCTTATAACACCTCAAGGGCAGCGTCTATCCAAAGCTAGCCTAAGTCTACCTGAAGCAATGGCTTTGAACGTTACGTGTATATTGACATGTGAAGTAATAAGCAGATGTGACAGTCACGTGGAAGTCATGCAAAAACAAAATATGAGCGTCTTTGTCCGGCACACTAAAAAAACTTACGTTCGACACCCTGTATTATTCGCTAGGAGAGTAATATCTTGCGGAAAAGTTATAGTTATCACTGTAATTACGAAATCTATACAGAATTTGTATACATAGTGAAGAGTTTTGTTTGTGCTAATGAAAGCAGATTTGCAGTGTCTCTCTTGTAGATAGCAAATTGAAGATCTACAGATGATGCAGTGCATCTGAAAGTCCGGAAAGACGACATGGCCCCAGAGAAAAATTAAAAAGTGTTTCTCAGTTTAGACAAAAAAAACTATAACGGTGAATATCATACGTAGAGCTTATTGCTGAGTGACCTTCTAATTTCTATTACTCTGCGACCTTATTATTTGGCATTGGCTTCTTAGATCGCCTAATATTTATTGTTTGTTTTTTGATATCGATAAAATGATCGACTGTGCCGTTCTGGACTGTTTACAACTTTATATTGTGCTTTATAAAAGAAAACATTTCATTCAAATCAGAATGCGTGTATTAATTTTTCATTTGGCCTCGCGGGATATCCGCGTCGTAGCTAACAAACGCTGTCGCAGCATTGTGTACATGGATCACCATTTATTTATTTTAGATCTTTATTGATTCACATTGTTTCCTTTGTAATCGAGTTAAAAAAAGTGCAGAAATAAGTCCTCATTGCAATAGTGACATAAATATTATCCGTGTTTTTGCGAAAGGAAAAGCTACGTGTTGTTTTACTACTGGTAGCTTATATTCCTGTTACAAAACAGAGACGGAAAGGCAGAAATAGAACAGTTTCACAATCGCGTGAATCGAATCCCCACGACATGCAATCTGTCGCTACACGAGCAGTTGCTGGGAGAGGACGAAACCTGTGACGCAGAGCGGTGGAGGAAGGGAGGGGAGTGAGGGACGCAGACACAGTTAATCAGAGGACTGTGTGCGGGGCGTGTGCGATATCGCTGATATTGCAAATGTAAACATAATCCAGCGAGCACGCGCGACGTATGTTAAACCGAGCTATCTCTCTCTCTCTCTCTCTCTCTCTCTCTCTCTTCCTCTCCAGTGAGATCTGCAGGATTAGCAACTGTGTTGATGTAGGACTTCCAGGTACCGAACTTCATCAGCGTTGTGGTTAGGACGCAACTGTTACTTGCGTCCATGCTAAATACAGTCAAAATTTAAGGTGCTGTACATGAAATTGGCTTGCGGAAAGTGTGTATTCAAATTGCAGGCGCCTCTTCCTATTCGGCTCCTAACTAACGTTTACCTGCAGAGTCCTTGCCTCAAACTTTATCATTAGAGAAGCTTTGGTTTAGTATTTGGAAGAATGAGAATTCCATCCTACGTTGGACTGCCCCGATGTGCCGAAGTTTTCCTTATCTCTTCAGACAGATAATCAATGTCAATCTCTTTCTCTTTCCACGCACAACTAAGTATAACATCTACGACTTATCCAACATCAGTCCTAAGTCGAGTAAGAAATTTCTGATAATTTACGTTTGGAGCGAATCACAGGCTGTCGGAAAATCGAAAAGTAAGACAATCGAAGGGCGAAGGGTTTGAATGTGGGAATCCAGTTACCCAGTTGTAATGTGTTTCGTGTTTCTTAAATCATTTCAAGCGAATGTAAGTGTGGTTCTTTCAACAATTACAGTTCTTAACATTTTCCTCATTCTTGTCAGATCCGAGGCCACTGTACCTATCCATTGTCGTCAGAGTCATGGGAACTAAAACATTAAACTTAAATACTTCTCATCTCTGTTACTGGCGACGCCAAAACATAGGTTAAATCTGTAGAAACAAGCGAATGGAGTGTGGAGAGCAAGAGTAAGTACAGCTTTAAAGTGACGAAGAGCAACTTTTAAGGTTTTTTGTACTACGTGGTTTGCGATGAACATGTCTGTACTGTCTACGAATGCGAACTGCTTTCCCAAGCGCATATTGCTCGCAATGTCTACTACACTCTTAAATTTACTACAGCTTTCATGTAGTACGCAAGTATGTCAAAACGACACATGTTCGGTAGATTTTATTTTAACGTTAGTACCACAGCACATCCTAATCATCAGAATATATCTCTTGGATGTTCATGGTTGATTTTAATATCATCAACTGCGCCCTCAACTAGAAAGGTACTGCTCATCTCCGTTCATGGAATGATATGCATCAGAGTTTCAATCCGTACAGCACACTAACGAGTCATGCCTCCATAGGTAGCGGTTTTGACGTCTGCCTGTGTATCAAAATACTCATGCTAAAGTGTCTCACCTTGGTTTTCCATTATTTCATTATAATGGATAATTCGCACATGGGAAGGTACAAGAAAGCGAAGGAGAAATCATAGGAGAAGGTAAAAATGCATTTTCTGTATGTAACATAGCTCGATTAATTCAGCGAAACATGAGACTATGTTATACAGGTATGTCTGGCATACCAGTGAAAATGTACAGCTAATTTTTTGATAACTTCATTGTTCTTTATAAATTTTTGTTCTACCTCGTAATTGGAAAGGATTTGTTTCCTCGCACAAAGTCACACCTTCACTTAGGTGACGGTGGTAAGTCTACGTGGATTTCAGCGTCATAGAGATAAAAAGGCGTGGGTGAAAGCCATTGCCGGCGCGTAGTAATATCCGATGGACAGATAATCATCAACAGAGATGTCCTCACTCCGTGAGGCACTACGTAGAGGTAGTGAATCTAACTCAGGACATTCGCGCAACCTCATATTAGCACCAACTGTACAGAAACCATCTCTTCTCTTTTTGATATCCAAGTATTGGTTACAAGAATTTCTTCACCAACAAGAATCGAGCCATGTATCTCTAAGTGAGGGCTAACGCACTACCGTGCATTAGCGTCTTCAACTACGAAGAAGTCAGATATGTATAACGTATGGAAGGCATTCGTGCGGGCAGCGAAATGTACTATCTATAACTCGTATTCCGAGACCAAGGCTAGTTAAGCTTTTAGTTTTTTAAATCACTTTTTGCTAGCGACTTAGTGATGATAGCTGAGGAAAGGCGAAAGGGAAATTCCATTAAAATCGCCTGCATCATAGCAAATTATTAGTGCCAATTGTCTGTATTGTTTATACACAATATATCGGGCCTAACACAGCACCTGATGTCGCCGAATTTAATGATTTTCATTGACGACCTGTACTGTAAATATGGCCCTTAGGCCATTGACGTGGGGGACGATCAAAGTGCCCTTTTCTTTCTCTTTTTCAATCCCTTTCTCTCTTCTACCTAAATCAACAAATGTACCTGTCGCAATAGACCATTTACAAATTTCTTCCTGCTATTCTTTATCGACAATGCAATAAAGCTGTCAACGTGGAAGAAGGGAGACATATAAGTTTTTAGAATATTGTACAACAGGACCGTTTGGACACGAATCTCTGTGTACAAGTGTCTCTTATTACAGTCGTAATTTCGGACTAGCTGTCCATGAACTGTCTACCTTTCAGTACAGACCCAAGGTCGACGCGCAGTTTGCCGAGCGCTAGCTGACAGTACCAGTTTCGGTTGCCACAGGGCAGCAAAACAGCAGACCTAAAGAAACAATAAAAAGGTGAAGTCAGCGCTGCAGGTTTTTTACTGTTGGAAGAAACAACAGGCTGTCAGAGCAGTTCGTATATTAATGGCGCTTCTTTTGTAGCACCTACGAGCACGTAATTGGCAGGAAACGCTCTACAGAATCAGACAGCCAGGTAGTAACTTTTCTGTTTGGATTTTTTAACCTATGCCTGTACCAGTTCTAAGTGATTTAATGTCAAGATACTGAATAACCATTATTTGTTGTAAATCACATTAATTCAGCCATTTTCTCTTGTCGGTACCGAATGCTAACGTCTTTTGTAGGTATTTAAGATTCACATTTTCCAGTTTATTCTCCATAATTTAAGGGAAAATGAACAATAAATGCTTCTCAAGGCATGTCAAGGTTCCTTGTTATTATTTAGGCAAAAAAGTTTGAGTAGAACTTTCTGTAGCTAAAATATAGAAAGATAATTTCAGGAACCCTATTTAACCATGAGAAGAACAGTTTTACGCACCAGTTGCTAGGAAATGAAGTCACAAAACGTATTCGTGACGAACAGGTTCGCGAAATTATAACATGCATCTTGAGTGTAAGTAATTGCCCATGACAGCCGCATCTGGTTCCATTACCCTTCCCGCTTAGGTATGTCAAAGATAAAAGTTTGGGGTGAATAGCTTCAGTTTCATCTCATTAAAGGTGTAGTTTGAGAAAAAAGTTTATCTTACTGATGAATTCTTCCGTTACTTCTTGGTAGACGAATTCATATTTAAAGCTGTTTCCTGGAGAAGGCCCATTAAGACAAAACTAGTTTGAAACAAACAAAAAACAAAAATCAGTAAAACAAAAACAGTGTACTTGTTATTCAACCTTAAATAAAAAATTTATTGCACTCGGTGAACTTGGTACGTTACACATCCAGAGGGGGATAACCTAGTACGTTATGTTCAGCAGTTCAACCACGGTGGTAACAATAGGCTTCCAGATCGTTCATCAGTTGTGAACTGCACAATAATTCAAGTATATATTATGAATAGTACGTAGGTATGAAGAAATACAGACTTGATGTACAACACCTTCGCAAGTATTATATATTCACTGTTGTTTCTCGTACACAGCTTGCGAGTTACAGGGCGTTTTATCTATGATGCAAGTGCTGTCCCCGGAGTTGAGCGCGAACCAGTACCCTCGCAGATAAGGCTGCCACCACTGAATCATGCTTCGTCCCATTGTTAGTACAGCGTGCAAGGTGTCAAGTTTATTCTCGCTTAAAACCGAGAAACCGAGTAAGCAGTGTTTTTGAAAAGAAATCGTTGTGTAACTTAACACTTCAGGCTGGTATGTAGGCAGAGCCTGTTCACAAAACCAAGCTCACAAAGTGACGGCAACGCCTAATAAAGGGACTACACTACTTTTTATGGGTACCTTACGGGTTGGTTTTACTAGATTGTCAGGGAGAGATAATGCATAATAAATTTAAGTTTCATCGTGGGTAACAGGGGTCTAAGACCACTGTTTTGTCTCCTTGGTTAAATGAAATCATATTACTACGTTTCGATGTCGTTTCTACAACCGGCTGTTGTTGTAGTTTCTGCATCGTAGAGAGGTTAATCCTGAGATGGTTTCTTTTCTGATGAAGCATGGTTACCCTCATCGAGATACGTAAACTAACATAACAAATGAGATGGAGTTCTGAAAGCCCTTTGCACATACACCATGAGCCTCAGCTTGATGTGAAAACAGGACTGGCATCTGCAATTATTGCAACACAAATTGTGGGACAGATCTTTACCCTCCAAACCATATCTTCTAATAGACATTTGAACACCGATTTGCTCGTTTACTTTTTTCCCAGAGAAGTAACAAAATCTGAGAAGGCCTTACGGTATCTCATGCAGGGCAGTGTAAGAGCGCGCACCGTCTATGCTTCATTGACAGTATTGCGACAAGTTTTTGGTGATAGAGATTACCCTCTATCACACAGATCCTCGTCACGTAACTTATATGGATTTTCATAACTGCAACGACGATCGTACTGCAAGTTCTCGAACGTTACCTGGTGAAAGGTATCCGGACACATATCAGTGCACAATATTGTGAGGCTTTCCACATGGCCTGCACTTTGCTAGGACATGTATGGGGTGTCTCGATGTCTGAAAAGGAATGATAGCGCAGTCTTCCTCAAGGGCCGATATCTGATAAGTTCGTCACTGGGGTCTAGTGCGAAATCGACATTCTAACTCATCCCAAGGATGTTCCATCGCATTCTGGTCGGTACTCTGGGCAGACGAGTCCACTTCGTGAATGTTGTTGGCGACGAAACATCGTCTCACAAATGCTACTTGATATCAAGGTGCATTGTCACGCTGATGCAAACAATGGGGATTTCCGAAATGCTCCTCTACTGTGCGCAATACACAATGCTATAAATTGTGTTCACTTCCTTCCACATTCAGCATGTTCTCACGGGATCACAGCCTAACTTCGAAAAACTCCGCCGTACAGCTACACCACCTCCTTCATACTTGGCAAATGCCACTACAAATGATTGTAGAAAACTTTCTGTAGGCATTCCCCAAAAGCAAACCTGGTACAACGTATAGTGCGATTTGATCTCTCCAAATCATTCGTTTCCAGTGAGTGGCATCGCACTTTACTCCACCTCGAGGGTCGCGCAGCACTGACTCCAGATATATGCAACTTACGAGGAGTTACTCGACAGTTGTACTCCAAAATTCTAAGCACAGTCATTGTGCTAGTGGCGAGCTGGCAGCACATTCGAGCTAACATATGAGTCCTTCAGCTGATTTCATTGCGATTTTCTACAACCACCCTATGCATTGCCCAAGGTTGATGATGAGTTGGGTTGAGGGGGCGCACAACATGACGGTCATCAGCGCCCTGACAAAAAGTCAACATGAAATCTCATGCGTGGGTACAAAGGCTGTCCCCCCAAGCAGAACAGTTTATAACGTACTAAAGTCTGCCGCTCTTCCCCACCAGTTTACGGATGAGGCCTGATAGTTCACAAAATTTCACCACTCTTTTAACACTGGTATCGGTATCTGCGAGGACGGTGGGCAGATCTCCAGTGAGACCGAGGGCTGCCCTAATATATTATACAGGACACACGTAGCCACAATATGCTGAACTGAAAGCGGCACGCCACAAACTTCACAGAAAGGTGGATCTTACCCCCGGAGCAGGAAGCCATGTGTGAAAGGGCTATGCCCGATGCGCAGTCTGGTAAGCATAACCTCCTTCCAGCGACGAGGCTGACACGAAATCCGCCAAGCTTTTGGGGTCGATTTGAGAGACCGCAGTTTGTTGTCTGACACCTGGAACCATTCACTCTCCCACTGACGCATGATACATCTGTCAGAAAATGAGATAATGGCGTGCAACTGGATGGGACGTTGATGGACAGCACCCTCCCAACATCCTTCCTTGGCAGCTTTATCTGCCATGTCGTTACCCTGTATCCCAATGTGGCCAGGTACCCAGCAAAAGATCACCTCCTTGCCACGGCATTGGAGCAGCTATAACCAGTCATGGATGAGCTGAATCAGCAGGTCTACCCGATACATTTAGTGAAGCGCTTGCAGTGCACTAAGAGAGTCGGGACAGACAAGAAAACTCGCACGGTAATGTCTGTTAACCCTCTCCAGTGCCATTACAATGCCATATAACTCCACATCATAATTTGTAAATTGATCTGGAAGACGCACTTTAAAAATCCTATCAGCGAAAACCACAGAAAAACCGAGAGCATTCCCCGCACTGCCCAAGCGTCCCTGTTCTCCAGTGGACGAGATATGCCTGGTCTTTTAGGTGGGGTTGTTGCTGCGTGTTTCCACTTCACAATCATATCACCAACAGACGACTTGGGAAGCTCTGGAAAGGTTGAAATCTCCCTGATGGCTGGCCGGAGTGGCCGTGCGGTTCTAGGCGCAACAGTCTGGAACCGAGCGACCGCTACGGTCGCAGGTTCGAATCCTGCCTGGGGCATGGATGTGTGTGATGTCCTTAGGTTAGTTAGGTTTAATTAGTTCTAAGTTCTAGGCGACTGATGACCTCAGAAGTTAAGTCGCATAGCGCTCAGAGCCATATGAACCATTTTTTTTCTCCCTGATGGGTTTGTTACTCAGGTGACACCTAATCACTAGACCACGCTCGAGGTCAGTCAGCTCTCCTGGCCGACACATTGGTTCAAATGGCTCTGAGCACTAAGGGACTCAACTGCTGTGGTCATAAGTCCCCTATAACTTAGAACTACTTAAACCTAACTAACCTAAGGACATCACACACATCCATGCCCGAGGCAGGATTCGAACCTGCGACCGTAGCGGTCGTGCAGTTCCAGACTGAAGCGCCTTTAACCACTCGGCCACTGCGGCCGGCTGGCCGACACATTCTGCTGTCTTTGCTTCTCTACTCACACGACAGTATTTCGCGCTTTCTTTTACAGTGGCGGTCCACCTCTAGTAACTTCTAGTAGTCAGGTCCGCGTTGCAGTCTGCCCACACACTTTTGATCAGCAATGTAAATGCAGCAACGCTTTACACAAAAAAAAAAAAACGCATTTTTGGCTCAGCTTCTCCATCTGCAGAGGCTACTGCAGCGAACTAGGCTGACGAATCTCTACGGGTCAGGGAGCTGAGCGGTCGTGTGGGACTGTTCGGGAGCTACGCCTGGAGGAGTCACAATTCAATGACATCTGGAACGACATTTTGTTGTTAGAATGAATACACGGAGTAAAGTAGCTCCTTCATAGCGTTATGCAGCATGTAGGTCTGAAGGGCGCACTAGGGAAACAGCTGTTGCGCCTGGTCAGCGAATCGTCATGCTGTTGTGGCTGGTCTGTGAGTAGCAGCCAGGAGTTGTTGTGTGGGCTGCTGCGGAGGAAATGAGTAGGCGTAGTCCCTTATCGGTCATGTTCGCAGCACAGTGCAGCTGTAAACCTCAGCACTCTCGTGGGCTTCTCGTAGTGCTGAGTGTAGCGGACAGCACGGTCCAGTTGATGTTTGTCGTGAAGGATGGACTTGGTCCCATACCATGTGAGGACCAAGACTGCAGCAGGTGCTCACGGAATGGCCGGGGGGGGGGGGGGGGGGGGGAGTGCGTGGAAGTGCTACCCCGTGTGGAGATGACTGCTTGCAGACTGTCCATGAGCGACCCTCATGGGCTGACAGCACACCAGTCTACTCCTCACCCGTGATGGCCAAGGAGGCAGCGGCGACAGATCGTGGCTGTGGCTTGCATCGGAGTGGCTGCGTCTTGGCACTGTAGTCAGCAAGCAGGAAGCAGGCGGACCATACTTGATCAGACTGTAGTGGTTTCAATGAAACTCAAGAGCTGCTCCTATGACACAGTGACTCTAAGTGGATGAGACAGTTTCCATGGTCTACTGGACTTCATGGTGGTGCTTGTCTCTATCCTTAGTTGTCCAGCTCAGGCCTTTCTGCAATGTCTGACTATTTTTGCCACGTTTTCTTTTCTGTCTGTTCTATAAAAACTTTTCAGCTGATTTGAAGCCGAGTCCCCGGTGTGCTACAGACATCAAATTTTAAACATAACTCAAAACCGGATGACAGTGCAATATTAACTCTCCCCTGTCGGACATGTGGCAAAGGTTACTTTTACTACCACTGTCATTTACCAGTGAGCTAAAGACTTGAAACTTGTAACATACCTCAGAACTTTTAACAAGGAAAATCGCCGAACGGCCGTGAAATTTGAGACGTTGTTTTATTTTATTTTGACAACCAGTTTCGGAAACTCACTATGGTATCTCCAGGTCCCATATGCACTTCATGTTTAGACACTGAAAGGTATCGATGTTAGCATACTAAAGTCGTCAGTGCCGGCCGGTGTGGCCTTGCAGTTCTAGGCGCTTCAGTCTGGAACCGCGTGACCGCTACGCTCGCAGGTTCGAATCCTGCCTCGGGCATGGATGTGTGTGATGTCCTTAGGTTAGCTAGGTTTAAGTAGTTCTAAGTTCTAGGGGACTGATGACCACAGATGTTAAGTCCCATAGTGCTCAGGGCCATTTGAACCATTTGAGGTCGTCAGTATCTGGATACAATGAATTCGTATTTGGAGTGTTTCCTTCGAAGACTTCACAACAGAAGCTCGGAACTGCATGACAATGCAATATTATCTCACTTTCTTGTCTGGTGTGTTCCTGTTCAAGTTGCGAATGGTTCGAGGGAAGGATGATTACTTGTGATTCTTAGTGTGAACGCGAATCTCTTTAATTTATCCTTTCACGGTCTTTTCGAGAGTTACACTTAAGAGGGAGCAAAATATAGGTAGGTTAAGGTGAAAAATTGAAACAAAGCTGAGACTTATCACATCTCTGTTGTAATCTTGTCAAAATGTTTGAAGATGATTGAAAAGTTTTGTACATGCAAGACTAAAAACCAGAAAATAATTATGAATAAGAGTGGATCTTCAATATATCACTTTTTAAAATCCGATTAAAAAGTATAAATAATTTTTCCTAGCACCATACAGATTCATAATCCCATACAGAGAGTCTTGAAAATTTGTGACTGAGAATTTTTAATGTCTATGAAAAACGAAACACGTGGGGCACATTCAATACATAACTGACGTACGAATAGTTCACTCCCTTACTATTACAGTACCCAATAAGTGATGTAAGAGTAGTTCACCTCCTTACTCTTATCTACTACACACGCCCCACGCTTTTCGTTTTAAATTGTTTTTCATAGTTATTAAAAATTCATAATCACACTATTTCACAACTATTTTTGCGGTTTTAAGAATCTGTGTGGGGTTACGAGAAATTTCTTATTCATTTTAGTCCGATCTAAATCGCTGTACACAGTATGTCCCAGTTGCGTTAGGACTGCTTGCCTCTAACTCCTAACTGCATTGCTATCCCGTGGCGAGTTGCGGCGTCACGATTCTTAAAGTTTCAAAATTAGCTGTGTTGAAAGTTAAAGCGCTAGCACTGCTGCAGCAGGCATCCCAGCTGCGGGTTTAACAGTAAATACTATGTGATCAGAAGTATCCGGACACCCCGAAAAACAAACATTTTAGGTGCATTGTGCTGCCACCTACTCCCAGGTACTCCATATCAGCGACCTCTGTAGTAATTAGACATCGTGAGAGAGCAGAATGGGGCGCTCCGCGGAAATCACTTCTTCGAACATGGCCAGGTGATTCGGTGTCACTTGTGTCACACTTCTCTACTGCGAAATTTCCACACTCATAAACATCCCTGGGTCCACTGTTTCCGATGTGATAGTGAAGTGGAAACGTGAAGGGACACGTACAGCACAAAAGCGTACAGGTCGACCTCGTCTGTTGACTGACAGAGGCCGTCGATAGTTGAAGAGGGTCGTAATGTGTAATAGGCAGCCATCTATCCAGACCATCACACAGGAATTCCAAAATGCATCAGGACCCACAGCAAGTACTATGACAGTTAAGTGGGAGGTGAATAGAACTTGGATTTGATGGTCGAGCGGCTGCTCATAGGCCACGCATCACGCCGGTAAATGTCAAACGACGCCTCGCTTGGTGTAAGGAGCGTAAAAATTGGACGATTGAACAATGGAAAAATGTTGTTTGGAGTGATGAATCACGGTAAACAATGTAGCGATCCGATGGCAGGGTGTGGGTATGGCGAATGCCCGGTGAACGTCATTTGCCAGCGTGTGCAGTGCCAACAGTAAAATTCGGAGGAGGAGGTGTTATGGTATGGTCGTAATTTTTTCATGGAGGAAGCTTGCACTCCTTGTTGTTTTGCGTGGCACTATCACAGCACAGGCCTACACTGATGTTTTAAGCACCTGCTTGCACACCACTGTTGAAGAGCAATTCGGGGAGGGCGATTGCATCTTTCAACACGATCGAGCACCTGTTCATAATGCATGGCCTGTGGCGGTGTGGTTACACGACAATAACTTCCCTGTAATGGACTGGCCTGCACAGAGTCCTCATCTTAATTCTGTAAAACACCTTTGGGATGTTTTGGAGCGCCAACTTCGTGCCAGTCCTCGTCGACCGACATCCATACCTCTCGTCAGTGCAGCACCCCGTGAAGAATAGTCTTCCATTCGCCATGAAACCTTCCAGCACCTGTCTAAACATATGCCTGCGAGACTGGAAGCTTAGGGTGGGCCAACACTATATCGGATTCCAGCATTACCGATGGAGGGCGCCACCAACTTGTAAGTCACTTTCAGCCAGGTGTCCGGACACTTTGGATCACCTAGTGTATGTCATACAATCGCCGTAAAATCATAGTGGAGCAGTGAGACATCATCAAGGTTTTTGTGTCCTCCAGCATTTGTGGGCGAGAATTCGATGCGAGTACTCAAAGGCAAGTTCCTGATTATTCCGCCATGACGACATACCAGCCCACAAATCGAAGATTATGCACGAGTTCATGGACAGTAAATGGATCACAGTCCTGGATTACCCACCGTATTCACCGAATTCAGACGATTTCAGGTTGTTTCCCATACTGAAGTTGGCAAAGAAAGTACATCGTTACTAAGCATTTAAGGACATCCAAGAAAACTATACCGCATTACCATGTGCGACGCCAAAAAATGTCTGGAGTGAAAGTCTCAAAACACTTGATTTCAGCCGTGTTTTGATTCAGGGTGAGACTATTTTGAATACATACAGTGATGTTGTGAACATGATGCATAATTTTTATTTTTGATAGCCACAATTCTAAGCTAAAAGGGACTCACTGTACATTTCATTTTTATTTAAATAGCTATTTTAAGTTGTTTCCATGGAGAACGTGAGAGTAAGACAACATTGTTCCTTATTTACAAAAATTCATAGGCAGCGATTACGTAGTAACGTTTTGCTTCAGCTCACGGATCAGTGTTACATTTTAGGACTGACAAAGACCGCGACCAAGTGTGCCGTCGGATCGCTCTTTTGTACTCGACGCAGGACGAAGCAACACGTAATAACGCTCACTTACCACTCGAGACCAAATTACGAGCTCAGCAGGGCGACACGAGACAAGAAATACGTGCGCGCTGCCGCGATTCCCTCTACCGCAGGCACGGGCTTCCGCACACGAGCGCATACGCGCTCTGCGCGACTAACTAACACGCTTCGCCCATAGCGGTAGGGGCGTTTGCGCACGCCG